>NW_028270144.1:12811928-14159247 GCF_037043375.1 Chiloscyllium plagiosum | reverse complement strand
GATGGTATGAACATTTTTTTCACTTGATGAAAGTGCCTTTAGGTGATTCTACTTTTTGTTTAGGTTCTGACGTGAGCTTATGGAGCCTGGCAAAATTTTCTTCAAACTTTTCCTTGTTACTAAACTGTTTAATCTCTTCCACCTTTTGATACTCAGCAGTGAAAATTCTTTGTTGTGAAGTATTTACAGAGTTTCTAGTAATTGGTGTCTCCATGCTGGACAGTTGCTTGTAGCACACTTTGACATTAAGTGTAATGCCCCTTAGACCATGTAATTGCATTTCTGTTTGCTCGTAAAAGCATTTTTTCAACAGAGACTTGTTGTCCAGTAAAGTTGTGACACTTGCTCAGATTTCTAACTTGACACTCTTGCATCTAACAAATTTGAATGAATATATCGGAGAGCTATGTAGATGAGGGGAGTGCAGTTGATTTGGTCTGTATGAACCTCAGCCAGGTTTTTGACAAGATCTTGCAAGGCAGGCTGATTAAGAAGCCAAGAGCCCATGACATCCACAGCAGTTTGGGCAATTTTATCCAACATTTGCAGGAAGCGCAAGGTGATAATTGAAGGATGTTTTTGTGACCAGAAGTCTGTGTCCAGTGATGTACTGCAGGTTCAGTGCTGCTAAACAATGCTAAATGGAATTTCGTCCTGAAAACTGACGGGATGCATTTTGGGAGGACTAACGAGGCAAGGGAGTACACACTGAACAGTAAAACCCGAGGAAGTACAGAGGATTGGAGGGACAGTTGGATAAGCGTTAAAAAGGTAAATGGGATACTTGTCTTTATTAGTCAAGGTTTCGAGCATAAGCCCTTCATTATTCCAAATGAAGGGCTTATGTTCGAAATGTTGATTCTCCTGCTCCTCGGCTGCTGCCTAACCAGCTATGCTTTTCCAGTGCCACATTCTTCGACTCTGAACTCCAGCATCTGCAGCCCTCATTTTCTCCTCCTTTATTCATCAACGCCTTGTATACAAGAGCAAAGTGGTCATGATGGGGCTTTGTGTAACATTTGTTAGGTCCAGGATGGCACAGTGGCTCAGTGGTTAGCACTGCTGCCTCACAGTGCCAGGGACTCTGGTTCGATTCCCACCTTGGGTGACTGTCTGTGTAGAGTTTGCACATTCTTCCCGTGTCTGTGTGGTTTCCTCCCACAATCCAGAAGGTGCGCATGTCAGGTGAATTGGCCAGGGGTAAATATTGGGTTGGGGAATGGGTCTGGGTGGGTTACACTTTGGAGGGTCGGTGTGGACTTGTTGGGCTGAAGGGCCTGTTTCCACACTGTAGGGAATCTAATCTCAGCTTAAACACGTGTGGAGTTTTGGTTGCTTTACTATTGGATACCAGTAGAGAGGGTGTGGGGATATTCACTTGGAGGTTGTCTGGGCTGGAGCTATTCAGCTATGAAGGGAGACTAGGTAGGCTGCAGTTGCTTTCTTTCGAGCAGAAAAGGTTGAAACAGGATCTGATTGAGGCATATAAAGTTATGAAGAGCATTGATAGCGTAGATAGGGAGAAACTTGCCCCTTAGTGGAGGGTTAAATAACTAGGGGCACTATTTTAATGCAGAGAGCAGGAGATTTGGAGGGGATTTGAGGGTGGTAGATAGCTGAAACTTACTTCCTACAACGCTGGTAGAGGTAGGAACCCTCAAGACATTTAAGAGCTATTTAGATAGGCATTTGAAACATCATGGCATATGAACCTGGATAATGGGGTTAAAATTGATAGACACTTGATGACCAGCATGGAAATGATGGGCCAAAGGACCTTTTCCTGTGTTGTTTAGACTGTCTGATTGTGACATTTGTGACAGGCACATTGACGCACATTGCATGCTGAAATGTTTGATCTGGGTCAATGATTTCCATTAAGGAAACTGAGGGTTTACCTTCTCGTGAAGATGTTTTGTGATTGTGTGAGTAGTTTTTTTGGTCTTTTGTTTCTCTGTGGTTGTGTCCTTCTTTGGCACACTTTCTGAAAACGACCTAATTTCTTACAAGAGCCACACTCAGTTTTAAAAAATGGGCACCATTCCTGCTTATGAGGAGAAAAAAATTCATCATTATCTCCAAAAGGCCTATTCAGCTTTCAGCCAAATAAGGAAGTCAGAACCACGATCTCAAACAAAATGATTTACAAGACAGAAAAGTGATCCACTCACTGCTATAGGCTTCAGAGACTTGGACAAGACAGAGCAAATACCTCAAAGGACTTCCCATGGTAATGTGATCACAAAAAAGGTGTTCAATGTCAACGCCTCCAAATTGTTGTATATTTCCTATTTAATATGAAGAGCTGCAAGTGTAATTGCAGGCTTTTTTTTCACTAGGTGGTTCAGTGAAGTAATTTTCGAGTTTTCGAATTTTCTAATTGTTTTGTCTTTGTTATCTTGTCCTTATGAGAAAACCTAATTCACCAACGAAAATAGAAACCAACCCTTCAAATGACTTCGGTTTTTGTTCTGGCCATTTTTGTTCCCTCTCAGGAAGACAGTGGAAACCTTTCAGGGATGTCCTCAAAACATCCATGAAGATATGAAACATCCTGTCAGCTTGTTGAAGCCCCAGCTTTATCTTACCAGAATGGAAGGAGCCATTCAAGAAGCTATCAAACACATCCGGGAACACACAGAGGTGAAGTAGAGGCACAAAAGAGACCTCAGAAACCTCCAAACATCTCATCAGCCTGAGTCATGACACACCACTTTCCCCAGAGGTGGAGACATGCTGATCATACACTGGAATGATCTGCCATTTCATGGGATGGAAGCAAGTCATTCCTGATCTCAAAAGGACTGCCTGAAAAGTAGAAGATTCTTTACATGAAAGCAGCTTATTTGTTACTTGGGAGAACTTGCTGTGCAAAACTGGCTGTCTCATTTAGACAGGAAATGTACGCTATGGAATTTTAATGAGATGAGACTACATTACATTTCACATGATTATTTGCCTATTTTATCTCCAAATGAAATAAACACCAAATGTCATTATAGAAACAGATTAAGTGCACAAAACTGGCCAGAACAAACGTGCTGAATTCATTCCATCTCTTTTTTTTGGTGGTTAAGTTCTCTGAGAAGGATAAGGTAACAAAGACAAAACAATGTTAGAAAATTACTCCACTGAACCACCTAGTGTCAAGAGCCTGCAATTACACTTACGGCACTTGATATTAAACAGGGAACATACAACAATTTTTAAGAGTGATTTTTGACAGAACAGCAGAAGCAAAAATTACAATTAAAGAAAGTGACTCTTTTGCAAGTCTCTGAAGCCTGCAGGAGTGAATGGATCACTTCTGTCCTGTAAATCATGATCCTAGTCTTTCGTTTGAGATCATCTACCAATGTCTCTGCTAAATACAAGTGTGTCTAGTTGCAGCAGCCTGGAAAGTACCACCAGGGCCATGCTTCATGTTGAACACTGCAGCGCAGCATGTTTACAGAAAGATCTAAATGCTATGTGGATTGAAAAACTGGCCAGACACAAAAAAAATTAAAAGCAACACAGTACCCTAATGTAAGAGTATTTCCATCATAAAGTTTCACACAAACCAAAAAGCTGACTCACACACGAAGTTGCAATGTGGAGTGTCAAAGGTTTAACTTTTACGGTAACTTTAAAATGCAGGTTACTAGCAAACACAACACGTTGAATGATTGTTCACTGACCCGCATTTTAAGAGATACTATACATCTAACTAAAGACAAATGTCAACTCATCATATTACATATTTCCTCATAAATATTGTCTATTGTCATGCCTAGCATTTTATTCCTTATTTAACACATTAAAGGAAACAGACTGGATGACTTTTGATCTCAAATGATAACGACACACATTTAAAGTATAATAGTTGACCCAGTAGATGAGCAACCCAGTGGGTAAAGGGTTTTATTTTCCTGATTGGAATTGATTGGATACTTGTTGCAGCTCAGAGAGAAAGTTGAAGATGAGGGCTGTAGATAGGGCTTTAAACTAAACAATTGGGGTGAGGACCAGGGGTTCAGTTGCACTGAAATTAGACAATAAAAGGTAAAAGAGAAGGTTTGACTGCAGGTTAGTGATGGGGCTGATTGTTACCAGAAAATAAAAGGAAGGGGCAGATTGTGTGAATAGAGAAAACGCAGGAAGATGGATAGGGGGAATGTTGGATCAGCCATGATCCTTTTGAACAGCAGAGCGGACTAGAAGGTCTGAGCTGCCTGCTCCTGTTCCTATTGCTTATGGTCTTAAGTAGACAGCGGAAAGAGAGCTGCCAGATTAATCAGACAGCAACTGTCTGAGATTTGCCAGGATCTGACAGGGTTCCTTCATGTGTAATAACTGGCAGTTCCCAGCTGTTGCTCCAGTCAAACAATCTGCAGGAGCACTCAGTGAGAGGAATACCTTAGAGCAGACCAGTAAACACACTGGTCACAAATGGGTGGCCTGCTCCCATATCCATCAGAATGTGATCCTTCAGGGATTTCTAGCTTTTGTTAACCACAGCAAACTTTAACATGTCCATTTTCACCACTGATGCCAATGAGCATTGCATCCATTATCCTGCAACTCTCTCCCTCCCCTGCTGCTCAATTTTCCAACCATTGGTTCTCCAACTGACACATTTAAGAGGGAGAGACACTTTGACTTTAGGAAGAGGAGGGTGACAGTAAATTGCTGCTGGACCTTCTCCTATTTATTGATTTCGTCAGTGGAGCAAAGGAAGAGGAAGCAGCATTGGACCTCTTTAGGTGCAGGATAAAATCAGACCAATGAACTCCAAACATCAAAACTTGCAAATCACACACACCATGCCAAAAAGCTTGGGCATACACATTTTTAGTTCAAGTTATTTCTTTATTGCTTCTTTTAGGTTCTCATATCCGAGGAGGATCCTGGAATGATCTCCACTGTCAGCAAAATGTAGCATTTTTGTACAATGCAACCAATAACCACAGGATCAGGAACGTAGAATGGCCACAATTACCCAACTTACAGCATTATGAACAAGAATATCGAGAAAGATCAGAGAGTGGGAAAAATTGGATAATAGACTGGGGGGAAGTCAGGGGGGAATCTCTCCACAGATTAGAGTCATATAGTGGCACATAGGAGGATGGATTTGGTTATGAGACATCAGTCATCTCAATTCCAAGGCATCTCTGCAGAAGCATCTCAGGGTAGTGTTGTAGTCTCAACAATCTTCAGCTGCTTCATCAATGACTTTCCCTCCATCACAAGGTCAAAAGTGAGGATGTTCGCACATTGTTCAGCATCATCACAACTCCTCAAAAACTGAAACAATCCCTATTCAATTGCAACAAGATCTGAACAAAATCGAGGGTTTGGGCTGACAAATAGCAAGTAACATTCATGCCATGCAAATGCCAGGCAATGACCATCTCTAATAAGAGACAATCTAACTGCAGCTCCTTGACACTCAATGGTGTTACCATCACTGAATCCTCCATTTTCAACAGTCTTGAGGTTACCATTGACCAGTAAGACAACTGGACTCGCAGCATCAACACAGTGGCTACAAACGAAGTTGAGAGGATAGGAATACTGCCACAAGTAACTCACCTCCTAACTCTCCAAAGCCTGTTCACAAGGCACAAGTCAGGACTGCTATGGAATACTCCCAACTTGCCTGGATGGATGCAGCTCTAACAACATTCAAGAAGCTTGACACGATCCTGGATGAAGCAGCCTTCCTGATTGGCATCACATCCAGAAGCATTCACTTCCTCCTCCACTGACAGTCAGTAGAAGCAATGTGTATTATCTACAAGATGCACTGCAGAAATTCACCAAATATCCTCAGACAGCACTTATGCCTGCTTCCATCGAGAAGGACAAGGGCAGCAGATACATGGAACCACATGCAAATTGTCCATCAAGCCACTCACTATCCTGGCTTGAAAATATATTCGAGAGTGTGGTGCTGGAAAAGCACAGCAGGTCAGTCAGCATCCGAGGAGCAGGAAAATCGATGTTTCAGGCAAAAGCCCTTCATCAGGAACGAGGAAATGAGGCTGGGAGCCAGGAGTGGTGAGATAAATAAGAGGTGGGGGGGGAACTGGGGGAAGGTAGCTGAGAGTGCAAGAGGTGAATGGAGGTAGGGGTAAAGGTGATAGGTTCGGAGGGGAGGGAGGAGCGGATAGGTGGGAAGGAAGATGTACAGGTGGGATAGGTCATGAGGGCGGTGCTGAGCTGGAAGTTGGGAATTGGGAAAAGGTGGGGGGAGAGGAAAGGAGGAAACTGGTGAAATTCACAAATGCTTTTTCTAACCCATATCAGACATCAAAAACTGTAAGTACAACAAACTTTCAGGTACCCACCTCAATAATCGGCATTCCTTGAATAAATAATGGACTTCACCAGTTTCCTCATTTCCCCTCCCCCCACCTTATCCCAGTTCCAACCTTCCAGCGATAACCTGTCCCACCTGTCCATCTTCCTTCCCACCTATCCGCTCCATCCTCCTCTCCGACCTATCACCATTACCCGCACAGCCATCTGCCCTTCGCACTTTCAGCTACCTCCTCCCCAGCCCCAACCCCCTCCCATTTATCTCTCCACCCCCAACGCTCCCAGCCTCATTCCTGATGAAGGACTTTTGCCTGAAACGTCGATTTTTCTGCTCCTCGGATGCTGCCTGACCGGCTGTGCTTTTTCAGCACCACACTCTCGACTCTGATCTCCAGCATCTTCAGTTCTCACTTTCACCTTGGAAATATATTGCCATTCTTTCACTGTCGCTCGCTGGGTCAAAATCCTGGAGTTCTCTGGAATTTCTGGGCATTGTGGGTCAATGCACAGCACATGGACTGCAGAGGTTCATGAAGGCAGCTCACCACCAATTTCTCAAGGGCAACGAGGGATGAGCAATAAATGCTTACCAGCCAGCAATGCCCACATTCCACAAATGAATAAAAAAAATCAGGGCTAACACAGATATAATGGGCTGCTTGCTGACCTCTTGCACTGTGGCATTCTCTGATTTAGTGGAAAAAAAGCATCAAAGAAAGTCCACCAAACCTTCCATTCTCTCATCTTATCAAATATTACCCCTTATTCTTGAGCGAAGAAAAGTAATTCACATTAATATATGGAACAATCCTTGCTAGAAAATACAAGTCTGCACCAAGCAACGGCAGTTATATAAGCTGAATGCCTTACCTTCTTCAAGAACAGTGAGAATAGTCGACGCCTTTAGGCTTCCAGTTGGGAAAGTGATAAATGTACATGTATATGTTCCTGAAGAAGACACTTGTACGTTTGTGAAATGAATGTTCCCTGTTCCATTGGTTGGTGATTTTGATTCAAACTTTACAGATTCCATGGTGCGATAATTACCATATCGATGATTAGCAACTAAAAACGCACTGGAGTCATGATTGCTTTCGTTACTCCACTGTACCTGCACAATTGTAGTATAATTTCCTTCATTCAGGATGCATTTTAATGTGATATTCTCACCAGGTGAAGCAGTGACAGTTTGGTCATAATCAATGCTAATTCCTTGCGGACCTGAAAAATACAAGAAGATAACAACATAGGTACAGAATCATAGAAATCGCAATAGACAAACTGTCAACAAGAGATTTATTTTTTGATGGCATTGCACAAAAATACCAAGAGTCACTTAAATGGATCCTGACTGACAATGCTACAAAGATATTATTACATCAAACTGCTTGCACGGCTTTAACGTGAAACACACATATGGCCTGAATTGCGGACATAAGGCAAAAAATATCTGAAGCTTACATGCTGGTTAATTCACAAATAGGGGATTTTAGCTTGCTTTATGTCTGGAAATTAGCAGTCAGAAATAAAAATTAAAGTTTTTGACTTTCTGCACACTTTATGCCCCACAGAATTTTCTATTCCCCTGTTTCACTGGATGCATTCTAACTAAGGTCAAGTCAAGGGCTTGTATAAAGATAAAAAGACATATTTTGTTTCCTGCTGACTTGTCCTGTGAATACAACTTGGAACCTGGTTTGCTTTATTAATCCTCAACAGTGACAGAAAACCCTGAAAGAGTCATGCACTACAATATACAGATTGTTTTTCTCTATCACAACCAGCTTCAGTTCTGTCCTTTATAAAGTGTATGTATATTATGCTTTAGTCCTGCCCATGACGATAACATAACAATTTTTGAAGTTAAGTATTATTTACCAAACAAGGTCCATTTTCCCAACACAGCAAATTCAGTTTGTAGTTGTTAAGAAGAGAATCTTTTCTGAGGCAACAAGTGAATTTAAGTTTTGAGATGTCCTGCTGTGGGAGGCACTGCATTGAGTGTGGCATAATGTTAATGTTTATACTTAACTTTTAATTCATAACTCACCGTATAGATAAGTTAATTGGTCATTAAATGAAGGTACATGGCTTTATTAACTTTGTGGAGGAAGTGAGGACTGCAGATGCTGGAGATCAGAGCTGAAAATGTGCTGCTGGAAAAGCGCAGCAGGTCAGGCAGCATCCAAGATTCAACAAATGTGTCACCCAAATGGTAGCTGCTCATTGACAGTAATGTTGATGTCTGTGAGTTTCTGCTGAAGAGTATAATTTCTTCAGCACTGGATCTTAGCAGTTGTTCTCCTGCCTGTAGATCCTGCACATAGGGCATTTTCTCTAAAAGATTCCTCATTCCAAATCTTGTCCCTGCTGATACAAGGGGTTCCTTCCTTGTAAAGGGTGCAGTCTCACAACTTCATCAATCTCGATTCCCAAGGGAGATTCACCTATTTGAAGCTTCACCCTTCTTGATGCTTAGAAAGGCTCCATGCAGATTTAGGTCAGTGGTTTAATATCCACACAATGCCAGATGAGTGAAAACACTCTGAAACTGGAAAATTCATTCTTCTGGAATCACCTGTGTCCTTTGATATGCTGCTGCATCTATGACTTGTCATAGCTATATACTAACAGGTGGCGTGGTGGCTCAGTGGTAAGCACTGCTGCCTCACTGCGCAAGGAATCCAGGTTCGATTCCAGCCTCGGGTGACCATCTGTGTGGAGTTTGCACGTTCTCCTTGTGTCTGTGCGGGTTTCATCCGGGTGCTGCAGTTTCATTCCACAATCCAAAGATGTGCTGGTTAGGTGAATTGGCCATGCTAAATTGCCCATTGTGTTCAGATATATGTGGGTTAGGTGCCTTAATCAGGGGCAAATGGAAAGTAATCAGATAGTGGAATAGATTTGGGTGGGTTACTGTTTGGAGGGTCAGTGTGGACGTGTTGGGCCAAATGGCCTGTTTCCACACTATAGGGATTCTTTTATTCTAAGCATCTGTGATTCATGCACTAGGACACCAGATCCCACTCTGTAATCTCACATCATTAGATAATATGCTTCTTTGTTATTCCCTTTGCCAAAGTAGGCAATTTCATATTTCCCCTTATTATATTCCATTTGCCAAATATTTTCCAACTCACTTATCTACATCCCCCTGTATCCTCCTTATGACTTCTTCATAATTTGTCTTTGTTTTCAGCTTTAGTCATTTATCTTTGACTTCTTCATCAAAGTCATTTACATAAATTTGAAAAAGTTGGAATGTTGATACTGATCCCTGTGGCAGACTGCTTGTTACATTTTACCAACACTTTGAAAGACATTTAAAAAGTATTTTGTTTCCTAAATTATCTGTGGAAAATTTATCAAATAAATGGTAAGAACTAAACTGCTTATCATTAAGAGGCACAAACACTATTGTCTGACATCTGAAAAAAAATACTCTGTTAATGTGTTTTTTAAAGGGGCATGTGCGATGGGCATGATAGAAATTTACAATTGTCAACAAAGAAATAACATGCCCTTTTGAATTAGTAGATAATCTGACACCTACTGATAGCTGAATAGAGTCATGCTGAGGAATTTCCAATTTTCTAAATTAATTCCAAATCCAATGAGTATTCAGATTTCTCCAAATGTGTCCCAGAGAATAGAACTTAACCTGAACCAAATGGGATTGGTGAGCTAGAGTAGATCTCAGTGTTCTCTATTTAGGATGTTAATCCTCATATTAGAGACTGACATTTACCATTTTCAAACTCTGACAACTACTGAACATTGTGGTGGCATCAGCTGGAGTAGTTGTGAGTATAGTTTGTAATTCAATAACTTCTCTCAGGTGCCATCAGCTATTAATGTTGGGCATGTTTGGTGGTGGTGGGGGGGGGGGGGGGGGGTGCATTTAATCAACAAGTGGGACCCTGCCATTTTCCCACCTCCATCCCAATTATTTCCCAATTAATGGCTTCTTCAGAGCTTTATCCACCATCATTCCTCCATTCCCAGGTCCTTCTTCAATCTGAGCCAATAGGTGGGTGCAGTACAGGCAGTTGCCACCATCTCCCAGTGCTGCTGCTGAATATAGAAGAGCTATCAGCCTTGAACGTGCAACAATGGCCTTTTGGATCTCACCACTCTCAGTAACACTCTCTCTTAACAGTTACACGAAATGTGTATACTGTAGCAGGGAGGACCCCATGGCAGCAAAATTTAAAGCAGTCTTCAACTTATTAAAGTGTTGCTGATTACTTTTTACTGTACCTATTGGTGTTGATGGAAGTGTTTGTTGTAAGCCAATGCATTCATCACTTTGTATCAATTAACAGTGCTTTTATTTGATGGAGTTAGTTTATAGTTGGCACAGTCTGCAACTGGAAGGTGTCAATTTTGATCTCACAGATTTTGATTACACCTTTTCCTCTGGGTACAGATGTCATGACATAAAATCTGCAGCATGACTGGGGTACAATGCTGAGGCTGTACATTTGGCAGCTATCCTAAAATGAGGAAGCCAAGCAGGAGTAGGAAGAAAGAGGAGACAACTGGCACATCCATACCCTAAATGGGTCGAATGTGATCGTAAAAGTCAACACTGGCTTCGACGGGGGGTTACAATCCTGGCTCATTGCTCTATAACAGTCTCTCGTCTTATTGTCACTCAATTATGAGCCATCACATTGTCCAATAGGCCACAAACCTATAGTAAAAGCCATCACAAAATAACATTGCCACACAAACATCAGCCAGCAAAACATCCAGTATTCCATTTAATAGCCAGCAGATCACCTTTGGTGCATTTCCTTTGTCACTGTCTTGAGAGTGTCAGTAACTGGTCTAGGGCTCTAATGCAATGTTATATGAATGTGAAAAGCTGCTGACTGTCAGTGAGGGAGATTGTACATTGTCACATAGGATGCAATGAGCAGCTCTTGGCCTAGCAAGTCCAACTTGCAGGCAAGAACAAGGACACTGACAGAGTGGCAAACATGGAGAGCAGGAGTACTACCACTCTAAGAGTGGAGAGCAGTTCTGTCTCCATGGAGCTATAACTCTCCTGAGGGTGGCAGCTCAAGAATCCTAATAAGCTGTCAGATCACAGATTGATAGACACCTCGGAAATTTTCAAGTCTTGTTGAGTAATTGTTTCTACAGGTCTGGTGGCAACGGTCTGAGCTCACACTGCAGAAGACTATGGGTTGCATAGTATCAAGTTGAGGTTTCAAGACCTGTGTCTGGTCTTCCGCTGCAACCCTAGGTATTGGCGTGGTTTCAGTTCATGCTGTTATGAAATCTGAGACATTGGTTATCAGATAGCGCAAGTCGGGTCTACAAGTGTTCTCATGACATTGACCACAATGGGAAGGAGATGGTTCCAAGATTTGCACAAGCATCTGTAACAATTTGTAGTTGGACTTTTCTATGTTCTTTGTCATTAACAGCAGAAATTCTAGCAGGTTAGCCAGGGGACCAAACTTTCCAACTCTGACTCTCCAGCATTTGCAGTCCTCACTTTCTCTTATTTCTCCTTGCATGCCAATCAGCATATTTCCTAGACACCACCTGAGTAACTGCAGCAAAACAGGTGTACAACCTCAGGACAACATTGCATTTTCCACTCTGGGACCCTGCAGTCTTCTGGATTCAACATCAAGTTCAGTAGTTTTAGGACTTTCTTCCACGTCCTTTCCCATTCTCCACACACCCTAGAACTTGTCATCGCAAATGTTGTTTTCATCACAGCCAATCCCCTTTCACCTACTTATGGTCCCAATTAGCAGCTTCCATGGTTTAACGTTATCCAACACCTCCCTCATCAACCACCCCATCCCCTCAAGACTGTCTTCAGCATATGCATCCAGATTTTCCTAGCAACCAACAATTCTGATAAAGAGTTACCGGACCTGAATCATTAACTCTGCTTCTCTGTTGACATAAAAACTGAAGCAATTGCAGACGCTGTAAATCAGATATTGTTGTTTCAGAAACAGAACTGAGGAAAGGTCACTGGACCTGCAACGTTAACTCTGATTTCTCTTCACAGATGCTGCTGAGCTTTCCCAGCAGTTTCTCTTTTCTCTCTCCACATAGCTTCTGGACCTGCTGAGCTTTTTTTTGGCAATTTCTGATTTTGTTTCAGATTTCTAGTATCTGCAGTTCTTCTCTTTAACTGAGTGTACAACCTCAGCATCTTTGTATGATTCTTACCCCCTCCCTGGCTTCAGTCTATTTGTGCCCAGTGATTCACCACATTCACATCCTGCCTCCATTATTTCCACTGAAGTTTATGCAGTTCTAATATCTTAATTGCAAGATTTTGTTCAATTGTATCATCAGTATCCTCTTGCACTGGGACCTGACCTTCCCACACTCATGGACTGGAAATTGCATAACTCCTAAAGGTGTTTTCTTCAGTGGGAGCAACGCATGTAACAAAGGGTGGGTGTTTAGTCCAGCACATTTTCACCCACACCAAGCTCATCCCCGTAATGCTGAGGCTGGGCAGACATCAAAATCAGCAGCCTGTCCACATGTAAATAAGTAATTAAAGGTTAATCAAGCTTGGTTAAATAGTTCCAGTGCAACATCTATAAACCTTGGAAAAAGTTCTGTGTCAAGAGTGTGCTGTCTGCAATGGTGATTGCACTGTCCCCACGACCTGTCCTACCTGCCTATCTTCTTTTCCAACTATCCACTCCACCCTCCCCCCGCCCCCGACGTATCACCTTCATCCCCAACCCCACTCACCTATTGTACTCTATGCTACTTTCTCCCCAACCCCACCGTCCTCTCATTTATCTCTCCCCCCTTCAGGCTCTCTGCCTGTATTCCTGATGAAGGGCTTTTGCTCGAAATGTCGATTTTACTGCTCCTCGGATGCTGCCTGAACTGCTGTGCTTTTCCAGCACCATTCTAATCTAGACAATGGTGATTTCACAACAGGAGAGTAAGTTGAAAAATCATCCCAGTGTCTCTTGTGATTGTCACAAAGGCCATCCTCAATTGGTCACAAAACAGCTGACATCAGTATTATACAATTATACAAATAGGGTGATTTTTTTTTGCCTTGTGGTTTTATCTCTGGCATTGTCTGTTCCACAAAGACCAGTGAGAGCAGAACTGGTCCATATTTCTCTGTACCAGGGTACTCCTAGTTGTTTCCACATGTGGTGAATTGCCCTGTGTGGGCATTACTTGGCCACTTAAAGATTGGTTTAGACATGGGAGAATCATCCACCACCAGAAGTAAAATGCCACCTCATTCCATCTTTACTTCTTGCTGCCTTGGGAGGTCAGCGACATAATCAAAGACCCCTCCCACCCAGGTTATAATCTCTTCTGACCTCTTCTGTAAGGCAGAAGATACAAAAGCTTAAACACATGTACCAACAGGTTCAAGAACAGCTTCTTCTCCTCTGTTAACAGACTTCTGAATGGACCTCTCAAATTTTAAATTTAAATATTGATTTTGCTCTTTGTGCACCTTCTCTGCAGCCATAACATTGCATTGCTCGCTCTGTTCTATTACCCTTGTGCACTTTGGTAATGATCTGCCTGTACTCCACGCAAAACAAAACTTTTCATTGTAACTGGGTACATGTGATAATAATAAATCCAAACCAGTTTTAGACCTTAACCCCTATCCCAACAGGCTCCCTCACACCCATAAAAGTCCCACCTCCAGTATAAAAAAATCTGTTGTTTTATTTTTAGTATCATTCATTCACATAACTGCAACATCAATTCACTCATTGTTACTTATTAATTTCTTCATTCACTTCTTGGTATCAATTGGGTTGAAGGAAACCCCAGGGGTTATATTGGCAGTTTAATCCTGTAGCTTGCCCGATCATAAACTATAAAAGTGAAACTGAAATAAGGTAAACCTATTGAAGCTGGACTAGTAATGTGATTTAATCCCCAGGCAGCTGCTAGGATTAATAATGAATGCAAATTTCTCCCTCTTCACTGCTGTAACTTCAAGAGACATGTTCTGGAAATAACTGCCTACATGTATAAATAGGGTCTGCACCAAACATTGACAGCAGTTATGAGAAAATGAAAGAAGCTGGCAGGTACCATAATGTTAATAATACTATTCATTTATTCAGGTATATTCACTGAGTTCAGTGACCACACTCCAAGTCAAAGTGGGTTGTTGGCTATGAGTTAACTTTAGAGACACTTCTACAAATTAGAGCTTCTAGTTGAAAGCAGTGTTCACGCAGAGATAATCACATGAGATCTCAAGGCTAAGGTAATGTAATGGAAAGTACCAGAATGTGTTATCACTGCTGCTGCCCTGGCCATTTGTTATCAGGTTCCTGTACTGAGAAATTATGGCAGGTTAATCAAAAATGACTTGTGGATGTTTACTGATAAATACTAATGGATAATATACACAGGGGTCAGGTACAAACAGGGAACTGATACAAAATGAGCACTAGTATACATAGATGGTGAGGGGCAGGCACGCACTGTAGACTGGTAATTTCTGACAATGCCCAAGTCGATGTTAGAGGCTGCCATTGACTTACCGTGGCGGGATCCCATCACATAGAACATTGAACACAGAACATTACAGGATAGGAACAGGCCCTTTGGCCCACTATGTCTCTGCCAACTACGATGCTATTCTAAACTAGCCCTATTCTGCACATTGTTCATAACCCTCTAATCTCTGCCCATTCACGTGACTGTCTAAACCTCTCTTAAATTTTTTTTAGATTAGATTCCCTACAGTGTGGAAACAGGCCCTTCGGCCCAACAAGTCCACACCGACCCTCCAAAGCAACCCACCCAGACCCATTTCCCTCTGACTAATGCACCTAACGCTATGGGCAATTTCCCATGGCCAATTCACCTGACCTGCACATCTCTGGATTGTGGGAGGAAACCGGAGGAAACCCACACAGACACAGGGAGAATGTGCAAACTCCATACAGACAGTCACCCAAGGCTGGAATTGAACCTGGGACCCTGGTGCTGTGAGGCAGCAGTGCTGACCACTGAGCCACCGTGCCGCCCCACTGTCTTATCTCTTCTACCAACTCGCCTACCAGGCTTCTACCACTCACTATATAATAAACTTACCTCACTCGTCTCCTTTAAACATTTTGCCTCTCACTTCTAACCTATGCCTCCCTAGTAATTGAGATCTCCATCTTGAGGATAAAAATTCTGACTATCCACACTATCCATGCCTCTCATAATTTTATATACTTCCACCAGATCGCCCATCAGCCTCTGATGCTCTCGCAAAAACAATTCAAGTTTGGCCAACCTCTCCTTGTAGCTAAGAGAGTCCAATCCATGCACCATCCTGGTAAATCTCTTTTGCACCCTCTTCAGAGCCTCAGCATCCTTCCTGTAGTGTGGCAAGCAGAACTGCACACAATGCTCCAAAGCTTTCATACAGCTGCAACATAACTTGCTAACTTTTGTACTCAATACCCGAACTGATGAAATGTGCCATATGCCTCTTTATCACACATCCACTTGCATTGCCACTTTCAGGGAGCAGTGCTCTTGTACCCCAAGATCCCTCTGTATATCAATGCTCTTAAGTATCCAGCTATTTACGTTATACTTCCCTCTTGCATTTGACCTCCCAAAATTCATCACCTCACACTTGTCCTGATTAAACTCCAACTGCTGTCATTCTCTCTGCTTAAATTTCCAATCAATCCATATCCTGCTGTATTCTTTGACGACCTTCCTCAATATCCACAACTCCCCCAACCTTCATGTCATCTGCAAACTTATTAATCAGGCCTCAGTTACAACATGGGGTAAACTCTCCTGCTGAATTTAAACCAGCAATACAGAAAAGATTTATCCGATGCAGTAATCTGTAGAAAATTCGAGAGGCCAAGAACTAGTTAAAGTAAAAATTAACAACTTTATTCCTTAAAGTATAACAGAGAATGATTAACTAACAACTATTTACAACTCCTTCCTCTAACCTACCTTTTACCTTCCCTTCTTCAATAGTAGTCCGATAAAACTCCCGAATATGATTTAGAAAACAAAACTTCTTATCTCAATGCCAGGCAGCTTTCGGTTCTTCTCTGTATTTCGATCTTCTTTTCTACTTCTTGGGGATTCTGTTTCACAGATTACTGATTGATAAAGTTACCTTTAAGAGAGCTATTTTTCAGGCAGTCTTTTTACATGCTGGTGGATTGGCAGCTCTCCTCTTAACTGTTCAATTTACTCCGGCCTTATACATCCAAGGCATCGGATTGCGTCATTGGCTTTTTAGATTGTCAATGTATTAAATTCAAACTGGAATGGAGTTTGGTATTTTTCAGGGCCTAATTCAAATGTTTTTGTCATTTCTAGGCAATCAGCTAATCAAGTTGCTCGACCAAATGTTAAAATGTTTTTCAGAGTACTTTGTTCTGTCAGGCAATTCTGTTGCTTTTAATTCTCTGAAAGGTACAGTACACCCACATCTTCATAACACTCCCGCCTGAAGAGAAAAATGAACCATCATAATGAAAAGATGGTTTCATTTCTTCCAATTTTTTTTAAAAACACATTACTCTAATATACAGATAACTTTACCATAAGTTCACCTTAACTTATTCATATACCTTATATATATATATATATATATATATATATATAAAACATTAAAAAAATACAAATCACATATAAACTTTATCAGTTAAATCTGCAATAATGCATGTGTGATTACATTCTTACGATTCGCAACATGTATGTTTTTAAATCAAAAGTCTGTAACATAAGACTCCAACAAAATAGTTTTATATTCTTGTTTTTAAAACATTCTCTGAATGTAAGTGGATTGTGGTCAGTGAACACAAATGTCTACGACACATTGTTTGTAACATACACATTGTAATGTTGTAAGGCCAGTACCAAACTCAATAGTTCCTTTTCGATTGTGGAGTATTTCCTCTGGTGGATGTTGGTCTTCTTCGAAAAGTAACCAACTGGCAGTTCAATCCCATCATCATCTTCCTGTAGGAGTACGGCTTCAACTTCTATGTCACTAGCATCAGTGGTGACTTTGAAATGTTTTGAACAGTTTGGTGTAGCTAGAAGTTGTTTGGTGGTTAATATTGATTTCAAACGGTCGAATGTCTCCTGGCACGGTTCTGTCCACCGAAACTTTGTTCTTCTTCAGCAAATCGGTTAATGGTGCCACTACATTGCTGATGCTTGGGGCAAACGTCCGATAGAATCCACTGAATCCTAAAAGTTGAAGCACCTCTTTCTTTGAGGTTGGTTGTGGAAATTCATCCTCAAGGTGGCCTTTGTCTTTGCATCCCGTGGGGTCAACCTTCCATGACCGATGTTATGTCCCAAGAACATCACCTCTGCTTTCGTGAATTCCGTTTTATTTAAGTTTATCATTGGTTTTGCTTCCTGTAGTTGTTCAAAGAGCTCTGCCAACCTACTATGTGATTTTTTTCGAAGACTTACTAAAGATCACTACATCATCCAAATAGTTTGTTAACCCAGCCACAACACTGTTCATGAGTCTTTGGAATGTGGGGGTGCATTCTTCATTCCAAAAGGTATAACTTTAAACTGATAAAGCCCATTTGGGGTTACAAATGTGGAAACTTCTTTTGCCATCTCTGATAAAGGTACCTGCCAGTAACTACGCATTAAGTCCAACTTGATGATGTATCTAGCTTTTCCGACTTTCTCCATACAGTCCTCCAATCTAGAAATTGGATATGAGTCCGATTTTGTAATGGCTTTGACCTTCTGATAATCCATGAAGAATCGTTGAGTCCCGTCTGGTTTGGGAACTAAGACGATCGGCAAACTCCACTTGCTCTGGCTTGGTTTGATAATGTCCTTATTGAGTATGGCCTCCACCTCCATCTGGACCTGTCTGGCTTTGAAAGGATTAAGCCAATAGGGGTGGTGTTTTATTGGAGCAGTATTCCCTATGTCTACTTCATGTACAATAGCATTAGTCCTCCCATCTGAATCTTACATATGTCCTTATACTGCAGTAAGAAATCATTCAACTGTGTTCTATGCTCCTGAAACAGACACTTTACTAACCTGTCCCCACTCCTCAAGGACTTCTTCATTTTTTAATCTATTTTGAGGGACATCAACATCCATATCATCTGGATTTGATTCCTGACTCTCAGGGCAGTAACTAACACCTGTTTCTCCAGTCCTTTCTCTCTAGTGTAATACAGTTTCAGCGTGTTCACATGACAAACTTGATACCCTTTTCTTTCTATCTGACATCTTTACCAGATGGTTCACCTGACTCAACTTCTTCTCAATTTGATAGGGACCAGTAAACCTGGCTTTGAAGGGATATCCTATCATTGTTAACAGTACTGACATGTCATCCCCTTGGGAAAACATCCAAACCTCAGAGCTTTTATCTGCCACCTGCTTCATTCTATACTGTGCCCTCTTTAGGTTCTGTTTAGCTAATCGATTTAGATTACTTACAGTGGGGAAGCAGGCCCTTTGGCCCAACAAGTCCACACCGACCCTCCAAAGAGCAACGTACTCAGACCCATTCCCCTACATTTACTCCTACACCTAACACTACGGGCAATTTAGCAAGGCCAATTCACCTGACCTGCACATCTTTGGACTGTGGGAGGAAACCGGAGCACTTGGAGGAAACCCACACAGACATGGGGAGAATGTGCAAACTCCACACAGAATTTGCCGCAGGTGGGAATTGAACCCGGGTATCTGGCGCTGTGAGGCAACAGTGCTAACCACTGTGCCATCATGCCGCCCACGAGATTTAGTCTCTCCCTCAACTCCAATACATAATCTATGTGTGAGATCTCCGACTTTGGTCCAATCTATTTTTCTTTAATTAATTTCAAAGGGCTGCTCACTTTTTGACCAAACACTAACTCAAAGGGAGTGTACTGAGTAGATTTTGTTTGGGGCATCTCTAATGGCAAACAATATGAATGGGAAACCTTCATCCCAATCATTCGGGTAATCCCGGCAGTATGCTCTCAATGTGGTCTTCAAAGTCTGATGCCACCCTTCTCAGGCTCCCTGGGATTCAGGATGATACACACTGGATTTAAAGTGCTGTATACCTAAGCTATCCATAACCTCCTTAAACAGGCGAGCAGTAAAATTTGACCCTTGGACCGACTGAATCTCTCTGGGTAACCCATACTCTGAGAAGAAAGCTGCGACCTCCTCGACCACCTTTTTGCCTTGATACTCCGTAATGGAATTGCCTCTGGAAATCTGGGAGACACATCCATTATGGTTAACAAGTATTGGTTCCTATGTTGAGTCCTCGGGAGGGCACCTACACAATGAAGTATAACCCGTGTGAAAGGTTCTTCAAATGTGGGAACTGGCAACAAAGGGGCTGGTTTTATTACCACCTCTGGCTACCTACCATTTGGCATGTATGGCAAAAGTTAACCACATCCTTGTGCATTCCAGGCCTGAGTCTTTCATACCGCTGGGTGACCTCCTACAGGTAGTTCATATGCTACACGTGACACCTCCTGTCTGTATGCTACCGGCAACACAATCTGGTGTACTTTGGACCATTTCTCCTCTGTACTAACCTGCCGTGGTCTCCATTTCCATTTTAGGATTCTATCTGTCGGATAATAACCCTCTGGATTATTCTCTGCCTCCTTTTCGGAGTATGCATCTACGTATATATGTTTTATTATTTTGCCTTGCTGTTGCAAGTCTCTGAGCCTTTCAGGAGTAAACACTTCTGTCTGACACTCTGCTTGTTCAGGTTTTCCCAGCACCATTACATCAAACAGGGTTTCCGCTAACTGAACCTTAACTCTTTCATCTTCCTGTTTACTTTTTGCTTCGTGCTGTGACTTATGATAGTGGGATCCAGTTACCACACAGTCTGGGCAAATACCAGGATGTTTTTGTTTTAATTCCTCAGTTTCTTGGTCTTCCTTGGATGTCACTCCCACCTTGGATCCTGCCAAATCATTCCCAAGAACAAACTGAATTCTTGGCTTCATTTCTGATGAAGGGCTTTTGCCCAAAACTTCAATTTTCCTGCTGCCTGGCCTGCTGTGCTTTTCCAGCAGAACTCTAATCTTGACTTTAATTTCCTGGATTATCTCTGTTGTCCTTCTTAAACAAAAGATCATGTTGGCTAATCTCCAGTCTTCTGGGACCTCACCCAGAGATTAGGATATAAAGATCTCTGCCAAGGCCCCAGCATTTTCGTCCCTTGCCTCTCTTAGTGTCCTGGGCTAGATCCCATCAGTCCCTGGAGATTTATCTATCATAATGTTGTCCAAGACACCTAACATCTCCTCCTTCTTAATATTGACTTCCCCTTAAATATCAACATACCCCTCCCTAACTTTACCATCATCCATTTCCTTCTCGTTTGGGAATCCCAATGAGAAGTACACATTTAAGGACCTCACCCACTTCCTCTGGCTCCACACATAATTTCCTTCCTTTGTCATTGCATGGACCTACCCTATCCCTAGCTACCCTCTTGCTCTTGATATATGTACAAAATGCTTGGGATTCTCCTTAATCCTACTTGCCAAGGACATTTCATGGCCTGAGGTTGCCTTCCTAATTCCTTGTTTAATTTCTGTCCTGCTTCATTTATATTCTCAAGCCCTTGGTTGATTTCAGTTTCCTAAACCTTACCTATGCATCCTTTACCTCTGAAGACTGAAGGGTGTTGCTTTGAACTTGACTGAGGACTACTGCCCTTAGGCTTTGAGATAAGGCCTTTGCTTGAAAAAACATGCCATACGTTTGGTACATATGTGGTTGGAACATGATATAATGTTGAAATTGCACAGTGATGTACAGCAACATGCCGACTCCCTTAACTGCTCACTGTTGATAACCATGGCCAGTTGTGTGGCTTTGTATCAGTGCTCACAGGCAAGGCAAGGCAGAAATACCGAAGGTCTGTTTGAAAGGGCAATGTACTAATAGGAAAAGCAAGGCAGGGATGTTATGAGCACCCAGAAAATGGGTGAGCATTCAGAAAGCAAAGTAGGAACCCTGAGTTGCAACTTGGTCCAATCTATGAGATGATTGCTCACTCCTGTGTGCAAATGTTCTAGCAACAGCATTGTAATGTAAGGTGCCAGGGCCCTCCAAGGTGCAGCATTGAAGTGCAGAACCACACTGTAAGTTGATTCAAGATATGCCATCAGGATGTACCCAGGCTGGTAAGGTTTCAGATCCCAAAGTTGATGGGCAGGGGGCACATATGGTCATGGAGAAAGTGAGGACTGCAGATGCTGGAGATCAGAGCTGAAAATGTGTTGCTGGAAAAACGCAGCAGGTCGGGCAGCATCCATGGAGCAGGAGAATCGACTTTTCAGGCATGAACCCTTCTTCAGGAAATCCTGAAGAAGGGCTCATGCCCAAAACGTCGATTCTCCTGCTCCTTGGATGCTGCCTGACCTGCTGCGCTTTTCCAGCAACACATTTTCAGCACATATGGTCATGGTCTAATAGAGCGTGTCTTGAGATGTTGGTGTCCAATAAAGGGCTCAGAGGAGAAAATGGTGAGCCAGAGTCACACAGGCACTCCCTCTGACTTTCACATTGGGAAGTCTCAGTGTCAGGTTTCTATCTAGTAGGTGGAAGAATTGGAAACCATAGATTAATGAAGCAAGATTAAATAATAATGAGGCTACTCATGAGTTATAAGCCACGAATCTTCATGTACATGAAGCATTTTTTTTCTTGATGTCAAGAAGCTCCTCATTGAATATCTCACTTGATTTTCCAAAAGTTTTCAACACGGCCCAAGTCATTCAGGGCAAGGGAAGATTTCACCTGTTAAGAAAATTTGACAATAAACTACATGACAGAACCAAATCTTTATTTGAAAAGGTAAGTTTTCAGAAGCATCCGAAGGATTGATTAGTAAGAACTGAAGAAACCAAGAGAGGATTTTTCACAGTTTAGGGCCCAGATGGCTGGAGGAATACTCACCAATGGCAGAGCAAAGAAAATAGGGAAAGTGCAAAATTCTAAAATTCTGACATCTTGAAGGTTTGTGAGACCTGTGTAATTACAGAGATAGAATGAACTGAGGCTATGGTTTGCTTTGTCAATAATGGTGACAGTATAGAAATTGAAGCATTGCTAGTCTGGTAATTAACATAGATCAGTAAACAAGGGGGATAATGTCTGAACAAGATTACTGATGGGAGCTAGGATTTAGACAGCAGATGAGATGAAATTAAGAATAGCCAAAGTTAGAGGTCACTGATGGCTGGTACAGAATGGTGGCTGGTACAGAATGGTGGCTGATACACGTTGAGAACTGGTACAAAGAGTGTGATTAAGATCTCATTATAGCCACAATCTGACAAAACATTTCCAGACACAGCTGCAATTTTGTTTTAAATAGTGAGCAGTGGGGAACTGCCAAAGCTTCCTGAGAAATCATTTTTTGCCTTTGCTTACATTCTATATTTATAGATCTGTAGTCTTGCACTTATTAGTTTACTTATTGAACCATTGCAAGAATTAATGTTTGAAATAATGCATTTCTTACAAAATAAAATGTAAATTATAGCAAAGTATTCTCTTTCTGGACTATACCAACAATGAGCTAGTCACCTCAACTTCCTGTTAGACATTTGAGGTTACTGATGCTGATAATGCTTGTTCCATGTATTAAGGATATCGGTGTCTTGACCACATCCTGAATCAGATTGTGATACAAAACATAGATGCAGCAGTTTAATGGAAAGAATGAGACTGCGGCTCAGAGTGACAGATTATTGCCTGTGATTAGAAACACATCTATCATATAAAACTAAAACGTTCACAGTTATCAGTAAAATGACATAATTGCAAAACTCCATTTGAAAACATAGTTTACGTGGCTACTCAACTCTGTAACTCCTCAGAATTACAACTTTAAACTTTCACTTTAATAATTCCATATTGTTCGAACAAATCTGAATCAATGGTGGAAATGAACAATATTTCCAGAGGTACTTATTTTGTAAAGAAATGTCCTAATATAATGGATGATATATCATTAACTTCTATCTATTTTCCATTTCAGAAGCTTGGATTAATTTAGTTAGTAAGATTTAATAGAATTTGAAGCCCCACATTGGTTATATTATAGTTATGTGCGTCTGGGGCAGGTGTTTCATCATCAGCAATTGCATGAGAAGGTGCTGTGGGGCTGTGGGGAGGTGTTGGGGATGAAGGACGAGTGGATCAGAGGGTGCTGGAGGAAACTGGAACTGTGGAATGCTCACAAAGGAGGGAAGGGCAAAATGTGTCTGGTTGTGGCATCTGAGGGAGATGTCAGCTTACAATCCTTTGGATGTGAAGGCTAATGGGGTGGTAAGTGAGGACTGGGGGAACCTACATTGTTGTAGGAGAGAAGGGAAGGGCTGAGGGCAGAAGTACAGGAGGTGGCTAAGGACCCTGTCAACCATAGTGGAGAGGAGTCCTTGGTTGAGGACAAAGGTTTTATGAACTATGCACAGTTTTGGTCTCCATACCTGAGGAAGGATGTGCTTGCTTTCAATGAACTGCAACAAAGTGTTTATAAGATGGATTGCTACAGTACGAGCTGTCTGGCCCTTGAGGAGAGTTTAACTAGAGTGGCCTTATATACATTCCTGATGAAGGGTCTAAGCCCGAAACGTCGATTCTCCTGCTCCTCAAATGCTACCTGACCTGCTGTGCTTTTCCAGCACCACACTCTCAATTCTAATCTCCAGTATCTGCAGTCCTCACTTTTGCCTGGCTTTATACACACTGGGGTAAGAAGGAATGGGATGCGGGGAAATCCCATTGAAACACAGAAAATTCTGAAAGATTTTGACAGCTATCCAGTCATCCAAAAAATCATAGAATTGTTACGGTGCAGAAGATGGCCAGATGGCCCATCATGTCTGCAGTGGGTCTCTCAGTGTTCTTGCTTAGTGTTGGACTCCAGCCTTTCCCTGAACGTCTGCATAATGCAGTTATTTAAATAATCATCCCAAGACCTCACTGAACCTACCTCTACCACATTTCCTGACAGTGCAAATCTGGGCCTCTGGCTGCGAGAAAAAGCTTTTGAAAGATAATTGTGAGTGCCTGTGCAATTTCCACTTTCACTTCCTTCAATACCCTTGGATGCATCTCATCTGCCCCAATGCCTTATCAACATCTTAACTACTATCAACTCTACCTTAGCAACTTTAAAATCGTGACTGAGTTTCTTCCTCTGTCACCGTGGTCAGGGCATTACCTGCCTTGTAGGTAAACACAACGGCAAAGTATTCATTTAACAGCTCAGCCATGTCCATTGCTTCCATATATTAAATTCCTTTGCTTTTACCACCCTGTTACTGTACAGCAGACTTTGCCAAGTTTCTGGTATCGAGACTGGCTCTAATGCAACAAGGGGTACTTTGGGTTCAACGAGATCAATTGTGTTAGGGGATTGTCTAGTCGGAGGTACAGGCAGACGTTTCTGTGGCCAGCAGAGAAAAAGCAGAATGGTGTGTTGCTTCCCTGGTACCAGGATCAAGGATGTCTCAGAGAGGGTGCAGAATGTTCTCACGGGGGAAAGGGGCCAGCAAGAGGTCATTGTCCACATTGGAACCAATGACATAGGAAGGGAAAACGTTAAGATTCTGAAGGGTGATTACAGAGAGTTAGGCAGGAATTTAAACAGGAGGTCCTTGAGAATAGTAATATCTGGATTACTCCCGGTGCTATGAGCTAGTGGGGGCAGGAATAGGAGGATAGAGCAGATGAATGCATGGCTGAGGAGCAGGTGTATGGAAGAAAGATACACATTTTTGGATCATTGGAATCTCTTATGGGGTAGAAGTAACCTGTACAAGGAGGACAGATTGCACTTAAATTGGAAGGGAACAAATATACTGGTAGGGAGATTTGCTAAAGCTGCTCAGGGGGATTTAAACTAGTAAGGAGGGGGTGGGGGGGCGGGGTAACCAAGGGAGATAGTGAGGAAAGAGATCAATCTAAGACTGGTACAGTTGAGAACAGAGAGAATCAAACAGTCAGGGCAGGCAGGGACAAGGTAGGACTAATAAATTAAATTGCATTTATTTCAATGCAAGAGGCCTAACAGGGAAGGCAGATGAACTCAGGGCATGATTAGGAACATGGGACTGAGCTATCATAGCAATTACAGAAACATGGCCCAGGGATGAGCAGGACTGGCAGCTTAATGTTCCAGGATACAAATGCTACAGGAAGGACAGAAAGGGAGACAAGAGGGGAGGGGGAGTGGTGTTTTTGATAAGGGATAGCATTACAGCTGTGCTGAGGGAGGATATTCCTGGAAATACATCCAGGGAAGTTATTTGGCTGGAACTGAGAAATAAGAAAGGGATGATCACCTTATTGGGATTGTATTATAGATTCCCTAATAGTCAGAGGGAAATTGAGAAACAAACTTGTAAGGAGATCTCGGCTATCTGTAAGAATAATAGGATAGTTATGGTAGGGGATTTTAACTTTCCAAACACTATGGGACTGCCATAGTGTTAAGGGCTTGGATGGAAAGGAATTTGTTGAATGTATACAAGAACATTTTCTGCTTCAGTATGTGGATGTACCTACTAAAGAAGGTGCAAAACTTGACCTGCTCTTGGAAAATAAGGCACAGCAGGTGACTGAGGTGTAAGTGGGGGAGCACTTTGGGGCCAGTGACCATAATTCTATTAGATTTAAAATAGTGATGGAAAAGGATAGACCAGAACTAAAAGTTGAAGTTCTAAATTGGAGAAAGACTAATTTTGACGGTATTAGGCAAGAACTTTCAAAAGCTGATTGGAGGCAGATGTTTGCAGGTAAAGGGATGGCTGGAAAATGGGAAGCCTTCAGGAATGAGATAATGAGAATCCAGAGCAAGTATATTCCTGTTGGGGTGAAAGGAAAGGCTGTTAAGTATAGGGAATGCTGGATGACTAAAGAAATTGCGGGTTTGGTTAAGAAAAAGAAGGAAGCATATGTAAGGTTATACAGGGTAGATTGAGTGAATCCTTAGAAGAGTATAAAGGCAGTCGGAGTATACTTAAAAGGGAAATCAGGAGGGCAAAAAGGGGACATGAGATAGCTGTGGCAAATAGAATTAAGGAGAATCCAAGGGGTTTTTGCAAATACATTAAGGACAAAAGGATAACTATGGAGAGAATAGGGCCCCTCAAAGATCCTGAAGAAGGGCTTATGCCCGAAACGTCGATTCTCCTGTTCCCTGGATGCTGCCTGACCTGCTGCGCTTTTCCAGCAACACATTTTCAGCCCCTCAAAGATCAGCAAGGTGGCTTTTGTGTGGAGCTGCAAAAAATGGGGGAGATATTAAATGAGTATTTTGTATCCGTATTTACTGTGGAAAAGGATATGGAAGATATAGACTGTAGGGAAATAGATGGTGACATCTTGCAAAATGTCCATATTACAGAGGAGGAAGTGCTGGATGTCTTGAAACAGTTAAAGGTGGATAAATCCTCAGGACCTGATCAGGTGTACCCTAGAATTTTGTGGGAAGCTAGGGAAATGATTGCTGGGCCCCTTGCTGAGATATTTGTATCATCGATAGTCACAAGTGAGGTGCCAGAAGACAGGAGGTTGGCAAACATGGTGCCACTGTTTAAGAAAGGTGGTAAGGACAAGCCAGGGAACTATAGACCAGTGAGCCTGATGTCGGTGGTGGGCAAGTTGTTGGAGGGAATCCTGAAGGACAGGATGTACATGTATTTGGAAAGACAAGGACTGATTAGGGATAGTCAACATGGATTTGTGCATGGGAAATCATGTCTCACAAACTTGATTGAGTTTTTTGAAGAAGTAACAAAGATGACTGATGAGGGCAGAGCGGTAGATGTGATCTATATGGACTTCAGTAAGGCGTTCGATAAGGTTCCCCATGGGAGACTGGTTAGCAAGGTTATATCTCATGGAATACAGGGAGAACTAGCCATTTGGATACAGAACTGGCTCAAAGGTAGAAGACAGAGGATGGTGGAGGAGTGTTGTTATTCAGACTGGAGGCCTGTGACCAGTGGAGTGCCACAAGGATCGGTGCTGGGTCCACTCCTTTTTGTCATTTACATAAATGATTTGGATGCGAGCATAAGAGGGACAGTTAGTAAGTTTGCAGATGACACCAAAATTGGAGTTATAGTGGACAGCAAAGAGGGTTATGTCAGATTACAACAGGATCTTGACCAGATGGGCCAATGGACTAAGAAGTGGCAGATGGAGTTTAATTCAGATAAATGCGAGGTGCTGCATTTTGGGAAAGTAAATCTTAGCAGGACTTACACATTTAATGGTACGGTCCTGGGGAGTGTTGCTGAACAAAGAGAACTTGGAGTGCAGGTTCATAACTCCTGAAAGTGGAGTCGCAGGTAGATAGGATAGTGAAGAAGGCATTTGTTATGCTTTCTTTTATTGGTCAGAGTATTGAGTACAGGAATTGGGAGGTCATGTTGCAGCTGTTGGTTAGGCCACTGTTGCATGCAATTCTGGTCTCCTTCCTATCGGAAAGATGTTGTGAAACTTGAAAGGGTTCAGAAAAGATTTACAAGGATGTTGCCAGGGTTGGAGGATTTGAGCTATAGGGAGAGGCTGAACAGGCTGGGGCTGTTATCCCTGGAGCATCGGAGGTTGAGGGGTGACCTTGTAGAGGTTTACAAAATCATGAGGGGCATGGATAGGATAAATAGACAAAGTCTTTTCCCTGGGGTCGGGGAGTCCAGATCTAGAGGGCATAGGTTTAGGGTGAGAGAGGGGACAGATATTAAAGGGACCTAAAGGGCAACTTTTTCACGTAGAGGGTGGTACGTGTATGGAATGAGCTGCCAGAGGAAGTGGTGGAGGCTGGTACAATTGCAACATTTAAAAGGCGTTTGGATGGGTATATGAATAGGAAGGGTTTGGAGGGATCTGGGCCGGGTGCTGGCAGGTGGGACTAGATTGGGTTGGGATATCTGGTCGGCATGGACGGGTTGGACTGAAGGGTCTGTTTCCATGCTGTACATCTCTATGACTTTGACATTTCTCTTTATGTTACCTGACAGACTTTTTCCACACTCCCTCTTTGCTCCTCTTACTCGGTTTTTCACCTCCCTTCTGAACTTTTGTATTCATCTTAGCTTTCCGTTGTACTTGTTTTCTGATACTTGTTGTTAATAATGTTCTGTCTAAACCCCAAGGCTGGGTTGCCAGGCAGCTGCTTGAACGGTTCACATACACCGATTGGTAAGATGGTTATAGAGGTAAAAACAATGACTGCAGATGCTGGAAACCAGATTCTGGAGTAGAGTGGTGCTGGAAAAGCACAGCAGTTCAGGCAGCATCCGAGGAGCAGGAAAACCGAGGTTTTGGGCAAAAGCCCTTCATCAGGAATACAGGCAGAGTGCCTGAAGGGTGGAGAGATAAATGAGAGGAGAGTGGGGGTGGGGAGAAAGTAGCAAAGAGTACAATAGGTGAGTGGGGGAGGGGATGAAGGTGATAGGTCAGGGCGAGTCTGTTTCAGGACTTGGTTGAAGAGCTTCAGGGCAGAGGAAATGGCCAAGAGGGTTATAGATTAAAATGAACTTTATAAGAAAATACAGAGAAACATAGAAACAAGAACCTTCGAGCCTGCACCACCATTCAATATGATCACGGCTTATCCTGCAATCTCAGTATCCTTCTCCTGCTTTCTCCCCATAACCCTTGATCTCTTTAGCTGCAAGGGCCACATCCAGCTCCCTTTTGAATTAATCCCATGAACTGGCCCCAACAGCTTCCAGTAGAAGGGACTTCCACAGATTCCCAACTCTCTGAGTGCGGACATTCTTCCTCATCTCAGTCCTGATTGGCTTACCCGTTATTCTTAGACTGCGAAAGAGCAGAGAAATGGAATTACAATGACCAGCTGGAATCAAGTATTTAAGCCAATATAGATACAAAAGTTCAAACAACCCTTATTAATTCTGAACTCCTCAACATTGTTTGATGTATTGCAATAGACATGAGAAAAAATCAAACAACAGACTTGTGAAGTCAAATCTTTGAGAAAAGGTAGCAATCAGGACTTTGGTAACTGAGGTATCTAAGAGCAAAAACAAAGTCTCAACCACAGGTCTCTTCAGCCTGAGAAATTCAACACAGCTAACAGAAAGAGGTTTCGCTATCTGGTTTAAAAGCAAAGCAAAATTAATTCATTTCTGGGACATGGCTTAAAACCATAGAATGTAGAAACGAGATAGCAGTTTGTGCACAAAGATGTGGTTACACCACATACAACGGGACTAAAAGAAGATGAGAGAAATAAAAACATACAAAAACATGAGAGAGTAAGGAATGTGAAATATACAACAGGGTAGCATGGAAAAGTAATTTAGTTACAATGAACACAAAAGACAACAAAAACAATAAAGAGTGCAGCAGCTCTCTTTGGAACGAAGAGGCGAGTAGCTACATTAAAAAGGTCAAGAGCAGACTCAGTGAGATGAAGTCTGGGATAATAGAAGGGCTCATTAAAGGATTGGCCTGCTCAGCACGCTCAGTGGGTTACACTCATATGGTGTTGACTGGAGTTTGTGGACGTGCAAAGCAGCACAATATCGATTCCGTAGATGATAATTGCATTTCTGTCATTTTGGGTTTAGTTCATTTCACTGTCTCACAACTTTATCAACATTGAAACTACTGTGTCATCATGTAGTTACCCTTCATAACAGGAGTAAGATGCCATGCTGGGAAAATGAGTGAGAACAGCCTCCTTTAGCAAGAAGAAACTTGTCTGCCTGATGAATCCACACAATAATCTTGTAGCATTTCAGCACCAAGATCTTTATTAAGATACTGCTGGAATGCAGTCACATATAAAACTCATGATTGTTACATAAAGTTTTATTTTTGTGTAATGGACTAAGTTCATTTTACTTTAACTATGTTAATTCACTAATATGCTTTATTTCAACGAACATGCAACATTCATCTCCAGACTCTTTTATGTTATTGTAATTACCCAGCCTAAATTTTGGGTTTTACCACCGTTACATGTGGTATCGACACTATAGATTAGAGTGTTGCTGGAAAAGCACAGCAGGTCAGGCAGCATCCATGGAGCAGGATCTACACTATATATTGTTCAACTCAGGGGAGGCAATGGCCTAGTGGCATTATTGCTGCACTGTTAACCCAGAGACCCAGGTAATGTTCTTGGCACCTGGGTTCGAATCTCATCAGAGCAAATAGTGTAATTTGAATTAAATTTTAAAAATCTGGAATTAAGTGTCAAATGATGTTGATTATCAGGAAAAGCCCATCTGGTTCACTAATGCGCTTTAGGGAAGGAAACTGCTATCTTTACTTGGTCTGGCCTGAATGTGATTGACTCTTAACTGCCCTCTGGGCAATTAGGGATGGGGAATAAATGCTGCCTAGCCAGTAATGCTATCGTCCTTTGAATGAATAATGTAACAAAAATTAAACACTCACTTTTTCCATATCAATGTATGACATGCATCTGGAATACTTAGGCCAATCTCACCTAGTTTATTCTTTCGAACTATGGCATTAGGTCTTTATTAATTTTCCCTGTACCTTCTACAAAATGCATCACCCCATCCTTCCCCATTTTAAATTCCATCTGCCACCTGTCTGTCCATTCTACTAGTCTATGTCCTGTTGCAGACAATTTGTACCATCAAATTGCCACACCTCTAAATTCGATATCATCAGCAAATCTTGACATTTTAATTAATACTCATATTCAAGTTGCTAAAGATACCAAAAAAGGCAATGATCCTCACAATGACCCTTTACAAATAACTACAATCGAAAATACAATTTATCACACCTTAGTTTTTTGTTCATAAGCTAATATCTTATTCAAGCTGACAGTGACTCTCCTATTTGATCACAGAATCACAGACCTGTTCCAGTGCAGAAGGAGGCCAGATAACTGAAGTGTCTCATGTCTGAAAGCATTCTCATCAATCTCTTGGAGTCATAGAGTCATATGGCATCGACCTTCCCCAATATATTTGCATCCTTTCTCTCGTGTGGTGCCCAGAACTGTACACAACATTCCAGCTCAAGTCTAACTGATCTAAGGTCATTGTAACCTCTGTCCTGTATTCCAAACCACTATCTATGAAGCCCATGTATGCTTTATTAATAGCTTTATCTGCCTATCTATCCTTTAATGACCTATCCACAGACACACCCAGGCCTCTCTGCTGCTACGGACTATTTAGAATAGTATAATTGATTTTGTACTATCTCTCAATGGTCCTCTAACCAAAGTATATCTCCTCACATTTTCTCCATCTGCCACCAATCCACACATTCCATCAATGTGGCAATGTCCTTTAGAAGTTCTAAACCATCCTCCAAACCAACTCTCCCAAGTTTTGTATCATCTGCATAGTTTGAAATTGTTGCCTGACTCCAAGATCTAGGTTACTTACATATATGGAAAAGCAAGAGTCCCAGTACCAACACCTGGGGAACTCCATTAAAAACTTTCTACCAGCCCAAAAAGTACCCACTATCTGTTACACTCTGCTTCCTGACTTGCAAACTGTTTGATTACTTGTTGCCACTATTTCTTTTATTCCATGACCTATAACTTTCCTCACAGGTTTGTTATGTGCCACTGTATTGCATGCTCTTTAGAAGTTCGCGTGCACCATATTATTGGCCTCCATCATATCAACTCTCAAAACACTCCAGCACATGAGCCTTGTCTCACTCATAAGCAGCATCCACAAATTCCCACATGCCACAGGACAGGCATTCTGTTTTGCTAAGCTGTCTGAGCTTGCCTTTATTAAAAGTCTTAATCTTGGAGTGAACATTAATTACTTTTACTGTCTTTTGAATATAAACTGGAGATTAATAGACAGTAGAAATTCTTTCCCCTTACTTCAAAGTGGTTCCATCGCCTGTGTCCATAAATTTTTACTTCCCTGCATTAGTATTAGAAATGTTCGTTTTTCAATTTTGATAAGTCTTAATTTTAGTCATAGAGATGTATAGCATGGAAACAGACTCTTCAGCCCAACTCATCCATGCTGACCAGATATCTCTACCTTATCTCATTCCATTTGCCAGCACTTGGCCCACAGACCTCTAAACCCTTCCTATTCACATACCCATCCAGATGTCTTTTAAATAATGGAATTGCACCAGCCTCTACCACTTTCTCTGGTGGCTCATTCCATACATGCACCACCCTCTGTGTGAAAAAGTTGCCCCTTAGGTACCTTTCATATCTTTCCCCCCTCACCCTAATTCTATGACCTCTAGTTCTGGAATTCCCCACCCCAGGGAAAAGAATTTGTCTATTTATCCTATCCATGCCCCTCATGATTTTATAAACCTCTATGAGGTCAACCTTCAGCCTTCGATGCTCCAGGGAAAACAGCCTCAACCTCTTCAGCATCTCCCCATAGCTCAAATCCTCCAATCCTGGCAACATCCTTGAAAATCTTTTCTGAACACTTTCAGGTTTCACAACATCCAAGGACACCAAAAGTGGCCTAACCAACGTCCTGTACAGTCATAACATGACCTCCCAACTCCTCTACTCAATGCTCTGACCAATAAAGGAAAACATACCAAACATGCCTTCTTCACTATCCTATCTATGTGCAAATCCATTTTCAAGGAGCTATGAACCTGCACTCCAAGGTCTCTTTATTCAGCAACACTCCCTAGGACCTTATTATTAAGTGTATAAGGCCTGCTCTGATTTACTTTCCCAACTGCAGTACCTTGCATTTATCTAAATTAAACTCCATCTGCCACTCCTCAGCCTTTTGGCCCATCTGATTAAGATCCCATTGTAATCTGAGGTAACCTTCTTCGCTGTCCATGACACCTCCAATTTTGATGTTATCTGCAAACTTACTAACTATATCTCCTATGTTCATATCCAAATCATTTACGTAAATGCCGAAAAGTAGTGGACCCAGCACTAATCCTTGTGGCACTCAACTGGTCACAGGCCTCCAGTCTGAAAAACAAGCCTCCACCCCCATTCTCTGTCTTCTACCTTCGAGCCAATTCTGTATCTAAATGGCTATTTCTCCCTGTATTCCATGACATCTAACCTTGCTAACCAGTCTCCCTTGGGGAACCTTGTTGAACACCTTACTGAAGTCCATATCGATCATGCCAACCACTCTGCCCTCATCAATCCTCTGTTACTTTTTGAAAAAACTCAATCAAGTCCATGAGGCATTATTTCCCAGGCATAAAGCCATGCTGACTACCCCTAAATATGTGTAAATCCTGTCCCTCAGGATTCTCTCCAACAACTGGCTCACCACTGACATCAGGCTCACCAGTCTATAGTTCCCTGGCTTGTCCTTACCACCCTTCTTAAATAATGGTACTATGTTAGCCAACCTCCAGTCTTTTGCCACTACACCTGTGGCTTTCGATAACATTTTTATCTGTGCAACTTCATGAAATAATATAAGACCAGTGCAGTGAGATTCAGAACTCACTGGACAAGCACAAGAGATTAACATACAAATTGATACAAAGAGTTGGCTATTCAGCCCCTTTAGCCTACACCACTACTTGATAAGATCATGCCTTTGACTCCCTTATCAGTCAACAATCTATTCAACTCAGGATTGAAAATGCTCAATGACCCTGTTTCCACAGGCTAATGATCCTCAGAGGAAAAAAAGTTCTCATCTCCGTTTTAAATGGAAGACTCGTTATTTTTAAAATGTGTCCTCTCGTTCCAGTCTCTCCCACAAGAGGAAATATCCTTTCAGTATTTACTCTGTCAATTCTATTCAGAAGTTTATATGTTTCAATAAGATCATCTCTCAGTCTTCTAAACTCAATGGATATAAGTCCAGCTGGAACAAGCTTTCCTCTTAAAACAAACTCTTCATCCTAGGAATCAGTCAAGTGAATCTTCTCTGCACTGCTTCCAATGAAATAATACCCTTTCTGGAATACAGACACCATAATGTGCACAGTTCTTCAGATGTGGTCTCATTAAAACTATATCCAGCATCTTTCCTTTTTTTTATTTCATTATTTTGCAATAAGCAACATTTCGTTTCATTTGCCTTCCTTGCTGCATAGTAACCTTTTGCTCGTCATGCAACAAGACACTCAAATCCCTCAGTATAGAGTTCTGCAAACTCACTCAGTTTAAATAGCATGCTTTTCTTTTGTTTCTGTCTTACTTTTCTTCCTGCTGAATCCAAAAAAATGATTACTTTGATACATTATGCACCATCTGTCATAGTTTTGCCCACTCAATTCATCTACATACCTTTGCAGACTCCTTATTTCCTCGTGACAACTCACTCTCCTAATTATCTTTGGCCATCAGCAAAGTTAGCAACAATGCATCCAGTCCTTTCATCCAAGTCATTGTTATAGATAATAAATGATTGAGGCCCCAAAACTGAGGCCAATGGCATTCCACTCGTTACATCATAATTTAGTGACTTTTTTAATGCAAAACAGGAAGAATGCAGTGGTTTGTCCAATCAGGGTGCAAAAGCTCTTTAGGATCTGTCAGACGGCTCTGCTATATCCATCAGAAAATCTTGTAAACATAAATAGTATAGGTGAAACAAAGGTATCAGTGTGGGTACATCATCACAAATTTCCATGCAACCCATGGACTTTTGAGATCTTGAGCTGTTCTGGTGCATGGTCTTCATGAGTTACCTGTAATGTTCATTCATGAAAGACTTCCTTGCAGGTCAAAACAGGACAACTGTTTGATGTTGATTCACACTAGATGAACTACCATGGGGACTTTTAATTCTCACAATCCAATACAATGTGAGAGGATTAAAATCTTCCTGTGGGTGATTCAGATTAATCATTTGGAGTTGGTCTTGATTTGAAATCAGATTGTTGGAATGCGCCAATGGGCGGCATTGCAGCAGTCAGTTTCATTGGGTATTGCCAGCTCTACTAATCGACCTGAAGACAGGGAACAGTCGAGCTGCTTTTCATATCAGTGCCTAGGAACAAAGGATGAAAGGATATGGTCTGCGTACATTCTGAGAAGGGAGGTAGACATCCAGAGAAATCTCCCTTAAATTATAGCAATTAGCTGAAAAAATAAACAATCAGCCTGCTAACAGAGACAATGGAAAATAGTTAACAGAGTATGATTTGTTATGTGTGAAATTAAGTTGAAATATGCTAAGAGTTGCAATAAGTGTTACTCTGTACACTTGTTTACAGGCCCTAAAACAAAATAGCTTGCCAAAATGTGTCTGGCTTTGCCTCTCTTGGGATTAATCAGTGTGACTTGGCAAAATACCACATGCTTTTCAAGTATTAAAGCATAGATAACATAATCTCATTAAAGAAAATAGGAAGTGAGAAAATGAGATAATTAGACTAACATCAGTAGTTAACAAATTCCCACAGTCTATGATCAGTACTTCTAAATAGATAATAATACGTAGTTATGGAGAGCCAAGATAGATTACTGAAAGTGAAATTGGGTTCAACAAATTTATTAGAATTTATTGAGAATGATAACTAGAGAAACGGATTTGGGTGTCCTTGTATATGAATCACAAAGAGACTGAATTCAGGTTTTTAACAAGGAAAACACGGCATTTCAGAAAAGCATGTTTCTCCGCTTACCCTGATTATAGTGTCATACAATACAATGTCAAGTGAGGTCAGACTTTGAACCCACAAAAATAGTGCCATGGTCATTCTGAGCAAATCTCTCATGGACAGATGGATATGGGACAAGTAGATTGGACGAGGATAATACCAAATAGATTATACATTTGCCTTGATTCTGTCAATTATCCGCCACTTGCAAATGCAGTTTGCCAGCCACGTTTGTTAGGATTCAATCAGTTCAGGCACTAGATAACACAGGAAGAATGCTGGGTTATAAAAGCACGAGTAGATCTTTGAGGCCCTCGCACTTCTTCTGCCATTTAATTAGATCATTGCTAATCTAACTATTAACTTAACCAGTCTGCCTTGGTTTCAAAACCCTTAGCTAATAAAAAGTTACCAATATCACTTTGAAATTTGTTTTTACCAGGCAATAGCTGATTGGGAGAGGACGTTATAGATTCCAAGCAGCCTGTGTCTGGTGAAGTGCTTCATGTCACCTTGAACTGTCAAATGAAATCTTGTCCTTTTTTCAAGATTCGATCACCTGAGGAACTAATTCCTTCCTAATTTATTGACGCAATCAACTCATTCCTTTTAGATTCTAGATTCCCTACAGTATGGAATCAGGCCCTTCAGCCCAGCAAGTCCACACTGACTTTCCGAAGAGTACCCCACCCATTCCCCTACCCTATAGCAATTTAGCATGGCCAATTCACCTGACCTGCGCATCTTTGGATTGTGAGAGGAAACCAGAGCACCCAGAGGAAACCCACGCAGACACGAGGAGAATGTGCAAACGCCACACGGGCAGTCACCCAAGGCTGGAATCGAACCCTGGTGCTGCGAGGCAGCAGCGCTAACCACTGAGCCACCCTATAGCTTCAAGAGCTCAGTGAAATTATCCTTAATGTCCCTCCGGCAATTAAAGAGTTTATGCAATCTGTCCTCATCAATTACCTCTTTCAACCCAATGTCATTCTATGTACATATGTTGCCACGAGTGTAGCACTGAATAAATTTCCTAAAATACAGTATCCAGAATCATGCACAGTCCTCTCGCTGTGTTTTAATCAGATCTACATATCATTTGGAAGATATTCATGATATTGATGAATGTGATGGCAGATGAAGGCTGCAGCGGCGGGGAGATCCCCAGTTGTCAGGTTTCCTTGCCGTGGGAACTGTATCTACCTTGTGTCACAAAACATGTGGCAGCTGATATATAGCAGCATCCTAAAAGACATCCTACACAAAGTGTCAACCTCGAAAACCACTGACATTGCTCATGGAAATTCAACGTCATTTTCTCTCTCTTGGAGTAGACCCTTCAAGCCTTGCTTAACAACTTCATGGAAGGATAATGAAGAATTTGTCTCAACCTCAAGAAACATCAAATTGCTATACCAGCCTGTCCCAGGCCAAGTTCCAGTCTATCTCTCCATTAAGATCAATGTTGATTATGTCCCCTACCTAGGGCGTCACCTCTCATTTAAGGCTGTAACCAAAGCTGAGAATCAATATCACATCCAATTTACAAGTACTACCTTTGGATGCCTAAGGATGAGAGTCTTTGATGATCATGGCATTTGTACTGATACCAAGATCCTTGTGTGTAGGGTAGTCATCCTTCTAACACTTCGACATGGCTCCAAAACTTGGATTACATATGGACGCCACAACCAGTTGTTGGAGAAGACCCATCAATGCTGTTTGAGATGGAACCTCTGCATCAGCTGGGATGACATTTGTACTAACCTCAGCTTCTTTGAAGGAGCCAATAGCAGCAGCATCAATGCCAAAATCTTTCGATCATAAACTCCGCTGGGCAAGCAACATGTATGGGATGCCTCAATTCCCACTGCCAAAATAAATCCTCTTCACATAGCTCATGGAAGACACTTGAATGAGGGGATGACAAAAGGAGCACTTCAAAGACTCCCTGAAGGTTTACCTCATGAATTGCAACATCAACGTCAATGCACAGGAGAACTTCACTCAGAAGAAACTGACTTGGAGATGCCACCTGCATGAAGGGTCGCAATTCTTCAAGAATACCGGTCAAAGAGAGAAAGTACAGAAAAGGAACCAAAGTAAGGAATACCAGTGATCTTGAGGCCACCTTCTGGTAAAACCTGCCAAATCTGTCATCAGACTCAGCTCTAGAATAAGGCTCATGGACCACGCAAAGACTTACAACGCCATGACCAGTGACATGGAATATCCTCAGTAGTGAGTAATTGCAGTTGATAACTTGGCAATAAATCTTTCCATTCCACTACTATTTTCTCTCCATTTAGGAATTGATCTGGTTTATCATTCCTAGGTTCAAATTCCATAATTATAATTTAAAATGAAGACTATAAACAGATACAGGAAAAGAGCAGGGTAATAGGATTACAGTTGTACAATTGAGTTCATTTTTCAATAATTAATTTATAGTTAATTATGTGTGATAATTGAGTAATCAAATTATATTAATCATTTTGTCAAACTGTTTCACCTTATGCTCTCCCTGATGACTGCAAGAGAAAGGCTTCAAATAAATGTGATTTTTTTCGGCAATACACAAGTTCTGTGCTACCAAATAACTATTAGTAAATGAATTAATTAACCTAATGCTATATTCTGCTCCACTGTAATCAATGTGGGATGTTATTGCAACCTTTCTGGCCCTTTTTCTGTAGTTGCCTCTATACTTGATATGTGAAATATGTCACATGGCCACGGGCAGATGCAAAGCCATAGTTTTACGAGTTAATTGCATAGTAAATGCTGCGAAGCCTGTCAAGGTTGAATAAGCTAAGCTGTGGGACCTGGATTCCCTGCAATTAACACTTCCCAATTTGTATTCCCTTGAGACTCAAAAGCCTATTAAGTGAAGAAACCGACTGTGAGATTTCAAGCCTTCAGCTCTATGACCTAAATTAGCTCAGGTTATTAACTTATGGTGTCTAAAAGGGATACAGTCACTTTCTCTCTAGTTATATAACAGACCTGTCTATTACTTCAGTTATAGAGCCAGAGCCATAGAGATATACAGCATGGAAACTGGCCCTTCAGTCCAACTCATCCATGCCAATCAGATATGCTGACCTGATCTAGTCCCATTTGACAGGACTTTGCCCATATCCCTCTAAACCCTTCCTATTCATATACCCATCCTTTTAAATGCTGTAACTGTACCAGTCTCCACCACTTCCTCCGGCAGCTCATTCCATACGTGCACTACCCTCTGTGTGAAAAAGTTGCCCCTTAGGTCCCTTTTACATCTTTCCCCTCTGACCCTAAACCTATGCCCTCTAGTTCTGGAATCCCCCAACCCAGGGAAGAAGCTTTGTCTATTTGTCATATTCATGCCCTTCAGGATGTTCTAAACCTCTATAAGGTCACCCCTCAGCCTCCGACACTCCAGGGAAAACAGCACTAGCCTATTCAGCCACCCCCGTAGCTCAAACCCTCCAACATTGGCAACATCCTTTAAATCCTTTCTGAACTCTTTCAAGTTTCACAACATCCTTCTGCAAGGAAGGAGACCAGAATTGCACGCAATATTCCAAGAGTGGCTGAACCAACGTCTTGTGCAGCTGCAACATGACCTCCCAACTCCTGTACTCAATGCTCTGGCCAATAAAGGAAAGCATACCAAAAGCCTTCTTCACTATTCTACCTACCTGCGACTCTACTTTCAAGAAATTATGAACCTTCATTCCAAGGTCTCTTTATTCTTTCTAAGAAGTAAGTTCTATAATCGATTTTGAGACTATGTGAACCTATGATTCTTCTCATCTATGAACAAGTATTACTTTGAATGTATCACGCTGTATGTTGTAATCTTCCACTTCCTCGCCTTTAATATACTGATTATCTTCAAGTACTAGCTTTAAACACACTTCATACAGATTTTATGTATTAAGTAACTTTGTCATTTATGTATTAGGGTTAAGATTTGGTAAGATTTTGTTATTCTTTTGGTATATTTCATTAACTTGTACCAAACACCAATAGGCACTATAGAACTCCACAGCAGTAAGGCATTCTCTCAACCTAAAGGCTCCTACCTTAATGAAAATTCTACACGACATTCAATATTAATTCCTATACATCAATTGAGTAGGTGGAATAATAAATCCAAAAATTAATAATTAGTGCTTGATATTATGCACTTTTCAATCTCACAAAGCGGACACATAAACTGCCTTATTATCTCAGGATGAAGTAATAAACTTAATGAAATAATATAAAAATTAGAAGAGGACTCCCACCTTTAGGAGCAAGTCATGAAAAAAAAACAGAGAACAAAGTCAGGAGATGACCATCACCCTTAAAAGACCAATCAAAAGTTGATCAGATGGCATCAAAATCAGAGAATGATCAAGCACTGCCAGAAATAAACGAGGAGGTTCAGAAATGTCACCGATCTTGCACATAGCCTGTGATTCCCAAAGGATTAATAAGCACCAACTTTCAGCAGCATATACACACTGAAAAGAGCAGAATATAAGAAAGACGATGATAGTCAGAATACAGCCAGAGACAGCGCTGCAATTAACTGGAAAATCACAAGCTGGTGTTCCAGAAGATACTGGTTTTTTTACAATTGCTTTAGTTAATCATTATATCTTACATGGGCCATAGATTAATCAATCAATCCAAAATGTTCATAAGGTACGTGTACCTGGAGTGGTCCATGGTTATCCCAAATCAAATATCCCATGGGATTTCTTATGTAGTAGAAGGGTCCAGTCTAAAAGCAAACACCAACAAAGGTACTACACAGGTACACAATGAGTCTTCATTGGTGTTGGACTCTTCACAACTGTTTGACTTCTTACAATAAACATAAGAAAAAAAATCAAGTCAGTGCTTTGAGAAACAGCAGCAATTAAGACACTGGTAACTGTGGGATCTAATAATAACAAAAAACTACATTCACTATTCGATTTCATCTGAAGATTTCAGATAGCTAACTGACAAGAGGTTTACGTGGCTAGGGACGAGTGAAACTAACTGGGTTCCTGTCAGGGCCGCAGTTTGAAACTGTAGCAAGCAAAGCTGTGAGAAAAGTGAGGGGAGCAAAGACCCGAGCACAAAAATTGCCATGTGAATGAAAGATGATGAGACAAGAAATTACAAGAGAGAGTAAGAGCTGTGGAAAATGTAAAATTGCAAGCTGTAAAAAATAGGAGAAAATGAAGACTGCAGATGCTGGAGATCAGAGTTGAGAGTGTGGCGCTGGAAAAGCACAGCCGGTCAGGCAGCATACGAGGAGCAGGAGAATCGATGTTTCGGGCATAAACCCTTCATCAGGAATCCTCATGAAGTGCTTCTGCTGGAAATGTTGATTCTCCTGCTCTTTGGATGCTCCCTGACTTGCTGTGCTTTTCCAGCACCACACTCTCGAAGCTGTAAAAATAATTATGATTTTTTAATTATTATTAATTATTAATGAACTCAGAAGATAGAAAAATAGTCATCAGTGTGGCAACTCACTATGGAGAAAAAAAAGGAAGTAGCCGGATTTGATAGGCCAATACCAGCTGAGTAGATGAAGTCTGGGACGATAGATGGTTTATTAAAGAGTTGACATGTTCAGTGGCCTACATTCCTTATGGTGTCAACTGAAGCTTGTGTTTATGCACTCCAAAGCAACACGGAATAGCATGTGGATATGATCTTACATTACTGCTATTTCTTGTTCAGATCACTTTGATTTTATCAACTTTGAGCTTGCTGAGTCATAATTTAGTCACCTTTCATAGTAGGAATAAAGCATCATGCTGCCAACATGAATGAGCATACTCTCTTCTTGCAAGAAGACATAGGCCTGAGGAATCACAACAGCCTCAAACTTCAGCAGCAAGATTTTTAGTAAGTTATGGCCTCAATGATGGATCAGAACTCCAAAGTGACATTAAAATTATAAACTCCAAAATGTGGATTTTAAAAGAAGTCTGCTCCAGTCAGAAAACAATGACTACGGTGTAAATTCAGATGCTATCTAGCAAAGTCCTGGGTGATACCAATGGAAAGTCACATCTATTGATGTTCAAGAAAACCTTAAACAGACAGAGAGAAATGTAGCTGAAAGAAATAACTAGGGAGCTGAGTCTCTCAGCTTCTTTCAGTAGAAAGCCACCACTTGTAGAATTTTTGAGTTTTAGCCTTCCGGGAACATACAGTCGGTTCTGCTATAATGCGGTAGCTCCGTTCTCATGCAAACCCATGTTATAAGAAAATTGCTTAATAGCAGCACCATTTAAACCAATGGGGCTGGAATGTGTTATAATCAATACTTTTTTAAAAAGTTTGATCTTTAGAAATCGTGTCCCTAGTTCATCAATCGCAATATAGCAAATTTGCATTAATAAAACTTACGTTATAGCAGAACGACCTGTACATAGAAAAGGTTAAAACCTGACCATTAGTCTGTGAGTGTTACAGACCTGATATCATTGTGAATGGGCGGGAGTGCTATAAGGTCACAGCACTGAGAACAGCTGTTTAAACACACCTGTACTACAAGTAAAGAAAAAGGATAAGACTTTCTCTCACTCTGAGGGCCGTCAGTTACTCTCTGTCAAAAGGAATCAAGGCAAAAGAGTTTAATTGACCTACAAAGCCAAGAATCTCAAGCATTATTATTTGAGATATTCCATCCAGAAGTATAACAAATTTGGGAACCTCACCTGAGAAACCTGGCCACAACAGTACTGGTATGTAATATTGCTGGAATTCAATCACATATTAAATTCGTAATTGCCTCAACCAGTGGAGAGTTATCCCCACCACACTGCTGCATCACCCCCACCCCCAACAAATGCCCAATGGCTCCAGATTTGCACATGTTTCTTGATGACTTCCTCAGTCAAATGCTGCCTTGTTGTCAAGGGCTGTCAGCCCCACCTTCTTTCCAGAGTTTAGCTCTTTTGTCTATGCTTGGGCTCAGACTGTAATGAGGTCAGAAACTGAATGGTCCTGACAGAACTCAAAATGAGCATTAGTGGGCAGGTTACTGCTGACCAACTGTTGCTTGACAGCACGATCAACATCTTCCCATTACTTTGTTTTGAAGGGTCAGAGGGCACAAGCTATTCCTGAGCATAGGAGAAGTGTATGCCTTGTCTACTTACTGACCAGACCTACTGATGCACCCCTACCAAAGCTCATTAACAGGATTGATTGGTCCCCATTCCAAAATCCACAGATGTTTGAGCCCACCTTCTCCCATCCAGAGAATAATTGCCGGCAGCAGAGACAGAAGACTCGAGTCATCGTCACCAGATTTCACACCCAATCCATCTCTGTAACTTACAAGAATGGACTTTGCTATATTTGTATTAATATTCAACAGTTATTCTTATGCTTATTGCCACAAATGATTATTTACCTTTACCAGCACTCAATGATTACATATAGATACTTTACTGCTCAATCATATTGAGGTATATTTCTAGCTTAAGAATTGGTTCTGATGCACTTAAGATGTGCCAGGAGATGTGAATATTCAATCGAATTAAAAATGTTAGAAGTATCCAGCCAATGTGACTAGATTGATTATATTCCTCAATTTCCCTTGATTGGATTGAAAAATCAAACAAACCTGATTCAACTCATCCTGCTTGAAATTCTAAGGTAGCAACAGCTAAATCCTTATTACTGTTGCCTGCTGCATATATTGAGGAAACCAATAGCATATGTGGCTGGGGAAATTTGCAGCTTGTTTGATCTCACAGTTAAGATTCAGTGCATCTATCCCAAGTGTTTTCTGCAAGCTTTCAATTAAGCCTTTTTTTAGTTATTTCTACTCCTCCCGGAGCACCTTTGGGAGACTTTTTTCATTTCTGAGCAGTACGTTTTTTTGATACAAGGAGGCAGTAACAGAAAGCTTTGAATTTTAAAATTCCCCAGTCACTGCTTACAGGGTTTCACAAGGGATCCATTTTTCGAAACAGAGGGAATACAAAGCAACAAAATTTCTGTTCATAAATACAATAGTTCTGACATCTTTGACAGTCTGTCTCTAAGAATCTATTGCTTTGTGTTGCACCTGTCTTTTAGATGTAATATGAGTGCACCAATGGTAAATTTAGCAGTAGGAAGACTTGTGCTCAATTTGCAATGGTATTTGAGTCACTGCTAAATTCAGCATGAAAGTTTTCCAGTCATCCTGGGTGACCAACTTATGTAAAATAAAAATTAATTTATGCAGCACCTTCCATGTATTGAGCTTTATGAAACATAACTGGGCACCATGCCAAGCAAGGAATTATTTGGCCCAGTGACCAAAGGCTGAGTCAAAGTGTCCAGTTTTAAAGGCGTCTTGAAGTGGGGAAGGGTGGTGAAGAAATACAGGGAGGAAATACAGAGATTACTATCCTGCAGCTGAAGGGATAGTTATTAATGGTGGTGTGAGTTTAAAATATGGAAAGAACATGAGGCTGAAATTTGTCAAACTCAAAGATCTAGTGGGAGTAGGACTGAAGGAGATTACTGTGAGAGCTATAGGCCTATAGAGGTATTTACACATGGACAGCAATTCGATTTCAGTCTTTTTGTTAAAATTGATTAGCGGCCAAAGAGCCATGACTGCTTGAAATATTTTAAGTTAAAAATCACACAACATCAGGTTTTAGCCCAACAGGTTTATTTGGAAGTACTAGCTTTCAGAGCCCTGCTCCTTCATATGTTACCTGATGAACCTGTTGCACTATAATATGGTGTTGTGTGATTTATAACTTTATCCACCCCAGTCCAAAGCTGCATGATGAAATATTCTAGCAATCCCTGCAGCCATAAATTAAGGGTAACTAATTTTGATTTAAAAGCATAAGGAACTATTTCTTTGGAACCAGGAGGAGAAGTACAAAGAAGTTAGTGCCTAATTAGCACATGACAGACACCCACACTTTGTCCAAGAATATAAAGGGCTATCCAGGTATTGAGTTTTGTTTGAAACCTTTGGGCCACGGCTGGCACGCTGTTGTTTAAAAACCTGAAAATTACCCACAAATTTCTTGCCTCTTTTGCTGTCATCACTCAGTGGGATGGTCCTGTCAATTATTATACACATGTGCAACAACAATGAGTGTTTATCCATTTTAACACTCAAAGAGCAGTTCAAAGGAGAAAGCTAGGACTGCAGATGCTAGAGATCAGAGTCGAGAGTGTGGTGCTGGAAAAGCACAGCAGGTCAGGCAGCATCCGAGGAGCAGGAGAGTCGACATTTCGGGCATAAGCCCTTCATCAGGTTTTCCTGATGAAGGGCTTATGCCTGAAACATCGATTCTTTTGCTCATCGGATGCTGCCTGACCTGCTGTGCTTTTTCAGCACCACACTCTCAACAAAGAGCAGTTCAGAGCCAAACCTTCAAACATGTCAACCCAGTTATCCGATCCACTCCTCCACTTGCTAGACTGAAGTGATGAGTTAATACTCAGACAGTTTTATATACATAAGATGTTATGCAATGGTTTTCTAAGCAAAAGAAATCATTAGTAATTTAATTATATCCAAATACTGAACAAGTACAATACTGACCAACGTCAAATACAATCATTTACCAATGGAAATTTCAAATCTATTATATTTTCCATTACTCTGATCTTAGCTAAAGAGCAGATAGACTTTTAGATGGTTTCTGCCTATTGCCGGCAAGTTGTTTTACATTTTAGGTTTAAAATGATGCTTTTTCTTTGCATCATGCTTCAAATTCTTACAGGACAATGAAAGAGAAATAATAGAAATGGTAGCAATATATATCCTAAAATTTCCTGAGAGGAAGCATCATTTCAGTTACTGAGAACAATTTTTGTGTTGCACCTTCTTCGAAATGCTGCCTAGACAAGCTCAGAATTAACCACTTCACATTTACTACACATCGAAGGCTTTGAATTGGCAAAACAAAATATGTTGTGTCATGTGATACCACAGCTTATCAAACAGTTTAGTCAATTTTAGTTTCATCATGAAGGCATTATTTTAGTTAGTGTTACAATGTTTCCCACTCTACCACTGCTGCACTTTGGTCTTGAGCACCAGAAGGACATGTACATTATGAGTGCTATTGTTACCATCTTCACTCATCAGGTCCTGAGTGGGATCACAGACAGCTTCTATGTGTTATTAATTATACTTTCATACCATGTTTACCAGAGAAGGACAAGGAGAGAATCTCCCTCCAAATCTCTTATTATGATTTTAACCAAGATGACTGAAAACCCAAGAGAAACAATGGATAAGTTTGATGTGAGCTGACGACATTCCCTATCTTGGAATTTCACTGACACTGAGCACATGTTACAGCAGCAAATCAGAAAAGCCATTACAAACGTTTTAACTGAATGCATGAATGAAGCAATGGCTTAATGGTATTATCACACAACTATTAATCCAGCGACACAGGTAATGTTGTGGGGACCCCTTGGTTTGAATCCCTCTGTGGCAGATCAATTCAATATTTTTTAAAATTCTGGAATTATAGCTTAATGATGACCATGAAGCTGTTGCCAATTGCTGGAAGGAGTTATCTGGTCCACTAATGTCAAAATTTTAGGAAATTTTTTTTTAGGGAAATAAGCTGCCATTTTTGACTGGCCGATATGTGAGATCAGATCCATAGCAATGTATATAGAACACAGAACAATACAGCGCAGAACAGGCCCTTCGGCCCTCGATGTTGCGCCGACCTGTGAACTATTCTCAGCTCGTCCCCTACACTATCCCATCATCATCCATGTGCTTATCCAAGGATTGTTTAAATCTCCCTAATGTGGCTGAGTTGACTACATTAGCAGGTAGGGCATTCCACGTCCTTACCACTCTCTGTGTAAAGAACCTGCCTCTGATGTCTGTCTTAAATCTATCACCCCTCAATTTGTATTAATGCCCCCTCATACAAGCTGACATCATTATCCTCAGAAAAATACTTTCAATGTCTACCCGATCTAATCCTCTGATCATCCTATATGTCTCTATCAAATCCCCTCTTAGCCTTCTTCTTTCCAATGAGAACAAACCCAAGTCTCTCAGCCTTTCCTCATAAGACCATCCTCCAGACCAGGCAACATCCTGGTAAATCTCCTCTGCACCTTTTCCAATGCTTCCACATCCTTCCCGAAATATGGCGACCAGAACTGCATACAATATTCCAACTGTGGCCGCACTAGCGTTTTGTATAGTTGCAGCATGATATTGCTGGTCTGGAACTCAATCCCTCTACGAATGAAACCTAACACACCATATGCCTTCTTAACAGCAGTATCAACCTGGGTGGCAACTTTCAGGGATCTATGTACATGGACTCCAAGATCCCTCTGCACATCCACACTACCAAGAATCTTTCCATTGACCTAGTACTCTGCCTTCCTGTTATTCTTCCCAAAGTGCATCACCTCATATTTCGCTGCATTGAACTCCAAAATTGATTCTTAAGTGCCATGTGGACAATAAATGGGACTCTCATATCCGTGAATAAATATGAAAATAAAGTTTTATTTTTCACTCATGCCAGCAATTAGCATGTAAAATTTTGCAGTTTGTAAATAAATTGATTCTAAACCAATTGATTGTTAAACAGTGCCAAATTATTCCTGAAAGCCAAGTAGTCCTTTAAAAAAATTACATTGTATTTTGAAAAAAAGTTGCAGCATGTTTCATTATACAGTTATGATATGGTTAATAGGCACTGACCTGCAAACAGTAGACGATCCCTTGTGGATATGATACTAAAGTGAGGCCTTGTTTCAATGGATGTTAAAAAATCCCTATACAAAGTAATGCAGGGAGGTTTGCCCAATATCCTGACTGGCAAATATTCCTGCACCATTAACATGAAAATAAATTAACTGGTTAATCATTTCATTGTTATTGATGGGATTTGAGTATCAATTGGTCTGAAAGTCTATAAATCTACTTTGAATACTTTAGGTTTGGAATCAGTTTAAATGAAATATTTAAAGGAATTAAGTCATATCTATCATGATTATTGGTGAAATATTGTCTTCTTCATCTAACTTGACCTTGGAATTAGAGGACAATATTTCTCTCAATTGTATCAAAATCTTAATAAGAAACAATAAATCTGTAATAATATAACATTGTACAATACAGGGCCTCTTGTGTCAGTGTCCTTTCCTTTGGGTGAGAAGTCTGGGGTTCAAGTCCCACCTGCTCCAGATGTGTGTCATACATATCTGCGCAAATTGATTAAAAATATTTGCAATGCTTTCTCTTTGAAGAATAAATTCTAGCCATACAAAGTTGACATTCTAGAGTTTGGAGTAGACTTTTCACTCTCATACTGCTAGTAGGCAGCAACATGCACTAAATCCATTCATCAGAAACTCTGTCGCATTCAGCATTCCCATGAACTGACATCAACATGACAGAGATTCTTAATGTTTTTCCTCTCTTAGGACTTCTGTGTTAGGACCATTGAAGACAGTTTCTCAACTGCGACCAGCTTAATGTTCTGACATTAACAAAAGGAATATTTATGAGTAAATGTTTAGGTGACGTATGGAGTGCTGATAAGATGGATTGCTTTGTCCTGGATATTGACAAAGTGAGGCTGAAACTGCATTCATCCAGGCAAATAGAAAATATTCCATCAAATTCCTATGGAAAGGCTTTGGAAAGTCAGGAGATGAATTCCCAGCCTTGGAACTGCTCTTGTACACCTCGAGAACAAAATACCTTCTCTCCATGTGACCAGCACACAATACAGAGCTAACAGCATAAGCAACTACTCCCATATGTATATATGTATATGTGAGACAGATCATGACAACATTTATATCGTTAGATGTTTTTCCAAGGTTTTTTTTAACCCTGGGCAACATTGATAGCACATAATTTAAATTCGTCAGATAATGTTGGTTTCATGCTGATTTTTAAATTCTGCCTGGTTTACATTGGCCATCTAATGACAGCTGTATGCAAATGTTTCTGTCATTATAAACATATGTAAAACTTTTTTGTAGTTTTAGTTTTGTTTTTGCTCTTTGAAACTGCTAAGAGCTCGCCCTGTCCTCATTTGACAATTTCTTTCATGACCAGCTTGATGATCACAGAGCCAAAAGGAAGCATCTCTCTTCCTGCCTTGCCCTGCCTTCCCTTCCCTGTGCTTGAGGCAATATGTTAACATCATTGACGGCAGCTACACCACAGGGCATACATTACCAGCAGAAAAATTAATGCAACACCCCTACCACACCGCACCACATACAGAATGATTTGGAGATGCCGGTGTTGGACTGGAGTGTACAAAGTTAAAAATCACACAACACCATGTTATAGTCCAACAGGTTTAATTGGAAGCACACTAGCTTTCAGAGCGCTGCTCCTTCATCAGGTGGTAGTAGAGGGCTCAATCCTAAAACACAGAATTTATAGCAAAAATTTACAGTGTGATGTAACTGAAATTATACATTGAAAAATACCTTGATTATCCGTTAAGCCTTTCATCTGTTAGAATATAGTGATAGTTTCAATTCTTTCATGTGTAAATCACAAAACCTTTTTTTTAATTTGCATTCTCAGGTTAGCTGTAACAATGGGTGATAGCTAGACAATATGTTTTGTGATTTACACATGAAAGAAGTGAAACTATCATGGTATTCAAACAGATGAAAGACTCAACTGACAATCAAGGTATTTTTCAATGTATAATTTCAGTTACATCACACTGTAAATTTTTGCTATAAATTCTGTGTTTTAGGATTGAGTCCTCCACTATCACCTGATGAAGGAGCGACGCTCCGAAAGCTAGCGTGCTTCCAATTAAACTTGTTGGACTATAACCCGGTGTTGTGTGATTTTTAACCACATACAGAATGTTAGTGTCACACACATGTTCTCCTGTCACTGCCAACCTTAACATTGTACGACATACAAGACGATGATTGTAACTCCCTCAGAGGAAATGCCACAAATGTCCGCATTTCTTTGACTACATGAGGCAAGAGTTTATAGGAAGATGACAGCACTTACCCTCGATAAGATTTGTCAGTACTAAGAGACAGAGTAGAGGATGGCCGTTCTTTACTTGTGCAGCCATCGTTTTCATGTCAGCTCATCACAGCTTGTTCAGCAATCGTTGTTCACCAGAATCGCTACAACACAGGAAGTTGAGCTGAACAGCTATCAGCGAAACACAGTAAATGTTTGCTCAACCTTTGCTTCATTTCAGCATTCAGCCACATCCGTTCAACAGCTACACCTGCAACAGTCAACAGTAATCCATAGGTAAGATGACCAGTTATGCAAATATACTTGATCAGACAGAATCTCCACTAAGAATCATTTGCTTTTCTCACCTCGCCTGGAAGGTGTCAGCAATATTTCACATCCCAGCAAAATTCTTACCTCAACCTTCCTCACAGAAGATAGATAGATTACCTGATTGTTCAACAGGTATTTTTCACTTAAAGAACAACTTTAATGTATAAAGTATCAAAAGGCACAAGCGAAGAATTGTATGGAAACGAGATTGCAAAATCAGGCCCTTCAGCCGAACCAATCAATGTCGCTTATCCTTCACACATCCAATAGGCCAAATCCCACACCTCAGCCCATTCCCATGTCCCTTTATTCCCATTTTCTTCACCCACTTCTCTAACCTACTTGTAAATGCTGACATGGTCACTGCATCTCAATACAGTTGTTTGCGTAAAAGATTTAATCTCGTCTCTCTCACTTGATCTTATATCTATGTTCCTTCGTTCTATACAAATTCACTGTTGTAAACATCCTGTTTTAACTATTCTATGCTATATTATCTTGTAATTTTAAAAACATTATCAAATTGGTCTTCAATCCCTTCTGGTCTAATTAAAAGAAGCTCTATTTTTCAAGTAATCATACCATTATGAAAGAATTTAAATCACACTAATTAATGTCCCTGATTATTTTCTCTTTTTGGCTCCCAGAGTTCAAAAAGGCACATAGAGGACTGAAAGTTCCTCATGATAATTTCTGAAACAACTGAGAGATCTATAGTCAGCTGGAGAGTTGGTCTTGGGCGTGGTTAACATAATTGGAAGAGCTTCATATGCATTTAACTAGGATTTATCTATCTCCCCTTAACATCCAATGGTATTATTATTGCTGAATCCTCCACTTTCAATATCCCAAACAGAAACTCAACTGGCCCAGACATATAAATACTATGGCTGCAAGAGCAGGAATCCTGCAGCGAGTAACTCACTTCCTGACTCTCCAAAGCCTGTCCACCATCTACAAGGCACAAGTAAGGAGTGCAATGGAGTACCTCCCATTTGCCAAAATGAATGCAACTCCAACAACAGACAAGAACCTTGACACTATCCAGAACAAGGTGGAAGTGAGGATTGCAGATGCTGAAGATTAGAGTCGGGAGTGTGGTGCTGGAAAAGCACACCAGATCAGGCAGCGTCCGAAGACTAGGAAAATCGACATTTAGGGCAAAAGCTTTGCATTTCCAGCACCACACTCTCGACACTATCCAGAACAAAGCAGCCCTCTCGGGTGATACCACATTCACAAGCATCCATTCCCTGCACCATCAATTCCCAGTACCATCAATGTGTGACATCAACAAAATGCATTGTAGAAATTCACCAGGGCTCCTTAGGTGGTAATTTCCAAACACATGACCACTACCATCTTAAAGGATGAGGACAGCAGAAACATGTAAACACCACCAATTGCAAGTTCCCCTCCAAGCCACTGACCATCCTGATTTGGAAATATATCACCGTTCCTTCAGAGTCATGGAGTCAAAATTCTGGAACTCCCTACTTTAGGGCATTATTGATCTCTTTACACTAAATAGGCTGCAGCAGCTGGAGGTGGCAGCTCACCACCATCTTAGGGATTGAAAGTAAATGTTGACAAAGAACAAAGAACAATACAGCACAGGAACAGGCCCTTCAGCCTTCAAGCCTGCACCCTCACATTTTGACCCAACAGGAATCCCCATGAATGAATAAAAGTAGAGCAGCTATTGTAAGATATCAAATCCCCAGGTCTGTATTTGAAGTGGCTTTCAGGATCCTGATAAAAGCAAAATGCTGTGGATTCGAAAGTCTGAAATCAAAACTGAAAATTCCACAAAAACTGCTCATTCTGAAGAAGGGTCAGATTAGAATGTCTGGTCGGTGCAGATGAGTTGGACCGAAGGGTCTAATTCCGTGCTGCATCACAGAACATTAACTCTCTACAGATGCTACCCGACCATCACTATTTTTTATTTTAGGATCCTAATAATCTACATCATCATCATTTACTACTTGGATGTGCAGTTGTAGGTGATGCAGAATAATGTGATTAAATAAGGCTTCAGGTGTAGGCCTTGTCTCCCAAGATCAATCCACAAGGTAAACACTTAGAATCATAGAAATCCTACAGCGTGGAAGTAGGGCACTCACCCTATCGGGTTCACACTGACCCTCCAAATAACATTCCACCGAGATCCGATCCCCTACCCTATCCCTGTAACTGCATTTTCCCATGGCTAACCCACCCAATTTGCACATCTCTGGACACAATGGGCAATTTAGCAGGGTCAATCCACCTAACCTGCACATCTTTGGACTGTGGGAGGAAACTGGAGTACCCAGAGGAAATCCACACAGACCCAGGAAGAATGTACAAACACCAAATAGACAGTCGCCTGAGGGCGGAATTGAACCTGGGTCCCTGGTGCTGTGAGGTAGCAGTGCTAACCATTGACCCTTTGTCAAAGTCATACAGTCTAGTCAGAACGGTCAACTGCCACACATTCTCAGATGCTAACCTCATATATGGTGGCCAATGGGTGTGATACCCATGAGTTCTGGACAGCATGTTTCTGAAATATTAAATTGCCTTTTTCATGGCCCTTGCTGGAATGACACATTTGCACTCATTCCCAATTCTTCATGGTCCCCCCATTACATAAATCCTTGATGCAAGTAAATACAGTAGATTACACAATCTAATGTCCCCAAGTGCTGATTCTCACAAATAAGTAAGGAAGTAGACCAGAGCGTCTCACATTAGTATTAGGGAAATTATTGGAGAATATTCTTAGGGACAGGATTTGCTTGCATTTGGAGAAGAATGAACTTAGAAGGATAATCAACATGGCTTTGTGCGGGGGAGTTGTTGTCCTACAAATTTGACGAAGGGATATGGACCATGTGTAAACAGGTGGGATTAGTTTAGAATGGCATCATGCTCAGCACAGGCATTGTGGGCCGCAGGACTGCTCCTGCTCTGTGTTCCATTTCTCTTCACACTCTATGAGCTCTGTTTTGCTGGAGATGCTATTGAAGACTGTAAGTGATATTATTCCAAGTCTTCTCATGCAGTGCTTGTGTGTTATGCTGGAGCTGTGTTAAGCTCATGTCAATGGATGGGCAAATGAGCCAAGCCTGTGAGAATCAGGATCAGCGTTAATAGGAATGATGCATGGGAGATACAACCGAGAGAAACAACCATCAGCACTGCCTAAAGTTGAACTCAGTCAAATTGCTGGTGAAATAGTTTAGTTTTTCTCGAAATAAATTTGTACTGCTGTATGTTCCACATGTGGTAGCTGAATCTCATAGTGTAAAAATTAACTCCCTGCTAGTGACCTCAACCAAAATGCTGTTTTGACATGTGTTTCTTCAGCTCAGGTCATGGTAAACTCAACCATTTGATGAGGAAGCATTCAGTTGAAAATATTGTCATGCCTGATTCCACAATCCAATAAATGTACTGGATGGTAATTCTAATTAGTTTCACGTAGTTAAATCAATACTTCATTCCTCCATATACTTATATGAAGCTCAGCCACAATTCTACAACTTGCCTTGCTTGTTGCAAAATAGATAGTCATCTGAATGTTGTCCCTAGCTCACAATAGGACATCTAGCCTTTATTTGCAACTTTGCTTTTTTTGGTGTCTACATTTTTTCATTCTCATTTCACAAATGTGCATAATTACCTTTTGTAAGCACAATGGATGAATGGCATTTTTTCTGATTACACAAGCCATTAACTTATTCATCTGGGTAATTCCTTTTACCACATGTTAGCTTCAGGAGCCCTGCATTAAAATGTGACAGGAAGCTTGAAAATAACGCTGTCACTTGAAGGCTTATTAGGACATAGATTATTTCACAACAGAGACTCCTGAGGGGGAGACAAAAATGCTGTTTCTTTTATTATAGGTGCTTGCAATAAGAGAAATTGCAACATCTCCAGAACTTTCTAACTTGCTCCTCAGTTTATTTGAATAGCTATTGACACAAGATATTTTCTGATGCTATGGCAGTGAAATAATTTTGATAGAACTCCTTCTACTAACCTTCTGCATAATCACATAGCATAAGAGAAATGAAAATATTTTTATTTGACTGTGGCAATACTGTAGCATTACTAGGAATGAATATATGTTCAACTAGATACAGATGAAAAGTCAAAGAATATAAAAAGTTGCCTTTTTTATAATTGTACCACTAATGGCATCAATAATATTTGCACTCAATAGTTAGCCCCCATGTCTTCTAAGTTCACAAACTACAAGGGTAGGTATAAAAGTATTGAAGTGATTTATACCAGAGCTAATTTAGATCATGAGCATTTCCCTGATAGCTTCTGTAATAATCCCACAATCACTTAGACCTATGTTTGTAGAATTACTATAACTAATCCATGGGAAGTATATTACCTTCCGTAAACAGCCTGCTTAATTTTATTAAGCCCTAGCCTGCTATAAATGACTCAGATATTTAAAGTTACTGGGATCTCTATCTTCAGAATACATGCTTCCCCACTTTTGGAGTAATGAGAGAGAATTAGGTCTCATTTTGGTTGTAGTAAAAATCTTAAATATGACTACTTATTATTTTTAAAATGTTATTGCTAGAAATTCACAAGTAGTTCACTTTAAGTGAATACCTAAATTGCTATGACAAAAATAAGATCAAAGAACCATAAGACATAGGAGCAGTAATTAGGCCATTCAGCCCATCAAATCTGCTCTGCAATTCGACATTGACAGTTAAGTTTCTCATCCACATTCTGCTGTTTTCTCCCTGTAACCCTAGATCTCCTTGACAATCAAGAACTTATCTATCTCAGTCTTAAATATATTCAATAACCTGGCCTCCACAGCCCTCTGTGGCAGAGAATTCCATTGATTCCTCACTCTTTGGCTGAAGAAGGTTCTCCTTATCTCCATTCTAAATAGTCTTCCCTTTACTCTAAGGCTGTGCCATCGGGTCCAAGTCTCTCCAACTAATAGAAACATCTTCCCAGTGTCCACTCTGTCCGGGTCTTACAGTATTCTGTAAGTTTCAATTAGATCCCCTCCCGCATCCTTCGACACTCCATCGAATATAGACTCCAAGTCCTTAAACTTTCCTCATATGTTAAGCTTTTCATTCCTGGGACCATTCTCATGAACCTTCTCTGAACACGCTCCAGGGCCAGTACATCCTTCCTGAGATATGGAGCCCAAAACTGCACACAATACTCCAAATGTGGTCTGACCAGAGTGTTATAGAGGCTCAGAAGTACATGGCTCCGACCCCACTCCCAGTTCTACACCCACACCAGCTCCCAGCTCCCAGCCCTGCCGAGTTTTCACCATCCCCCCAGACCTCCCCCTCACTGAGGACGAACGATCAGTCCTCAGCAAAGGACTCACCTTCGTCCCCCTCCGTCCACGCATCAATGAATTTAATACACGCCGTGACATCAAACAATTCTTCCGTCGCCTCCGCCTCCAAGCTTACTTTCACAATCAGGACCCCCGCCCACCTTCCGAGGACCCCTTCGCCCACCTCCAACACACTGCATCCACCTGGACACCCCGCGCTGGCCTATTACCTGCCCTCGACCTCTTCATTTCCAACTGCCGCCGGGACATTAACCGCCTCAACCTGTCGACCCCCCTCCCCCACTCCAACCTCTCACCCTCACAACGCGCAGCCCTCCAATCCCTCTGCTCCAATCCTGACCTCACCATCAAGCCAGCGGACAAAGGGGGCGCAGTGGTAGTCTGGCGCACTGACCTCTACATCGCTGAAGCCAAACTCCAACTCGAGGACACCTCTTCCTACCGCTCCCTTGACCATGACCCCACCCCCCATCACCAAACCATCATCTCCCAGACCATACAGAACCTCATCACCTCAGGAGATCTCCCACCCACAGCTTCCAACCTCATAGTCCGGGAACCCCGCACTGCCCGGTTCTACCTCCTTCCCAAGATCCACAAGCCTGACCACCCTGGCCGACCCATTGTCTCAGCATGCTCCTGCCCCACTGAACTCATCTCTACCTACCTCGACACTGTCCTATCCCCCCTAGTCCAGGAACTCCCCACATACGTTCGAGACAGCACCCACGCCCTCCACCTCCTCCAAGACTTCCGTTTCCCCGGCCCCCAACGCCTCATCTTCACCATGGATATCCAATCCCTCTACACCTCCATCCGCCATGACCAGGGCCTCCAAGCCCTCCGTTTTTTCCTCTCCAGACGTCCCCAACAGTTCCCTTCCACCGACACTCTCATTCGTTTGGCCGAACTGGTTCTCACCCTTAACAATTTCTCCTTTGAATCCTCCCACTTCCTCCAGACCAAAGGGGTAGCCATGGGCACACGTATGGGCCCCAGCTATGCCTGTCTCTTTGTTGGCTACGTAGAGCAGTTGATCTTCCGTAATTACACCGGCACCACTCGCCACCTCTTCCTCCGCTACATTGATGACTGCATTGGCGCCACCTCGTGCTCCCGCGAGGAGGTTGAGCAATTCATCAACTTCACCAACACATTCCACCCTGACCTTAAATTTACCTGGACCATCTCTGACACCTCCCTCCCCTTCCTGGACCTCTCCATCTCCATCAGTGACGACCGACTTGACACTGACATCTTCTACAAACCCACCGACTCCCACAGCTACCTGGATTACACCTCTTCCCACCCTACCTCTTGCAAAAATGCCATCCCGTATTCCCAATTCCTCCGCCTCCGCCGTATCTGCTCCCAGGAGGAGCGGTTCCACCATAGAACACACCAGATGGCCTCCTTCTTTAGAGACCGCAATTTCCCTTCCCACGTGGTTAAAGATTCCCTCCAACGCATCTCATCCACATCCCGCACCTCCGCCCTCAGACCCAACCCCTCCAACCGCAACAAGGACAGAACGCCCCTGGTACTCACCTTCCACCCTACCAACCTTCGCATAAACCAAATCATCCGCCGACATTTCCGCCACCTCCAAACAGACCCCACCACCAGGGATATATTTCCCTCCCCACCCCTCTCCGCCTTCCGCAAAGACCGTTCCCTCCGTGACTACCTGGTCAGGTCCACGCCCTCCTACGACCCACCCTCCCATCCTGGCACTTTCACCTGCCACCGCAGGAACTGTAAAACCTGCATCCACACCTCCTCCCTCACCTCTATCCAAGGCCCCAAAGGAGCTTTCCACATCCATCAAAGTTTTACCTGCACATCCACTAATATCATCCATTGTATCCGTTGCTCCCGATGCGGTCTCCTCTACATTGGGGAGACTGGGCGCCTCCTAGCAGAGCGCTTTAGGGAACATCTCCGAGACACCCGCACCAATCAACCAAATCGCCCAGTGGCTCAACATTTCAACTCCTCCTCCCACTCTGCCGAGGATATGGAGGTGCTGGGCCTCCTCCACCGCCGCTCCCTCACCACCAGACGCCTGGAGGAAGAACGCCTCATCTTCCGCCTCAGAACACTTCAACCCCAGGGCATCAATGTGGATTTCAACAGTTTCCTCATTTCCCCTTCCCCCACCTCATCCTAGCTTCTAACCTCCAGCAACTCGATCCCCTGACCTGTCCGGACTTGTCCGACCTGCCCAGCTCCTTTTCCACCTATCCACTCCACCCTCTCTTCCCTGACCTATCACCTTCATCTCCTCCCCCACTGACCTATTGTACTCTATGCTACTCTATCCCCACCCCCACCCTCCTCTAGCTTATCTCTCCACGCTTCAGGCTCTCTGCCTTTATTCCTGATGAAGGGCTTTTGCCCGAAACGTCGATTTTGCCTGTCCTCGGATGCTGCCTGAATTGCTGTGCTCTTCCAGCACCACTGATCCAGAAGATGCCTGCTTTTATGTTCAAGTCCTCTCAAAATAAATGGCATCATTGCGTTTGATTTCCTAACCACCGACTCAATCTGCAGGTTTACCTTGAGATAATCCTGGACTAGACCTCACAAGTCTCTTGCACTTCAAACTTCTGAATTTTCTTCCATTTTAGAAAATAGTTTATGCCTCTATTCTTCCTACCAAAGTGTATGACATCGCACTTTCCCACTTCCCAGATGGTACTCCATCTACCACTTTTCTGCCCATTCTCCTAACCTGTCCAAGTCCTTCTGCGGTCTCCCCACTGCCTCAATGCTACCTGTCTCTCTGTGCATCATCTGCAAGCTTAATCAGAATGCCCTCAATTCCTTCATCTAGATTAGTTAACATATAAAGTGAAAACTTGTGATCCCAACACTGAGCCCTGTGGAACACCACTTGTCACCGGCTGCCATCCTGAGAAGGACCCTTCCATCCCCACTCTCTGCTTTCTGCCATATAGCCATGCTTCTATCCATGCTAGCACCTAGCCTCTGACACCATGGGTCCTTATCTTACTCAATGGCCTCCTGTATGGCACCTTGTCAAAGGCCTTCTTGAAATCCAGATAGATAACATCCATTAGTTCTCCTTTATCTAACCTGCCCATTACTTCCTCGAAGAATTCTAGCAGATTTGTCAGGCATGACCTCTGTTTGATGGTGATTTTGGCCTATTTTACTACCCGCTTCCAAGTATTCAGAAATCTCACCCTTGAAAATGGATTCCAAAATCTTACCCATAACCGAGGTTAGGCTAATTGGTCTGTAATTTTCCATTTTTTGCCTTACTCCCTTTGTAAACAGGGGTGTCACATTTACAATTTTCCAGTCCTCTGGGACCCTCCCTGACTCCCATCTCCCTTATAACTCTGGGGTGTAGTCTGTCTGGTCCAAGTAATTTATCCTTCAGGCCATTCAATTTTTCTAGCACTTTCTCCCTGGTGATGGTCACTATGCTGAGCTCTGTACCCTCACTCTCTTGAATTTTTGGGCTATTACTCGTGTCTTCCACTATGAAGACGGATGCGAAGTAATTATTCAGTTCCTCAGCCTTTTCCTTGTTCCCCACGAATATTTCGCAGCATCATTTTCCAACAGAGCAATGTTCACCTTTGCTTCTCTTTTGCCCTTTATATATCTAAAGAAACTCTTACAGTCTTCCTTTATATTACTGGCTAGCTTACCTTCATATTTAATTTTCTCCCTCTTTATTTCTTTTTTTTTGTCCTCTGTTGGTCTTTGTAAGCTTCCCAATTCTCTGGTTTACCACTGTCCTGTCTTACATTATATGCTTTCTCTTTTGCTTTTATGCTATCTCTGATTTCCCTAGTCAGCCAGGGTTGCCTCATCCTCCCTGTACCATGCTTCTTTTCCCTCAGCATAAATCCCTGCTGTGTTTACTGAATTACTCCCAGAAACCCCTGCCATTGCTGTTCCACTGTCTTTCCTGCTAGGCTCCTTTCCCAGTCAATTCTCTCCAGCTCCTCCCTCATGCCCCCGTAGTTGCTTTGTTCAGTTGTAATACCATTACCTCTGATCAATCTTCTCCCTCTCAAAATGCAGAATAAATTTAATCATATTATGGTCACTGCCTCCTAAGGGTTCCTCATCAAAAGATGTGACACCAAGTTTGATGTTATTTATAACTGTCCAAAAATAACTATTTAAAGTAAAGTTTTACCTTATTTTTTGATAAATTCCAGGATCTTTTCTGCAGTTAACATCTCACGTCTGTGTGATGGAGACATGGTTCCTTTCAGAGACATGGTGAAACTTGAAACAACTCCACAGAGGCCAGTATACTGTCACCAGGTCACCCTTTATTTGCACTTGGAGAGTATTTGAAACTGACTCAGCTCCCTTAGAGTCGAAGACTGAGGCGCTGGAAAAACACAGCCAGTCAGGTAGCATCCGAGGAGCAAGAGAGTCGACATTTCGAGCATGAGCTTTTCATCAGGAATGAGAGGGTGGCCCAATGGGGCTGAGAGATAAATGGGATGGGGTAGGCCTGGGGGGAAGGTAGCTGGGAATGTGATAGGTAGATGAAGGTGGGGGAGAAGGTGATAGGTTGGAGAGGGGGATGGAGCGGATAGGTGGAGAGGAAGATGAACAGATAGGACAGGTCATGAGGGCAGTGCCAAGTTTTTATGCTGGATTTAGAATAAGACGGGGGGAGGGGAAGTGAGCAAACTGAAGCCACATTGATTCCAGGTGCTTGAAAGGTCCCCAGGCAGAAGACGAGGCGTTCTTCCTCCAGGCGTCAGGTGGCTAGAGATTAGCGGTGGAGGTAGCCCAGGACTTGCATGTCTTTGGCGGAGTGGGAGGAGAAGTTACAGTGTTTGGCCACAGGGTGGTGAGGCTGGTTGGTGCTTTTCTGAAACCTTCTGCAAGTGGGCGTCCTGTCTTCCCAATGTAGAGGACACCACATCGAGAGGAATGGACATGGTAGATGGTGCATGTGGAAGTACAGGTAAATCCCTTTTGGATGTGGACGAGTCCTTTGGGGCCTTAGATGGATGTGAGGGGGGAGGTGTGGGTGCAGGTTTTGCACTTCTTGCGGTGGCAGGAGAAGGTGTCAGGAGTGACGGGTGGATTGGTGGGGGGTATGGACCTAGCAAGGGAGTTGCCAAGGGAATGCTCTCTCTGGAACGCAGAAATGGGTGGTGGGTGGTGGGGGAATATATCCCTGGTAGTGGAAATGGCGGAGTATGATGCAATGTTTCTGGAAGTTGATGGGGTAGAAGGTGAGGACCAGGGTGCGGGTGGTGTCGGGGGGCGAGGTGGGGGAAAGTTTCTGCCGTCCCTCTGAGCCAGCTCTCAGAGTGAACAGAACCTCTGACACTCTTGTTCAATTTGTTTGTGGCCGGCCAGCTTGGAGTCTGTTTTTATAGATTTAATTTTCATTTTTGTTTACAGCAGTAGTGCTTATTCTCCCCCCCAAAGCACTCGTCTTGTATGTGTATAGGTGCAGGGACTCAGTGAAAACAGCATTGTGCAAAATAACTTTATTCAATATTTCCACCACCAGGAAAAAAGTACCCCTGTGGCCATCTTTGTAGTGGCTCTGTTTATGTAAATATTCCTGTTCTTTTTTTCTTCTTTCTAGTGAGATTGGACAGACTGTTTTCCTTGGAGCAGCAGACGCTAAGGTGGACATGATTGAGAGGTATAAAATGATAAAGGGCATAAACAGGAAGAAACCTTTCCCTTTTGTGCAGGGATCAATGGCCAGGATGCATAGGTTTAAGGTAAGGGACAGCATGTTCAGAGGGGGTGTGAGGGATGTGAGAGAACTTTTTCACCAGAGGATGGTGGGAATCTGGAACTCACTGCTTTGAGATAGAAACCCTCATAACATTTAAGAAGTATTTCAATGTGCATTTGCGATGCCAAGGAATACAAGACAATGAGCCAAGTGCACAAAAATGAGATCAGACATCGTCTGGGCATTCAGGGGCATTTTCAAGTTGGCAAGCAGTGACTAGTGAACACTGTCAGATCCCACAACCAGGAACATGAGCGTGAATGTAAATCTGTTTTATTATGTGTGGTCAGTGATGAAATAATTCCACAGAGGTCAGTATCCCATCACCAAGTCCCCCTTTATTAACACGGGGAGAGTCCCTGACACTGACGATATTCCTGTTCTTATCTGTCAGACGGTGCAGCCCGATTGGATCAGATTAACCGCCCCAATCAGGGAACTCATATTCTATAATGTCCACCTAACTGACCTTGCTACAATCATTGTAAAATATTGTTTATGCCTGCTGTGCTCAGCACTTATTCATTAATTAAATTAGTAGTTCTAATTAATGTTCTAATTATGTAGACTTATTTGTTTATCAAAAATATAATCCTAACTAAATGTTATTACATGTCGTATGTGTTCTCTGACCCATCAACTGAGATAATTTGGTTTGATAACTCAAGCTATAGAAGTTCATTCTGGGTATGTTGGAACACAATGCAGATTTCAGCCATTAGGGCCACTATGACTTTAATATACAAGATCTAAATATTTTATTAAAAGAATGTGGCCATAATTATCCCATTAAAAGCGCACAAATATTGGAGGTAGCGCGAGAATACACACTTCTGGAGCAGCACTGTGTTTGCAAAGAGTGCACTTTGGGAAATTCTGGGCAAACATTCCATGGTCTCCAAAGATAGAGTCTTCAAACAGCATTCCCTGTTGCTGGCTGTGTATGGATGTCAACATTGCTACTCAATGCATCAGCATCTAACTAAGCCAGCGAGAATTTAGGTCATTTCTTCCCTTGAGTCATTCTGATTTATTTGGAGTCTCAATCAGCTGCTGCATGTTTTTGCTTGCTCTTTTAGCAATTGCTTTCATAATTCAATATCTGCACTCTCATATTTATGGGGCGATGGGAGAAGGGGAGGCCATTAGGAACTGAAGAATCTGACAACTTCGCAGACAAAGATGCCATTTTCATTTTAATGACATGACCTCATTTTTCGTCCCATTCCTGCTATCTACATTGACTGGGAGCAAAACAAAACAGCTCCCTGCTGAGTGACTGACTAGGTAAAGGAAATTAGAGGACAAATTGGAGACCTGGAACGTGCGATGATTTAGGGCACCGACTGAGCATTAACTTTTTGAATCTCAGAATACGGAACTGGGTGGATCATAATGAGGTTTGTTTTTAACTTGTTACCACTTTTAGATATTTCATAATCATCATCGTCATCACCATCGGTCCCTCACAGGTGAGGATGACTCTCTCCCACTGTCAGGGTGTGTCCATACGTGACTGTACAGATCAATGTGGATTCCGCAAGCTGTGTCATACTTGGCAGAACATGGTCTCAGGAAGGGATGGGGGGTGTGGGGTTGCGCTCCTTCCTATGCGCGCCCCTTCCTCCGTTTCCCCCAGCTTCCACTTTGTCCTGACAGCAAATCTTGAGGTCCTCGATGCCTTCCTGGATGGTCCTGCTCCACTTTGGACGGTCTTGAACAAGTGATTCCCGGGTGTCTGTGGGAATGCTGTACGTCATCAGTGAGGCCTTGAGGGTACCCCTGAAGCACTTCCTTTGTCCACCTGAAGCTGGCCTGTCATATCGAAGCTGGAAATAGAGCACCTGCTTGAGGAGTCTCATGTTGGTCATGTGGACAATATATTCAGCCCATTGCAGCTAGTCTAGGGAGGTCAGTGCCTTGATGCCAGGAATGTTTGCCTGATCGGTGGTATTGGTGCATCTGTCTTCCCAGCGAATTTGCTGGATCTTATAATCAACCTGCTTAGGGATGTTATTGTACAACCGTGGAGGGGATGAGACTTGAATCCAGGCCTCTTGTTCCAGAGGTAAGGACACGGCCATTGAGCCACAAGAGTTGGGAGATCATGTTGCGGCTGTACAGGACATTGGTTAGGCCACTGTTGGAATACTACATGCAATTCTGGTCTCCTTCCTGTTGGAAAGATGTTGCGAAACTTGAAAGGTTTCAGAAAAGATTTACAAGGATGTTGCCAGGGTTGGAGGATTTGAGCTATAGGGAGAGGCTGAACAAGCTGGGGCTGTTTTCCCTGGAGCGTCAGAGGCTGAGGGGTTACCGTATAGAGGTTTACAAAATTATGAGGGGCGTGGATTGGGTAAATAGGCAAAGTCTTTTCCCTGGGGTCGGGGAGGCCAGATCTAGAGGGCATAGGTTTAGGGTGAGAGGGGAAAGATATAAAAGAGACCTAAGGGGCAACTTTTTCACCCAGAGGGTGGTACGTGTATGGAATGAGCTGCCAGAGGAAGTGGTGGAGGCTGGTACAATTGCAACATTTAAAGGCATTTGGATGGGTATATGAATAGGAAGGGTTTGGAGAGATATGGGCCGGGTGCTGGCAGTTGGGACTAGATTGGGTTGGGATATCTGGTCGGCATGGACGGGTTGGACTGAAGGGTTTGTTTCCATGCTGTACATCTCTATAATTGTATGACTCTATGACCTCTTGAGGGTTTGTTCCCCAATTAACAGCGATTACCATTCGGCCAACTTTTTACTGAATTCAAATGTTCTCCATCTGCCATCGTGGGATTCAAGCCCATATCCCCAGAACATTAGCCTAGGATTCGGGATTACTGGTGCCGTCATCTTACTGGTGCCGTGATATTACCATGATGCCACTGTAGCTTCAGAGCTTGTCACTTTATTGAGAAACACTTAATCGTTAGGATCCACAGCTGGCCCTGAGTAACAAAGCCATCTCACCTTTTTGGATTCAGTAATGCAATAAACCACCTCTGTCTATTGAAGTGCTTTATTCTATGCAGAGAATACAGCTATTTGGACTAAATGAGATGTTGAAGTGGCTATATTTTCATTTCCAAAGTACCTTAGGACATTTCATTCGAAAAGGTCAATGTGAACTGTTGTTGTCAATGAATTGTTGAAGAGACACTGAATGTGCTAAGCCATGATTGCTGGAAGGAGGTAGGCTGGAAATCAGGATTTCTGTGCATGCTTTATTGTGGCAGGGATATTGTAGGCTTCCTTGTGGAGTTGGCCAGCCCTTCTGGCCACAAGGAGTGTTATAAAAGGCTATTGGAGGTTCCAGCTTCTGCAGTCATTTAATTGCTAGGATTCCAGAGCCTAGGGAAACCTGTGCAGTGAGATTGGAATCAGCTTCCCTTTGTATTATAGAACTGTATTTAAATAAATCAATAAGGTATCCCTTTCTCCAAAAAAGTAAGAATGTGTACATTGTTTTACCCACTGCCATAAAATGACAGCAGTCACAAACACATCAAGATAAGGCCACAGTATTTAACCAGTCTCCCGACGTCCTCCATCCTTCACTGGGAGAGGGGAAATCAAAAGCGAGCTGTTGTATCATTCGAATTCATCTATTCCCAATCAGCTAGCAAGAATATCTTTAAGAAGAGGGATTTTTCTAATCCAGTATTTAACAACTGGTTCAAATAAACGTAGGAGTATGGAACTTCCAAACGTACCACCATGAAAATGTGACATTATCTGATTTAACAGGTGACGAGAACACAAGATGCCTGAAAAAATTATCCTTCAATATTTCTCAAGCAGATAATAAGCTGCTGAACTAACAGTGTGGCAGAAAGGTCAATGATTTGGTTTGGAAAAGCATAATTGCTGGAGAGGCCTTGCAAGGAAAAGTCAAATGCACTTGGGCAAAATTGAGTTGTCCCTGAAATCGGGTGAGGGGTCCATGATGTGTGGGTCAATCAAAGCAATTCTGGCAGCACAGAAACATGACACTCCCTGCTAACTCCAGCCCAGTGTTGAGCATGCTGCCTGGTGGACGAGCATTATCGATGTCAGGCAGCATCTCTTAAAGGGAAGGCTCATTCCAGCTGCTGCAAATGCTTGAAGTATACTGAGGAAAAGTGTCTGAGTGGGAGGAATGTTGAATGATGGCTCAATAAGACAAAGAATATGTTTCCAAGGCTCTTCACTGCAGCATGCAGGCCATGTTTCAGTCAGTCAGAAGTTGGAGACAGAGGTTTCCTCTTCTCTGTTGGAATCACAATCCCTTCTAAGTGGGAAATTTATACACAAAGTCCAAAACTGTGGATGTAAGCATTGTGAAATTAAAGCTAACACTTACACAACTGTACATGGGTAAGCTGCGTCATAAAGGGTGAATTCAAACATTGCAACAGTATTGGGGTAAAACAAAGAACTGCAGATGCTGGAAATCCAAAACAAAAGCAGAAATTGCTGAAGAAACTCAGGAGATCTGGCAACATCCGTGGAGAGAAAACAGAGTTAACGTTTTGATTCCAGAGACCTTTCTTCAGAATGTAACAAAAATGAGATGGTGATGTAGGGGTAATGCCACTGCACTCATCGTCTAGAGGCCGAGGTCAGTCTGACTCCGGCCTACAATGTCAGGGGACAGATCAGACATGTTGGGGATTATGAATGTTTCAACCAAATTGGAGCAATATTGGCCTCGGATTTTGTTTTATAAGCATTTGGAAATGTAGAGTCTTGTGTATATTTTAATAAGTTGTGAATTGCAGTAACATTTTTGGTGAAATGGGAGCTACAATCAAATCACTGAGGGATTAGACTGGAAGCTGGAGATGTCCTTTTCAGCTAATTCCAGAAGGGCTAGTTTATGTTGGTGTCATCTGAACTACCATAGAGGTATCTTTATTCAAACCATGGTGGATTCAAGAAGACTTTCAGCTTATGGTTGAGCCAAACTCGGTACCTTTGCAATTTTGTTCTTTATAATGTCCCAAAGACATATCCATAAAGGGAACTATCATGGGAACTTCTTACACAATCTGGTGATTACAGCAATTTAAGGTTGAGAACAAAGTTATAGATGGGATCAAGAGCAAGAAACCCTTAATGGAGGGTACGCTAGCCGAGTGTCTGGGAGATAAGCTAACATTTTCTCAGTGATGGTGCAAGAACGAATGTGCTGACACTGGACACAAGAGAAGGAAGCAAAATGAGTGAGTAGCAATACATAGAATAAAACAAACCAGACAATTTGATAAATATGCACATAAAGACAAATTCAGATTCTGACAGCGAGTATTAAGCTTTTAGAGGAGGATGAAAACAAGTCAATGAACAGGCGGAGTGTCAAAGAGGTCATAGTGGAACAGCTGACAAAAGGTTTCAATGAGGAAAAGTGAAAGCAAAGCACAGGAAGATATTTCGAAGAATGAGGGCGATAACCTGTAACTTCAGGTTTTTGCAAGTAAAGTTTAATGTCAGGTTCGGCAGAAGGAAAGCTCTAGGGATTTAAACAGAGTCGACAAGCTTGAGGGACAATCGAAAGATATGAAGGTCACATATAAAACTGGGCACATGAAGTAGCTGACTGGAATGTTTGTAGGAAGAAAATCTATAAGTTGTCACTAACATTTTCTGCGACCAGGGTTTTTTTTAATTCATTCATGGGATGAGGGAGTTGCTGGCGAGACCAGCATTTATTACCCATCCCTAAGTTAAAAGTCAACCACATTGAATGGCAGGAACCTCTTACATCTCTCAGGGATCTGGAGACCTTCCTGATAGTCCCCAAGAAGCAGATAGATTTTGTGACACAGTCATTTGAACCTGGTTGCAGTGCCACAAAAGTTTAATAACTTCATGTAAGTGATCAAGCTCAGTGTCCTATCCTACCAACTATGTCACCAGCCTCACGTTGCCCTATTCCTCATTAACTCTTCACTCTGCTACCGAAATTCCCCATCAGCCGTGATTCATCCCTTACTTTCATAGCCTCACTTCAAGTGTTTTCATGAGAAATAAGCCTTTCGGTCAGATGGAGAGACACAAAGAATGCAGAGTCTCTGAAAAAGAGGTTGGAACATACAGACACTCCAAAACCTCAAAAGGAACGGTGTATTCAAAAATAGGATGTGGCAGAGGAATTTGGCAGCATCAGCCGAGAAAGTAACAGTGAACATTTCAAGTTCAGTGACCCTTCATCAGAATGGAACTTCATACATTTTTGGGAAGGTTAATCAAGGCACTTCAAAGCCTGTGCCCTGTGAAGAACAGAGAGTTGGTGGGGATGTCAGTAGCATAAATAATAAATGGAAGTCATGGGGAGTGAGGTGAAGAAAAGTGTTAACTGTGCCAACACTCCAATGATAGCTACTGAGAATTTCTGGAGGGAGCAAAGTCATGAGACTAAGGACTGAGATCTGGTGGAAGAAAGCACGAGCAAAGCCCACTGTATGCATATACAGAGGAACCTCAATGATCCGGCATTCGATTAACTGAATCTTGGATTATCCAAACAAGATTGCAAGGTCCTGATGCGTGGCTAACTACATTATCTGGTATTGATTATCTGACATTCCATTAACCAAACGAAATACTCCCTTTCCTTCGGACAATCGAGGTGCCTTGACTAACCTTCCCAAAAATGTATTGAGTTCCATTTTGATGAAGGGTCACTGGACTTGAAATGTTCACTCTATTATTTTCTCGACTGATTATAGGCAGTAAATATTAACAGTTGCTCCAGCCTTGTTTTCGGCCCTCAAATATGGCAAATTCTGAGGATATCCCAATGATATTTCTATTGCTAAGGGTGCCAGTGTCAATTTGGGCAAGATAGGATGTTAGTTTTTGTAGCTTTACAATCACATATCCTTTTGTTGCTGTTCCTTGGGCCACAACTTTGTGTGCTTTCCACTGTGGGCAGTTTGTGAGCCCTGTGTCATCTGCTTAAGTACCTTTCAGCCCTCAGGACTCGACATTAAGTTTAATCATTTCAGAGTGTGAACACTTTCCTGCACATTCATTACCCACAGCCAACCCATTTGCTCCTGTTCATATTTAAATAGAAGACCTAAGACATAGTCAGAAAGATTCGCGCAAACCCAAGTTGCTGTGAATGCTGTTTTTCTCTGTTACTGCATCTAGCTGTTCAGTTTCAATTCGAGCCCTTTTTGTATAATACTCAGGTCTTCTTATCCTATCACACTGGATCTAGTATTAGACTGCCCCATGATCTGTGGATGATGAGTCCACCAACAAAATAGTTCAGGATCAAAATATGTTCGAATCTCCGATGATGAAAGCCTTTTTTGACTCAGTCAAAAGATTGCTGTTAACATTCAGTCCAGCACCATACCTGATCTTGCTTTGATAGTTGCCTTAGGGATTCATTTACTTGGGCTAGGTTGTATAAGAATTTTCCCATTGGGTTTACCAAACTGATAATGTGTTGTTGGAGTCCTGTAATATTCCTGGCTCATGGAAATTCCCTGATGGATTTCATCTTCTGCAGATTTGCCATTCTCCCTGTTGCCTGGACAAAATGGCCAAAGTATTTTATTATTGTTGTGGAATATTTGTACTCATCAAGTATCATCCCAGCAGCTTGTAACACTTTCAAGACTCTCTGCATTATTTTGCCTTTGTGTCATTTGGTAATCATGGACAAGAACATCATCCATTTGGTACAAGACTTCAACACCATCATGTATAGTGGATTACAAAAGGTAAATGGTGAAACAACAATGACCAAAGGCCCTGATGAAGATGGTTAGAGTTCCTCATCTAGTGGAAATTGCCAAATCATTCTGTTTGTGTCAAGTTGGTGGAAAGTTTTCAGTTTGAGAGTTTAGCACAGCTCTCATCTGCAAAAGGCCATTTGGAAATATTTTTCATTTTACTAACTTTCTATATGTGCTAATTAAGCACAAATACTAATAAATCCATTTAATTTGGGTAAGTAACATGGTAGCAGAGGTTAATTTGTTGACCCATGAAAAATCATCTTAATCTCGCTTTTGGTCCTTTTTAGATATGGGTGTGGTATTCCGAGCTATGAACAATCAGATGGGTTTGGCATATGCTTTCAGTGTAATGTGACACCTAACGTTTTGTCAGGCACTTTGAAGTGTTTTGGAAAATATCTTTTAAATTCATTTGCTGTTTCTTCTTCCATTTTAAGAATGATATTGAACTCTTGACAGGCATTCATGTTAGCAGTGGGCATGGCTATTTGTGAATAACATAGATTGTTTCCAAGATTTTCCTGTCTTTAGGGATTCAAGTTGTCGGAAACAGACATCTGACTTTGAGGCAAATTGCTACTGGCCTGTGAAGTTTGTCAGATGAAAGCTGCAGGTAATGTTTGCAGTCATTTAAGATCATCAGACAGAACAGTGATCCCAGCTCCTGTATCTAATTTAGGTCTATATGATATCCATCAACATCAGTGCGATTTGCCCAAGGAAAGTGATTTCTTGTGTAAGGTTTCCTTTAAAAGCAGTTTTCTCATGTTCTAAACATACAAGTCATTTGAAGCGATCTACTATTTCACAATAATCTCAAGGCAATTGTGGCTTTGATGGTGAGGGCGGGGCCTCCTTCCCATCAGTGGACCTCTTATGTAACATTGTGGGGACCTTGTAAAATGGCAGTTGGTACTTTTTTTACGCTGTTCACTTGCTTCTGCTTGATATTCTTTCAGTTCTGCACCTTGAGAGTGAGTGATTTGGAATGGGTTACACTCATCCTATCCTTGTTCACCCTACCTGGGTCCCTATATATTGTGTAAAGTTATTTGTTCAGATAGGCTGGAATAAATTGCTAGTTTAACACATTGGAGTCCTTATCTCCTATGGTGCTGTGTGGCTGGTTACCATGTTGAAAAAGGGCAAACCGTGAGATTAAGGTGATTTTCAACAGGGGATTATTTTACTAGTCACCATGTCCCAGCAGTTTTCCTCCTTGTGGCTCGATGGATGAACTGACCTCAAAGTCCTACATCTGCTCTCTCTGGTAATACGAGACTTCTCCTTGGATTTTTTCCTGCCACTTTCCACCATTTTTCTAGGTCTGGTCACTACTTACCAGATACACTTAGGGGTGGCACGGTGGCTCAGTGGTTAGTACTGCTTCCTCACAGAGCCAGGGACCCGGGTTCAATTCCAGCCTCGGGTGACTGTGCAGAGTTTGCGCATTCTCCCTGTGTCTGTGTGGGTTTCCTAACCGTGCTCAGGTTTCCTCTCACAGTCTAAAGGTTAGGTGGGTTGACCATGCTAAATTGTCCAGAGTGTTCAGGGAAGTGTAAGTTTGATGGGAAATGCAGGGTTACAAGGATAGGGATGTGGCTGTGAGGAGAGTCAGTGTTGGCTTGTTGGGCCGAATGGCCTGTTTCTGCACTGTATAGATTCTAGGAACATCATTTAGGGGCTTCTAGGAGACATATGGAGTCTGAATGTAAGGTTCATGGAAAATTAACATGAACTGTCCATTAATATATGCAAACCCATGGTAAAGCAGGGTTTTGCTTGTGGGATCTGGCATTATCATGACAGTGCTCTTTATGACCTCGGCATAATGGGTCTAATTTACTCAGCAATAATGTCGCACCGCGTGTGCCCAGAACCCTCAAAATCACAGACAATATTGTATCTTTCCCACATGCAGCATCACTCCTTGAAGATTTTATTAATTGTAACAAATTCCTCAAAACCTACATAAGCTGAACCAGAGCCAGTGCAAAGTACAAAGTAATTAACTTACAAGTTAATGATAATCCTTTTAAAAGCACTGACAGGGAGCCTTTCATGCTGCTGAACACGTGTTCAGCTGTGCAAATTTGAGAAAGGACATTAAATAAATCAGTGGGGTGAAAACTGGCATCACGAGGGCCACATTCTGTCAAACTGCATACTTCCAGCACATACACAAAATATAAGTCACAATCTAGATGGATCAGTGCATTTTTCCTGTGGTCATGGTTCACAGGCTGAAAATGTTGCATATCTGCCATAATCTCTCATATGAGTCTAAGTATCCTTATGCACTGATCTTTTAAGACAAACTAGACTTGGATATTATATGCAACAAGTCAGATGCATTTATCTCTGCCCTGAAAATTTTTATCTGTAACTTCTCCATTGAACACACCGTGATCGCTTTGCTATAGAATTATAGTCTTGAGAAGATTAAACTTTGGTTCTAGACAAACGATAGCAAAGGGTTGTAACCTTCATTAAGTTCAGGAATGTCTGGCGTAGCCTGGAATAAAGTGAGTGTAGCAGTGAAATGTTACATTATTTCATAATTGCTTTTAATAATCCCTTAAATTTGCCTAAATAAGGTGGTTTTTGTTTTAATGCTTATCCGCGATTCGGTCTAAATTTGTTGCAGCTGTCTGAAAATGTCATTTTGCAGTAAGCTGTGATCATCTTTGAACTGAAATGTGACTTCAGGCCTTCAGACATAAAGCTTGGTGTGTTCATCATTCATCACTGCAGCATTGAAGATGAAAGAGCTGAACTTTTTTTGCAGACAAACAGCAGGAGCCTTTGGTCACTTAATAATATTAAGTGACTCACAGTCTTATACAACACTTTTTTTTTAATAGCTGCATAACCTTTGTTGTGTTGTCAAGGCAACCAAATGTTCAGAAAAGCTTCAGTCCCAACCTTTTGATACCTTTAATTTACAAATGATAGCTTGAGAATCTTTATTTGCTGATGACAAACCATGCAGTCAGATCATTCTTGATCATCTGTAGGTGCCAAAATCACTTAGTGTATAGAACAAGGTTCCAGTTCATTGCTAGAATATTATTAATAAATTCAGAGACATAACACCATTGAATAAAGCCATTCAGCCCATTAAGTTCATGCCAGCTGGCTGTGGAGTAATCCACTTAGCCCCATTCCCCTGTTTTGTCCCTGCAGTCCATATTTTTGTTTCTGTCAAATATCCATCTAGTTTTCTTTTAACATCATTGATCATCACCATTTCCACAACCTCCAGAGGCAGCCACTTCAAGGAAGTTAGCAGCTCTTTCTCAACTGTAAGCCTTGTCTAAAGCTTTAACTCTATGTCCCCTCATCCTTGTAACATCAACTAATGGGAATATACTTTTGTTTGTCTACAACATCTAAGCCTGTCATAATAGTTTACACCTCCATTAAATCTTCCATCAATGTTCTTTATTCCAAGGACAACACCACCTGTTTCTCAAACCAAACCATGGAGCTAAAATCTTCCATCACTGAAATGATTCTGGTAAATCTCGTCTGTATTCTCTCAATAAGCCCCACATCCTTCCTAAAATGTGGTGACCAGAATTGGATACAATGCTCAAGTTGGAGCATAACCAGATATGAGCAATCTAACCATTTTCTCTTGACAATCCACAGCATTGCCATCTCTGTATACCCACCATGAACATCCTGGGATCATTATTTACCAGAAAAGTAACTGGACTAGCCACATAAGTACTGTGGCTACAAGAGCCATGTCAAAAATTAGAAATTATGTAGCAGACAACGAGCTTCCTGACCCTCTAAAGCCTGTCCACTGTATACAAGGCACAAGTCAGAATTGCAACTGGATCCAATGTTACTGCAGCTCCAATAACAGTAAACAGCTTGACATCATCCAAGGAGAAGCAGCTTGATTAATCAGTATCCTATCTATGGTCTTTAGCATTCACCACCAATGCAGAGTGACAGCAGTGCCTATCATCAAGAAGATACATGATGGCTGCATTACTATCTATCAAAACCCAGACCTCCAATACTGCTACACAATTTCTAAGCGCTGAGGATAATCCCTGATAACAAAATATATCCCACTCCTCCCAACTACTGATATGTCCAAACTCTCAAATTTCTTTAGATTAGATTCCCTACAGTGTGGAAACAGGCCCTTCGGCCCAACAAGTCCACACCGACCCTCCAAAGAGTAACCAATTTCCCTCTGACTAATGCACCTAACACTATGGGCAATTTCCCATGGCCAATTCACTGACCTGCACATCTTTGGATTGTGGGAGGAAACCAGAGCAAACCCACGCAGACACGGAGAGAATGTGCAAACTCCACAAAGACAATCACCCGAGGCTGGAATCAAAGCCTGGTCTCTTGCACTGTGGGGCAGCATGCTAACCACTGAGCCACCGTGCTACCCTGTTGTGATGACTAATTTTCTATGATGAACAAAGTCATTATTACTGATGATTTATTTTATCCATATAGTGGTCTAGACTTTCTCTTACACGCAATGCAGGGAAATAGATTCTGTGCTTGGAATTAAGTCTTAAATCTTGCAATGAGCCATAGAAATGTGTTTAGATTAGCCAAAGTACTTGTCATAGAATTTGTCGCTGTGATCATATTGTACATCAGAACACTCTATGAGTGTGGTGTTAGGCTTGTTTCTGAGTGACAAAAGTGTTGTTCAAGTGTTGGAGGTAACAAAACATGCCAAGGGTCAAAAATGTGAATAATGAAGAAAGGTTGGAACACTGGGAAAGCAGCTATTTGAGAATCAATGTTATAAATCTGTGCGGAACAATTAAGGGATTGGAAAACTAAAAGGACTTTACATTAAATGTGAAAAAATGAACCAGAGATCTAGTACACACAAATGAGGAATAATATCTGGAACTTCTTCTTTGCTCCTAGTGTGACCCAACACTTGGAGTGACTTTTTCAACCAAGGTATGGAGAAAAAAATAATTTAAGAAACAAGACTTTGAGTGGATAATTTACAGATGGTTTTGCTGACCTACTTCTCCCTTGTGACCTTTGGTCTGCGCTATTTTCCTTCTGAATAGCATTTTGTCAGTTAGCAATTAACAGTCTCATTGAACACCATATTAATACCTGACAGTATAACAACAATGCATTTCAATACAGAATTGTTTTATTCCTTCATGACATGTGGGGTATTTCTATCCTGTTCCTAATTGCCCCTTGAGAATGTGCATTCTTGAACCACTATAGTGCATGTGGTGTAGGAACACAATGCTTTTCGAAAGGGACTTCCAGAATTTTAACTCAGTGATGTAGCTCCAAGTCAGGATGATGTGTGACTTGGGGGTGAACTTTCAGATATATGCTGTCCTTTCCCTCCTAGGTGGGAAAGGTTACAAGTTTGGAAGGTGCCAACTAAGGCTGATTTCCTCCTAAAATACAAAAATAAAGTTGGAAGTAATATCAATATCTCTCATTAAGCTCCCAAATAAACAATAGCAACTTCAGCACAGAAATGTATTTTGAGTTTTTATTCAAAGTAAATCTAAGTAAAGCTAGAGGGAAATCTCCCCAAGGGGCAATTTTAGAATGATATTTACTGATGAGATTAGCCCGACTGTTGGAGACTTCATGGGGGAAAAATAACTAATTAAATAAGCAATCATAAAATGATTCTCCTGGTTCCTTCAGTGTCCCAAGGTGCAAGACACTCCACACCCACAGAGTCATGAATAACGTTCCTTCATATCTCCCAATTTCCAAACTCCCAATATGAAACTACTCTGGTTGTAGGCGAGCAAGAGTGATTCACTTTGAATTCGGAAATAAATTTATTTCTTTTTCCATACAGACTTGGGGCCAACAAACTATAAAATTTGCACATTGGCTTTTTTTGGCTAAAGAAAATGAAGCCAACTCCATTAATAGACTTGTTTAAACTATCGGCTCCTTATCACTCGCATCAAGCTTGGGACTTTCAACATGCCGTTTGGAATCTTCAGATGCGTCACCATCCTCCTTAGCAACTTGGAACACATTGGTGCCATCAACATGACCCATCGACTCCTGAGTTGTATTTGCAGGGCCAGTATTTCTTTGGGAATCCTCTGGTATAGTAACTCTGCTGACACCACCTTCAACATCCTGTCGTGTTTTAATGCAGTGATGGGCATCTCTGGTAGCCTGGTATCCAATGTTTTGAATTGAATATTGCTGAAAATGATAAATTATAAACTTATTTCAACATTTTTAACAGATAATAAAGTGGAGCAGATGTAATCATCAATAAGAAAAGTAACAGATAACAATATAAATTTTATCTTTTCCCTAGTTGATAATCAATAACCTGACTCTAACTGGCCATTAAAGAATCCATCTGATTTTCATTCAGCTCTATTTAAGTCAGCAGTTAAAATAAAGAATGGACATCCATTAGGCTATCTCCTTAACAATGAGGACTGAACCTGAGCAAACCTAGCCAAGGAAAAGTAATGTTTAATAAGAACTGGAGCAAGGATGATCTTGTCAGAACAGAATGACATGGAGAGGATTGCAAGCTGATAGCAAAGCAAACTCAATGTATAACCAGCCAATATCAGTTTGCTACAGTCAAACTCTGAAATCTTTTCCTGTTGCCTACCCTGCGCTGGTCAAAAAAAAAATTCCCTTAGCATGAGGAATTTGGCTAAAGTCAGGGAAATATCCTGTGACAGATGGAACTTCTATCTTATTGTAAACACACACATTTGCTTAGTACATTATCATAGGACTTTTGTTTCTGTAACAGCTATAAGATAATATATTTGCTTGAAATTATGCATTAATCAATTCAGCACCACTTTGCTGTCAGGGTGTTAATACCTAATTTGTTGACTAAGCCAAAAACTTTAATACCTCAGACAGCAAAATGTTTTTTGACAATTTTTGGAAATATTTCATAATATTTCAAGTCACTACAAGAATTGGATACTACTGAATCATTCAATTTCCAGTTTTAATAATAGCTGCCTGATCTCTCCCAGCCGAAATCAAGCTGCTGATAATTAAACTCATCCAGGCTATGAATATGTCCTGGGAGTTCTAAGATTATCTTAAATATCTATTTTACATAGGCTTTAGTTAAACCAGAGCTGAAAATGTGTTGCTGGAAAAGCGCAGCAGGTCAGGCAGCATCCAGGGAACAGGAGAATCGACGTTTCGGGCATAAGCCCTTCTTCAGGAATGAGGAAAGTTTGTCCAGCAGGCTAAGATAAAAGGTAGGGAGGAGGGACTTGGGGGAGGGGCGTCGGAAATGTGATAGGTGGAAAGAGGTCAAGGTGAGGGTGATAGGTCAGACTGGGGTGGGGGCGGAGAGGTCAGGAAGAAGATTGCAGGTTAGGAAGGCGGTGCTGAATTCGATGGATTTGACTGAGACAAGGTGGGGGGAGGGGAAATGAGGAAACTGGTGAAATCCGAGTTCATCCCTTGTGGTTGGAGGGTTCCTAGGCGGAAGATGAGGCGCTCTTCCTCCAACCGTCGTGTTGTTGTGGTCTGGCGATGGAGGAGTCCAAAGACCTGCATATCCTTGGTGGAGTGGGAGGGGGAGTTGAAGTGTTGAGCCACAGGGTGGTTGGGTTGGTTGGTCCGGGTGTCCCAGAGGTGTTCTCTGAAACGCTCCGCAAGTAGCCGGCCTGTCTCCCCAATATAGAGGAGGCCACATCGGGTGCAGAGGATGCAATAGATGATGTGTGTGGAGGTGCAGGTGAATCTGTGGCGGATATGGAAGTTTCCTTTGGGGCCTTGGAGGGAGGTGAGGGGGGAGGTGTGGGCGCAAGTCTTGCACCTCCTGCGGTTGCAGGGGAAGGTGCCGGGAGTGGAGGTTGGGTTGGTGGGGGGTGTGGATCTGACGAGGGAGTCACAGAGGGAGTGGTCTTTACGGAATGCTGATAGGGGAGGGGAGGGAAATAAAGCCTTGGTGGTGGGGTCTGTTTGGAGGTGGCGGAAATGACGGCGGATGATGCGCTGTACATGGAGATTGGTGGGGTGGTTGGTGAGGACCAGTGGGGTTCTGTCCTGGACAGAACCCCACTGGTCCTCACCTACCACCCCACCAATCACCTGGACAGAACCCCACTGGTCCTCACCTACCACCCCACCAATCACCTGGACAGAACCCCACTGGGGATTTGGATAGATTAAGAAAGTGGGCAAAATCTTGGCAGATGGAGTTTAATGTAGAAAAGTGTGCCGTTATGTACTTTGGTAAGAAGAATCAAATGGTAGAATATTATTTAAATGGACAAATACTTCAAAAAAGTGCAGAACAGAAAGGTCTGAATACTTTTGTCCATGAAACACAAAAAGTCAGCACACAGTTGTAGTGAGTAATTAAGAAGGCAAATAGAATTTTGATCTTTATAGCTAGTGGATTAGAGCTTAAAAGTAGGGAAGTACTGTTAGAACTGTACAGGGTATTGGTGAGGCTATACCTGGAGCACTGATTACAGTTTTGGTCTTGATATTTATGAAAGGATAGACTGGCATTGGAGACAGTTCAAAAGGGATTCATTTGATTAACTGCTAGGATGAAGAAATTGACTTATTAAAAATCCCTAAAAACAGTCAGACCTCTATTTATAAGAGATTAGAAAAATGAGGGGTGATATGGTGCAAAATTCTGTGGGATTAAAGCAAAACATTACTGATGCAGGAAACGAACATAGATAATGCTAGAGAAACTCAGCAGGTCTGACAGCAATCTTCTTCAGAACTAGTCACACCAGACTTGAAAAGTTAACTCTGTTTCTTTCTCCACAGATGCTGCCAGACCTGCTGAATTTCTCCAATATTCTCGTTTTTTTTAAGACAGCCTTATATTTTAAGGTAAACTTTAAGATAGGCATTTTTAAAGACAACCTTGATAGGTTAGATGTTGAAAAGGTGATTCCACTCGTGACAGAATCTCAAACTAGGGGATATAGTTACAGAATAAGAGGATGCTCTTTTAAAAATAAGGTGCAAAAGAATTTCTTGTCCCAGAGAGTGATGAGGGTCTTGAATTCTCTCCACAGAAATTATGAAGGTTAGATCACTGCAAGTATTTAAAGAGGAAGTAGATAGATTTTTAAAATATGAAGGAGTTGAAAGCTTTTCACACTGTAAGGATTCTATGATTCTATGTTGAGTTGGTACAAAAGCAGTTTTGAGGCCTGGGGCAGATTAGCTGTGACCTTATGCAATGGCATTGTAGGCTTGAGGGGACAGAAGGGCCTACTCCCGGTCCTATTCCTTACATTCAGTTTTCATGTGGACCATTCATACACAGACTCCCCCATTTCCTTTCCATAAGATCATCCCTGAACTTCTGCCCGATATATAATTTCCTGCAAGCCCCTCTGGACATGAAGCTGATTGGGATCTTCCTGATGAATCTCGTCAGTTAAACTAGTCCAGATTCATCAAGTAGAAATATCTAATAAACAGTAATATGTTCTCACCTTGGGAATAACAACCAGTTTCTTTCTTCTGTGCCTGAAATACAAGAATTCAATATATGAATATATTTTGTTGCTCATATGGATTTCAAACTCGTTATAACTTATTTTGGCAGCAAAACTGGAATCATTAACATTTGTCTTTGTGCAAGTTGTTTGCTGTTCAGCAACCAAAGGTTTGTCCAATATAAATGATGCACACTTGCACTGGGCAATATCATGGTCAAAGAAGAAATTAAGTTCCCCAATTCCAATGCCCCTGTCTGTCTATTTGCTTATGGGACTGCAGAGTCAGCTTCCTGCTGCAACTTTGGTTTTCTGAAGGCAGCCAGCAAGAATTCTCAGTACCTCTTGGAAAAGTTAAAGCTAACCACTACATTGGATAAAAATTTTCCATAATCTCTTCTGCTCCCTGTTTCAATATCTCTGAACTTGCTTCCAACTCCAGGCGACCCCTGGATCTAATCCCTCCCAGGTGCTGGATCTGGTGGGAGTCCTGACCTCCTTCTACCATTTTCCAGAGATCTATAATCGTGAAGGTGACCACGTCCTCAGTGGGTATTCCTGAGATCAGGAATCATTCCACAGTACTCATAGCCCACAATACTTTCAAATCTTGCAATTTTCCCACCAATACTCCGCAAAATCTAGTCATGTATTCCGAGATCCATTTGTTCCTCCACTCAATTCATAAGATTCAACTAGATCACTTGCTTGCAACTAGAATCACTAAAGCTGTGTCATCTGGTATTCTGATGAAGTTCACAGCCAAACCCCAGGGCTACTCAGACCTCTGCATTTAAGGAGAAAGTGAGGACTGCAGATGCTGGAGACTCAGAGTCAAAAATTGTGGTGCTGGAAAAACACAGCAGGTCAGGCAGCATCCGAGGAGCAGGAGAGTCACTGTTTTGGGCATAAGCCTTTCATCAGGAATGACTATGTTCAAGTACAGGTTGCTAAAATTGTGTGGGTCAGGTGCCCAGATCAAACTTGCCTGATTTCAGGCTGCCTTGTTTTCAACATATTGTCTAGCTATCACCATTGTTAACAGCTAACCCGAGAATACAACTTTTTTAAAAAAGGTTTTGTGATTTACACATGAAAGAAGTGAAACTATCACGGTACTCTAACAGATGAAAGGCTTAACATGCAATCAATTTTTCAATGTATAATTTCAGTTACATCACACTGTAAATTTTTGCTATAAATTCTGTGTGTTAGGATTGAGCCCTCCACTACCACCTGATGAAGGAGCGATGCTCCGAAAGCTAGTGTGCTTCCAATTAAACCTGTTGTACTATAACCTGGTGTTGTGTGATTTTTAACTTTGTCTTATTGCAGTATTTTGTTTTTGGTGTGAAGTCAAATTGATTTTAATAAATCTTTATCTCAGTGAATAATCTTGACTATTAAGGTAAATTGCAAAATTGGCTTAGCACTCCATTGGACTAATTTGTTTAATATATCACTGACTTAACTATATAGATTATACAGATTTAATGAGGGTGCAGGACTGGCTATTAATAACTCCCTTTTTAAGGATAATGAATCATCAAGATTATCTGCTGTCCTCACCAGCCATTAACCCTCTCTTGCTGATGTGGATTTTATGATCAGCTCACACCAGTGAATATGTTGGTGGCAGAGTAAGGTACAGACCAGGCAGCATCATAACAGAGAATGGCAGGTACAACTCAGAGTGAAAAAACAGTTTAAGAAGAAAAATAGCAATACTTCAAAATGAAAGTTGTGGTCATACTAGTACACAAGTTTTAGTATTCAAGACATGTTAGTCCAGTCTGTGAATTCGAAATACCTTTGAAACATTTTCATAACTCAAATACAGAAAGGTGGGTTTTAGCACTTAGGAGTCCAGATGTGAGGATAGGTGCAAAAATGTATTTCACCATAAGATCGTTGAAGTGAATGTTTGTAAAATACTGCATTGTAGTTCAAACTGGGATTTTTTAGCTCTGTCAGTTGCAATGCATGACACAATTGTTTGACTGTGGAGTAGTTCAATCATACTGAAGATATCTCACCTGGGAATGATACATAGGATACAGTTCAACCGTGATTCAGTGGCATGATATCTGGGGTGCAGGCACTAAACTCTAATAAACTGAATAAACCTGTGTTCTATTGCCTGAAGACTGGAAAGTTTCAGGCTGCTCTGTTCAAATAGCTGTAAGAATTCATGAGGTTCACAGGGTCTTTCTTTTCCCTCTTCCCTGTAATGGAGAAATCCAAGACAATGGCACAAATCGTGCAGTTAAAGCTGAGCCTGTTAATAGTTTCCCAGGAACAATTCCTTCACACTAAATGTCTGTGAAAGCACAGAGCACTAAATGTCAACCAGCCATAGGTGAGAAGTAAGAAAGGGTTTATAGAGGATGGAGTGGGCAAAACTTACAAATCCTTTGAAACAGATGTAAGAGTTATTTCAAAAAACAAAAATCTATGGACGCTGGAAATCAGCAACAAAAACAGAAAGTGCTGGAGAACTTCAGTAGGTCTGGCAGCATCCGTGGAGAGAAAGCAAAATCGGTTTTGAGTTTGGTGACTCTTTTCTAAAAATCTGAGGTTCTGAGGATGGGTCAGAGGATGTGAAATGTTAACACTGCCTTGCATGGTCACGCAGGAGAGATCACATCCAGAATAATACGCAGGCCAAGTGATTACATGTTTTGGGGAATTCTGTGCAAGATAGGAAGATGTGCTATTTGCTTCCTTTTCCTGGCTTATAGTTTGGAAGATCTTTCAACAGAATGAATCGAAGGCCAGAATCAGGGGCCCAGCATAAAAGACTGATCCCAGAAACAAAAGTGAAAAAAGAAATTGCTGGAGAAACTCAGCAGACCAGGCAGCATCTGTAGAGAGAAGTCAGAGCTAATGTTTCAGTCTAGTGACCCTTCTTCAGAATGGAAGAGTGATGAAACAGGTATACTGTAATTTCATTGGTTGGTGATAATTATTAATTTGACTTGATTATTGGTTACTTTAAGATTGAAGGTAGATAAGGGCAATATTAACATACTATAAACTAAAACTCCTGTACAAAATTTTAAAGCATCAAATTTAAGAATTAGGTAATTCAAATAGAGATTAGATTAGATTCCTTACAGTATGGAAACAGGCCCTTCAGCTCAACAAGTCCATACCAACCCTCCAAAGAATAACCCAACCAGACCCATTCCCCTACCCTGTATTTACCCGACTAATGCACCTACCACTATGGGCAATTTAGCACAGCCAATTCACCTGACCTACACATCTTTGAATTGTGAGAGGAAACCAGAGCGCACACTCACATGGAGAATGTGCAAACTCCACAGAGACAGTTGCTTGAGGCAGGAATTGAACCCAGGTGCCTGGTGCCAGTGCTAACTACTGAGCTACTGTGCCACCCTCAAACATTTGTGAGTCCTCCCCAGCAGTGAATTGAACCCAGGTCCCAGCATGGCAGGTGGGGATACTAACCACTACACTACGAATGACGTGACATGCTGGGCAGGAGATGTGCTGTAACTGTATGATGTGGGAGCTGGACACCCCCATTGTGACTCATTATGAATGTTATGACATATCGAATGTCACAGTGAATCTGCAGCAAGTGTTGGTTACTTGAGGAACTCTGGCTCAGAGTTGATGAGCTGGAATCTGAGCTTTAAACACTGAGACACATCAGGGAGAGGGAGGAGAGTTACCTGGATCTTGTGTTTCAGGAAACAATCGCACCACTTGGATTAACAAGCTTGAATTTGATTAGTAGTTAGGGAAGGGAGGTGTAATTGTGAGCTAGGTAGGTAGAGAGATCCAGGAGGTAGTGCCGAAGGAACCTCAGCCCTTGAGCTTGCCCAGCAGGTTTGTGATTCATGCTCCCTGTGTGGATGCGAGCGGGGGCTGTAAGAAGAATGAGTAACCTGACCATAGCACTGTGTTTCAGGGAGCCATTCAAGTCGGGGGCAGGGGAAGAGGGAGAAAAGAGAAATAGACCTGTAATTGGGGATAGTACAGCCAGGAGAATAGACACCATTCTCTGTGGCAAGGATCAAGTCCTGAAGGTTGTGTTGCCTGCATAGTACCTGGGCTCAGGGTATCTTATCTTGGCTGCAGAGGAACTTGGAGTGGGTAGGGAAAGATCCAGTTGTCATTTTTGACATAGATACCAATGATGTAGGTAGAATTAGGAAAGATGTTCTGCTGTGGAAATATGAGCAGCTAGTGGCTACAAAAAAAAGCAGAACCAAAATGGTAATAATCTCCAGATTACTAACTGAGCCATAAGCAAATTGGCACAGGGTCAAAAAGACTAAAGAGGCAAATATGTGGCTCAAAATTTGGTGTGAGAGAAATGGGTTTGAATTCAAAAACTCTTTAATCGTGTTGACTCTGTGCCAATTTGTGGGAATCTTTTGCTCAAGATCACCCAAACTGGAGAGGAAGCATCTACAAAGCTGCTAACCACTTCTGAAAGGCCCAGGAGAAGGCCAAGTGTAAACAGCGGAAAAGGGTGTGTGGAAACCTGAACTTTAGCAGACACTACCTTTTCCAGCTATAGCAGGGCGGGTGGCCTGAGCTTTAGATTGTTTAGCCACCTCAGGACCAACAAAACTAGAAAGTCATCCTGGATCCCGAGGGACTGCCTTAGATGAAGACAGAATAGTGCATACTAAATACTGCAATCAGCATACTGTACTGAATTAAACAATCTCACAATTAACAGATTAAATGATTGTGTAGAGTAGGGATTGGGAAAGCTCTTTAGATAGAGGGAGCTGAATGTGGCACTTGTAGCTAAAGGGATCAAGGGGTATGGAGAGAAAGCTGGATTGGCATACCGAGATTGCATGACCAGCCACGATCATATTGAATGGTGGTGCAGGCTTGAAGGGCCGAATGGCCTACTCCTGCTCCTATGTTTCTATGATTCTATGTAGACACAGGAGTGTCGAAGATAACAAAGTGGCAGAACAGGCTCAATGGATGAAATAGACTTCTGTTCCTCTGTTCTTATTTCTCACTATTGCTTTCTCTCAACTTCTGCCAATATAAATCTATTGGGAGGTTTAAACTCCATTAGAACAACCCATTTATTTTCATTTCAATGGTGTTTCTCAAAATTCCTTGCTAGCCTGTGAGTATGCATAACTTAAGTTGGAGGGACTATGGGCTCCTTCAAAGCCAGTGTAATCTGGAACAGAGAGCTAGCATTGTATCAGACTGAGTAAAGCACTTGATTTATCTTTCCTACTGCATGAGAGCCATTAATTCAGAACAGGAATAAGCAAGTTGGAGGCATCATCTCATCTCAAACTCTATGCCTTACACATGAATCTAATAGAATGAAAATTTGATCTTTCAGCTCCAGATTTATGGATCGCTTAAGCACTTTTCCAAGTTCACATTTACTGTATTACAAATTTCATTTTGATTTATGTTCTCTACACTAGTAGACTGGTAATATATTGTTAATTCTTGACTGATTGGTTCATAGGAGAAAGTGAGGACTGCAGATGCTGGAGATCAGAGCTGAAAATGTGTTGCTGGAAAAGCGCAGCAGGTCAGGCAGCATCCAAGGAACAGGAGAATCGAGGTTTCAGGCATAAGCCCTTCTTCCGAAACGTCGATTCTCCTGTTCCTTGGATGCTGCCTGACCTGCTGCGCTTTTCCAGCAACACATTTTCAGCTCTGATTGGTTCATAGAACTGGAAAGTACAAACCAGTGACTTTAGCAACATTTCTAACAGTCGTATAATTAAAAATAAACATTGGCTAATTTATGAATGATTCACAACAAAATGCCTGCTCTTGTCAGGAAATGTTGGCCATGCTGGCCAACTGACCTTTGGAGAAAATCAAAAGCAACCTAGATTTCTTGACTGTAGAGGAGAAAACAGCTTGGAAGTGACACCAATAAAATAAAACAAAGAACTGTGGTTTCTAAAAATCTGAAACAGAAACATCAACATGCTGGAGAAACTCAGCATGTAGAGAGGAAAATCAAATCAATGTTTCAAGACTAGTGACCATTTGATTTTTAACTCTGTTTTTTCTCTCTACAGATGCTGCCAGGCCTGCTGAGTTTCTCCAGGACTTTCTGTTCTTGTTGGAGACGATAGTATCACTCTGAACTGGAGTTCGACATTATGGTTCACAAGATTAGTGCTGCCATTTCTAAGTTTTACCAGTTTTTCTTCAGGGAGGCTTTACTACTGTCTATTAGCATTTGTCTATTCTCATTAGGGATTAGAAGGATAAGAGAGGGCCTTAGTGAGGTATGACATGACTAAGGGGATTGACTAAGTGGATGTAGAGTCATAGAGTCATAGAGATGTACAGCACGGAAACAGACCCTTCAGACCAACTTGTCCATGCTGACCAGATATCCCAACCCAATCTAGTCCCACCTGCCAGCACCCGGCCCATTTCCTTCCAAACCCTTCCTCTTCATATACCCATCCAGATGCTTTTTAAATGTTGCAATGGAACAGATGATTCACCTTGTCGGGGGTGGGGGGGGAGGAATCTACAATGAGGAGGCATACTTTTAGGTTAAACGCTGGAAAATTTAAAATGGATGAGGACGAATTACTTCCGTCCGAGCCTTTGAATTTGTGGGACTCAGTTTGGTGAAATTGAGCGTGAAAGGAAGTACGGAAGACACTGAAATACTGAAGTAATTTAACGAGGAGATAGACAGACTTTTAATTAGTGATGGGTTAAAGGGTTTTGGAGAGCAAGCAGGAAAGTGGAGTTGAGGCCAAGATGAGATCAGCCATGACCATAAGAAATGGCAGAGCAGGCTTGAGAGGCTGAGTTATCTACTCCTGCTGCTAGTTCTTATGTTCTTTTTGAGGAATCTAAAACTAGGGGACACAGTTTAAGGCTATGCAGCACCTACTTTAAGATAAACAGGGAGAGATCTTTTTCCTTTAGAAGGACATTGGTATGTGGAATTCTCTTCTTCCAGAAAACAGTGAAGAATGGTGCAAAAACTTCACAGAGGTCGGTATCTTCTCACCAATCACCTTTTAGTTACACGCGTACAGTACATGGACCCTGACCAGCTGGTTCATAACCAGCCCCTAGACTGAGGAGAATCCCTGAGAATCTTTTTGTATCTGAACCCAGGATCTCCCTGAATGGCCCAGGTTAACAGCCCCAATCGGGGAACGCATACTCATTAGGACAATCTCATTCCAATCACTACTGATAGATAATTGTATTCATTTACTTATGAGGGAGATAGACAGAGAAGGGTCAAATGTAGGGTCAAGTGAAGGCAAAGTGACCTGATATTGTTTTATCACGAGGCTTGAGCTTGTTTCAAGTCATACTGTTCGAGGATAAGGCAAAGTCATTGCTATGCTCAGGCATAGATTTCTAGATGATGTTATTTACATGGTAGTCATAGGCAGACCAAGTTCTGATCTTAGTCAAAAAGGGTGGCGCTGGAAAAGCACAGCAGTTCAGGCAGCATCCAAGAGCAAGAGAGTCAACATTTCAGGCATAAGGTCTTCAGAAGGGCTTATGACCGAAACGTTGACTCTCCTGTTCCTTGGATGCTGCCTGACCTGCTGTGCTTTTCCAGCATGACATGCTTTGACTCTGACTCTCCAGCATCTGCAGCCCCCACTTTTTCTCAGGTTTTGATTCTGCATAAGGACAACTCTATATTTTTCATCTGTTCATGTCCATGTGCTATTAGGACTCTTGTTTATTCTTGAGTTTTCTAACCCCATCCATACTGTGCTGTCTATGTTCAGTGACGTGTAGCTTTGTAAGATTGCTTCGGGGTTCCTTATACAACAGAGGTGACAACCACTTCGGACATGATGATACAAAATGGTGAAGCAGACCTGAAGGGCCGAATGGCCTATTCCTGTTCTAAGTCTTTGTTTCCAAGATCCTCTATTCCCAATAGTCAAAAAAGGATATGTGTCCATGAATAGAGGGAGATGTGATAAGTGTCATTGGGATAGAGTCAATTGTGGCAATACACTCAAAGCTAAATTAAGGACTGACGTTGAATGACAAAGGAATCAAAGTTTATGAGGGTTGGCAGGATAGCAGAACTAAGACCACAATCAGCTTGGCCACAATGTTATTGACTGGAGGAACAGGTCTTAGAGGCCAGATGACCTACCCCTGCTCCTATTCCTCACTCTTGTCTAAGATGTGTCCCTGTATGGTTGGGAGTTGACTAGAAGGAAGTGTCTCTGGTGATTCAGTAGAGACAATTAATGCCTGCCCCAGAACCCTCGATTCCATTGTCAGTCTAATGTCTTGCCTTTAACTCAGCCTTAAATATATTCCCACTATTGACTCTCCCCCAAAGACAGATACACTTTCTCACTTTAACTACCTCTCTCTATTCATGGACATATTTCTTCCTTTGACTGTTGGGAAAAGAGGATCTGAGAAACAAAGGGTTTAAGAAGTCCCTCAATAGATTCAGTAGAGAGAATTAAGGGAGGGAGGGAGTGCTGTAATTAATGCATACGTTCTGCTATAGCCCTGCTTTCCACAGCAGTGTACTAATCATCAATGTGCTGGACAGTCAGTCATTCTCGGATCCTGAAGTACTAAATATTATATTCATTATTACATTCATTATAACCAAACATTTCTGCCACTAATGATGAATTGCATGGGTGTGTTGTCAGGAAGAAGTAATAATCCTGAGCTACTTGTCAAAAAGTTAATTATAACAGGGCGAAATTGCAAATTTAAGAAACAAAATGATGAAACAGCAAATGGAGGTTTTTTATTTCATTTGTAGTCTGGCTCCTTTGGGCAGACGTGAGGGAGGAGTTTGACAACCTCCCTTGTGCCAGTTATGGAGCTTCAGTCTATAAAACCAACCTGAGTCATTGCCACTTTGGCTCTGGCATCCTCATGACACTGGAGTTGGTTCCAAGGGCGCACCCTCTGGCTGCCTGCCCAATAGTACAACAGTTCACAGCTGTCTGGAGAGTTCCATTTTCTGCCTGGAGTCCTACAGTTAAATTTTAATGCTGGACTCATATTCTACTGGGAATACTGATGGAATGTTCCATCAATTAGCCAAACTTCCAACTTCCACGCCTGCAGCAACTCTATCCCAGATCTCTGACAATTAAAAATACTGGAAGCCAAAGAAGATTCACCCGGGACTTAATAAATGACCTTCATTGTATGTTTCAAGAGGATAATATCCAGAGATTATACTACTGGCAGGAATCCTTAGCTGCCAGACAAACATATCAGGAACATGTCATCCAAAATTGTCCATTCATTTAAGTGAACTTGTGGTTTCCCTGTACTCTTTGCCAATGAATAAAGTTAATCACCAGCAGCATAAATTGACGATATCTGCTACGTAAGGGAGTGCTTCCTCCCTTGTGCTTCTTGTCTGCCTTCCTCAAACTCTTAAAACTTTGTTCTCCTGGCCTTGTACCATTAGCTAACAGGAAGATTGTTTTCCTTGTTTGTCTTATTAATTTTTTCATAATCTAGTAATGCTCTATCAAATCTCCTGTGAATGCCCTTTACTCAACCCCCAACATCACCAGCCTAACCTGTGCTAAATGTTATTCATCCCTGAACCATTCTGGCAAGTCTCTCATCCTTCCTAAAATCCGGTGTCCAGAGTTGGATGCAACTCTATTTGTGGTTCAGCCAGAGCTTTATAAAGATTTAGCTTTTCTCTCCTTTACTTTTATACTCAAATCATCAATTTATGAAGTTTAAAGATCCTAAATGTTACTCACTCAATATGTCCTGCCATTCTCACAGATCTAAGCATAGCATTCCCAGGTCCCTCTGTACCTCATATTCTTTATTGCCTCTGTATTGCCTCTCCCTATTCTTTCTGCTAAACTGCATCACCTCATACTTCTCTGTATTAATTCCATGTGCCAGTTGTCTGCCTACTCTTCTACTCCATTCATGTCCTGCTGCAGTCTATTGACATCATCCTGTTTGTGAAACATTACTGTCTTCCATCCTGCATACTGAGAAACAATCTGAGGATGATACACTGTTTTCTGTCCTAAGCCAATTTGTTATCCAATTTGTTATTGACTTTCCCATACCATGAGTCTTATTATAACCAGCCCTCTATGTGACACTTTGTTAAACACTTCCTTAAAATCCATATTTACAATATTCATGCTATCCATTAATAAACCTTCTGTTACTTTATCTGGGATACAGACACCCTTGCACAACAGTTTAGCGGATAATCAAAATAAACCATGGACCTGTGCAGTCTCTTTCTTCAGTCTACACTACTCTCTGATCCTCATGAGCATTTAAGGGGAGGAAATGACTTAGTGTTATTATTGCTAGTCATCTAATCCAAGTGATGTTCTGGGGCCTGGGTTTGAATCCTGCCAGGGCTGATGGTAGAATTTGAATTCAATAAATTTCTGGAATTAAGAGTCTAATGATGACCATAAATCCATTGTTGATTGTCAGGAAATGCCCCATCAGGTTCACTAATAACCTTTAGGGAAGGTAACTGGCATCCTTACCTGGTCTTGCTCACATGTGACTCCAGACCCACAGCAATGTGGTTGACTCCTAACTGCCCTCTGGGCAATTAGGGATCGGTAATAAATGCTGGCCTAAGCAGCGAGGGCATTGCTGGTTAATGAATAAAAACAAACTTGCCTACACTTAAACAATGGAAATTGTGAATTTTGTATGGAGCAACTCTAGTCATTTCAGAGAGATGTTCTAAAATGCTAAAGTGTAAATTCTTCCACTGCATCTTTCAGTCTTCCGTTCTCCCTTCCTCTTTTCCTTCTTTCTTCTTTGCTTTCTTTCCCACCTTGCACTATCCATAAGATAGTGCAAGGTGGGAACCTAATTGAACTGCACCTGAAATGTCAGAAGTGGAAACAGTTTCCAAGTTGTCCAGTTTGATTTAACTAGGATGTCTCCACTCTGAAATGAAGCAATAGGCAATTGAAATGGTTGAAGCCTTTCAATATACAGAAAGTTTTCCCAAATTTGAGCTTGAAAACTATTGATGCATGTCAGGAGTTCAAGCTGCTAATCTTTGCACCTGAAGTTCTGTCATCTATTTCTCGTGCATGAAGCTCATTAATGACAATATGAATTTGTATATCTGGGAATGGGTATTCTTACCAAGCTTAACAGCGGTTTGTTCTGTAATTGGTCTGCAGGAACTAAGGATGTGCAATCTATGAAATGGAAATAATTACGTGATTCCATTTAATTTGCTAAACTATGTGCAAAGAAGAGTTAACTTAAACTGACTTTGTTACTGAACTTCAAACAATAACTAATCTGATCCATGTGAGAACAGAGGTAACATAAGCATTAGGAAACAAGGGGAAAAAGTGGCAGGAACACAAGGGAGTGTGCTCACTGGAGAGTCATTTTTTCAGAGTTTATTTCTGATATATTTAGTTACTCTAATGAATGGAAGCATGGCAGGGTTCCTCAGCTTGGTCGAGTGCCCATCCTTTGAAGTGTGGACGCTACAGGATATTTTTTGTGTGTTGGTTAGGTACTTCTGAGCGAAACCGTGTTAAGATAATGGTGGGCAGACTCTCGGCTGCTGATTGGAGAGATGTCAAGACCTGTGTATCACCTCTTTTTGTGAAGTCTTGCCAGAACTCGTACCACTCAGACATTTAACAGGTCAGCTTCAGGATCAAGGAGCATTGTGAGTGTGTGGTGGCAGTGAAAGTATTGCCCTCTAAAAACTGCTGACCAATCAGAAGGCACCACCTCTTCTGTACTCAACTGCGCCACTGGAAAAGCAGTGGCTTTTGCTGGTATGACATGGACCTGCAACCAAGACAATGAGTGATAACGGGGGGGGGGGGGGGAGGGGAGTGGTGGGGAAGGGTCTCAGCTGAAACAGCTGCTTGCACCTGTCCCCTCCATGCCCCCTTCCCTATCCCCTTTCCTGACACTGGGACCCTCAATCCACCCCCAAGTCTCTTTGAACAAGTGAGCTACATTTGCTTGACATGCTCCTCAAGTGGGGGGGGGTTAATGCCAGCAACAGTGGGATGTGGTGGCATTAACTACCCAACTAACAGAGGGGTGGCACCACCCACAGCTCGTTGCATCTTAGACTTAATCAAACTAGAAGTGAGAATGTGTCACAGTCTCATCTGCCCCTTTCCCACCACCAAACTCTCTAGAGGGCACAAAATTCCACCCCACATGTAAGCTTGTTGTCAGCTGGAGGAGCTGAAATTCCTGAATGTAGGAGCTCAAATACCAGCTGGTGCCAATGCATCCTCTAGGCTGATACTGGCATGGATTCCATGCTTCTGGATGTGGTGACTCTTCAGCTGAACACATTTGTAGAGACCAGAATGAGGGGACGTGGTTTAAAAATAAGAGGTCTACAATTTTCTGACTCTGACAAAAATACTTCACAGAACTAACCAAAATACACCTGCTTTATTTTAAAATGACAATAATATATTACACACTCTCACCACAAGCCATGCTTGATTCTTGATTGAAAAGAGAATCAAATGGCATTGGGGCTAGCAGGAAAATGGAGCTGAAATTACATTCAAATCCTATTGAGCACCAAAGCAAGCCCAAGTTCAAATACCTTACTCCTGATTCTAATTTGTGGGTTTGTACTTTGAAGAGTATTCAGAGTGAGAGAGAATGAGTGCTCATTAAGGAAGATCAGCGAGGTAGTGCAACAGTACCCTAAGCATGTTTCTTTAAATAGACTGTGAGTTCCTGTTGTTGTATTGAATGCTCCAGTTCATTTAGTTAACTGTGGATTTGAGAGACCAAACTATCCAACTTCAGAGTGTGGAAGCATCATGTTTCCCCACCACCATCATGTGCACCTGCGATAAATGTAATGCTTATCCAAGTATTTTGACTATCATGTATGGTATACACCTGAACTTTTGACATTAACTTTTGGTGGGACAGCAATGTGAGAAACTGTCCCTTTGAGCATTAAGGCATGTGCTGTCCAGCCTGTCAATTAACAAACTGATTGATCATGAATTTCTTGAGTGTATGGGTTCCTGATACTCCCTCTGTAGGGAAAAGAAAACATAGGACCATTCAGACTGACCCTGAAGTGTTACCTCTGTGAACATCTAGTAGAATTTCTGTGCTCATTGAATGTAAACAGTTTTGGACACTCTGGAGGCAGGAAGCATGTTTCCGCTGATGGGTGAGTCCCGAACCAGAGGACACAGTTTAAAAATAAGGGGTAGGCCATTTAGAACGGAATTGAGGAGAAATTTCTTCACCCAGAGAGTAGTGGGTGTGTGGAATGCTCTGCCCCAGAAGGCTGTGGAGGCCAAGTCTCTGGATACTTTCAAGAAAGAGTTGGATAGAGCTCTTAAGGATAGTGGAATCAAGGGTAATGGGGATAAGGCAGGAACAGGATACTGATTAAGGATGATCAGCCATGATCATAATGAATGGTGGTGCTAGCTCAAAGGCAGAATGGCCTATTCCTGCACCTATTGTCTATTGTTTTCCACGTGTATAACATACACACTTTAAAATAGTTGCCACCAACAGCTGCATTTAAATGGCAGATGTGACATATGGAAAACCAGCCTTTACGTAGCAGCCTTGTGCATCTGCCGTTAACTAGCAGACACAGTCTTGAAGTAATCTGCTCCTGTTAGTGTTATTTGCTTTGATCCTCAATGGTCTCAAAGTTTGGCGCAGGTTGGTGGATGTCGTTAAAAGCATAACAAAAATTGTCAGCACTTCAGTAAGCTTTTTAATGGTTAATTGAAAACTCCTGCATTTCCAACAAGGGATGGTACATACAGGAAGATTTTTATAACCTCACAGCCTGTGGTTATCAATTTATTAAATTCAGGAGATGTACAGTAAGACCATAAGACATAGGAGCGGAAATAAGGCCATTCGGCCCATCGAGTCCACTCCGCCATTCAATCATGGCTGATAGGCATTTCAACTCCCAGTAGTATCAGAACCTGCATGGCTGCAATTTCCAACCAAATGTCCCCTCCAAAATGCTGATTCCTATTGACAACACAGGATCTAAGATTCAATCCTTTTTCTTAACCACTGATTAGTGTACCCTCACTGCAGCAACACACCATCCCAGATCAGCCATGACTTCATTGAATGGAGGAGTAGACACAATGCGTAAATGGCCTAATTCCGGTTCGATGTCTTGTTTTATCAGAGCTCAGGACTGAGACTGTGGTGCTTGGAATAATGTTGGCCAGGTGGAGCTCATTGAATAGATGATCCCTGATTGGGTATGTTAACCTGGGCCAGTCAGGGAGGAGACTTACTCTACGGACTGGCTCTGAGCTGGCTGGTCAGAGTTCATATACTGTGCACATGTGAATAAAGGGTGATTTGGTGACAGGATACTGGCCTCTGTGCAACTATTTCAGAGACATACTCACCATCCAATCTTTCAGGTGTAAGGACTGATTTCATGGATAAAGAAGAACAAAGAAAATGTATAGCGCAGGAGCAGGCCCTTCGGCCCTCCAAGCCTGAGCCAATCCAAATCCACTGTCTAAACATATCGCCAAATTCCTAAGGATCTGTATCCCTTTGCTCCCCACCTACTCATGCATCTGTCCAGACACACCTTAAATGAATCTACCGTGCCTGCCTCTACTATCTCTGCCGGCAATGCGTTCCAGGCACCTACCACCCTCTGTGTAAAGTACTTTCCACATGTGTCCCCCTTAAACGTTTCATCTCTCACCTTGAATACGCGACCTCTCGTTATTGTATCCCTGGGAAAAAGCTTATCTCTATCCACCCTGTCTATACCCTTCATGCTTTTGTAGACAATTTAAAAACTTAGGACTGTGTTTTTTCCACATTTGAACTTCGATGAATAAGTAGAAAATCCCTGGAGCAAACCTGCTTCAGAATGTTTCTCAGGAGTTTGCCCATCTGGTGGACACTATCGTGGTGCAAATTCTATTTTATGGGCACTATACAAAAACACAATTCAGTCTGTCGAACCTCCATTGTAAAAAAATTTTGTTTCTGACCAAAAGAATGTTCAGATAATTCAACAGGATAAATGTGACACTTCAGATAGGATTAGTTTTATAAATCTGAATTTAAACCAACTTACCATCTTAAAACACAGCAGAAACAAACACTGGCTGCGAGGAAAATACATAATGCTGGTAGAACGGTTTTTGTAGGAAGCCCTGCAATAATAAATCACAATCACTTATTCCTTCATCCACAACACTTAATTTATTTGCTATAATTGATTGCTAGTTCCTTTTCTTGTAACACAGGTATTAAAAATTTCAATTACATCCTTTAGACAAGACACACAGAGCACCGCTTAAAGTGTTATCTTATCCATTGTCTGCTCAACCTATAAAGCATAAGAAACCACTCTGCCTGTGATTTTATCCCACAAACCAGCAGTTCTTAAGCTTATAATCTTCAAATGAAATTCCTGGACTCATTACAATAACTACTTCCCTCACAAGGAACACAAATGGAAATTAATATATTCTTGTATCTCCTGGAAAAGAAGGAAAACAACACAAAGCAAAAAGCTTTTTTGGTCCTGAATCAACTTTTGAACAAGGCCATAAATACAAGTCACCACTACCCATTACTCACATATCGGCCTGTGGTTCATATCATTTTCTACTCACACTACTATCATCAGGACAGGCTGATCTAAATGTTAAAACAGGAAACAATCAGCATTGGGCAGGTGTTGTAGCATTTCACATTAATATGGCAGGTTTTCTGGTTAGTCTCTAACATGTATTTTTACTAACTCACCCTATTCTGAAACTGAAATTGTCTGTGTTGCACTGAACTTGTTTTAGGTTTTAGATGGATTTGCAATGGCTCTGCTAAAACCATTGCCAAGCTGTGTGCAACAAGAATCCTCCCTCCATTTCCAATCTGTGTCAAAACTAATTCACCATGCCAGTCTGTATCAGGATAATTTATCCACTGCCAGTCACTATCAGGATAATTTATGCACTGCCAGTCTGTATAAGGTACCTCACTCACTGCTAGTCTGTATAAGGATAATATATCCATTGCCAGTGTGTATCAGGATACCTTACCCACTGCCAGTCACTAACAGGATACCTTACTCACTGCCAGTCTCTATCAGGATAATTTATCCATTGCCAGTCTGTATCAGGATAATTTATCTGCTGCTCATCAGTATAAAGTACCTTACCTACTGCCAGTCTCTATCAGGATACCTCATCCACTGGCAGTCTCTCTCAGGATAATTTATCCACTGCCACCCTCTATCAGGATAATTTATTCATTGGCAGTCTGTATCATGATACCTCACCCACTGCCAGTCTCTATCAGGATAATTTACCCACTGCGAGTCTGCATAAGGTACCTCACCCACTGCCAGTCTCTATCAGGATAATTTAGCCACTACCAGTCTGTATCAGGAACCTCACTCACCACCAATGGCAAAACAATAAAAGCCAAGGATACGAGTGCTCTTGAGCTAGAAGAGGTTACAGAGACAGAGAAGGACAAAACCATGGAAGAATTTCTAAAACTAAGTACTGATGTTTAGTGTAATTTAAGTTTGTGGAAAGAAGGGATATGCCTTTACTGCTGCTATTAGCTTATGCTGCAGGACATCAGTTAGCTCAGTTGGTTGGATGGCTGGTTTGCAAAGCAGGTCAATATTAATAGTATGGGAGCAATTCCCACACCAGCTGAGGTTACCATTGAAGGACTCTCCTCCTCAACCCCTCCCCTCACTTGAGTTATGCTGCCTGTCAGAATAACTGATCACCATTTGTCTTTATCTAATGAGAGAGCAGTCTGCAGTCTGTTGGGACTGTACCTTTACTAACCTGTGCTGTGACTTTGAAATCTTCCCCTTTGACTACAATTAACAACGGCAAGATTTTACACAAACAACATAAGCAAGGAGTATGTCCATCAATCTCTAAATGTACAGCCTCTCACCATTTCCCTATTACTGGTACTGGATTGTAGTAATTCAGTACTTGAACCCAATTATGTATACTTGTGCTTGATTGATTTAACATCTCTCAAGATGCCATTGCATTATCACTACTATACACAAGACTAATACTGTAGCCATCTGTTTAATTTTTTTTCTGCACTTCATAAGTATTTCAGTATCACCAGTGTTCTATTGTACAATGTCTCCACATCAATAGCCTGCATCTTTAAACTACAGCATGTTCACCCACTCAGTCATTCACAATTATTGCACAGATTGTTTCCCTTTGAAGTAGTAATAATAAAGGTGGAATTTTACAACAATCAGACAGACTTCATGGTCAAATTTCCACTACTAGCCCACAAATGACCAGATTGAATTCAGTTTTTTCAACTTGCCTTTATGGGAGTTGAAATCTGAGTTGCTAGACCAGTACAGTTCTTGAACTATACAATTATCATAATGCTTTTCGATTCCACCAATGTGCAATTCTTTTCTCCTACTCATGAATACAGTTCCGACATGTTGACATCTGCCCCCTGTTGGATCAAAACTTCTCAGCGAACTGTTCCAGGAACTCTCAGTGCAGTCAACAATTTGCCATTCTGGTGAGGCTGGCTGTTAGAATTGACTAACTTAAGAACTTAAACACTTCAAAATCAGGCACCTATTTGAGTCAAAAAAACTCAATAGACAATGGAGGAAGTATTGAACTCTGTTCTTCTACATCAGTCATTTTATGTTTATTTGAATTCTCATTTTTACCCTCGCCTTTGTTCTTCTGCCATTGTGACTAGACTTAAACATTGCTCATTGAAAGGTGAGCATGTGATTTCCTTGATGTGCAGTTAGGTGAGTTGGCTGTGCTAAATCCCCCCCCCCCCCCCCTCCTCCCTCCCTCCCCATAGTGTCCAGGGTTTGTAGGCTAGGTGGGCTAGCCATGGTAAAAATGGGGTTATGAGGATGGGACTGGATGGGATGCTCTTCAAATTGTCGGTGCAGATTCAATGGACCAAATAGCCCCTGTCTTATCTGTGGAGATTCTATGATTCCAAAGTTGAACTCAGCTATTCCTTTCTTTTGTCAACTCTCAATTTTCCTGCTGGATGTTTATCCTCAAGGAGCATGATGGGTATTAGGAAGGCTCCCAGTACAATTTGCCCACCTCAGGTGTCCAAATACTCACAAGGTTGGTTGGTACATTGTTGGGCAGGGAATGCTATATCTGCAAATTGTATAAATGATCTGAAGAGGTGGAATGTGCGGTCGTCTAATTCGCTTTCGATAAAAAGGCAGTAAGGAAATCAAATTGTGAAGAGGGTCTGAGGAGGATGCGAAAAGGTCAAGAAGGTTAAGTGGGTAAATGTAAAATTGTCCATTTTACTGGAAGGATAAAAGTTAAGCATACTGTCTAAGTGGTAAGAAATTGCAGAAGTATGAGATACAGAGGGTTCAGAATGGTTGAGTGCATAAATCAAGAGTAATATGAATGTACTGCAAATAATTAGGAAAGTTGATGGTATGTTACAATTTATTATGATGGGTGTTGAAGACAAAAGTACAGAGTTAATGCTTCAGTTATACAAGAAAGTTATAAGGCCACAGCCAGAGTACAGTATTGTTCACCCTGTTTAACGAAGGATGTAAATCTGTTGGGAGCAGTTTAGGGAGGGTTTTCTTATGTGGGAAGTTTGGACAGGTCAGGCTTAGATCCACTGGAAGTTAGAAGAGTAGGAGATCACTTGATTGGAACCTACAAGATCCTGTAGGGTCTTGACAGGGTGAACGTGGACAAAATGTTTCCTCTTCTGTGAGAATCTAGAAACTAGGGGTCACTTTTTTGAAACAAAGGGCCACCAGTTAAAACAGAGCTGAGATGTTTTTTTTAAAACAGAGGGCCATTTTATCTTTGGAACACTCTTCCTGAAAAGATGGTGGAAATTGAATCTTTGAATATTTTTAAGATAAAGGTGCATTGGTTCTTGGTAAACAAAGGGGTAAAAGGTTATCAGAGTGAGGTGGAATGGTGGATTTGAGTTTGCAGTCAGATCAACCATGATCTTATTAAAAGGCAGAATAGGCTGGAGGGGCTGAATAGCTTACTTGAACTCCTTGGTCATGTGTAAGTCAGGATGGTCTGTGATTTGAAGGGAAACTTGGGTGTTCTCATGCATCTGCTACTCTTGTTCTCCTTCAAATTTGGATGGTGCTGTCCAAGGACCCTTGGTGAGCTGCTGTGATGCATCTTGTGGATTGTACACATTGCTGCCACTTTACAGGAGTGACAGTGAACATTTAAGGTGGTATCTGGGGCACCAATTAAGTGGTTAATATAGATATTTCTGATTGTTTAAAGCCTTATTGGAACTGCACTCATCCAAGTAAATGGAGGTATTCCATCACATTCATAACTTGTGCTTTGTTAGATGATGGTCTAGCATTGGTGAGTGAAAAGGGACATGACTTCGCTGCAAAATTCATATCATCTAGTTACCACAGTATTATATGGCTGGTCCAGTTTTTCCCATCATTCTGGAACCACCAGTATTGTCTACATGAAACTGAAGAATCTTGGAACCAAACTCATTCTACCAATATTTTTTGGACTCTCTTTCCTCATAGTTTTCCCTTTCCTTTCCTCTCTCAAGACCTCTGCAGAAGTGTGTATATGAATATTTGTGTATTTGGCATTAAACAAAGATTTGTTTATTTTACGTAGTAGCTTATCTGATAAGCTGGGGAGATGAAGGTCTAGTGGCATTATCACTGGATTGTTAATCCAGAGACCTGGGTGATGTTCTGCCAGCTTGGGTTCGAATCTAACCACGGCAGGTGGTAGAATTTAAGTTCAAAAAAATCTGGAGTTAAAAGTCCAATGATGACCTGGAGTCTATCGTCAATTGTTAGGAAAAATTCATCTAGTTCAATAATGTCATTTAGGGAAGGAAACAAATATTTGGCCTACATGTGACTCCAGACCCATAGCAATGTGGTTGTGGGCAATTAGGGACAGGCAATAAGTGATGCCCTAGCCAGTGACACCCCCATCCCATGAATGAATTAAAAAAAACTAGTTTGCCATTTGTTTAAAAATTTAATTTGCCTGTAATAAATGTGTTATTTTTGAATTTATTGAAAAGCCTCTTTAGTCCTAGCTCACAGTAATAAAAATAAACAAATTTACCATTTTTGGTGATTGAATAAGGTCTTTACACTTTTAGTATAGCCTTTGGAACAGCTGGATTTGATTTCCAATGCACTCCTTCTGCCAGAGCTACAATATGGATGTAGGTTTTCTTGCTGAGCTGGAAGGTTCATTTTCAGACGTTTTGTCACCATACTAAGTAATATTATCAGTGAGCCTCTAGATCAAGCACTGGTGGTATGGCCTGCTTTCTATTTATGTGTTTAGGTTGCCTTAGGTTGGTGATGTCATTTCCTGTGGTGATGTCATTTCCTGTTCTTTTTTCAGGGGGTGGTGAATGGGATTCAGGTCAATGTGTTTGTTGATAGAGTTCTGGGTGGAATGCCATGCTTCTAGGTATTCTCGTGCACACCTCTGTTTGGTTGTAGGATGGATATGTTGTCTCAGTCAAAGTGGTGTCCTTCTCGTCTGTATGTAAGGATACTAGTGAGAGTGGGTCATCTTTTTTTGTGGCTAGTTGATATTCGTGCATTCTGGTGGCTAGTTTTCTGCCTGTTTGTCCAATGTAGTGTTTGTTGCAGTTTTTGAGCGTTGAATTATAGAGCTTGTCTTGATGCAAATATTGACTCAGTACAGCAGATGTCCCTCCACCTCGATCTCAACCAGCAATTTCGCTCATGGAAGTCATGTTTCAATAGTCTAGGGTTATCTGATTTTGCAAATTTCAGAATGGGACGTGAGGCCATGGACAATATCTTAATGGTAATGCTAACTGAGGTTGACTTTGAAGTGCTCTTTTAAAGTGACCTAACAAAGCATTCATAAAGTATGAAACTGCTACACGGTAGTGTTGCAAGAAGAAAATGTGTGGAAATTTTCCCAGGATACAAAGCAACGTGCAATAAGTGCCCGAAATGCTCACATCCTGGGAATTACTTTTTTAAAAAAAAAGTCCATTCCTCAGAACAAAGATTTTCGATCTATGTTAAGATTACTGGGGTAATAATACTCAATCATCTTCTGAGAGCAATAGAGCTGGACAAAGAAAAAACTGCTTGCAATATAGAGGAGAATTCTTCAAATAAACAGTTCCAATAAAAAGGAAGAGCAGAACATTTTCAATGGCAAAGGAACAGGGAGCCAGAATTTAATAAAATTCAACCTACACATTTTGGTGGCCACCTTAATTAAAAGTTCAAAGAAATAAGATAAGACTGCCAATGAGAGAGTAAAGTTTTCATACAGAATAAAGTCAGTTACATGGTTTATTATTCATCCTTTATGAAATATAAGGGACTACAGGTGGGCAGAAAGTCTAGAAATAACGAGCTTGTTCTTTTTAAAGCAAAGAGATGAAGGTGAATGTCATTGAAGGAACAAAAAAAAAGAATTATAATGGCATAAATCAGCAGAAGCTGTTCATACTGACTGAGGGGCTCGTAACTAGAGAACATAATTTAAGATAATAGGTAAAAAATGGTAAGATGTGAAGAGTCAATTTGCACAGTACACTAATGTGAACTCAAAACCATTGCCTGAAAGGGTGTCGGGAGATTTATAAGTAAAAGGAAATTGGTATGTCCTTGAATGGGAGAAAATTATAAGGTAAGTTACGACTACCATGTAGCAGTCTCATCCTTTATGAATGCTTTGTTAGGTTACTTTAAAAGAGCACTTCAAAGTCAACCTCAGTCAGCATTACCATTAAAATGTTGTCCATGACCCCATATCCTATTCTGAAATTCAGGAAAAGAGCCAGCACAGGCACAATGGCCCTAATAGCCTCCTTTTCTTATTCTGATTTAAGGTGGACAAAGTATTGGTCCAACGCAAAATCTCCACAACTTAGAACCAGACAAAGAGTGTGTTGAAGAGAGCAAATATTTCCTTGGGAAACAGATCAGATTATCCAAGCTGCCAATCCTTGCCAGATGGCGATTAATTTAATCACCCAAGATTTAACAGCAGCTTCCATCCTTTTCAAAAGCATCAATGTTAGACTAACGGAGTATGCGATGCAAGAGAAATTGATTCATCTCAAGGATGGAGTAAAATTGTTATATACTTGACAAAATTCATTGGATAAGCTGCAAAAATAAAACATGATTTGGACTGCCCATGAATTGGCCATGCTTATAGCCACAGGAATCAAAGCAGTCAATGGGACCACTTCTGAACTATACAAAATTTGATTCATTGAGTGGTTTAGAGGGCAATTTCCATTTGAATGTTTGAAAATTATAGTTTGACAATGGAATTGGCATTGCAAATTAAGGTGGTAAGACTCGTAATGAGTCAGGCAGGCAATCAGGGAAAATGTCACCATCACCTCGGATGGTGATGGTGAGCACGAAGGGACATAGCTTTAAATTGAGGGCTGATAGATAGAGGACAGATGTCAGAGGTGGATTCTTTACTCAGAGAGTAGTAAGGGCATGGAATGCCCTGCCTGCATCAGTAATAGACTTCCCAACTTTAGGGGCTTTTAAATGGTCATTGGATAAAGATATGGATGCTAATGGGCTTAAATGGGCTTCAGATTGGTTTCACAGGTCGGCACAACATCGAGGGCCAAAGGGTCTGTACTGCTCTGTAATGTTTTATGTTCTAACGTTATCAATCATCAACAATAAGGTAGATAAATAGTTTGGGAGTGTAGGCAGGGCATCTCACTGGGGTAGACAGTGGGCCAAAAAAAGATGAATGCAATTTATCTCAGTTCTTATGTCCTGATTCATCAAAGTCAGCACCTAAAATCTTTATGATTTACTTTTACACTCATATCTATAAAGTGTTTTTGTGATGGAAGGATTGTACACGCTGGTGCATCTTATTGTATATTGCTTTTGAGCCTTATGGTAACTCTCGTGTAAATGTATTAGATTCCTTAAGACTGTCACTGGGTTTCTGTTTTTATTTGTAATGATGTCTCCGATACCAAGTCCACAAAAATGCAGCTTCTCTATGGAGTCACTAAACAACTCTCAAAGGCTTATTGAAAAGACACTTCAAAAATTGGAATGCAACTTTAACCCAATCATTCTTTGATTTAGCATTCTCAACATCAATTAACTAAATATTATCCAACAACCTGCTTGGATAAAAACTGAGAGAATTGTGGATGCTGTGAATCAGGAACAAAAACAGAATCTGCTGAACTTTTCCAACAATTTCTGCTTTTCAGCCTGCTTGAATTTCTTGTTGAAGGGTGCCTCAAAAATATAATGCTTGCAAACAGGCATCACAACCCGATCCGAGACATTTTGGAGCAACTTTTATAGCAGTGCTATTTTGGTCATGCTTTTGGTTGGATTTTGATCTTTTTAGCAGAAGTTGGGAAAAATCCTAGCATATTGAGTTGGCCTTAAGAAAAACGATATTGATTGGTGGGATTTTCACTCCAGAGGGGACGGGGAGTGGGGGTGGGGGCGTTGCTGGTGAAGGTGCATGTTTAGTCGGCAGCCCAGGTATCCACACTTTGTTGAAAGGGATGCATGTAAAGGAAAACATTGCTTAATTAACAGGTTTTCATTCTTGCATCTATTTTGTCAATAGCTTGATGCTTATTTGCACAAGGCAAGGACTGTCAACTTTATCGTTTCTATACAGATGATATTTTAAGAGTTTAGCTGATTCACACTTTCAATAGGGTTCAGGTAGCGACAGCTTTTCAAAAGAAAGTGATGAATAATTGTTTTTGTCAGCTTTTCTGCACTTGTCATTATTACTGAAGGATTTAATGGTTCTCTACACAGCATACAGGGTCTGACAAGGGATTGAGTTTGCATAGAAATTTTGGGAATGGGCAAAGTTCATACGTTGGCATGGGGTGTATGAGTGGTCATCAGGATGGGTGTAGGGCGGGTGGTGGCGTGGAGAGTAAAAGGAGTGTTGGAGGGTGGGGGTTGTGCACATGGATAAAAGCTTTTTAAACTACCTGTCAGAAGCTTCCAGCATCTAGTCTATCATTCATGACTCCTCTGAGAGACTGTCAATCACAAATCCAGGGGAAGCTGCTTCAACTTCATTGAAATTATTGGGATGAGGTGATTTTACCACAGTAGAGGAACTGCTAAGATTGGAATGCATGTGCTGTTACATTTCCCACACTCTTCTCATACACTAGCAAAACTTGGGGTACAAGGAGTCTCAAAATTGTGTACCATGCACTACTTTTAAAGGCCCACACAATTTCTCCAACTTTGCAAAAAAAATCCAGCCTGTTACTGTCAAGAGTAATCCATACTGCAATTAGGTTAGTGACACAACGGTCTGTTGCTTTTAACAGGGTTATCCCATATCATAGCTGTAAAAACATTGCTGGACAGAATGATGCATTTACAAGGGAACCAAACCTGTCAATGGTGAAACCTTCATGGAAAACCCTTAAAGACTGAATTTTACATGTGGTGCCTTGACCTGTTTTCAAGTGGATGCTCAATGTAGGTTTTTGTTTATATGATAATGTTACAAATACAATGTTTACTTGGTTCATAGAAAGAATCAATTTATGTTAGGGTCCTGAAGCCCTGTGATTTCTACCCAAGCCATCTTGGATCAAACAAAATTGTTCTTAGTAAAATATAAATACATACATTGGTTTTCAGCTGGAGTGATCTCAATTTCCCAATATGTTTTCTTTGTCCAGTGTTGATAAGATGCTTCACACATATACATGCCAGCATAATATTCTTTCAGAGGTGCTTTAAATTTGAGCTTATTTTCGATCAGTTCAATGCCTTCAGGAAGTGAATCGTTTTGTCTTAGAAAAGAACAGATAGTTATTCAAAAAATGTTAAAAGAAAAGTACTTGGCAAATACATTTTGTTGCATGTACATTCTGTTGCAAAATATTTGACATTAGCTTTGATGTATATATTTTGATTGCTGCTGCTGCTGCTGAGAAACTGATTTGCTTTCAGTCTTTGAGTATAGGGAAGCAGGTGAGTGTGGAGCAAGTGGGGAGTCTGCCAGGGACTAAGATGAACTGGTGGATAGCTTTCCTCAGCACTCTGTTTCAGATCTGAAAAAAAAGCCAGAAAACATTCCTCCAGCCCTCACCTATCATACCCCTTCACCACCTCCACATACTCCCCATTTCCTTTCCATACCAACACATATGTTATGAAGATCTGGGTGTACTGTTCCTTTAAGAGCATTAAAAGCTAGCAGTGACACCACCAAGTGTTCTCAATAAAACACAATGTAACATGTGGTCCAGCTACTGGGGTAGCTAGTGTAGTTGATTACCTGGAGACAAAAAACAGATTTGAAATAGGCCAATCAGTTTAAATTATAACCCAAAAAATACCAAACTGCAATCAAGATTGAATTTTGTATATTGACAATCTTAAAAGCCAATGACACAATCCGATGCTTTGGGGGTATAAGACTGACGAAAATTGAACAGTTGGGAGGAGAACTACCAAACCAACACCATCTGCAAACTGCCCAGAGAATTGCTCTCTTAAAGGTACCTATATCGATCAGTAACACGTGAAGCAAAATCCCCAAGAAGTAAAAAAGAAGACAAGAATGCAGAGAAGAACGGAAAGCTGCCTGGTTTTGCGATAAGAAGTTTTGTTTTGTAAATCTTAATCAGGGGTTTCATCAGACCAGTATTATAAAAGGGAAGGTAAAAGATAGGTTAGAGGAAGGAGTTGTAAATAATTGTTAGTTAATCATTCTCTGTCATACTTTAAGAAGTAGAGTTGTTAATTTTTACTTTAAATAGTACTTGGCCTCTCAAAGTTTCACAGATTATTGTACAGAATATTTCTTTTCTGTGTTGCTGGTTTAAATTAAGCAGGAGAGTTTACCCCATGCTATGACACATGCTACCTCATGTCTTGTTATCACCCAAAGGTCTTTTATAGAACTATGCCAACTAATACTGGGTTGGTCATCCCCATGACCCTATATGGTGCCTATACTAGCCTATTCCTCTCTGCCAAACCTCTATTACCCTTTTGATTACCCTCTATTACCCTTTTAGTGCCAAGTGATGCCCAGCCTTGTCACCTCAACCACCAGTCTTTCCCACCACCTACCATGCCAGCTCACTCAATATCCACTATAGGCAGGTTCCAGCTTGCATGTAGGGATGAATTATAATAAAGTTCTAAATGGCTTTAACATTTAAAGAAAATATTCATTCTTGAAACAAAAATGTATTACATTTACATTTCTTTGTCTACATTACACCTTATAACAACATAAACATCATTTGAATGTATATCACTTTTCATAACATCCATTAGAATTCATAGTCCCACTTCAAAAACTCTATAACAACTTGTAGTTGCTGATCAGGTTGTGAAATTGCAGGCATGCTACTGATAATGGATATTTTTTTCATGCCAGGCGTCCAGTAACAATAGCCATCAGGCTTACATCAACAGACTGATTAAAATATGAAGCACTTTAGTTTACCATTCCAGACTTTCTTACCAAAGATTTAAACAACAAGAATATTACAAAGCTTAAAATCACACAATATTAGCTTTCGGAGTGCTGCTCCTTCATCCAGACCACCTGATAAAGGAGCAGCGCTCCAAAAGCTAGTGCTTCCAAATAAACCTGTTCGACTACAACCTGGTGTTGTGTGATTTTGAATTTTGTACACCCCAGTCCAACACCGGCACCTCCATATCTTTACAAAGTTTGTGCGAAGATTTGTAGCTCGGGTGCTCGTTGTTGTGGTTCTGTTCGCCGAGCTGGAAGTTTTTGTTGCAAACGTTTCGTCCCCTGGCTAGGCGACATCATCAGTACTTGGGAGCCTCCTGCGAAGCGCTTCTTTGATGTTTCCTCCGGTGTTTATAGTGGTCTGTCCCTGCCGCTTCCGGTTGTCAGTTTCAACTGTCCGCTGTAGTGGTTGGTATATTGGGTCCAGGTTGATGTGTTTGTTGATGGAGTTTGTGGATGAATGCCATGCCTCTAGGAATTCCCTGGCTGTTCTCTGTCTGGCTTGCCCTATGATAGTAGTGTTATCCCAGTCGAATTCATGTTGCTTGTTGTCTGCGTGTGTGGCTACTAAGGATAGCTGGTCGTGTCGTTTCGTGGCTAGTTGATGTTCATGTATGCGGATTGTTAGCTGTCTTCCTGTTTGTCCTATATAGTGTTTTGTGCAGTCCTTGCATGGTATTTTGTACACTACATTAGTTTTGCTCATGTTGGGTATCGGGTCCTTCGTTCTGGTGAGTTGTTGTCTGAGTGTGGCTATTCGTTTGTGTGCCGTTATGAGTCCTAGGGTTTGCAGTAGTCTGGCTGTCAGTTCTGAGATGCTCCTGATGTATGGTAGTGTAGCTAGTCCTTTTGGTTGTGGTATGTCCTCATTCCGTGGTCTTTCTCTTAGGCATCTGTAGATGAAGTTGCGCGGGTATCCGTTTTTGGCGAATACCTTGTATAGGTGTTCCTCTTCTTCTTTTTGCAGTTCTGGTGTACTGCAGTGTGTTGTGGCCCTTTTGAATAGTGTCCAGATGCAGCTTCATTTGTGTGGGTTGGGGTGGTTACTTTCATAGTTTAGGACTTGGGGTCAGTGTGTGTGGCTTTCCTGTATACCCTTGTAGTGAATTCTCCATTCGGTGTTCCCTGTACCATCACGTCTAGCAATGGGAGTTGGCTATCCTTTTCTTCTTCTCTCATGAATCGGATTCCTGTGAGTGTGGCATTGATGATCCAGTGTGTTCTGGTGAGTTGACAACAACTCACCAGAACGAAGGACCCGATACCCAACATGAGCAAAACTAATGTAGTGTACAAAATACCATGCAAGGACTGCACAAAACACTATATAGGACAAACAGGAAGACAGCTAACAATCCGCATACATGAACATCAACTAGCCACGAAACGACTCGACCAGCTATCCTTAGTAGCCACACACGCAGACAACAAGCAACATGAATTCGACTGGGACAACACTACTATCATAGGGCAAGCCAGACAGAGAACAGCCAGGGAATTCCTAGAGGCATGGCATTCATCCACAAACTCCATCAACAAACACATCGACCTGGACCCAATATACCAACCACTACAGCGGACAGCTGAAACTGACAACCGGAAGCGGCAGGGACAGACCACTATAAACACCGGAGGAAACATTGAAGAAGCGCTTCGCAGGAGGCTCCCAAGTACTGATGATGTCGCCTAGCCAGGGGACGAAACGTTTGCAACAAAAACTTCCAGCTCGGCGAACAGAACCATAACAACATATCTTTACAAAGCTTGGCAGCTTGACAGCTCCCCTGTTCCACTTGACATTTGAATGGTGCTTTTGACAGTTCTTCTTGACAATTCATAGTTCCAGGTAATTTATGCATCTTTTTTCCACATTTTTGCCTTCTTTTAGCAATCCCAAAGATACTTTACCTCTCCCAGATGCAAGCTGACCTCCCGTAGTGGCAGAAAAGCTTCAACAAATGATGTTCCTGAATTATAGTCAAAGGATACCTTGCCTCTCTGAAAGGATACTCTGGCTATACAGATGAATCCACAACGTTCAGACCTTCTCCTCTAAGATCTGAGAATTTGTTTTTCAGATACCCAGGTGACCAAATTCATGCAGAAGTGCAACCAGCAGCTGATTTACAGCAGCCTCAACTAGGCCCACAAGTAACACTCCTGACCCTCACCTGTTCACATACCATATCGCCCAAAAATTAAATAAAAAATCATAGCTGCTATGTTCAGGCCAGGATTTCTAACTTTTAAGCTCATCTGTCATTTTCACAATAATAGAGACTCACTGTCATTGCAAAAGTCCATTAAATTAAGTGTCCTGTGTTAAGGAGATATTCTGGTTGCCCTGCTATATGAAGGATATTATTAAATTGGAGAGGGTTCAGGAATAATTTAACAGGATGTTGCCAGGATTGGAGGGTTTGAGTTATAAAGAGAGGCTGGAGAGGCTGGGATGTTTTTCATTGGAGGGTAGGGGGTTTATAAAATCATGAGAGACATTGATAGGACGAATAGCAAAGATCTTTCCTCTGGAGGTGGGAAGTGGGGGGGTGGGGGAAAATCAAAACTAGGGGACATATTTTTAAGGTGAGATGAGAAAGATTTGAAAGAGACCTGGGGTAACGTTTTCACACAGAGGATGGTTCGTATATGAGATAAGCCACCAGAGGAAGTGATAGATGCAGGTACAGATAGAACATTTAAAAGACATTTGGACACGTACATGAATAGGAAAGGTTTAGAGGAATATGGACCAAATACAGGCAAGTGGGACTAAATTAATTTGGGACACTTGGTCGGCATTGACGAATTGGACTGAAGAGTCTGTTTCTGTGCAGTATGACTCCATGATTCTAAGATAATGAAGTTTTTTAAAAAATTCAACCCATTATAGCTCCTCTATCCATGGAGGCACTATAATTCTCAAATATAGTGTCCACGTAATTTTTACTCAGTTCCAAAGATTTCTCAACATTAAAGGCATCAAGGCATATTGGGGGACAGTCTGAGTATTGTGTTGAGAAAGAGTGATTATATTGAAACGTGAAGCAGGCTTGATGGGCAAATGTCCTACTCCTAAGTTCTATATGTCCACATTTGTACATAATTCCACCTCTCAATTCTTTCTAAGAGTTTATTTCAAATGTTACTCACTCTTTATGTGGAAAATAACTTGCAGATAACAGACCGAAATGCAGCTTTTAATAGCTTCTATCTGCTTGTTCTTGTGCTTTACTCACAACTTAATTTGAAATAGTAATCCAAGTTGGACGGTTCTATTACCTTAATCACATCCTTTAAATCTAGGGATTGGTATTTATACTTGTACTGCCAAACTTTCAGGGGAAAGCCCACCTCTGCTTATTTGACTTGGCTCTCTTCAATGTTTTCAGCTAGTGCCTCTTTAATTAGTCTATGTCAAGTCCTCCCTCTGCCTCCAGGAATAAGTTAATTTCTCAGAGCTGCTGATGAATCAAAAGCCAACACTCTGCACTCAGCTATCTTACAGAGTGATGGACATAGCCGGTGAGGCAAGAACAATGTTTGGAGATAAGATCAGAATATTGAGGTACAGCAAGGAGGGTCACAATGAGTGATGGAGTGAGCAGGGAGAATAGGGTGATGGTGTGAGGTAGAATTATTGTGTGGGTCCTCTGGTTAACGTGACTCTGGAAAGATATAGCCTCCTTTCACTGGCCAACAGCCTGAAGACTGAAACCTCCCAGGCTACAGAGCTCTCCTGCCAAGCGCTAGAGATATTTTCTAATGAACTTGTTCAGAAATGCTATAATACAGCTCTGGAGCAGGTTGGACTGAACCTAGTCTTTCTGGATCAGAGATAGGGACACTATCACTGCACTAGAAGAGACCCCGACAATATGTCAAATTGATGCAGTGGTGGAATGAGGGCCTGAGCTGGGGCACTAACTGCCCACTTTAGGGGCTCAATTGGCTAGAGTTGGGCACAAAGATCGTGGGTTCAAATCACACCCAGAAGTTTGAGTTTATGGGGCTGCTAATTCAGTGCATTACTTTGGGAGTGCTGCAGTAATGGATGTACCACTTTTTGAATGTGATGTTAAATTAAAGCCTATGTGTTTCCACATATCCCAACCAATCTAGTCCCACCTGCCGACACCCGGCCCATATCCCTCCAAACTCTTCCTATTCATATACTTATCCAGATGCCTCTTAAATGATGCAATTGTACTAGCTTCCATCACTTCCTCTGGCAGCTCATTCCAAACACATATCACCCTCTGCATGAAAAGTTGCTCCTTAGGTCTCTTTTATGTCTTTCCCCTCTCACCCTAAACCTATGCCCTCTAGTTCTGGACTCCCCCAACCCAGGGAAAATACTTTGCCTATTTATCCTATCCATGCCCCTCATAATTTTGTAAACCTCTATAAGGTCACCCCTCAGCCTCCGACGCTCCAGGGAAAACAACCCCAGCCTGTTAAGCCTCTCCCTGTAGCTCAAATCCTCCAACCCTGGCAACATCCTTGTAAATCTTTTCTGAACTCTTTCAAGTTTCACAAAATCTTTCAGATAGGAAGGAGACTAGAATTGCAATATTCTAACAGTGGTCTAACTAATGTCCTGTACAGCCGCAATATAACCTCCCAACTCCTGTACTCAAAACTCTGACTAATAAAGGAAAGCATACCAAATGCCTTCTTCACTATCCTATCTACCTGCGACTCCACTTTCAAGGAGCTATGAACCTGCAGTCCAAGGTCTCTTTGTTCAGCAACACTCCCTCGGATCTTACCATTAAGTGTATAAGTCCTGCTAAGATTTACTTTCCCAAAATGCAGCACCTCACATTTATCTGAATTAAACTCTATCTGCCACTTCTCAGCCCATTGGTCCATCTGATCAAGATCCCGTTGTAATTTGAGGTAACCTTCTTCACTGTCCACTACACCTCCAATTTTGGTGTCATCAGCAAACTTACTAACTATACATCTTATGCTCACATCCAAATCATTTATATAAATGATGAAAAGTAGCAGACCCAGCACCGATCCTTGTGGCACTCCACTAGTCACAGGCCTCCGGTCTGAAAAACAAGACTCCACCATCCTCTGTCTTCTACCTTTGAGCCAGTTCTGTATCCAAATGGAGAGTTCTCTCTGTATTCCATGAGATCTAACCTTGCTCACGAGTCCCCCATGGGGAACCTTGTCGAAAGCCTTACTGAAGTCCACATAGATCTCAAGTACGGCTCTGCCCTTATCGATCCTATTTGTTACTTCTTCAAAAGATTCAATCAAGTTTGTGAGACATGATTTCCCATGCATAAAGCCACGTTGACTATCCTTCTCATCTTCAGATCAGAAGTGGGGATTTTCACCAATGATTGCACAATGTGCAGCATCATTTGCAACTCCTCAGATGCTGAAGCAGTTCATGTTCAAATGCCACAAGGTCTGAACGATATCCAGGCTCCGGCTGACTCGTGGTAAGTAGCATTCGCACCACACAATGGCCAGGCAATGACCATTTCCAATAAGAGATGAACTAATGGAGTTACCATTACTGTATCCCTAATATTAACATCCTCGAGGTTACCATTGACCAGAAACTCACTGGACCTACCACATAAATGCAATGGCTACAAGAGCCGATCAGAGACTAGGAATCCTGCAGCAAGTCACTCACCTCTTGACTCCCTAAAACTTGTCCACTATCTACAAGGCTCAAATCAGGGGTATGATAGAGTACTCCACACTTGCCAGAATTGATACAGCTCAAATTAAACTCAAGAAGCTTAACACCATCCAGGACAAAGCAGCCAACTTGATTAGCACCACATCCACAAGCATCCACTCCTTCCACCATCGACGCTCAGTAGCAGAAGTACACCATCAACAAGACGCATTGTAGAAATTCACCAATGATCCTTAGACAGCACCTTCCAAACCCACAACCACTTCCATTTAGATGGATAAGGGCAGCAGATACATGGGAACGTCACCAATTGCAAGTTTCCCTCCAAACCACTCATCATCCTGGCTTGGAAATGTATTGCTGTTCTGTCACTGTTGCTGGACCAAAATCCTGGAATTCCTTCCATGCTGGCATTGTGGGTTGACCCAGAACAGGTGGACTGCAGTGCTTCAAGAAGGCAGCTCACTGCCACCTTCTAAAGGGAAACTGGGGACAGGCAATAAATACTGGCCCAGCAAGTGATGCCACAAAGGAGCTAAATTTTAAAAGTTCTGTAATTTTCACTCGTCCATGAGTATGGATGCTGCTACCCATTTCCACGAAGAGACATGATGGGACGAAGTGTAGACAGGAGGCAAGTTAAAAACAAGTAGCAAACCAGGCTTCCTGATTCTCCTGTCATGCATGCAGTAGATAGTCAGCACATTGAAATTGAACCCCTTGTGTTTCATGTCAGCAGGATGTGGGTCAATGTTGTGGATTTGTCAAACAGCAACTCACTGATATCAATCAAGTTATCAAGAATCAAGTGCATCAACAGAAAATGACTGTTACTGCCTCTCCACAAAGCCTGAAAATCAGCCCTACATTGCAACAATCCCCAATGAAATCAACAAAGCCCTGGGAATAAGCTGAGTTTCTCGCTTATTCTCCCTCTCAAATGGAGAATAATAACAGTTGGTTTAGACCCCTGTATATCAAGAGGAGATGGGTGCAGGATTTGAGTTTGTGCTGAATAATGTTTCTCATTACTGAAAACTAATTCTAAAGATAACACTGAGTGTTTTGAAGATAACACTAAATGGCAAATGATGTGCATGCACACAAATCGTAGTGTGGGTATGTTCGCCGAGCTGGGAAGTTGCTTTGTAGACGTTTCGCCCCCCCCTGTCTCGGTGACATCTTCAGTGGTTTGGAGCCTCCTGTGAAGTGCTGCTGTACTGTGTCTCCTGGAATTTATTTGACTCCGTTCCTGCTGCTTCCAGTAGCCAATTCCAGTTGTTCATTGTAGTCACCGGTATATTGAGTCTAGGTCGATGTGCTTTTTGGTGGAGTCTGTGGATGAGTGCCATATTTGTAGAATGTCTCTGGCTGTTCTCTGTTTGGCTTGTCCTATGATCGTTGTGATGTCCCAGTTGAATTTGTGGTCCTTGTTATCTATCTGTGTGGCTACTAGGGACAGCTGGTTGCGGCATTTAGTGGTTAGTTGGTGTTCGTGAATGCAGATTGTTAGTTGTCTGCCTGTTTGTCCAATATAATGTTTCATGCAGTCTTTGAATGGAATCTTGTAAATTACATTCGTCTTGCACATGATAGGTGGAGGGTGTTTTGTTCTGGTGAGTTGTTGTCCAAGCATGGCTGACAGTTAATGGGCTGTCTCAACCGGGACAACACAACAATCATAAAACAAACCAAATAGAGGAGGGCCACAGAGTATTTCTGGAAGCATGGCACTCATCCATGGACTCTATCAATAAACACATTGACATGTACCCAATATACCGGCCACTACAACAAACAACCGGAACTGGTCACTGGAAGCATCAGGAATGGAAGCAAATAAATTCCAGAAGACACAATGCAGCAGCACTTCACAGGAGGCTCCAAAGCACTGAAGGTGTCACCGAGACAGGGGACAAAACGTCTGCAAATCAACTTCCCAGCATCCAAGCTACAAATCTTTATGCAAGCCATGCACACAGGTGTCCAGCAATAACATCTCCAATAACTAGCTTGGCATTTACTGACATTATGATCATTGAATATGCCACTGTCAACATTTGATGGTTACCATTGACCAGAAACTGAAAGAGATCAGTCATAAATACTGTGACGACAAGAAAAGATCAGAAGCTAGGAATTCTAACTCACCTCCTCTCTATCATTTACAAGTCACAGGGTCTAGTTTGTGATGATGTGCTCTCCACTTGGGCTGGGTGAGTGCAGCTCCAAAACTAATTGAGAAGCTTGTCACCATCCAGGACAAAGCACCCACTTGACTGGTGCCACTTGACTGACATTCACTCTCCTCTCCATCAAACAGTACTATCAGAAATTCACTAAGGTGCTTAGGCAGCACTTTCTATACCCATGACCACTATCATTTAGAAGGACACAGGCAGCAGATACGCTGGAACACCACCATCTGCAAGTTCCCTTCCAAGCCACTCAGCATCGGTTTGGAAACGTATCTCCATTCTTTCAATGTTACTGGATCAAAATCCTTGAAATCCCTTCTCAATAGCATTGTTGTGACAATGGAAATAGACTACTATGATTCAAGAAGGCAGCTAACCACCACCTTCTCAAGGACAACCAGGGATGGACAATAAATGCTGACCCAGACAATGGTGCCCAATCCCAACAATGAAGAAAATATGACGTCCAAAAGCTTCCCCCACTCTACCAGTATTCAGTGTGTACTATCTGGAAAATGCACTACAGAAATTCACAAAGGTTTCTTAGACAGCACCTCTCAAACCCACACACACTATCATCTAGACAGACAAAGGGCAGCAGTTACTTGGGTATACATCACTTGCAAGTATCCCGAAAACTGCTCACCATCCTGACTTGGAAATACATTACCTCTCCATAATTGACAAAGGGTCACAGTCTTGGAAGTATCTTCCTAATGCCACAAAATGGATTTTAATATTCAAAAAGGCAGTACCACTCACCTTCTTAAGGGCAATTAGGGATGGGTCATGAATGTTATCCCAGCCAGCAATGTCCACCTCCAATGGAGGATTTAAAAAAAAAAAAATTATTTACAGTTAAATAAAGAGATCATAATACAAACCTCTCCATTCAAAATTTGTGTAACAGAAGGTTAATAATCTATAGCTCCACTGAATACAAAAGGTTCGACAATTCAACATCTCAATCCATAGCCTGAAAGTGATGGCTATGAAGCAAAAACAAAACTTACATTGACACCAGCGTGTGTTGTTCATGTTCAATCAAAAACAGCAGTGCACAATAACGACCTAATATGTATTAATCGCCAGATTAGCTGGGCAGTGATGTCTAAGAGCGGTGCATATTGGAAAGTGGCTGTGGAACACACATTAATTACAGCCCATTTGTTTTAATGGGCAGTGGAAGAATTGTTTTTGATGTATTTAGCTTTCAGTTTGCAAATTGTGTAATATGTCATTCACTTTGTGAATATGTCTGAACCTTTCTAAATTCAGCGTTGGTGTAATGTATGAAGAAAAGTCTCACATGTGCGTAGATATATGTATCGATTTCCACTTACTTCGAGCAGATTAAGTTAATTTGGTCCACAAAACCAGTTATCTTAAACTCAATGATTTGCTCGCTGTCCGTAATGTTGAAGTTAAATTTCCTTTTCTTCCCCTGAACAATATGCTTGTTTTTTTTAATTGCAATGACAAAAGGACCTGTGAAAGAAAGGGTTTTAGAATCAATGGAAACAGCCTGAATTAATCATCAAAGGGTGTAATGGCAGATGATGAAACTCCACATCAGAAAAGGTGCATAAATTTCTCTTTTCATAGATTTCCAGCCGCCAGTGCGTAACCTTGTCCTGCATTGTAGAATCTCATTCTGTCAAGAACCAGGACATAGAAATTGCTAGACAAATGAATAACACTGTTCATTCCATCATTACAATATGAAGACTATTTTTGTTTGTTCCTTACAGATAAAAAGATCGTGTTTCAACTCAACAGAAAAGTAATAGCTATTTGCTAGGTTATTTTTCATGGCAATGCCTTAACCTGACTCGGTTAAATTTAAACAAAGCTTGACAGTCAACTTTCAGTCATCATCGAACTGGAGCATTCTCCATGATATTGATTCTACCAATCTGAGTCTAAGTGCCAACCAAATCAGCACTGTTTTCTCTCATATTCTAAATAGATTGCTTCACCTTATATTGATATTCTTGTGAATTGTCCTGATGAGTACAAGATGAAATGCTTCAACAAAATTTGTTTCGTTTTTTCTGTATGACCAAACAGCTGCTTACAAAAAAACATTAGTTAGGCTTCATTTAGTGTGTTGTGTTCAATTCTAGGCATTACATTTTAGGAGATTAGGTGATTGTGGAGAGACTGGAAAAGCTAATATTGTTCTCCTTTGAACAGAGAGGTCAAAGGCAAAATTTAATAGAAGAGTTCAAATTATATATGTTTTGTTCAGTAAATAGGGAAGAACTGATCCCACAGGCACATTTGTCAGTAACAAGAAATGCATTTAAGATAATTGGCAAATTATTCAGAGGAGGAATTCTGAAAATCTCTTTCACACCATGAGTGGTTATGAAATGAAATCACTAAATAGTAGTGGAAGCAGAGTCAATAGTACATTTCAGAAGCAAATGAGATACATACTATGGTAAAATGCCAAGAGAATTGAAAATATTAGAAGGCTTTTCAAAGAATAAGAACTGACTTAGCTGACCAATTGACCACCTTTTCTATTTTATGATTTTATAAGACATTACTGTTGTCACAAATGAGCGAATGTGACCCATGAGGCAGTGTGGATAATTGTACAGTAGTTCAAACACAGCGTGGGAATTGATGACTGCTATTGGATAGCAGAGCTGAGGATTATACCCAAATGAGGGTTTACTGTTACTCAGGAAACGTATTCTCAATTGAAGATCAATTGAATGTCTCAGGCATACCTCAATCAAGGTCATAAAATGATCACAGCACAAAATGAGACAATTCTGTCTATTGTGTCTGTACCATTTCAATTCAAGAGCAATTCAGCTTGTTACAACACACAGACAGCTGAATCAATCAACCTCCCCATCCCTATATTCACAACACTGTAAACTTACAACCATCAAACCCTTTCAAAATTGACCCCAATGGTTCCTAACCAGACTTTTGAATAACCAGTGTTGGAAAAGAAGGTGGAGCGGGCAGATGGGAAGGAAGATGAACAGGTAGGACAGTAAAAGAGGGCAGTGCCGAGTTAGAAGATTGGATCTGGGATAAGGTGGTGGGAGGGGAAATGGGGAAACTGGTGAAATTCACATTGATCCCAAGGCTGAAGATGAAGTGTTCTTCCTCCAGACGGCAGGGTGGTAAGGGTTTAGCCATGGAGGAGGCCAGGACTTGCATGTCCCTGGCGGAGTGGGAGGGGAAGTTAAAATGTTTGACCACAGGACGGTGGGGCTGTTTAGTGTGTGTATCCTGGAGATGTTGTCTGAAAAGTTCTGCAAGTTAGTGTCCTGTCTCCCCAATGTAGAGGAGACCACATCAAGAGCAACTGACACAGTAGATGATGTGTGTGGATTTACAGGTAAATCTCTGTTGGATGAGGAAAGATCCTTTAGGGCCTTGGATGTGAGATGAGAGGGAAGGTGTGGATATAAGTTTTGCACGTCTTGCTGTAACAAGGGAAGGTGCCAAGAGTGGAGGGTGGGTTGGTGGGGAACGTGGACCTAACAAGGGAGTCGCAGGGGGAATGGTCTCTGAAATGCAGATTGAAATGGGGAGGGAAATATATTCCTAGTGGTGGGGTTTGTTTGTAGGTGGTGGAAATGGCGGAGCATGATGCAATGTATCCAGAGGTTGGTGGTGTAAACGGTGAGGACGAAGAGGTTCTGTCCTTGTTGTGATTGGAGAGGTCGGGTTCGAGGACAGAGGTGTGGGGAAGTGGAGGAGATGTGCTGGAGGGTATCATCGACCATGTGGGAGAAGAATTTGTGGTGTTTGATGAAGGAAGCCATCTGGGATGTTCGATGGTAGAACTGGTTTTCCTGGGAGCAGATGTGGCAGAGGTGGAGGAACTGGGAATAAGGGATAGTGTTTTTACAAGAGGCAGGGTGGGAGGAGATGTAGTCCAGATAACTGTGGGAGTCAGGGGATTTGAAGTAGATGTCCATGTTGAGTTGGTCACCGGAAGTGGAGATGGAGAGGTCCAGAAAGTGGAGGGAGGTGTCTGAGATGTTCCAGGTGAACTTGAGGTCGGGGTGAAAGGTGTTCATCAAGTTGATGAATTGTTCAACCTCCTTGTGGGAGCATGAAGTAGCGCCGATACAGTCATCCACGTAGTGGAGGAAAAGGAGGGGGATGGTGCCGGTGAAACTGTGGAAGATGGATTGTTCCACGTACCCATGGCAGGCATAGCAGGACCCATGTGGGTGCCCATGGCTACCCCTTTGGTCTGGAGGAAGTGGGAGGTTTTGAAGGAGAAATTGTTGAAGGTGATGACCAGTTCAGCCAATTGATTTCCCTCCTCACCTCTATCTGCGTTCCAGAGAGACAATTCACTTCACGACTTCCTTGTTAGGTCTACACCCTTCACTAACCCACCCTCCACTCCCGACACCTTCCCCTGCCACCATAAGAAGTGCAAAAACCTGTGCCCACACCTCTGTCCAAGGCCCCAAAGAATCCTTCCACATCCGATAGAGATTTATCTGCACTTCCACATGCATCATCTACTGCGTCCATTAGATTAGATTAGATTCCCTACATTGTGGAAATAGGCCCTTCAGCCCAACAAGTCCACACCAGCCCTCCAAACAGTAACCCACCCACACCCATTTCCATCTGACTAACGCACCTAACACTGTGGACAATTTAGTATGGCCAATTCACCTGACCCACACATCTTTGGACTGAGAGAGGAAACCGGAGCACCCAAAGGTAATCCACGCAGACACGGGGAGAATGTGCAAACTCCACACAGACAGTTGCCCGAGGCTGGAATCGAACCCAGGTCCCTGGTGCTGTGAGGCAGCAGTGCTAACCACTGAGCCACCATGCCCGTTGTTTTTGGTGTGGTCTCCTCTATATTGGGGAGACAGGATGCCAACTTACAGAAATTGTTTCAGAAAACATCTCTGGGATACACACACTAAACAACTCCACCACTCCACCAAAAGGGAGGAACTCAGGAAATTAACAATTGTCAGAGAAAGTGTGTACTAACAAGTGGAACCGTGGGCTGACAAGTTAGATTTCACCCCATGGTCTGCGAAGATGTGACTAATGAGATGGTCAATGCATTGATTCTAATTTTTTAAAAATTCCTTAGATTTGGGGGAAAATCCTTTAGATTGGACAATCATTAATGTAATTCCTTTAATCAAATAGGAAGGAAAATAGAAAGCACAACTACAGGCTAGGTATCTTCATACTGGTCATAGGGATGATGTTAGAAGCTATTATTAAAGATGTTATAGCAGAAAATTAGATTACTTACAGTGTGGAAACAGGCCCTTCGGCCCAACAAGTCCACACTGACCCGCTGAAGCGCACCCACCCAGACCCATTCCCCTACATTTACCCCTGCACCTAACACTAAGGGCAACTTAGCGTGGCCAATTCGCCTAACCTGCACATCTTTGGATTGTGGGAGGAAACCGGAGCACCCGGAGGAAACCAACGGAGACACGGGGAGAACGTGCAAACTCCACACAGTCAGTCGCCTGAGGCAGGAATCGAACCCAGGTCTCTGGCGCTGTGAGGTAGCAGTGCTAACCACCGTGCCACCCATACATAAATTCAAGATTACTAGACACAATCAACATGGTTTTGTTAAAAAGAAATCATGTTTAACCAATTTATTGAATTTTTTTGAGGAAGAAATATGTGCTGTCAATCAAACTTTGATTTGAAGAAGGCATTTGATAGGGTGCCATAGGTTATGACCAAAAATAAAAGATCATAATTTAGAAGGTTACATATTGGCTAAAGGATGAAGATGGGCTTGCTAACAGTAAACAGGTGCATGCATAAATATTTTGGTTGACAAGATGTGCCAAATGGTGTGCTACAGGTAGCAATGCTGAGTCCTTGAATTAGATCAAAAAATTGAAAGGATAGATGCTAAAACTACTGAAGACAATAACTATGTAGGAGATATTGTGAAGATGACATCAAATGGAGACAAAAGCTAAAGCAAGTGAACAAAAAATCTGTTAATAGAGCAGAATGTGGGAAAATGTAATATTTTCTATTTTGACACAAATGGAAAAATTCAAGCATATTATCTGATTAAAGAGAGCTCAGAGATATAGTGATCTAAATGTCCTCTTGCATGAATTGTGGAAGGACAGTATGCAAATATAGCAAGCAATTAGGAAAGTTAGTAGAATGTTATTGTTTATTACAAGGGGAATTGAATAGAAATGTAAGGAGGTTACACTTCAGTAATTCAAGGCACTGGTAAGATTACATTTGGAGAACTGAATATTGTTCTTTTTATTTAAGGAAGATTATAAGTGTGTTGAAAGCAATTTAGAGAATGTTTAGTAGACAAACTGGAAAGGGTGTGTTGTTTTATGATGAAAGATTAGACAGTTTAGATTAGATTAGATTAGATTCCCTATAGTGTGGAAACAGGCCCGTCGGCCCAACCTGTGCACACCGACCCTCAAAAGAGTAACCCACCCAGATCTATTTCCCTCTAACTAATGCACCTAACACTATGGGCAATTTAACATGGCCAATTCACCCAACCTGCACATCTTTGTGACTGTGGGAGGAAACCAGAGCACCCAGAGGAAACCCACGCAGACACGGGGAGAATGTGCAAACTCCACACAGACAGTCACCCGAGACTGGAATCGAACCTGGGACCCTGACGCTGTGAAGCGAAGTGCTAACAATTGAGCCACAAGTTTAGAATCATAGAGATGTACAGTATGGAAACAGACTCTTTGGTCCAACCTGTCCATGCCGACCAGATATCCAACCCAATCTAGTCCCACCTGCCAGCACCCGGCCCATATTCCTCCAAACCCATCCATATGCCTCTTAAATGTTGCAATTGTACCAGCCTCCACCACTTCCTCTGGCAGCTTATTCCATACACATACCACCCTCTGTGTGAAAACGTTGCCCCTTAGGTCTCTTTTATATCTTTCCCCTCTTACCCTAAACCTATGCCCTCTAATTCTGGACTCCCTGACCCCAGGGAAAAGACTTTGCCTATTTACCGTATCCATGGCTCTCATAATTTTGTAAACCTCTATAAGGTCACCCCTCAGCCTCCGATGCTCCAGGGAAAACAGCCCCAGCCTGTTCAGCCTCTCCCTGTAGCTCAAATTCTCCAACCCTGGCAACATCCTTATAAATCTTTTCTGAACCCTTTCAAGTTTCACAACATCGTTCCGATAGGAAGGAGACCAGAATTGCACGCAATATTCCAACAGTGGCCTAACCAATGTTCTGTACAGCCACAACATGACCTCCCAACTCCTGTACTCAATATTCTGACCAATAAAGGAAAGCATACCAAACACCCTCTTCACTATCCTATCAACCTACGACTCCACTTTCAAGGAGCTATGAACCTGCACTCCAAGGTCTCTTTGTTCAGCAACACTCCCTAGGATCTTACTATTAAGTGTATAAGTCCTGCTAAGATTTGCTTTCCCAAAATGCAGCACCTTGCATTTATCTGAATTAAACACCATCTGCCACTTCTCAGCTCATTGGCCCATCTGATCAAGATCCTGTTGTAATCTGAGGTAACCCTCTTCGCTGTCCACCACACCTCCAATTTTGGTGTCATCTGCAAACTTACTAACTTTATGTCTCATGCTCGCATCCAAATCATTTATGTAAATGACAAAAAGTAGAGGGCCCATCACCGATCCTTGTGGCACTCCACTGGTCACAGGCCTCCAGTCTGAAAAACAACCCTCCACCACCACCTTTGAGAATCCTTTGAGCCAGTTCTGCATCCAAATGGCTAGTTCTCCCTGTATTCCATGAGATCTAGCCTTGCTAATCAGTCTCCCATGGGGAACCTTGTCAAACGCCTTGCTGAAGTCCATATAGATCACATCTACTGCTCTGCCCTCATCAATCCTCTTTCTTACTTCTTCAAAAAACTCAATTAAGTTTGAGAGACATGATTTCCCACGCATAAAGCCATGTTGACTCTCCTTAATCAGTCCTGGCCTTTCCAAATACATGTATATCCTGTCCCTCAGGATTCCCTCCAACAACTTGCCCACCATTGACATCAGGCTCACTGGTCTATAGTTCCCCGGCTTGACCTTACCACCCCTCTAAAACAGTGGCACCATGTTAGCCAACCTCCAATCTTCCGGCACCTCACCAGTGACTATCGATGATACAAATATCTCAGTAAGAAGCCCAGCAATCACTTCTCTAGCTTCCCACAGAGTTCTCGGGTACACCTGATCAGGTCCTGGGGCTTTATCCACTTTTACCCATTTCAAGACATCCAGCACTTTCCTCCTCTGTAATCTGGACATTTTGCAAGATGTCACCATCTATTTCTCTACAGACTATATTTTCCATATCCTTTTCCACAGTAAATACTGATGCAAAATACTCATTTAGTATCTCCCCCATTTTCTGCGGCTCCACATAGAGGCCACCTTGCTGATCTTTAAGGGGCTCTATTCTCTCCCTAGTTACCCTTTTGTCCTTAATGTATTTGTAAAAACCCTTTGGATTTTCCTTAATTCTATTTGCCAAAGTTATCTCAGGTCCCCTTTTTGCCCTCTTGATTTCCCTCTCATGTATACTCCTACTTCCTTTATACTCTTCTAAGAATTCGCTCAATCTCTCCTGTAAGAATTTCAAAGAGTAACTGGTAAATTGATTAAAACAAAACTGATCCTGAGGCATCTTGACAGGATGGAAATGGAAAGGACATTTCCCCTTGTGGAAGTATATAGAATTAGGTCTCAATGTTTAAAAATAAGGAGGTCATCTACATGAGACGGAGAAAAGAAGGATGTATTTTCACATGCGTTTTCAGAATTTTCTTCTTCAAAAGGTGTTAGAAGTGGAGCCTTTGAATATTTTAAAGTCAGAAGTCAATAATTTCTTGACAAGCAAGAGGGTGAAAGGTTAAGGAGGGTAGGCTGGAAAATGAAGTCATTAAATCAGCCATTGAATGGTGGAGTTACCATGAGGAACCAAACGGCTCACTCCTGCCCCTAATTCAAATGTGTGTATGTGTGTATGATGAAACAGTCACTGGCCAGTCAGCTGAATCTCAGTTATGGATGAACTATTGGAAAAGCTTCTGAGTGACTGATACAAATTGTCTTTTAGGCTGGCACAAAGGAATCATGGATAGTCAACACAAATTCGTTATTTGTTATGTTTACTAACTTTAACAAGTTGGGCCAATGAGGGTCACGCGCTTGATGTAAGCTGCACTGTTTCAGCAAGTTTTATTTTACAAGACACCACATGAAAATCTACTGAAACTGGAACAATACATGACATCCAAGAGCAGGTTCGATCCAAAATTGATTTAGTGGCAGGAGCAAAGGTCGACAAGCATTTATGTAGCTACATGGGTGTTTCTACTCATGCCCTGTAGCGCTTATTTTTGTGGGAAACATTGCGTTAAATTAATTTGGAGTTGATACAAAAAATAGTCTGGTTTATAGTGAGGTAAAAAACTGTAGACTGCAAGAAAACGTCAATGGCCAGCATGGAGGATAGAGAAATGGGAAATGGAATTCAAGTGGTGAAGTATGAGATAACCAAACTCTGAAGGGAAACAATGTAGGGAATAATTTGTTGGACACAAGAAATGTAGAGGAACAGTTAAAATTGAAGGCCCACAAATTCTTAAGGTTCTATGACAAGTCAATAAAATGATTAATGAAGCAAAAGGGATTAGTTCCTTTATTAGCCTAAGTACAGAATATGCATGCAAGAATGTTATGCTAGAACTATATAAAGCATTAGTTAGGGCACATGACAATACTGCGCATCATTCTATTCACCTTTTTAGCGGTGGTACCTGATTATATTAAAATACGTTTTTGGACACGTTGTTCAGAATGGAGAATTTCAGCTGCAATGAAAAATTAGAAAAGCTGGATCTGAACTAGATTTTGCATTCAAGTGTCTGATGTGGAATTTGAACACTCAAAGGCAGAAGCACTCACAAGAGCCACAATTGAAAACTAAGATAATGTAAAGTATTAGCTCTTACAGATATAGGGGCATTGAATGACAATTACAGTTTATCAGGCTGTTACACAGCAATTAAGCTACCATAGACCATTCGGCTCTCTAGGGACACATGATTGCTGGTGGCTTAACCTGAGGATCGCTATATCTAAGGCAAGGGGAAGGGTTAAGAAGGTGAATCCTTCATGATAACCTCAGCTTGTACGGGAATTGAACCCACTGTTGGCATCACTGTATCACAAACCAACCATCCAGCCAAATGAGCCAGTCAACTTCCCAGATGTGCTGCAACTAAGGCAATTGTAACAGCATTTTGCACACACACACACATCAGTCAGCTGCATCAGGCAGGCACTCAGTACACACTTCTCAGCTAGAACGCTAGCTAGCTATAGCTTTCAAATCCTGCAAAACGATAGGACAAGACGTTATTAATCTGCATACTCACATCCTAAAATCAGTTCTGTAGGTGCATTAGGTGTTGGAAGATTTATCAGACAGGTTACTTTCTCCAAGCTCTTTGTATGTTGTACTGGCTTGTAAATGCTGGTAACGGTCCTGGTCCGATTTTGCTGTTTGGTCCCATTTCTTCCTCTCATTGAAACCATTGACTTCACCAATACAATGCCAGGTGCTAGGCTACCATTAGCAGCTCTGCATGTTCTCGCAAGTGAACCTTTAAAATCACTTTGGTGGTTTTTTCTAAAATCAGGAGGAACTATAGAGGAAACAAGTTAGGATACTATTTGTTATTGAGAACAATATGAATTCTGTAAAATCATTCAGCGATTAACCATTTTGCTACATCTATGGATTCAGTTTTCTGGCAAAAATACTGTCTTTATTTTCCCATTAGCTAGTTAAAAATCCATTTGAAAGTGTATTTTTAGTGCTCTAATTTGTAGAAACATTGAAACTATGAGCAACCTTTTGAGCTTGCTCCACCATTCAATATAATTGTGACTGACCTGATATCTCAATACCATAGCCCTGCCTTCTGTCCATATCCTTGATGCCCTTAATATCTAAAAATGTATCTATTTCATGAATATATTCAGTGACTTGGTTCCACAGCCTTCTGTGGTAAAGAATTCCACAGATTCAATACCCTTTGTGTGAAAAGTTTTTTCTACCCCATATCCTAAGACTGTTATTTTTGGTTCAAGACTCCTCAACCAGGGGAAAAATATCTTTTCTACATCTTGTCTGTCCAGCCCTGATAGAATTTTCTCTGTTTTTGTAGTGATTGGAACAAGGTCAGCCAGGTAGACCTCATAGAACATGAATTCCCTGATTGGGGCTATTAAACCTGGTCCAATCAAGGAGTCTTGGCTGACAGATATAAACAGAAGTGTTAGGGGTTCTGTTCACTCTAGGTGTCAACTATGAACTAGCTGGATCAGTGCAATGTGCTGTGCACAAGTAAATGAAGGATGACTTGGTGACGGAATACTGGCCTTCATGAAGTTATTTCAGTTTCAATCAGATCCCCTCTCCTTCTTTTCAACTGCAGTGAGTTACAGGCCCCGTTAAACAAGTCTCTCCTCATAGGAGAGTCCAGTCATTCCCAATATCAGCTTAGTGATCCTCCGTTGTGCTCCATCTTTGGCAAGTATAACTTTTCTTAGGAAGGGTGCCCAAATTTCATACAGTATTCCAGATGTAGTCTCACCATGGCCCTGTATAACTGCAGCAAGATATCCTTACTTCTGAACTCAAATTCTTTGCAATGAAAGCCAACATATGATTTGCTTTGCTCATTGCTTGCTGCACCTTCCTGTCTACTTTTATTGACTGGTGCACAAGGAATCTGAGATCTCTTTGTGCATTCACGCTTCCCAATATATCACAATTTAAATAATACTATTCCTTTCAGTTCTCATATTAACTTCACATTTAGCCACATTGTACTGTGTCTGCCATGTACTTGCCTACTCACTCAACTTGTCTAAATCACATTAAAGCCTTCTTGCATCCTCCTCACAGCACTTCCTAATTTTCCATCATCGGCAAACATCAAAATGTTAAATTTGGCTCCTTTATCCAGGTCACTTAAATATGATGTGAATAGCTGGACCCATAAGCACTGATCCTTACAGTACTAGTCACTATTCAACCATCGAGAAAAAGAACCATCTATTCCCACTCTTTGTTTCTGGTCTGTCAACGAATTCTTAATCCATGTCAATATATTGCCCCTAATCCCATGTACTTTAATTTTGGACACCAGTCTCTTGTTTAGAACCTCTCAAAAGCCTTCTGGAAATCCAAATACACCATATCCATGGTGTCTCCTTTACTTTGGCATCACCATCACAATTGGGAAATTATTTTCAGAAATATTCAGTAATCTGTTGTCGTCTTTAATCTTCAAAATGTTACATCTAGCTCTGAATTACGTAGAAAAGATGATGACCAATAAATGAATTTGGGTCGTATGGATTATACAGAGGATTAAACTACAGAAGCCTAACATCCCCCAATTCTTTGCTCTTTTTCATACTTTTGCTTAATACATGCCAGGAATTTGAAAGTAGACCCAACTTTCTGAAGGTATTTTGTGTTCTTCAAGTGAGTGAAAATAACTCAATACAAATCTATTACTCCAAAACTTGTTGTATTTAAACAAAAAATCAGATTATGACAGCCATGGCACATCAGTTACCTGTTTGATAGACATGTAGGAATTTGATGTTATACTCAAGAGGCTAATCCATATTCAAGAAAATGGTCAAAAACCACTTGAAAGTGTTATCTTCACACTGATTGTTATAATTCAATGACAAGTGGTAATGAAATGTTTTATTATGATAAACTTACACATAATTGTCAACTTCACTTGATTTTCTGTTGCTGCACAGGAATTAACGAACACACATGAATATGGCTTTTCAGCCATATGTTGGATCCTACTAGTTCTCTTGGTTGATGAAGTTTTGCTGAGTTTCAAACAGCTGACATTTTCTAAAGAGCTGTTCCTTAAGATTACACCAAGGGAATATACAGTTTTGTTGTGTTCCACATCCCATCCAGGCTGTTTGATTGCTGCTTTCTTAGTTAATGCACAATTTGAATCCACGCCACTTCTGTGTCCATGTGGAGGCTTATTATTTGTGTATTTCCCTGCAGAAATAAGTTAATGTTAATACCAAATAACTTAAAGTAATAGTATTGTTAATATGAATTCCTTTCATTTAAGCATTACATCTTCAACAATGCCAAGATTTCTTCAACAACAGGATCATTCTGTTGCCCATCCTATACTAACAATTCCATGTTGTTGACCAACTCCTACCATGTCTACAATTTTCCCAGCACAACATCCACTCCTGAACAGTATATTCCTCTGAACTCAGTTCCATATGCATTCCATTTTCTCCCTGTCTGTCTCTGCTCATAAGGATATTTGGTTATCTCGATTCTTTGCTTCCCAGCTTCCTATCAACATCTTGAACCTCGGTAACTCACTATGTTAAATTTCTTCAAATGTTGTTGAAATCAATTCCTTCAACTAAACTTACACATCCTCTTGCTCTCCTTTTGTGGATGAGTGTTTAATTTCCTTATTGCAATGTGTTTTGTGATGTTTCTTTATGTTGAAGATCCTATAGAAATAGTAATACAATATTGAAAAAAAGGTTATTTTAATCAATCCCTGCACTGCGATGTAAAGCATGCATATGATCCAGATAAACCAGGTGAACTAATTTCTGTAATCTTTGGGGCTTTCCATTTTTAAAAAAGGAAGTTTTGATGAAAGGTCATCAACCATAGGCATTAACTTTGTTTCTCTCCTTATGAATCCCAGCGGATCTGTGGAGAACTGTCAACACCTTCTGTTTTTATTTGGATTCCCAGCTCTCACAGCATTTTGTTTTTATATTTAAAATAAAACCAGAGAATGGTCAAGAACTAAGTACAGAATTACCATCATACATGTTAGATAAATGGGTTTGGAGGATACTAACAGAACCACCACTGACAGTTAGCTGATGGAGTTTACTAGAGTTGATCTCAGCAACAATGAGAGTTAAGGATGTTACAGTTGAGTTCAGCACCTTTTGAAAAAAAATTATATTGTCGAGGGGTTTATTCCTAAAAAGAGACAAGAAGTTGAAGCTTTTCATCTCACACACGTCAGACCTAGAACACACAAAAGTGATTTGGCAAAAAAAGAAACACCATTTTATAAAGGGAGAGAAGAGAGTGCTGATTGGTTGGAGCATACTGATAAGGGGATACAGAAAGAACTGTTACCTGTCAGTCTTAATTCTCAAACCACCTAATGGATTCTGATTGATTGGTTTGTTGCTATTGGGATGTAGCAGAGATTGGCTGTCTCAATGCCACCATTTTTCATGAAAAAGGTGCAATGTATGTGAAAATTCATTTTGCATATATAAAATAGGGTCCAGTGTTATTTATATGTCTAGCTCCTGGCACATGCAAACATATCACTCCAAGAGCCAGCTGATGATCTTTAATTGGTTTCTAGTGCAAACCTTAGATTAGATTCCCTACAGTGTGGAAACAGGCCCTTCGACTCAACAAGTCCACCCAGACCTATTTACCCCTGACTAACGTACCTAACACTATGGGCAATTTAACATGGCCAATTCACCTAAACTGCACATTTGTGGATTGTGGGAGGAAATCGGAGCACCCGGAGGAAACCCACACAGACACAGGGAGAATGTGCAAACTCCACACAGACAGTCACCCAAGGTGGGAATCGAACCCAGGTCTCTGGCACTGTGAGGCAGCAGTGCAAACCACCGAGCCACCATGCCGCCCCACGGTGTCTGGATTGTTAAATAAGTTTATGTGGAAGTATAAGCTTTCGGAGGACTAGCTACCTGATGAAGTGCTTCCAAATAAACCTGTTGGACTATAACCTGGTTTTGTGAGGTTTTTAACTTTGCCCACCCCCAATCCAACACCAGTACCTCCACATTAAAAATAAGAGGTAAGCCATTCAGAGCTGAGATGAAGAAGAATTTCTTCACTCAGAGAGTTGTAAACCTGTGAGATTCTCTCCCACAGGAAGCTGTTGGGGCTAGTTGGTTAGATAGATTCAAGAGAGAAATGGATGTGGTCCTTGTGGATAAAGGGATCAAGGGGTATGGAGAGAAAGCCGTAGTGGCATAAAGAAATTGCATGATCAGCCATGATCATATTGCATGGTGGGACAGGCTCGAAGGGCCGAATGGCCTACTCCTCACCTATTTTCTATGTTTCTATCAAGATATAAACAGAAATAGGATCGGTCATTGCTGCTAAGTGTATCCCTTTCCACTTTTATAATCGGGGTATAATATTTGCAATCATCCAGACCTCAGCCACAATTCCAAGACCCAGGGAGGATTGGTTTCTGCTTTAGTTGTGTCAGTATCACAGAGTTGTATCTGTATTCCACCAACATTTATATGGTTAATGCTCACAGTAAAAAACATGACCTGCTGAAATGGTAATGCCTTTGAAAACATGGTAATCTGAAGATGGTCTCTGAAAATTGCAAGTGATGGGACTGCAACCATTTCCTTTGGAAACTTGTTCCATTGTGGGATTATCCATAGGAAAAATGATAGTTGATACACTGTCTTGGAAGCAAATCACTTTATCAATCTGTGAATGGCAACTCATATTTTGGCATTGCCTGGAGGCACCACTACTTGTTTATGTTAGTTTCTACCAGTCCGTTCCATAATTTGTTGGACATGTTCAATCGAGCTTTTCCCCCTCTTTTGCTTTCGTGATTCTCATTTGAAATCTTTGACACTGATGTATTGCCAGATTGATTAATGCACTATCATGCAGTCTTACTTTGGATGGTACCAATCTTATTTCTCTCTCTCTCGCCACATTTGGAACACATGCAGAACCTGTATACTCCAACATTGGATGAACAAATATTCAATAATATATATTTTGACACTGTGATTTTTTTGTTGCAATATCAAAACTTCCTCCTCAGAAATTCAAAACTCCTGTTGGCTATCTGCTGAATGCAGTGGTGTGTGTTTGGAATGAGCTGCCAGAGGAAGTGGTGGAGGTTGGTACAATTACAACGCTTAAAATGTACCTCGATGGATATATGAATAGGAAGGGTTCAGAGGGATATGGGCCAAGTGATGGCAAATGGAATTAGATTAGGCTAGGATATTTGGTCATCATGGACGAGTTGGACTGAAGGGTCTGTTTCCGTGTTGTACATCTCTATGACTCTATGGCGCTATAACTCACTAAAGATTATTTCAAAGATGAGACCCAGCTATGGGTTCTGTTTTTACCTCTTGGAGAATTTAGTTAGAGAAATCAAAGCTATTTGAATGAAAAACTGTGACCAAAGCGTTGACAATTTCAAATGTTATTTCATTCCACAAAATAGGGTGCTTCCTATCTAGAACAAGTGACATTCCTACTTTGAAGACTCACGACTATTTTAAATCCTTCCTTTATTTTGATATCTCCAACATTTCCACTGTCCAGTGTTTTACTCTTAAAATTGCAGCATTCTCTTTGCGGCAATAACTCATTTTGTATATCTGCCATGCACTTCGCTGTCATAAGAGGATTTCATTTTTGATTTCAAAACAGCTTCAATTTTCTGTTGATTACCCGTTTACTATATCAAAGACATTGCTAACAAAACTGCAAACACATTAATCAAGTCTGAATTATTTCACCTAGCAGAGTCTTTGCAGCTCTATTTATTCTATGACTCTTTTCAATTCAATGTGCACCCCTTGAAGTTTTCACAAATAGACAAACATTACACAACTGCAGCACAATTAACTAACTGAAGTAGGATCTGATTCATATTTCTCATTTATTCCATGACATGTAAAGATGTTTGCAAATACATGATCAAGAAATCAAGCTTAAAACCTAATCAAGTCGGCAATTGCCTTCTGACTGTCTGTTGAGCATCCCTTAGCAATATTTATACTAATGCATTGCTCCTTGACAAAGAAGCAAACATTTTCAAGTAGATGCAATTTATTTGATGGATCAGAAACTTGGCTGACATTAAATGTCACACCATGACATGTCGCACCCTTGTTCCCCACTCCCCCTCTCTCCTTCCACCTCCCAGCACGCCCCCCCCCACCCCATCCGTAGCACCTTGTTACACCAGATGGGCATCATTGATAAAATCTGAATGCACCTTAGAGTTGGGGGTTAGTCGACCTGTCGTACCAAAGGAAAATTGATACTGGGGTCGAGTCCACTGTTCTCAGCATTAATCGCGGGAGACATTGAGTAGGGGTGAAATAATCACCCACACCGTCCACCCTTACTTTGAAGGTAAAAAGGATAATTGGAAGTACAATGACCTTATTTAACTTCCATACGATGGGCAACTGTAAATTTTGGTAATAACATAAAACATGGAAATAAACTTTGAATGTGATATGGTATGCTAGGCCATCACAAGGACAAATTCATCTTTCATTTCTATAGTGCATTTTGTAGAGTGGAAGCACGAGCCAACTTCAGAGGAGTTGAACAAACATTGAATAATTGTAGAATAAGAGTCAAGGGGTTGAAGACGTGTTTGAATGCCTCAGAACTGCAGCTACCTTTGAAAACAAGGAAAAAGGTAGCAAGGCAGATACAGAGATTTCCAGGATGCAGTGTTCAGACAGTGGAGGCAGCTTTTTTTTAAAATTCATTTAATGAACACATTGCTGTGGGTCTGGAGTCACATGTAGACCAGACCAGATAAGGATGGCAGGTTCTATCACTCAAGGACATTAGTGAATTAGATGTGTTTTTCCAAAAATCAACAATGGATTTACAATTGTCATTAGAATCTTAATCCCAGAGATTTATTGAATAACAATTCCACCGTTTGAACCCAGAAAGAGGGCCTGCATTTGGGCACATGAGAGAAGAGAAGAGAGGGGCATGCCAGCTGTTCATCTCCAGAGCAGAATGTAGTATCTGAGGCAGAAATTTCTCTAAGTCAGCATATGGTAGTTTCAGCAAACAATACATCACTCCATCAGACAGTGTGTCTCTCCATCAGACAGTGTGTCTCTCCATCAGACAGTGTGTCTCCCCATCAGACAGTGTCTCTCCACCAAACAGTGTGTCTCCATCAAACAGTATGTCTCACCATCAAACAGCACATCTCCCCCTCAGACAGTGCGTCTCTTCCTCAGACAGCATGTCTCCCCATGAAACAGTGTGTCTCACCACCAAACAGTGCGTCTCCCCTCAGACAGTGCATCTCCCCCTCAGACAGTGCATCTCCCCCTCAGACAGTGCATCTCCCCCTCAGACAGTGCATCTCCCCTTCAGACAGCGTGTCTCCCCCTCAGACAGCGTGTCTCTCCATCAAACAGTGTGTCTCCCCATGAAACAGTGTGAATCTTCATTAAACAGTGTGTTTCTCTATCGAAGCCATGACTCATCTCTGTGGCATGTTGCAAGACGAGTTGAGACTCACCGGGTTAGTGGGTGGCCAAAGAAAATACCTCCAGCCCTCAGTTTCAATTTTGTGAGCTCTATCTAGGGATCCATTGGATATTTCTGTAGAATAATCCAGTCAGTGACCCACTGGGGGATCAAAGAGGTCAAGGCCCCTATTGCAGAGAAATATATTCATGACAGCATGTGTCTGAAAAGTCAGGTGGAGTACACCAGCAGCAGGATGTTGCATAGCAGCAGCATCCAGAAGAAATAAAAACAGAAAGCACTGAAGAAACTCATCAGATCTGCATCATTTGTGGAAAAATAGAGAAAAACTTAATGCCTGGAGTCCAATGACTCTTCAGTTCTGGAGAAGTGTCATGATTTGAACCATTAACTTTATTTCTCTCTCCAGATGTTGCCAGACCTGCTGAATTTCTGCAATACTTCCTGTTTTTTTTTATTTCAAAACTCCATTATTGCAGTATTCAGTTTTTATTGTAGCCAGAACCAGTTTTCTTGGACAGTTAGCAATGAACACATGGCCATCAGCCCTTTAATAAGTATGGCCACTTAACAACAAAACAAAATATTCAGATGGAGTCATTAATTCTAATCAATCTAAGTCACCATAGTCTGGGCAAATCACATTGTGACCACTTGTTTAGAAGTAAAATTTAAAAAATTGAACTTTACACCCAATGCTAACACTTCTTGTGTGAAATTGTCTCCCCAAGTTAGGAAGATGCTGTTGGAACGTTATCTAGTCTGTTTGCTACAAACAGAATCTCAATACAACACCAACAGAAAATGTTGGAAATAGTCAGCAGGCTGGCAGTCTCTTTGGAGACAGAATCAGAGGCAAAGCTCTCTCCTCAAATACTACCAGACCTGTTGAGCATTTCCAATATTTTCTCTTATTTTATTTCTAAGTCCATCATCTGCAATATTTCATCTGAAATCCAGTAAAATGCTGAGAAAAAGATTAGGATGACATATCTTAATTATGTTGTCGAGTCAGACAGTTGCATTTTAGTTCACAGTATTAATGGAGGTTATTGGTGCAACTGAAATCTACAGTTTAGCAGAGTTTGCTCAGACTTGAATGCAGGTTTGATTCAATCAGAGTTAAACCAATCATCAACAAAGCTAAGCAATGTCTCTTTCTTTACCTTCAGAATATCTTAAGTTTTTGAAGCAAAGTAAAATTGGAAACTTACCAGTTGCGCTGAGGAACAGACATATAATAAGACAGAATAAATTCTCCATTTTCAGAAAATGTCAAATGCACGCCTGATAACAATCTCTGCTCTGATCGGAAAGGAAGTGTGTCATGTGATTAAAAACTGAATAATTAACCAAACTTACATTATTTCTTCAGAGTCAGCACCTACTTTAGAAACTACAGAAAAAGCCACTTTGTTTTCACAAATAATTAGTTGTCAGGCATGGAGAGGAGGGATGATGAAATGTTAGGCTTGAAACAGCCATCTCTCTTTTTTTCAAATGTTGACAAAGTTTCTGAGCATCTCTAGCATTTACTTTTGTTATTTTTAATTCTTAATCAAAGTGGTAATGTGTAGCATGGATAGTGAAGAAACTATTAAGAAATTGGATTGATACCTGAAAAATCATAAAATCATAAAAGAAGCAAAATCTTTTAGCTCATTGCGCTTGAATCAATATTTTAAAATAACTTTCTGATGAGTCATATTCATTTGTCTTTTCCCCGTAGCCCTGCAAATGATTGTGTTCAAGTATTGACCCAATTCTCCTTTAAACATCTTTTTTCATTCATTCACAGGATGTGGGTATCACTTGCTTGATCATATTGTAATGTAGGTTCTTTGTGTACGCATCCAAACTCAAGCTGGAGTGGACTGTTACTGTTAAACAGCCTGTACATGATGGTCCGTGCTGTTCTGGTTTCAATCTCCCAGGAGAATAATGTCACATTACTACTGAGGTTACAGCTTACCCCAGAGGTTCAAGTACATATTCAGTAAATCCTATTGCTACCTCACTGACAAAGCCACTATTGTATTGTTCATGCTGAATAGTCCCTGAGAAGATAGTGGGGAAGAGCCTTCTTGAATTTTGTTTGGTGAAGGCATTCTGACAACATTGCTAGACAAGGTATTTGAGGATTTTGACTCTAGCACAATGAAGGAAGCAACAATATATTTCCAAGTTAGGACATGAACAGGAAGTTGGAGGTGATGAGGTTCCCATGCTCCTCTTCCCCCTGTCCTTCTGGGTGGTAGATATTGTAGTTTACAAGATGCTGTTGAAGACGCCTTGATAATTTGCTGCAGTGCACCTTCAACAGGAAACACACTGCATTCACCTTGTCATAGTGTTGGTGTGTATGAACATGCCAGTAATTTTCAGATGTACAATGCAGACTTGCAATTGTAAAAATTAGCCCTAGAATTGCCATATATTAGGGAAAACAGTATCACTTTTATTTATTTGTTGCCTGAACAAAGTATTAGACTGTGAGGAAGACTCAGACTGTCAGTCTTGCTCCTGTGGAATCTTAGATCAAACCCTCAAGTGTCTATGACATCAGCTTTCAGCTCTTCACAGGATTAACGTTTTCAGGCTGTAATAACTCAGAATACCCCTGACTGCTGAGCAACATCAATTGTGTTGAACACCAAAATAGAGCCACTAGTCAAAACATACACAGGCTAGTCCAGCCAGGGACAAACAGCTCTGCAGACCCATCCCTGTATCTGCTTTGTTTTTCTGCTTTATAATGATTAGGCGATGAGTTCTGGCTGGGCCATTGTCTTTCACCAAGGAAGCTCATACACAATGAGCTCCACAAGGAGATTAATTAGTGATTCCCCATGGGTCTTGAAGGGGTTATTATACAGACCCTTGTCTAATAATTGCAATGAGATTTCCTTGAAGTTTAAGATGGTAGATTGTGGAAAGATGCCATGAATGAATTGAAATAGTCAAACCTGAAGGAATTGAAAGAGGAAAATTCTGCTCAGTCAGTATTGGAAGAAGATGACATTTATGAATTGGAGGGACTGTAAGGTGCATCGAGGTAGCAATCAGATCAAGCAGCACTGCCGACTGAACGGGGCAAATGGTTTACTCCTTCTCCTATGTATTTTCTTGAGATCTCATGTGGAATGATACATTTCAGTTAGAAGAACATAGAAAGGCAAAACAAAGGAACAGTTCTATTGGAGAGAGTTGTGACAATGGTGTTGTGTCTAAAATTCTCAAGAGGGATAACTCAATGAATCCAAAAGCAAATTGCAAACCATTTGAAATTACAGGGCTAGGCTGGTAGGTGTATTGCCCATTACAGAACTGCCACACATGCACATGTTGAAATTGAGCAAAATCATAGGAAATTCATTGAGATGATGTTTCAATATTTTGTCGCCTTTTTCTCAAGAAAGGGCAAAAAAAAATCTGTTGGAGTCTCCAAGGAAAAGAACAGCCTGAAACCCAAACCTGTTTTTGCCACAGGAAGAGGTATGCACACAAATATATGAATTAGGAGAAGCATTTGGCCCTTCAAGCTCTCTCTATCATTTAAGTAGAACCATGGCTGATCTATTTGAATTCCATATTACCATCAGCCCCTGATTGCCCTCAGATTCTTGTGCTTAACAAGAATCTATCCAGCTCTAAATTAAAAATAATGATCAATAACTATGATGGAGACATCTCCGTGGCAACAAAATTTCCAGAAGAATTTGGAACTTGTAAGTGCTAACCAGCACATGGCATTTCCCATTTACATAAGTGCAAGATTGAGGAATGACCCATTGTTGACACTTGCGCAATTCCTGGAGGTGGCTGGCAAGTTGAATGACTATCCGCCTCAACGTGAATCAGGTTTTAGAGTCCCTGACCGCTGGAACCAAGACTGTAGAGATTACATCATGTAAGAATAGATCTGTTCTCAATGTATTTCTTTTGGAAAGCAAGTGTATCTCTTTGGAGAGATAACCTACTCCTTCCTGGTGGAGGTCAGGAATCCTTTGGCTTGGGAATTGGGTTTTCTATGCGACTGTTAACCAAGGCAAAGATCATGAGTAAAACATAGCAGAGCTCTCCGATTTGTCAAAAAGTCTGTCAAGAACTGTTCCAAAGTATCAACAAGTGTGATTTGTAAACAAGTTTTTTTTTAATGAATGACCGTGCATTTTTCAGTAGTGTGTACATTACAATAAATTTAAATAATAAAGTATGCTTTTCCTCCTAAACATAGGTATAGTGGATAGTTAATGAGTTGAGAAAAATAACGTTTTGGATGGACGTAGGCAACATGTTGGTATAGGGCTATAAGGAGCTATGGAACATGGGTAGAGGGCAGTATGAGTTGGAATAGGTGAGATGTGGGGAGTGTGAGGGTTGGGTGTATAATTGGAGGAAAGTTTTCTATTGCCCCCCCCCCCCCCCCCTTTTGAAGATGTAAAGTACGATTTTGGATCTGGTTGTGGGACACATTTGGTAGCGATAAGGCATCCTTTGGAATTATAAAATTGGCCATAAAAAAACACATCAAATTTTTGGGACTACCGATATTTACAAGAAACTGACCAAAACCCATGTGTGGAGTTAGAAAATAACACTGGGACTATTCCTAACTTGCTGCGGTTGACACAGAGACACAAATTAGGGCCTTACCCTGGTGAGCAGCAGTGACGCCTGTACCCCAATCAAAAGACAACATGAGTCAGAGCAGATGAGTGAGAAATTTCAGTTGCATAATACAAGATAACAGCAGCTCAGAGATTACCAGTAACTACATTTCAGGGCTGTGCTCCAGACATTGTAACACAATTAACCTTTTTTAAATGAGCTAAATCTATCTCTCAGATCAGTGTAAACCCATTATTGCAATCTAATTTTCCCACAGAAAGCCTTAAAGGACTCCTAGTTTCTGCTTACAAGTGAAGATTGCTGTCTGAGCCTCATGACCATGCACAGCAATGTAGAAGCTATGACACCTACACAGCTGCAATCTGCCATCTGTCACAAAGTAAATGGCAATTCCTGTGGTGTACAGCACACCACACAGTCACACTTTTCAAAAGCATAAGGGAAGCACCTTCCATGGAGCTCATGCTGCTGCTAAGAAGCCCCAGGTTTATTGATGCACTTTAGTGTCCCCAGACTCAATGGACATCTTTTTGGACCCACTATCCAAAGGACCGGACCCACGCTCTTGAGACCTAACCTCAAATCCCACTGTCACAGCTGAAAAATTAAAATTCAAAGGTTTCTCTTTTTAAAATCTGCATTTTAAAAACTCAACTCACTTGAAATAAACTGCGGGTTGCAAGGGCAGAGGATGTACTCTGGGTGGGAGACTTCAATACCCAAAGTTGTCACAGCATCACTCGTGACAATGCTGCCTAACTCCGGAAGGATGCATCTGTCAGACTGGGCCTATGAAACAACCTACAAAGCCTTACCTGACCACAACACTATAAATCCACCCATTGTAGTTTCACTAGTTCATGACAATGACGGGCGGAGCGTTGGCACAGTGGTTAGTACTGCTGCCTCACAGCGCTAGGGACCCGGGTTCAATTCCTGTGTCAGGCAACTGTCTGCGTGGGTTTCCTCCAGGTGTTCCAGTTTCCTCCCACAGTCCAAAAAAAATGTGCAGGTTAGGTGAATTGGCCATGCTAAACTGCCCGTAGTGTTAGGTGAAGGGATATGGGTCTGGGTGGGTTGCTCTTTGGAGGGTTTGTGTGGACTTGTTAGGTCGAAGGGCCTGTTTCCACACTGTAAGTAATCTAATCCAGCTCACTTGACATGATCATAAGAAAAGGCTGAAGGAATTTGATAGAGCAAAGGGCCCTGACAACTTCACAGCTGTAGACTGAAGAATAGTGCTTCAGAACTGAGGAAGAATCACCAGACCTGAAATGTTAACTCTGATTTCTCTTCACAGATGCTGCCAGACTTGCTGAGCTTTTCCAGCAACTTCTGTTTTTGTTCAAGATCTACAGCACCTGCAGTTCTTTTGGTTTTTATGCTTCAGAACTAGTTGTGCTCCGAGCTGAGCTGTTCCAGTGGAGTCACGATAAGGACATTTACCACACAATGGGGAAAGCAGTTCTGTATATATGCCCCTTGTGTCTAATCCAATGATCCATCAGGTAGCCTATTCTTGATTAACAGCAAAGTGATGGGAGGGGTTCTTTCAAGCTGTTCTTTCAAGCAACAGTCACACAGCAATAACTTGTTCACTGATGCTGAGTTTGCATTAAGTTTCAAAGTCAGAAAAATAAGTTGGGTCTGTGATTAGGGATTGGTAAAACTGAGTTTGGAGACCATCAGTTTGAAACTCTGCTGGCCTTCACAAACATTGCAAAGGTTAGAAAAGGTTCAGGCTTGGTTGCTGTTTTGACCTCACACACGTGTCCAGTGATGAACTCACCATTGATAAAGCAAGGGCAATGTTGTATTTAATGCCCCACAGTATTTTCTTCAGGTTGTGTGGGCTTTGGCTGCCTTTTCCACCAGGTAAAAGAATTCAGGGACCTTGGAAAGAGACTGCTAAGCAATGCGGAGCCTCCTGATGGTTAGGCGTTAAAATGTTTTGACAAATGTCATTATCAGATACTTTCAGACAACTTTAATATATTAGTTCAAAATAAGATTGCCATTGTATTCATCATCATTGTGCATTAGAGTTTTCCATACTGGAAAACATAGGAACAGGGGAATATAGGACTTTGGAGCAAGGAAAGGCTATTCAACCCTTCAAGCCTGCTTTATCTTTCAATACATTTGTGACTGAAACTGAAACAACTAATCCCCTTCTGGAAATCAGAAATAAAAACTGAAAGTGCTGGAGAAACTCAACAGGTCTGGTAGCATCTGTGGAGAGAGAAACTGAGTTAATGTTTCAAGCCCAATATGAGACTTCTTCAGAAATTAATTCCCTTGTCTATCAAAAACCTATCTGACTTTACATGAATAAATTCAATAACCCAACATTCGCTGTTTTCTGGTGAAAGAGCTCTACTGACTGATAACCTTCTTAGGGAAAACATTTCTCTTCACGTCCACCTTGAAGGCAAGAACTTTTATTTTTAAACTCTGTCCCCTCATTCTACTTTCTCTTACAAGGAGTAAAATCATCTGAGAATCCACCTTGCCAAGTCCCTCACAGCTTTTATAATATTTCAAGAAGATCACTTCTCACTCTTTTGAATGCCAATGTATATTAGCCGAATGCCTCTTCATAATTGTTCAATATCTCTGCATAAATTAAGTCCTTAATTTCAGAAATTAGTTGAGTGGGCTTTCTCTGAACTGCTTCTAATATCCTTTTTTAGAATATACAGGCCACATTCATAAACTGTACTCCAGATATTGTCTATTTCTAGCATTTTCTCTTTTATGTTGGGAAAAATAGCATTGGGAACGTTAGTGTCTGGATCTAAAGTGATTTAAATGTCCACATTGATTCAACATAGAACAAAATGGCCTGCAGCTTCAACATAGAAGAAAATAGCCATCCATTCCAGGAATTATTTAAGGAACAGGCCATCTGGTATGAGTTGGAAAAAAATCCAAATTATCTCTTCTTTGAATTTCAATAAGTTCCATTGTCTGGAGGTGTAATCGTAACATTTGATGGCTGGACCCAATATGAATCCTTAGCTGAGTTTCAGAAGCAATAATGACATGATTAAACAGGCTTTCATGCATATATGATTTGGAGATGCCGGTGTAGGACTGGGGTGTACAAAGTTAAAAATCACACACCACCAGATTATAGTCCAACAGGTTTAATTGGAAGCACTAGCTTTCGGAGCCCCGCTCCTTCATCAGGTGATAGTGGAGGACACAATTGTAAGGCACAGAACTTATATCAAAAGTTTACAGTGTGATGTAACTGAAATTATACATTGAAAAATACCTTGATTGTCAGTTCAGTCTTTCAGCTGTTTGAATACCATGATAGTTTCACAGCTTTCATGTGTAAATCACAAAACCTTTTTTTAAAAGTTGCATTCTCAGGTTAACTGTAACAACAGCTAGACAATATGTTGAAGGTGTTAGCCCCCTGTGTTCTCTGTCCATGCCATGATATTTAGACAGATTCTAATCCAAAAAGTGAGATAACAGAGTTTTACATGAATTCATGCAGTTTTTGGGCAAAGTACAATGTAACTTTGCAAGTACAAATTCACCCCACAAACGTATATGTATATGTGCGCGTGTGTGTGCCTGTGTCTGTCTGGGTTCAGGGGTTGAGAGTGTGAGAGAGAGTGTATATGTGTGTGTATGTGAGTGTGGAGTGTCTTAAGTCTGTGAGGGGGTGCATGTGTGAGTGGGTTGTGAGTGTCTGTGAGAGAGAGTGTACATGCGTGTGTAAGTGAGTGTAGAGTGGTCTAAGTCTCTGAGAGGATGCATGTGGGAGGTTGTGTGTCTGTAAGGGTATGTGTGAGTGTCTGTGTGCGTGTCTGTGTATATGTGTGTCAGTGTGCGTGTGTGTGTATAGGAGTGCCTGTGTGTGTATGTAGAAGTGTCTGTGTGTGTGTGTATAGTGCAATGGTGGTCACCTGTAATGTGACATGAACCCAAGGTCCCAGTTGATTACATTACAGGTGATTAGTTGGAACTTAGCTATCAGCCTCTGCTCGGCCACTTTTCGCTGCTGCCTGTCCCGAAGTCCACCTTGGAGGATGGTCATTCGAAGGTCTGAGGTCGAATGTCCTGGACCGCTGAAGTGTTCCCCAACGGGGAGGAAACCCTCCTGTCTGTTGATTGTTGTGCAATGCCCATTCATCCGTTGTCGTAGCCTTTGCTCGGTTTCCCCAATGTACCGTGCCTCAGGGCACCCCTGCCTGCAATGTATAAGATAGACAACGTTGGCTGAGTCACATGAGTACCTGCCACGTACATGGTGGGAGGTGACCCCACGCATAATGGTGGTATCTATGTCCACATTCTGACACGTCTTGCAACACCTACCGTGACAGGGTTGTATGGAGTTGTCCTGAGAGCTGGGCAGCTTGCTATGAACAATGATCTGTTTGAGGTTTGGCGGTTGTTTAAAGGCAAGTAGTGGAGGAGTGAGGAAGGTCTTGGCGAGGTGCTCATCCTCATTGATAATGTGTTGCAGGCTGCGAACAACATAGTGTAGTTTTTCAGCTCCTGGGAAGTACTGAATAACGAAGGGTACCCTGTTGGTTGCAGCATGTGTCTGTCTCCTGAGGAGGTCATTACGGTTCCATGCTGTGGCACGTCAGAACTGGCGGTCGATGAGTTGAGCATCATACCCCATTCTTATGAGGGCATCCCTGAGTACTTCCAAGTGCCCGTCACGTTCCTCCTCATCTGAGCAAATCCAGTGTTCGCGTTGGGCTTCTCCATAGGGGATGGCTGTTTTAATATGTTTTGGGTGGAAGCTGGAGAAGTGTAGCATTGTGAGGTTGTCTGTGGGTTTGCGGTAGAGTGTTGTGCTGAGGTGTCCACCCTTGATGGAGATGCATGTGTCCAAGAATGAGATAGATAATCGAGAGTAGTCCATGGTGAGTTTGATGAAACTTGCTGATATCACTGTGTAGTTTTATCAGTGACTCCTCGCCATGGATCCAGAGGAAGAAAATGTCGTCAATGTACCTGGTGCATAATGTTGGTTGGGGATCCTGCATAGAGAAGAAATCTTGATTGAACCTGTGCATGAAGATGTTGGCATATTAGGGTGCAAATTTGGTCCCCATGTCTGGATGAAGATCTGGTTGTCAAAGGTGAAGACGTTGTGATTGAGGATAAAGCGGATAAGTTGTAGGACAGTGTTTGGAGATTGGCAGTTGTTGGTGTTGAGTACTGAGGCTGTTGCTGTGATGCCATCATTGTGGGGGATGCTGGTGTAGAGCGCTGAAACATCTATTGTGATGAGGAATGTTCCCGGTTCAACTGGTCATTGGGTGCTGAGTTTCTGTAAGAAATCCGTAGTGTTGTGACAGAAGCTGGGGATCCCCTGTACAATAGGTTTCAAGTTGCCTTCAACATAGCTGGAGAGATTCTCACACAGGATCCCATTGCCTGATACGATGGGACGTCCTGGTGTGTTGGCTTTGTGTACCTTTGGAAGGCAGTAGAAGTTGCCTACACGAGAAGTACGTGGGATGAGGGCACGTAGGGAACTCTGAAGGACTGGATCCAAAGTCCTGATCGATGTGTTGAATTCACGGGTGTGTTCGTTGGTCGGATCAGCTGGTAGTTGCCTGCAGTGTTCCTGGTTGTTCAGTTGTCGATACACTTCTATATGAAAAGGCATGGAGGAGGCACAGGGGACAGGTGGGACTGAGGGTTATGGGACGGAAGAAAGATGGAGAAAGCTGGAATGAAGACTTAAGAAATGAGGCAAGCCTTCCAATCAGCAATAATGCTGCACCAGAGTCAGCACTGACCATCTCCAGCAATATTCTCTAAGTAGTTGGAAAATAAAAACTGATGAGTTTTAAAAAAAGAATTGACTGCTGATTGGCTGTTTCATCTGATGTGGAATGAACTTCCTGGGAAGTGGTGGATATGGGTACAATTACAATATTTAAAAGACATTTGGATAAGGGCACAATTGGGAAAGATTTGGAGGGATATGGGCCAGGAGCATGTGGGACTAGTGTAGTTTGGGATTATGTTCAGCATGGACTGATTGGACTGAAGAGACTGTTTCTGTGCTGTATGACTATATGGCTCTATGACTCTGTATGTCACAGCAGTACATTTCAGAGTAACTAGTGAAAGTTCACCATCTGTTAATAGCTCAATGTATGAAGGTCAACTTCAAATTGATATTATTATGGAAACATTCCCTGCAGATTTTAAAGGGTTAATCCCTTTCACAAGATGAGTCAAGATTACATGAAGTAGGAGACTGAAGAAGGAAGAACAGCTTAGACTTTGGGCTGAGTCGGAATGGCTATAGTTAGCAAGGTGTGAACAAAGGCTTACTCTAAAAAAAGTCCTGAAACCTAATCCGCATAGAGAGCTGCACACACTAACACACACCTTCTGAAATGTCATGCAACAGCAAGATTTGTCAAAGGAAATCACATTTAACAGTTTCATACAACCTATTACCTTTTTCTAAAGGTCACAAAAATACGTTCAAAACTATTTAAAGAGTTGCCTTGTCCCTGAATCTGAATTAAAATCTAAAAGCTTGATAAAGACATAATTTAATTATAACTATATATATCTATATAGATATTGTAAGTATTAGCTGGAATGTAAAAGAGTTAGGACAGAGACCAAAAGATACATTTTGCATTCAGGCTTGTGAAGCTGTGAAATCAATACTTGAAGTAGAATCCATGTCAGTTAATTTTCCCGGATTCTGTCTCTACTAATTTTAACAGTCATTTGACAGGAACCTCAAGCCAGCTAGAATTTTGTCCTCCTTATCCCTGTGGATAATTTGACAAATGGGGATGGACACATTGGAGCTACTGCTGATTAGCAACAACATGAGTTTGGTATTGAGATTGTTCCCACATTGAATTTTCCAACTTGACACCAAGCTAGGTTCTGCCTCTTGTTCAGGTAGCTTGTCTCCATTGGAGAATCCCATCCTGAGGGATGTTTACTCCCATATCTCCCCTCCCCCTTCCTTTTTATCCAAGCCACCCCAGCCCCCTCATTAGTGACCATCAGTCAAGACAGTTAATGACATTAGAGTCATTATGAGGCAACTGGTCAGGTACAAACATCACTCCTCCAATTGTCATGCCTGGAGCAAGACCACCATCACTTGCATAAAACACAACCCCATTGCCTAGATATAATGAGTTTCTATAGTCCCTAACTCCTGCTAACTTTTCTGAAGGAGTCCATCCATGATTCCTGTGGTTGCCCTTTGCAGATTTTATGGCTGTTTGATCATTACTTGACTTGAGGTTGGACCTCTGCACCATAGCAGAAAGAAATCTTGTCCCAGAGAGCTGCTGACCAATGAGAGGCCACCAGATGTCCACAAACAGCAGTGCCACCCAGGACCAGAAACGACGATTGGTTTTAATGCATGGCTGAAGCAGTGACAGGCTACTGTGGTGTGAGGTAGGTGTGGTGATCTCTCCAGAGCCAGACCGGCTGACACTAGTGAGGAGGATGAGTGAGAGGAGGAAGTCAGGGTAGAGAGTCCAGAAAAGGAGGGCAGTCTGGAGGAGCACGCCATCTTAAGCATGGCTGTGTGCCAATTAGCATGCAAGGATTACTTATATTGAAATGTACCAAAACGTTTAAATGTTGTTGTCTCTATGCCCTTGCTGAAAAAAAGACCCAGTGCCTCTTCCAGAGTTGAATTGCCAACCAACCAGCACTTCCTGTGCGTGCATTATTAAAAGGTGTTTTCCCTTTACTTTGGAATTTCATGCAAATTGTCCTGATGAAGACTTTTGACAAAACATGCCTTTCTTCAGTAAGACTTAAATTCTACTCAAACAAGCCACTATTCTCATATAATTAATTTTGGACTTCACAAGTTTTAAACATGTAGTTGCCATTTTCTCAAGGGAAAAATGACATTTAAAGGTATTTAAGTTTAAGCCTTTAAATTTGGAGATGTTATAGAGTAGTCATAGAGATGTACAGCATGGAAACAGACCCTTCAGTCCAACCTGTCCATGCCGACCAGATATCCCAACCTAATCTAGTCCCACCTGCCAGCACCCGGCCCATATCCCTCCAAACCCTTCCTATTCATATACCCATCCAAATGCCTCTTAAATGTTGTAATTGTACCAGACTCCACCACTTCCTCTAGAAGCTCATCCCATACTCGTACCACTCTCTGTGTGAAAAAGTTGCCCCTTAGGTCTCTTTTATATCTTTCCCCTCTCACCCTAAACCTATGCCCTCTAGTTCTGGACTCCCCGACCCCAGGGGAAAGACTTTGTCTATTTATCCTATCCGTGCCCCTCATAATTTTGTAAACCTCTATAAGGTCACCCCTCAGCCTCCGACGCTCCAAGGAAAACAGCCCCAGCCTGTTCAGCCTCTCCCTATGGCTCAAATCCTCCAACCCTGGCAACACCCTTGTAAGTCTTTTCGGAACCCTTTCAAGTTTCACAACATCTTTCCGATAGGAAGGAGATCAGAATTGCATGCAATATTCCAACAGTGGCTTAACCAATGTCCTGTACAGCCGCAACATAACCTCCCAACTCCTGCACTCAATACTCTGACCACAAAGATCTTGTTCATCCCCTGGCTCCGATACTTGTGCATCTCAGCATTATACTAAGCAGAGGGAGATTGCATTAAAGCTGACAGCATTTCCTCATGGTCCAGTCTGAGTAGGTGAGACACCAATACTTGGGCAGTTGCAAAGAAAGATTGTTTTAGAAAAACGGAGTTTTTCTAAAACACAAACAAAAATACTGAAGCTAATCATACTTGTTCAGATCAGAAATAGATTCATTATTATTTAATTACATTAATAATGGCCCACCCAGTGTTTTACGATGCAACAAAATCATCTTGCTATTTTCCTACTGTTATACCTATCCTAGAGGAGGTCTGTTTATCATTAAAATTAAACAAACTCTCTTCTGATAATTTATTATTTCAAATTTATAAGTTCACTCATCTGCTGTTGTTATTTCCTTAGGATTCTGACTATCAATTCTAAGTTTTGTGTTGGCTGCACACCATGAACCAAGAGATATGCTGCAGCACTGATACAACTCATCTCACACAGTGGAACACACTGATTAACCCTCTGATCCATAGCTTCCATTGTCAAGAATGTGATCTGGAAATATACCTGAAGTTTAACATTACATAGCTGCTTAAAAACTGGCTATCTCCGAAGTTGGTCTATCATTCTTATTGTTAAAAGTTCAATATTTGGGTGATGATATTTAACAACAAGGAGAACTACAAAGTACAGTACAGCACAGGAATAGGCCCTTTGGCCCACCAAGACTGTGCCAACCTATGCTGTCTTTCTAAACTAAAAAAAATTCGCCTCTACACTGTCTGTGTCCCTCTATTTTTTGCCTATTCATGTATCAGTCAAGATGCCTCTTGAATATTATAAATGCATCCATCTTCACTACCTCTTCTGGCAGTGAATTCCAGGCACTTAGCATCCTTTGTGTAAAAAACGTACCTCTCACATCTGTAAGCATTCCCCCTTTTACCTGAAACCTATGTCCTCAAGTAACTGACATTTTTACCCTGGGATAAAGACTTTGACTACCTATTCCATCATTGCATCTTATAATTGTATAAATGTCTATCAGATTGTCCCTCAGCCTCTGAATTTCCTGTGAAAACAAAGCACATTTGTCCAATCTTTCCTAATAGCTAATACCCTCCAAACCAGGCAACGTCTTGGTAAACCACATGTGTACCGATGCCAAATCCTTCACATCCTTCTGGTAGCGTGGTGACCAGAAGTGTACACAACATTCCAAATGTGACCTAACTAAAGTTCTATCCAGCTGCAACATGAATTGCCAATTTTCACACGTATGTCCCATCCAATGCCATATGCCTTCTTGACCACCCTATCCACTTGTATTGCCACTTTCTAGGAACTGTAGACCTGGATGCCTTGATCCCTCTATATGTTGATGCTTCTAAGGGTTCTTCCATTTCCTGTATCCTTCCTTCCTGCATTAGATCTTCCAAAAATGCATCACTTCCCAATCATCTGAATTAAACTTCTTTTGCCGTTTCTCCTGCTAAATCTCCAGCCTTTGGCAATTCTCCTCACTATCCACAGCTCCCTCAAATTTTTGTCTTCCCGCAAACCCACTAATCAGGCAACTTACACTTGCCTCCAAATCACTTATATATTTCACAAACAATAGGGAATCTCACTGGTCACAGATCTCAACTCAGATAAACACCTTTCTGCCTCAACTCTCTGCCTACGACTAAGCCAATTCCACATCTGTTTTACCAGCTTATTGTAGATCTCATCAAACTTCAACTTTTATATCAGCCTGCCATAAGGGACCTTGTCAAAGGCCTTGTTATAGTCCCATACAGACAACACCCACCACCCTTGCCCTCAAGTATCATCTTTGTCACTTCCTCAAAAAACTCAATCAAGGTTATGAAACAAAACTTTCCCCTTCCTCACTCATGTTCTTTCTATTGTTTATTATAAGTTCCCACATGTTTAGAAGGAATAGCAGCAAGTGTGGCAATAGGTAGCAGCATGTGATAAATTTGTAAAAATTAACAGGAGAGGAACAGAGAAATGAAAGAATAAGTCTGAAAATGTCACAGTGCCTGGATGACAAGGAGAGTGACAACATCAACTGAGTGCAGTTTTAAGATTAAAGAGATGGAGAATGGCAGCTTATACACAGGAAGGCGGAGGAGAAACAGTGCCCTTTTACATTCAGGAGAGCTATCTAAAAATATGGGAATTGTATTACGTAATTGATTTCCTGCAATTGTATCCTCATCAGAAGTGGACACAGGGAACATGTGTGTGTCTTTTCCAGGCTTGCTACTGCACCAGGTAAATTCACATTTTAAAACATTGAGGTTAATCTCCTGCAATTACAATACAAAAACCAACCAATTCACTATGAAAAGGGGGAAAAAAACAATTTATTTCACATCTTTGAGCTGGGCATCACAGCCAGTTCTACATCCACTGAGTGACATGAACATTCAATAAGTGACATGAACATTCAATAAAGATGTTCAAATACTGGCTTGGTCAAAGGTGCCATTTAGAGTATAATTAGACTTCTGATATAATAAGTTCTTGACTTGACTTTAGAAGCAGCCTTGAACATTTGACCTTGTGTACACAATGGCGTTTGGTATACCCTCAGCTCTGCGGTGACAATTATGTCTCTGATTCTGAAGATCATGCATTATAAATCACAATGCAGAGACTAGAGCAGAAAATGTAGTCCGACATTCCATTCCAGTAGTGAGACAGTGCAGCACCATTTGAAATATTGAATGGAATTTCATGTTTCTGTCTGGAATGGAAAATCAGACAGATAGGAGCAACTCAGAATCTGGGACAGGAAACATCAACTTTTCAATAGCAGGTTGAAAGTTGGGACCTATTTAATTTAGAAACAAAAAAGTTGCAGGAACAGGTTCCAGGTATTTTTTCGTTGTGTGTAATGAGCAGAACAATGGCTAAACAAAGGCTATCGCCAGAGACCATGAAAGATGTTAGGGTAGCTGAAACTTTACTTACGAATGAGGATATCTCATTAAAACGAGGTGTTTGGCATGTCTTCGCTAAGACTGAGGAAGCAGATGCATCATTAAATAAGTTGGCAAAAGCAGCTCACGCTGAAAGTGTTGCAGAGTGTTGTTTTATTTAAAACAGGGTTTTGATGAAGAAGTGGAGCCAACCTCATAGACATGCAGACAAAAAATGGACGGCTTTTCATCAAATGGTGGCACTGTAAATATATTGCGAGTAGCACATTAAGTTCCAGTGGCAGTGCGCAAAATTATACAGCAAGTACAGGTATTGATAAACAGCCACAAAAAACCACAACATGGAATCGGACCAGAAGTTTTGTATTTAGATCAGAGGTTGAAAACCATTTTGTAAAGTATTAGTGGGTTGTGTAGAACCATTACCAAATACAAAAGAAGGACATCCGTATAGAGCAATCTCGATTATCTGAATGAGACGAGCGAGGAGTATTTTGTTTGGATAACTGATTGTTCATTTAGTTGATCTGATCGTAACCAAGTGGTAATTTGAGTGCCGGTTATCTGAACATGACTTGGTTATCAGGCATTGCACACCATAATGCCCTTTAACTGAATGCTGAGCTGCCTGATGCCGTTTTTACGGTGGCACGGTGGCTCAGTGGTTAGCACTGCTGCCTCACAGCGCCAGGGCCCCGGTTCAATTCCCGCATCAGGCAACTGTCTGTGTGGAGTTTGCACATTCTCCCTGTATTCTGCATGGGTTTCCTCCGGGTGCTCCGGTTTCCTCCCACCTTCCAAAGATGTGCAGGTCAGGTAAATTGGCCATGCTAAATTGTCCATAGTGTTAGGTATAGGGGAATGGGTCTGGGTGGATTTCTCTTAGGAGGGTTGATGTGGACTTGTTGGACCGAAGGGCCTGTTTCCACACTGTAGGGAATCTAATCTAATCATCTTGTTCAGATAATCGGAAATTTGGATAATGATGTTCAGATAATCAAGGTTGCGCTGTACATCCTCACAATTATGGACATGACAACCTGATATTCAGAGGCTATTCTTTTAAGCACAATTACAGATAGACTAGCAGCGGAAATGCTAATGCATTTTTTTAACTCACCATGGACTACCGATTGTGATACAGCCTGACCAGGATTCTAACTTCTTGTCTAAAGCAGCTTAATTGACTGTCAAATATGTATCATCTGCAACCATAGGCAGCTTTGGAGAGGTCGCACTGGCCTCTCAAAACTATAATTGTAAATAATTGCAGGATTGGAACAAAGGATTGGTTCAAGAAGGCAGCTCACCACTACCTTCTCAAGAACAACTAGGGACGGGCAATGAATGCTGGCCCAGCCAGAGATGCCCACATCCCATACCATGAATTAAAAAGCACCTCAGTCAAGCTGTACTAATACAGCTTCAAAACTGGCATCTGGTATGTCTTGTCCTCAAAAAGTGGGCCAAATTTGGCATGGATGGGTTGGACTGAAGGGTCTGTTTCCATGCTGTACATCTCTATAATTCTAAGACTCTATGTCTAATTACTGTGCCATCTGGCTACTCTCTGTCACCAGGAATGTGATGCTGCTTTGAATAGTGTGAAGAAACTGCTGGCTTAATGGCGAACTGCAGAAAGTCAGGTTGTCAGGAAGAAGAAGTGGAAAAGTAGAAAAATGAAAAGAACATGCAACAAGTCGCAACAGAAATAAGCCCAAGAAATGTTTATATTCTTACACTTAACTTTAGGCAATAAAGTAGGCTGGTTTGAATAAAAATAACTATCCTTTTAGATAGTGATTTTGTACTAAATATGAATTGATACTTGATTTAATGTCTGCGGTTCTGGGCTATTAAAGGGATGTTAATGTGTGGAAATTGAGGTTAAATGGTAATTTAAGAATCAGCAAATTCTTTGCATCTTCTGTGGATGAATCTTAACCAATGTGCATCTCTCAATAACTGGCAGAACATTCATTGTGTTGAGTAAGTAATCTCAATTATAGGAGAATCAAATGCTGTGACAGCAAACTGTTGCAGGAAACCCACAGTAATAATGCCCTCCTCTAATTTAACTGTCAAATCTATTACTCTTTTAGCATTTCCAAGCAACAGGTGCCATTGCCCCAGGTTACCAGGGCTCGGTGGGAATATATTTTAGAAATCAACACAATAGAAAGTGCATGACAATAGCTGGTGACAGTCACAACAAAAAATATGGAGTGATTGTGGCAGTAATCATTACACACTAACTGTTGGCTGCGGTCACACTACCACAGTCAACTTTGTGTCTTGTAATCTGTTGACCAGAATCAGCAAAATGAGGCCTCACTTCAACCCTTCTGTTCCACTCTTTCCCAATCTCTTTCCCACTTCAGTCCCAATCCATCACTCCTGAATGCTTCCTTCCTTCCCAAATCTGGCTGCTGATAGACTAGGACAGGAATCGCATCCTCCCCCTCCACCCCCACCCCACCCCCACCTCAGGATTCCACCCTCATTTAGTTCCATCTCATTGCTAACCCTCATAGTCACCATCCTCAAACAATGCCACTCCAGAGTGGCAGGAAGATCACATGTCTCAGCACGAGCGATGCTAACCCTGTGTCACAGGTTGAGCAGCTGAGCAATGTCCATCTTTCATTTGAATTTATCAGTGTCCCCCTTAACCTGCATATCCCTCCATTGCTTTCATGCAGGATTGTGAGTGTAAGGGACTGTGGTGTGTGCCACTTAGTTCAATCACTGTAATTCCATCTTGCTTTTGGATTTTTGAGGCCAATCACAGAGTAAAGACACTCCACATCTGAATGATTCTCTGTTTAAAAGAACCTAGTAGGAGTCACGAGGCAGTGGGCTACATCGTACTTCTTACAGTAAGCATACAGAAGTAAGAAGGCTGGATGTGCAAGGTTGAAAGGTTGCCCCATCACATTCTCTAAGGCTGCCTTGGAGGCTTCCATGATGCAGGCTTTGAGATGCCAAAGGGACAAAGGGGACAGGAGAAAAGACAGAGGCCAGCTTTTCATAATCCAACCAGGTGATGTTCAAACTGGTTGATAGTGTGAGCAGTAGCAGCTATTTGATCCCTTAAACCTGGATTCATTTTCATAACAATTTCGATACCTGATGAGGGTGGGCAAGATAAGTGACTCCCCACATTTAGCTGCTAACTCCACACACACATCCCAGAGTTTTCCCACACAGCATTCCCCAGATCCATACAATCCCTGTTCCACTTTCATCTGTCTCCCTCCAATTATCTCCTGAAATTCACATCAGAACAGCCAACACTCACCCTCATTTAGTTCCATCTCATTGTTAACCCTCATGGTCACCATCCTCAAATATTGCCACTCCATTACACCCCTCAATCTGTTTCTCACACAAATAACTTTCTTTTCTTACAGAATTGAACATAGGACTCCAGGGAGAGAATGATGGTCGGCCTCTGGTGGAAACTACACTGCACTGGGATTCACAAGGTAACACACTGCAGGCTGTTGGTGACAGAAAGAGCGAGCTCTTCCCAACGCAGGATGATAGGTCACTTTGCACACTGCCAAATGGTACATAGTAATCACTCACATTGAAATGTCAGTGCTAACTAAAATATAAAGGCTTGCCCACTTCTGAACATGAATCCTTTCAACTTGTGAGTTCCGATTCATGTCTTTCATCTCTGTCAAATTCTCTTTCATAGAACCCCTACAGTGTGGAAACAGGCCATTTGGCCCAACAAGTCCATGCTGACAATCCGAAGAGTTACACACCCAGACCCATTCCCCAACCCTATTACTATACATTTACTCCTTACTAATGCACCCAACCTACACATCCCCAAACACTACGGGCCATTTAGCATGGCCAATTCACCTAACCTGCATATCTTTAGACTGTGGGAGGAAACCAGAGCACCCAGAGGAAACCCATGCTGACACGGGAAAAATGTGCAAACTCCACACGGATAGTCGTCCAAGGTTGGAATCGGACCCAGGTCCCTCGCACTGTGAGGCAGCAGTGCTAACCACTGAGCCTTAAATATGGAGTTTGAAGAAATGGCCAGAGGATGCCTCCCACTCTGCAGAAGCACCATCGCATGACCACTTGCAATGTCTGCGAGCTCAGACATGCACATGTCACTCAAGGCTCTGAGACAGATTATCACATGACCCTACACCCAGATACTGCAGCAGCCTCAAGAAGGCAGCTCACCACGTGCTTGCACAGAACAGTTGGGGACAGGCACGAAATACCAGTATAGTCAGCAGTGCCCAGTCACCATGAGTGCATTAGAAAGAAGATAAGCTTCATCCAGTGAACTCGGGAACTGGCAATCTCCTCGTCTCTTCCCAGGTCATCCAGTACATTTCCTAAATAAGCCCAGTATTTTGTACCTAAAGATTGGAAATGCTCCTGACTAGTTTTAAAGGTCGAGTTTGCAAAACTGGGCTTTTTCCTGTCTCTTCACACCCGACCCAGAAATTAAAACTGGGGCCATTGTCTGTGCTCAGAAACCTCAGGGAGAAACAAGAAAATAAACAGAACCTTTGGCTCAGGATCAAAGACAAAAGTCAAAGCTTTTGGCATGTCTGTCTCATGCTGCTGCTAGAGTTTAGTTTGCAAGTAGTCCTCTGCTATAGCTTCATCAGTGTGGCATCCAGAGTGATCAATCATCTGGATTTTCTGGGACTGTCCAGTAATTTGACCTCTTTACCCATGTCCTGGGTCTGATCTGTCTGTGAGTCATTTTTTACTGAATTTCTTCAGTCACATCTGGCCACGCTTCCCTGGGTATGGACCATGTGCTGTCAGTTGTCAGGGTTGGTCTTTAAGTGTTAAGGTTGGGGTGTCATCTGATCACTTCCAGAATTGTTGCAGTCACACAACTGCTACAACACGTCCAGGAGGACATATTGTGCTTTGAAATGAATGTTGAGCTCTTCTTCTGTTCATTTGTACAATTCGGTTTTGAGAGTAGAGTCGCAACAGCAACAGAACTTGATTGCAAGCTTGACACTGGAATTCATTTCAGCTTTGAGCCAGCTTTGAGAATCTGGATCTATGCATCTGGTTCTTAAGCAGTGTGCCTTCCACATGACGTTTTCCTTCAGGATTTTTGAATCATCCCAACACTTGAAAGATGTCCTAGAGTCATTCCACAAAGCTACACCAACAATACAAATGTTCCTGTCATGACTGACATCAAAACTATTGCTGTCAATGTTGACCACCCCTATCTAATTAAAATAAATGATCTAAACATCTTTTTTCAGAAAGTGTTTCTCTTTCAGTTTTGAATGGCAAACACAATGATTTATTTCAAAGCTATCACACCATTTGCTCGCTCATCCTGAGTTGACTGTCACTTCAATTAAATGTCATTTTTAATCATGACAATCTGCTTGAAAACTATTGATTTGACAGAACATCAACATGGCTATTTATTCTCAGTAGATTTGCACTGCGCTAATTCTCAAGTAATGGATCCATATTATCACAAAGTGTTCTACCTAACATTGATCGACAGGCTACATATTTCATCCAAGCTTCCATCAGGATACCTAACAATGAAGCACTTGATACACCATTGTGTGTTCTGTCTTTGGATCTCTTTTTTTTTAAACACAACAGTGATCTATACTTTCAAACAATCACATTTACTGATCAATCTCTTTCCATTGCTAAACTTTCCAAATTAAGAAGTTGAACCCATCATTCACAGATTGTAGTGAATGAAAATATACTTCTGTGACATTTATTTTCAGTTGCCTACAGCACAAAGAAACATGGTACAACATCCCAAGACCCAGTATTGGGCTATAACCAATGAGAAATTGGCACCAAACCAAAGAGAGAGATTTTGGTTAGAAGCTTAGCCAGAGAAAACTTAAGAAGGGTCGGAAAAGGTGAAATTTAGGCAAAGAGGCAGAAGTGTATTGGAAATAATCTCTGCCCTTCAAGTCCAGAGGACTGAATGAGTAATGTCAAAGGTGGTAGAAAAGGTTTGATTGTTGTGGAAGAAGGATCATAGATGACGTATTTGATGTTGTAAGTGAATTGTCACAATAGTTACTTTTTTGATTCATTTGTGGAATGTGTTCATCACTGGCTAGGGTCATAGTGAGGCGAGAATTTATTGAACATTCCCAGGGATGGTCAACTATATTGTTGTGGGTCTGGAGTCACATGTAAACCAGTCCAGGCTAGGATGACAGATTTCCTTCTCTAACAGATATTAGTAAGTTTTTACGACTATCAAAAGTTAATATATCATGGTCATCATTAGGCTGGTTTTATTTTTATTCCATATTTTTGTTGAATCGAAATTTTCTATGGTGGCATTTACACCCATGTCCCCAAAACATTAGCTTGAGGTTCTGAATGACTAATCCAGTGACATCACCACTACACCAACATTCTACATCACAGGGTATTATCCATTTGGTAGATTTACTACCATCCACTTTCTGTGTAGGGATCAACAGGACCGGATTGGATTGGTGTGGTAATCTAACAAAAAAAAACAGGTCAGGTAACAGGAGTGACAGGAAATAGAGATTAGTGGGTTAGTAGATGCTTGTTGGTCTAGAGTGAGCTTTAGAGTGGAGAATTTTCTGAAGAAGGGCTCATGCCCGAAACGTCGATTCTCCTGCTCCTTGGATGCTGCCTGACCTGCTGCGCTTTTCCAGCAACACATTTTCAGCTTAGCGTGGAGAATCCCAAGCGACCTTTGCTCTTCCTATGTTGACCACCTAAAGTTTGGGACATAATTTCAAAGTTTACAATCATACACAACTTGGAAATATTGTGAATTGCTTTGACAACAGTGTCCAACTTCAAAAGGACGTAGACAATTTGTTGGAATGGACAGACAAGTGACAGATTGAATTTAATGCAGACAAGTGAGAACTGATTAATTTTGATGGGAAGAATGTAAAGCCAGATGCAACATAAAGGGTGCAACTATAAGAAGTACAGGAACAGAGTTACTTTGTGTGCATAAATCATTGAAACTGGCAGGACAGGTTGAGTGTATGATTAACAAAGCATATGGCATCTTGGAATTTATTACTAGAGACACAAAAAATAAAAGCAAGGAGGTTAAGGAAGACTTGAGTAGAACACTAGTTTGACATCAACCGGAATATTGCATCAAGAACCACACTTTAGAAATGTTGTGAAGATATCAGAGAGTGTGTGGAAAAGATTCACAAAAATAATTCGAAGATTGAGGAGAGAATTGAGAAGTTGGGACTGTTTTCCTTGGAGAAGATGACGGTTAAGACACATTTGATAAAAGTATTCAAAATCATCAGGGTTTGGACAAAGTTGATACATGAATATGCTGCCATTATGGAAAAGATCATTTACAAGAGGGCACAGTTTAAGGTAATATGCAAGATTGTACACTGTACAAAGAAAGATAGTTATAGTTGTTGGAGATCAATCATCTGAGTCTCATGACATCTCTGCAGGCATTCCTCAGAGCAGTGTCCTCAGCCCAACCATCTACGATGCTTCATCAATGGCCTTCGCTCCATCAAGATGTAAGAAAGGTGATCTTGGTTGATGACGACACAATGTTCAGCACCATTAATGACTCTTTCAATACTACAACAATCCATGTCCGAATGCAACTAAAAGCTGAACAGCAACCAGCCTTGGGCTAATAAGTATTAAGAAACAATTGTATCTTACAAGTACAAAGCAATGACCATCTTAAACAAGAAATAATCTGACTATTTTCTCTTGATATTCAATTGCATTACCATCACTGAATCCCCTACATTCTGGGGTTATCATTGACCAGAAACTTAACTGGCCCAGCATAAAAATATTGTATCTGCAAGAGCAAGTCAGAGACTGGGAATTCTACGGCAAGTAATTCACCTCCTAACTCTCCAGCTGTTCACCAATAACAAACCATAAGTCCGGAGTTTGAAGAAATACTTCCCATTAACCTGGATGAATCTAACTCCAACAACACTCAAGGAGCTTGACACCATCCAGGGTAAAGCAGCTTAATTGACTGGCATCAATCCTACCACCTTAAACATTCACTCTCTCTACCACTGATACATAGTAGCACCATTGTGGACTATCTACAGGACATGCAGCAACAACTCACCAAACTTACTTCGATTCAATTTCCAAACCCATGACCAATTCCAACTCGAAGGACATGGGCAGCAGATGCATGGCAATACCACAAGCTGGAAGGTCCTCTGCAAGTCACAGAGAGGAGCTTGAATTATTATCTGAAAAGAAAAAATCTGCTGGACAATGGGAAAGAAGGATGAGGAATTGCGTTAGGTACAGTGTTGCAATGGAGAGCGAGTGAAGACACAATGGACCAAGTGGCCTCTTTCTATGCTGCAATTCAGTGATTCTTGCTAGTTTTTACAGAATGAAACATTAGAAATTGGTTAGCACACTCAAAGGAGGTGAGAAGACAGCAGTAAAGGTGCAAAAAAGTCTGCATAAGAATTGTTCCTGAATTTGGGACTCAACTCTCATTTTAACAAAAGCTGTTGCGGCCAGTTATGCCTCTAAAGACAGTCACTGATCCCTGAAATAATAAAGATGGAAAAGATAGATTATACATATAAAACCAAGCAGGAGAAGTTTCCAGAAATATGCAAAAATGAAGGGCATAGCTAAAATGGTGTTCTTCCTTGTCTTTAAGCTGAGAGACTTGCTACAAGAGCAGGTCATAGGCTAGAAATTCTGCAGTGAGTAACTCACCTCCTGACTCCCTAATTCTGTTCCCTATCCACAGAGCACAAGTCCGGAGTGTGATGGAATACCGCCCACTTGCCTGGATGGGTGCAGCTCCAACAACATGCAAGAAACTTGACACTATCCAGGACAAAGCAACCTACTTGTTTGGCACCATATCTGCAAACATTCACACCCTCCACCACCAACAGACAGAAGCTGCAATGTGTACCATCTACAAGATGCACTGTAGAAATTCACTAAGTCTCCTGAGAAATCAGCTTCCAAATGCACAACTACTACCATTTTAAAGTGTAAGCAAGAGCATATCACCACCTGCAAATCCCCCTCCAAACTTCTCGTTGTCGAGGTTTGGAAATATCTTGCTGTTCCTTTGGTGTTGCTGGTAGAGGAGAGTCACCTGAACAGGTTGCTACAGAAAGCAGTCACCTCAACTGGTTAAGTTGACTTTTAGAGTTGGACAATGGACAAAGACAGGAGAGTTTGACTGAAAGTCAGCCAGTTCTGTAGATTCAGCAGATGAAGGACTTTGATGAACAGGTACAAGGTAATTGTTACCCCTGTTTGGTTGGGGAGAAGGACTGCTGGATGGATGAGCAAATTCAACGTGGAAACACGGCACAAGATGCTCTTCAAGTGAAATGAATGTGGTAGTGAGGGAAGTGGCAGTCAGGTGAGATAGGTTCACTTTAGCTGTGTCCAGGAGCTCAAAAGGTTGTTTTCCCTCGTAAAAAAACTCGGATATGAGTAATGCAGTAGTGAAAGATTCAACAGAGATTTAATTACAGCTTGCTCATATTTACAAATATTATACTCATGGGCACATCTTACAAAGACTAACTTGCTTCCAGTGTACCATGCATCAAGTAATCCCAATTAAAATGGAATCTGAGATCTGTATATCCTCAAGACAAATGGCATGACACGTTGATTATATTATGAAAGTATACTAACATTCGAACTATGGGGTCGAATACAACAATGTTTACTGACCTGATAATGCAGTAATATATTTCCTGAAGAGATTTTACTTAGAACTTCTGTGGATCCTTCAGTGGTAGAACATTCTCCCAGTCTGGCTAGTTTTGTATTAGGCCTGAGGGGTGAAAAGAATAGTTTGGCTTTCAATTGTTCTGGTTCTTAATTAGATTATATTTCTGGGAAAATTAGGTTTGAAGAAATAGAAAGGTAACATTTATATTCTTATCTCAATATTTCATTGTTCTAAGAATTTCAAATGACATCAAGTATTTATCTTAATTCTACTGCTTTTGGAACAACAGAAACATGTTTTTTAAAAAACCTTTTTTTACAGAAACCAGGATTTGAATAGATGCACTGGCAAAGTTGTTGAACAATGTGATGTTGCATTTTTGCAGTTTCTTAGGTTTTTGGGTGCTGTCAAGAACTAAAAAGACAGTAAATTTTAATTGCTACTTCCCATCCAACTGATTCCCCACATCCATAACCTGCTGATAATCAACATCTACATTATTTTAATTCTCTATTCTACACCCATAATTACCACCATTTTACTTACTAGTTCCATCATCTAGTGCTGGAAAGGCTGTCAAAATAACATGCTAAGATGTGGCTGAAGAATTATTAAGCCCAAAAATCTCAGAACATTTCATTTAATAGCTAACTGAAGTAAAGTGATTGTTATGATTTATGACGATAGCCACTTGTGCACTGTAAGATTCAACAGCACAAATGGGACTAATGATAACTTAATCTGCGTTCTTGTTGGATTAGCTGAGGGGCAATGTTGGCAGGAACAAGGGAAGCTCTATTCTCCTTTAATTAGTTCCATGGGATCTTTAACATTAATTGGAACTGGCAGAAAAACTTAACGTTTCATTTGAAGAATGATAATTCAGCACTCTCTCAGTTTTGCATAAACTGGAGGCTAGAGTCTTGCTGCGAAATCAAAGCTGTGACTTTCTGACCCAAAGGAATGCAAGTCAAGCCGTGTCTCTCTGTTTATCTTTTTATTGACCTTCATAAACCTTTCACAAATGAAATGGGAAGCCATATATCTAACCCCTTGACCTCTTGTCAGAGTTTGTTCACAGGAAATTTTTTTTAGGATTAATTAAACTAATTAACTCCATGAAACGTGTTGACAGTGCAATTAATTCCTCAGTTAGCATAACTGAATCGAAGCAAGTGTCCTTAGGCCACGTTTTAACATATTGTCAACACAATTGATGCAACAACATCAGAAATTATATCCACCAAATAAATGAAATGGAATCCATAACAAATGGATTGTTTGTCTCAGTAATTGAGATGCATTGTATTTTCCATCTCTGTTAGCATTTCTATGGAAAAACTCTTAAGTCTATGTCCATTCCAGTCAGCAGACATATTTCCTTAGAACAGATTTGTTTAAATTTGGTTTCACTGATGCTGACCCACCTGACCACAGTGCCCAGCCAGAGATGTAGATTGGGATCAATAAATGCTTAACTGTGGAGAGATCAACCAAATAATTTCAACTCAGAAAAGCCAGCTCTTACCTACAATCCACTGTGAATGGCTCTCTGATGGCCAGTACTCACTGAGGTGGGTACACATAAAGACTCCTATTTTGATCTGATCTGATATTGCACCAGAATAATGCTCAAAATTCAGAAATTGACCTGCATCGATTAAGATATCCATCAAGATGCTAGGAAACCCATATAGACCACATCTTTTGGCCATGACTGTGACCATCCGTAGCATGACTTCTTTCCCCAGACTTGAGCACATAAAATTGTGGACAGCAGATACACACTGTGGAAGTTGAAGGTGGGAATCATTTCCAGAACTCAGCTGCGGATCAATGACATTTTTATTAAGATTGCAATTCCAATGCTGAAAAAGTTGCATTTCAGTGTTAAGGTGAATAACTGATCTCCAAAAGGAAAGATCTGACACCGGCTGCTGCGAAGTTTTAGCACATTTGAACCCAGGAATTTGTTCTGAGCCATTACTGTTCTTCTGGAAGTGTCAGCTTGACACTGGGTGCCTGACAAAGCTGTAGTGGTGACGTAGGGACAACTGTAAGGAAAATTATTGTAACATTTTAAATCTAAAATAATAAAACTTCTAACCCATCATGAGGAGGAAATCCTGAACGTTGCCATAGTTTCCTGGATCTGACCACATTTACCTGAAAATAACCTATTCATTCCAAATACCCATTTTTGATGCTGATCCTTTCTCCACGTTGTTGTACTTCCTCTAATACCATGATCATTTATCGTGTAGAGTAAAGTTATACATGGATCTTATCAAATGATATTTAGAAATCCAAGAACACCACATCTCCTTGTTCCCCTTTGTCTAGATTGTAACCAACCTATTTGTTACATTCTCAGATAACTCTAATACATTTGTCAAATATGATTTACCTTTCATTAAAAGAAAATGATTCTACTTGTTTAAAGCAGAGCATTCCAAGTGTCCTGCTGTTACTTTCTTAGCATTAGATTCCAACATTTTCCAAATGACAAATGCTGGATTAGCTCCTTCGCTTCCTGCTTTCTGTCTCTCTCCGTTCTTTAATAGCAATAACACATTTGTCTTTTCCAAATGCTCAGGTCTTTTCAGAATCCACGCAGTGTGTGGAATCTGATCCCATTTTGAATATTCATGTTGTCATGGTGCAGCACATAATGAAGGAAATGTGGTCATCATTGTGGCATTTGCCCTGGTGTCACTGCTGGCATCTCATGGGATCTGACAATTGTACTGGCCATTTGCTGCCTGCAATCCCCCTTTGTCTTCACTATGTCTAAGGTCTGTCTAATTATCAACGGTACAGAATAGACTCCTGGAGATTTTAAAAGAAGAGGCACTTATCTCTGTTCATAATAGGGTCTATTGCGTGATAGCAATAAGTACAACTTACATTCCTAACCAGGCATAATTACTAAGGCCACATGGGAGGATTACATAATACATCTGCTTCCTACAAAGGCTGGTGTAGAACTTTCAGACTCAGTGTGACACACTGTCAGATTGGGTGCAGCTAATGCAACTTCAACATTAACTCTTTCAGAACCATTACCTTTGTATGGCAATAATCACTGTCCTCCAGGTTTTCAAGGAGGAAGACTACTTTTGACGTCTGAATCATCTACAAGCTCTTTCTTATAGGTTTACCAAGAAGTGACTTATTCGCTTTAAATGTGGCAAACATTCCTGAGTGCTTTAATAAGATCATGGGCAAAAAGACATTCTATTACGGGATACATGGCACGGCACGGTGGCACAGTGGTTAGCACTGCTGCCTCACAGCGCCAGAGACCCGGGTTCAATTCCCGCCTCAGGCGACTGTGTGGAGTTTGCACATTCTCCCCGTGTCTGTGTGGGTTTCCTCCGGGTGCTCCGGTTTCCTCCCACAGTCACAAAGATGTGCAGGTCAGGTGAATTGGCCATGCTAAATTGCCCGTAGCGTTGGGTAAGGGGTAAATGTAGGTGTGTGGGTGGGTTGCGCTTCGGCGGGTCGGTGTGGACTTGTTGGGCCGAAGGGCCTGTTTCCACACTGTAAGTAATCTAATCTAATCTAAACAATCTATACCTGCTAAAGCTGACTAAGTTCCTTAAATGGTCTGAAGTTTACTTTAGCTGAAATCATAAACTGACAATAAGTTTGGCATGGTAGCGTTACCTGAACTGGAGTGGACAGAATTGGAGTGGGGGGCGATGTTGCTGTAAAGACAGCGGAACTAACAGTCAAAAAAGGATGTTTCATTTGAGAGCATGTGTCAACTATGGCAATTGATCCACAATGTTTCCATCAAGACCATAATGCAATTGTTTGCAAGGATGGTTTGAATTCAGTTTATGAAAACTCCTCGAAGTTGCTAATCTTTCAGGCAGTGAAATGAACAGATGGTGCCCAGTATGAAAATCACTTGGGACAGTCTGAATGTGTGACACGGTAGGGAAAAGCAGTGATGAAATGAAACTCCTGGGATAGGTACGTAAGTGGGCTCTTTAAATCTTTCAAAGTGTTTTACAGTCATCCCTGTAATGCACACAATATTTCTCATTGCTTTCTGTCCCTGAGGAATAGAGTGTCATCATGCTTGGGCAAAATGAAAGTAAAGCGAGCCTCTTGCTCTTTTCATCTGTCAGAGTTGATTATATTGATCCAGATGGAAAAACAGATGAGTCAATATCTGCCTGAAATTGCATCTCCAGTTTATTTGCTGATTGTTGCAAATTCTCGAGATTGTGCTGGGCTGGTTTACCTCTCAGGCCATTAGGAAGCCCTCACTTGTTTACATGGAAGTTGAATTACTTGATGCCTAGAGTAAGTCAGTTGTTTTAGTTGTTAAATAAAATGCTTGCTAATCTAAAAGAAGAAAATACAGCAACAAGATTACAGAGAAAAGTGGTCTATAATGTATGTCTTCACTTCTTAGCTGGAGGGTTGGTCATCCATAAATGGACCATTCTTGCTCATGGAGAAAGAAGTACGGTTATGTTCCTGATCTCTAATATTCACATAAATCCCTCATTAATGATACATAAATATCACTGTACTGGTAGCTAATTTTCAATTTTGAAACAGTGACCTTTTGTTCCAGTCAATGAATCTCTACATGGTGAAAGCAGTCCATTCAATCCTCACCAACCCTCTGAACAACATCCCAGCCAGTCCCAACTCCCTAACCCATCCCCATAACTCTACATTTTCCATGGTAATCCACCTAGCCTGCCTATCCCTGGACTCTATGGGCAATTTAGCATAGCCAATCCACCCTAACCTGCACATCTTTGGACTGTGGGAGTAAAACCAGAGCAGCCAGAGGAAACCCACCCCGACATGGGGAGAATGTGCAAACTCCACACAGACTGTCACCCAAAACCGGAATCGAACCCGGTTCCCTGGTGCTGTGAGGAAGCAGTGCTAACCACTGGGCCACGGTGGGCAAGATGTGACTAGTGAGACATCACAGGGTTCAGTCCTCCTGCCCCAACTATTTACAATCATATTAATGAATTGGATACAAAGTTACAAAAGCCAATTTTTCAGAAGACACTTAAATAGCTGAGAAAGCAAGTTGCATGAAGAACTAAGTAATTTACAAAGGATATGGATATTTCAAGTGAATGGGCCAAAATTTGGCAGATGAAGTTTAACGTGAATAAGTGTGAGATTATCCATTTTGGACAGAAGAATAAGAAGGAAATTTATTATCTGAAAGGTGAGGACCTTCAAAATGTTTTGGTGCAGAGGATCTGGGTGTCCGAGTGCAATAATTTCAAGCAGCAGGTAATAAGGAGGACAAATGGAATTTTGATATTCATTGCCCAATAAATATATAGAATAGAACACAAAGTAGGGAAGTGATATTGTAACTGATTGAGGCATTGGTGAGACCCTATCTGGAGTATTGCATGTAGTTTTGGTCTCTTTACTTGAGGAGGGATGTAATTGTATTGAAAACAGTTCAGAGGAGTTCACTAGATTGATTCCAGGAAAAAGAGGTTTGTCTTATGAAGAGAGATTGAGCAGTTTAGACATATTCTCTCTGGAGTTTAGAAGGATGAAGGGTGATCTCATTAAGATATAAAAGTTGCTAAAGGGGATTGATGAAGTAGAGACAAAGCAGATGGATCACCATGTGGGGGCACTTGAGAATAGTTTTTGGCTAAGGACTGGCAGATTTCAAACAAAGATGAGGAAGAACTTCTTTTTGTTTAATTCACTCACGTGTTGTGGGCATCACTGGCTAGGTCAGCATTTATTGCAAACCCTTATTTGCCCAGAGGGCAGTTAACAGTTAACCACATTGCTTCTCTCAAAGTGTTATATATTTGTGGAATTCCCTCATTCAGAGTGCAGTGGATGCTGGGATACTGAATAAATTTAAGGAGGAGATGGACAGATTCTTAATAAATAACAAGTTTCCATGTCGGTAACATCAATGGATTGTGTTAGCTTATTCTGCCCTCTCTCTCTCCTTATAACATTGTCGGCTGTTATGATTCTATACAGTATCCTTGCAATGTTTTCATATTCTCAGTGAGTGAGTTTCCAGTATCATGGAGGTACACAATGTTGGAGGAGTAGGGCACCTCTGGATAAAACTCCCTGGATGCCTATTGATACTGGCACTGCCCTCTGTCATAGAGTTATACAACACAGAAACAAAGTCCCTTTTAAATTTTTCACTCTAAGCCCATTCCGCTCTCATTTTCTTTGAAAAGAAGGGGTACCTGGAGTGATATCAAGGTACTTCTTCACCCTCTTGCCTTGCCTTTGATGCTGGGCGCTCATGGTGAGAGTGCAGCTCTGAGCTCATAACTAGCAATATTGAGGACAGCTGCTACCTTTTCCATGGAGGCAGTTAGAAGCTCACATGCCTGACAGCCATACAATAGGCAGAAGGTGGATGGTCTCCAACATTTCCAACAACAGGTGTTGGCCTCTGAGCACTTGCTTGCGATTCCCCTGTCTGTCTCTGCTGGTGGAGTCTATCAGTTAGAGTCAAGTACAAAGGCAAGTCTTCTGCATTCGGCTCAGTGGGTGTCCCTGGTCTCTGGCAATCCTCTCACTGTCCGAGACATTGTATGTTTCTTCCCCCACTGACTGTGTAGCCAGGACCATGATGTGCTCAACAGAGTGAGTCATCCCAATTGACTCCAAATAAAGTAACTTGTTAGCAGACAGCCCCTGTGCTGGTGGAGGGGCCAAGTGAACACCTTGCTGATAGCTCCTCTGAAGTGGTATTGGTTTCATTCTTGGTGGGACATCTGTTGGAGAGATTCTGGGCCACGTCTGTTTGGTGACTGCTCATAGCAATGGGAGAGAGAGAATTAACTGGTGAAAAAGCTTAAACCATTTACGGAATGGAATGTGTGAGAGTGGCTGCACTCCTGAAAAGATGAGACTACAATGGTTGCTCACTGGCTTCTCCTGTGCTGATCTCTCTCATCTGAAGAACAGATGACTGTGTAAGAAACCCTGCCATGGGTCATGGTGGATGAGACACCATCAAAAGCTCCATAGATTTGGCTATAAAATGAGAAATCCTGACCGAGGCTTTCATTAAAGATGTATGGATTCCTGTCATGGTATTAACATAACAACAGCTGAAAATGTGATTGTAATCTTTATAGACAAAGGGATAGAGATCCTGCTCTGGGTATAATTGACAATCTGCGCATGAATTTCATTAGCTTTGTGAATTAAATTTTTTCATCAAATTCCATGCAGTTGTACTTGTATTTCACTGCGCATGACACCCTCCATGAATCAGAACAATTATTCAACATTTTCAAAATAATTGTTCTCTTTGTTAAGTATATCTAAACATATTTTGTAAGAGTGGAAACCAATTTTATTCATACAAATAGAGGATTTTCCCTGCATGTAACAGGATATTAAGTATCAAGAATGGCATTAAAAATTACTGAGTACCAATTACCGGTTTCACTGGTGTACAGTAGTCAATTTCTTAATTCATTGCGTTTTTACAATGTACCCATGCACCTATAAATGACCGTCTGCCTAAAAATATTTGATTCTCAGCATCTCCTTGAAGAGTCACAAATGAGCACAAGTAATGGAAACTCACGAGAATTGTTACTTCACCCTGAAACTGTGGACTGATCTATGGGCTGGACTAATGTCTAGTGAGAAGCTTTGCTTTGAACTTTCTCAGAGGATTGTGTAAACTCCAGTTATACTGATTGCATAAACTAGCTTGATTTACAAATTCCAGGAAACTGCACGGGGTAAGAAAAAACAGTGCTACTTAATGGAAACCCAGGCACATACGCTTAAGTAACCGCGGATGAGCGAGATTTCAGTTATGTGGTTTTACACATTATCAAAACCCACTTGTTCCAAATGAACTTGTAGGTTTGAGGCTCCAAGTTCATATATTGCTTAATGATGGTTGATTCTGAGATAAACTGAACTGTTTAAATGACAGCTCTTTAGTTTTCTTATTCAGTGCCCACTGTCGTTATTAAAATAATTTTTGCAAAAGCAATAAACACTTAGTATATGAACTGAATCGCAGTGACAGATGGATAATATGAGACTTTTATCTAATACCAGGGTGATTTAATATGATGTATGCGACTCAGTCATTCATGAGTTATGACAATATCAACACAGACTCAATGAAAATCATAATTCATCCAGTATCATGCGGCATTTTGTACAGACAGAACATTTTTTAAAGATGACAGGTCTTTAGAGATTGCATTATGATTGTATACAAGATTTGTGCTTTATTATAGTTTGCTTAGTGCTATATATTTTGGTCTGACAAATTTTATAACTAGTTTTATAACCAAGGATGGAGGACTATGCTATTAACTTTCTAGTCCCACTCCTCCACTGGTTACAACAAATATTCAGTTCAACCAGGTTTGTGATATGGCCAATTACATAGGTTTCACACAATGTCAGCCTCAATGTTAAGAACAAGTCGATTAGGATTTTTTGTCAATAGCAAATAACTGATTTATTACCAAAGTGAAATTTACACGTAAAGGTTATTGACAGTTTGGATTTTCAAATATATGTATACCCTTTTAAAAACACTCACATACAGAGAAACACAAGAGTGAAAGTCCTGTAGAGTATTAACTTTAAAAAATTTTATTCAAGTAACATTTAAACTCATAAAAAATATCAGGGATTATCAAAATGGCATTTTAATCCAAAATTCTCCTACACATACAAACTCTTGACGCTGGAATGTCTTCCAGGAACAGTTGTAGCTGACGGATTTCCCTTTGAGACAGACAATAGGATTGTTTGCAAAATACAAAATCCTCTCAAGAACTCATTCTGAGTGGTAAGGATTACTTTTGATTAATTTTCTTTGCTAAGACTTGGAGTTAAGGGCCATTGCTCTTTAGGCATGTGAGCTATCACAGAAAGTCCTCCAGACTGTACAACTCTATCTGAGCTCCCTGCTCCTTGCAGGCCAACACTGCTGCTGTTCTACACAATCGACCACAAAAACCAGAAGTAGCAATTGAACAGGTCAGAGGCTTAGTATTTTGCAACGATTGGCTCACCTTCTGACTCTCCACCATCTACAAGTCAGGAGTGTGATGGTATGCCCATCAATTGCCTAGGTAGTTTGATTTCCTTCGATTGTCCTTGGGATGGAGTGTGTGCTTGGGATGGAGTATGTCCTTGGGATGGAGTATGTCCTTGGGATGGAGTATGTCCTTGGGATGGAGTATGACTTGCCTTCACTCTGATCCTGGTCACTTCACACGATTTTGAATGGAACATATTAGCTTCCTTTCATTCTAGGCCATCCAATCTGATCAAAATATCCCATTATTTCTGAGGTGCATTGGTCTTATTGTTCAGCTTATTGTTCAACCAACATGATCAGAACAGTTGCCTGGTCATTTTTCTCATTACTATTCATTGCTCCATACAAAGTACTGCCTTGTTTAACCCTGTTACAGCATTAACTACACTTCAGAAGTACTTCACTGGCTGTCCAACTGTAATGCTGCACTGTGTTATTGTCAGCTCATTGAACAGACACAGTCTTCCTAAATTCCTGGGATTCTGGGGAACTTAGCTTTAACACTATTGACTCAGGCATTACTGCATTCCTGTGAATTTTTAACAAGTCAGCGTTTGGAATCAATGGAAAAGGCATCACTGAGAGTTGGAGTTATTGCTCTTCAGGCATGTGATCTATCACAGAAAATCCTCCAGACTGTACAACTCCATCTGAGCTCCCTGCTCCTTGCAGGCCAACACTGCTGCTGTTCTACTCAATTGACCAAAGAAAAACTGGAAGTAGTGATAGAACAGGTCAGAGGCTTAGCATTTTGCAACAATTGGCTCACCTCCTGACTCTCCACCATCTACAAGGCACAATCAGGAGTGTAATGGTATGCCCATTACTTGCAACTCCAACTTTCATTACACCACTACTGGTGTACTGGTGATCTGTTTTGGGGTCACTGCTGTTTGTCATTTTTATCAATCACCTAGATGAGGATGTAGAAGGACGGGTTAGTAAATTTGCAGATGAAATTAAAGTTGGTGGAGTTGTGGATAGTGCCAAACGATGTTGCAGCTAACAGAGGGACAGAGATAAGCTGCAGAGCTGGGCTGAGAGGTGGCAAATGGAGTTTAATGCAGAAAAGTGAGAGGCGATTCACTTTGGAAGGAGTAACAGGAATATAGAGTACTAGTACAAGATTCTTGGTAGTGTGGATGAGCAAAGAGATCTTGGTGTCCATGTGCATAGATCCATGAAAGTTGCCACCCAGGTTGATAGGGTTGTTAAGAAGTCATACGGTGTGTTCACTTTTATTGGAAGAAGGACTGAGTTTCGGAGCAATGAGTTTTGCAGCTGTATAAAACTCTGGTGTGGCCACACTTGGAATATTGTATACAGTTCTGGTCGCCACATTATAGGAAGGATGCAGAAGCATTGGAAAGGGTGCAGAGGAGATTTACCAGGATGGTGCCTGGTATGTAAGTAAGGTCTTATGAGGAAAGGCTGAGGGATTTGAGGTTATTTTCGTTCGAGAGAAGGAGGTTAAGAGGTGACTTAATAGACACATACAAGGTGAACAGAGGATGAGATAGGGTGGACAGTGAGAACCTTTTTCCTTGCAGTACATCACTAATAACTGAGCTCCAGGATGAACATTTCCCATCAACCACCACCCTCTGTCTTCTTTCAGCTAGTCAATTTCTGATCCAAACCACTAAATCACCCTCAATCCCATGCCTCTGTATTTTCTGCAATAGTTTACCATGGGGAACCTTATCAAATGCTTTACTGAAATCCATATAAAACGTCGATTCTCCTGTTCCCTGGATGCTGCCTGACCTGCTGCGCTTTTCCAGCAACACATTTCCAGCTCTGATCTCCAGCATCTGCAGACCTCACTTTCTCCTCCATATAAAACACATCAACTGCTTTACCCTCATTCATCTGTTTGGTCACCATCTCAAATAACTCAATAAGGTTCATGAAGCGTGGCCTACCCTTCACAAAACCGTGTTGGCTATCCCTCATCAAATTATTCCTTTCCTAATGATGATAAATCCTCTTATAATCCTTTTCAACATGTTACCTACAACTGAAGTAAGGCTCACTGGGGCCTATAATTACCAAGGTTGGCTCTACTCCCCTTCTTGAACAAGGGCAAAAACATTTGCTATCCTCCAGTCTTCTGACACTATTCCTATAGACAATGACAACATAAAGATCAAAGCTAAAAGCTCTGCAACCTCGTCCCTAGCTTCCCAGGGAATCGTTACCTATTTTCACCCTTTCCAGAATTGCTAACAACTCCTCTTTATGAGCCTCAATCCTGTCTAGTCTAATAGCCTGTATCTCAGTATTCTTCTTGATAACATTGACTTTTTCCTATGTGAATACTGACCAAAAATATTCATTTAGTGCCTCTCCTATCTCTTTGGACTCCAAGCACAACTTCCCACTACTTTCCTTAACTGGCCGTAACCTTACTCTAGTCATTCTTTTTATTCCTGACATACCTATAGAAAGCTTTAGGGTTTTCCTTGATCCTACCTCCCAAAGACTTCTCATGCCCTCTCCTGGCTCTTCTTAACTCTCACTTTAGGTCCTTTCTGGCTAACTTGTATCTCACAAATGCCCTAGCTGAGCCTTCACACCTCATCTTTACAAAAGCCTCCTTCTTCCTCTTGACAAGAGATTCAACTTCTTTACTAAACCACGGTTCCCTCCCTGACCACTTCCTCCCTGCTTGACTGGTACATACTTATCTAGGACATGCAGTAGCTGTTCCTCAAACAAGCTCTACATTTCAACGATGCTCATCCGCTGCAGTTTCCTTCCCCTTCCGACACATCCTAAATCTTGTCTATTCACCTCATTATAGCCTTTCCCCCAGCTATAACTCTTGCCCTGTGGTATATACCTATTTAGGAAACCTACCTGCACACATTGGAGAAAAACCTACCCATCTAAAATACTCTAACAATAGCATTTCCAGTCAAAATTTGGAAAGTTGAAGTCCCCCATAACAACTACCCTGTTACTTTCACTCCTATCCAGAATCATCTGTGCAATCCTTTCCTCTACACCACTGGAACCTTTTGGAGGCCTAGAGAAAACTCCTAATAGGGTGACCTCTCCTTTCCTGTCTCTAACCTCAGCTCATATTACCTCAATAGATGAGTCCTCATCAAACGTTTTTTCTGCCACCATAATACTGTCCTTAACTAACAATGCCACACCTCCTCCTCTTTTACCACCTTCCCTGATCTTACTGAAACATTTAGACCCGCAACCTTCAACAACCATTTCTGTCCCTGCTCTATCCATGTCTCCAAAATGGCCACAACATCAAAGTTCCAGGTACCAACCTATGCTGCAAGATCATCCACCTTATTCTGGATGCTCCTGGCATTGAAGTAGACACTTCAAACCACGTTCCTGCCTGCCGGTATACACCTCCAACCTTGAAACCTTATTCATGACTCCACTACTCTCAAACTCCGGTACAGGGAAGCTACAGTTCAGGTTCCTGTTCCACTACTGAATTAGTTTAAACCCTCCCAAAGAGCATTAGCACATTTCCCCCAAGGATATTAGTACCCCTCTGGTTCAGGTGTAGTCTGAGTGCTTTCCTATATCATAGAATCCTCCAACAGTGTAGAAATAAGCTCTTTGGCCCAACAAGTCCACACTGACCTTCAAAGAGTATCTCACCCAGAACCATTCCCCTACCATATTGTTCTACATTTCCCATGACTAATACACCTAAACCTATGGGCAATTTAGCATAGCCAATCCACTCTAGTCTGCATATCTTTAGACTGTGGGAGGAAACCAGAGCACCCAGAGAAAACCCGCAGAGACATGAGGAGAATGTGGAAACTCCACACAGACAGTCACGTGAGACTGGAATTGAACCTGGGTGCCTGGTGCGGTGAGGCTAACCACTGAGCCACTTTGCCACCCTATATGTTAGCTCATATTACAAATACCATGAAGACTGGACTCATGTTGAGACATTTGGCTTGAAGTTTCTTAATCATGCTATGTACCCTGATATAGTATCTCAGTCTTACATATATTCTATGTTCTATACTTAATTGTGTTTCTGTTACCTTATGTACCCAACTGACTGACACTAACAAACTGACTAACTGCTTAACTGGCAAGCTGAGAATAGAATGGAGATTTTTTATCATAGAGCATCTCATGCTGTAATGTCATCTAGTCATCTTAAAGGTTCAGTGTTTTTCTGAGATCTGTGCAATAATACAGCAAAGGTGCCCCTTTCACTTGAAGTCCATGTGATGAAGGTAGACTTGGACCACTGTTAGACAGAGTGTTGACAAAATTTTGATTCAGCAACAAAGAAGAAATGGCAATGTATTTCCAAGCTAGGATAACTTATGGCTTGGAGAGCAACTTGGAAGAGTATTTGTGATCTCTGTCCTTCTCAATACTCAAGGCATATGGGGCAGTTCCAGATACTGAGTCTGGTACCAAATAGGTTGCTTTATAATGGCGATGAACTGCTTGAGTGTTGTTGCAGATCATCTTGAATATGCCAGTTCAGCCTTCAGCAAACAGAGGCAAAGAGCATTTGAGGATCAAGATCTCAGAATGCAGTCATGGTTTGACGGGCAGCAGTTATCCCCATGCTTCCGTGGTTTTAGGAGACTTGGACAACTTACAGCGAACACCTGAATGCATTGGAAAAGGATCATCGTGGGAAATTCTCCGAAATCAGGAGAGGTCCAACAACAGTGTTGTCCCCCAAGCCTGATAGCCAACATCGGAGCATGAATCGCTCAAAACCAGCTCTGCTGGGTGGGCCATGTGGTTCATATGCCTGACATCTGAGACTCAAAGCAAAAACAGAACCAATCGAAAACTCAGAGCAGGAGACTCCATTGAGGACAGCAAAAAGCTGTCCTCATGGCAATACCAGACTTGTGAATTACCAAAATAGAGAACATGCATTGGTGAAAGGACGGAGCACATCGAACGGCTTTGTCAGGTGTGTACAGAAATTAAGTCAAGAGACTAGAGAGAACGCATAAACTTCCAACTACCTCATTAGCTTGATTCTTCAAACACTATGATTCCGTTATTTTGCAAACTGTGTAGCTGGTGCATTGATCTGATTGAACAAATGCAGAGGTAGACCAGTCAGTCTGAATAACCTGATGTCATATAACTGTGTGCAAATTTGCCTCCTTGGAAGGTGGCCTGCTAAACTGCTATTTTGCTTTAAATTGTGTCCCAATCTGTTTTGCATTGAGGCAAGGGTAACAGTATAAACTCAGCATATGACAACCATAGAATATGAATTTCTCACACTGCCAAAAAATATCACTTTGGTTTCTTGCTTGTCTTGTGTGGCTGCATAATCCAACACATCAATGATTGTGAACAAGAACTAGCATTGACTTTTTCTAGATGTTAATCAGATCTGCTGAAAATCAACATAAGTACAAATCACACAGGATTCGTGTAATCAAAAAGTGATTTTTCGTTTAACACTGAAGGGAAAACAAACTTATTTAGCTTTAAATCAATGTATGTACAAAATTAATATTGAACTAGCAAGGGACAAATACTGATGTTGCTTTAACTTTTTAAAAATAAACTTTTGCTGTAAACTTATTGGGTGGAGCTGCAGATTATTACTTTAAATGCTTAGGAGGTGATTACCAAGAAGCATAAGTAAAAGATGATTGTATATTACAGAGGTGCCCAGTGTCCCCAGGAACAAAGCAACAGTTTCAGATGGTTCAGAAGTGATGGAGCTTATATATTGCACAGAGCACTACATTTGAAGACACAAACTCAAAAGTATCCAGAGATGTTTGAATAACTCTTGCAGAAAATTAATATTGATTCGCTTGTAGTGATCAATGAGTAATTTGTTTGCAGTTTACTGTAAACCTAAATGTAGATGACCCTTTATTTCAGATAATGATTTCTCTTTGCAAAGTTCCAAAGTGACATGACTGGTGAACATTCAGAAATGTTTGCGTCTTCTCTAACGCAGTGCTTAAGCTTCATTTTGTTCTTGATATAATACCATAGCGAGAGTTGCTCAGAAGCAATTTCTTCTGTTGATTGTGACTATGAAAGCAATCACACAAACTGAAGTAATTTACAGTAGACTGATCTATTACTGAACTCTGTCTTTACATAAGAAATCACTGTTTTTGAAAGTAATTACAGTAAAAAAAAGACAAAGTATTTAAGTACATAAGGGGAATGTTTGTTTACTTATTCGTTGTTAATTAAGTCTAATTATGCTGCATGCCTTTCTGAATGTCCGATACACAAAAAGATTGCTTCCATCTCCAAAAACCCCAAATGAGTGAATTATTCAAATATTCTAACCCCATGTCCCAAATATTGCCTATATCTGTGTGCATTATCTTTGCTGTTCTTATTCAGACTTTTGTGCCACCCTTTTAACATTAGAAGTCCCAATGTTCACATTGAACACAGAAACTACCTATAGTATGTACATGTGCTGCATTGTCATGGAACCTCTCACCAGTGATAGCATTGTAACAATGTTGTTTTGGTTTTTCAGATCTTAAACTGCAGAAAAGCTCATTGCTTCAATGAAGTAACTTTTGCTGCTAACCTATAAGTAATATCAAAGCAAAGCATTAAGTAACATTAAGGTGGAATGCTTGACTTTAATATGATGATTAAATCCTGATACTCACACTGAGAGCCCTGAGTCAATTAGCACCTGCCCTACAAACCAGATTTACCCAAATACTGCAATTGATCAAGGAGTTGACCTCAACTGGATGTTACAGATTGGCGTCGAGTGTGAGGTGCTGGGAAAGCTCAGTAGGTCAGGCAGTATCTGAGGAGGAGAGTCAATGTTTCGAGCATAAGCCCTTCATCAGGAATCAGAATGGCACATTTCAAGGTCCAGGACTCCGTGCTGAGGGATACACTAAAGCTCGAGGGAGCTGCTGCCAAGGCGCAGAGGGAAAAGATCACTGTCCGAGGTCTTCCTGCTGAAGTTAAATGAGGGTCTGTTCAGTTATTGGATCCTCCTAGTACCTCATATGCATGTAAGTATAGTCTGGTTAGTGTAAGAAATGTCTTTAGAGTTTGATTCTATCAAACTAAACCAATGTTTGTTTGTTTCCTTGATATGCTACTGCACAGATCCGCACTGCATTTGTGACTATGTATATTTACAAAGTAATATGAATAGAATATTTTTAGAAATTAAAAACACTGCAATTGATCACAAACTCAATGTGAAACAATGCAGTGAGTCAGTTAGCATACAGGCAGGCCCTGGCTTCTGTTCCTGAGTCTATTTGCAAGTTGAAACTCAAAGCAGGACATTATAAAGCTGCTGATCATAAATACAGGAAATGTTCATATGTTGGATATATAAAATCACAGAGTGAGAGATTGTGTTCAAGAGTATGAGCATTTGTAAGATCGATGCTCATAACTCCCTGTATTATTAGACACCTTGTATATTTTATATCCTGATGTGATGATTTCAAGTCACAGATTTATGTCAACATTTAACATTGAAGATGTCACTGTAAATAATTAGAACAGAAACTGTGGGAGTGAACAGTTGGTAGCAGTGATATCGTTTCAGGCTCCAGCCAACAGATGCCAATCTGCAATGCATTTTTGAGGCATCATTTGCAACTCTATTACCATCCTGTATGTAAATTACCATTTAGGAAAACAGATAGACAAAAATGGATAAAAGTGGAATTTTAATGGAATATCAGAACTTTTGAGTAGTAAATGTATGCATTTTATTGCACTATTGATTAGAATTTACAGTCTGCAAACTCAAGTGTGTGTTACAATAAATGTTGGCACTTTTTGTATATTACTTTGGTAGTTTATCAAAATGAAGATTCCTTTATTTCGCACAGTATGCTGGTGAAAGAAAATGGTTTCTTGAATGTTAGAGTCGCAATCCTGACCTTTTCATTCAACTCTCATCATTCTGGGAGCCCCTCACCCCAACATTTCAGCAGAAACTGAAGACACATGATCTGACATCTACAGAACAAAAGAGGATTTGAGTTCCACTGGATGCTACTCTGCTATCTTAGGGGAAGAGGTCCTCATTGGAATGCATAGAGGCACACTGCTCAGGGGTTCTAGCACAGTAAGTGGGCACACATCCAGAGAACAGGCCATTGTCTGGTGCCCAGTTGGTCAGTCTGTACTTCTGCAGTTCAGCTGATGGATCATAGTCAGTCAGTTGGCTCTGTAACAGCACAGGCAGGAAGTAAAACTAATACAGTCAGGCAGACTGACTGGGGAAGGTCTTTCCTGGACTGTCTAGCCATGTCAGGGGTGAGCTGGGGTTAGTCTGTTGGGTCCATCCACAGAACCAAAGGAGGGAAAGGCAGGTGTGACTCATCCCAGGACTGACTCTCAGCAGCTTACACCATTCAGGACTGGTGTACAGGGAGGATGCTTGTGGGCACTGGACTGGGGCACAGACCAATTGTGATTTGATGGCGAGGGGACAGCAGAATTTGCCTGGGGGGATATGGTAATGCATATCTGGGAATCGTGTCATGCAGGAGATGGGTTTGATCACAGTCAGAAGCAGGGAGGGGACAGGGGGTGATGAATGGCAATGAGTGACCACACCTGGCACGGTCACTTCATACACCAAAGGCTGAGTGGGAAAGGTAGGCAGGTGAGGGTGTGTGTAGGTGGGTTGGGTGGGGATTTGGGGAAATATGAAGCCTGTGGCACTAATGGTATGAGCCACTAGGAAGGGGTTGTGGGGCTGTAGGAACTCACTCATACATTGGGGCTGATGCTGGCAGTGAAACACTCACTGTCACTTTCCATTGCACTGGAAATCAAATATGTGCAACAGCAAAAAAACTTGCGACAATCCCATTCGGAGCAGACGGGTAAACTGACCTGTGAGGATGGGGACTGCAGCAAACACTGACCATAAGGATTTGGAATGGAAGGAACATTGGTCCCATTGTTCAATGTATAGCTCACAGGCTTCCCACTCCCTGCTCCTCCTACAGTGTGGACCCTCTCTGTACGTTGCACCTCCCTGGTACAGAGGAAGTCAAATGTTAGGGAGGTTAAATGCTGCTTGATGGTGCCAAGATACATTTAGTCACGTACAAGCCTTTTCACCCAAGGTCACAAAATGGTCTCAATCTCAACAGCTGCCATTCCCCCTACCCTGGTTACATTTGAGTGTAACCCGTAGTTCCACAGTTGTGGTGGAGTCTGTTGACCTTGGCGGTTTAAGAATGTGATGCTGAATCTTCTTGACAGAGGCACATTAACTGTCCTCAACTTGAACTTCCAAGGGTCAAAGTGGGGCAGAGGGAGGCGAAAATCCCAGCAACCTCTGCAGTGTCCTGAGTTTGAAGTGGCAGAGGAAAAGGGTGAATCACTTACTCCAGGAGAGTGAAGGTAGTCATGGACCTTATTTATGCTCTTCAGGTCCTTCCTCATCATCCTGGGGATAGCACTAACACAGCTGGCAACCTCAGGTCAGGCTGGAAGGCTCCAGCATCATGCCCTCTTCTGCTGTTCCGCCAGAAAGACGAACCTGCTTCAGCACTGACCCATCCAACAGGATCAGTGCCATCTTTCCCTTCTCCACCAGCTTCTGATTCTGAATGAACAGGACAGTTTCGGAATGCCAGCGCACATTCGGGTTCCCTTACAAAGGATGACACAGACACAAGCTCTTTGTGCGGCTATCTGCTGGGTGTTGAGTCATTCCAGGAATGGTGTGTGGTAAAATAGGACAGGAGTCGGATATGATGAATGTCATATGGACAGGGTAAGTAATTCATGTGATGGGTTTGGTCAGATAGGCTGAGAAATCTGGTTAGGCCTCAGTGAAAAACCCTCCAGAAAAACTCAACTCAGCACAGGGGCTGAGCCAAAAAAGGACACAAGATTCAGACTCTAACCTCAGAAATCCCCCAACAAATCATCATCCTGGAGATCATTCTATTTCTTCCTTGGCTTGCACAGGTAGTCATCAGCTGGAAATGTGTTGCTGGAAAAGCGCAGCAGGTCAGGCAGCATCCAGGGAACAGGAGAATCAACGTTTCGGGCATAAGCCCTTCTTCAGGAATGAGGAAAGTTTGTCCAGCAGGCTAAGATAAAAGGTAGGGAGGAGGGACTTGGGGGAGGGGCGTCGGAAATGTGATAGGTGGAAAGAGGTCAAGGAGAGGGTGATAGGTCAGACTGGGGTGGGGGCGGAGAGGTCGGGAAGAAGATTGCAGGTTAGGAAGGCGGTGCTGAATTCGATGGATTTGACTGAGACAGGGTGGGGGGAGGGGAAATGAGGAAACTGGTGAAATCAGAGTTCATCCCTTGTGGTTGGAGGGTTCCTAGGCGGAAGATGAGGCGTTCTTCCTCCAACCGTCGTTTTGTTGTGGTCTGACGATGGAGGAGTCCAAAGACCTGCATATCCTTGGTGGAGTGGGAGGGGGAATTGAAATGTTGAGCCACAGGGTGGTTGGGTTGGTTGGTCTGGGTGTCCCAGAGGTGTTCTCTGAAACGCTCCGCAAGTAGCTGGCCTGTCTCCCCAATATAGAGGAGGCCACATCGGGTGCAGAGGATGCAATAGATGATGGGTGTGGAGGTGCAGGTGAATCTGTGGCGGATATGGAAGTTTCCTTTGGGGCCTTGGAGGGAGGTGAGGGGGGAGGTGTGGGCGCAAGTCTTGCACCTCCTGCGGTTGCAGGGGAAGGTGCCGGGAGTGGAGGTTGGAACGCTCACCCTCGGTACGCGCAGCCCTCCACTCACTCCGTTGCAACCCCAACCTCACTATCAAACCAGCAGACAAGGGAGGCGCGGTAGTAGTTTGGCACACCGACCTCTACACCGCTGAGGCCAAACGCCAGCTCACAGATACCTCCTCCTACTGCCCCCTTGACCATGACCCAACCCCCCCACCACCAAACCATCATCTCCCAGACCGTCCATGACCTCATCACCTCGGGGAATCTCCCATCCACCGCCTCCAACCTCATAGTCCCACAACCCCGCACTGCCCGCTTCTACCTCCTGCCCAAAATCCACAAACCTGACTGCCCCGGCCGACCCATTGTCTCCGCCTGCTCCTGCCCCACTGAACTCATCTCCACATACCTTGACACCGTCCTGTCCCCCTTAGTCCAAGAACTCCCCACCTACGTTCGGGACACCACCCAAGCCCTCCACCTGCTCCATGATTTTCGCTTCCCCGGTCCCCAACGCCTTATTTTCACCATGGACATCCAGTCCCTGTACACCTCCATCCCCCATCACGAAGGACTCAAAACCCTCAGCTTCTTTCTTTCCCGCCGTACCGACCAGTACCCTTCCACTGACACCCTCCTTCGACTGACTGAACTGGTCCTCACCCTGAACAACTTCTCTTTCCAATCCTCCCACTTCCTCCAAACGAAAGGAGTAGCCATGGGCACCCGCATGGGCCCCAGCTATGCCTGCCTCTTCGTAGGATATGTGGAACAATCCATCTTCCGCAACTACACAGGCCCCACCCACCACCTTTTCCTCCGCTACATCGATGACTGTATCGGCGCCGCCTCGTGCTCCCACGAGGAGGTTGAACAGTTCATCCACTTCAACAACACCTTCCACCCCGACCTCAAATTCACCTGGACAGTCTCAGATTCCTCCCTCCCCTTCCTCGACCTTTCTATTTCTATCTCAGGCGACTGAAACAACACGGTCATCTACTACAAACCAACCGACTCCCACAGCTACCTGGACTACACCTCCTCCCATCCTGCCCCCTGTAAAAACGCCATCCCATTCTCCCAATTCCTTCGACTCCGCCGCATCTGCTCCCAGGAGGACCAGTTCCAAAAACGCACAACCCAGATGGCCTCCTTCTTCAAGGACCGCAATATCCCCCCCGACGTGGTCGACAATGCCCTCCACCGCATCTCTTCCACTTCCCGCTCCTCCGCCCTTGAGCCCTGCCCCTCCAACCACCACCAGGACAGAACCCCACTGGTCCTCACCTACCACCCCACCAATCTCCATGTACAGCGCATCATACGCCGTCATTTCCGCTACCTCCAAATGGACCCCACCACCAAGGATATATTTCCCTCCCCTCCCCTATCAGCTTTCCGTAAAGACCACTCCCTCCGTGACTCCCTCGTCAGATCCACACCCCCACCGATCCAACCTCCACTCCCGGCACCTTCCCCTGCAACCGCAGGAGGTGCAAGACTTGCGCCCACACCTCCCCCCTCACCTCCCTCCAAGGCCCCAAAGGAAACTTCCATATCCGCCACAGATTCACCTGCACCTCCACACCCATCATCTATTGCATCCTCTGCACCCGATGTGGCCTCCTCTATATTGGGGAGACAGGCCAGCTACTTGCGGAGCGTTTCAGAGAACACCTCTGGGACACCCGGACCAACCAACCCAACCACCCTGTGGCTCAACATTTCAATTCCCCCTCCCACTCCACCAAGGATATGCAGGTCTTTGGACTCCTCCATCGTCAGACCACAACAAAACGACGGTTGGAGGAAGAACGCCTCATCTTCCGCCGAGGAACCCTCCAACCACAAGGGATGAACTCTGATTTCACCAGTTTCCTCATTTCCCCTCCCCCCACCCTGTCTCAGTCAAATCCATCGAATTCAGCACCGCCTTCCTAACCTGCAATCTTCTTCCTGACCTCTCCGCCCCCACCCCAGTCTGACCTATCACCCTCACCTTGACCTCTTTCTACCTATCACATTTCCGACACCCCTCCCCCAAGTCCCTCCTCCCTACCTTTTATCTTAGCCTGCTGGACAAACTTTCCTCATTCCTGAAGAAGGACTTATGCCCGAAACGTCGATTCTCCTGTTCCCTGGATGCTGCCTGACCTGCTGCGCTTTTCCAGCAACACATTTCCAGCTCTGATCTCCAGCATCTGCAGACCTCACTTTCTCCTCACAGGTAGTCATCAGGCAACACGTTCCAAATTTAGAATATCCTGCTTTTGATTGTCACCCAAATACCCAACTTCTCATCTTGAGACTGCCCCCACTGGATTCAAAAGGTTACTTAAAAAAATAAAGTTTGTGGTCCCTAGCCAGACTGTAGGATACATTTGACTGGGATGGAACAAAATATCAGATCCCTGGTGAAGAACCACTTTGATCTGACACCTACAGACCACAAATCTACAGTCGAGAGAAAACCTACTTCAACAATGTCATAGAGTCATAGTCATAGAGCTATGGTCATAGAGCTGTTCAGCATGGAAACAGACCCTTTAGTCCAACCAGATATCCTAAATTAATCTAGTCCCATTTGCCAGCACTTGGCTCTATTCCTTAAAACCCTTGCTATTCATATAGCTATCCAGGTGCCTTTTAAATGTTGTAATTGTACCAGCCTCCACCACTTCCTCTGACAGCTCATTCCATCCATGCACCACCTTCTGTGTGAAAAGGTTGTTCCTTATGTCCCTTTTCTATCTTACCTCTCTCACTTTAAACCTACACCCTCTAGTTTTGGGCTCCCATACTCTGGGGAAAAGATCTTGACCATTATCCTATCCATACCCCTCATGACTTTATAAACCTCTATAAAGGTCACCCCCTCAGCCTCTGACATTTCTCGGGCTGCAGCCTTACTTCGAAAGGGAGGAATAGACAGGAAGGAAGGGACACTCTTACACTTCACTGAAGCAGCGATTTGGGCAACACCTTCCTCGTCTTTGCTGCTAAGCCTTCTTTGGGCACATCTAATCCTGATTGGTGGGTGGAAAGCCTTTTGTTTTAAACTCTAACTTGATACAATCCTGAACTGAAAGTAGATAGATGCCTGGGACCTGATGAAGTGTATCCCACGACTTAGTGGGAGGCTAGGAAGGAAATTGTGGGGCTCCTAGAGGAGATAAATGTATCATCGGCAGCCACAGGTGAGGTACCCAAAGATTGGAAGGTGGCTAATGTTGTGTTGTTATTTAAGAAAGGCTGCAGGGAAATGGTTGGGATCTACAGACCGGTGAGCCTAACATCCATGTTGGGTAAGTTGTAAGAGGGGATTCTGCGAGACAGGATTTACAAGACATTTGGAGAAGCAAGGACTCGATTGGGATAATCAGCAATGACTGTGTGTGTGGGGGAAATTGTGTCTCATTAATTTGATTGAGTTTTTGAAGTGGTGACCAAAAAAGTAGATGAGGGCAGTGTGATAGATGTTATCTCCATAACCTTTAGCAAGACACTTGACAAGGTACTGCAGGGTAGGTTGCTGAATAAGATTAAATGTCACAGGATCCAGGGAGAACTCTCCAACTGGCTACAAAACTTGCTTGATGGTAGAAGACAGACAGTAGTGGTAGAGGTTGTTTTTCAGACTGGAGGACTGTGACCATCAGTATGGCACAGGGATTGGTGCTGGGTCCACTGTTACTCGTAATTTATATAAATGATTTGGATGAGAATTTAAGACGTATAGTAAGTAAATTTGCGGATGACAGCAAGACTGGTAGTATAGTGGACAGTGAAGGAGGTTATGGGAATGGAGCGAAATCTCAATTAGTTGGGCTCTGGGGCTGAGGAATGGCTGATGGAATTTAATTTAGGTAAAAACCAAGGTGCTGTATTTTGGTAAGGCAAACCAGGGGAGGATTTACAATCAATGGTAGGGCCCTGGGGAGTATTGTAGAACAAAAAGACCTAGGGGTACTGGCTCATAACTCCTTGAAAATGAAGTCACAGGTAGACAGGATGGTGAAGGAGGTTTTCGGCATGCAAGCTTTTATCAGTCCCAAAGGAGTTGGGATGACTTGTTGCATCTATACAAGATGTTGAGAGGCCACATTTGGAATACTGGTATGCAGTTCTGGTCGCCCTACTATGGAAAGGATATTACTAATCTAGAAAGAGTGCAGAAAAGATTTACTATGACGCTACCGAGACTGGAAGGTTTGAGTTCTAAGGAGAAGTTGGATAGTTTGGGACTTTATTCTCAAGCGTGGGAGATTGTGGGGTGACCTTGAGGTATATAAGGTCATGAGATACTTGGATAAGGTAGATATCTGATAGCTTTTTCCCATGTTGGGGAGTCTAAAACTAGGGGACATAGATTTACGGTGAGAGGGGAGAGATACAAAAGGGTTAAAAAGGGACAGTTTTTTCACACAGAGGGTGGTGGTAATTGTCTGGAATGGGCTGCCAGAGGGAGTGGTGGAAGCAAATACAATTTCTTCATTTAAGAAGAAATTAGACAGGTACATGGATGGGATAGGTATGGAGGGATAGGGACAAAATGCAGAAAAATGTGACTAAATTGTGAAAACAGGGCAGCATGGGCAAGTTAGGCCAAAGAAACTGTTTCCATGCTGTACACCTCTGTAACAGCACTGAGATTTTCCTTCATTTCTGACAACCCTTAAATGTTTCTAAGAAGAGAACTTTAAAAAAATGGAAAAATTAAAGCTATTGTGAAAATTTGAAATATCAATGGTGGATATCTCATTAGAAACAGATGAATAATGAGCAACGCTTCCATGTGCTTTACAATTGACATTAAATTACAATAAGCTGTATATTTGAAATAACCAAGACTGAGTATAACAAAGATATTATAGAATCTAATGACTTAAGAGGGTACAAGTCTATGCCAGTACTTTGTAGGGAGCTCCAATTAGCCCCATTCTCTTGCTCTTTCTTGATATTTCTGAAAATTCATTACCATAGAGTGCTCACCTAAACTGCCAAAGTAAATTGCTAAAAATGTTCAAAAAGATTATAAGCCAGTCACTATTCCTTAATATAGAATAAGAACATCATCAGGCGTTTTGACCAGGTTTATTTTCACCTCTGTTTTGATCTGGTTAGGTTTAAAAAGTGATTGCTGCTGAAATCACTTTTATCCTGCCCATTCACCGGTAATCCACTAGCTTTGAATAATTCGCTTTTTAAGTATGTCAATTCCTTCCATAGGCTTCAGTTCATATTCCTTCACTTTGACTCAAAGTTTCATCCAGATGAAGATGTACAATGTTTTAATGAAAGTGATATCAAACGTGTAAAACTGGAAGCCTTTTGGGATTTTTAAAGTGGACGTGTATGTGCATAAAAGTCTCTTTCCCAAAGTTATTTAACTTTTCACCACAGGTCGTTCTGCCTTAACACGCATTTCGTTATTCACTATAATTCACTATGACGGGATTGACAAATTTGGGGACACAATTTCTAAAACGTGAACTTTTAAAGCATATATAGGTTATAACACAATTCCGTCCCATTAGTTTAAATGGTGCTGGTATTACGCAATTTTCTTATAATAGGGGGTTGCACGAGAATGGAACTACCAGGTTATAGCAGAATTGACTGTAATTAGGTGAGTCACAGCTCACATTAAAAATTTGAATTCCATTTCCAAATAAAAATCTCCCTTCAAAATCTTGGCAAACCTTTTGAAATCCAAAACGTTCAAACGCTCAAACCAGTTCCTTGCATCTTCCAAACACTAGTTCACTGCTTCCTGTACACACAAAGCATGGATGGCATTCAGTTTCTTCACTTCAACCATTCAGAGTGTAATAGTTGTGCGATGGTTCCTTATGAAATTAATATATAAAGAGCAAAAAATTTACTTTACTCTTAATTTTCCAAATATTGATCAGAAGTTAATTACACCAATTATATTCCAACAGGTTTATTTGAACCGAGTGTGGTGCTGGAAAAGTACAGCAGGTCAGTCAGCATTGGAGGAGCAGGAGAATAAATGTTTCGGGCACAAGCCCTTCGTCAGGACATCTACCTCCTACCAAAGATTCACAAACCTGACTTCTCTGGCCGACTCATTGTCTCTGCCTGCTCCTGTCCCCTGAACTCATCTTTGCTCTCCTGCTCCTCAGATGCTGCCTGACCTACTGCGCTTTTCCAGCACCACACTCTCGACTCTGATCTCCAGCATCTGCAATCCTTACTTTCTTCTCTGGTTTATTTGAAACCACAAGTTTTTGGAGCACTCCCCCTTCACCAAGTGAAGGGGCTACGCCCTGAAAGTTTGAGAGATCAAATAAACCTTGTTCACCCCAGTCCAACCCTGGCACCTCCACATCATAGCAAATGGTGTAGATGAATTAAACCACTTAGAATGAAAACATTTTCTAATTTTGAACATGCTATACTCTTTTGGATTACTTTGAGATTATTTCAAATATAAGTTTGTTAAATGAAAGAAGGTACAAAGTCAATAGCACATTCATGCTGAATAAATCATGCTAAGATAGGTTAGTAACGTAACATTTTGAATCACTCAAAATAGGTCAAAGTTAGTCCATGGTGCCAGCTCTCTGAAGTTACTCCCAATTAGACTGAATTATCATCTTTAATCCACATAGCTCTACACATGCTTGCTTTTAAGTAGGCATCAGTTCAGTTTTGAAGTTCCTACTGAATCAGACTTCATTGATTTTCTAAGCAATGCACTCCAGATCAGTGTAACTTGCTGATTTTATTTAAAAAAAAGAAGTCTTTTCCCCACCCAGCTTTCCAGCCAATTACCTTGAATCTGTGCTCTCATGATTAATCCTTGAGCCAATGTAAACAGTTTCTTCTTAAATACTCTGTCAACACTCACGATTACTGTGATCACTGCTATCAAATATTGCATGAATGATCTTTGCACCAAGGAGAACAGTCCCAGCCTCCCTAGCCTGTGCACCAGCAGTTGCTCACTTTAAAAGGTTATAGGTTCAAATACCACTCCAACATAAAGAACAAAAATATCTCGAGTGACATTCCAGGATAGGACTTCAGGAAGGTTGTACACTCAGTAATGCCATCTTTAGGATAAGGACTTAACCGCAGGCTTTCCTTTCTGTCTCAGCTGAATGTGAAAGGATCCCATTACTCAATTTTGAAGAACAGTACAGTTATCCCTGGTGTGCCAATCAATATTTATTCTTTCAACTAACATCACTCCAACTAGATTACTAGTAATTAGAGCACTAGATTACTGTCACTACATTATATTTTAAAAAAAGCAACAAAAAAGACTGGAAAATCTCAGCAGATCATGCAGCATCTGTGAAGAGAAAGAGAAAGTGAAGGTTTCAGTTTGATGATTGTTTTTCCCGAGAAGATATTCTTGGAACTTGTTGTGCACAAATTGGCAGCCATGTTCTCCAACTTCGAGCAATGATTGCCTTCCAAATCTATTTAACTGGCGAGAAGATCCCTCGGGATGCCCCAGTGTTATGAAAGACTATATACAAATAATAAGGTTTTCATTTTGTTTTCTTCACATTATAATAAACCATTGGCTCGGATATCATTCTAACAAACATCCGCTGCATCTTCTCTCAAAGTGGTACCCAGAATATGAGCGCTAAGGTCTAACTAGTGTCAGAGTTATACAGCATGGAGACAAACCCTTTGGCCCAAATTGGTCTATGTCAACCAAAATGTCCATCCACGCTAACCCCAATTCCCTATACTTGGCCCATATCCTTCTAATCCTTTCCTACTCATATTTATCCAAATGCCTTTTAAAAGTTGTTAATGTACCCACCTCAACCACTCCTGCTGGCATCTTATTCCATATGCATGCCACCATCTGTGCAAAAATGTTGCCCCCTCAGGTTCCCTTTTATTCTTTCCCCTCTAACCTTAAACTGATGCCCTTGCTTCCCCACCCCTGGGAAAAAGACTGAGTGCATTCACTCCAGCCATGTCTCTCATGATCTTATACACTTCTACAAGATCTCCCCTCAGTCTCCTACGCTCTAAAGAAAGAAGTCCTAGTTTGTCCAACCTCTCCCTGTAACTCAGATCCTTGAGTCATGGTAACATACTTGTAAATTTCTCCTGCACTCTTTCCAGTTTAATAACATCCTTCCTATAGCAAGGTGACTAAAACTGAACACAATACTCCAAGTACGGCCTCATCAATGTCCTGTACAATGGCAATAGGACTTCCTAGCTTCTGTACTCAATATCCTGACTGATGAAGGCCAGTGTGCCAAAAACCTTCTTCACTGCCCTGTCTGTCTGTGACTCCACTGTCAGAGAACTGTGAACCTGAACTCCAAGATCCCTCTGTTCCACTACACTCCTTAAGGCCCTACCATTCACCATGAAACTCCTACATTGATTTGACTTTCCAAAATGCAAGACCTCACACTTATCTATATTAAATGCCATTTGTCATTTCTCAGTCCACTTCCTCAGCTGATCAAGATCCTGCTGCAGTTTCTGATAACTTTCCTCACTGTCCACAATACTGCCTATTTTAGCGTCATATACAAACTTACTAATTGTACATTTTCATCCAAATTATTGATATAGATTACACACAGTATGTGGCCCAGCACTGACCCCTGAGGCACTCCACTAGTCACAGGCCCCCAATCCAACAAGCATCCTTCCACTATTACCCTCTGCTTCCTACCATCAAGCCAATTGTTTTAACAATTTGCCAGCTCCCCAGATTCCATGTGATCTAACCTTCCACATCAGCCTACCATGTGGAACCTTATCAAAGACCTTACTGAAACCGATACAGACTACAGCTACCACCCTGCCCTCATCAACCTTCCCAGTCACTTCATCAAAAGAACTCTAACAGATTTGTGAGGTGAAATCTCCCACTCAAAGCCATACCGTATACTCATAATCAAACCATGTCTTTCCAAATGCATGTATATCTAAACTCCCAGAAAAAAAAACAGGTAGTGATTTTAGTAATCTGTAGCATAACTGCAATTTATATTGTCGTTAAAATATTTGGCATAAACAATACGCCAAATAGATCAAGTTTGTTTTACTGTTATAAACCTATCCTGGACATTCTCTGTGGAATTTGCAAATCCAGCATAAATCATGGAAAATTATGCATCTCCTGATCTCCTGAGGCCACATGGTTGCACTAAAAAGAATGGTAATGCTTCAACTGAAGATTAAAAACACACTTTGAATATTAAGCTGGTAATACAAAGGAGTACTTCAGCAAAAAAGCAAAAAGGAACAGTTTTAAAGCAGAATTTCAGTTGATGGCATAAACAGATTGGAGTCAAAGGCTTCAGTCAAGATCATTATTTAGCTTTTAATGGGTAAAACAAGGTTAATTTTCTAAAAACTGTTTTTATCAATCTGGTTCTGAAGGTGATCAGAGGCCCAACAGGTTTATTTGAAATCACTAGCTTTCAGAACATTGGCCCTTTGTCAGGTGATGGGGCAATGCTCCAAAAGCATGGTCATGTGACTTCTGATCTTGGCCCCTCCAGTCCAATACTGGCACCTCTACATCATGGCCCTGAAGCAATATTGTTAAATACATCAATTCATAATGTGTTCATGACATTTCAGTTTCCACTTTAACCGCGGGTGCTCCTTCATCCTGATGTAAAAACTTGAAGGGATTTTGAGGTTGGTAACTTTGATTTCCTGTTTGACTGGTTTTAAATATGATTGTTTGCTCAGACATCTTGGTGCTGGGAATCCCCTTGAAAGAATACAGCAAATTAACTTTATGCTGAGTGCTTAAGTTCTCACCACAAATATTGCTGCATTTCTTAGCTCAGCTTTCCGAGGGGTCAGCAATGAATGCTCTTTCTTTGCCAATGACAGAATTGCTAGCCTGCCTTAATGACAGTTCAAAACACTCTGCTAAGTTTGGCAAATAGTGCAAGGATTAAATAGAGTCAGCATGGATTTAAGAAAGGAAAATCATACTTGACAAATCTACTGGAATTTTGAGCTTGCAACTAATACAATTGATAAGGGGGTGCTAGTGGCTGTTGGGCTTTCAGAAGATTTTCAACAACATCCGACGCAAGAGATTCATGTGCAAATTTGAAGTGCATGGGATTGAGGATGCTCTATTGACATAGATAGGGAACCGATCAGCAGACAAGAAAGAAACAGTAGGAATACACGTAATATTTTCTGATTGGCAGATTGCAGCTTGTGGGGTATTGCCTGTATCCCAGCAATTCACAATAAATATTAATGATTTAGATAAGTGAATTATTTGTAATGAAGGCAGGCAGGCAGCATTAAATTGGGTTGGAGAATGAACTTTGAGGAGGATGCAGAGATACTTCACAGTGATTTGGACAAAATGAGAGAGTATGGAAGATGCAGTATAGTGTGGATACATGAGAGATTATCCACTTTGGTAGCAAAAACAGGAAGGCAGATTATCTGAATGGCGATAGATTGGGAAAGGGGAGGTGCAATGCGATCTGAATGTCCTTGTGCACTAAGCAACTAAGCATGCAGGAGCAGCAGGTAGTGAAGGAGGCAAACACTATGTCGGCCTCCTCAGTGAGAGGATTCAAGAATGAGAGCAGGAATGCCTTGCTGCAACCATTCAGGGCATTGGTAAAACCACAGGTGGAGTATTATGTGCAGTTCTGGCCTGTTTAGCTGAAGGGAGGATGTTCTGGTTATGGAGGGATTTCCACAAAGCTTTACCAGACTGATTCCTGGAGTGGCAGGATTGACTTAAGAAGAGCTCAGTTGGTTAGGATTATATTGGCTGGAATTCAGAAAAATGATTGGGGCTGTGAGGAATTCAAGAAAACCTATAACATTCTAACATTACTAGACAGAGCAAATGTAGGTAAGATGTTACCGGTGACTGGGGGGTCTAAAAGCAGGAATCAGTCGAAGGATATGGCGGAGTCCATTTAAGACTGAGATGAGGAATACTTGTTCATGCAGAGATTGGTGAGCTCTGGAAACAGTTGCAGCCATAATATTGAATATTTTCAAGAAGGTGTTAGATACAGTTCTTAGGGCTAAAGAGATCAAAGGGTGTGGGGAGAACGTGAGAACAGACTTGCCTGGCTGATCAGCCATGATCATATTGAACGATGGAGCCAATTGGCTGTGTCTGCTCTCTAAGGCCAGGTGGCACAGATAGAAGTAAGCAGATTATGGAGGGTCAATACTTGGGTATCTCATGAATTTTATTTTATGATTTGATTATTGGAGTGCATTTATGCTACTGGCACCATATTTAAAGGCTAGCTACACAGAAATTCTGACACCAAATGCCTGCAAGAACCTTTCACTTTGCGATCTTCCATTGTAATATCTGAGAAAGTGACCAAGGTCATAGCTCCATGGTTCGGCAACGGGGCCTGGAGATGTTGTTAAATAGGATGCACGGAACAGGAACAGCAGTCAGGTTTGTTTCACATTGTTAGTAAACTGGGTGAAGGATGGAGAAGCTCTGTGCTGACTCTGGCAGGTGTGTGTCTGGTTGTCTCCACGTAGAAAGTGGGGACTGCAGATGCTGAAGATCAGAGTCAAAACATATGGTGCTGGAAAAGCACACAGTCGGTCAGGCAGCAGAGTAGCTGGAGAATTGGCGTTGCAAGCATAAGCTCCACACTCCTGATGAAGGGCTAATACACAAAATGTTGATTCTCCTGCTCTTCAATGCTGCCTGACCTGTTAGGCTTTTCAAGCGCCACCTTTTTGATTCTGGCTATCACCATGAAGACACCATCTTCATATCTGCTGGATATGCACACTGGCCTGCACTCCATTGCTGCAGCCATAGGTGCTTAACATCAATGGCAAGGAAAGAGAATGATGATGGACATTAGACATGCTCCTGATGGCCCTTCCTCTTATAGGGGTAGGGTGGTGCCAAGTGGGCACCCACAGGGTGAAGCCAAACACAGGACTCCCAGAAATTTCTTCTAGAAAGAATGTACCAACCCCTAATTGTGATCCCAAAGCCTGTAGAAGTCCAAACTGAGGAGATTAAGGCTGCACCTATGCAGGACACTCAATGGGTCCAAATATCCCTGGCTAAGTCTTCGAGGTTTAATGGGGCCAACTCGAGAGCAGGATCCCTCCACCCCAGCTGGAGAAGGCAGGACTGTGCTTGGATGCACAAAAGGATGGCTGAAAGTAGAACATTGATGGCACGGGTGACAAATTGTTGTAAATTATTGGGCATGCTTATAAACGTGTCTTCATTTGCACACACAAAATGTTTGCTCTGGTGTCTTTGCTGCTGTTGGAGCTCAACAGTCTCATCAGACATTCCAAATGTGCAGACGCTGGAAATCTGAAATAAAAAACAAAGTACTGGAGAAACTCAACTGTTCTGGTATTATACGTGGTGAGAAAAAACAGAGTTGACCAACATTTTTCTATTTTAACTGATTTCTTATGTGGACTGGAACATTAAAAATGATAACTTCAGTGACATGTGATGCTAGCGCACTGACTGCTCCTTTTTGACTGTCCCCATGACTTATCCCACCTGCCTATCTTCCTTTCCACCTATCCACTCCACCCTCCTCTTTGACCTATCACCTCCATCCTCACGCCCCTTCGCCTATTGTACTCTATGCTACTTTCTCCCCACCCCCCCCTCTCATTTATCTCTCCACCCTGCCTCTATTCCTGATGAAGAGCTTTTGCCCGAAACATAGATTTTCCTGCTCCTTGGATGCTGCCTGACCTGCTGTGCTTTTACAGCACCACTTTAATCCAGAACTCTGGTTTCCAGCATCTGTTGTCCTCGTTATTAACCCTGCTCCTTTTTCAGTACACTCAGTCAGACACAAACTTGTAAATACTTGAAAGTAGGCTTTTACTACTCAAAACCATTTTCACTAATGGTTCCCATTCGCACATTTTCTTTTTCCCCAGCTCATTATTGATATCGCTATCTGAGCTCCCTCACCACATGCCATCTATATATTTCCTATCTCCAATCAATTCTGCAGAAGGGTCACTGGACCCAAAACATTGACTCTGCTTTCTTTCCACAGATGATGGGAGACCTAGCGAGTTTCTCCAGCTATTTCAGTTTTTGCTGATTGCAAGTGGAAAGATTTAGAGCATGCAATCAGATGGTTAACTAGAATCTTGAGTGACAGAAAAGATGAAGGCCTGCAAAAATACCTGGCCTGTGAACTTTCCACAGCAAGCAGGAGCTGCTTGCTATAAAACCAACAAGATGTGACTTAATTAAAGGGAGTCTAAATCTAGTTCATTCATCCCAGAGCAGGTTTTAATTATGTTCTCTCATGCAGTGTGTTTGCCATAAAAGCTACTGGCACATGCACTAGGTATGACATTGACATAGCATGCTGTTGTACAGGAACCAGTCCACCTCCTCGGCTGTTCAGTGCTCAAAAATGCATCAAGCTGCCTGCTTATACCTTTGTTTAATAGCAATGCAAGTCACACAGATTGACAAACTGCAAACAGCAAAGTGAGTGAACCTTAAGAAGTGTAGCTAAAACCCATAAGATGCATCTTGTGTACGTATACCAGAAGTGTATTTCTGTGTGCAGTGACCTGGTAGAAACGCACAGGGGGTTCTGACTTCTGAACATCCGACTTATGAATGGTTGTAGTTACGAACGCAATCCCAATCACAGGTGTTTTAATAATAATTTTAAAGATCAGATATTCAAAAGTTTCCTCATACATGAGCAGCTATTTAGTATTATTCTGCATTGTGTTCTAACTTGTAGCGGACTTATGAGCGGACTCAAGAATGGAACCTGTGCGTAACCTGGGAACTGGCTGTACAAGTATCCCTGAATCCTGAAGAACTGAAGTGGTGAGAGAGTTGGTCAGAGAGCAGACACAATGATGTGAGGAGGCTGATGATCTCAGCAATGCCGAGTGGTATTAGTGTTGGGCTATTAATCCAGAAACTCAGCTAATGTTCTGGAGACCTGGGTTCGAATCCTGCCATGGCAGATGGTGGAATTTTAATTCAATAAAAAAAGATTAAACTTTAAGAATCTACTGGCCGCCATGAAATTGTCGATTGTCAGAAAAAATCCACCTAGTTCACTAATGCCCTTTAAAGAAATCTGCCCCCCTTACTTGGTCAGGCCTCCGTGTGACTCCAGACCCACAGCAATGTGGTTGACTCTTAATCGCCCTCTGAAATGGCCTAGCAAGCCACTCAGTTGTACCAGTTGCTACGAAGTCTCAAAAAAAATTGACAGTTTAACTGGCATCGACCTTGACACCAGAAAATACTACAACAGAAGCAGTCCTGTCAAAGTCCTCCTTACTAACATCTGGGTGCTAGTGCCAAAATTGGGAGAGCTATCTCAGACTAGTCAAGCAATATCCTGACATAGTCATACTCATGGAATCATTCCTGACAATGTCACAGATACCACTATCACTGTCCTTGTATATGTCCTCTCTCACTGACAGGACAGGCCCAGCAGAGGTGGTGGCATGGTGTATACAGTCAGGAGGGAGTCGCCCTGGAAGTCCTCAACATTGACTCTGGACCCCATGAAGTCCATCTTGAACAACACTTAGAAGAAGCACTGAGAATAGCAAGGGCACAAAATATAATCAGGGTGGGGGATCTCAATGTCCATCACCAAGAGTGCCTCAAACTGGTCAGGTCCTAGAAGACATAGCTGTTAGACTGGGTCTGCGGCAGATGGTGAGAAAACCAAGAGGGAAAAATATACTTCACTTTGTTCTTAAAAATCTACTAGCTGCAGATGGAACAGTTCACGACAACAAAGAGTGACCACCACATAACCCTTGTGGAAACAAAGTCCTACCTTCACATTAAGAATAACTGCCATCGTGTTGCATGCTAAATGGGACAGACATCGAACAGATCTGGTAACTCAAGACTGGGCATCCATGAGGTGCTGTGGGCCATGAACAGCAGCAGAATTATACAGTACACAATCTGTAACCTCATGGCCTGGCATATCCCCCACTCAACCATTGTCATTTAGCCAAGGGATCAATGCTGGTTCAATGGAGAATGCAGGTGGGCTTGCCAGGAGCAGCACCAGGCATACCCAAAGAGGAGGCATCAACCTGGTGAAGCCTCCGAACAGAACTACCTGCAATCTAAACAACAAAAGCAGCAAGTGACAGACACAGCTAAGCAATTTCCCCAGTGGATTAGATTGAACTCCTGCAGTCCTGCCACATTCAGTCATCGTAGCTCCAGGATATCTCTGCAGGAGTTCCTCAAGGTCATGCCCTAGGCACAATCATCTTCAACTGCTTCATCAATGACCTTCCCTCCATCACAAGGTCAGAAGTGGGGATGTTCGCTAATAATTGTTCAATGTTGAATGCCATTTATGACTCCTCAGATACTGAAGCAGCCCATATTAAAATGCAACAAAGTCTGGTGAATGTCCAAGCCTGGATTGAGAAGAGGCAATTAACATTCACGCCACAAAAATGCCAGCTAATGAGCATCTCCAACGAGCAATTTAAACACTGCCTCAACACTCAATGATCTTACTATCAAACAGGGGTGGGGTTGTTATCACTGACCAGAGACTTACCGTATAAGCACAGTCGCTATAAGAGCAGGTCAGAGGCTAGGCCTTCTGCAGCAAGTAATACACCTTCTGACTTCTCAAAGCCTGCCCATGATCTACAAGGTACAGGTCCACTTGCCTGGATGAATGCAGCTTCAACAACATCCGAAGCTTAACACAATCCAGGTCAAAGCAGCTCACCTGATTGGCACTGCATCCACAAACATCCAGTCCCTCCACCACTAGCACTCAGTAGTACACACGCTATCTACAAGATGTACTTCAAAGATCCTCAGGGAACACCTTCCAAACCCACGACTGCTTCCATCTAGAGGGACAAAGGCAGCAGATACATGGGAACATCATGACTTGCAGGTTCCCCTCCAAGCCACTTACATCCTAACTTGGAAATATATCGTTGTTCCTTCACTGTCACTGGGTGAAAATCCTGGAATTCCCTTCCTAATGGCATTGCGGGTGAACCCACAGTAGGCAAACTGCAGTGGTTCAATGGGACAGCTCACCACGATCTTCTCAAGGGCAACAAGAGATAGGCAATAGATGCTGTCCAGCTAGCGACAACCATATCCCACAAAAGAAATTTTTGTTCCTTCTGCCACTGGAAACAATTTCTCCTTGTTTATTCTGACAATGCCCTTCAATATTTTGAACATTTGTATCAAATCTTCTCTCACCCACCTCTGCATTAGGGAAAATAACTTTAGTTATATGAAATCCAAGTATAGCCATGTTATGATTCTCTGCCCTCGTTAAAGACTGGCTTTCCACTGCATTAGAAGGAATCTGGGGTCATTTAAGAAAATGACAGATGGGACCTGGAAAATCCAGCCTAAAACACACCATCCTTGTGGACAGAGAAGCACACAGGCATTACTTATAAGACAACTGGACCATTTTAATTTGGTGCACAGGACCAGTAAAAATTACTCACTTCAGGAACAGTCTCAAAGATTATTTTGAAGACATAAATCCTTGTAATGGCAGACACCTTATGTAGAACTGACAAGCTGTCATTTAAATTCTCTGCCTCTGTGTCACAATGAGAAAAAGATCAGCTCAAGAACTTTCAATAGATTTGTTAAATTAAACCCGATGCCTATCATTATGGTATTATTTCTATTTGGTGGAGAGAGGTCTGCAAGTTCAGTTTGAGCATCCAATAGGTTCTCGGAGGATTAGTCGTCTTCGGAGTGTATGATTGAGATGGACAGTCAGTCAGTCAGTCAGCATGAAGGCTAAATATTGGTCATAACAATTGGGACAAAATCCTACAAAACCATCCCACTTTGTCTACACCCCCACCAGAATAAAAAGCACTTTGTTCAGAGACAACTGTTCCTCAAAGCATGTGCATCAAACTGGGACATTTCCCAATCATAGACTTCTTGACTCTACAATGAAAATCCAACATTTACCACAGTTTTTGTTTCTGATTTTCAGTAATTACTGGAAATTACTAGTCTCACAAATACTCCTAAACTCAGTTATGGAAGGCAGGCTACTGGGCAATTACAACTTTCCAACATTTTAAAGTTATTTTGCAGATTTAGTTTAATTTAGGCAACTATTTGCATTCTGAATTTTCTCTTTTAAAAAAATGATGATTTAAATGTATATCTATGAATTCCTTGCTTTGTTTCTTTAAAATGTTTAAATATTATTTGGACTCAAATACAAAGTTACTGATCTAATTTTTGACAAACCAGAAAAACAAAACTGGAAAATTTCAACACAATTTATTTATTCCACACAATAGCTAACTGCTTCGATCAAGTTTCTTTATGTTTTACTATTTACAGCAATAAGAAACAAACATATACAATCATGAGAAATAAAAACAATCTTACAGTATAGATATCAGTGCCTAACACACCAGAAGACCTGCATCAACATTTAGATTAGTCATATTTTAACAACAAATTCCACATACATTCTTTGCAAAGCTGCAACTCCCAATTGGTGGAAGAGTACAAATACATCCTGTTGCTACAATTCAGTTGTTAAAATTAACATAACAACTTGTTTGGAAACAGGAATTAACAAAATTACTGCATCTGAATTCCAGAACTCTAGTCAGTAGTATTATTCTTTCCTTAAAAGAACATGACAAGCAGCAGTGTGAAACTACGTATATTCAAGCTGCAACAGCATTGGCGAAGATCTGACACTGTATTTCATATGAGTTCAAGGGGAAGCACAGAATCCACAAAGAAGTGTTTGCATTTTAAATCATCTTGTATGGGCCTGCATGCTCAATGTGTCTATTATTTGGCTAGGAAAATGACAATGGGTCAATTAAAATATTAATTTGCAAAACAGGAGACTTCACAATAACTATAAATCAGATTTTCTAATTTGTTCCTTTAATCAGAGCCCCAAAAATAAGATATCAATTCCCATATATTTTGATATCAGAACCACACAAACTAATGTTTGTCCAGAAGAGTTAAACATTGCTAACCACACCTTCAAAACATTCACCTAACCTCATTAATTGTAATGAATGCACAATTCTGAGGCTGCCTATTGTAATAGTGCCAAAGAATATTAGGTGTATAAGCAGATATACTCTCTCAAGCTGCAACATCCATTTTAATTAAACCTGCAGTGTAATCATAAATATTATTCAACTGCTTAAGATAACCAGTAGGATGGTATTTTTTCAGTTATGAAATACACTTTAAGACATCAAAAACTCATTTGGAGGTGCCAGTATTGGACTGTGATGTACAAAGATGAAAATCACACAACACCAGGTTGTGGTTCAACAGGTTTATTTGGAAGCACTAGCTTTCACTAGCTTTCTTTCATCAGGTGGTTGTGGAGTATAAGATCGTAAGACACAGAATTTATTGCAAATGTTTACAGTGTGATGCAAGTGAAATTATATATTGAAAAAGACCTGGATTGTTTGTTAAGTCTGTCATCTTTTGTATGTAAATCCCAGAATCTTTTTTAAAGTTAGATTTTCAAGCAAACTTTAACATTAAGTGCCGTGTCAGCTCAGATTATGCACCGAAGGTGTGAGGTTTTCGACCGTCTGTGTCCCAATGTTCAGATTGATCCTATTTCTAAAAAGGGGATTTACAGAATCTTACATGGATTCATGCAGCTTTTGAGCAAAATAAAATGTAATTCTGCAAGTACAAATTCACCCCACAAATGTGTGTACCCGCACATGTGGGTGTTATAGTGTGAGAAGGGGAATATGTCTGTGAGAGGGGGCATATGTGAAACAGAGTGTAGTGCAGTGGGGTCACCTGCAGTGTGACAGTACTTTCCAGGAGCCAAAAACTACACCATGTTCTTTGCAACATGTTATCGATGAGGATTAGCACCTTCCCCTTCGTGCCTTTCAACAACCATCAAAGCTCAAGCAGATCACTGTTCACAGCAACTCGCCTGGCCTTCACGACAACATCATATAACCCTGTCACGGCAGATGCTGCAAGACATGTCAGAGTATTGACACCGATACCGCCATTACATGTGGGGTCACCACCATGTACGTGGCACGTACCCATGTTGCCTAGCCTATATGTTGCAGACAAGGATGCCCTGAGGCATGGTACATGGGCGAGACTGAGAGGACACTACGACAATGGATGAATGGACACTGCCCAACAATCACCAGCCAGGAGTGTTCCCTCCCAGTCAGGGAACACTTCAGCGGTCCGGGACATTTGGCCTTGAACCTTCAGTGACCATCGTCCAAAGGCTGACTTTCAGACAGGCAATGCAAAATGGCTGAACAGTGGCTGATAGCCAAATTTGGTACCCATGGAGATGGCCTGAGCTGGGACCTTGGGTTCATGTCACACTAAAGGTGACCCCACTGCACTGCACACATACACACACTCACTCACACAAACCCTCTCATATGCACACCCTCTACACTCTCACCCACACACACACCCTCTCAGACCTACACACACACAGAATTTAACTTTAAAAAGAGGTCTGGGATTTATATATGAAAGAACATAGTCATTCTAAAATACAAGAGACTTAAACAATCCAGATCTTTTTCAATATATCATTTCAGATGCATCACACTGTAAACTTTTTCTATAAACTCTGTGCCTTACGATTTATACTCCACAACTACTGGATGAAGGAACAGCACCCAAAAGTTTGCTCATCCAAATAAACCTGTTGGACTATAACGTGATGTTGTGTAATTTTTAAGTAAAAATTACAAAAAAAAGGATGTTTCATTGCTGCTTACATTTCTAGAGATCTTTAATGATATGAAATATTCATGTACGCTACAAGATACAGAGAAGAGTGAAAGGTTTATAAAAATTATGAACTAGATTTTAAGATTTCAAAACATTCTCTCTACACACAACTAAAGATAGTCATTTCATGGGAAACCTCCGATAGGAACACACAAATTATGCCACGGAATACAAAATTGATCTTAAAATGTTCATTAATTCTGCATTCCTAAACAGTTGTCTTTTATCAATATACTTTAAACACAAAGATTCAAACCGCACATTTTGATGCGCCATTTTACAAGTATCACATTTTCAGATCAATTTGGTCAGGAAAAAATACAAAGGATAGACACTCCTATGCACACTTGGCCTTATTTTGTTTCCTACACAATAGAAAAATTACGCTACATGGGAACATTTAACACAGTAAAAAGATACCAGACAAGCATTTGCTTGTTTGCATTTGGTTGCACTTTTTTCCTCCCAGATTTGAAGGCAGTGTTTGTGTGTTACACTTCAAGTCATGAACATGCAATCAAAGCTGACACAGCTTTCAATGAGATTTAAACCGTGATGCTGTGTCTGTCTGTTACAGTGACTCTGGTGAATAGAAAAGATCTCAAAAGAACAACAAGCTCTCCTCGTGTCATTCAACACCACCAAAATAAATTTAACTGGACATTCTCTGCATTTGCTGTTTTGTGACCTTATCTCACATACACTATGTATCACATTTGGCTGAATAACAAGTGGCTGCACTTCAAAAGTAATTCATTGGTACCTCTTGTGTATAATGAACATTTTTCTTTTGATTTAGTGCAAACTCTGTGATTATAATTGTTACAGCTCCAGTCTATATAGCAACCAAAAATTTAATATTTTTGCATATCTCCACTGCACTAGAAAAGCATACTCATCTTTAGAAATAACATTGCAAAAGGTGATGAAAATATTTGAACTGAAATACAGTCTGACCTAAGGGCCACAAAAGGGCTCTTCATTGGAGTAAACAAAATTAGGATATAAATTCAATTTTCTTGTTATCTTTCTTGGTTAGGAAATACTTAGTTGCATACAATTTGATTCACCAGCCAGTTCTCCTATTTTAAAATACAGTCAAAACATTTCATTCCTAATTACAATCAAAGGACAGCTTCATATTTGAATCAGATAACAATAAACACAGTCACTAAAAAACAATTGGTTCAGTCTTGCTCTCAAACAGCATGGCAGAAAATATGCATTAAAATAATATTAGACAGAAATATAGCCAATCGTAATATGCAATCTAATGGCATGGCAAAACTCCTACTGTACCTTTACCATCTCATCAGGGAATCATCCCTGGTTCAAAGAAGAGTGCTAGAGGGCACTCCAGGAGCAGCCTCAGATTGATCTAAATATTAGTTACCAAAATGAAGAAGCTACAAGACTGTATGTGCGCCAAATATCACAAACAGCAAGTGACAGACAGAGTTGAGAAATTCCACAATGAACAGATCAGATCTAAGATTTGCAGACCTGCCACATTTTGCTGAGAGCGGTGCTGAACAATTGAAATACTCATTAGAGGTAGATGCTCCACAAATATCCCATTCTCAACAATGAGTAGTCTATCAGATCACTGCAAAAGATAAGGCAGAAGCATTTGCAATAATGTTCAGCTAGAAGAGCTGACTGCATGGTCCATCTTGGCCTCCATCAGAAGTCCCCAGAATCAGTTGTCAATCTTCAGTCAATTTGATTCATTCTACATGATATCAAGGAACAGGAGTAACTGGCACTGCAAAAGTTATGGGGCCTGATAACATCCTGGTAAAACTGAAGATGTGTGCTCAGAAACTTGCCGTACCTCCAGTCAATCTGTTCCAGTACAACAACACATGCATCCACGTGACATGGAAACTTGGCCAGGCTCATCTTGTTCATGAAAAGGACACATCCAACCCAGATTACTGCCTTATCAATCAACTCTCCACCATCAGTAAAGTGATGGAAGGCATCAGTGAGTGCAATCAATCAATACTTCAGGTGCAGTTAGGCGACTCCCTTGACATTAGGTTGGATTTGACCAAGAGCGTCATCAAGGAGCTCTAAACCTGGAGTCAATGGGAATAGGGGAAAGGTCTCCACTGATCAGGGTCATAACTGGCACAAAGGAAGATAGTTGTGATTGTTGGAGATCAGTCATCTCAAATCCAGAACATCTCTGCAAGAATTCTTCAGGGCACTGCCCTGGGCCCAAGCATCTTCAGTTCCTTCATCAATGATCTACTCTTCAGCTTATTGTCAGAAGTGGGGATAATGGCTGACAACCGCACAATGTTCAGCACCATTCACTACTCAGTTTTTGAAGCAGTGATATTCAAATACAACAAGACCTAGTCAATATCAAGTTTTGGACTGATATATACCAGGTAATGTGCATCCCGAACAAGAGAGAATCTAATCATCATCATTTGACATTTAATCACGCTACCATCACTGAATTCCTTACAATCAATATCCTGGGGATCTCAACTGGACTTGCCATATAAATACAGTAGCTACAAGAGCAGGTCAAGGCTCAAAGTCCAGTAGCATATATCTCACCCCAAATCTCCCCCAAAGCCTGCCCATCACTAAAATGCACAAGTCAGGAAAGCGGTGGAATACTCAATTGCCTGGATGAGGGCAGTTCCAATAACATTCAACAGTCTTGACACCATTCAAGCCAAAGCAGTCCACTTGTTTGGCACCACACCCACATTCACTTCCTTAACCTACGCTCAGTAGAAGCAGTGCACACCATCTACAAGATGCACTGGAGAAATTCACCAAGGTTCCTCAGATAACACCTTCCAGGCTTGCAACCACTACCATGCAGAAGGACAAAAGCATCTGGTGCACGGGAACACCACCAATGTCAAGTTCTCGTTGAAGCCACTCCTCATCCTGACTTGAAAATAGATCACTTTTCTTCAGTGTTGTTAGGTCAATATTCTGGACCTCCCTTGCCTATTTGCAAAGTGGGACTACTTACATTAATTGGACTGTTAACTGTTCAAGCTGGCAGCTCACCACCACCACCTCAATCACAATTAGGGTTGGGTGATAAAAGCTGGCCCAGTCAGCAATGCCCATATCCATGAGTGAATAGAAAATACATATAATTGTGGCAAACAAGATAATGTTTTTGCTCATGAATTAAAGAAGCACATTTTATTTTGCCATGAAATATTTTTACCTGAGGAAGATTTCATTGCTTAGAATCAGAGTGAAACGACAGAACATGCTATCTGGCCCAGTATACCAATGTTAGTCCTTTGTACGAGCTGCCCAATTAGTTCAACAGTTTTGATTCAATTCACTTTTGATGTTGTTACTGTTTCCACTGCCATCTTTCAGACAGTACATTCAAGATCAGACGAACGCAGCAATTCTTTTTTGCCCCCGGCTTTTTCCAAGTGCTGCCACTAACATGATGAGCTGAATATAACTTCATCCCGTACTATACAAAGTAATCCTCACCTCATATTTGAGAGATCGATGATAAGCTTTTTTGAAAACTCTTCCTCGCTTATTTTCATCCCAACGAGGAATTCTCTGAAGAATTATCTTCCACACTCTTAATAGCAAAGAATTTCGAAAAACAATGGCTAATCACGTCTTTCAATCCAAATGAAAAGTTGCGGTTTCACACTTGAAAGATGAATACAATCCCATAAAGTAGTTCAGCAATTAAAAGCAATGGAGTTAATGAGCATTCAGGAGCAGTGACACACTGCTGACTAACTCATAAGGTAGAATGGTGCAGCAACTCCTGAAACATGTCAGTTGAGTCTAGTACTGATACACAGCCAGCAGTTGACATTTCTAATGTACTGCAATTAATTCTCCCACAATAGCTGACACTAAAACTACTGAAATAAACAATAAGACAAATGTCATAATTTGCATATTGCAAGTGAAAAATAACAAAATATTGTAACTTATCATAATGGTTGTGAAAATGGACAAAAGATGTGTATAACTTAGAAGATAAAAATATACCTCAATAATATTTTAAACTCGTAAAATGGAAATTGATTTCACTTCAATTGGACACAGCAGTTTTTGTGAGAGACAAGGAAAGTTGGATTTTCTCTTGGCCTTTGTTTTGCAAACATATCAGTCAAAATAAACACTCTCAGATAATTTTTAGATACAACTATAAATCACCATCCCAATAATACTAATTTCACTCCACTACTCTCATCATTCGAATGTCTCTCTTCCGATAATGTCAAATCTCAACATTCATTAATAAATTGATCTTTTAAAAATATGGAGCATTTTCCATCTTAAAGTGCTGACAACCTTTTGGTTTAGTTCAGGCCATATTTGCAAATCCCCAAAATTGATCAGAACATCTGTGTATGCAACTGTGTGCACATTTGCTCATTTTTATGTCTACAATGCTGAGCACATAGTGACCCCAATGTTCCTTGGATCCAAGTTAATTGCCACTGTTAACAATGAGGCGGCTGGCAACTTGCAGTTATGCTGATAAATTTTTGTTGCAGTAGGCCAAAGACAAAATTAAGCAAGAAAATGACAGACACGTTAAATAATTAATTTTTAACATTTTTGCCATGGGGGAAACAGTATGCAAGACAAAGGAAATAATTTTGTATCAGATGACTGTTGGACAATTGTGGGATGGGAGGGGATAAACTGCTTTCCTGAAGAGAAAGACACTGATCCCGCAGTGTTTACATTGGGTGGGCTACATTGTTTAATCCATCCCTCAATCCGGACAAATTCATGACCTTGGGAATTGCCTGCCAATCTGATGAGTTGTTGGCAGCTTCCTTCATCCTGGCAGCGCTATAGTTCATTAGCAGGCACTGCAGGGAGTTTTAGGATGGGGAGTGAATTGGGATGGCATCAAGGTCAGGTTCTGTTGTGCTGGTGGCTTGGAACAAAGGACAGGGTGACATTTTAAGTGGTGCCCCTCATGCACACTGGCCACCCTGAATTAGGTGCCTCCCTTGTTTCCCACCTTGCCAAGTAAACCCCATAAAAATGATCTACCCACACCAGTCATATTTTGATGTGGGTATTATCAGGATCAATTGAACATTTAGTAAGCTACAGAGGGTGGGTTGCCAATTTGAGGGTAATTTAGCGGCCCAGATTATGATACTGGACAAGCAGTTAAATATAATAGGAGCTATGGTACTCTAAATGGCAGAACATGACTGACGGCATCCAGAAAGATCTATGTTAAGGTCCTAATTGTCCTGCATTTATTGACATCTTGGATAAGAGGATAAAATACCACACATCCAAGTTCCCTGAAGACCTAAAGATGGGTGACAATGTAAGTTATGCAGATGGTAGGGGCAAGATTATGCCAAACAGATTTTAATGAAGATGAGAAATCCACTTTGGACCGAAAGAGGATCAAGATACTTTTTTATTTAGCAAAAACCCAGCAGCAGTGAAGGTGGGAGAGACTTGAGGTGAACAATGTTATCCAGATGAATGAAATGTCTTGGACAGATACAGACAAATTGATAAGGCTTGTGAAATGGTTGCCCTCATCTATAGATGCTGTTAGAGGTCATGCTACAGTGAGTAAAATCACATCTGATATATGATATCAAGTCATTTGTATTCCATCTTGGAAGGGATACATTTGGAGAAGGTGTAGCTGAGGTGGTAGCCAGTGGGGTTTCCAAAGGGTTTGTGTCAGGAACCAGTAGGAATGGCAAAGTGATGGTACAAAATGCCTGCAACACGAACATATTAGGAAAATGGGGAATCGCCTTAATTGAAACTTAATATTGGGAAATGAAAGGTGGTATATTTTGACAAAGTGATAGGGATGGGCAATATAGACATAATGATGCAATTTTAATAAGTATACAACAACCAAGGGATCTGGGAGTGTGGGTTGAGGTTGAATCAGTTTTTGAAGATATTAAGAGAATGGCTAGCAAATCATACCGACGCTTAGGCTTTATAGCACAGCAGAGAGACCAATTATTTCAGCCCCTGAACTTCAGTGCAGGAGTTCTTTAAGGCACTGTCTTAAGGTGAATGATCTTAAGTTCAGAAGTAAAAATGTGTGCTGATGATGGCACAAGTGTCAGCACCATTCACAATTCCTCAGATATCAAGTAGTCCTGCCACTAGCAACAAGACATGCACAATGCCAGGGCTTGAGCTGTTAAGTGGACAGTAACATTTCTGCTGCAACGATCATCTCCAAGAAAAGAATCTTAACCATCTCCTTTGATGTTCAACATCATTATCACTACTATATCCCTCAACAATTGGAGTTACTACGAACCAGAAACTTAACTGAAACGGCAACTTAAATATTACGCCTGTAAGGGAAATTGTGGGAATTCTGTTGGGTGGAACTCATGTCTATTTTCGACAGTGCACAAATCAGGTGCAATGGAATGTTCTTTACCTGCATGGATAGATGGATGTAGCTGCAAGAACACTCCAAAACCTTGACACCATTCAGAACATTTGAAAGATCTCGTGCCGTGGCTGGCTGGTGGCAGAAATGATATCAGCCAGTGTACAGGCAAATAATCACAAGTTGTTAAACACTACCTTCTTAAGGGTAACTAGGGATGGGTAATAAATGCTGGTCCAGCCAGGAATAGCCACTTCCCATACATGAATTTAAAAAAAAATACACACAAGGTGTTCATAATATTTGAAATACATTTTTCAATTATCAGAAAGCAAATGTTTGACTGAAGAAAAACGCCAAAATTTAATTTAAAAAAAAATACATCTTAAATAATTATTGTAGAATTAGTTGAAACTCACTAAACACAATAGTTAATGGGGAGCAGTAAGGATATTTACTAATTACTAATTCAGCAGACCATTAATGATACAGTTAATCCTCATTCAAAAGGCACTGCTTTTAAGATTTTACTTTAACAGCAATTTTTTAATAATGTAGAGATATTAGTTTTCACCAAATTAGGATTGCAAGAAAGACTGCATTTAGTTGGAATTTAGACAGCATATCATATGTTGCAGCCTACACAATAATTTTAGGATCTGTGAATGCTTGAATAACTCCGGTTTTTAATTATAGACACTCCCAAGTGGAAAACAGAAAAACTTTCACAATATTTCCCTCATTCTAAAGGTTTCCTGCCATCCATTAGCAGCCATGCAATCTGAGGAAAAAGAAGCCCATTTCATCGAATGTGCATTTTTATCTGTACAACTCTGACAAGCTTGAGATCAATGGAACAAAAGAATGTTTTAAAATCCTTCATAAAAGGTGGTTTGAACTACACAAAATCATATTTTTCTGGACCACTTCAATTTACTTTTTATGGTTAACAAGCAGGGACAATGAACTCAGAAATTTGAACATATAAATCAGATCATCTTCAAAGTAACATCTGTCAGTGTAGGCCTGTAGGCTTATAGGAAAAGGAGAATCAAACTCTCTTTTCACTCCACTAAAATGAATGGTACTTGGATACCAGTTTTTCCAAACACTACGATGTTCAAGACGACAGAAGATTTGGATTTACAACACTTCATGATAATTTTAAGTTTTATCCTAATTTGGACAGCTTTTTCAATGAAATTAATTTGCTAAGATGAACTATGTGGAATCACTGTTTGCAGCTTTAGTAAACAAGCCAGTCTTGCCCTTAAAGGAAGCCAGTCTATCTGAAACCATCCCAATGTCAGAGTCATAGAGATGTACAGCATGGAAACAGACCCTTCGGTCCAACTTGTCCATGCTGACCAGATATCCCCAACCCAATCTAGTCCCACCTGCCACCACCTGGCCCATATACCTCCAAACCCTTCCTATTCATATACCCATCCAAATGTATTCTAAGAATTATTCCAAATATCATGTAAAACTATGTAACAAATTGGAAAACATTGTAACATGAAACATTTGTAAAACTTGCTTCGATATCTTATCTGAAGAGTAATGCTTCCTAAACGTCCCCTCCTGACTCAAACCAAGAATAGAAGACATTAGATGATTTCAAAGAGATATTGTTCTTCAGTTCGGATATACATACAATAATATCAACAGCTCAAACATTTTTGTCAAGTGAGAGGAAGTCTGTGGGAAAACCAATTAAAAGAACTGAAGCTTTTAAAGCTAACACAACTGTGGTCTAAACAATGGATAAGTAAATTTACATTGCACACAAGTTCCATGAACAAAACCAGACTTGCACATAAAAATAACGAAAGCTAGCTGAAATTTCTTGTTACAATGTTCATTCACAACCAGTAGTGTGGAAAAACCAAGGCATCATACATCTCCAAAATGATGCATTTCTAATCATGGTACAAAATGTGCAAATCCCTGAAAAATCATCAGATATTATAGATGAAATGGAGCATTTTTTATGACAACACATGATTTCCAAATTAAAATATTCTTGCAATGCAAGAATCAGAATGGACATTGAAATAATGGAAAAACTTCTTTTAAACTTCTCAAACACCCATCTAAATTAATTAGTATTTCAAAATGTATACATTTGACATAAAAGACAGGACATTCAAGGTAACTAACTGGATTAACCCTGTCAATTTAGAACTAACTAGCAAATCAATACAAAATCAGATTCTGAACTTGTATAGGACCAGAATACAGAGTTTTGTATTGAGATCTATAAATCACCATTACAAATAATAATTTGTGATCAAAATCAATGAAAATCACAATGCAAAAGGTTCAGTGTACCTTCATATATAGAAAATTTTAAACGAATGGTTATGACGTTCTTCCTCCCCACTCAATGGACACTCATAACAGGCATAATAAATACATCAGATAAGGAGCACAAAGATAGTCAAAAGGCTAGCATTCAACTAAAAACTTAAAAGCAAGGTGGAAGCATTTCAATTCTTTGGTCAGTTACTAAATTGACTGAATTTGGATGCGAAGAACAGAACCATTCTAATTTCCTCTCCTACAAATATGCAGTACCATTCTTTCTACTGGAGTTACATATTTAATAAGGAATCCAATAAAAACACACATGTACAATGAAATGCATAAACTTGTTTCACAGAGAACAGGACCAGATTTTAACATTACATTAACAGGTCATGTAATTAGCAGATTGTCCAAATGTACTTCACTCTCTTTGCATCAATCCATTGGTCCTAGTTTTCAAAGCTGCTACTAAACATGTACAGCACTGAAAATACCACTTCTGTTACTGGTGCAAACCGATATAGATAAGCAAAAATTATATCACCTGGAAATGGTTTTCAGAACTAATATAATTTTCAGTACCAACAGCATTTTCAAACTATTTCTGTTTTTATAATGAGTTGAAATATTAAGCTATTAAGAATATTGCAGAGAAATAAAACAGCGTTGCATTCTATAGATGCCAGTAAATTATCATGTTTCACAATAAACAAATCCAAATGAGTAACTTAGATGTGATATTTATGTTCCAAGCTTATTACATTTTGCTGTTTACAACGACTTAAGCTTATTTCACTTGTGCGTTTTGGTACGAAAACTTTGTATTATAATCTCTTAGGAAATTAGAGATGGATAACAAATGGACACATACCAAGAAAATATATTTTTTAAAAACATTAAAACAGTCTTCAAATACACACAAGTCAGCATTTTAAAAATCAAGGCTGCAGTGAAGTTAAATGTTGAACACAAACACGGCTCCCAAAATACAAGTTTCTGTCAATGAGTTTGACAAAGCTTTCAGACTGAAGTCTCGATTCCTTGCATTAACAGTACATGATACTTGAGGCTAACCCTTCACTTGGTTCAAATGGACATTCACATGTTGTGACTGATCTTCGTAAACTTAAAAAAACTAAGGAATCAATTAGAAACAGAAGTGTTGCTGAACAAAGAACTTGAGGTACAGATGCACAGTTGAAAATGGAGTTGCAAGCAGCCAGGGTAGTGGAGACAGTGATTGGTACGATTGCCTTCATTGGTCAGTGCATGGAATATAGGAGTTGGAATGTCATGTTGCAATTGTACAGGACATTGGCGAGGCCACTTTTAGAATACTGGACTACCTGCTATAGAAGAGATTTATCAAACTTGAAAGGATTCAGAAAAGATTTACAAGGATGTTGCCAGGATCGGAAGGTTTGAGCTAAGGGAAGAGGATGAATAGGCTGGGACTATTTCCTCTGGAGTTTCAGATGCTGAGGGGTGACCGTAAAGAAGCTTATAAAATCATGAGTGGCATGGATTCGGTGAAAAGCCAAGGTTGAAGAATCCAAAACTAGAAAGAATAGGTTTAAGGTGTGAGGGAAAAGATTTAGAAAGGACCAAAGGGGCAACTTTTTCATGCAGAAGATGAAGGGTGTATGGAAAGAGCTGCCTGATTAAGTGGATGAGTCTGGCACAATTAAATAATTTAAAGGATATCTGGATGGGTACATAGATAGGAAAGGTGTGGAGGGATATGGGTCAAATGCTGGCAAATGTGACTAGATCAGTTTAGGGTATCTGATAGACATGGATAAATTGAACCAAAGAATCTGTTTCCGACCTGTATAACTAACTGGAACGTTCTGTATTTTCACTGGCCTCATTTCCATTTAATCATGGTTTTTCATGTCACAGGAGGAAAGTATTTGTTTCTTCTACATGTCAAAATTAGCAACAATGAGAGATTCCTACTGAGAAATTATGTCCCATTTGATTTCAACAATGCATAGGAATTGTGAATATATTATTTGCTTTCAATTTCATTAAAATGCATTTCAGGGATTCTCAGTACAATCTCAAATTCAGTAATACTGCTACTGATATTATCACCAAAATTGACTTCAATAAATCAAGAGGAAAATGCCACTGTATAATAAAGCAAAACAGCTGAGTGTCTAGAGCATTTGATATTCAAAGAACTGAGTTAAATGCATGGACCATTCATCACAACTCACTTGATTCAGGTGGAAAAATCTTTACCAAGAGGAGTAGGAAACCTCATAATTAGAGTTCAAGCAGGGCAGGTTCAGCAGAGTAATCACTAGTGATTTACCTAGATCATCACTGATTCTTCAACTTCTGTTGATAAAGGAAAGCAGGGAGAAACCAAAGAATATGCTATGCTGCATATTATGCATAATAAGACAAGTCTGACCTCCATGGACTTCACTCCTCCCATTTATCCTTGGTTAGTAATCCCTTTCAGAATCAAGATTTTCCCATTTTAATATAAGATTGTACGAATTAAATTCGAAGCATGTAATTAAGATGTGCAATACCGATCGATTGCTGCCTGGATTACATTGGTGTATTTTACATCATTGTCCCCTAAAGTAGATGGTAATAATAACAATGGAAACTTCGAGCTAAGAATTTGCTTTGCAGCAAATAGAAATGGATTTCAACAGAAACTGGCTTAATTTATTACATTCTCACGTATCAGAAACGACACTGCAATTTTCACAGTTCTTGAGGAGTGAACATGATTTGACATTTTCATTTATCTTGAATTGTTCCTTTTTTAAAAAAGGAAAATGTCTTTCTACAAAAAAGTGACAAATAAAAAGCACACTGCGATTTACTATATTGTTACGAGAGAATCCCAGTATTAAATAAGAATTGATTTAATAATAGCTTAAGACATTTTAAGTGTTGGAATTGGCAAAAAGAATCAAGTTAAAATAAGGCGATTTAAGTTTTTTTCCAGCAAAATGTATATTTAGCAAACAGCACATCAAATCAACATTGCACTAACTTTATAAAACAGATAAAGTACAAAAAGTACTGTACAGTAAATCTCTTTTGCATATATATACACATCAACACAAAGCTCAGAGCATTAATTAATTTTGCTCCATTGGAGTCTTCACCAGCTTTTTATGTGCACCATTTCCACAATATATTTCACAAGCTGTGCGGTTTAGTATTTACACATGCAGGTGAGAAAACAACCTCAGTGTACGTCTATGGACAAGTGATGATCACAGCACTTTAGAACTAAAGTACTTTCCACTGAAAAGGGAAAATTTAGGACTGTACGTCGAAGCGGTTGAAACTACAATGCTTGGTTTTAATTTTGAATGATAAATATCTCACAATGATCGTGAAAGAAATATTAAATCATCCATAGCCTCAATTTAAATTTCAGAACATGGCATTGCTGATTTTCACCTCAGCTGTTTCATTACTCAACACCTTATTTTAAAAAATGCATTATTTTAAGATCTAAAATACAGCCGAGTACAACATCTAAAGGATATAATCGGTTTTGAATCTTGCTTGGGATTGTAATTGGTTTCAAAGGTAATTAAGGGTTGTAGTTGGTTTCAAACTTAATTTAGAATTTAAGTACAATGAAAAAAATCATTGTATGAGTCGAGCAAAGTTCTTCTAATCCCATATTTTTCTCCCCAGACAAGTTTAGAAGTGCTCTTCAGTGTGCAGACAAGGAAACTATATTTTTCTGTTAAATTATGAAAAGAGGGAGAATGTAAACATTTAACTTTAAGCAAACAAATTGGCTAAAATTCAACTTTTGCAACGTTTAACAACATCGAAGCAGTTTCTTCTTCAGCCAACTCCGTACGAGTGAAATCTGTTATACTGTATATGTTCATGTAAAACAAACAAATAAAGCAATCATTGGTCAGGTTTCCAAGGAGCTTAATGGAAGGAGTGGATGAAAATATCAATAATTGATGGGCAGTAACTGCTTCTTTACCACGGAGGCCTCACTCAGAAATTGCTTGAGCCGAAAACAACTCCAGAAATATTACAAAGTCCTTCCTTAAAAATGTGGATAATTTCTACTCTGTCCATATAATTTTTGTAGATTGGATTTCATTTTACGCTGGTTGCAAAGAGGGTACAAAACCATATTTCTATTTTCATTATGGAAAGCACATTTTGTTCTTTCTTTGGAAAACAAGGACACATATCAAAGTATTGTGGGAAAAACAAAACAATAGCTGGAAACCTAGATTTCTTAGCTGAACTGAAGTGCCTCTTACTACCTTATGAACACTTATCAATAACCACTAGACATACCACTCCCGGCGAGAAATGATTGAACCATCTAAGTGTGAAATGAGGTCATCTTCATTTTCATCATAATAGTCATCATGCAAATATGGAGGTGCATTGGAAATTTTTCTATCTTCATAATAGTCGACGGGTAACTCAACTCCTTCAGTGTATCTGTTATTTATATTGTCTGCACTTTGCCATTTACTTTTTTGCACCTCTATGGGATAATCCTGGAATATGTTATTTGGTTCGAGCTTTCGTTCACTTTTCTCATAATCAGTGTATGGTTCAATTCTATTTGATTGTAAAACATCCATCTGAGAGTCCTTCTGTATGTCTGTAGTCCCAGCATACTGCTTTGTGTAGTAGTCTCCACGGAAGGTACGCCGACGTCTCAAGTAGACCATTACAATGATGATAACCACTAGCATAAGAAAAAGAGCGCCACCAACTACACCACCAATGATGGTTCCTAAACTGTCACTCTTCACAGATTCCAAGGTTGACTGAGGAATCATGGATCTTTTGGTAAAAGCAGGTACACTTGTGATTCCCACTGTTGAGTGGATTGGTGGCAAGGTTGTTGATAGCAAGGTTGTAGTGGGTGGCTCTAAATGGAAATGGGGTAAGGATGAAAAGAGACAGAAAAGCATTGAATACATTTATACGGTTATGGACCAAACCAAACCCTTTGAAATATATTAAGATAGCATAGACCCTAACTTTTTCGTATTTTATGAGCAAGTGCTAGGCATTGCATTCCATATGCAATTTGATTGGAATTGAACCTGTATCCCTGGCGCCTTGAAATCAAAACATAAGGCAGCTTATTGAAACTTTACATCTCTAATTTTGAATCTCTAAAGTGTCATCTCCTGATTACAAAGATCACACCTGAATGAATATGTAGAAAACTTGGACCCAGGCCTTAGCTTACGCTTGGAGGAGTCAACAGTAAAATGATAGATGGTAACAAGGATGAGATGGGGAACTGGTGAGGGAAAATAAAGTGGGTGAGGATACTAAGGGGATGTGAGAGGCAGAGAGGCAGAGAGGCAGAGAGGCAGAGAGGCAGAGAGGCAGACAGACAGAGAGGCAGACAGACAGAGAGGCAGACAGACAGAGAGGCAGACAGACAGAGAGGCAGACAGACAGAGAGGCAGACAGACAGAGAGGCAGACAGACAGAGAGGCAGACAGACAGAGAGGCAGACAGACAGAGAGGCAGACAGACAGAGAGGCAGACAGACAGAGAGGCAGACAGACAGAGAGGCAGACAGACAGAGAGGCAGACAGAGAAAGCAATTTTAACAAGACTAGCTCAGATTACATCTTTTGAAATAAACAGAAAGTCTATATTAGTCAAACCCATCTTAGCTGTTCTTCATTTCCCAACTCCTTCCCAGTGGCCAGAACTTTGACCCTAGGGTATCTCCCTAGGGTAACTAGCTCTGCTAGTTAACAGAAAAGACAGAATAAATCTTTATTACTTAGCTCTGTTCCTTAGCACTTGTATGCCTAGTTTACTAATTACTCATTTATTTAATTGTCAACTTATTCTTTTCTGAAACTGATGTTTACTTTTGTACCAAACCTAATCATTCTGAAATTTGCTCACTGCCCCTCCGAGTGAAACAAACATTGAAATGTGGCTCCCATGCAATAACACTGAGCAACCCTAGTTTACGTTTTTTTTCCAATCTATTTTATTACTGGTCAAATGTTCATTTTCACAAGATAGAGAGATGTCAGATGCTTACAGTTTGCAACTGATTATTTAAAACATGGTTGATTGACATTTTTATAGGGCTTTTCAGCAGTAATTTTCTTTTAAGAAAGTTGTGGCTTGTTGTTTAGCTAAGCTTTTCGCCTCATGCTATTTTACTATAGGATTCATCAGTTATGTACAGAGTGCATGCTGAGAAAAGGCATGGAAGTGCTTTGAATTGGCATGTAGGGTATTAGGGTGCATTTGGGAGGTTGAATAAGACAACATTAGTTGACATGGAAACAGTATGGGTAGCACCTTTAGAAGTTACCTTTCAAGAGGTTCCCAGCATTCAGATCATGGTTTATAAGTTTTCTGAGGGACCATGAACCAGAAGTCCTCAAAGCAAATTAACTGCATGAAACTGCAGATGCCTTGGCCAGATCAGGACTGAAAAGTGCAGGCAGTTATGACACGAGTGAAAACTGAAAGCATCAGAAATGATTGGGGTGGGGGGGCAGGAATCCCAGAATTTGGTTAATTGCCGCTTTTAAAGGTCTGCAGTCTCCAAGACTTGAAAGTCCAGCCCAATATCTCTAGGTTTTGGCTCTGAAGCAATACATTTACACAAGCATTGCAATTCAAATGTGAATTTTTCAATTATAATTGGTGTTATTTGCATATTTTATCATTCGTGGGGAGATGATGTTTTTGGCTGCTTTCACATCGCCTGTGAGACTGTGATGTTGAGCTATGTTCTTGCTGCTGTCCAGTTGCTGTATGTTGACTCACAATACTGTTAGGGAGGAAGTTCCCAGATGTTGACCCAGTGACACTGAAGGAGGTGATAGATTTTCAAGTCAGAATGCTAAGTGGCTTGGAGGAGAACTGAAAGATGGTAGTGTTCCCATGCATCTGTTGCTCTCATATTTCTAGATGGTAATAGACATGGATTTTGAACACTGAGGATCTTTGGTGAATTTCTGCAGTGCATTTTGTAGATGATACACACTTCTGCTACTGACAGGAGTGGAAGCAGTGAAAGTTTGTGGGTGTGGTGCCAATCAAGCAAGGTACTTTGTCCTGATGGAGTCAAGTTTCTTGTGTTGTTAGAGCTATTCTCATTCACGCAACCATCTTCCTTTTTGCCAGATATGCTGCACATTTGTATAAAAAGGACCATTGTATTATTAATGGTGAAAATTAAGGTTAAAACTTATTTGGGATAGCATGATTTTGTTAAAAAAAAAACGTGATATGTTACTAACTTAATTGAATTCTTTGAGAAACTAACAAGGAAGACTGATGCAATGTATGTTGTCTACATGGATTTTAGCAAGGAATTTGACAAGGTTCCTCATGGCAGACATCAAAAAAGTAAGAGCACTTGAGATAAATGGGAATGTGGCAAGCTCAGCATCAGGAAACAAAGTGCACTGATTGATTGATTCATTTAAGAATGCTGGGTAATTTCCAGTGATATTCTAAAGGGCTGAGTGGTGCACGAGATGATTTCCTTCATTGGGCGATAAAGAGATATATTGCTCAAACCATATAAAATGCTAGTTGGCCACCATTGGAATTGTCTACATGGTTTGGTCATCACATTCCAAAAAGAACATTAGTGCTCTGGGGAATTATAGAGGAGATCTACAAGAATGCTGCCAGGGCTTGAAAATTGTAAATAGGAGAAAAGATTAGTAGTCAATAAGACATGTTTTTGGAATTAAAACGTTTTGTTAATTTCTCTTAAAAACTACAATTTGAATATCATACAGTCTAATTAGAAGCAACTGCATCAAAGTACTTTGCTTTTTAGAATTCTGCAAATGATAAAAGTAGAACTATATAAATTAGCACCGCACACATTAAAAAAACTTAAGACTGTGTTTGAGAGGTGAAGAATGTGTTAAGTTGGCCAAACTGTACAGGTAACGTAAGAAACATACCTCTTATTTGAACAACCTTTTGATTTTTTCTTTGTCCGTGAATATTTACTACATCACAGATATAGATACCAGAATCATTGTAGTTGAGCGGTCTGTTGAAAGTTAAAGTATCATTTTCAATCTGCAAATTCTCTGGTAAAGGTTTCTCCAATCTAGATAATAAAGATGATAATTGGGAATAAGTCTTCCATTAAGCCATATCAGAAAGAGTGAACTAATCCTCAGCTTAAAAAAAAGCTTACTACATAAGCTACAAACCACCAATGAGTTCCTGCCGATGCAATCTACAGATAAGCATCACCTAAAAAAGAAAGGTGGAGCATGTTGATCTGTGTCTGCTGCCTCACTCCTTCCTTTCTGTAGCTCAATGAATCAAACTTGCCTTAAGGACCTTGTCCGGACCCTTTTGAAGTGATAAAGTTAGTGCAAAAGGCAATTTACATTTATCAAATGCAAATTCCTTGAAGTCAAGAGGCAGTCTCCTTATTTATTGAGTTTCAGGTGTTTGGTCTGCTATCAGTCTGTAGAAAAGTGTGCAGCATTGTTTGTTTCACTCCTTGAATGCGCAAGAGCTCTGTACTAAGGTGTCAGTAGTAGAGGTTGGCTGCACAGAGGTCTTGGTTTACCCTGAGCCTGTTTATTAAGGACCAAGAAAAATACAGCGCAGTACAGGCCCTTTGGCCCTCGATGTTGCGCCGATCCAAGCCCACCTAACCTACACTAGCCCACTATCCTCCATATGCCTATCCAATGCCCGTTTAAATGCCCATAAAGAGGGAGAATCCACCACTGCTACTGGCAGGGCATTCCATGAACTCACGACTCGCTGAGTAAAGAATCTACCCCTAACATCTGTCCTATACCTACCACCCCTTAATTTAAAGCTATGCCCCCTCATAATAGCTGACTTCATACATGGACTCCATACGTGGAACTATCCCAACTACGTTGGGATAGTTCAAAGCCTACCATGCACAGATGAATTCTGTCACAACGAACTTGGATGTCAACTGGTAGAGCTTATTAAGGAAGGTTACTTCACAAGGGTGCCAAGACGTAAGGCAAGCTGAAGTGCAGCAAGAGCAGCAATGGAAGTTCTCGAGCTATATTTAACAAATTCAGCTGGGCAGGATCAAGAGGTATGCGTTGAGCATTTTAATATTAACAACTAAAATTCAGTTAGAGATAGCAACATTATGGAAAATGACAAAGATATACCAAGACCAAAAAGTTTGAAATTGGGAAATGGCCAATTTAATAAACAGATGTAATTTTTAAAATGAAACAGGATAATGAAGTACCAAAGGAGATACAGTTCAGAACAAATATCTTCCCAGTATCATTAAGATGTGCTATATCAAATACTGATTTTAAATTTCATTTGATTGTTTCCACGTATTTTTAAATAGACTTTATGGACGCTTAGATTTCTGCCAGGCCATTCTGAACTTCAAACTTTTCAAGTCTCTGGAAGCTTCCAAAATGTTTTACAAAGGGACATATATAGATGACTCATACAACTATCACACTTGTTAATATCAAGGTTTACTTCAAGATCAACGACATCCCTTCTCTGATATTGACTCAATGCTGATCAGTCAAGGAGTTGAAAAAACAGACACCTTCATTGTAACAAAATATGAATCTGCGTCTCCAAGGAACAAAACCATTCAGGCCAAATGGGGATGGAACCCAGTTCCCTGATGGGATCACCATGATACCCTAATTGGGACCATGGCTTCAGCATTTGAAAGCATGTGACAGTAGCCTTCTTAATTGACAAATATATATAGAGAGATGGGATAATTGCGCACGATTGCTTGGCTCTCTTTTGCCTTTAAAACTACACTCAGGTGTTCATCAAGAAGGAGCATGTGGTGTCTATGTGCAGGAGAGAAACCTTTAGCGAACAGTGGGCACTGCTGGGAATGAAGTCCATCACCACCTCAGACAATGCTATTTTGACTTGGTAAGTTCTCATTAATCATTTAAATTATACTTCTGCTAGAGAGCCTTGTCTTGTTTAAAAGAGTAGAAAACACAAGACAAGCTGTGCTCTCTCCAGAACCATCATGACAGACTAATAGAAGGACAAAGAGAGCAAAAATCTTAACCTTCCACCTCTGAAATCTCTCAAAACCTGCACTCTGTTTGTTGTAACCAATTGGAAGCTTACCTGCTGCAAATAGACATTTTTAAAGAAAGACAGCTCAGCACATCTGTCTCCAGGAGAACAATGAAATTAATTAGCTGAGTCTTTAAACTAGAACTATTGATCATAAGAACACCTGATCACTTTTTATTGCAAGAATATACCATATTCATAAAATTCAGTTATGTACATATGCAGGTCCTTCATGACCATTGTTTTCTATTCGTTAGTCAATCTTCTATCCATGCCAATATATTACACCTAGACCATGAACTACTGCTTTCTACAATAACTTTTGTACCAAATCTAAAGCTTTCTGGAAACCCAAGTATATTACTGTTCAACAGTTCCTCTTTATCCAAAACACATTTTACTTTTTCAAAACTCTATTTAATTGATTAAATATGATTTTGTTTCAGAAAAAAAACTGTTGTCTTTGTCTCATTACCTTGAACCTAAGTGCACTGCAATAACATATTTAAGGATAATGATAATTATTAACTGTCATAGGGAAGCTATTCGAAGCTAGGTGGATTGCATCTTTTTTGCAGAATGCCCCCTCTCTTTATGAATAAAAAAAGTTATATTCACTATTTTCTAATCGAATAGAATATTCAAATCAAGGAGTCTTTCTTTTCTTTCTTCTGCTCAGCAAGATATCATACCTTTGCAACCTCTGTATCAGAGGCTGCCTGACCTGATCTGTCCTCATGATTTAGCATCATAGAATCCCTAGAGTGCAGATAGAGGCAATGATATGGAGTCTGCACTGACCCCCTGAAGAACATCCCATTCCTAGGATCCCATTTCCGTAACCCCGCATTTACCATAGCTAATCCACCTAGCCTGCAAAACCCTGAACACAACGGGGCAATTTAACATGACTAATCCACCTAACCTGCACATCTTTGGACTGTGGGGTTAATAATATTTAAATTAAAATTAACAATGAGATTCCTTTCACAAGACAATCTGTCATTTGACCACAGGATTGGTGTTCCCAATGTCAACCAAAATGCTATGGTATGCTAAGCAGTTATCAATGAGAAGCGTTTAACAGTACAAAGTATCAGTTATGAATAGCCTCCAAATATCTTTACCTGCGTTTCATCAACTGTGAGACTGGCAAATTTATTAGGCACTATTATTCTTAATCACTTTATTTGAAATAGAGAGGGGCCGTTATCAGCATCTGGGGAAGGTTGTTTGCATTTTAAGTAGCTTCCTAGAGACATGCACAGACATGAATCAGATACTGCTTCGGTACAGAAAATACAAAAGGTCACCTTACCCTAAGGGTTCATCTTGTCAAGGTAAATTCTCTGTATCCCATTTTGTTTTCAGAAATATAAAGGTTTATCTTCTACACAAATACATGGACTCATGACATCTCCTTATGTATGAATGCAAAATTTGTGGTGTATCACCACTAAAACTTTACACTGTCTTATCTGTTGGGTTTTATGCTGTTACTTCAGAATCATAATCTAATTTGCTGGAATGAAGCAGCTTCTAAGTTTTAAATTGGATGAGACAAGGAATTAGTATAGCTGAATTATTAGCGAATATTTGAGCTTCAATAAAATATTAAGGATAATTTATTGGACACAATTTAAACAGAAAATTATTAATTATTCCTTAAAGTACTTTTTATACAAAATAATTTAATATCCCAGGTCTTACGATATAATCAGTGATGAACATGAAGGTACTCGTCACTACTGAGGGGCTAACTGGAATCGTAACTTCCAGGAAGTCAACTTAGTTTGAAATGCAGAGATCATGGATCTGATATTTCCTGGGACCTGTGTGTGAACACAGGCTGACTGCATGGTACATACATTTCTATTTGCATGGATTTATTGAGGTTTGTTCCTAACTTTCCATCTCTGCTCACTTTTCCATCCACTCCCTAAATCGGGTACTCTCTCAATGACCTACTTCCTCTGTCTCATTAAACATTGAATGAGGGATGGTACGGGTGTGCCATGAGGAGAGCAAAAGTTGAATAAAGGAAATTTTCAAAATGATTTTAAAATACTTGCCTGTTATTGAGCTGAAGTTAGCCCTCAAGGGGTTTGTATTTCATGGTGGTTTTGGTGGTGGGAAAGCTGTTCGGTTGTGTGTAAGTGCACTTCCGGATATAGAAAAAGAAAAAAAAAGTAAAGCAGACTCGGGGGTTCTCCTGGTGCAGTTGCAGCATCCCTACCTCTGGCCCCTGGCATCCTGAGTTCAAACCCTACCTTTTCTAGAGCTATGCAATATCATTATTGAATAGGTTAGTTAGGAAAATTATCTGAACTGTGGAAATAAATGATTAATTAGAAATTGTTAACAAAACTGTCCTACACTAAGATTAGCCTTTGTACGCCAAGAGCAATGGTTTTATTTTGATGTTCAAAAATAAATGACGTTCCTTTTCAGTCAGGTTTCCTGACTTATTACAGCTACATATTAAGTTATTTCTGTAATCGAACTATTATGTACTTACACAAAATATTTGCAGATACATCAGAAGTAGCTAGTACAAGTGAATTACATACATACCTGGTCCATATGTATGCAGAAGGCGATGGGTTTGCATCAGCTTTACACTTGAGTTGCACATTTTGTCTACCAACAAACCAGTTTCCATCATAACCCAGTACAGTAACTTCAGGTGCATCTGGAATAAATCACCATATATTGGCTGTTGGAACAGTTATCTCCTCAAATTAATTACAAGCTTGCCACAGATTGATCCACTTATAGTAAGCTCTCAGTATGTGGGGACATGAGTTGTTACTTAGTTCTTCAAATTTGTTCTTCCATTCTATAAGATCATGGCTTATCTGCAACCTAACCCTAAAACTGATGTTATTAATACATTTTTTGTAAATCGAAGGGAGGAGTGTCTATTTTAAAGTTAACTGAACTGGCATCAATTGTCATTTACTGTGAAGAGTTTCAAACTTTTACAAATCTTTGTAATTATAGCTATTTCCTAATTTCTCTCATGAAAGGCCTAATTCTACTTCTCTATTTATGACACTCCCCCGTTCTGTACCTTTACCGAAAAAATGGAAATAGTTTTTGTTAAAATTCAGTCTATCCATTCCTTTGAATATCTTTAAATAGTACACAAATAACCCCTTAACCATCTAAATTCCAGGGAATACAACTACTTGTTTTATCACCCCTTGCAGCTTGGGCCTTGGAAAACAGTACTTGTTCAACTACAGCTCGTTCACAGCTCAGTTGAAGTTTTGCCCGGGCCACTCAGCTCCTGACCTCTTTACAGTCATGCTCCAAACACTGAGAAAAGGAGCTGAATACAGAGGACAGAGCATGGTATCAAGAAGTCTGAGTAAAACTGAAAATAATAGAAATTCAGAAACTATTTAGCACAAAGGAAGCTGTTTGTTATTATTAAGGTCTATCATCTTAGTCCCAGAGCATTGTGCAGGAGTTTCACATGGTAGTTTCCTAGACACAATCATTTTGCAATTCTTCAATGACCTCCCTCTATCATAAGATCAGAAGTGAGGATGTTTACCAATGACTGAACAATGTTTAGTACCAACTGCGCTTCCTCAGATACTGAAACCAGTGCCCATGTGGAACAGTACCCAAATACATCCAAGTAGCAAGTAACAGTCCTACCAGATAAGTGCCATGTAATAATCATCTTCAAGAATCTAATCATCAACCCTTGACACTCAAATAGCATGGCTAATGCAGAATCCTTCGGTAACGTCCTGGAGTTGCCACTGACCAAAAACTGAAATGAACAAACCATATAAATGCTGTGGGCACAGAGCAGGTTAAAAGTGAGGATCTCTCTGCCTGTAACTTGCCTGCTGTTGCCCCAATGTCTGATCACAATTTATAAGACACAAGAGGAGTGTGCAATACAATGCTTTCCATTTGCCTGGATGGGTGCAGTTTTAACAGCATTCAAGATGCTCAACACTATCATTTTCACATGGTTCATGTATGGAATGAACTGCCAGAGGAAGTGATAGATGCACATACTGTTACAACATTTAAAGAATAGTAAGGGTTTAGAGGGATATGTGCCAAATGCAGGTAAGTGCAGCCGTCTCAGCTTGGGAAATTTGTTCAGCGAGGACAAGTTAGACGGAAGGGTCTGTTTGTATGACTCTATGACTCTATAACTTTCCTGGATAAAATGGCCCACTTGACCGGCAGTACCTTCAACATCCACTCCTTTCACCACAACACAGTACCAGCAATATGTACCTTCCTACAAGGTGCAATGCAATAACTCATTCAGGTTCTTCAAAAGTACCTTCCAAATATAATACCGCTATTACCTAAAAGAACAAAGGCAGGAGATGCTTGGAAACACCATCACCTGCAAGTTCCCAGCTTCCTGCTGTGGGTGTCAAAATCCTGGAACTCCCTTTCTTACTGCAGAAAGAACCTACACCCCAACCACTGCAGCAGTTGATAGCTCACTGCCACTTTGTCAAGGGATGGGCAATAAATGCTGACCTACCCAGTGATGCCCACACCCCATGGACCAATGGAAAACACTCCTGTAAAACGTTAACCATGAAACAAATGAAATTGAAGGCAGACATCGTTAATTATTTTTCCTAAGCTACATTAAATGTCCCATTGATTGATGCGTTTCTTCAGGTGTTTTTTTTAAATTCTAACTGGAAACTGCAGCCTTTATTTCCCCATTTTATGAACCTGGGGTTTAAAACTACTTCAGATTATGGCATATAGATCTTAAATCTACTCTTCATGAGCATTTACATCCTCTCCATCGTTGTTCACACTGTGTTAAGAGGCTGGGAACAACCAAAACAAGGACAATTTGAAACAATCATTAATTTTAAATGGATTATTAGATGCAGGATTCCCACTATGCCATTCATGGTCTGCACCTTTCCCAGTAGCAAAATGCATCCAAAATGCCTGCCAGTTTTGATCAGTTTCTGGGAGGTCCCACCTTGGAAACAAATCTCTGTCTATCTCCGATTGAATAATAATTTATCTGGGGTATCTTCCCAACTGACCCTTTTTATTTAACTCAAGTAATATCTCAAAGTAATTATACAGCAGCTCTGACATTTCATTATATTTTGACACTGATTTCCAGTTTAAAAGATACTTATTACTTTTGACTACCCTCCCTTTTCTAATGTAATTGTCAAAATTTATGATGATTTTGATAAACCTTGAAAGCTGCTTTTAAATATCTTTTTGCAGCACTTATCTTCTGCTTTGCTCTTCATTGCACTTTGTATTTTTCCCATTCACCTGGCAGATGAGATATCTTTTTGCAATGGTCACAATTTCTTTTTAACAACAGATAGTTTAGTTTAGGCAGACTTAATATTGTCACTATTCCCTAATAATATTTCATGAGAACTGCCCTTTAAATTGAAGTAGTGTGCATGTTACTTCAGTATTTAAAAAGTTGATAGAGAGAAACCAGGGAAATATATTCTAGTCACAGAAATTATTAGAGCCTGCAACAAAGGATCAGGTGGCTTAAAACCTTGAAACTTCCTACTATTCAAATGGCAGCCAGTATAATTTCGACCAGGGTAATTTATGCCTGACGAATCTGCTTTTTGTTTTGAAGAGGTGACTACTGTAGTGGACAGAGAAATGTTGAAGGTTGCTATTTACTTTGTCTTCCAATGCCATTTCATAAAGTCCCACTTAGAGATTTGAGTTACAGTTGCAGCACATGGAACTGAAAGCAAATTCCTAACTGGTTAGGAAACTGGATGAAGAGAGATAATGGACAGAGACTCAAATTAACATGATGAGACTCAGGCTGTTTTGCTAGGGCCTCAGATTATCAAATCAAATCAGAAAATTAGCCATTATTTCCACCCATACTTTAAGAACACAAATTTATTTGAAATCATCAATGATGTCACATACACAGATTAACAGGGAATAAATGCACAGAAGATCAGATTTTTGTTCAACGTATGCATTGCCTAAGAAAGGAAATAATTGTTTAATCATTTTACTGTAGAATACTTCTAATAGTTTCTAATTACCTTGACTTCTGAAATGATGTTAACCACAGCCAACATCCCTGTGTATTCTTGAGTGACTTAATGCCACACTGTAGTTTACCCCTGAATAATCCAGATGACACAGCCTGCCAGATTACAGAGCCTGTTTGGCTGTAATATGGTCTTGACTTGCCCAGTTCTATGATAACCACCACCAAACTGACAAAGTCATGTTACATGCCAGTCCAGGTATGCTTCCCTTAATTAAAATCACGAAGTAGGCTAGGAAGGAATCTGGGCCCCAAAAAGAAATAAAGTTGATCAAAAATCTTTAGTAGTAGTACAATAATTTTCACATAAAAAGAGAAAATATATTTGATGCACAAAAAGTGAGCAAAAGGACATCTGTTTTGGTTGGGAGGTGTAATGTGAAAGGACAGATGGCGTAAATATCTACAAAACTGGGTCAGCTTCCATATGTACTGGTAACAGTGTTGGGAATAGGAGTAGGTCATTAAGCCTGTCCTGTCACTTGTTATGATTGTGATTGATCGAACATTTCAATGCCTTTTATACACCCATCATAACCCTGTATGCCACTGGTAATCATAAACCCAATCTTTAACTTCAAAATACTGAAAAAGAATGAGCCTCCGTAACCCTCTTTGGGAGAGAATTCCAAACTTTTACCATCCTAAACAGACAAATTTCTCATCTCAGACCTAAGTGGTATCACATTATTTTTAAATTATGCTCCCTGGCTCTAAATTGTCTATCCTTAAATAGTTTATTTGTTTCAGTAACATTTCTCATTCTTCAAAACTCCAAAGAATGCAGGCCCTGTTTGCCCAATCTATTTGTATAGGTCAGACCTATCACCCTGGGAATAAGATTGACGAACATTTGTTACACTCCCTCTACAGCAATGATCTGGTATCTTTCCTGAGATGAGACCAAAAATGGAAACTGCATTCCAGGTGCTCCAATGCAAGCTCCAATGTAATTGAAGTCAGTCTTCACACCTCCTGTTAATGCTGTCAGTAACTCCCCAAATAATATTTTATGAGCACTGCCCTCAAATCCTCTTGTAATATTCGACCTATCTCTATCAACTTTTGAGGGAGCAGCCACATTAGACTTGAAACATTCACTTTGTTTCTCTCTTCACGGATGCTGCCAGATCAGTTGAGTTTCTCCCAACTTTGTTTGTTTTTTTAAAAAAATACAATCATAATGTTTCATGGGCACTGGAAAAAAAAAGAAAATATTCTGAAGACTGCAAGTTCACCTTCATAAAGTCTTACATTCCAGTTCCTTTCCAAGCTCAACTGATTGCCTATTTCCTCCCAGGCTAATAATTTCAAGTCGCTTGTCCTCCTAGCTAAATACCCCAACTGTAACAAGATAACTTTCTCCAGCCATTCTGATGCACAATAGGCCCTTTGCCTTCCTTCTATACGATTAGATTCTATGATCCACATGCGATGTCACTTTTCTGGTAACATAAGTTATATGCTATTGTCGGACCAACTGCAAAAGGTGACCTTTTCTTCCACTTTGGAGACAATGAGGACTGCAGATGCTGAGATCAGAGTAGTGTGTGTGTTGCTGGAAAAGCACAGCAGGTCAGGTAGTATCTGAAGAGCAGGAGAATTGACATTTCAGGCATAAGCCTTGTCTGAAGGAGGGCTTATGCCCAAAACTTCAAATCTCCTGCTCCTCGGATGCTGCCTGACCTGCTGAGCTTTTCTTTCATTTTGCCAACATAATTGTTGCTTCTATATTCAGATTTGTCTTGCTATTTCCTCTCGTGATCAAATAAATTTGAAACATGCTTTACAAGTACTCTTTCATTTCAACTTTTTTCCACACTTACTCATTACTTAGCTGTATAATTATAAAAACCTTTATAAAAATCAAGCTCTAAAATTTCAAACTGAAAATTTGTAAAAAATGTTTGAAATCCTACCAATTTTTCTATAATGAAATAGATACACAAAACAAATACAACTTAATTTTTAAAATATATTTCACTATATTCGTAAGACTCACTTTCATTTGAAGTAAACTAAAATGTATGCCAGCATGGTAATGATATTTTGAAATAACTTCAGTTATATAGTATATTCAGATTGAAGCATCAGGTACTTACATTGCACATCCAATACATATGGGACTCGAATAGTGGTATTAAATGAAGGATGTATCACTATGCAGGTGATTGGTCTCTTCCTCACAAATCGGGATGGAACAATCTTGAACTGATTTACAACAGTCACAGTTTCATTTGGAGCAGAAATTTTTGTCTGTTCCTTTTCTCCAATGAGGTCGGTTTCCCAGAAAACACTTGCTGCAGGCTTTCCATTAGCTGCTGTGCAAACTGCTGCAACTGTCTCATTGGCACCATCCACAAGTGGTTCAGGGCCACCTCCCACAGTTATAGTGGGTTCCACTATAACAATAAAAAGTAATGTGGTTAGTGTTAGGTATTAGCTCCATAGCTAGCATATATCTGTTTTACAAGCACGAAACAGATAAAGGAATGGGTTAATGACACGTTCATTTCACTGTTTTAAAAGCAAAATACTGCAGATGTTGGAAATCCGAAACAAACACTGAACACTGGAGAAACTCAGCCGGTCTGGCAACATCTATGGAGACAGAAACAGAGTTAACGTTTCAAGTTTGCTGTGACTTCTTCATTATGGATCTATACCTTCCTACATCAAGTGCTTCTCCAGCAATGAGGAAGGAAAAGCACGTTGTTTGAAACAGGTGGACATCTGGGATGCTTGAGAATGGAATGTCTCCTTGTCGGAGCAGATGCAGTAGAGACTGAGGAATTGGGAGAACGGAATGGGTTTAGGTGGGATACTCTTTGGAGGGTCGACATGGACTTATTGGGTCAAAGGACCTGTTTCCAGACTGTAGGGATTCTATGATTCTATTTGGTTAGCATATCTGAAAGCATCTGTTTGGTCGTGGGTTTCATGTTGATAACTTTCCTACTTTAATCAGTAAATCTCAAGTTACCACCAAGCATTTTTGTTGCTAATTACAAAATCAACATTTTGTTGTAATAACTTGAGTTCTTTTTGTTCGAATGCCTTCAGTGACAAACTAGCATTAATAGATAACAAACAGTACAGATTAAAACAGCTCAAATTTCACAATGATACATTTCTGCTTATTCAAGATTTTAATATGTAATATATACATACCAATCACAGTCACAATGCTTGTTTCTTGGTAATTTCCCAATGGGAAAGTGACCACCTTGCAGATGTAGTTTCCAGAATCTGAAAACTGAACTCTTTTAATAAGAATTGTTGCATCTTTTAAAGATGGGTTTGTGAAATCAGCTCTTCCTACATAGTTCCCTTGAATTGAGACTCCAAAATGCGGATGATAAACTGCGACTGTATCTGAGGTCCCATGATCTTGCTTCTCCCAGGAAATCTGAGTTACAGTTTCTGTCACTGTAACTAAACACTTTAAGGTGACATTTTTGCCCAAAATTGCAGACACTTTCTGATCAACAACAACTGGTCCAGCCAAGGTACCTATATAAAAAAAAAGTGTAAATATAATAACTTTTATCTTCCATACACTTCCATAAAAATTAAACCTATGGGCTCAATGAAGACATGCATTGCAGTTTTATCTGGAGTCTCAAAACTCAAAGATTCGAAATTCAATAGCTGTCAATTACAATTGACACATTGGTTCAATGTGTCAATTGTAAGCAGAACAATAATCAGTATCTATAATTGGAAGTGTCATCAGGTTCAGGAAGGAAATCATATTGCTACCATCTTGGAACTCTGGTAACTAAAAACAGAATGCTGCAGCGAAGTTCTTAAATAAATAGAAGCTTTATTCATAGATATGTGAATTCCAAATCATACCTTCAAACAACAGCCCTTCTTTCTGTATGCTCCTATAAACAATTAAGTCCCCAATTAATCACTATCATTTGAATACAATTAAAATTCAGTAGGGATGAAGTCAATTTTCAGACTGCTTGATTGATCAGGATATTTTGGACGCGCGAGGTAAAGCTGTTCTGCAAGTAAAGCCGGGGAAAAATTGTAGAGTGTAAGCCATTAAGGGAAAAAAGTATTTCAGTCAATTCAGACCATTGCTTTGTTAATATTCTTTAGCTTTCTATACTGATTATATGTTTGTGCTCACACAGCATTATGTGCTCCCAAATGACACTGTACTTCCTACTGCACTGTAGTACTAACTAAATTCATATCAGTGTCAAACCTGTCAGCAAATCCATAAATAGTTGCATACTATATAAAAAAAATCTACATTTAGGCAATGGTAAGAAATTTATTCAGTATAATAAATTCATTTTTAATTGTAATTGTTCCAGCTCTAATTGTTTTCAAAAGTTAATTTCTGGCTACATACAAGCTAGTCCATTTAAAAATGTAGTTTTTTCAAGTAATACTTCAGCATGAAGCTGCAGTGCGTTGTAATACAGGACAATATAGTTACTATAAATCAGTCCCATTGGTGATTAGCTTTATTTTGTAAATGGAATAAACCAAATCGAGATGGACATAGATTGTTTCTTCTTTATTTTTGTCATGCTCATATTTATTTTTGAAAAATCCAAGGCATTTACTACACCCTTTACCAACAGCAATGCACTTCACTTGCCTTCGTTTCTTCAATGTTAGGTAAATGCTCTATCGCTTCAAATGTAATTCTACTAAATTTAATAGAATGGTTCTAAACAATGCAATATAAAATGTAAAAAGACAAAAGCTTTGATATTTAAAAACTGATCAAGTAACAGAACTAAAATCAAGGATGTAACTTTATAGCACACGAACAAAATTACTTATAATTGAGAACACGGGACTTTAATTAATGGCAAGACTAATGATATATTGCATTAATTGAGATTTCAGGAATAAGGAATAGAAATCATGAAAGAGAAAGGTGAATCATATTAGGTAGGGAAAGCTAAAGAAGAATCTGGAATTTATCAGTTGTCATCTTTACATCACTATTGACAGGCATATTGGGAATCTGCACATGAAAATTAACATGCACATCAAAAACTTGGCAGTGATTCTATGCTTCTCCAGAGATGCAAGGAGATCCAAACAGCGAACTCACCCCTCCCCAAAACCACAGTCCACAGAAAATCTTTGAATTGACAAGAATTTCCACACTTAGACCATATATCTCATTATAAATGTCAAAGTAGGTTACACATTGTTGAATGAGATTATAACAACATATTAGCTTCATAAATCACTAATTCATTGCTCTGAGGGGCTGCACGGTGGCTCAGTGGTTAGCACTGCTACCTCACAGCACCAAGGCCCCAGGCTCGATTCCAGCCTGAGGCGACTGTCTGTGTGGAGTTTGCACATTCTCCCCATATCTGCGTGGGTTTCCTCCGGATGCTCCGGTTTCCTCCCACAGTCCAAAGATGTGCAGGTCAGGTGAATTGGCCATGGTAAATTGCTCATAGTGTTAGGTGCATTAGTCAGAGGGAAATAGGTCTGGGTGGGTTCCTTTTTGGAGGGTCGGTGTGGACTCGTTGGGCCGAAGGGCCTGTTTCCACACTGTATGAATCTAATCAGAAAAAGGTCAATACCAAAATGGGAGAGGCAATGACCTAGTGGCATTATCACTATTAATTCAGAAACTCAGCTAGCGTTCTGCAGTCCTGAGTTCAAATCCCACGATGGTTGATGGTTGTATTTGAATTCAATAATAGAATCTGAAATTTAAAAAAAGTGTTGAATGATGACTATGAAACCACTGTCAATTGACCATCTGGCTCACTAATGTCCTTTAGGGAAGGAAACTCTCATCCTTACCTGGTCTGGCTTATGTGTGACACCAGATCCACAGTGATGTGGTTGACTCTTAACTGCCCTCCAGACAATTAGAGATGGGTAATAATTGCTGGCCTAGTCAGCAATGCCCTCCTCCCATGAACATTTTTTTAAAAAAATCCTGTGGGATAATAGCCACCTCCAATTAGATCACAGTTCATGCATTGCACAGACATGGAAATGGGTCTCAGGCTTTTGGACTTGAAAAGTGTGCGGACTCTTTCAAATTATACAGGAAGTAGAAGGTATCTCATAAAATGTGAGCCACAGGTGCAGTTAGTAGTTTCATGCTGCTGCTCTGCATTAGTAACACAATTCGTAATAGGATGCTGCAGTCAAGACAAAAACATATTTTGCCAATCAAAAGGAGTAATACAGTATCGCAAACCTTGCTTTAAGATTAGATTATTTACAGTGTGGAAACAGTAAATAGTCCACACCGACCCTCTGAAGAGTAACCCACCCAGATCTATTTTTCTCTGACTAATACACCTAACACTACGGGCAATTTAGCATGGCCAATTCACCTAACCTGCACATCTTTGTGACTGTGGGAGGAAACCGGAGCACCCGGAGGAAACCCACGCAGACATGGTGAGAATGTGCAAACTCCACACAGACAGTCGCCAGAGGGTGGAACTGAATCTGGGACCCTAGTGCTGTGAGGCAACAGTACTAACTACTAACCATGCCACCCCAAAAAAGTATCTTGACTTTAACTGGCACCTAATGAATAGAGATTCTTAATAAATTTGCAAAAGTTATATATCTGCAGCTTACTGTATCTTACTGAAGTTTACTTTATTATTCACACCAACTGGCCTTGAAAAGCAAAATTTTAGGTTTATGAAATGAGAAATTTCTCCAAGTTTAGCTCCTACTTCAATCCAATCATAGAATCTTAGATTGCAAATAAAAAGTTCAAGTCCCTGATTTTAATTTATGAATCTCCTATAAGTGGAGATACCTTTGTGCCTGGCTGCTTACCCTGCATGCTGGGATAATTGCTGCTCCTCCATGCTGGACATTCCCTTCACTTAGGAATGAAACTTAAACTGCGGAGCAGAAAGAAGTAGTTCACACTTTGTGGTCAGCAGCAAACGCTGTTGCTTCGCCGCTGATCACAAACCCAAGTCAATGATAGGATGGACAGAAGAGAGAGAGAGACTCAATGAAAAAATAACAAAATGTAAAGTCTAAAATTTAACATTTTATGATATCTAATAATTGATTGTGTGCAGGAATGAGACTGAACATTTGAAGTGTATCCCTATCGCTCTCAGGAGGATGATTGGCATATCAGTAACAATAATCATGTTGATAAAACAGTTCTGCTCTCAAAGATCAAATTTAACTTGAACTTCCCATTAAAGGCCCCAGTGTATGTAAATCCAGCAAACAGGAATGTTAAGGCCAGTCCACTTGAGAGAGAGAAGCAATGGAAAAAAACAAGAAAGCCTTCCACACACTCAGTTGTGTCACATCTCAGTCCCTCAAATCTGCTCACCAATTTGCTAATTAATAACGGTGCTGATTAATGAACAGTTCTTCATATTTTCAAACATCTTCCGGTATTAGAACTTCATGGAATTTATTGTTATGCTGACATTAACACACTCATTGTAACCATGACTGGTTTGGAACAGATACCATTTCAAGGAAAAAGTAGAAAACTCAAGTGAAGCTTAATACCATGCTGTCTACATCAGCCAGGAACTTTGAGCTTTTCCAAGAATTCCTTGTGTCAAACAGCTTTCACTGAATTTATGAACTCAGCATAAAGCAGCAAACCAGCCAATGCCTGAAATATTCAAAGGATTATGTCCAACATTAGATGTGATTCTACAATCGGACATTTGCCAGACAATTCTGATTGAGCAGATAATTACACTGATAACTCATTTAGGATTGTCAGTTGGCAATGTGGTTTAGTGTCTGTGCTAGTATGGGACGTCACATATGAATACGACCAGCCCTGTTCGTTGCATTCAGAGAACAAATGCAGGCACTCAACTGGTTCAACCCATTAAAACAGGCACCAGCCATTTATTGGTTTATTTCTCTGGGCAATGCCCTGACCAGAGTCAAAAATCATACAACACCAGGTTATAGTCCAACAGATGTATTTGGAAGCACCAGCTTTCAGAGCGCTACTCCTTCAATCAGGTGGTGGGGATGAAGGAGCAGCGCTCCAAAAGCTAGTGCTTCCAAATAAACCTGTTGGACTATAACCTGGTGTTGTGTGATTTTTAAACTTTGTACACCCCAGTCCAACACTGGCACCTCCACATCCTGACTGACCAAAGTCAACCTGCCTGGATTGAAATCACAACAAAGCTTGGCAGTTAGCAATCATCTTAAATAGGTGCAACCTCTATAGCAACAACTCTGCCAGAGTCTATGTGCCAAACAATCAGCAATCTCCTCTCAGTCTCTTTAGTAATATTCTTGCAAATTGGCCTGATGAGTGCAAGACAAAAACTTGGATATGTGTTTGTTTCTTCAGCAATACAAGCTCTATCCTACCAAACTACTTGGTTATTATTACGTGGTACCTTTGCTAGGTGTGTCTTGCTGGTGGGACAGGACACATCAAAAATGATGACAGGAGTCTGAAACATGGGCACAAGTAGTATTTTATGAGAATGACCACATCAAGCTATTGTTTATCTTGTCCCTGATATAGGCTTCCAGCTTTGAGACAGCAAGGCTGTGCAGTGCTGCCAAGACCAGTTGTGCCTTTATTGTTCCAGTGCAAAGGTTGCTGTTGGTAGTATGTCTAGTTTTATTATTAGACTTTTCACAGCAGCTTCGTACAACAGAATAGCTTGTTTGACCACTTCAGCGAGACAGTCAAGAGTTGACAACATTGCTGTTGGCCTTAAGCCATAGACCAAGCTGTATATGGTCCGCAGATTTAGTTCCCTAAAGAAAGGGATCAGTAAAGGCATTAAGGAATTTGGATTGCTATATTACAACATGGTTAACATTACTGAATCAAGCTTCACATGCCAGATTTACAACAGTATTTGAATGCAAATTCTGCTCCTGCAGTGGGATTTGAGCTTCTATCACCAGAATATTAATCCATACACTGAATAGTTAGACCAGGAACAAAATGGCTATGCTACCATCACCATTACATTAAAACTCTAAGGTTCCTATTTGCATGTTAGGAAGTGCATTTGTAAAGGTACAGTGGGAGTGAATGGAATCTCCCAGTCCGAGCAATGCGGGCAATGGCAAGTCAGTTGAGACAATATGGCCAAATTAGAGAAATATGTTTCTTCGTGTTGAAAAAAAAAATTGAATTCTACAACTAAGTTTTCAACAGTGAGCTAAGAATCTTGTTAGTAAGAGGTGGAGGCCTAACTGCAAGCATTTGATAGCATTAGTACCTACTTTTGCCTCATTGATATGCAATTTCCCATTCTCCCAAGTGCCAAGTAGAATATGGATAGTGATAATTCACAACATAAAAGTCAAAGAGGTACCTGGAAACTCCAGTTTGCCGCTTGCTCCTTGGACAGCAGTCAACAGCTCAATTGTGTTCCATGGGTAGCTACCATCCTACACCTACCCTTGGCAGTTAGTATCACACATGCACCAGTTTAACCACATCACAATAGTACATCTCCAATCCACTTAAAATTCAGTTTACCGTTTCAATGCTGCAATTTGGAGCACACCAGCACCTTTCATTGTAATGCTGCTGCCAGGGGTTTTGCACACAGGACCAATCATCTCTGATTCGAACTGGTGTTAAGGACTAGGCCAGACCACTCAAAACGTTCTTAAGCAGGCAGCCCTAGACTTAACTTTGCAATTTGTTTCGGTAAGAGTACAGTGAAAATTACCGGAGTAAGGTAGTTCGGTTAACTACTAGATTTTAAAAAACAGACAAAAAAACTATTCACAAAATTACACAAGGAAACACAAAGAACAGAATAAAGAACCCCTATAGAACTCAACCTACCCAGCTAGACTTAATTATGCTGTTCCGAATACACATAACAGTCCAATAAGCAAACTCCCTTTACAAACCAGTATAAATGGAACACATGCTTACAGGTTGAAGTTGACGGCAGACACGAAAGAGTTTCCACACAGCTCCCGGTTGAACTTCTAAGTTCAGGGCTGAACTAAAAACTGCTCAGCTCAGCTAGCTAAACAGCTCACCACTCCCCTCTCCTTATATAGGTCACTTCTAAAGCATGACCATTTTGGCCTGAGGTCTCATCTGTTTACATATAAGCAAAAAGGCTTCTCAAAATCCTTTTTCATCTCTGTCCCAAATCAGACTGATCAGAGTCTGGGCCGGTTTATTGCCCTTCTGAAGAAAAATCAAGGACAGAGTCTCTTTGAGCCAAGGAACAGCTTTCATAAAAAAAGACTAGCATTGTGACACTGGATACCCTGGGTTCTTGGATTACATTTTTAGTGCTCACTCTCTTAACATCTATTTGAATGCTCATAGCATCTCTGCCTTGACTTGGTTTTTTTTGTACTTCGACGCCTCAGTCAGATCTTAAAGGCTCATAGTACTTCTGTCCTGTATTGCTGCTTAGTAATGTGAGCAGTGATCAGTCAAGGGATACACATTACTGTACAGAATTATGTAATGTTCATGTCACATCTGCACTACATGCTTCAAACAAGACTCAAAGTTTAAGAAGATTAATCCTTTCAGATCAAGGAAGGCAACCTTCACTGTTGGGGCCACATAGTGGCTCAGTGATTAGCACTGCTGCCTCATAGCACCAGGGACCCAGGCTCGATTCCAGCCTTGGGTGAGTCTGTGTGGAGTTTGCACATCCTCCTGAAGTCTGCATGGGCTTCCTGTGTGCGCTCTGGTATCCTTCCACAGTCCAAAGATGTGGCAATTAGGTTGATTGGCCATGTTAAATTACCCAGTGTCCAGGGATGTGCAGGTTAGGTGGATTTGCCATGGGAAATGTAGGGTTACAAGGATAAGCAGGTGGTGTGAATGGGTGGGAGATTCCTCAAAGGGTTGGTGTGGACTAATGAACTAAATGGCCTGCTTCCACACCGTAGGGACTATATGATTCATTTAATGGGTTACAGGCACATTAGGTCAAGGACAGCATCGAATATGACTCCAGGGACTTGGACAAGGCCAGTTGGCCACTTGGCAAGGTCAGGGTCAGATATTCCATACCACTGCAGTACAGGGAATAGCCCACAGTCAGACCAGGGAGTCTGTTCAATGAACGTCAAGGGATGTTAATAGGCACTACTACCATGGCAGGGATGTTGGACGTTTGGAAGCAGCATACCAGGGTACAATGGGGACAATAATTGTGTGGGGGAGAGAACACTCACCATACTGGGGGAGCAGGTGACAAAAAAAGTGATTGTCACTAGTAAGTGAGAGGAGGGGGATGGTGATAATGGGGGGATGGTAAGAGAACAACTTGTTAATTGTGTTCAGACATAAGGTGAACCTGTTAATTAAACCAAACAGGAGAAAGTGAGGACTGCAGAGGCTGGGGATCAGAGCTTAAAAATGTGTTGCTGGAAAAGCGCAGGTCAGGCAGCATCAAAGGAGAAGGAAAATCGATGTTTCGGGCATAAGCCCTTCTTCAGGAATGAGAAGGGTGTGCCAAGCAGGCTAAGATAAGATGGGAGGAGGGACTCTGGTATCATATGGAACATATGGAATTTTTGCTTTGCCAACATCAAACCAAACTCAACTGGGTTTTAGCATCCTGGGCATAATTTAAACTGATCAGTTAAATTAGAATTGCAGTCAAAACAGCAATCAAAACTCAGGTATCCATTTCACAGCCAATGTTGCATATTTTCAATATTCCAGTAAACTCTGGGATTGCCATCCAGTCGTACACACAGGTGCTTGTAATCTCTCAGTTCAGGATCGCATTCACTCTCTCAAATGAACAGTACACACGTTAAACTTCATAGCAAGTGGCATCACTAATTTATACAGTTGGAGTTTTAGGGATAATGTTGGGGGATAAGACATAAAAGAAAGAAAAAAAGAACATATGGAACCACAGTACTGATGGGATAGACAGGGAATGCAATAAAAGAAGGAATATGGAAGTATGGAGGACGTCCATGGTTACCACACTGAGCCTCACTAAGTCACCCTGCCAAGTGTGGCTTGCATTGCCTTCCATCCAAATGCAAATGAATAGGAAAATAGCTGCAACTACATCTGGAGGGGCCAGAGTATATTTTTTTCCTTTCTACCCGCAGGCTCTAATGAGCAAAGTGAGGCCCTTATAAAGGAGCAACAGCACTATTTAGGTACGAAGACAGTACTAGTTGAAGACATCTGTAATCACGGTACAAAAGTAAAATACTGCACTTGCTGTAAATCTGAAACAGAAAATGCGGGAAAAACCTTAAAAGTCTGAGAATTGAAAAAGAGTCAGACTGGATTTAATGTCAACTTTTGATCTCTCCACAGAAGCGAACAGACCTGCCGAATTTCTCAAGTATTCTGTAATCACATGACCTGCAGGTGAAATGTATGAAGTGTCAAACTGTGGGGGACAATCCTGGCCACAAGCAATCTTGACCATGTCATTGGTCAAAACAGATTGATCAGTCATCCGTGAAACAGAAGTACTCTCAGATTTCAACTGTGGGCCACAATTCACAAAGACAGTTCAAGATCCTAAAGACTACCCAAGAGCATAGAGCAGACTTTCTCTCACGCTGAACTGCAAATATTCACCATGATATACAATGCTGCCTTTCTTGGCTGATAGGGTGGGGTAAAGGTATCAGTGAACTCATAAGCTCTTGCATAGTCCTGTTGTAGGTGTGTAACCTGTTCAGTTTCTGATCTCCACATGTTCTTTGAAACTGTGACCAATGGATACAAAAGCAGGGAACAAATGTACCAGCTAGCCCAGAACCAGCAGTAACTTCAAACAGCTTCCAAATGAAGACGACACAGTCCTCTGGATGCATTCTCAATGCCATTTCCTCTAGATGACTGGATGCTGTATCACCATAGATGGAGGATTCACTGAGACACCAGAAAAACAACTACTGGAGCAGGATCTACGAACTGAAGGAAAAGATGAATATCCTATCCTATTGCTATAAAGATGAGGGGTACACAAAATTGTAATTCAACTGGTTTCTTAGAAGAATCCATTTGATACCTGTGCGGTAAGTCACGAACGTATCAAGGCTGTTACTGATGAGATTTAGAGCAGATCACAACAGTTTATTTCATTTACCAACTGCATGGTGGCACAGTGGGTAGCACTGCTACACCACAGAGCCAGGGACTAAGGTTTGATTCCAATTGTGGGTGGCTGCTTGAATGGAATTTGCATGTTCTCAATGTCTGCATGGATTTCTGCCAGGTGCGCCGGTTTCCTCCCACAGTCCAACGATGTGCAGATTAGGCGAATTGGCCGTGCTAAATACAAGGTTACTGGGAAGGTGGGAGGTGTCTGGGAGGGATGTTATTGGGAGGGTCACTACACACTTGATTGATCAAATGGGATGTCTGTCCATATATCATGCTGCAGCCTGCATAGGTTTTATCAAAATAACTGGCTTCCTCCAGGTCTAGGGCACTATAAATTGTAAACATATTGCACAGTGTATTGAGAACACCATGTCATCATGTGGTAGACTTCAAAAGAAAGGAGCCCCATTCCAGCAAGGTACAAGACAACTATACTCATTAGTCCTGCATCTCTTGGTATGCTGGGAGCTGCCATACAGTGCGCTACATAATCCAAGCATACCATACTCTGCACAACTGAAGCAGACAAAGAAAGCATGCGATGGATACCGAAGAACTGACTGCAGCAGCAATTTTCTGAGGAGAAAGATGAGGACGCTGCAAAGGAAGAGCATCAGCTTCAGCATGATAGAATGCTGTAGCATTGGGCACAATAAGTTTGTCAGGACTTAATTAGTTCCAGCTCTAATAGGTGTGCATTTTTAAAATTTGCTCATAGGATGTGATGCCCACTTCCTACGAGCAAATTAAAAAAAAGCACATTTATCCGATTTGAAACTAATAAAGTCCTGACAAGATTGTTGTGCCCAAGGTTACAGCATTCTATCATGCTGAAGCTGATGTTCTGCCTGCTCAATGTTGTCATCTTTCTCCAAAGATTGCTGCTACTCTCTTAGCTCTTCAGCATCCATCACATCCCTTCTATGTGGGCACCACTAACTGGGCCATCACTTAGTGCCCAGAGGAAGTCAGGAGTCAACTACATTGCTGTGGAATCAAACTTGACCCAAGCAGGTATGGATGATAGATTGCCTTCCCCAAAAGAAGTGAACAAGATTTTTTTTTAAAATGGCAATCTGCAATGGTTACCATTAAACAAGCATTTTAATTTCAGATTTTACTGAAATCAAATTTCACTATCTGCCATGATGGGATTTGAATCTATATCCCCAAGCATTAACCTGAGCTTCTGGATTACAATTTCAGTGACATTACTATTTTGCCACCACATTCCATACTCCCACAATCAATGTAGTGATCACTCACTGATTGCAAATTGGTTGTTACCTGAAAAGCAATTATTCCCAGAAACATTTTGTTTTTCTTCACCATTGCTGCCATTGATTAAAATTGAACATGTTCAAATGTTTGAAGGTCTTCCATAGTAAACAATGATGTTGCGCTGGACATTACGGAAGAGCATATTTCCTTAGTCAGGGTTTAAAGATGGGATGACACTGAGGATGGATAGCCTGTATAGCTTGATTCATGCAATTGCAGTTACAATGGCAGTCGGTGAGACAGGTGTTAATATAAAGTAACAACACTTTATGAACATGAAGTTGTACCTGCAATAAAATGCATCCTGTGTATCCTCAAGCCATTTTGTCATTCCGCTCATACTACCAACATTGTGAAGGGTACCTCCTGATAATCAGCACTCGACATGGCACAGGGCTAGGGTTTAAACAGTGCTGGAAACTCTAGAATGGCCTGGTAGTGGTGGTTACTTCTATCATTACTGAGTGGACCATAGCGCCAAGTGACACATGTGTGCATTGCGCATGAGGTGAGGAGAACAGCCTGATAAAATCTGTGAGGAGAAAGTGAGGTCTGCAGATGCTGGAGATCAGAGATGGAAATGTGTTGCTGGAAAAGCGCAGGTCAGGCAGCATCTAGGGAACAGGAGAATCGACGTTTCGGGCATTAGCCCTTCTTCAGGAATGAGGAAAGTTGGTCCAGCAGGCTAAGATAAAAGATAGGGAGGAGGGACTTGGGGGAGGGGCGTCGGAAATTTGATAAGTGGAAAGAGGTCAAGGTGAGGGTGATAGGTCAGACTGGGGTGGGGGCGGAGAGGTCGGGAAGAAGATTGCAGGTTAGGAAGGTGGTGCTGAATTCGATGGATTTGACTGAGACAGGCTGGGGGGAGGGGAAATGAGGAAACTGGTGAAATCCGAGTTCATCCCTTGTGGTTGGAGGGTTCCTAGCCGGAAGATGAGGCGTTCTTCCTCCAACCGTCGTTTTGTTGTGGTCTGACGATGGAGGAGTCCAAAGACCTGCATATCCTTGGTGGAGTGGGAGGGGGAATTGAAATGTTGAGCTACAGGGTGGTTGGGTTGGTTGGTCCAGGTGTCCCAGAGGTGTTCCCTGAAACACTCCGCAAGCAGGCGGCCCGTCTCCCCAATATAGAGGAGGCCACATTGGGTGCAAAGGATGCAATAGATGATATGTGTGGAGGTACAGGTGAATCTGTGGCAGATATGGAAGTTTCCTTTGGGGCCTTGGAGGGAGGTGAGGGGGGAGGTGTGGGCGCAAGTCTTGCACCTCCTGCGGTTGCAGGGGAAGGTGCCGGGAGTGGAGTTTGGGTTGGTGGGGGGTGTGGATCTGATAAAATCTGTTACCAGTTAACAAAACCCTGCTGTGAAAGTCCTGGAAATTGACACTTAGCAGATTTTTTTCATAAGTATTCTACCTACTATTCCTTTTAAAAAGACCAACTTGATAGGCTATTTTCAGAAACTTTATTGATCAGCTAAAAAGATCGGGGCTTCACTCAAATTAAACACAGCATTTCCTCTAGTACTTCACCCCCTCTGCTGGGTATAAATGCAACTACAAACTTTGTGAAACTTGACTCATAAGCATTTGGGCCAACAAAATATCTTGCTGTGGATTCAGTCGCAGTGAATATTGCAGTACAGTATATCCTTAGAAGAAAAATGCAACAGCAAAATCAGAGGTCAAGAATTTATAACAATAAAAAAGCTACAACAGAGTTCATTTCACCTCATTTGGTGAGAATGGATCATCCTTTAAATCAGTGTCTTGAATCTCTCTGGATATTAAGAATCAAAATATGAAGTAAGCATGGGAAAAGCAATTCAAAGTCCTGAAAAATTCAAATTTAAATCCCATGGTGCTTATCAGTATTTAATATAAGATTTTTGTCAAAGGCACATTGAGGTTTTCTTTTCTTTGCATTTCACTTGCAGATTCTCAGATAGAGGAATACCTAGCTTACCAGCAGAGTATTGATGTCTGCCTCCAAGGGAGTTGTGTGTGAAGCAAGACAGAAACTGTAAATTAGCTCTCTCAGAGGCAAAGATCATCAAAATCTAACTTCTTTTTCAGAATAGAAAATTAATTGACAATTCCATACATTTCTGAAACAGCCTTCAAACTCTGAATAGAAGGAAGTGTTGTTCATGTTCTATTATGACATTGATCCTCATCCTTATTTTCAATTTTGCTATCAAAAATAAATTGTTTGAATGAATATGTAGCTCTGTATTACTGACTGCTAGTTTCATTCAATAAGTATCACAGGTGTGAAAAGTCCAGGTTGTGATTATTATCTTAATTCTTCATCTTCTATTTACATATTTAGCTTGGTGTTGTGTGACATTTATTAACAGAAGTTTGTGATTTAAGTAAAAGAATTGACTAACAATTGGCTAATTTTGTTTTCAAAAAGATTACAGGAAGCAGCTGTGTCAAACAAAAATCAGTTTCTTACTATACTGCTTCCACTGGTGGAAAGGCCAAATGGGAGCTGGATAAGTACTGTAATTTTATAGGGAAAATATAGGGTGCCGGATGGTCCATGTTGCTGTTACAGAAAGCTAGCACAGAACAACAGGCTGAAAGACATATTTTCGTGTTGCAAATATTCAACAATTCCATTTATTTTTGATATTTTGTTTGGTCATTTGGAAACATAATTCTTCAAGACGCAAGCTGTATACATATCCTATTCAAAATACTGTGCTTCATGTTGAATTTTTGACATCATGTCTTTGGTCATTTCTGTCAAAGTTTGCTCATTATAAATTACTGAATCTACATTTATAATTGAAATCACCAACATCTGGGTGTCATAAATTTGTAAATCACAGTTGTCCAGAAAATATTTGACCTACCCTTTCACCTTTTAAATTGAAATAAAAATGTCCAAACTAAGCATACAAAATTAATGAAATAAATATTTCACAATCAAGATTATCTATTGAATGACCATTTTTGCTTTTAACATCATTGTGAAATACTTTTCTCCGCAGATTTCAGCATCTCAAACACCTATGTCTGGACTGGATATCACTTCGAGGGATGCATGAAAACACAAGCCATTTTGGCACAGCTAAGCTATAGATGATCAACCATTACAGCAAAAATATTATACATATATACTTCCTGTCAACTTTCCTTTTAAATTTTACATTCTTTAGTATTAATAAACAGAACCCTGTTTTATATGGCAAAAGGAGTCTGTACATATATTACACCACTTTCAGTGAAAGAAAAGGGATTTTAGAGATTGCCGATCTGCTACACTTCCATACTAAAACCCGGATCAAACAGAATTTCTCTGTTCTGAAAACAAAGATAGACAGTTAACTGTTTATTTTATATTTGTGATTTGGAGATATTGGTGTTGGACTGGGGTGTATAAAGTTAAAAATCACACAACACCAGATTACAGTCCAACAGGTTTAATTGGAAGCACTGCTCTTCATCAGGTGGTTGTGGAGGGCACGATTATAAGACTCAGAATTTATAGCAAAAGCTTAGAATGTGATGTAACTGAAATTATACATTGAAAAATATCTTGATTGTTTGTAATCAGTTACAATTACCATGTTAGTTTTATTTCTTTCATATGTAAATCGCAAAACATTTTTAAAAAAAGGTTACATTCTCAAGTGAACTTTAACAATTGGTGTCAGCTGTATAATGTGCTGCATATTAGCACCTGTGTACTGCTGTCTGTGCCATAATGTTTAGACTGATTCTAGTCTAAAAAATGAATTAACAGAATCTTTCATGGATTCGTGCAGTTTTTGAGCAAAGTACAATGTAACTCTGCGAGTACAAATTCACCCCACAAACGTTTGTGCACGCATGGCGGTGTGAAAGTGCGTGGGTGTGTGAACGCGCGTGGGGGGGTTGGTGTGAGTTGTGAGTGTCTGAGAGAGAGTATGTATGTGTGTGAATGAGGGTAAAGGGGTCTTAGTCTGTGAGAGGGCGTGCACGCACGTTTGTGTGTGTGCGTATGAGTGCATGCGTATGCGTGAGCATGTGCATGTAGTACACTGGGGTCACTTATAGTGTGACATGAACCCAAGGTCCTGGTTAAGGCCATCGCTCTGGGTATCGAACTTGGCTATCAGCTGCTGCTCAGCCACTTTTCATTGCTGCCTGTCCCAAAGTCCGCCTTGGAGGACGGTCACCCGAAGGTCAGAGGTCAAATGTCCCGGACTGCTAAACTGTTCTCCAATTGGGAGGGAACACTCCTGTCTGATCATGTGCGGTGCCCATTCATCCATTGTCGTAGCCTAATCCTGATGAAGGGCTTTTGCCTGAAACGTCAATTTCGAAGCTCCTTGGATGCTGCCTGAACTGCTGTGCTCTTCCAGCACCACTAATCCAGAATCGGTTTCCCCAGTGTACCATGCCTCAGGGCATGTTTGCCTGCAGTGTATGAGATAGTCAACGATGACTGTGTCACATGAGTACCTGCCACGTACATGGTGGGAGGTGTCCCCACGCCTCCATGTCCACACTCTGACACGTCTTGCAGCATCTACCGTGACAGCGATGAATGGGCACCGCACATCAACAGACAGGAGTGTTCCCTTGCAGCTGGAGAACACTTTACCTGTCCAGGACATTTGACCTCGGACCTTCAGGTGGCCATCCTCTAAGGCGGTCTTTGGGACAGGCAGCAGCAAAAAGTGGCCGAGCAGAGGCTGATAGCTACATTTGGTACCCATAGGGCCCTTGAGTCATGTCACACTACAGGTGACCTCATTGCATTCCACACACACGCACTCCTGCACGCATGTGCACTCACACACACACACTCATGCACCCTCTCATAGACTTAGACCTCTTTACTTACACAAAACCCCACACCACCACCCTCCCACAGACAGTTTGTGGGGTGAACTTGTACTTGCAGAGTTACATTGTACTTTGTTCAAAAACTGCATGAATCCATGAAATATTCTGTTAGTTCATTTTTTTAGATTAGAATCAGTCTAAACATTACGGCACAGACAGCAGCACAGAGGTGCTAATACCCAATACATTATCTGGGCTGACACCAATTGTTAAAAGTTCACTTGAGAATATAACTTTTAAAAAACGTTTTCCAATTTACATACGAAAGAAATGAAACTAACATGGTCATTCTAACTTATGAGACACTTGACAAACAATCAAGGTATTTTTCAATGTATAATTTCAGTTACATCACATTGTAAACTTTTGCTATAAATTCTGAGTCTTACAATCGCGTACTCCACAACCACCTGATGAAGGAGCAGCACTCCAAAAGCTAGTGCTTCCAATTAAACCTGTTGGACTGTAACCTGGTGTTGTGTGATTTTTAACTTTATTTTATATTTATGTGCCAATAAGAGAGAAAAATATTTAACTTTGAGTCCAAAATGACTTTTTCAGTAAAACTCAACTTCAGAAGCCCACATTAGAACTACTTCAACCAATTACCATTCACTTCTCATCCTGCATAAACTGTTGCCCCTTTCATCCTTCCTGACGTAAAAGAAAAAAATTCTGCTTTCTTAAAGTTCCTTCAGTATCACTATAAAGACTGATTGTCATATTCAATAGGACAGAAATAAAGTTGAACTTAAAAGCTATGTATTTAAATTATATGTGCATGGATGTACGCAAAGTAAAATTGAATTTTTGTAAATAAAATTGAACCTCGAGAGCTGGTAATTCAAAATTCCAAGAGAAAAGGCAAATCTATATTATTAAAATCTTGCAAATCAATACATTTCCTTCAGTCATTATTTTTGATCAGTGTTATGTTAACATTAAGTGTCTATATAAACATTTGGAATGAATATTGTGAAATAACTGCTTATACAGATGCATTCATAAATATATGGATCACCAGGGGAGGGAGAAAGCAGGAAATCATTGACCCATTAGTCTAATATCAGGAGTAGAGTCTGTCATAAGAGGTGAGATAAAATGTCACAAGAAACCATGAATAATAATAGGCAAAATTAAAACGGATTTAAGAAAGGGAAAAGGTAAACTTACCCAACAAAAGGATTTGGCAGCAATGCAGGGTGACTATTTTGACAATAACACCCAGTATAGGGATAGGAAGGGGCATTGTGCATAAACATTTTAAAAAGCCCCAAACAGAGTTAAAGGTAGAAACAAAATGGTAAAAAAAAAAGCAAAAGGCTCTTTACTCAAATGCACATTGTCTGAAGCACAAAATAAATGAATTAACAGCTCAAATAGAGGCTAATGGGAATGATCTTTTAGGCATTATGGAGACCTGGTTAGAACGAGGTCAAAGCTGGGGAGTAAACATTCAGTGGTATGCAACTTTTCAAACGAAACAAGCAGAAAGGAAACTTGTAAAGTGGTTTTGTATGAGAGAGAATAAGTACAAAAGTAAGTTGATCTAGGATCAGATGATGTAGAATCCGTATGGGGAGACAATAAATAACAAGGGGAGGACATTACTGGAAGTAGTCAAAAGGTCCCTAACAGCAGCTATGCTGTAGGACAGAGAATAAATTAGAAGATAAACTAGGGATTGGAAAAAAGGCAGTCCATTAATCATGGGTGACTTTAATCTTCATGTAGATTAGGAAAATCAAATTGACGAAGATAGCCACGAGATAGAATTAATAGAATGTACTTGGAACAGATTCTTAGAACAATGTGTTGTGGATCTAATCAGGGATCAAACTCACAGTAAAAGACACCATAAGGGGAGAATATAGTCAGCAACATGGTAGAATATAGTATTCAGTTTCAGAGTGAGAAACATGGGTTGGAAACCAACTGTGCTGAACTTAAAATGGGGTAATTACATAAGAATAAGGGCAGAGTAGGTTGGAGTGCACTGGGAAAGACACTTAGCAAAAAAGACAATGAGGAACAATGACAGACATAAGAGAAAACCGTACAAAATTCACCGCAAAAATATATTGAAATGAGTAAGAAAGATTCTAGTAACTAGATAAAATGACCATGGTTAACCAAGGAAGTTGAAGATAGCATTAAATCGAAAAGAAATATACAATGTGGCAAAGATTAGTGGTAAGCCAAAGGACTGGGGGTTTTAAAAACCAACAAAATATGACCTGAAAAACAAAGTAAACTATGACAACAAACTAGCAACAATATAAAAACAAAGAGCATTTTAGATAAATTAAAAGGAGAGAGGCCAAAGTAAATGTAGGCCTCAAAATTTGAGGTGCAGGAAATAATATTAAGGAACAAGGAAATAGAGCAGTTGAATAAATATTTTGCATCAGTCTTTATGGTGTTCCTAAAATATTAAATAATCAAGGGGCAAGGAATGGGATAGAGAATAAACACATTAACTATCAGAGGAAACATACTAGCAAAACTAAGGGGTGTAAATGCTGATAAGTCCCCTGGAAGTGATGGGTTGCATCCTCAGAGTTTAAATACTTAGAGATTGTGACTAGAGCATGTACTATTTTTCAAGAAGCTGCAAATCTTGGAGAAGTAACAGAAGTTTGGAAAATAGGCAATGTAACACCCTTAAATCAAAAAGGGAGTCAAATAACAGTTAACTGTAAGCCAGATAATAACATCAGTCTTTGGGAAAATGTTGAATTTACTTTGAAGGATGCATGAAGCATTTGGAAATACATAATACAAACAAGAGTCAGCTTCACTTCCTGAAGTGGAAATGCCTGACACATAAATGACTTTTTTTTGAGCAATTAACTGGTTAAGTAATTTGACTCCATTGCATCATTATTTAGAATGGTGGAAAATATTTCAGTGTGGATTTTTAAAAAACAGACTGTTGTCAACAGATAAACTTTCCAGTTGACAAGTGCACCTGGGAAATTTGGCCACAATATTACATTCAGTTCATAAGTCGAAATAACGTGCAAAACATATCAAACTTTGCTCTTGAGACCTACCTGCAGATACCAGACTTTCGTAATCTCTACCCATGTCTTAAGTGAGGTGACTGGTTAACTACGTAACATTGAAAGAATGATTGACTGTGAAAAGTACCCCACACACCAGGCTGAATCCATCAAAACACCAGGTTCAAAACTGAAAGTTTGCACTTGGTTCAATTTGGCTTCGAAGAGAACTGTGTCAGTAAGTCAACTGGGTTAGCCAGGGGACTGAAGTGCTACAACTGGTTCCAATCCACAAGCTGGCAAGGGAAAAAAATAAAAGTTAGCAATATCTCTAAGTTTCCAGATTATGGTAAAATAGCCTTGCTTTTCAAATTTTTGGTTGTACTTTAGCCCTATGCCTTAATTTATCAGTATCCTGTGCGTGTGTGTGTGCACGTGTGTGTGTGGGGGGGGCGAGGCAAATTGGAGGGACTGCTCCTGGACCTGCCCAAAAAGGCCATCAATAGGTGTAGGCAATCGGACATAATTCGGAGATGCCGGTGTTGGACTGGGGTGTACAAAGTTAAAAATCACACAATTGGACATAGAGGAGTTCAAAGTGTCAGAACATCTGTCCCTCTTCTGCGGTTACACCCACGTTCTGAAGTCCACTAAGGGGGATCAGTTGGTACAATAGAGGTCCTTTAAGAACTAGTGGGCACCACAGCAAATAAGGTTTTAATCAACCCAGAAAATGATATTTGATATAATTTTCATAAGCATGTTACTTCTATAAATTTGCATTCACCATCTGATTTTCTTTTTGTTAAAGTGCCTCACCAGAGGGTATGTTTAGTAGTAGGAAGCATGCATACATATATTGAAGGCAGACAAAAAGCTGGTTCTTCCCACAGCCAAAATTTTACTCAAGTGCTCAATGCATTTTGTAAGTAAATCATTTCCATTTTATGTGCAGCTGGTACTGTCCAATTTGACGCTTACATGACAGGCACCCAGTTTGAAAATGATAGTTTATGAAATCAATCATGTAAGCCATTATTGCATTGTCTTGCATGAACAGCAACTCAAATACAGAGGACTTATTTTGAACTCCACTCTTTGGGCAGTTTTGATTTGATTTGTTATTATCATGTGTATCAAGATACAGCGTAAAAGTATTGCTTTGCATGCTATCCAGTATAATCATAGCTTGCGTAAGCAGCTCCTGGTAATACAGGTAGTTCTCAGATAATGCGTGTTCTGGCAAAGCGATTTGCTCATAATGTCACTGAGGAATTATCGAATGGGAGTTTCAAGAACACTCACCTCTGTTCACAATAGCACGATTCCAGCAGGGATTGTTTTGGGAGTTTCGTTCTGCACACGCGCCAATGTCAGTGCTGGTCTTTGTGCCGTTTGAGCATGTGCCAATGTCAGCTGCTGACAGAGCAGCTTTCTGAGAGAGATCTTGTACAGGGAGCAGCTTTCTGACAGAGATACATTCGGCAGCTTCCTGTGAAAGGTACACTACTCTGAGATTATCCATTTTTTTGAAAAAAAATGGAGGAGCATAGTAACAAGAATGCTAACAAGCAGTGCCCTTGTGTTCACATTATGGTTGGTAAATGCAAAAGGCTATAACACTGGAAGAGAAGCTAGATATTATAAAGTATTGAGTGTAAGAAAAGGATGTGATATTGCTCGTTTAACAGGAATAAAGGAGTCTATCCTAAGCACCATGATGACCCTCTGTCCCTGCATTAATATTTCTAAATGTATGGTGTTAAATTTAGTTTTGTTTAGTTGATAATTTATACCTTCATTCAGGCGGTGCTATACTTTTTGTTTGACATTTGGATGATTTTGAGCGATTGTGGGTGATATTTTTTGCTGGTCTGCCCCGAACTCCACTTATCCCAAAGGCTCGGTTATTTATATTACACAATTTTCTATTAAGTTGGAACACACCAACGGCATTATAGGTGAACTACCTGTAGCACAGAATGCAGAATATAGTGTTCACCTATAGTTAAGGCACAGAGAAAGATCAATATATTAGAGAGATTTAATATATGAGAAGTCCATTAAAAAAGTCTGATAACAGATTTTGTTGACTCTGTTGGCACATATTTTCAAACTTTTTGAGACACTTCGGTAGTCCTGATGAGTTTTGCACTTTCCATCCACAACTCTGTCTTTTCACAATTCCAAAAGGTTTCTCATTTCTCCCAAAGATTTCCTACTGTTTTTTTTCCTTCTTTATTCATTGCTGGCTAGGTCAGCATTTATTGCCCATTTCTAATTGCCCAGAAGGTAGTTATGGATCAACCACATTGCTGTGTGTGGAGTCACATTTAGGCTAGACAAGGTAAGAACTGTTCCTTTCCCTAAAGGAAATGACTGAATCAGATGGGATTTTTCCAACAATTGACAATGGATTCATTGTCATCATGAGACTTTTAGTTCCTGATTTTATTTCTTTTATTGATTTCAAGTTCCATCATCTGCCATGGCAGGATTTGAATGCGGGTCCCCAAAACATTATCTGGGTCTGTGAATTAACAATCCAGCAATAATACCACAAGGTCACTGCCTCCCTGCAGCATGCCTCGACACCAATCCAAAAGAGATTTTTTACCTCTCCAAAAGGGGAGAGGCAAAACCCATCTTCTAGTGATCATCCGTCCAACCCTATCTCCTCCCCCACATGCACTGATATTACACCAATGAAACCTAATTGCCCTGTATCAACCCCCGATCCCCTGGTTATCCCTTGTGCTACCCAATGCCCCCCCATTTATTACCTAGTCTCTCACACACCATGCCAATTCATGCATACTACTGCCCATTGTTTTCTCTTCACGAACCATGCTTACTCCTTCATTAACCACAAGTACACACTTCGATCAGTTAAAATTATACTTTTGGGTCCTGTGTTGCATACTGTATATCACACAATTGAAAACCAAATTGACACTTGCTAGAATAGTCCAAATTAGCAAGACTCAAGAGGTTAAATGCACCTTTCACACACAATCTTCACCACTAAACACTCCCAAGTAGTACCTGCTCCTCACCCCAAAAGTGGTACGAGATAATAACTGCAGGAGTGTCTCAGCTCTCAAAAAGGGATCTCCTAGCTTTCCAAAGACAAATGGCGTTATAACAAACTTAGTCAACCTGTTCCACATTCTGATTCCAGACATCAGGGACTCAAAATCCAGTTTATGTGCAGGCAACTGGTCATTTAAATGGCCAGCTCTCTCTGGCAACTAGGTATATATGAATTACAACTGGCACCCAAACATGGCCCTGTGAAAGGGAGAAATGTTGGGTTTAGAGGCCAGATATGAGATTCCTGACTTAAAGTCATAAAGTCATAGGGATGTACAGCACGGAAACACATCTTTTGGTCCAACTCGTCCATGCTAACCAGGTATCCCAACCCAATCTAGTCCCACCTGCCAGCACCTTAAAAACCCTTCTTATTCATATGCTCATCCAGATGCCTTTTAAATGTTGCAATTGTACCAGCCTCCATCACTTCCTCTGGCAGCCCATTCCACACATGCACCACCTTCTGCATGAAAAGGTTGCCCCTGAGGTCTCTTTTATATCTTTTCCCTCTCACCCTAAGCCTATGCCCTCTAGTTCTGGACTCTCCCACTACAGGGAAAAGACTGTCTATTTATCCTATCCACGACCCTCATGATTTTATAAACCTCTATAATGTCAGCCCTCAGCCTCCGACGCTCGAGGGAAAACAGCCCCAGACTATTCAACATCTCCCTATAGCGCAAATCCTCTAACCCTGACAACATCCTTGTAAATCTTTTCTGAACCCTTTCAAGTTTCACATCATCTTTCAGGTAGGAAGGAGACCAGAACTGTATGCAATATTCCAAAAGTTGCCTAATTAATGTCCTGTACAGCCGCAACATGACCATCCAACTCCTGTACTCAATATTCAGACTAATAAAGGAAAGCATACCAAACGCCTTCTTCACTATCCTATCTATCTGTGACTCCACTTTTCAAGGAGCTATGAACCTGCACTCCAAGGTCTCTGTTCAGCAACACTCCCTAGGATCTTACTATTAAGAGAGATTGTGGTGAAATGTAGGAAAGCATCTGAATTAAATTGCTTTGGAGTATAACTTCAGGAGCTAGATCATTTGAGAGAGAAAAGGAATAAATGGTCACAGTTAATTTAGATGAGAAGGAAGGAGCCTGACATGGATCATATCAGAATGAACAGATTCAGCCAGATGTAAGCCTAAGTTAGTTGAAGCTTATCTCCAAGTCAGCTCTCCTGCAAATCTCTACTCGAGTGATTTTCAAAAAGCTATAATAAGGCAGGGTGCTCTTTGCAAGGTCATGTAGTGGATTCCAGTAGATCCTCAGAGCCATGAGACACAAACCTGGTACTGCATCTGTTTTTACAATCAAAAGACTTGCCAGGTCATTTCAAAGCAGTGTAACTGCAAAATAATCAGCATATCAGTGAATGATTTATTCCGTGACTGAGGTGACACATATGTTAAATGGATAGGGATGAATAGTTCCTTTCCCTGAAGCCTTTATTCGAGATGTTCAGGATTCAATATCTTTCATTGCCCTTCTAATTTTAGAATGCTCAAAAATTACAAGAGTTTGTGAATGCAGGAATGGTGCCAAAGGGAGAATTGCAACTATTACACACTTACTCAAAAACAGTGCAAGGATAAACCCAGCAACTACAGGTCAGTCAATTTAACCCAAGTGACGAGAAAGCTTTTAGGAACAATTATGTGGAAATGACTATAATGTTTATATGTGCGGTGTAATTATGAAAAGCCAGCATGTATTTGCTGAAGGCAAATTGTATTTAACGATCTTGCTTGTGCTTTTTTGATGAGGTAAGAGAGGGGGTTGTTGAGGATAATGTGGTTATTGTGGTGCACATGGACTTTCAAAAGACATTTATTTGATAACATACCAATTAGTAGGGTTGCCAGCAATGTTAAAAGGGACAGCACAGCTTGGATACAAAGTTGGCTAAGCAACAAAGAGAGTGGTGACAAATGGATATGTTTTTTGAATTGAAGCTTCATAGTCAGATTACCCAGGACTTGGTACTTGGGGCCCACTTTTCATAAATGTATGTAAGTCACCTAGATACTACTGTAAAATTTGTAGATAGCTTAAAACCTGGATGCATGTTTAACTGAGAAGAAGACAGTGATACAGATCAACAGGACACAGAGAAGCTAATGGTGTGGGATTACATGTGACAGGTTAAATTTAATGTTATGAGGTACGAAACGATGGCAGGAAGAACGAGGAAACGTAAAGGATATGATTATAAAGTGAGTGGAGGAGCAGAGATCCGGGACATATATGCAAACATAGATCAAGGTGATAATGAAGGTTGAGAAAGTGGTTAAAAAGCAATATGGTATCCTGGATTTTATAAATATTGACTTAGAATTCAAAAATAAGTTAGGAACCACCTTTAAAAATACTGTCAAATTCTAGGCTCTGCAATTTAGGAAAGAACATGATTTTTTAGGAACTCAAGAGGTGTAGAAGAGACGTGCAAAAATAGCTCCAAGGATGAGGGACACCGTTAATGATGGTCAGTAGCAGCAGTGTGTACTATCTACAAAATGTTCACTGAAAATCCTTAGACAGACCTTCCAAATCCATAACTTCTTCCATTAGAACAATCAGTGCAGAACCACCATTGGCAAGTTCCCCTCAGAGCCACTCACCATCCTGACTTGGAAATATCACCATTTGTTCACTGTTGATAGATCAAAATCCTGGAATTCCCTAAAGGCATTGACAGTTTATCGACAGCACATGAACAGTAGCAGTTCAAGGAGGCAGCTGGGGATGGGCAATAAATGCTCATGAGCCAGTGATGTCGGTGTCCCGCAAGTGAATAACAAGAATTGGAACGGTTGGGTTCCTTTTCTTAAAGGGAGTGTATGTTAAAATCACAAGTGGTCTAGACTGAGTAGATAGAAACAAACTGCTTCCATTAGCCCAAGGGTCAGAAATCAAAGGTTTGCCAATTTAAGATGATTGGCAACAGAAGTATCAGTAACACAAGGAAAACCCTTTTACATAGAACAATACCGCACAGAACAGGCCCTTCGGCCCACGATGTTGTGCCGAACATTTGTCCTAGCTTAAGCACCTATCCAATTGCCGCTTAAAGGTCACCAATGATTCTGACTGTGCCACTCCCACAGGCAACGCATTCCATGCCCCCACCACTCTCTGGGTAAAGAACCTCCACCTGACATCCCCCCGATACCTTCCACCCTTCACCTTAAATTTATGTCCCCTTGTAACACTCTGTTGTACCGAGGGAAAACGTCTCTGACTGTCTACTCTATCTATTCCCCTGACCATCTTATAAACCTCTGTCAAGTCATCCCTCATCCTTTGCCGTTCCAATGAGAAAAGGCCTAGCACTCTCAACCTATCCTCGTATGACCTATTCCACATTCCAGGCAACATCCTGGTAAATCTCCTCTGCACCCTCTCCAAAGCTTCCATATCTTTCCTAAAATAAGGCAACCAGAACTGCACACAGTATTCCAAATGTGGCCTTACCAAAGTCCTGTACAGCTGCAACATCACCTCACGACTCTTGAATTCGATCCCTCTGCTAATGAATGCTAATACATCATAGGCCTTCTTACAAGCTCTATCCACCTGAGTGGCAACTTTCAAACAGCTATGAACATAGACCCCAAGATCCCTCTGCTCCTCCACCTTACTAAGAACCCTACTGTTAACCCTGTATTTCACATTCTTATTTGTCCTTCCAAAATGGACAACCTCACACTTGACAGGGTTGAACTCCATAGTATCTGGAATTCACTGTCTGGAAACATTGTGCATGCAGTTCCAATTGTGGCTTTCAAAGAGGAATCCTACAAACTCCAGAAATGGTGCGAGTGTCACTGGCAAGGCCAGGACTTATTTTCCTTTCCTGACTGTCCTAGAATTGAGTTAGCCAGTTTGAGTTGTCAAAAACCACTTTTCCTTATTTCTGGAGTTATATGTAGCCTAGACAAGACTTTAACGTACCAGATAGGTGTTTTGTATAAAACAAATATTGAAAAGAGTTATCAGGGTCACTATCACTCAGATTAGCTTTGCGTTCCAGATTTTATGAAATGGATTTCCATTCTAGTTCACATGAAATAAAGAATCATTTGAGACAAGTGTTCAACACTAAGCCTATTATTTGAAAAAATAAAATTGGACGAATGACAGAGGATACAGGGCATGTTACAGTTCCATTTTAACAAAGTAGTAGAGAAGATATGGAGTAAGTGATTGCATCACAGGTAGTAGAAATGTCAAATGATGATCTGAAATGTAGAAGCCAGTGGAATGGAGGGTGAGAAGAAAGATCTTTATTTTGAAAAGAAGAGGTCCTACCGGAGGCACAAAAATCAGTCACATACTGTAGGAATTTTCAGAACCTGCATATACCATTAATGAAGTCAAAGAAAACTTGATGGGCTGAAAAATAAGGAATTAGTTATTTTAGAATGCTGCAATAGGAAGTAGTACAACAAATATTTGAACCAATTTGTGAAAAATTCATTGCCATAACAAAGAGGTAATAGCGAGCGTGAGGAGAGAGATGGATTGAGCCAGAGGCAAGACAGCCAGGAAATATTTCAGTCTGGATCCAGGTGAAGGCAAGTGTCATGACTCATGGGGTAAGATGGTGTGCTGGAATAACCCCCACTGTTTCTGGAGTTGCTGCAAATGCAGAGATTTAATGACACTACCAAAAACCTCAATTTTCCTCTGACTGAACGTTATCTCTGGAGAAAAACAATCCATGTCACATTTCCTCACTGACAGTTAAAATAAAATATTTATTGCAACACTGAAATTTAACAAGAACAGTATTTCAAATTTTGCACTATTTCTAATTTACCCTGTTAAAATTCCCTAATAGAAAAAATATAGAAAGGTGTCAGTGGAGGGAAAATCAATCAGGAGAACAGTTTTGTAACACTAATAGGAATTAGCAGAAGAAAACAGTAGAGTCAAGTTTTTGAATAACTGCAGCGTAACTTCAGTATCCTTGTACTCCAGTTTTCTAGATATCAAGACCAGCATTCCATTAGCTTTCATGCCATTCACAATTCACTGTTCACAAGTCATCACTTATATTTATCATAGATTCCTCATTCAACTCAATTTTGTTTAATTTGACACCACAGGAGCTTGAACTTTACATAGCTTTATATATAGAACTACTAAGTTCTCTCTGTAAAAGCTAATCATTTGCTGATTACACCATCTTAGTTACCACTTTAAAGAAGTGCACAAGATAAACTCTGTCTACATACTTCTTAAAAAAAGTTTCAGTTATCTTCATCAATGCAATCTCAATGGTTAATTAAAATATTGAATCTATGGAAAGTAGGTTGTTGGGACATTCAGACTGGTTCTGCTAATAGGAACACCTGTACATGTTGAGACCAAACACAGGATCAAAGATCTCAGGAGATTAATAAGTGTCATTGGGTGGGACTAATTAAGCATAGACTGGGCAACTAGAGAACAGCAGCAAAGAACAGAAATTATCACTGATATGAGCTGCAGAAATATCACAATCCAAAAATTGGAGATCCAAAGATTGATAAACTGCACAAATTGTTGCATGAAATGACAGCTGTATTAGGAGAAATAGTTCAAACAAGGACAGTGAGGAGCTTGCGTATTTACCAGGATTCAGGGAGGGGTAAAGGAAGAATGTGGCAAAATTATTAGAACCCAATGTTACAGACTTTACCAGATGGTCCCCAAACTAAATTTGGCTTAAGAACAAGACAGAGTTTACCACCAAGGAGCATACCATAGTATCATGAGGCAGTTGGCATTGGAAAAGCAAAGCAGAATTAGAGAGAGCTGGGGAGCGGTTACATGCTGCAAGAATTGCCTTTTCACGTGGAGTTGCAAACAGTAACAAGACAAAGGATAACATTTGTTAGCAAAATTCAACAGTCTATACCAAAAATAAGGAGGCAATAGTAGAAAATTTCACTTTTTATATTCTGCATTAGGATAATTGCACAGTTTGTAGGTAAGGCAATCCCAGTTTATATACAGAAAATCTCTCTCATTCAAGAGATCTCTAGTCCAAGGAAGAAGTGTTTTACCTTGTTCTGGGAAATGAAGCAGAACAAACATTACAGTTGGACATCACCTAGCTTAGTGATCACATTATGATTTGATTTAAAAGGATTTATGAACAGATACCTGAAAATATCAAAGGTCAAAAAACTCAACTGGCAAAGAATTAATTTCGACAACCTAAAAAGGGACCCAGCAAAAGAAATTTGAAGACGACAAACAGTAAAGTTGTAATGAAATGTTTGAAGACATTTATAGAAAAAAAGTTCAGATACAGACTGGGCGTTAAAAAAATGTAAAGCATTCAAAATTCATGCATAAAATAAAACAGAAAAGTCAACCTCTGATAAATAAGAGCAAATATTTTGCTAATAATCAGTGAAAAGTTTGGAGTACACACTGACTTATATCAGCTTCCAGTCAAGTATCATATTGATTTTAAAATTATCACCTTTGTTTCCAAATTCTTCCATACCTCATTGTAATGTCCTTAAACCTCACAATCCTCTGAATGACATACATGTTCCTCTATTTCTGGCACATACTCCATTTCACTCATACTACCATTGGTGGTCATGCCTCCAGTTGCTTAAGCCTGAAGCTCTGGAATCTTCTTACTGGACATTTTAATAAAAGGTGTTGCTTAATTAGGAGCCAATACAATTCATATCTTGGGCAAATTAGATTTGGTGTAATTTGAATAGATAACAGTAGAACCGACAAAGGAAGCACATGGTGAGGACAGTGCGGGAGTGAGAGAGAAACAAAAAACCTGCACAGTTACCACCTTTGCTGTTTGAATTCGTGTATTGCTGGACATCAAAGTGCATCTGGGAAAATTAACAAACAGTGAAATTCACAACTAATCTTGGAGGAACCGTTGGGCGAAGTTCACAGCACAGAGTCAGATAAGTTAATTGTTGTTTTAAGTCTGTCCAACAAAAAGGCTGCAGTAGTGAGTATAGTGGATTCTTTCTTGATGATATGTTTTTGGAGGTAGGTCTCTTGATTAAACTTAAAATATAAGCCATAGCTATTAATTTAACCTGGGGCAGTGTTTGTAGAGGAATAAGATGGTGTTATTTTCTGAGTCTGTAGATTGTGAAGGAGCAAAAATGGCCTTTGCAGTGATATGTACTTCTTGTCAGATGTGGGAGTTTAAAGAGAGTTTAAGGGTTACTGCGGATTATATCTGCCATAAATGCTGTTGGATGCGAATCTTATCAGATCGAGTGGATCAGTTGGAGAGACAGATAGAAGCGATGAGGAATTTGCAACAGCAATAGTATGTGATGGATGGCAGTTATGGGAAGGGGGGAAGTCTCAGATACAGTCACATAGATGGGTTAACTCCAGGAAGGGTAAGAGAGGTAGGCAGCTAGTGCAGGAATCTTCTGTGGATATACCCATTTCAAACAGGTATGCTGTTTTGGAAAATGTAGGGGGTGATGGATTTTCAGAGGAACGTAGCACGAACAGCCAAGTTTCTGGTATTGAGACTAGCTCTAATGTACGTCGGCTTCCAAGAGATCAATTGTAATAGGGGATTCTGTAGTCAGAGGTACAGACAGACGTTTCTGTGGCCAGCAGATAAAAAGCAGAATGGTGTGTTGTTTCCCTGGTGCCAGGATCAAGGATGTCTCAGAAAGAGTGCAGAATGTTCTCATGGGGGAGAGGGGCCAGCAGGAGGTCATTGTCCACATTGGAATCAACGACATTGGAAGGGAAAAGGTTGAGCCTCTGAAGGGAGATTACAGAGAGTTAGGCAGAAATTTAAAAAGGAGGTCCTCAAGGGTAGTGATATCTGGATTACTCCCAGTGCTACGAGCTAGTTAGGGCAGGAATAGGAGGATAGAGCAGATGAATGCATGGCTAAGGAGCTGGTGTATGGGAGAAGGATTCACATTTTTGGATCACTGGAATTGCTTTTGGGGTAGAAGTGACCTGTACAAGGAGGACGGATTGCACCTAAATTGGAAGAGGACTAATATACTGGCAGGGAAATTTGCTAGAACTGCTTGGTAGGATTTAAACTAGCAAGGTGGGTGGGTAGGACCCAGGGAGATAGTTAGGAAAGAGATCGATCTGAGATTGGTACAGCTGAGAACAGAAGTGAGTCAAACAGTCAGGGCAGGCAGGGACAAGGTAGGACTAAGAAATTAAACTGCATTTATTTCAATGCAAGGGGCCTAACAGGGAAAGCAGATGAACTTAGGGCGTGGTTAGGAATATGGGACTGGCATATCATAGCAGTTATGGAAACATGGCTCAGGGATGGGCAATACTGGCAGCGTAATGTTCCAGGACACAAATGCTACAGGAAGGATAGAAAGGGAGGCAAGAGAGGAGGGGGAGTGGCATTTTTGATAAGGGATAGCATTACAGCTGTGCTGAGGGAGGATATTCCTGGAAATACATCCAGGGAAGTTATTTGGGTGGAACTGAGAAATAAGAAAGGGATGATCATTGGGATTATTGGGATTGTATTATAGACCCCCCCAATAGTCAGAGGGAAATTGAGAAGCAAACTTGTAAGGAGATCTCAGCTTTCTGTAAGAATAATAGGGTAGTTACTGTAGGGGATTTTAACTTTCCAAACATCGACTGGGACTGCCATAGTGTTAAAGGTTTAGATGGAGAGGAATTTGTTAAGTGTGTACAAGACAATTTTCTGATTCAGTATGTGGATGTACCTACTAGAGAAGGTGCAAAACTTGACCTACTCTTGGGAAATAAGGCAGGGCAGGTGACTGAGGTGTCATTGGGGGAGCACTTTGGGGCCAGCGACCATAATTCTATTTGTTTTAAAATAGTGATGGAAAAGGATAGACCAGATCTAAAAGTTGAAGTTCTAAATTGGAGAAAGGCCAACTTATTAGACAAGAACTTGCGAAAGCTGATTGGAGGCAGATGTTCCCAGGTTAAGGGCTGGCTAGAAAATGGGAAGCCTTCAGAAATGAGATAACAAGAATCCAGAGAAAATATATTCCTGTTCCGGCGAAAGGGAAGTAGGGTAGGTGTAGGGAATGCTGGATGAAGGAAGCATATGTCAGGTATAGACAGGATAGATTGAGTGAATCCTGAGAAGAGTACAAAGAAAGTAGGAGTATACTTAAGAGGGAAATCATGAGGACAAAACGGGGACATGAGATAGCTTTGGCAAATAGAATTAAGGAGTATCCAAAGGCACTTTTACAAATATATTAAGGACAAAAGGGTAACTAGGGAGAGAATAAGGCCCCTCAAAGATCAGCAAGGTGGCCTTTGTGTGGAGACACAGAAAATGGGAGAGATACTAAATGAATATCTTGTATCAGTATTTACTGTGGAAAAGGAGATGGAAGATATAGACTGTAGGGAAATAGATGGTGACATCTTGCAAAATGTCCAGATTACAGAGGAGGAAGTGCTGGATGCCTTGAAACGGTTAAAGGTGGATAAATCCCCAGAACCTGATCAGGTGTACCCGAGAACTCTGTGGGAAGCTAGACAAGTGATTGCTGGGCCTCCTGCTGAGATATTTGTAACATCGATAGTCACAGGTGAGGTGCCAGAAGACTGGAGGTTGGCTAACGTGGTGCCACTGTTTAAGAAGGGTGGTAAAGACAAGCCAGGGAACTATAGACCGGTGAGCCTGACCTCGGTAGTGGGCAAGTTGTTGGAGGGAAACCTGAGGGACAGGATGTGCATGTGTTTGGAAAGGCAAGGACTGATTCGGGATAGTCAACATGGCGTTGTGAGTGGGAAATCATCTCAAACTTGACTGAGTTTTTTGAAGAAGTTTTGAAGAAGATCCGGGTTCAATTCCCGCCTCAGGCGACTGACTGTGTGGAGTTTGCACATTCTCCCCGTGTCTGCGTGGGTTTCCTCCGGGTGCTCCGGTTTCCTCCCACAGCCAAAGATGTGCAGGTCAGGTGAATTGGCCATGCTAAATTGCCCATAGTGTTAGGTAAGGGGTAAATGTAGGGGTAGGGGTATGGGTGGTTTGCGCTTCGGCGGGGCGGTGTGGACTTGTTGGGCCGAAGGGGCTGTTTCCACACTGTAAAGTAATCTAATCTAATCTAATCTAATCTAATCTAATCTAAGAAGTAACAAAGAAGATTGATGAGGGCAGAGCAGTAGATGTTAGCTATATGGACTTCAGTAAGGCATTCAACAAGGTTCCCCATGGGAGTCTGATTAGCAAAGTTAGATCTCATGGAACACAGGGAGAACTAGCCATTTGGATACAGAACTGGCTCAAAGATAGAACACAGAGGGTGGTGGTGGAGGGTTGTTTTTCAGACTGGAGGCCTGTGACTTGTGGAGTGCCACAAGGATCGGTGCTGGGCCCTCTACATTTTGTCATTTACATAAATGATTTGGATGCAAGCATAAGAGGTACAGTTAGTAAGTTTGCAGATGACACCAAAATTGGAGGTGTGGTGGACAGCGAAGAGGGTTACCTCAAATTACAACAGGATCTGGACCAGATGGGCCAATGGGCTGAGAAGTAACAGATGGAGTTTAATTCAGATAAATGCGAGGTGCTGCATTTTGGGAAAGCAAATCTTAGCAGGACGTATACACTTAATGGTAAGCTCCTAGGGAGTGTTGCTGAACAAAGAGACCTTGGAGTGCAGGTTCATAGCTCCCTGAAAGTGGTGTCGCAGGTAGATAGGATAGTGAAGACGGCATTTGGTATGCTTTCTTTTATTGGTCAGAGTATAGGGTACAGGAGTTGGGAGGTCACATTGCGGCTGTACAGGACATTGGTTAGGCCACTGTTGGAATATTGCATGCAATTCTGATCTCCTTCCTATCGGAAAGATGTTGTGAAACTTGAAAGGGTTCAGAAAAAATTTACAAGGATGTTAGCAGGGTTGGAGGATCTGAGCTACAGGAAGAGGCTGAACAGGCTAGGGCTGTTTTCCCTGGAGCATTGGAGGCTGAGGGGTGACCTTATAGAGGTTTACAAAATTATGAGGGGCATGGATAGGACAAATAGACAAAGTCTTTTCCCTGGGGTCGGGGAGTCCAGAACTAGAGGGCAAGGTTTAGGGTGAGAGGGGAAAGATATAAAAGAGACTTAAGGGGCAAAGGGTGGTACGTGTATGGATTGAGCTGCCAGAGGATGTAGTGGAGGCTGGTACAATTGCAATATTTAAGAGGCATTTGGATGTGTATATGAATAGGAAGGGTTTGGAGGGATATGGGCCAGGTGCTGGCCGTGGGAGTAGAATGGGTGGGAATATCTGGTTGGCATGGACGGGTTGGACCGAAGGGTCGGTTTCCATGCTGTACATCTCTATGACTCTACTAAGTGTGCCATGAAATAACTGGATAATGGTGAAGTAGTAATGGATGACAACTGTATGGAGAGCCATGATGAAAAGTTGCAAGGATGAGAAGGACAAGGAGATAGAGTTATCTAATGTGACTGTGACGGAAGTATAATCGTAACTTTGATAAGAACCATTTTAATGCCATAACTGGGTGGAAGCTTGATTGGAAAACGTCAAAGATGAATTGCAGAAAAATTCACATCAATTTTGGAGGTGACAACATGCTCAAGGACATTAGAGATGGGGCAATAGTTTAGAAGGAGGACAAGATCAACAGCTGTTTTTTGGAGAGAGCTGAACACCACAGCTCAGAGAGGGATATTACTGGGGAAAAAAAGAATTTCAGCCATTATTGTGAATGGCTCTCCAATCCAATTCTGCTTCTGGTAGGTTTCTGATTAAACAAAATGTTCACGCATTTCACTTCAATAATAGCTTAAAAACCTATTAAAGCATTCTATTCTTACTTTTCCAACTTACTCTAATTTACTTTCATAATCTTCCCCACTTTACATATAAATCCTGCATGGCATTGCAAAAAACCTCTTCAGCCTATGATGATGAAAAACTACTTGTGTGAGCATTGAGTTTCTTTCCCCTAACATCTAGTAAACAAGCAGTAAATCATGCAAAAACACTGCCTGAATCTTAAGTGACTTACTTAATCAAAAATACAGCACAAAGCTCTGAAACAAAAGGTAGATCGAATCAATTTCAAAGTGAGCTTTGGAGAAGTTTGCATTCCAGATCATACTAATTACAGTATGCATAAGAGTTTGGTTTGATAAAACATTTGTCTTAGCTTGTTTACGGTGTAGAACTGGACACAGAACCTCATTCAATGCTTTTATAACGTTAGCAATATCTCAATGCTGGACAGAGAATAATTTAGAAGCTGATTATTATTAATTTGTTTCCCAGCCAAATCTCATTTCGCTAAAATTTGCTAATTTATTGTTTTTCAAGCAACTGATGTAAATCTTCATATATCACTGCATTATACATTTTAACAATATTTAGTCAAGGAGATATTAACAGGAGCATTGGAATAGTTGCATGTATTGCTGGCAGACATCAGGATTAGGATCACAATTAAAGAACAGACATGATCAGACTAGATCACAGAGTTAGGTTTTCACTGGGTTGCGAGAATATACTTTGGCATCTACTGTGGTGCCCAGGGGATGTGCTGAGCTCCCATTTTCTCTGTGCAACAGACACCTCTCTCCTTCAACACAGTGTCATCAGCCATGCCTCTAACTGGAGAATGATATCTATTCAGAATTGTTCAGAGCAATGCAGGATTTGTGCTGTGAGCTTGCTGATCCCCGTCCCCACACCGAACCCCACCCCCACTCCGATCTCCGTCCCCGCCCCCCACGCCTAACCCCACATCCACTCCCAGCTCCAGCCCCACACCAGGTCCTAGCTCGCAGCCCTGCCGTATTTTCACCATCCCTCCAGAACTACCCCTCTCAGAATGAAAGATCAGTCCTCGGCAGAGGCCTCACCTTCATTCCCCTGCGCTCTCGGATTAACGAGTTCAAAACGTGGCGAGACATCGAACAATTCTTCCGCCGCCTATGCCTCCGCGCCTACTTCTTCAACCAGAATTCTCACCCACCTCCTGACGACCCCTTCTCCCGTCTCCAACACACCCCCAACCACCTGGACACCCCATGCTGGCCTCTTACCCGCCCTCGATCTCTTCATAGCCAACTGCCGCCACGACATTAACCGCCTCAACCTCTCCACCCCTCTCACCCACTCCAACCTCTCACCCTCGGAACGTGCAGCCCTCCACTCCTTCCGTTCCAACCCCAACCTCACTATCAAATCGGCAGGCAAGGGAGGTGCGGTGGTAGTTTGGTGCACCGATCTTTACACCGCTGAGGCTAAACGCCGGCACGTGGACACCTCCTCCTACTGCCCCTTGACCATGATCCCACCTCCCACCACCAAACCATCATCTCCCAGACCATCCATAACCTCATCTCCTCAGGGGATCTCCCATCCATCGCCTCCAATCTCAGTCCCACAACCCCGCCCCGCCCGTTTCTACCTCCTGCCCAAAATCCACAAACCCAACTGCCCCGGCCGACCCATTGTCTCCGCCTGCTCCTGCCCCACCGAACTCATCTCTGCATACCTCAACACTGTCCTGTCCCCCTTAGTCCAAGAATTCCCCACCTACGTTCGGGACATGCCCTCCACCTCCTCCATGATTTTCGCTTCCCCGGTCCCCAAACGCCTTATCTTCACCATGGACATCCAGTCCCTGTACACCTCCATCCCCCATCACGAAGGACTCAAAGCCCTCCGCTTCTTCCTTTCCCGCCGTACCAACCAGAACCCCTCCACTGGCACCTTCCTTCAACTGACTAAACTGGTCCTCACTCTGAACAACTTCTCTTTCCAATCCTCCCACTTCCTCCAAACCAAAGGAGTAGCCATGGGCACCCGCATGGGCCTCTTCGTCGGATATGTGGAACAGTCCATCTTCCGCAGCTACACTGGCACCACCCCCCACCTTTTCCTCCGCTACATCGATGACTGTATCAGCACTGGCTCGTGCTCCCAAGAGGAGGTTCAACAGTTCATCCACTTTACCAACACCTTCCAGCCCAACCTCAAATTTACCTGGACTGTCTCAGACTCTTCCCGCCCCTTCCTAAACCTCTCCATTCCTATCTCGGGTGACCGAATCAACACAGACATTTACTATAAACCGACCGACTGCCACAGCTACCCAGACTACACCTCCTCCCACCCTGCCCCCTGTAAAAATGCCATCCCATATTCCCCAATTCCTTCATCTTCGCCGCATCTGCTCCCAGGAGGACAAGTTCCAATACCAAACAACCCAGGTGGCCTCCTTCTTCAAAGACCGCAATTTCCCCCCAGACGTGGTCGACAATGCTCTCCACCGCATCTCCTCCACTTCCCGCTCCTCCGCCCTCGAGCCCCGTCCCTCCAATCGCCACCAGAACAGAACCCCACTGGTCCTCACCTACCACCCCACCAACCTCCACATACATCGTATCATCGTGTCATCGTGTCATTTCCGCCACCTCCAAACGGACCCCACCACCAGGGATATATTTCCCTTCCCTCCCTTATCAGCATTCCGAAAAGACCACTCCCTCCGTGACTTCCTCGTCAGGTCCACACCAACCCAACCTCCACTCCCGGCACCTTCCTCTGCAACCGCAAGAAATGCAAAACTTGCGCTCACACCTCCCCCCCTTACTTCCCTCCAAGGCCCCAAGGGATCCTTCCATATCTGCCACAAATTCACCTGCACCTCCACACACATCATTTACTGCATCCGCTGCACCTGATGTGGCCTCCTCTGTATTGGGGAGACAGGCCGCCTACTTGCGGAACGTTTCAGAGAACACCTCTGGGACACCCGGACCAACCAACCCAACTACCCCGTGGCCCAACACTTCAACTCCCCCTCCCACTCCACCAAGGACATGCAGGTCCTTGGACTCCTCCATCGCCAGACCATAGCAACAGAACGGCTGGAGGAAGAGCGCCTCATCTTCCGCCTAGGAACCCTCCAACCACAAGGGATGAACTCCGACTTCTCCAGTTTCCTCATTTCCCCTCCCCCCACCTTGTCTCAGTCCCAACCCTCGAAATCAGCACCACCTTCCTAACCTGCAATCTTCTTCCTGACCTCTCTGCCCCCACCCCCTCTCCGGCCTATCACCCTCATCTTAACCTCCTTCCACCTATCGCATTTCCAACGCCCCTCCCCCAAGTCCCTCCTCCTTACCTTATATCTTAGCCTGTTTGGCACTCTTTCCTCATTCCTGAAGAAGGGCTCATGCCCGAAACGTCAATTCTCCTGCTCCTTGGATGCTGCCTGACCTGCTGCGCTTTTCCAGCAACACATTTTCAGCGCCAATTGAACAGGTCAATTCTTGAACCATAGGTCATAGAGATGTACAGCACAGAAACACTCTTTGGTCTAACTCGGCTGACAGGAAGGAGACCAGAATTGCACGCAAAATTCCAAAAGTGGCCAAACCAATGTCCTGTACAGCTGCAACATGACCTCCCAACTCTGGTACTCAATACTCTGACCAATAAAGGAAAGCATACCAGTCACCTTCACTATCCTATCCTATCTACTTCCAAGGAGCTATGAACCTGCATTCCAAGGTCTCTTTGTTCAGCAACACTTCCAGGACCTTACCATTAAGTGAATAAGTCCTGCTAAGATTTGCTTTCACACAATGCAGCGCCTCGCATTGTCTTTGATCTTATGGCAATAGATGTCCTGTGGGGTTAAGGAGCCAGAGTTCAGGATTTGCTTCTTTTTATTTCCCTGTTCATCACCCTCCTGCCTCATCATGAAGGTGCAATGCAGCTTGATGGACAAGTTGTTGCCATTTACACTACTGTCGCAAACTCCCATTTAGGAGACTGGCCATTTAGGAGTTCAGAAAACAGGACCTGGCAGAGAAGACACTTTCAGCTATGCAAATAGTGCCCACTCCATCATTGTTGGTTATGCAAAAACCTTGCTTGAATGTTTGTTGAGCTGGCTTTAAGAGGAACACTAGCATTTGTTCAATGATCTTCCTGTTGAATCCAGAAAAATGCATCATTACTGATGGAATCTTTCTCGTGCTCTTATGTGCCACTAATATACAGTTCAAGTTTCTCAGCAGTACAGGATTGTGGCAATGCTAACTGCTCTGCACATTAGGACTATTGTTGACTTGGAGATCTTTACTGTTAAATACTCACTGGCATTGTTTGTAAAAAAGGATGACCTGACACCGTTGACCTGGGTTTGGATCAATTGTGGCCAATAATATGCAAACGACTGCAGTTTCATTGCTACTTTGCACCAGATTTGCAAGTAATTGTAGATATCTTCAAGTCTGCATAGAAGACACTCAACCTATCCTTGAATGCTACTGTAACAAAACTCATATCAACCTAGATCTGATCAGTTATTTCTTTCTTACTGCAGCACCACAGCCAAAACTTAGTAATGAGGGCCAAGAAGACAATCCACTTCACGGAGAATAGATAAGATGGCTAAGTGGGCATAATGCAGGATGGAATATGGTCAATAATGTTGTCAGAAGCTGGAACTTGAGGCAAAGGGCCACTGATAGCAAATGGGCCACCCATTTCTCACTTGGGTAGTGCTAGACGTCAAGCCATATTATTCCTACGATTGTCACAAAAGTTAACGATTTTACAAAAGTACGCAGGATTCCCCAATTTACCTCTCATTTTAGACCTAGGTTGACAGAACACATGGATCAGGTTTCTATACTTAAGAATTCTTAATAACTAGCTCTTTACCTATAGCTAGAAACTATGAACTGTCATTAAACACAGTCAATTAACAATCAACTTGTAAAAACACTACACATCTGTAAAAACTCCCCCTACACATGCAGATTGACAAAACAAAAAATAATGTTATGGGTAGAGGGAAAACTAGGAAGGCAGTTCACTCGTTCCTGTCCACAGGGTTCACTGTGATGAATTTCTTGGCTTGCCAGCATTTGTTACTCTCTCCATGTTCTTTCACTTAATTATCTCTAAGAATAGTGTGGTTATGGTAGGGGATTTTAACTTTCCAAACATAGACTGGGACTACCATAGTGTTGAGGGTTTAGATGGAGTGGAATCTGTTAAGTGTACAAAAAATTTTTCTGATTCAGTATGTGAATGTAACTACTAGAGAAGGTGCAAAACTTGACCAATTGTTGGGAAATAAGGCAGGGCAGGTGACTGAGCACTTGGGGGCCAGCAACTATAATTTGATTAATTTTAAAATACTGATGGAAAAGTATAGACCAGATCTAAAAGTTCAACTTCTAAATTGGAGAAAGGTTAATTTTGTTGGTATTAGGCAAGAACTTTCAGAAGCTGATTGGGGGCAGATTTTCTCAGGTAAAGGGACAGCTGAAAAATGGGAAGCCTTCAGAAATGAGATAACAAGAGCCCAGAGACAGTATATGCCTGTTAGGGTGAAAGGAAAGGTTGGTAGATGTAGGGAATGCTGGATGACTAAAGAAATTGAGGGTTAAGTTAAGAAAAAGAAGAAAGTGTATGTCAGGTATAGAAAGCAGAGATTGAGTGAATCCTTAGAAGAGTATAAAGGCAGTAGGAGTATACTTGAAAGGGAAATCAGGAGGGCAAAAAGGGACATGAGATAGCTTTGGCAAATAGATTGAGGAGAATCCAAAAGGGTTTTTACAAATACATCAAGGACAAAAGGGTAACTAGGGAGAGAATAGGGCCCCGCAAAGATCAGCAAAGCAGCCTTTGTGTGGAATCAGAAGAGACTGGAGATACTAAACGAGTATTTTCCATCAGTTGTGGGAAAGGACATGGAAGGTTTCGAATGCAGGGAAATAGATGGCGAGAACTTCTATTACATAGGAGGAAGTTCTGGATATCTTGAAACACAAAAGTGGATAAATCCCCAGGAGCTGATTAGATGTACCCTAGAACTCTATGGAAGATGGGAAGTAATTGCTGGACCCTTTGCTGAGGGGTTTGTATCATCGATAGTCACAGATGAGGTTGGCTAACATGGTACCAAGAAAGGTGGTAAGGACAAGCCAGGGAACTGTAGACCAGTAAACCTGACGTCTGTTGTTGGAGGGAATCCTGAGGGACAGTATGTACATGTATTTGGAAAGGCAAGGACAGATTAGGGATAGTCAACATGGCTTTGTGCATGGGAAATCATGTCTCACAAACTTGATTGAACTTTTTGAAGTAACAAAGAGGATTGATGAGGACAGAGTGGTAAACGTGATCTATATGGGCTTCAGTAAGGCGTTCGACAAGGTTCCCCATGGAAGGCTGGTTACAAGGTTAGATCTCATGGAATACAGAAAGAACTAGCCATTTGGATACAGAACTGGCTCGAAGGTAGAAGACAGATGGTGGTGCTGGAGGGCTGCTTTTCAGACTGGAGGCCTGTGACTCGTGTAGTGCCACAAGGATCGGTGCTGGGTCCACTATTTTTGTCATGTATATAAATGATTTGGATGTGAGCGTAAGAGGTATAGTGTGTAAGTCTGCAGATGACACCCAAATTGGAGGTGTAGTGGACAGCGAAGAAGGTTACCTCAGATTATAAAGGGCTCTTGATAAGATGGACCAATGGGTTGAGGAGTGGCAGACAGAGTTTAATTTAGATAAATGCGAGGTGCTGCAAATCTTAGCAGGACTTATACACTTAATGGTAAGGTCCGAGGGAGTGTTGCTGAACAAAGAGACCTTGCCGGCCACATTTCACTCTGTACACATTCCCTGATACCAGTTTGTCTGGAATTAACTTCCCCAACAAACAACTGAGTAAACAGTACTTGTACAAAGTATTAGTAGTTGGTTTTTAAAGCAGCAATCCCTTCCACAGTTCTTGGATTTTTAAAGTGTCCTTTTCCCATTTCTTCCTCAATCAAAAATTAGAAAAATAAAAATGTAATGTCTTCTCAGGCTGTTAAAGGGAAATACTTAAAGGGAAAAGTGCAGACAGCTTCACTGGGAACAAGCATGGAGGGAATAAATTTTATCAAACATTCAAGATTAAACCTCAATGTTATACAAAACATTGAATATTACAAGAACTGGAAAGGTTTTTTTTTAATTCACACTCAGGATTTGGACATCACTACTAAGCCAGCAATTACTGAGTTTCCCAATACTAATAGCTCTCAAGGTGGTGATGGTGATGAACTACTTTTTTGAACCGCTACACTACATGTGATGCTGATTTACCCACATGTTGTTAAGGGAGGGAGTTCAAGGATTTTGCCTTCGCAACAATGAAGCAATAGCAATCCAGTTCCAAAACAGGATGGTGAGGAATCGTTGGTTGAGGGGAGAAAAAATCTGAAATGCTGTTGTAGAAGATTGTATCAGAACTGAGGTGACAAAGACCGAGAGAATGGAATCAAGCTCTTACACGATGTAGGAACTGAGGAAACATAGTCATTTGACCTGGAACACATTTGCATCAAATGGAATTGATGGATGGATGGATGGTTGACTGGAAGAAAACCTTCACAAGAATCGAAATAAGCAAGTTGTCCTCTTGATGTTTTGTATGGCTTTGTAACCAATTCATGGAATTATACTAATTTAGAAAATGCAGAATATCCAATTCACGAGATGGGCATTAAGGTCACATTCTGTGGCAAGATGAAACTGAAAACATGTGTAAAATGGTTTTTAAAATATGATAGTTCAAATATACACAGAAATCGATTATGCATTGTTTCAAATATGACATTTAAAAATTCACCGTAACATTCATTTGATGTAGCATGTCTGAATGACCACCAAATCTATATCTCTATAAAAATGAAATGATAGCAGCACTGGAGTCATTCACCTCTATGTCCAAACCATCTCTGGAACAGCAACTGACTTAGTCCCAATCACCCTCCCTAATCTCCGCAGTCTGTTTCCACTTGAGAAAACGTTTTCAGATTCAAACCAATGTAAAGATTTCCAATGTGAGCAAGGACCAGTGGGAAGAGACAGAAGCAGCTTTGGCAATCAAAATAAAGTCACGGCTCATCACAGACTAAACAGCATCAGGAATCAGATTAAACCATTCAAGGAACAGAAATGCTGAGGGAAGGAGTTTCAACAAATGAAAATTGGCTGACAGAATAGGCACCACTAGTGGAACGGAAAATAATTTTGATTTGGATGCGGTGTTGGATTGGGGTGTACAAAGTTAAAAATCAAAACAACAGGTTATAGTCCAACAGATTTAATTGGAAGCACATTAGCTTTCAGAGTGACATTCCTTCATCAGGTGGTAATGGAGGGCTCAATCCTAACAGAATTTATAGCAAAAATTTACAGTGTGATGTAACTGAAATTATACATTGAAAAATTGATTGTCTGTTAAGCATTTCATCTGTTAGAATACAGTGATAGTTTCACTTCTTTCATGTGTAAATCATAAAACCTTTTTTTTAAAAAAAGTTGCATTCTTGGGTTAGCTGTTAACAATGGTGATAGCTAGACAATATGTTGAAGGTGTTAACCCCATGTGTTCTCTGTCTATGACCTGATGTTTAGATTGATTCTAATCTAATAAGTGAGATAACGGAATTCTACATGAATGCATGCAGTTTTTGAGCAAAGTACAATGTAACCCTGCAAGGACAAATTCACCCCACAAAATGTGTGCGCATGTGGGTCTGTCTTTCTGTGTGGCCTTGGGTTCATGTTACATTACAGGTGACTACAATTGCACCACACACACACAGAGGCACTCCTATATACACACACGGACACACCCTTACAGACACACACACACTCCCACACTCTCACATGCACCCCCTCACAGACTTAAGACACTCTGCATTCACTACACACACACACACACACACACACACACACACACACACTTTCTCACACTCACAACCCCCAACCCAGACAGACCGAGACAGAAACACACACACACACAGTCAAAGACCCACATGCACACACATTTTGTGGGGTGAATTTGTACTTGCAGGGTTACATTGTACTTTGCTCAAAAACTGCATGAATTCATGTAAAACTCTGTTTTCTCACTTTTTAGATTAGAATCAAACTAAACATCATGGCATAGACAGAGAACACAGGGGCAACACCTTCGACATATTGTCCAGCTATCACCATTGTTAACAGCTAACCTGAGAATGCAACTTATTAAAAAAAGGCTTTATGATTTACACATGAAAGAAGTGAAACTATCACTGTATTCTAACAGATGAAAGGCTTAACAGACAATCAATTTTTCAATGTATAATTTCAGTTACATCACACTAAATTTTTGCTATAAATTCTGTGTGTTAGGATTGAGCTCTCCGCTACCACCTGATGAAGGAGCGTCGCTCCAAAAGCTAGTATGCTTCCAATTAAACCTGTTAGATTATAACCTGGTGTTGTGTGATTTTTAACTAAGAAAATAATTTAGATGATTTGTTACTAGAAAAGGGTGACTGAATTTGGTAAGGATATGGGCTATTAGGTGGGTCAAGCTGAGAAAGTGTGAGAAGTTAAAGTCAGTAAGAATTTATACTTTTCTTTTATATTTTTAAATTTGTGTTACAGAAGTTATTTAATTTAGCACTGTAAAGCATTTCAACTTACAGGTTTAACAATCTGAAGTATTTTTCCTCAAAATGAAATTTATTGAAATGCTAGCTTTTACATGGATCATAAGGGAATCAGTGATTCATGTAATGTTTATCTTATAGTAAAAATCACCCAACACCAGGTTATAGTCTAACAGGTTTAATTGGAAGCACACTGGCTTTCGGAGCGTCACTCCTTCATCAGGTGGTAGTGACTACCACCTGATGAAGGAGCGATGCTCCGAAAGCTAGTGTGCTTCCAATTAAACCTGTTGGACTATAACTTGGTGTTGGGTGATTTTTAATTTTGCACACCCCAGGCCAACACCGGCATCTCCAAATCATGTCTTATAGTAGCGATTTTCAGGAATGAAATCACACATTAGAACTACACACGTGAAAACAATGCTCATAATTGTGCCTCCCTCCTCCTGGTTTTCACTGATCCAGGAAAATGTGACCACTGTTTCTTAATGTCACTTTTTGTCTAGACACATCCTGAACCTCAGTGCAAAAGATTGCCTCCTGTGACCTGGCTATATTCTGTACCCGTGAGGAGAGAAACAGTAGATTTTGCAGGAGGTTCTCCAAATCCTAAAGTATCATATCTTTACACATCACTTCAAAAGATATGAAATACCAACCAGACAACTGAGCTATATTACAACAGAAATACATCACATTCCAGGCTGATAATGCACAATTAGAAACCAGAACACAACGAAATTAGGTTGAAAATACAGTTAGTAATTCAATATTGCTTTATTTCTAGTGACAATCAATACTGAATGTTACCACTTGCTCACCAAAGTGTTTTTAAAAGAAGTTAATTCAAAGCAACACTAACAGGTTTTGACAATCCTCCAAAACACAAGGCCACAAGAAAAACAAGGGCAACAGGTTCTTAGGGACATCTTTCAGCTCCAGATTCTCATTCAGGTTACTCACATCCTGACTGGGATATGTATTGCTGTTCACTCATCATCATGACGTCAAAATCCTGCAAACTGGTCCAATAGCCTTGTAGGAATGTTTTCATCAAACTGGAGTCCAGCAGTTCAAGACCATAAGACGCCAGAGCAAAAGTAGGTCATTCAGCCCACTGAGTTTATTCCACTATTCAATGATGATATCACTACTGATCAGATTGCCCTTAATTCACTTTTCTGCCTTCTCCCCCAGTGGTGACTCACCCTCTCAAAGGAATTAGATATTGGTCCACGAAAGCTTAAAAATGAAAATTCAAAACATTTTCACAATTCTCATTTGCAATGCTGCAATTTGTATTTTAATAAAAAGCTTTAATTAATTGGAATAAGTATGCAATTTAATTTCACTATAGAAAAAAAGTAGAGTCCTCCGTTTTTAGTGGTTTGAAAATCGACTGGAATCATTAAGCCAGTTACAGAACAGGAACAGAAATTGTTTTTACACTTCACTGGGGGCTGGAAGCCAAGCCCCTCCATTCTAGGAGCCACTGCAAAAATTTAAAAAAAACTTTATAAAATTTTACCAGGACTTATACATTTAATGGTAAGGTCCTGGGAGTGTTGCTGAACAGAGACACCTTGGAGTGCAGGTTCATAGCTCCTTGAAAGTGGAGTCGCAGGTATATAGCATAGTGAAGGCAGCATTTGGTACACTTTCCTGAGTACAGGAGTTGGGAGGTCATGTTGCAGCTGCACAGGTCATTGGTTAGGCCACTGTTGGAATATTGCGTGCAATTCTGGTCTCCTTCCTGTTGGAAAGATATTGTGAAACTTGAAAGGGTTCAGAAAAGAGTTACAAGGATGTTGCCAGGGTTGGAGATTTTGAGGTATAGGGAGAGGCTGAACAGGCTGGGGCTGTTTTCCTTGGAGCGTTGCAGGCTGAGGGGTAACCTTATAGACGTTTACAAAATTATGAGGGGCATGGAAAGGATAAATAGACAAAGTCTTTTCCCTGGGGTCAGGGATTACAGAACTAGAGGGCATAGGTTTAGGGTGAGAGGGGAAAGATATAAAAGAAACCTAAGAGGCAACTTTTTCACCCAGAGGGTGGTACATGCATGGAATGAGCTGCCAGAGGAAGTGTTGGAGGCTGGTACAATTGCAACATCTAAGAGGCATTTGGATAGGTATATGAATAGGAAGGGCTTGGAGGGATATGGGCCGGCTGCTGGCAGATGGGACTAAGTTGGGTTGGGATATCTGGTCGGCGTGGACGGGTTGGACCAAAAGGTCTGTTTCCATGCTGTACATCTCTATAACTCTGACTGTAATGCAAAATTCCCAAATTTATCTGTCTTTTAGATCCAGCTTGTTAAGTACACCAGGTTTCTGTAGTCGCGAATTACTATTCATTACAAATAAATAATTCTAGCTACAGATAAATGGTTATAAACAGTCAACATATAACCCTATTGTTAAAATTTTAACCTCCTTATAAAACCCAAATGTGCACACAAAGAAAAAGGGTGTTATGGCGAAGGGAAAGTAAGAACACAGTTCAGAGACTCTTGACCATGGGGCTCACTGACAATCCTTTTGAATTGTCAGGACCTGCTGCTCTTCAAACTTCTTTCTCCAAATACAGAGGGTCCCCAATTTACTAACATCTGACTTACAATTACTTGAACAAACAGCTGTGTAAACAGCATTTAGAGTGTGTCAGGCAACTTGCTTTTAAAAGAAAGTGCAGAAATCTTTTCCACAATCTTGTGCGCAGTCCTGGGTTCAAATCTCACGCAAGCAAGCATGTCTTAACTTGTGCAAATATGCCTGGTTAATTAGCGGGCAAGTTAGCTCTGTCAGTTAGATGGCAGGTATGTCATGCAGAGTGATGCCAGAGTGGGGTTCAATTCTCACACTGGCTGAGGTTACTATGAAGGACTGTTCTTCTCATTTTCTTCCCTCACCTGGAGTCTGGTGACCCACAAGTTAAACCACCACCAGTCATTTCTCAGGGCGGCACGGTGGCTCAGTGGTTAGCACTGCTGCCTCACAGCACCAGGGTCCTAGGTTCAATTCCCACCTGTCTGTGTGGAGTTTGCACATTCTCCCAGTGTCTGCACAGGTTTCCTCTGGGTGCTCCGGTTTCCTCCCACAATCCAAAGATGTGCAGGTCAAGTGAATTGGCCATACTAAATTGCCCACAGGGTTAGGTGCGTTAGTCAGGGTAAATGTAGGGGAATGGGTTTGAGTGGGTTTCTCTTTGGAGGGGCAGTGTGGACTGGTTGGGCCAAAGGGCCTGTTTCCACACTGTGGCGAATCTAATCTAACCTAATCATAGTTTTCTTTTGAGAAAAAAATCTTCTCATTTTAGACCACAATCAAAAATACAGAAAAATAAAGAGATACTGTCTTTACAAGGTAAGTCATCCAACTCCAATCAGCTCATTTACTTTTTTTAAAAATTGCAAATAAAATTCGTACGGCCAGAAAAAAACAAATTCAAATACTTCAGGATCACTCAATCGCTGTTATTCCCCACCCTGCTGTTTCTGTCTGAAAAGTCAAGTTTCTTTCTCATTAGCAATGTTGTTAGTTGGCTAGACCACTGTGAATTGGTGGTGTCCAAGTGCAGCCGTCAAACATTGTTGCAATTTATTTTATTTAGCTTAGTCATGTTTTCTAATTGGTTACGCATGTTTGCTGAGGCATAAAATGTAATATGATTATTTCTTGTAGCAAACGTTTTTATAGCATATAGATTGTTATACTGGCTACACAGCTGAAGTAACTTTGTCCCACATACAACAAAATGGATCAAAATTATGTTAAATGCACAAGCATTTGTTTGAATGGGAGAAGTAAACTTAAGTGGTTCACAGCTGACAAATGTAAAATATAAAAAGGGTTAAGCAAAGATTTTTTTTAAAACTTGTCTAAAGGGAAGAGGAAGTCAGACTGTAAACTTTATTTTAAAAAAGTTAAATTAAATAGCCATACATTTGTAACACAGAAATCAAACTGACGACATTCAGTAGAAACTGAAGATAACAGGACTCTGAACTATGCAACAAATTAAAATCAGTAAATTGCTCATATTTTGTAAATATAATGGTAGCTTGGCTGAACTTCTGGAGGCATAATTCAAGTAGTGCTGGTCCAAACTTTTGAGCCCTGTAAAGTACACTTCTTTAAAACTGAATCTCTCTCAACGTAATATTACATTATTACAAAGGATTTTGCATGATTCAATGAAATAGGATGCCATTGCATTTAGAAACTTTGTCATGCTGCAGAATTTTATGAAAATAGACATTTAAAAAAAAAATTAAAATGTAGCTCATGGATACAGCAGGCTTGCAAAGACTTTCAAAGTACAAAAGCACATCAGCCTGGTCATTCCATTATCTAACCTGCAAACAAAATATCACATCACTAGACACTTATTGCAAAGTACGGAGTGCATTCATATTCCTTCAAATACTGCCGAATGCCGTCAGCTTGACTTCAGTGTTACAAATATATGGCTGCTTAATTTGACTTTGTTTTTATAGAGTATTCATGCAGAAAAAAAAAAATTATTTTAGTCTCAAATAAAATCCAACTGGCCTTGGAATTTATATGATGGATTATTTTGACATCAGCAGCAAGTAAATACAGACTTCATTTACTTGAATTTCAGATTCAACTGCATACAATAGGCGTCAAGTGAATGAACTAGGGTATTTTAGTCCATTTTTCATATCTCCGTGTTGAACTATAAAGTCATTCTCTCAGATCTAAACTAAATGACATTTGCTTTTATACAGTGAATGTTTGTCATATACCAGTGAAGGCCTGCTCCTGTGATATTTGGCTCTATCTTTCTGTTGGTGCAACTGTCCAACTGCTGTATCTCATCATATTCGTTCATTCGCAGGTTTTCCCTCTTCTTCAGTCCATTGCTCTTTTTTGCCTGTGTCTACGTCAAATCATTTCTTTTTACATTAGATCTTGTTTTTATTCTCTACTCTATTACTTCCTAATTGCTGAACTCCACAATTGTTGGCAGCAACCTAATGTAAAAGTAAATGGCTTTGTTTATGAGCAAGAATAGTTGGGGAAAAAAAAACTCAGTTCGATGTTAGATAGGACACTTAAGTTTGCAAATGATCTAGTCCAATCCACAACTGTGTACGACAGTGAATAGAGTCAGAATTAAACCAAGACAAGTAGTAACCCTTTTTCTCATTAATCACTGCCTAGGCTATCATTTATTGCTCACCTCTAATTGCCCAGAGGGCAGTCAAGAGACAACCACATTGCTGTGGGTCAACAGTCAGGTATAGGCCAGACCAGGTAAGGATGGCAGATATCCTTCCCTGAAAGACATTAGTGAACGTGCTGGGTTTTACCTGACCAACAATTTCATGGTCATCACTAAACTCTTAATTCCAGATTCTTTAATTGAGCCCAAATTCCACCATCTGCCATGGCAGGATGCGAACCTTGGTCCCCAGATCATTACTGGGATCTCTGGATTAATACCTTGGGTCAAGCAATAATGCCATTCAGAGCCAACACCTCGCCTAATCATAATCATTAAAAAAAAGGGACAGAAGGAGTTCATGCCATTGGCAGCAACCAGAAATGATTAGTTTAGGATCCACCAGAACCATTGAGACAAGGATCATTTTACAGTATTAGTCCAAATGTGGGCATGTGAAGTGAGTGCAACTACTACCAGCAGAATATCTGACCTTGTGGAAATAAGTAATCCTGGTATATGGAGGGCTAAGGGGATAGACCACAGAATCATACAGTTGAGGCCACTGAATCTGTAGCACTAAAAGTACTACTACCCAAGAGTCGCACTTTCCCACAAAGTACTTTTAAGAAGTTGAGGTGCATTCCAGACACCTACTACCCTCTGGATGAAAAACAATCATCCTCAAATCTACTTTAAACCTCCTGCCTTTCACTTTAAAGGTGTGTCTCCTTGTTATTGACCTTTCAACTGAGGTGAATAGCTGCTTTCTATTCACCCTGTCCATGATCCTTCAATCTTGTGGATCATACCATAACCTAGAAATTCAGGTCATTCCGGTTATACACGGTGCTGTCAGTACACACTAGCCAGTTCAGTACTTTATTTCTGGCTCAGATGAAAGTTCTTTGAGGAGAAAGTGAGGTCTGCAGATGCTGGAGATCAGAGCTGAAAATGTGTTGCTGGAACAGCGCAGCAGGTCAGGCAGCATCCAGGGAACAGGAGAATCGACGTTTTGGGCATAAGCCCTTCTTCAGGAATGAGAAGGGCTTATGCCCGAAACGTCGATTCTCCTGTTCCCTGGATGTTGCCTGACCTGCTGCGCTGTTCCAGCAACACATTTTCAGCTCAGATGAAAGTTCCTCAACCACACCTCTCAAAATCCCATAAGAAAACTCTCCGCTAGTTGAAGTTATTTATACATGGTGCAAAGGAAGATAGTTATTGGCCATTTGAAGCCATTCAGCTAAGCCCAGGGCATTACTGAAGGATTTCCTCAGGTAGTGTCAAAGGCACAGTCATCTCCACCTGTTTTAATGAGGGCAGAGTGGCTGTTGCCCCATTTCTTACTTTCAGCTCGAATTATAATGGCTAAAATACTTGGGTATTTCACAGCTGCATATAGCAGGGAACTGGATTAGATTGACGTATGTGCTGTTAAGGTAACGAGCACACCACATAAGTGAATCTGATGGCTATATGACAGCAGGCCAGTGTGTCAAGTAGATCACCTCCTGACTCTACAAAGCCTCCATGCATCCCACAAGGCACACATCAACATGTGACTACAGCTCCACAATACTTTAAAGCACAATATAATCAAGATTAATTAATTGCATCCTATTTATGGTGGGGTGCCATTGCTGAAATTACAAGGTTCCATGTCAGAGAAAGACAAAGGATTGGAACATCAATGCCTTCAAATTCCTCTCTAAGGCACAGACAACTGTGTGCTTTCAAAGTTTAACTTTCAAAGGCAACCAGGTTGGGCAACAAATGCCAGCCTTGCCAATGACAGCCACATTCAAAAATCAAAGCACTGGTACAATTATGTTTAGAAATAACAAAAGTATTGCAGATTTGGAACATCAGCAGGTGATGCTGGGGAGGTAGAAATAGGCAGCCCAAATCAAAGAAATCTATCAAATCCAGATCACATTTTTCCACGCATTCGTTTCAAGGAAAACTTTACCACAAATTATAATTAAACATTTTCCAACATCTGGCATCTATCTCCCTCTAAGTCTCTCATATAAATCTTTCTCAGTACATAACATATTGCCTTTTTTAAATAAAAAAAGTTCATGTTAATCTGAATGAGGAATAAGTACAGGGAATTAGGCAGCAAATGCACAAAATGGTAATTTTGAAAAGTAGTCTTGGTTTTAATTGCAGCATTGTAGAGATTTTGGGTAAGAGACACACTGGTGAAAACGGCAAAACAACTTCATTTAGTGCTAAGTCAGCTTTTGTTTATGGAGTAACAGTGAACTGGCTAAAGTCCAATACCATAGTTCCACAATATTCTGGACATTTTCTTATATTGGAAAGAATTTTCAGAATTGATATAAATGTCAAAGTCATAGCTCAGAGTCATAGAATAGAGTCAGAGAATCAATACAGTGCAGAAAGAGGCCATTCGGCCCATCAAGTCTGCACAGACTCTCCGAAGATCATTCCACCCAGCCCATGATGTTGCGCTGAATATGACACCAAATGAAACTAATTCCTACTGCCTGCCCTTGGTCCATATCCCTCCATTCCTTGCATATTGTTAGGCTTATCTAAAAGTCCCTTAAATGCCCTTATCGTATCTGCCTCCACCACCACCCGTGGCAGCATGTTCTTGACTCCTACCACTGAAAAAAAAACTTGCTCCTCGTTTCTCCTTTGAACTTTCCCCCACTCACCTTAAATGCATGTCCCTTAGTATTAGACATTTCAACTCTAGGATAAAGATTCTGACCGTCAACACTATCTACGCACTCAATTTACAAGACTTCTATCAAGTATGGCCTCAGCCTCTGCCATTTAAGATATAGTGACTAGAGTTTTTCTAGTCAAGATTAGAGTGATGCTGGAAAAGCACAGCAGGTCAGGCAGCATCTGAGGAGCAGGAAAATTGATGTTTCAGGCAAGAGCCCTTCATCAGGAATTCCACACCCCGCCTGTAATATTCTAGATACACTTTCTTATATTGGGGAAAAAAAAATTCAAAATTGCACCTCAGTCATAGAAGAGAGTCAGAGAATCACTACAGTGCAGGAAGAGGCCATTCGGCCCACCGGGTCTGCACTGAATCTCCGAAGATCATCCACCCAGATCAGAACTGAATGATTACTCAAAGTCTGGCCTAATTAAAGTCTCTTAAAACTACAAGATGACATCCTGATTCTTGTACTCAATTGCCCGATGAATAAAGGCAAGCATGCCATATGCCTTTTTTGCCACCCTACCCATTTGTGGGGCCAATCCACAACTCCAACAATCTTTGTATTATCTGCAAGCTTACTAACCCACCCATCTACATTTTCATCTAAGTAATTTATATAGATCCTTGCAGAACACCACTATTCACAGATCTCCAGTCTGAAAAATACCCTTTCACCACTACCCTCTGTCTTCTAAGGGCAAGTCAATTCTGAATCCAAGCAGCCAATGCACCATGGATCTTTGCATCTTAATCTTCTGGATACGCTTACCATTAGGTTGCTGAAAGCTTCGCAAAATCCATGCAAACGGCTTCCACAGCTCCAATCTTCATCAATCACCTTCGTCACCTTCTCAAAAAAGTCAATCAAATTAGTAAGACATGACCTACCCTGCACAAAGCCATGCTGACTAATTAGGTCATGCTTTTCCAAATGCGTATAAATTGTAAGAATTCTCTCCAACAACTTCCCAATGACTGATGTGAGATTCACTTATCTATAGTTTCCTGCATAATCCCTATTTCCCTTGAACAGAGGAAATATTAGTTACTCGCTAGTCCTCCAAGACCTCTCCAGTGGCTTGGTCGAAAGTGGGGCGCTGGAAAGGCACAGCAGGTCAGGTAATATCAGAGGAGAAGCTGAGTCAATGTTTCAGGCAGAAGCCTTTCATGGGAGGTGGGGTAGGGGCTGAGAGATAAATAGAAGGGGAGTGGGGCTGGGGGAAGGTAGCTTGGAACACAATAGGTAGATGCAGGTGGGAAGGAAGATGGACAGGTAGGACAGTTCAAAAGGGCAGGGCCAAGTTCAAGGGAAGGGTGATGAGAAAACTGGTGAAATCCAAGTTGATGCCACGTGGTTGGAGGGTTGCAAGGTTGAAGATGAGGTGTTCTTTCTCCAGGTATTGGGTGGCTAGGATTTGGCAGTGGAGGCGGCTCAGGACTTGCATGACCTTGGTGGAATGGGAGGGAGAGTTGAAGTGGTCAGCCATGGAGTTGGGGGGGGGGGGGGGGTCCCAGTGATGTTCTTTGAAATGTTGTGCAACTTGGCATCCTGTCTCCCCAATGTAAAAGAGTACACATCAAGAGCGTAGCACACAGTAGGTAAGATGTTTGGAGGGGCAGGAAAATCTGCCGGATATAGAAGGATCCTTTAGGACCTTAGATGGAGATGAGGGGGGAGGTGTCAATGCAGGTTTTATACCTCTCGCAGTGGCAAGGGAAAGTGCCGGAGTGGAGGGTGTTTTGGTGAGGGGCGTGGACCTAACAAGGGAGTCACAGAGGGAATGGTCTCTGCAGAATGCTGATAGGGATGGGGAAGGAAATTTATCTCTGGTGGTGGGGTATGACTGTAGGTGCCGGAAATGGCGAAGAGGTGTTGCATCTTCCACTTGTCCATCTTCCTTCTTACCTAGCTGCCTCACCCTCTGCTCTGACCTATCACCATCACTCTCCACCTGCATCTACCCCAATCTTCCAAGCTACCTTCTCCCCCACCCCACACCCTACTATTTAGCTCTCTGCCCACTTTCCCTGCCAGATTCCTGATGAAGGACTTATGCCCGAAACATCAACTCTCCTATTCCTCGGATGCAGTCTGACTTGCTGTGCATTTCCAGCTTCAGACTTTCCAACTCTGATCTCCAGCATCTGCAGTCCTCACTTTCTCCCATGCAAAGATCTTGATCAAGCCCCAGCAATCTTCTCTCTTGCCTTTCTTAGTAGAGTAGATACCATCAGGTCCTGAGGACTTAACCACCTGAATGTGCTTCAAGAGATCAAGCACCATTTCTTTTATTATTCTCAAAATGCTCTAGCATTTTAGCATGCTCCACACAACTATTATCCTCCATATCCTTCCTCTGGGTGAATACCAATGCAACCTACTCATTTAGGATGTCACACACATCCCTCTGTCTGCAATCTCAAGTTCCTTCCTTTATCCTTGAGTGGTCTTATCTTCTCTTTAGCTATCCTCATTCTTAATGTAATGTATCGATAAAATGCCTTGGGATTCTCTTTCATCCTACTTGCCAAGGTCGTTTCATGGCCCCTTCTTGCTCTCCTAATTCCCTGCTTTCATTATATTCCTCATGGGCTCTGTCCAATTTTAGCTTCCTAAACCTTACATTTGTCTCTTTCCTCTTTTGGAATAATTTTATTCAGCTGTTATTACATACTTTGGACATCAACAATGCATCACCCGTCAAGTCAATACACACTCTTCCTAAACATATGAACTGTCACAGAACAGGATGTTTGTGTAGATTGTAACACATGGACTATGAGATTCTTTTTGTTTGTGATGATTAAAGGATGAATGTTGGTTACTAAACAGTGAATTCCAGAACCATTCGTCAAATAGTGCCACAGAAGCCTACAGATCCAACTTAACAGGCAAATGGGGCCTTGAAGCTACATCTCTAAAAAAAACAGCATTTTAAACAATGAACATTTCACCTATACAGAACTGAAATCAGAGAATTTGAAACTACAATCATTTGGTCTGGGAGAAAAGGGAGTCTAATGTACCAAAAACTGGAACAAATTTTGAAGTTATGCAGCAGTATTAGCCACATGCCAGGGTGTCAAATGATTTAATTTCATTTGTACTCAAGATGCTAGACAATGTGGAAACAAAAGTTATGCAGCAGTCAAATCCCTGATAGATGTATTAAAACCATATTGATAAAGTAGATTATTTCAACTAAACCTAAGAAATAGATATATTGGTGTAGTTTCAAAATAAAAGATCTTGATAGGAGAGATAAGGACAAAGGGAAAAAAAAACTTATTTGTGCAAACATGTGCAACCACCGTCATACTATTGAGAAGTCAATTTGAATAAAAAGATTCTACAAATGGCAATGTGATAAATGATTACTGTTGAGGAATAAATGTTGGCAAATAAAAATTTCAGGTTTACTTGCTTTTCTCCCCCCAATTACATTATATGGTCATATGTTACGTCTCATGCTGCTATCTACAATTAAGAGCTTAACTTTCGTACACTAATTTTTCCCAGCCAGAAAGCTCAACTCTGGAAATAATTTTTCGAGAATCCTTTTCAGTTGCAGGGATCTCAGAAGAGTTCAGGGTACTGTCCTCTGAGGCAGCAATGCCAATCATTGAGAACAGATTTCCTAGTGTGGAAGTTCAATGCCATCGCACGTGTGTCTAGAGCCCTCCTAAATCTTATGAAACCTATCATGTCGAATGGACCCAGAACATTTATGCACTCACTTTGTGGAGGCAGAGACGGTAAAGTCTAACTCGGTAATTGAGTTGTCCGGAATGTAGCGGTGAAGTGGTGGGGTGGGAGGAGATTTAAAGAAATTCAGGTCATGTGGCTGAGCTAGGAAGGTGCCTTCAAATGTGGGCTGCCTTTCTCCTATTTTACCAGCCACTTGGCTTGGGTTGACAACTCCAGTTGGCAGGCAATGACAACTAGAGCAAAAGTGAGGGGAAACTGACTGACTTCTGAGATAGTGGTAGGGCTGATTACATGTGTATGTGGCGGGGTGGGGTTGGTGATGGTGTTGGTGGAGTGAAAGGCCGATGACAAATGACAAACACCCATACGGTGGCATGGTGACTCAGTGGTTAGCACTGCTGCCTCAGCCCCCGGGGCCCAGGTTTCATTCCAGCCTTCGGTGACTATCCATGAGCAGCTTACACATTCTCCTAGCGTTTGCATGGGTTTTGTCATGGTGCTCCAGTTTCCTGTCACAGCCCAAAGATGTGCAGATTTGGTGAATTAGCTATGCTAAATTGCCCTAGTGTACAGGGATGTACGGTTTAGGTGGATTAGCTGTGGTAAATGCAAGGTTACAGGGATAGGGTGGTGGGATGAGATGCTCTTTGGAAGGTTATGCAGACTTGATGGACTGAACAGCACCTTCTACATTATAGGGATTTAAAAGTGGGCATTTCCTAAGAAGGGGACTTTTGGATATTTACTAGCATTTCAGTTAGTTATGCCAACCTTGGTATTTTTCATGGCTATTAGCACCTGGATGGTTGAATCCACAGTTATCATCTTCGCATATCGGCTGTCATAAAGAGTTACGCATATAATGCAAATCTAAGGACACTGTGGCACAGTAGTAATGTCATTAGACTACTAATGCAGGCCCAGATTAATGCGTTAGGTACACTTGTTCAAATTCTACCTAGCAGCTTGTGGAATTTAACATCAATTAATAAATCTGTAATACAGACCTTGTCTTGTTTTTGTGGTCAGTATTACTATTATTGATGGTTTTAAAAACCTTCTTGCTCGTTAATATTCTTTAAGGAAGGAAATTTGCCATTCTTTGGTCTAACCTGCATGTAACTCCAGATCCACAATAATATGGCCGATTCTTACTGCTGCACAGCTATGCTGTTTTCCTGTGCCTCTTCAATTAAGTAGGATCTCAATATCTCTTTCTACCTGAGAACCTCCTAGGTCCCAATTTAAATCTGAAAACAAAAACAATGTTATGTGCCAACCTAATCACTCCCTTCATCTTTTATAGACTGCATGATTCTTTCCTACCTTGACTCACCTGGTTCAAACTCTAACTTCCTTTGGTTCTATCCTGACCTACCCACTAGCTTGTTTTAACCTCCACCAACTCAACAGGTTCACTGCAGTTTATTTTTAATTCTGCTGGCCTGCACCTCGTCTCAAGTTTTTGGCTACTCCATGGCTACTTCAATCTGCTTGAGTTCTATTATCCCTTCTAAGGTTTCTGAGTCTCAGCTTTCTCCACCTTTGCCAACCCCCTTAGATTGACCTGTCAGAGGTATAACACTCACCTGCCCGGTTGTTTCCCAAGTAAAATATTTTCCAAGTAACCTTAGCATCAGCAAGGTTCAGATCACAGGTTGTTACTAGCTCTGTGATGGTCACACATTACAAATGCTTCTGCACTTACCCCATAATAAGTTACATTGGAAATTACAGGTGGGAATTCTTCAAGCAACATTTGCAAGCAGATGAGAATACTCATCCTCTTTCTCTGGCTATTCTTTTTAAAAGCATAGTCCCTTTCAGCACAAAGTCCTGGCAGGGGATCTGCATGACCAATTCCTCCCCAAACTCTGACAGCTGTGGAGTCCTTGCAAAGATTTTTGAAATGTCTTGGTTTTTCAGATTAAAAAAAACATGGTATTTGCTGCGAGTCTCCCTCCTGGGTTTCATCTGTTAAAGTTTGGGGTATGTGCTGCATTTCCCTTACTATTCCCTCTTTCTCGAGCCTGTCTTGGCTTTGTTTGTCTATCTTCTTTGTATATAATAGTTTCCAGATCTTGGTTTACTTCAAATTATGGATCTGCAAATTAACTCAATTATCAGCCACCACAAATGTCTGTCCAGAATACAGAGGAATAGTACATGCCTTCCATAGCTTCCCTGTAAACACTACCTCATTGCTGCTGATATGATTAAATATTTAATGTTTCAATTGTTATGATCGAGTAAGGAAGGGGTGAACTGATCCCTCACCAATTCTCCACTGGCCAAAACAAAGTTTGAATTTAAAAAGGAAGGTATATCAATAAGACATGCATTAGACGACATACAGCTAAATAGGAGTAACAAGTTGGGCACACTCCTTAAGATAACAAAGAACAAGTTCATTGTAAAAAAGAAAGGACTCTAGCAAAGACAAAAGATTATTAACTCACATTTGCAAATGTACAAAGATATCCACCCACCATTCTCGAAAAATGAGACACCTTCCACCAGAGTATTAAAAGCATTCTGGACAAATATCAATTACAGTTCAAAGCTTATTTGTCCCTAAGATTGTCCATTTGATGGTCTGGAACCAGTTTCCACATACAGTTACTAGCATTTTCTTGGATCAGTTTCAGCAGGTTTAGCTCTCTCCTCCTGGAGGCAGTGATATAGATACAGAGTTTTCCTTCAAGAACCCTGCACTTGCAGTGTTGGAGGTCTTCAAATGGGATTTCAAACTCTCACATTTGGTTATTTCCTCAACGACGAGTTTGCTCTGTGTTCAAAACTTTTATATCCACAAACTATAAAAATGATAAGACCATAACAAATAGGAAAAGGAAAAAGCCCATTTGTCTCCCTAGCCTGCGCCTGGATCTTGGTTGGTCCAACGCTCTTGCGTATGGCTTCACGCCCTTTAACCATAACCCTTGATTCCTCTACGGATCAAGAACCAATCTCAGCCTTACATATACACAAGGTCTTTGGAATTCCTTTCTGTGGTGGCAAAGACTCTCAGACCTTCCATCTGGGGAAACATCCTTTCAGCATTAACTCTGTCAAGCAGCTTAGGAATAGTGTGTATTTCAATGAGATCCCCTCTTATTATTTTAAAATCCAATGAATACAGTTCCAACCTGCCTAACCTTTACTCCGAAGACAAATCCTCCACAGCGGAGATCATCCTGGTGAACCTCTAGACTACCTCTAAGAAATAATATATTTTCTTCAATAAGGGGACCAAAACTGCTCACAGTAATCTAGATGGGGTCTCACCCTGTACAGTTGCAGCAAGACTTCTTTTACACTCCAACTCCCTTGAAATTAGGGCCAGCATTCTAGTAGCCTTCCTGATGTTGCACCTGTATGCTAGCTTTCAGCATTTTATGCACAAGTACCACCAAGTGTGGGGCATGTAACCTGAACATTACAAATGCCTCCATTTTTCAAGCAGCCCACAGTTTGAAAATGCAACATTACTGCTAATGTAATCTGTGACTTCACATTGCAAAGTTTGCCTTCAAAAAATATATTGTATATGCTCAACAGATGATGCAATATGAAGAATCTGGCTAAAGGTTGGAGTATGAAAATCATAGTACAACTACACTTTCAATGTTTCATTTTCCATCTTGATGCAATAGGAAAGTTAATTCTCACTTCCAATGTGCCCTTATCTCATAAAAGGTCTCTACCTGAAGGAGAAATCTTATGGCTACACAGTAATGAAAATTAGCTTTGCTATCTTAGGGTATAGTAATGTTCTTTGCTTAGAACATTATTTCCAATAAAAAGTGCTATGACCAGCCAACCGATGGAATTACAAATTAATATATGATAATAAGCACACAAGGGTAGTTATGGTGTGTTTGTGTGTGTGTTTAAAATGGTTTCAGAAGTACTGATATGGAAGGTACAAATTAGATAAGAACTTGACATAATTACAGTTGATTTCAAAATTGCATTAAGTGGACTGGAATCTTGCAGCCTTGAAGGACAATGAAAAGGGGGATATTGTTTTATTCTTGATAATGCTCAGTTTTTTTCCCAAACAATTGTGCAAACTAGATTTTGTAATTAATAGATTTTAAAATGTGTATTTTTCTGTCTCAACACAATTTTGACAAGTTTTGAAGCCTCAAGTAAATATTTATATCTAGTTCCCTTAAGGTTAGGTATTTTAACAAGATTCTCTAATGCAGGAAATACCAAAATTAAAAATTTCTTTGGTTCTAAAAATGTAAACTGGTGAGAGTATGCTCTATTTCCTGTGAAATTAGCAATTAGCCATGTGAATCTTCTCAGCACAGTGCCTCAATGTTTCCCTTGGATCTTCAATAAGAGCCTGTTTTGGTTGTCAAAAATGAGATTTGATCAGATCTAATGACATTTGACCACAAATTCCCAATTATATTTTACAACTTTGGTCATGTTAAAATACTGTCCCAAAAAATATGTTCACATCTTCAAGTTAAAGTGCATTTGAATTATCTCTGTTGCTAAGAGCGGATTTACATTCGCCCTATTAACAACGAGCAATGAGAAAAACAACCAATTCATCTACTTGATTGAAGCAAAAAGATTGCCCAGCACGCAGAGAGAGCTCTCTGCTGTTCTTCAAATGTCTTGGCATTTTTTTGATGTCCAACTGTGTTAATCCTTCATCTGACAGTTGTTCTCAGCTCTGAGATGAAGCTGTTCAACATTCTACTGCCCTTGCTGATTGCTGCTCTGCATTTGTTTAAAATGCTTGGTACTGCATAGATCTCCTTCTCATTCAACTATTTCAATATTAACCAGGGAGTGTGTGTAATTTATCATTTTTTTCTTGGTGCAGTATTTGTTTACCTGAATTCAATTCAATCTGTAATAATCAAACATTTTGCTCAGAATTCTGTAATTTGAGCAATTGTGGGCGGCACGGTGGCACAGTGGTTAGCACTGCTGCCTCACAGCGCCCGAGACCCGGGTTCATTTCCCACCTCAGGCGACCGACTGTGTGGAGTTTGCACATTCTCCCCGTGTCTGCGTGGGTTTCCTCGGGTGCTCCGGTTTCCTCCCACACTCCAAAAATGTGCAGGTTAGGTGAATTGGCCACGCTAAATTGCCTGTAGTGTTAGGTGCAGGGGTAAATGTAGGGGAATGGGTCTGGGTGGGTGCGCTTCAAGTAATCTAATCTAATCTAATCAATTCTTCTAGATTGATATCTGCAAATTGAAATACTTTGCAAGGGTTCTGCATCCTGATCATTCGTGTAAATTAGAAATGAGGTGGTTTCTGCTACAGCCAGAGACATACTGGCGCAGGTGGGCCTACGTAGTCCCTACCCTGGACCAGGAGGCCCGGGTTCAAGTCCCAACGGCTCTAGAAAAATATGTAATAATATCTGCAAACAGGATGATTAAAAAAATGTTAAAAATTATAGGTAACCACTAAATCCATCAAGACTATGGTAGCTCTCTGAACAGCGATCCAGTCAGTCACATTTTCCCACACTTTTTCAAATGTTTATCCAGTTTCCTCTTTGAAATAATTTCTCCCTCTGCTTCCAGGTTATTAACACTCACCACATTAATAAAAAACTTCCTCACTGCACTCCTGCATCTCTTGCCCACACTCTTAAATCTGTGCCCCATGTATTATTAGCTAAAGGGAATATCCTTCTTTTCCACCAATATCTAAACTCGACCTAATGTTCCATCAAATCGTCCCTCAATCTTCTTTGTTCTACAGAAAACAACTCCAGATTCTCGTCCTGAACTTTGGAGTTAAAATTCTTTATCCCAACAATCATTCTGGAACATCTACTCTACGTTATCAAGGACTCTCATATTCTTCTCAAAATGTGACTAGAACTGGATGCAATATTCTAGATACGTCCTAAATCAGAGCTTTAGATAGTTTCAGCAATACCTTCATGCTTTTATACTCCATGTCGCTTTTTAATAAAACCAAGATCCCACATACTTTACTAGTCACTCTCTCAAAACATCTTGCCACTTACAATGATGGACAGCACATGGAAAGGCCCTTGCCTTTCTGCACAATCTTTGAAACTGTACCATTACTTTACAGTACCTTTTTTATCCAAGTTGATGCTGTCCCTCAATTCTACAGTACACAATTTTGCTGTCCTGCTTTTATGTGGTCGTTTGTCACAAATGGGTCTCTCACAAATCTGTGTGCTCTCTTTTGTTAACCAAGCCCTCATTAAGTTTATTATGCACCATTCCTTCAGATTGATTATCAAACATTGTGTTGTTAAACAGATCATCCTACTGTTACTAGAAATGCGAACACTAACATTTGCCAACCCCAAGACTCAAATACCTTAGTTTTTAAAATGACTGGTAGGTTATGGCAAGCCCATTCTCGATGTCCTGACAATTCCTTCAGTAACCAGTAGTGCAAGTCATTCAAACCCTAATATGGCAGGCAGGCTTTCCAGTACATCCTACTTGTTTACATTCGCCCTATTAATAACAATGAGCAATGAGAAAAACAACCAGTTCATCTACTTGATTGAAGCAAAAAGATTGCCCAGCACACCGAGAGAGCTCTCTGCTGTTCCCATCTAGCTTCTGTGCTTCCAATAATATTTTATCTGCAATCTCTTGCTAATGGAACAGTAATACAAAGTACAGTAATTCATTGTGTGTTCTATCCTTAACTAGCGCTAAATGTGTTGCTGGAAAAGCGGAGGTCAGGCAGCACCCAAGGAACAGGAGAATCGACATTTCGGGCATAAGCCCTTCTTCAGGAAGAAGGGCTTATGCCCGAAACATCGATTCTCCTGTTCCTTGGATGCTGCCTGACCTGCTGCGCTTTTCCAGCAACACATTTTTAGCTCTGATCTCCAGCATCTGCAGTCCTCACTTTATCCTTACCCAGCACCAAGCTAATCACCACTTGCACCTATATACTATTTACAAGCTGGTAGAAGATTCTGGAGTTCTTTTTTATGTTAACTGTTATTCTATTATCTTTTTGTCAACCTTATTTTCTGCTTTATTGCCCATATCAATTTATTGTATGGGATCAGGTTTTCACTTGAATAATTTACCTGTCATACAAACACACTATTCTTTAATATTTTCTTAAACTCATTGGTCATCCTAAAAAAACTACCTCTCACTCCAGTTGGAGTGTACTCTCTTCACTTCAACATTGCCTCCTTGATAATTATCCATTGTTCTGTTACTGTTTTTCTTGTCAGCTTTCATTCAGCACTGGCTACAGTCTCTTTACTGAGTATTAAGCACCCAGACTTCACCATTTTTGGGCTACATTTCTATTACTGCCACATCATATTCTCACTACTTGAGATGTTGATCACCAAACTTACTAACTACATTTTTATGCATTTACAAAAGCATTCATTTCAAACTTATCCTATTGCAAACCTTCCAAATCTGTTCCTTTCTAACATGGTACAAGCCCCTTCTCTAGTATTATCTAATCTTGCATTAATTTACATGTTATTCTATATCATGCAATACTGCGCACAAGTGCACACTCTTGCTCATTTAGTCCAAGTCCTCACCAATCACATTCACATTCATGAGCATCAATCCCAGACTGACTGAGGATATGAACCTGCCCTAGACCTGACTCCAATGTCAGAGGTTAGGGTTCCCTGTGGACTTTGGCATTCCTTGTCTATCTTGGTGGGTGCAGGATGACAGGCTTTAACAACTCATTTTTCTTTTAAGCAGAACAAAATTTCAACAGAAGCCCCTAAGGTGGTGCATTTTGCATGAAGAATAAAGATGCCACAGACTATTTTAACAATGAGTCTAACCAGGGTACAGATATACATAGAACATAGAACACTACAGCGCAGTACAGGTCCTTCAGCCCTCGATGTTGCGCCGCCCTGTCATACTAATCTGAATCTGGATCAGTGGTGCTGGAAGAGCACAGCAATTCAGGCAGCATCCGACGAGCAGTAAAATCGACGTTTCGGGCAAAAGCCCTTCATCAGGAAGGGCTTTTGCCAGAAACGTCGATTTTGCTGCTCGTCGGATGCTACCTGAATTGCTGTGTTCTTCCAGCACCACTGATCCAGAATCTGGTTTCCAGCATCTGCAGTCATTGTTTTTACCATACTAATCTGAAGCCCATCCCACCTACACTATTCCATCTACATCCATATGCCTGTCCAATGACGACTTAAATGCACTTAAACTTGGCGAATCTACCACCGTTGCAGGCAAAGCATTCCATACCCTTACTACTCTCTAAGTAAAGAAACTACCTCTGACATCTGTCTTATACCTATCTTCCCTCACTTTAAAGTTGTGTCCCCTTGTGTTTGCCGTCCCCATACTTGGAAAAAGGCTCTTCATGTCCACCCTATCTAACCCTCTGATTATCTTGTATGTCTCTACTAAGTCACCTCTCAACCTTCTTCTCTCTAGCAAGAACAGCCTTAAGGCCCTCAGCCTTTCCTCCTCCTTCCATACCAGGCAACATCCTACTAAATCTCCTCTGCATTCTTATAATGCGGTGACCAAAACTGTACACAATACTCCAAGTGTGGCCGTACCAGAGCTTTGTACAGCTGGTTCCAGAACTCAATCCCTCTATTAATAAAGGCCAAAACGCTGTATGCCTTCTTAACAACCCTGTCAATCTGGGTGGCAACTTTCAGAGATCTGTGTACATGGACACAGATCTCTCTGCTCATTTGCACTCCCAAGAATCTTACGATTAGCCCAGTACTTTGCATTCCGATTACTCTGTCCAAAGTGTATCACCTCACACTTGTCCACATTAAACTCCATTTGCTACCTCTCAGCCCAGCTCTGCATCCTATCTATGTCTTTCTGCAACCTACTACATCCTTCGTCACTATCCACAACTCCACCAACCTTAGTGTCATCCGCAAATTTATTAACCCACCCTTCTAAGCCCTCATCCAGGTCATTTATAAAAATGACGAACAGCAGTGGACCCAACACCGACCCTTACGGTACATCGCTAGTAACTGGACACCAAGATGAACATGTCCCATCAACTACAACCCTGTTTTCTTTCAGCAAGCCAATTACTGATCCAAACTGCTATGTCTCCCACAATCCCATTCCTCCATATTTTGTGTAATAGCCTACTGTGGGGAACCTTATCGAACGCCTTGCTGAAATCCATATACACATCAACCTGTTTACTCTCATCGACCTGTTTGGTCACTTTGTCAAAAACTCAATAAGATGCGTTAGGCATGACCTACCCTTCACAAAACCACATACAAATGACTAAAAGCTATGGTGCTGATGAGGAAGGTCATAAGGCTTTCTTCAGGGATACAAGTGAAAAATAAGGAAGCTATGTTACACTTGCACAACGCTGCGAGTAGACCACACTTTACATTTTGTGCCTATCTTGGGTCTACATATTCAAAGGATCTGGAAGGGCTACAGAATTTGCAATTTACAAGGATTGTAAGAGAACAGAAAAAGATTATACTTATTGCAAAACTGTAAGTGTGTCTTTGTACTTTGATAGTTTTTAAACTGTGCACCGAAATGAGAGAAATGAAGCCCTGACACCCAGGGATTTATGAGGATGTCTGCATGATTTGAAAGGAATTTTATGAACCCTTTTTGTGTAGCTGTGGATTTCAGAAGTATGCAGATGAACTGTAGAAGAGAGACAGTTTATAAATGAAGCAGATTGATCATTGGTCCCTAGCCCACAAACCAATGACAAAGGTCCTCTGCTTGCCAACAAGGTAAATGGCCATCAGATAGCTGAACAGCTTGGGCTATGAATAAGACAGAGGAAAGCTCTGTCAGACCAGATGAGAAGGAAGCAGATCTGCGGCAGCCAAAAAAAACTCAGTCATCTGCTGTAAGTTCCTTCAACCAAAAGAAAATTAGCTTATATTTCCTTCAAAAGATTCTACAGGTTGTGAAATAAGCAAAAGAGACTCTGGTAAACCAGTGGAAGCATTCAGAAAAAGGTCGGTCAAGGAGAAACTTTCAATCTGCAAGAACAATCCAACAGTACTCGAGAACAAGATGCTGGAATCATTTTTTCAGTTTTTCCTCCGCCATGTATTTTCCCCCCTCTGTTTAATTGTTTACCTGTAGCTAGAACTTAATGACTTGTAATAAAGTGATATCTTGTGAAGTACTGTAACATGATCCATGATTTCTATAACCCTGCATCTGAAAATCAAGCATTTTGGAGATTTTGCATATTTCTTTTTAAAACGCTGATATTTGTGATGGCTCCAGAAACAATGGGACTTCACTTTCAGAACACTACTCCAGTGAGTAGTATTCTGCTGATAATCAAAGCAGATCAGTGTGTTCAACAGAGAATTGCCAATTAGTAGAACAGGATGCGAAACCTGTCTGGATAGAATTAACTTGATGGCAATTGAGGTTGTAAGGAGGATGCAAAGTGGCTCCGGCAGATTTAAACAAAGTTAGTGAGTGATCAAAAGCATAGAAGATGGATTTGTGATACAGATAAGTGTGAAGTTATCTACTTTAGTAGGATGAATGGATGCTCCCTTCTCTGCAGATGCTGACCATTGACCTGGACTGCACTGTTTCAAGATGTTAACACTGCTACCAGTCTCTGATGCTCAACACCAGTTTCAAAGTGGCACAGTCACAATGTTTCCTAACTTTCCCTTCTTTTCTGGATGGTCACTCATCTACGATCCTTAACTCACACTGTGCTAAGCACTTAATGGTTTGCAGGACCTCAGAAAATGCCTATCCTCCCTAATGTTCTGCAGTGACTTCAGTTGCCTGTCAAGTTTAGAAACCTTGAAAGCTATGTAGAATCTGATCAGTAATTCCACTGTTAAAATCTCATTTTAAACAAGTAATGGGTTTAATTATATTTTAGAATCAGAAAACCCAAATACTTACTAAAACAAAATCAAGCCACAGATGTGGATTTTGTACACAAAAATTAAACCTCATGAATACAATAATTACTCTTAGTTACATTAGAAATATTAAAAGTACAATGAACACAAATGCTTAGACTTCAAAATCAAATTTTAAAATGTTTCTCCCTGAAGTTATTTTACTTACACCTTAATTCAAGTTACTTACTCAAAATTGGAATGTTAACTACTTGGTATAAATATCATTTCAAACTAAAAGGGTCAGTTATTTTGGATTAAGATGACAAAACTATTTTCTTCAAATGTTTGAAATTTGTGAATCTTTGTCATTGTGCAGAGTGTGTGTTGTAGGTTATTAGTGTCGAGCATATTGCTCAATTGTTTCCTAGATCTTGATGCACGTGACAAGAGTTACCTCACTGAGAAATTTCAAATGGAACTCAAGACTATGCAAGCAGCAGACAATCCTACGTTTAATAATGGTGAAAAGATTTTTGATAAAGAAACCAAAATTAGTTGGGCCTAGGATACTGTCGAGGAACTTGTGGGCGGCACGGTGGCACAGTGGTTAGCACTGCTGCCTCACAGCGCCAGAGACCCGGGTCGGTGTGGATTTGTTGGGCCGAAGGGCCTGTTTCCACACTGTAATCTAATCTAATCTAAATCTAAACTACTGCAGTGGTGCCCAGAGACTGAGATGATTGATATCCAAAAACTACAACCATCATTCTCATTGAGTATGACTTTTAACCCATGGGGACTTTTCACTTCTGATTTGGAACAATTTTACTAGGGATCCTCGATGCCATGCTTGACCCAATGCTGCCTTTAATGTTTAGAACCCTTCTGCTTTTTCTTTATTTATTTTGAACGCTTATCAATTTTGGCTTGCAGCTGTGAACCAAGTGTTTAAGATGAACTTTGGACGACGGGCAGCAGCTTATGTTTAAAATAAAACAAGCATGCATTTGTTTGAGGGGCCAAGTTACCTAAAAGTTGGCTCTTGATCAAAGTGCTCCATAGAAGCTTCAACACAAAGGAAAACACATGTCTAATCAGATAGCAGACATTTAGCCATTAACAAGGTTAGTACCTGGGAACTGGTGCTAGCAGGTCTGGAAGGTAACATGGTAGTCACAGAGTGCAAACTAGTTTTGGAACAGTTTCTGTGGGAAGGAGCTTGGGTATTGATGTTACAGCACGAAGATTTTGAAAGTTCTCTGCCTAACCTCACATTATCAGTCACTGGGAATTTGGAGAAATGAAAATAAATTTTAACTTTAGCTGAACCTTTCTCAGAGTGAACTGAAAAGGTGGCCCAAATCGATATCCTCAGAAAATCAACCAAAAAGCAATCATATATGCCTGTGGAACATGAAGCATGAAAACCGCTCAAGTAATCTGGCCAGTTTTGTTATTTTCTTTTATTTATGACTTAACTATCAATTTATCTGCCTTTTGAGTGGATAGAGCTCTAAACAAAGATTTGGAGTTTAAATCATACACAATTACATTACTTAGTTTAAATTTACTGTTTAGTTACTGTACTATTAATAAATAGTTAATGCTTTATATAAACCACAAACTTGGCATCTAGTATTAGATATTCACAGGATTTGGGATTGGCTATTCAAAATCTCTTGTTAGGAACCATTGGGATCAATTTTGAGGGTCTTTTAAGGCTTGATTTTTTACTGTGCTGCAACTACAAAGGATGACTGACTTGATTTGGCAATCTGTCTCCAAATTGTATCAATGTCAATGGCAGGTGTTTTACCAGATATCAATTGTCTCCTTTTTCCTCAAAAAAACCCTAAAGATTTGAGGATAGCGTGGGTAGGTAATGCTGAGACAAATGATCAGATATGGTCTTACTGAGTGGCAGAATGGCCTATCTCTGCACTCATTTGTTTTAGTCTATTCTTTCCTGATTTGTGATCTAAACCTCATTGAAGTACTCCATCATAAATCTGATTAAGGTTCGATGTTTCTGAAGCATAATTTCTTCCATTTTCTGGACACCTTCCAAATTTAAAAAAAATGAAATATTGATTGATATTAGTTCATTAAACATGGACATTCCCAGTAAAACCAGCACTTTAGGTCCAGTTGGTCATGTTAAGCTAGCTTCTATAAATGCACCAATTCAGGTTGCATAGTTACACACTCAATGCTGTACAAGAGGAGGTCCCAGGGACTCGGTCTCAAAAATGATGGCAATATGTGGTATCTGACTTAAAGAGGAAACTGGAGGTGAAATATGGTGGTAGTCCTTTATGTCTGGTTTCTTTGCTCACCCAGGTAATAGAAGTTTCAGGTTGGAGGTGCTTTTGAAGGAACATGGCAATATGCTGCTGTATATCTTTCAAGTGAAACAAACTATTGCCAGGATTGAATGTTAAGGGTAGTGGACAGGATTAATGAAGCAAGGTGCTTTGCCCTGGATGATGCAGAGTTTCTTAAACATTGTTGGATGTGCGATCATCCTTGCAAGTGGGGAGTATTATATCACACTTCTAACTTGAACATTGTAAATGGTGACAGGGTTTAGGGAGTCTGGAATGACTTACTCACCATTGAACTTCCAGACTTTGACCTGCTGTAGTAGCTGCAGTACTTGTATGACTGGTTGTGGTGTAAAATTCCAAGCAGTGGAATGTGGTGAAACGGTTAAAAATTATGTCCCAATACATGTGTGAATCTAACCGGAATGGAGGTGTTGCTTAGTCCCGTGTGAATCTTCTTATCTGTATGTAACCAGAATGGAATGTGTTTTTTAGCCTTGCTCTGCTGTTCACATGCATGTTTATATCTGGACAAGAGTATATCAGCTGGAAAAGTCTCCAGTTCGGTGAGTCTGCTCCGGGGTTACGTTTAACCGCCGAGCGTGGGTTGTTGGCAACCGCTCTACGAGAACTGACGGCTCCCAGTTTTTGTAACATGTAGAGTGAGTATAAGCCAGACCCGTTGTGCGACGCTGCGGGGAATAAAATGCCCATATTCTAGCAGTCTCGCCTCTTGGTCGTTTGTTCTGTGTCAGACTACTCTCCTACGAACCTGACCTTGAGAATTTTTTAAAACACTGGTCAACTCGAGTTTCTGACTATTGGACATCCCTGAGAATGCTCATGGTGAATAAGGTAAGCACAATAATGGCATTGAATATCATTCAGCAGTGGTTAGATTCTTTTGTTGGAGATGGCCATTGCGTGGCCATGGTCGAGCCTGAAATGGTATCCAGGTCTTGCTGTGACTGCCAAGAACCGCTTTATTTTCTGAGAAATTCCAAAAGGATGGGATACTATGCAATCACTGAAAATCACCACCTCTAACAATATGATGGAGTATAGATCTTTGATGAAGCAGCTGAAATTGGCTGGTTGGATCTAGGATCATGTCACCCAGAAACTCCTGCAGCAATATCCTGGGCCTGACAATGATCACCCTGAATAACCACAACCATTAGGTGTGACTTTTAGCCCATTTTATTTCTGATCAACTTCAATTTTAGTTGGGCTCCTTGATGCCATGCTTGATCCAATGATGCCTTGATATCAAAAGCAGTCACTTCTGGAATTCAGCTTTAGACCATGCTTGGATCAAGCTTGGAATCCAGACTGGAGCAAAACCCGTTGCCTGATTGAAACAATTCTAGGCGAGCACTGAAATTGTGTTACGCCTCAATAGGGGAGTATGCAAGAAATAAAAACTTGATATTCCCAGAGTCATCACAAAATCTCAAGAACCTTTTTAAAAGTATGCAGATTTTCCCAATATAGTGAAATTTCAGATTCAAGTTGACAAAGCACAGAGCAGGTTTTTGTATGTTCAAGAGTTACTAATCATTACACAGAGACTCTAGATTCGCTTCTATGAACTACTGGCGTATAACTCTACTCATTAAAACTTAAAACACCCTTATAAACTACTTCATTACTCTCATACACAAAAAAATGGCTATTATAGATGGAGAGGGAAATTGGGAAATCAATTCAGTAGCCCCTTTCCACAAGATTTGATTAGATCATTCTTGTACTCAATTTTCCTTCTCCAGGTGCTTTCATTTGATTTCAGGAGGCACAAGTTGACTGGCTCACACTTAAGGTGGCTTCTCACTTAGAAGTTTAATTTACAGTAACTGTGAAGGAATAACAAATGGGTTTTCTTCAGAGGACAGAGACAGCTGAAGTCTGTACAGATCACTTTCACCTTAGGGTTCTAAAATAAATTGCTACAGAGATGGCAGGGATACTTTAAAACATCCTTCAATTCAGGAATGGTCCCAGCAGATTGGAAGTTAGCAAACATAACACTGCTTTTCAAGAAAGGAGGTAGACAGAAAATAAGAAACTACAGGTCAGCTAGCATAATGTTAGTCCTAGACAAAATGCTGGAATGTATTAAGGAAATTTTAATGCATTTAGAAAAGTATACAATTAGAACAAGTCAAGACAGTTTTATAGAAGAGAAATTCTGTTTGATAATTTATTAGCTTTTTCAAGATTGATCACAGAGGAACCAGTAGATAAAGAGGAACCAGTAGATGTCATATATCAGGTTTCCAAAAGGAACGTGTCCAACAGCAAGTTAATACAGACAGTCCCAAATAATTAGGAGGGCAAATAAAATGTTAGCCTTGATTGCAAGGGTATTGGAGTAGAAGAATAAAAGGGCTTGCTGTGACTGTACAGTTAAGTAAATTGAGCATAGTTTAGGAGAATGAGATGCAATGCTATTAAAACATACACAATTCTGAGTGGGCTTGATTAGGTAGATGCTGAGAGACTGCTTCCATTGGCTAGGGAAGCCTAAACATGGAAACACATACTCGAGACAGGGACCAATTATTTAGGACGGATGAGGAAAATCATCATACTCAAAATGGTTGATGTTCCATTGTTGAATGCATTTAAAATGTTGGGATAGGATGCTTGAATTTTTCATGGAATCAAGAGATAGGAGCAGCTGAAAAGTGAAATAAAAGGTCAAGATCATAGACCTATTCACTCTTAGATTAGATTCCCTGCAGTATGGAAACAAGTCCACACTGACCCGCTGTAGAGTAACCCACGTAAACCCATTCCCCTTTCCTATACTTGCAAAAGTGAGGACTGCAGATGCTGGAAATCAGAGTCTAGATTAGAGTGGTGCTGGAAAAGCACAGGTCAGGCAGAATCAGAGGAGCAGGAAAATTGACATTTCGGGCAAAAGCCCTTCATCGGGAATGAAATATTTACTCCTGACTAGTGCACCTAACACTATGAGCATTTTGGTATGATCAATTCACCTGACCTGCTCATCTTTGGATTGTGGGAGGAAACCAGAGCACCCAGAGGAAACCCACGCAGACACAGGGAGAATGTGCAAACTTCACACAGTCGTCCGAGGCTGGAATTGAACCTGGGTCCCTGGCGCTATGAGGCAACAGTGCTAACCAGTGAGCCACCACGCCGGTTTTTATGATCTCAACTGATTCGATGCACACTTAAAAATATACAATTGAAATTTTTGCTGGATAACAAAATACCTTTTGGATATCCAGGCAGGGGATCCTAGCAGCATTTGCAATATCTCCAACTGTCAGTATTTAAGAGATCGCTGTGTGTTTTAATATTTTTAATGTATTTCTATATCAAAATGTTTGCAAACAATAGCTCAGTGATGGACTGCACTAAAAGATAACATAATTGTCTTATGGAATAATATAAGGTTGAGTGTAAAATCTTTTCTGTGAAGATATTGATTTTCTTTTTCAAAATGATTTGCGATCTATGAAGCATTCCAATTTTCCTGCAGTGTGAAGGGAATGAACCTTGAATGTGGTGGATGGGGTGTGAATAAAGCACATTGTTGTTGGACTATGCAGGCAAGCGGAGAGAATATCATCACATCCCTGACTTGGGATCTTGTAGAAAGATTTTGGGGAATCCGGGAAGGAGTTACTCACCACAGAATTCCTAGCCTCTGGCCTGTTCTTGTAGACAGTGTATTTATATGGATTGTCCAGTTAAGTGTCGAGTCAACAATAATCCCCAGGATATTGAAAGTGGGGGACTCAATGATATTAGTGCCAGTGAATTTAAAGGGCAATGGTTAGATTTCCTCTTGTTGGAGACAGTCATCACCAATAGTGTGACAACTGTTACTTGCAAATACTCCTTAAAACAACTCTAAAACAATTCTTTTTGTATTTGCAAATACTATGCAATGTTCAAGTTGTTGCATTTGTTCTTTGATCAAATCTCATATCGATTGAGTTTCTCTTATACATGAAATAACGAATTATAAAACAAATAACCATGATGCACAACAATGACCACCCATATTGTTGCAAAATGAAATTCTTGAGCATAAAGCTATGAGACAGTTCAGTATGGCTGTATTTGCTCATATCTCCTACTGTCAGGCCATCTGTACAGGACTGCTAGAAGCAGACTTATCAAATAAGGGTTGTACAGTACAGTGAACCCAAGGCAGTGCAAAGGCTTAGACATCTGCAGGCTAGGAACAACCAGATACTGCAGTAATGTGATATATTATTTCTACAGTTCTCCCCTTGACAGTAGGACCGTGCAAATACCCACCTACCGTACAGTTGTAACCATCTTAGAAGCTGATATAAAAATGGTTACAGCCACGGAAGGGGCACTCAAATTCAAATTTTTCAGGTTATTATGGGACCAAGGTTACAATATTATGTGAAGCTCAACCCCACATACTCTATCCATGCCCTTGCAGCTCTCAGAAGTTGGTACCACCAATCATTTTTTTACAATATAATTGGAGGAAAGGCAAGTTTAACTAGGCTTAGACAAAAGTTGCTAATTATTTAAATTCATATACCAAAAGCAGTCTTCAATACATGATTCTACTATTCCAATAAAGTCATGCAGTCATTTGGTTGCAATCCAATAAAATAAAGACCTATGAAAAGGAAAAGTCAATGTTGTTTACATCACCACAATTACAGCATTTCACACAAGGAAAATACAAATAAACCTACCATTTACGCTTTCCTGTCAAAGATTTATTATTTCTGGTTACTCAACATGCAATTGGTTATGTTTCAAAAGTATTTAAACTACAATCAATAGAACATCCAAGAAGTTGATGAGGCAGACTAAAATTTAAGGCAGGTTTTCTCATAATTCAAAACAATTTTAGGGACAAACTTCTTCCCTCTAACCCAAAGTGTTTATACAAGCTCCATAGGATTTTTTTTCTCAACTGTCCTATCTGCAATGCATCACAACTAATTTACTGAATGAATCCAGAACTAAATTTGAAAGGTAACATAAACAAAAATACTGAAGAGCCTCTAAAGATATTTGACACATTAATGCCAAATCTTAACAAAGAAATAGAAAGCAAAATAGCAAACTATTACTTCATCTCATCATTTCATAAAGCTAGTTCCTGATACTTGACCAGGCATTTTATTTAAATATACAAACTACTTCATACATTAAGTGTATTTCTTATATGAATGACCGATTGCGTCAGGATAAATGCTGTCAATTAAATTAACTTAATCTTAAATAAAAATCTGAAATCTATTCTATCCCCATCATGATCCATAACTTTATGCCAATTTCCTCCCAGGTCTGCAGCTACTGATTTATTCAGGAAGAAGCAGACTTGTGCTTGTATTGCATGCCCTGTAACCATTTCACAGCAAATCAAAAACTTTGCAAAGCATGGCTACTGTTGCAATAGTAAGAAAATGTGGCAATCAATTTGAATACAGCAAAATCCAGGCGCATAGCAAATATGACAAAACCAGATTTAGCGAGGGCTAAGATTTAAGCAGGTAACGCCAATCTCAAATTTCATCAACAGTAACAGCCAGGCAATAGATGAAATTCATCAAAAGCTTTCCTTCATAAATGATCTTTGTCATATTAAAACAGACCAAGGCATTTCACAGGAACCTGAAAAGACAGCAAGCTACACAAGTGAATGGTCAGTAAAACACAGCAAATTTTATGGACGAATCAAGGGAGATGGAGTCTTGAATGCTGGGCTGATCAAAATTGAAGGATGTGCCAGACCTGAAGAAGCATAAGTATTTTAGAGGATTGTAGGGCTGGAGAAGATTCAGAAATGGAGGGGAGGGATGAGCTCTGAAGGGATTTGCAATAATGAATGAGAATTCTTTAATCATGCAACACAATTTCAGAAAACAGAGGTCAATGGATGAATGGGATTACAGAAATCTGGATGTTCAAATTAAATTGTGGATCAAAGATAAGCAGCTGACTTGAGTACTGGAACATGTCTCGAAGAAGCTAAAACATGGAGGGGTTCAGTAGCAAGTAGGCAGCAACAAAAGCAGAAAGGAGCCATGTTATAAGGGAAATAGAAAGTTTTGAGCAGATATCCAATTGCAAGTTCATCTCTGGAGAACAAAATGCCACACTTGTTCAACCTTAGTCGTCATGGAAAAGGAAGAATTCAATGGTTAGGGATCATTTCTTTGCAATTACTAAAGTTTCAGTTGACCCAACATTAGAGGGGAGGTAATTTCTGCTCATCTAGTATTGGATGCTGGACAGGCAACTCGACATCAGATGCTGTGAAGCAAACAAGAGTATGTCAATACTATGGTTTTAAGAGGTGTATTTTGTCTTTTTTTTTGCTAAATGAAGAGAGAGGTTGAGACAAAGGTGTGAAGCAGTCTGTCCCCAGCCAATAAACAGCTTGAGAGGCCAGGGCATTTTTATTTTAAAAAGTTAGAACAATGGAAGCATCATAAAGGGGTGGGGTCACCTATCACAGAACCATGAATTTAGTTTAACTTTCAGTAGCTGTTGGGCTTTGGAAGCTGCTATACATATCTCTCTGCAACAGCAAAACACTTGAGTACACATACACACAATTCTTTTGATATTCCTTCCTGCTAGACTGGAGAATTGCATGTGAGACAATCTATTGTACCCAATTTGACTTTTCCAAGGCTGTGTTTATGGGATGTTACTATCTTGGAACAGTAATCAGTGGTAGCTAACATACTGTATCTACTCCAGTAGTTGTCTAAAAGATTCAACTACTTTTTAAGGTTAAATTTATGAGGTCAACTTTATAAATACTACTTTTAAGGGGCTGAAATCCATGCAAGCATTAGCAGAAGCCCAATTGATGTCAAAATGAATGAAGAAAAAAAACTCAATGAATTACTGTAATTCCAAAAACCCAGAGCAGAGCTGGCAGCCTAGATGACCTGGAGTGGAACAAGACCACTGGCAGGCTGGATGCCAGAGCAAAGTGCGACAATTGGCACATTAGAAAGCTGGAGACGAACCGGACAACTAGCACACTGACTCTCAAATATTGATCTGTTATCTGTGAAGAACTAGCGTTGGCTTTTACACAAGATATACGGAAAATTCCACATTTTTTTGGCCAGAAATAGAGGGTTGACTTTTTCAGGAGATCAATTATTATTCAAGTATATATTAAAAAAAATGCTGAAAATGTGTTGCTGGAGAAGCGCAGCAGGCCAGGCAGCATCCAAGGAGCAGGAGAATCAACGTTTCTGGCATGAGCCCTTCTTCAGGAATCAACCATTCCTGAAGAAGGGCTCATGCCAGAAACGTTGATTCTCCTGCTCCTTGGATGCTGCCTGACCTGCTGCACTTTTCCAGCAACACATTTTCAGCTCTGATCTCCAGCATCTGCAGTGCTCACTTTCTCCCATAAAAAATATATGACCTTGTTAAATATTTTGATAGTTAATTATTTTTCATTTTGTATGTATTTTAACTGGAGCGTAAGAATAAAGTGTTTTGCTCAAAGCCTAGAAGTTTGACCGATTGAATTATATCCGGAACACCTCATCTGGCACATGCCTTTAAAATACGAAAAAGTTACAGGCTAGGCCATCTCCTTAACGTGTTTTGAGGGGGTTTGGTCTGATCCATAACAAAAGACAAGAGACAATGTGGTGCTGTTTCACATCAATTAACCTGTCAAACATGGAACTTTTTACAATAATGACACTGAGGCAGCATAGATGGCAGTCTTTATAAGGCACAGAAACAGACCCATCGGTCCAACTTGTCCATGCCAATCAGATATCCTAAATTAATCTCGCCCCACTTGCTAGCATTTGGCCTACATCCTTCTCACCCTTTCTTATTCTGATGCCTTTTAAATGTTGTAATTGTACCAGCCTCCACCACTTCCTCTGGCATCTCATTCCATACATGCACCACCCTTTGCTTAATAAAGTTGCTCCTTAGGTCCCTTTTATATCTTTCCCCTTTCACCTTAAACTTATGTCCTCTAGTTTTGGACTCCCCTACCCTAGGGAAAATACCCATGCCCCTCATGATTTTCTAAACCTCTACAAGGTAATGCATCAGATTTTGATGTTCCAAGGAAAATAGGCCCAGTCTATTCAGTTTCTCCTATAGCAAAAAAACCTCCAAACCTGGCAATATCCTGGTCAATCTTTTCTGAATCTTTTGGAGTCTCAACATTTTTCATATAGCAAGGAGACCAGAATTGAACACAGTATTCCAAAAGTGGCCTAACCAATGACAGGTACAGCTGCAACATGACCTCTCAACCCTTATACTCAATGTACTGATCAATAAAGGCAAGCATATCAAAAGCTTTCTTCATTGTTTTGTCTAGTTACAACTCCACTTTCAACTAACTATGACCCTGCACTCTTGCCCTAATTTGCCTTTCCAAAATGCAACACTTCACATTTGTCTAAATTAAACTCTATCTGGCCATGTGATCAAGGTCCTGTAGTATGCTGAGGAAACCTTTTGGCTGTCCACTACACCACCAAAGTTTGGTGTAAACTGCAAACTTACTAAATCATACCCCTAGTCACATACAGATCATTGACAAAGCAGTGGACCCAGCATCAATCCTTGGGGCACACTGCTGGTCGTAGGTCTCCAGGCCAAAAAGCAACCCTTCACCACTACCCTCTGTCTCCTAACTTCAAAGCCAGTTATTATCCAAATGGATAGTTCTTAGTGTATTCCATGTGATCTAACCTTGTTGACCAGTCTACCAAATGAGGTGGCCAATTGTAATTTTGTCATTTTCAAGTACAGTTCAAATCATTAAAATGTATAATGGAATTAAAAGGTGTTTGAAGTTATCAGGTAGAGATGACCATTCTGTGAAAAAGTTTCTCCAATGTTTTTATTCTACGTACTGAATCATGCTGAAAAGAAACTAGCTTTTCACCATCCATTCCATCAAATCTCTCATCTTGAAAAACTTATACTAGGTCAGCTCTTCATAAAATTAACTGGTATCTATGCATTTAAAAAATGCCTAATTACACCCAATTCATAATTAGTAGGCCAAATCAAATCTAGTCAATTATGTTCCTATAGTCTATTCTCAAAGTCAAGAAAGGGGTAGGCAGGTGTGCTATAAAGTATCACTTGCGAAAGAATAACCTGCTGACACACAGTTTAGGTTCCACCAGAGATACTCAGCTCTAAACCTCATTATAGTCTCGTTCTAAGCATGAACAAAAAGAGGTGAACTCCAGGTGACAATGACTGCCCTTACCATCAATGCAGTATTTGACTAAATATGACATGGTGACCCTAGCAAAACTAGAATCAATAGCAACCTGAGAGTAACCATTCACTGGTTGCAGCCATACCTAACACAAAGGGTGATGGTTGTGGTTACCGGAGGTCGGCCATCTCAGCTCCAAGACATCAGTGTAGGCATACCTCAGTGTAAACTTCGATATTATGGAATCTCAAGAACCACCTGGCTCAGAGATAGAGTCACTGACCCACTGTGACACAACCCTCATTCCTAAGGGTAGTGTCCTAGGTTCAACTACCTTCAGCTGCTTCACCAATGATGTTCTCTCCATCCTAAGGTCAAAAGAAAGAATGCTCCCCAATGATTGCATAATCTTCAACTCCAATTGTGGCTCTTCAAATATTGATGTGATCTGTTCCCATGTGCAACAGAATTTGGACACTATTCATGTTTGGCCTGATAAGTAGCAAGTAACAATTGAATGTACCTGGCAATAACAAATCTCCAACAAGACAGAATCCGAATTATTACCTATTGATAGTCAAATGCATTTCCATGGCAGAATCTTTCACTATCAAACTTCTAGGAGGTGGAATTCACCAGAAACAGAAGTGGACCAACCACAGGCCAGAGGATACAAACACCGTAGACAGTAAATCACTTTCTGCCTCACCAATGTCGACCCACTATCTAAAAACCACAGCTTAAGAGTGTAATTGAATATTTCCCACATGCCGCTCCAACAACACAAAAAGCTTGACAATATTCAAGAAAAAGCTTGTTTGGTACCTGTCAAACCCATAACCTCTATTATCTATAAAGTTAGGCAGCTTATGCTTAGAAACACTACTATATCTGCAAGTTCCACTTCCCAAACAATTCCGTGTCACGACTTGGCACTATATGCCATTCTTTCACTGTCGCTGGGTCAAAATCCTGGAATTCCTCAAACAGCACTGTAGATGCCCTGAACCCAAAGGACTGCAGTGGCTTAATGCACCTCTTGCATGGAAACAAGGAATGGGCAATAAATACAGGCCGAGCCTGTGAAATGCATGAGAAAAAGTTACGATTCTAAGGACACTCATCAGGGTGGATGTCACTCGGATAGTTAGACAAACGTTTGATCAAAAAGAGTTATGCAGGCAGAAAAGAGAAGTTAAGACAATACTTAGAACAGCAATTGTATTTCTGAATGTGTAGCAGGTTCAAGCAGTCAAATGGGTTAGTCCTGCTGTTTTTCATTATGATCTTCAGAGAAAATCAAACTACTCACCCTCAACCATGGACTAACTGGAAGTGGGCATGTGCAAAGAAGTTGAACTGTGATATGTCCCTCCTCCATGTTAACACTCGAGAATGGACACTTCAGTTGACACCCAAGAAATCATCTGGACAAGGAATGAAGGAAATCAGTGGAAAAAGCTATACATGACACCACAGCAGTGCCAAACCCTGTTCTCTCAAATATTCCAGGTGGGGTCACTAGGCAGTGCTCATGAAACCCCAGCCTCTGTCTTTCTTTCTAGCTTTTCTCCTACTGATGAGGGGGGTGTGGCCTTTCCGAGCAAAGCAGCAGCAGCCATCAAACTCATTGCAGCAAATGGCTCTGCTCCAGAGAAAAGGAGGAAAAAGAGCAGGAATAACAATAATAGAGAATTCAATAATAAAGCTACAGATAGATGGTTCTGTGGCCAAAAAAGTGAGACTCCAGAAGGATCAGAAAACAAAATATATAGACCTCAAAACTGCAGAAGTGATATTTGGGAGGGCATTAAAAAAGATATTACAGATGTGAGAAAGAGGAGTACAGCTGTAATGGACAACTTCAATTTGCATACAGATTGGGCAAATCAAATCAGTAGAAATATCAGAGGAGGAATTCATGGAGTGTATACAGGTAATCTTGTGGATTAACACATTGAGGAACCAATTGGAGAAAATAAAATCCTTGACTTGGTATTGTGTAACAAAGGAGGAATAATTAACAACCTATTTGTGTGGGGGCACTTAGGAAAGAGAATGACCACAATAAGATTGATTTCTTTATTAAAATGAAGAGTGACATCATTGTTTCTGAGACTAGGATCCTGAACTTAATTAAAAAGGAAATTATGATAGTATGGAGCACAAGCTGGCAATAATAAGTTAGAGATTGAGAGATGACAGTCGAAAGACAATGGCAACATTTAAAGAGTTCATGGCCACTATAAAATTTTGTTCTATTTTAGCATAAAAATAAAATGGAAAAAACAAAGTCAGACCATGACTAACAAGGGCAATTAGGATTCATGTTAAATCCAAGTAAGAGGCATAAAAATTGGCCAGAAAAAGCGAGAGAGATGAGGATTTTGAATACTCTACATTCCAAAGGGACAGAAAGAAACTGATTAAGAGAGGGAAAAACTAAGTATAAGCTTGCAGGGAACATATAGACCAATAGTAAAAGCTTCTGAAGGTATGTGAAGACAAAAAGATTAGTAAAGACAAAAAATAGGCTCCCATAGCCAGAAACCGGGAAATTTAAAATGGGAAACAAAGATGAAAGACCAATAAAATATATTCTTTAATTCTGTCTTAATAAAAGGAAGACAAAACAAATTCTGAAAATCTAGAAGAACATAAGGTCTCCTGGGAAAGAGAAATTGAAATAGAGTAATATTAGATAGGAAAATGAGACTGAAGGCAGATAAATCCCCAGGGCCTGATAACCTTAATCTGAATACTGAAATGCCCTACAAAACAGAAGTACTAGTGGTCATCATAGATTTAGAACAGCTTTTATGCATTGGAAGGTAGCTAATGTAACCCCACTATTTAAGATGGGAAGCAAAGTGTAAACAGTAAATTATAGCCCTGTTAGCTTGACATTGGTAGTGGGAAAATTGCTAGAGTCCATTATAAAAGATATGTTAACAGAGCACTTGAAAAATAATGAAAAGATCAGAGTGAGCACAGATTTGTGAAGGGGAAGTCACACTTAAATGAGAAAATTTTTGATGATGCAACTGTAGAGTGGATGGGGGAAACTAATTGTTTATTTGGATTTTCAGAAGGCTTTCGATAAAGTCCTGAATGAGATATGACCATGCATAATTAAAGCATATGGGACTGAAGGTGGTGTACTGAAATAGATGGAAAACCGGTTGGCAGACAAGAAAGAGAGTCCAAATAAACATGCGTTTTTCCAAGAGACATGTAATGAATAGTGGAGTACCCATGGATCAGTGCCTAGACACCAGTTACTCCTGACACAAAGTTTCATCCTCTAAATCATTACTGTGTCATATCTTCAAAATTACAGACAACACAATGTTTGGGGGGGGGGGGGGGCATGCTGTGAGGAGGATGCAATTTGGACAAGTGGGTAAATACTTTTTTTTGATAGATACAGTATAATGTGGATAAACAAGAAATTACCATTTTGATAGCAAAAACAGGGAGGCAGTTTATCTGGTTCAGAAAGGTGTTGGTGCAACAGAACCTCAGTGTCCTTAAACACCAGCCATTGGGAGTAAGAAGCCTTTTGGAACACACGGTGAAGGCAGCAAATGGTATGCTGTACCTCATAGCAAGAGAATTTCAGTACAGGAGCAGGGATGTCTTGCTGAAACTGTACAGGGCATTATTAGACCACACACTGAGTATTTGTGCAGCTTTGGTTTCCTTACCTGGAGAAGAATGTTCTAGCTATGGAGAAAGTGCAATGAAGGTTTACCAAATGGATTTCTGGAATGGCAGGACTAACTTAGCCCGGAGAGACTGCATCAGTAAGGACTATGTTCACTAGAATTTAGAAGAATAAATGTCTCACTTGCAGAAACTTATAAAATTGTAACAGGGCTTTATGCAGGAAGGATATTCCTGATGATTAGAGAATCCAAAATCAAGGGTCATTGTCTAAGAATATGGGATAGGCCTTTTAGGACAGATGAGAAATTTATTCACCCAGACAGTGGGGTGAGTCTGTGGAATTCTCTGCCACAGCAAAGTGTCGGGGACCAAGACACTGAAGATATTCAAGATGCAGATACAGGTCTTAGGGCTTAAGAGCCCAAAAGGATATGGGGAGAAAGTGGGATTAGACGCACTGAATTGGATCACTACCCATAATCATATTACAAAGGCAGAATAAACTGGAGGGCAGAATAGGCTTTTCATACTCAGTTTTGTTTCTGTTCCCAATTTGCCCACACTTTAAACTCAAACATTACTCAAAATAAAACATTTTCTTTCAAAATGCTAGAGAGAAATTTTATCGATTAATTCCTTTACGAGGAAAGAGATTTTTAAACAAGATTTTCAACCAAGTAAACTTAAAATATCCAGTGAGCAAAATCTTCACTAAAAACATTCAATTCTATATGAGAACAGTACCTCAATACATCAAAGAGCACATGACTGAAGCACTCCTGAAAACCGTAATGCCACATAAGACACAGAAGATCAGAATAAATTGTCCAATTAATGTCCACCTAACATGAAAGGTCATTAGTTTATAAAACAAGGTATGCAAAAACTTAAAATTCAAACAAACTATAGAGTCATAGAGATATACAGCACAGGATTTGTCCATAATTGTCACAGAGTATTTATCAATGGGAACATTATCCTTTTATCTACAGTTCTTAGATCTTTACTATTCCAATCTCTAGACCCAAATAAATCAATTACATCTCGGTGACTGAAACAAGGGCCTCATTTCTCACTGCATCCTGAGTAAGCAACACTAAAGGGTCTGTGTGCAGTTTGCACATTCTCCCAGTGTCTGCGTGGGTTTCCTCCGGGTGCTCTGGTTTCCTCCCACAATACAAAGATGTGCAGGTCAAGTGAATTGGCAATGCTAAATTGCCCATAGTGTTTGGTGCATTAGTCAGAGGAAATGGGTCTGGGTGGGCTACTCTTCATAGGGTCAGTGTGGACTGGTTGAGCCGAAGGGCCTGTTTCCACACTGTAGGGAATCCAATCTAATCTAAGAAAAAAGAGACGCCATTACAGAAGGGAGTAGGATCAGATGAGCTGCTTTTTGTGTCAGGTCATGCATGTCTGTCCCTGAATCAGAGTCATAATGACAAAGTCAGTCATGTGGTCCATCATTTTAAATAAACAGCAAGTGGAATCAGCAGCTGCATCGGCAGAGGCGATGTTGGCATGGTAGACCCAGCGGTGAAAGATGGCACTTGAGGATCAGTGGCTGGGTTGTTGGGTGGGTCTGGTGCTGGTGGAGGCAAAGCATTGGCAGAAGGGCATTACAACGACATTAATGAGGTGGGACCAGCAGCGACAGATACAACTCTGATGCAGACATTGTCAAGACAGCAATTTAGGAGAATTGGCCCAGCAGTGAAAGATTGCACCAGAAGAGTGGCAGCATCAGTGCTGGCTGGGTCCATGTAAACAGCGGCGAGGTAGTGGAGGGGGATGGCGGTGCAGGCGTCATTAACAATGAGCTGAATCAGGACTGACGGTTCTCTAAGATATATCTTTTTGTTTTCTTTTCCCCCCATTCTTAAAACTATTCAAATAGTGCTGGATCATGGCTTTTCACTGTATTTTAGTGTTTTCTCCCACTGTAAAATACGTGACAATAAAAATCAATTAATCCCATTCCATTGTTCTACACCCACTGGTCAAAGTTTTATTTTGCTCAAAATTAATTTTCTTTTGAAAAATGATCAACTCTGCCAAGGGGCAGCATGGTGGCACAGTGGTTAGCACTACGCCTCACAGGCACCTGGGTTTGATTCAAGCCTCAGGCAATCAGCTGTGTGGAGTTTATATGTTCTCCCTGTATCTGCGTGGGTTTCCTCCCATAATTGAAAAGATGCGCAGTTTAGTGGATTGACCATATTAAATTGGTCAGTGCCCAGAGGATGTGTAGGCTTGTTGGGTTAGCCCTAGTAAACATGGGGTTACACCAATAGGGTGGGATGCTCTTCAGAGGGTCAATGCAGACCTCTTTCCCACTATAGAGATCATAATTCTACCACTCAGATCAGAAAGTTCAAGATCATTACCACTGACTTCACAAAAGATTTCACTCTCATCTCTTATCCAAAAACATTAAGATTGTCCCTTAATCCATGTACATCAGTTAATGGAAACAACTTTACTTTGCCTACCTTTATCTTAACCTTTTTAAACCTTGTACATCTTCATCAAATCTCCTCTCCTTGTTTTTCCAAGTTGCTAAAATCCCTCTTACGTAGCACCATTCTAGAAATGTCTATTGCAAACACAAGGATCCTCATATTCTTCCTAAAGTGTGATAACGACACCAGATAACCAAGTTGTCTATTCTAAAGTACAAATCCCAGATAAAGAAATACTTACAATTAATGTTTGTCCTTTTGGCACCATTACAATTGTAATATAACACTACAGAAAAAAAGCAAATCGATTCAATCTATTAATTTTCACATCTGCCTTCACCCACAATATTTGAGTACAATTAAAACAATGCAAGATATGGTAACTGTGAAAAATGTTCCACACATTTTATCATAACAGCCCTCTAAATCCCCAAAGCAATGAGAATGATTATTCAGGAGAATTTTTGTTACATTATTACTCAGACTTAAACCAATTATCTTGTCTGACTTTAACGTAGCAGAGGAAGTACTGCATCGTCAGGAGGTCCTAGATTTCAGTTGAAACATATTGACTTAATGATCCGTGAACCTACTCAACTTCGTTCTCTTACCAATATAGTAACAGCAGGAAGTTCTCCAGAAGCTTAGCTAATATTTCTCTTAAACCCCTCAAAAAACCTGGCAATTTACCCTATTAGCAGTTTGTACTTGTCACAGTGACTGTTAAAATTGCATTTCAAAAGGAATACTCGGTTGCTTGGAAATTGAGAATGCCACAACAAAATATCATTACGGTGGAGCGTAAAGATATGGTAACCTTGAGTAATAAATTTATAAGTTAAATCAAATATGATAGTGTTGGCAAGGTGGGTGATGTGCTCCTCCTGCAATTTGAAGAAGCTTCTGGCCACCGATGTAAGTGAAAATTATTACATTTGTGGGAAGCATTTGCAATTCAAGGAACTTTGGATCCAGGCTGAGGAGCTGGAATCTAAGCTGCTGACATAATGCCACATCAGGGAAGGAGAAAGTTACATGGACACACCCCTCAGACTAGGTAATTCAAAACTGCTGAGAGATCAGGGACAGGAGGGTGGGATTGCAGGTGAGGCAGGTGTGGGATTAAATTGACAAGCCTTAGCCCTGTAACTGTCCAACATTTACAAGGCTCTTGCAAGCTGTGCGGAATAAGAGGGGTGACTGCAAGCAGGATAAGGGAACTGTACGTGGCACTTAAGTACAGGGAGTCATTCAAGGAAAGCAAATAGTGAGACAAAATGTGCCTGCAAGGAGGATTTGTTCTGTCTTGTTTCTCTTGAAGAAAGATGTTATAAACCTGAAGCTGAAATGCCTGCTCCATGGAAAGCAGAGTAAATATTTTTTTTTTAATAATTAGATGACAAAAGAGTGGATGGAGTTAAGGGTCTACTAGATATGTTTTGAGGGTGCTTAGTCTGATCTGTAACAATAGGAATGTAGTTGCAGCAGGAGGCAGTACAGTTAGCGAGATAGGTAGTGTTCCCTGCAACTAAGAGGACTCCTGAAGTCTTTGAGCTTGACTCCAAGCAGCCAGTAAAGTCATCTCCTTCCCAAAGGCTTTGGTAGGACTAGAAAATAGGATTTGCTGAAAGGTTTTGAATAGTCAGAAGCTAACTTAAAAACCAGAACATCCAAGGTAATAATATCTGATTACTATCAAACCCACAATCAAACTGGCACAGGGTAAATATAGTCAAAAAGTTTACTGTATGCCTCAAAGATTAGGGTGAGTTTCACATCATGGAGCACTAGCAGAGTACTGGGGTAGAAGGGAGCTGGTCTGGTGGGATGGACTTTACTTGAACCATGCTGGCACCAATGTCATGCTGAATTGAATAACTAAATCTGTAAAGAGCTTTAAACTAATTAGAGAGGGAGAGGATTTGGGAGAGTGAAAATGTAGGCTTATAAAGTAAAAGAATATGGCAGCATTATGTGGCAACTATAACAATATCTAGATACAGAAAGGCACCGAATAATTAAACACAGGAAACAACACTAAGTGAGGTAAGAAAGGGGAAAATACAGTAAAAGGCCAACACTTCACTTGAATGCTTGGAGTATTTGGAACACTTGATCTTATAGCCATTACAAAGACATGGTAAACATTCTGGGGTGCATAACTTTTCAAAAGAACAAAGGGGTGAAGCAGCTTTGTTAGCACGAAATGGAATAACTATGATAGTTTCTTGCTATCTTAGATTGGATGATGTAAAATCCATATGAGTGTACAGAAAAATTAAGAGAAAGACGACACCTGTAAGAGCAACTTCTTTGGCCACTGACAGTAGCTCTTGGTAAGACACCATAAATCAGGAGATAATGTGGCATATATTAAAGGCAGTACATTAATCATGGGGGACTTTAATATTAAAGTAGATTGGGATAGTCAGATTATGTACAAACGGTAGGGGAAACCTGTAACCTTCTCTCCAAAAAGGTGGGGTCAGTTAACTTCAGGAATGGGACAAATGGATCTTCATTACACAAAGATTTTAATGGTTATGGAATTAAGACAGCTAAATGATGTAAAGGATCAGATCTACAGTGGTCTAATTAAACAGTAGAACATACTCAAGAAGCTGAATAGCCTACTCCCGTTCCTTTGTTCACTGAAATCTAAATTAGATCATACACAATGGTATAAAAACAATTACACATTTGTAATGTTTCTAAGTATTAAGACAAGCCAGTGATCACTTGACAATATATTAAACATGACATTCAGTCACACTGGAGCAGCTTACCAAAGATTAGGGGTCTCTTAACTTCACTGAGCAAACTTACAGCCCATTCCTTTTTCAGTTTTGCTCAGGAGCTCAAATACAAAAGAAAAGAACAAGTCACACCCAGCTGCTGAATTTATTTTCCCCAAACTGAAGTAAGGGGACCCACACATTCTCAATCTTTTGCATTTTTCTATTTTGCTTCCTTGTACATTTCAGAAAATAAATTAATCTTTTTAAATTTTAATGGCAATATCTTAAAATGCTAATTTAAAGTTTTAGCCAAATCAAGATTGAGCAATCAGATTCCATCATTCTCTGAGCCAAACTAGTTCTCATGTTGCAGTTCTCATCTCCTAAACAAACAACTGGTCAAATGACACAGCCATCAGCAGAACACTGCAAAACAGCAAACAAGAAGAAATTGAGCAGAACAGCAAAAGGTATAATGCCTGTCATAAATAGAGCCAGGGAAAAAAATGTGTTGCTTCAAACATGCAGGGAAAGAATGAGCCACAAAAGTGATACCTATTGTTACTGGCCAGAAAAAAGTTTTCCACTGGGTAAACCAAAGTTATTCAAGGTTCCAGACTTGGAGGGAATGCTCAAAAAGTGTTTCAATATCAAGAACAGCAAAAAATTGAATTATGAAATCTGACAGTGACTGAACTGTAAATGTCTAGTCTCGCAAGAACATTTTTTGTTTCAATTCTAATAATATCACTTGCCTCAAAGACAAATAGGGGAGAACCGAGAAGTCGCGAAGTCTGAGAAGTCGCGAATGGAGCTGAACATTGTGTAATCATCGAACATCCCCAGTTCTGACCTTCTGACAGAGGCAAGATCATTGATGAAGCCACTGAAGACGGCTAGGGCTATGACACTACCCTCAGGAACTCCTGCAGAAGTGTCATGGAGCTGAGATGACTGACCTCCAACAAACAACTTTCTTATCAGCGAAACATGGCTCCAACCAGCAGAGTTTGCCTCCTGATTCGCATTGATTCAATTTTGCTAGGGCTGCTTGATGCCACACTCGGTTGAATGTGGCCTTGATGCAAGGGCTATTACTCTCACCTTACCAATTGGAGTGAGCGTGGTGACAACAGCTATGCCATTTAAAGACTAGGCTAACACAGCTGATCCAGTGTTGGATATAGTCATTGGCAACTGCTTTGCTCAATAGGTCAGCAGCGTATGGAAGATGCTGAACATGGTTACAGTTTTCCTTCAACATATATGACAAGCGGAATATTTGACTGACCAGATCTGGCTCATTATCAGTTTTCTTTTGGTAACATTCAAGGACTAGACTAAGTCTCTTGTACACACGAGTCAAACTGATCAAGAGTGGCTTGTAAATCTGACTTTGCAATCTTTCACAACTCCACCACCCCACCAACATTCCTTCTAAGCTGTTTGGCCTTTGGAGGTTGCATACATGCCAGTTGGTGTACCCATGTATCAGCTTCCATTTCCAAAAGCTGCTGCTATACACATACCTTGGAGGTCTACCCAGCAGAAAAAAAATCAGAGGGAACGCTGCTCCCAAGTCCGTTAATCTGTTCTACATTGCACCTTATGACAAACTGTATGTTAAGAATTCAGGATGAGTTTTCCCTTAATAACTTTTGTATTTTCTAATTAATTTCTTCAGAGATGCTATTCTATTGCACATCTTTGGAATAGGTGGGACTTCAAGCCATGCTTCCAAGCTCTGTGACAAGGATTCCATTGTAGCATAAGAGACCATTTAATAACTTTTATATTTTACTTGGGTGTACAATAAAACTAACTGCTTAACTGTGGTACTTAATGTTTGCCTTATTATTTCCATTAGATTTTCACATGGCCAATTACATTGTAATTTGAGAAGTCACATGTTTTTAAAAATTAGGAAACATTTTATAACTAACCTCTGGAATGAAAAGGAATTTATTTACACCACTGGACTTGGATGTAACATCAAAAGTTGTAAAATTTAATCTAAATATATAATCAAATTGAAGGAGAGGGGAGAGCTCGGTTACTTTCCATTGCAATAATATTTGTGGCATTAAAATGCTTTTGATTGACTTGCTTATTGATAACTGAATTCAGAAAGTTCAATTTACCTTCAATTCTATGTAAATTTTAATTAAAACTTAGGGAAAACTTAGAACGTGCAACAAAACTTTCCCTTTAAAGCAAGAAAAAAGAAAATGTGTTCGAACTAATTCATATGTAGAAGTAGGAGGCCATTTTAAAAGAAACAATGAATACTATTTGCTACCTACCCTCCTAAAAATACCATGTTTTATTTAATTATGATATTAGAGAATTAGCTCTATGATTATAGGATATTGAATGACAGAAACAGAGCCTCTCCATATCTGAATACTACATTGCAAAGGTACATAACTCATTCTAAAGTTTCAGTGTTTTCATATTGCAGTTTAATGTTTCATGGACAGACTATTGACTATCATGATGTTTGAGATTATTTGTTGGTTTTAAGAACTTGACTAAACATTAATTCTGAACTAATCAAATTACAATTCCTTGAATGAGATCTGTGTTAATTTGAGGATCAGCCACTTACGTAAAACTGGTTTGTCAAATAATGATTGCAAAGGAGTAATGGCTGTTATGTTTATAATCAAGGTAATCGTGCTTTGATGCCTAGGGAACAGTTCTAAACATACAAATACATACGCTTTACATAGAGATTAAGCTTTAGGAAATCTACTGTATTGTGATAAAAGATTGACAAGCATCATAAATAGTCAAGTATGTGATGCTGGAAAAGCACAGTTCAGGTAGTATCCGAGGAGCAGAAGAATCAACGTTTTGGGAATAAGACTTTCATCAGACCTTTTCTAGCACCACACACTCAACTCTGATCTCCAACATCTGCAGTCCTCACTTTCTCATACAAATGCTGAAGATCTGGAATAAAAATTAGAGTAAGTCAGATGGTCTAGCTAAAAAAAAAAACAAAGAACTTGCATGAATCCAATATGACTCTTCTGTAAGTATGACAAAGACTGGAAACATGCTTTCGAAAAAGGGAGAGGAGCAGAACATGGAAGAAATAGGAAATGCGTCCCAGAGCAATTGGCAAAGGAAATGCTATTGGTAATGGAAAGGGCATATAGATTAAAGAGTTGATGAGCAGTGGGTGTGCTTAATAACAGAAAATAGGTTAACTCTGCTGAGAGCAAATCCATGCAAGCAAGACACTGGGTGGTAATCAAAATGGATGACAGGATTCACGGTCTGTAAGTATTGAAATAAATTCTGAACCATGAAGGTGTCAAAAATTCATAGGTGGAAACTGGGGTGTTATTTCTCTATCCTGTATTCGGAACTTCATAAAAAAACTGCAGCAAGACTAGGTTAGAAAAGTTAGCACAAGAACAAGATGGTTAATTAAAATGGCAAGGAACTGGAAAGTTATGGTCAATCTTGCAGACAGGGGTATTCTGCAAAGTGATCACCCAATCCACATTTGATCTTTTGATCCCACAAATGTAGAGGAGACTACATTGTGAGCAGCGAATACAGTAGATTAGACTGAAAGTACTAACTGGCTACTTCATCTTGAAGAGGTTGCCTTACACAGAGTAGAGACAAGAGATTATATAAACTGTTATACATTCTGAAATTGCATTGGAAGGTGCCATTGTGGTGGTGGTGGTGGGAAGAGGAGGTGTTGGGAGTTGAGAATAACAGGGAGGGGTGGACCAGGGTGCCACAGAGAAAATCGCCGACAGGGGAGAGATATAGGAAGTCGCATATGCTCATTTGTTTACAATACCCGTTTTGGCAGTAAAGGCCGCAGATGATCCTTTGAATGCATAAAGTTGCGAGATGGAAAGTGAACACCAAAGGTTTTAATGAATATTTTACAAGGGAGGAAATGACACTTACACTGTTCAAGTCTGTCTATACAAAGCAAGACCTGGAGACCATCCAGGCTTAGGCTGACAAATGTTACTTACCACCTGTAGACTCAAGTGCCAGGTAAGAATCACCTTCCACAAGAACCAACATAATTATCACCCTCTTGTGTTCAACAGAATTGCTACTAAAACCATCACTGCCAGTGTCTTGGGGGTTTCTAGAAAGTGAATCTTACAAATACTTTGGCTACAAGAGCAAGTCAAAGCTAAGGAATTCTGCAGAAAATAATATTCTTCCTAAGCTACGCAGCCACTTAGAAGGTCTGTGCACTCCAATTAGTGCATGGATGTATCAACTTCCATTTCCTCAAGCTGATGCACACAGAAAGCTGCATAACAGCAAGATTAGAAGGAATGTAGTTAGTAATTCACCTACTGTCTCCTAAATATCTAAAATGCACAATGCTAGAATATGATAGAGTACTTCCCACTTACCTAGATAAGTGCAGCTCCAACAATTCTTGAAGATTAACACCAAGGTAAAGCATCCTGCTTGCTTAGTATCTCAAGCACCACTAAGCTACTGTAGCAGCAGTGTATGCCATTTACAAGACAACTCACACAAGCTCCTTCTACAGAACCTTCTAAAACACTGGGATTCTTACAGATGTGTATACCCTCTAAGACTGACCTTGTCAGTAATTCGTAAACAGGGCGAAGGTATTTGCTCATCATGACAATTTCATGCTAAGTAGGATGCAAAGCTACCCTACAGGGTAACAGGTACCTCAATTAGATCACTGCATGCCATGTCATGCAAACTCATGAAATCGGCCTAATAACACCACTTTTGGTCTTGAAAAGTGCCCATTCTTCTTTAGGTAAGATTGTAACGGCGGGGTGCCTCAAAACTCTGAGCAAGTGTTACAACATTCTGTTGTAACAGGATACCTTCAAGCTGAAAAATCCCTCAAATGTAGAATATGAATTTCAATGTCAGTAATGCCAGGAATGAAGGCTGTGAATCTCAAAGATTGGTGGATCAGGTCAAACAACAATAGCTCTTTGGCACTTTGCAGAAGAGTATTGATCTTAGTCAACCAACTAGTCTATGCTTGCTACAATCAGAAGTTTTCAACATTAGAAATGATTCTGTGATTGAACAGCACTTGCTAAACAAACTTAATTGTGCTACAAATTATACGAACAACCAATTTAAAATTGTCAAACATGTAGTGTGGCTCATTTACATGTGCAAACAGTCTCATTATCCATTCAAAGTCCAACACTTAGAAAATCAAAAAACTTTACACATTATGTCTTTCAACTAAAACTTGATGGATAGCCATTCCATAGTACATTCACCTTAGCAATGTGTTGATGATAATCAACTGGTCTGGTTTGAATTTAAAAAAAAGCTTGCCCTTTAACTGTTTTATGATGCATGCTCCATGGTAAATGACCAACAAACCTACACTTTTGTTTCATACAGTGTAAAATTCCCTGGAGATTTGGTTTTTTTTGCAATTCTGTCCTGGTTAAGTATGCAAGACAAAATGATTCAACAGACTTTTTAATCCAGCAATATATTTATAAATGTTCCAGCATTTAATCTCTGGTGTAAATTGGTTAACAACAGTATAACCAGCCCACCATTCATATTCTCATCAGTACCAGACCCGGCTACCCACCTCCACCACCAGAATTCAACTGTCCACTATCATTCCCTCATCTACAATTGACTCACTAACCCAACCAAAAGATTTCAGGTTTTTAAAGAAACAAACTAAATTCAGTATCTGATCCCATAAAAAGGTTATGTCCTCAGCACTCCTCCTCTTCACTGTAGGTGGCCATATCAAGCCTTCATTGTTTCAGCCAAGATTGAAAGCCCTGGCTGAGATAAGTAAAAAGGTAAGTGTGTGATTGTTTTCAGGATCATCAGCAATACCACTGACTGAAAAATCTGGCAGACAACTTAGAATCAGTTGTAGTTTCCTTCAATAAATCAGTGGTAAAATCATAGCCACTCTTTGTGCAAACACCATCCTTTGTATTTTTTTTCCAGCCACTGACTCAAATTGAGCCAGACTGCTCAACCTTGGCATCCCAAGTGACCCTAAGCTGAGCTCTTTTATGCTGGATGCCCAGGGTCAAACTGACCTGCATAACTGTAAGCAATCAGTCATTCTACAACAGGTACATAACAGGATCCTATTGAGAAGGATAGATCATGTTCTGCTCCAAATGTCTGACTATTTGCAAGCTATGCCTACACAAGGAAATTAATGACTGAAATAACAATCAAATAGGATTGTGACAAGTGTAATACACATATTTATTAACCATGCTACAGCATGAATGTTTGAGTATAAAAACTGGCAGCAAACCTTTTATTCTGAAAGAAACTGAGAACAAATAGATCAGGAATGTTTGTTGCAGAAATAGCTTTCAAGTAAATAATTAAAATGATTTACATAAATTGAAAATTGAAAATTAGATTAGATTTAGATTAGATTTCTTACAGTGTGGAAACAGGCCCTTCGGCCCAACAAGTCCACACCGCCCGCTGAAGCGCAACCCACCCATACCCCTACATTTACCCCTTATCTAACACTACGGGCAATTTAGCATGGCCAATTCACCTGGCCTGCACATCTTTGGACAGTGGGAGGAAACCAGAGCACCCGGAGGAAACCCACGCAGACACGGGGAGAACGTGCAAACTTCACACAGTCAGTCGCCTGAGTCGGGAATTGAACCCGGGTCTCTGGCACTGTGAGGCAGCAGTGCTAACCACTGTGCCACCGTGCCGTCTCAGAACAGAGAAATCCATATTTTGTACCTTTAAAATAGAGAAGCTGAACGGCATATCCTCAGAAGCTCCTGGATACAGTATCATTGAATATATTTACACGGATTATTGGTCTCATCAGGAATCAAGGATATGGAATCAGATGGAATCTACTTGGAGTTGAATCCCCAGATCAGTCATGAAAACGGTGAAGCAGACTCAACAGCGTAGTGATTGCAATGAAGTCAGCAAGCTGGACCTCAGAATATGAGCTCCCTAATTGGGCCTGCTATTCTTGCTCACACAAAAGTTTGAATATCAGGGATATCGATATGCTGAATGCCTGACTCAGTAAGAGGTAGTGATATTGTCAAAAAGTTATGCATTCGTAAATAAAGGCAGATTGGTAATGGATGCAGGTCTCTGCAGACTCATTTCTGCAGACGAGAGTAAAGTACAATCTTGAAGGAACCCTCTTGCAACAGACATTTTGAAGTTGGGGGTATGCATTTTCTTACATCATGCCTCTGTCTAGGAAGCTTGACGAGTTCAACCCTGCTGTTGAGACTGGGCCCGGAAATGTGGAAAGGTGATGTTATCTTTTCCAATCAAATGATACTATAACAGATGAAAATCAACAAGCAATTCTCCTGACAACCTGTGCAGCTGCAGTTTTTTTCTGTCGTTAGTAGCTTAACATTTCCTGAGGCATCCTCAGATGTTAAAACCTTTCAAGAATTGATTGATCTCGTTAAGGAATATTATGACCCCAACCCTCCTTCAACTCAGACATTTTTGCTCAGGTACCAGAGTAATCCGGATCGCAATTTTTGACTAGTTTAAGACAGAAGCCTTTGAATTTCACTTAACCCTTAATTAGATGTAAGATTATTGAATATGCAAAAACGCCTACTGGCTGAAGCTCAACTGAAATTCAAACCAGGCACTACAATTGATTTTATTATTGGAATTTTTTTTAAACTTCAAAAATATACTTTATTCATAAAATAATTTGATGGTCTGTACAGTTCGTCATGCCATACATACGTAAATATTTGCATACATAGATCAGAATTTATCATTTGTATATACAGGTCTGTACGTTTATCAATCATATGTTCATATATTTAGCTGAGGCGTCAGCAGAGCCCAAAAGACTGCATGGACCCCCTGTCCTTCTTAGGCAGGCAGATGTTACATGGTGGTCTTTCCCCACCTCGCCTTGGCGGCAGCTGCCCCAAGCTTCAGCGCGTCCCTCAACACGCAGTCCTGGACCTTGGAATGTGCCAGTTTGCAACAGTCGGGGTCAACTCCTTCAGCTGGAAGATCAACAGGTTTCGGACCACCCAAAGAGCGTCCGTCACCAAGTTGATGATCCTCCAGGTACAGTTAATGTTCCTCTCGGTGTGCATCCCGGGGAACAGACCGTAGAGCACAGAGTCTCGCATCATGGAGCTGCTCGGGACGAACCTCGACAAACACCACTGCATTCCTCTCCAGACTTCTGCATAGGCAGATTCAAGAAGAGGTGTGTGACAGTCTCGCCCCTCCCCCCCAGCCACTTCGAGGGCAGCATACGGTGTGGGAGAGAGTCCGGGCATGCATTAAGGATCTCACAGGCAGACACCTTCTCACCACCAGCCAAGCCATGTCTTGGTGCTTGTTGGAAAGTTCTGGCGATGAGGCATTCTGCTAAACGACTTTGACAGTCTGCTCAGGGAACCGCTCGATAGGATCCGCACTCTCCTTTTCCTCGAGGGGTCTCAAGGACACTACGTGCTAACCACTTCCTGATGGACTTGTGGTCAAAGGTGTTTTTCTTCATAAACTTCTCCACGAAAGATAGGTGATACGGAACAGTTCAACTGCTCGGAGCATTCCGCGGCAAAAAGGCCAGGCCCATCCTTCGCAACACCGGGGACAGGTAGAACCTCAGTACATAGTGACACTTGGTGTTTGCGTACTGGGGATCCACCCACAGCTTGATGCAGCCACACACCAGGGTGAAGGTGGCATTGGGTGTATTTTTTTCCCGTTGCCCAGATCTTTATACATAGAGTCTCTTCAGACCCGGTCCATCTTTGATCTCCATATAAATTAGAAGATGGCCCAGGTGACTGCAGCGGCACAGGTTCTGAGAATAGGCCAGATCCGTGCCACATATAACAGCAATGAGGAAAACGCGGCAAGTGGAGCATCTGAGTTGCAAGGTATTCGAATGGAAGTGGACACCTTCACCATTCCACCAGAACTTGGGGGAACACCACTAGAGTGCAGACAACTGCATATCCTCACTCAGGAAATATGACAGGATTAACTCTAGGTCAGCCCACAGCAAAAACATCAAAATAAAGCCAACTCTCAGTCAAACAGTTACAAATTTCCACAGATCCTACCTGGTAAGATACTAATTGTTTTCGATACGCAAATTCAGTACAACAGAGTCTTACTAGACCTAAATGGAGTAAGATTACTTGTAGGCCAGTATCCAGGAGGACGTCCAGGAAAGTTCATATCCTGGAAACTCTCCAGCGGTGGGTTTAAAACAACTAAATTGTTTATCAACGTCCAAATCTGGTTAAACGTCAATCCGGTTAAATGAAAGTCGATACTAACCTGGCCATATCATTGATTGCAGAACCAGTTCTTAATGAAACTCTGCGTGCATTCCAGCCGTTAGATTTGTGCAAGACTTCAGCTAGGCTGCGAACCGATACTGGGAACCTTTGCAGATTAAAGGATATAACTTCTGTTCCAGTCCCTTATGAGAAGTTTATCAACAATTGTGCTAGAAGGCTCAGGCCCAAGATTGATGGACGAAATCTGCTGCAAAAGATTCTCCTAAATTGGCTCAACATTTTTCAATTAAAAGAAATTTGCATGAGTGAAGTCCAAATTAATTACCCGGACATTTCCCGGGAAGATCTGGGGACCAACGAAGGAACTAAGGCCTTGCATGTTGACCAGGAAGCAATTCTGCAAGGTCCATCCCGTACCATTTGTCTTACAGGCAAAAGCAGAAACAGAACTCTGAAGACTCAGAAGTGAAGGAATCATCAACCCAGTCCAATTCACAGAACGGTGCACCACCGGTTGTACCAATTTTGAAGCTGATTGGTCAGTTCACCTTTCAGAACGTTAACCATTTGTTTAAAAATCACTACACAGTTTGATAAATACAAATCATCAAGCCAAGGAACTGGGTGCATAAAGATGACAGGAGATTTATCCATCATGAAGCTTGACATTAACCACATTTACTCGCAATTGTGTTTAGACCAGGATTTCCAGAATGATGTGACAATTAATATAAGAGACTGCATCAACATAAGAGACTGCCATTCAGCACATCGTCAGCATATTCTATTTTTGAGCGAACGATGGAGAACATTTTGCAAGGAGCAGGAAACATCGACTTTCCTGCTCCTCGGATGCTGCCTGACCTGCTGTGCATTTCCAGCATCACTCTAATCTAACTCTGGTTTCCAGCATCTGCAGTCCTCACTTCTGCCTAACATTTTGTAAGGTCCACCTCAGGTCACCAGGGAAAACTAATAAGGAACACCGAGAACTTAAATATAGTCCTAAGGTTTTTTTCTCCCCCCCCCTCCCAAGGCAGATGAATGCCTAGGAAATGAAAAGCATGTGCCCCAGGCTCCCTCCAACCAAGTGACCTACTTGGGCTACAGGGTCAACAAGACCAAGTGACATCCATTGGAAGATAAAGTGAGGGCAATCAAAGGTGCCCCACCTTCCATGTCTGTCCAAGAGCTGAGGTCATTTCTGGGTCTAATAAATTACAAAAAGTTCATACACAACCTGGCATCATTGCAACAACTCCTAAAAATGTCAGCCTTGGAAATGGACTCATAAGGCCCTAGCTTTCGATAAAGAAATAACTATAATCCTCTAACATGCTAACACTATGATCCCACGAAAGATCAAGTATTGATATGCAATGCCTCCTCACATGGCAGAGTAATATTAGCTCTTAGATGGCTCACTGGAGACAAACACCCAATAGCTAATGCAGAATGTAAATACACCCAAATAGCAAAAGGAGGACTGGCAGTCAAATTTGGAGTCAAAGTTTTTCACTATTACCTTTTTGGGCAAAAATGTGTGATAATAATCAATTACAAGAATAAGGCAGTGCCCCACTCAAGAGCGCAGCTCATGGTGGAGGACTGCATATTGTGATGGGAGGGAATGATTGCCCCGAGCAAAGGTCGCAAACATTGGCTGAACTCCACCAGGGCAATCCAGGGGTTTCCAAGATGAAGATGGCAGAAAGGAGTTATACCTGGTTGCCAGGAAGGGTGGGAATGGACTCAGTTGCATGTGAACTATGCAGGTCCTTTCATGGGTTCAAAGCTTTTAGACATTGCAGGTGCCCACTCAAAGTGGTTGGATGTGCAGAGAACTCATTTTTCAAACACTGGAGTGACAATAGAAAAGTTGCGCATATCTTTTGCAACACAGAGTGCTGAAAGTGTTGGTCATAGATAATAACTATCATTTAACAGCAGGCACCTAAAACCTTTTTTCAGTAAAAAGTAATTAAAGATGAGAGGGGAAAGATTTAAAAGAGGACACGAGGGGCATTTTTTTTTAATAAAAGAAACACAAGAGTAGTTGTGTGTTTGGAATGAACTTCCAGAAGAAGTAGTGGATGAGGACACAGTTACACTGTTTAAAAGACAAGTATATTTGGACAAGTATATGAATAAGAAAGGTTTGAAGGGATATGGGCCAAACGTAGGCAGATGGGACTAATTTAGTTTGGGATTATGGTTGGCATGGACTGGTAGAATCAAAGGACCTGTTTCAATGCTGTATGACACTATTTCTTAAAGTTGAATGCAATTTAAGATGTTAGGGCAGCTCTATATCATCCATCATCCAATGGCCTAGCAGAAAGAGCAGTCCAAACTTTGAAGGTCTATAGTCTCACTAGATAAAACACTGTCACAGTTCTTGGTGGATTATAGGACCACCCCCCACATACAACTACAAAGACAGCTCTGGCAGAGTTGCTAATAGGGAGAAGAGTCAGCATCAGGCTAAGTCTAATGCTCCCTTGACTGGGAGTGCTGAAACAGAATCAGGAATGTTAAGCCCAATAGTCTGCCAAGCAGGAGACACAGACAGACAATCTGATACAGAAGACAACATTTGGTCCAAGAATCATGGAAATGGCCCCACATGGTTAACAGGCATGATCAACACACAATCAGAACCAGTGACTTTATAAAGTCAGGAAGGTATGGCTGTCCCGAATAATCACATGGATCATTTGAAAGTTGCAAATTTGCAGAGTTTGCAATAGCAAGTCTTGCAATACCCCTCAGAGTCTTCAGAAATACTTCAGGGACCTCTCCATCAAATATTGCTGAGTCTTCTGAATCATAGATGGACATGCTGGAAGTAGCTGTTTCAACGCTTCTGCCTCCAGAGAAAGGGAGTGAAAGTCTACTGAGATCTTCCATGTGCAAGAGGCCCGCTCTAGTTTATTACACGCCTCCCATGTTAGATTCCAAGTTGGCAGAACCTGGCTCAGTGTCAAAACACCCAAGGTGGTTCTCAAATGAATTAGACTGCTGTGTCCATGGACTCAGAGGAGGAAGGATGGAGTGATCCTAACAAGGTCAGTCAACTGGCCCTCATCGAAGCTCAGTTCCCTGATTTGGACCAGGTTAAGAGCCTCTTCGGGAAGGCCGGCTGATAAAAAGGATTACTGTCAGGAATACTGATATGCTGAATACCTGACTCATTGCCTCTCAATGTTATTGTAATCCTATGCATTCATAAATAAAGGCTGACTGGTGATGGGAAATTGACCTCTGAAGAGTTAAAGATTTCATCTGATCTTTTGGTCCTATTTCTTATATATGTAGAGAAATGATTTCCAGTGAAATCCAAACCACGACTACTTTGCTCCGTATAAATGGCTTTTCTTTTGCAGATACAAATCAAGTATCTTCTGTATGCAGCACAATAAAGGTTTGTGCTTACTCAAGTGTCCTCGTAAATGGTAGAAGGGCTAACAAATGACTGACTTAACAATAATTCCATAGTTTGTCCTGCAAAGACCTGAAAACTTCCACCTCCATAACATTATTCACCTTTTCCCTTGCCTCATCCCATCAGTTGTTGAAATGCTCACCATTGCTTTCAATTCCTAATCCAACCATTCCAATATTCTCCTGGCCAGCTACTGCCCTCATTCATCTGTACACATGTATAAAAAAAACTACTGCTGAGATCTTATGCTGTTTGTAGGGTGCACTTCAAGCATCAGTCCTGTCTTTGCCACATACATTAGCTCTTAGTTTCCCAATACCATAAGTTTATACATTTCATAGTCCTGTTTATTTATATCCCTTTATGCCCTTTTCCCTCAATGAAGCAGTATGGTGGCACAATGGCTAGCACTGCTGCCCCACAGCACCAGGGATCTAGTTCAATTCCAGGTTTGGGTGACTACGTGGAGTTTGCACATTCCACCCTGGCCCATGTAGATTTCCACTGGGTGTTCCAGTTTCTACCTGTAGTCCAAAAATGTGCGAGATTGGTTATTGACTGTGCTAAAAAGTGTCCCTAGGGTCCAAGCATGTGCAAGCTAGGTGGATTAGCTATAGTTAATATGGGATTGGATTCGGTGGGGGGTCCAGGTGGGATGCTCTTCAGAGAGTCAGTACAGAATCAACAGGCCAAATAGTCTCTATCTGCACAATAAGAATTCTATGATTCTCGTCGGAAATTTCTTAATGGAGAATTATTTGGGATGCCAATTACACTTTCTATTGACATTTGACATGGGAAATGAAGTGTCAGGATCAAACTAACACACACTCCTGGTCAAAACAAAAAACTTTCATAAGAGGAATAATCTGCTTATGCAATTTGCAAACATGGGGCTTTTCTCAATGATTTTCTCAAGTTTTAAACCTAGCTTGACGTAAGTTACAGTTATGCAAATCTAATGAGTTTAATCACTTTAAATTGTCTTGCGGATATGTATTACTTTAACTTTTCGTCCATAACTTAGTGTTTTGCTGTTGAACTGTAAGTGCATTAGTTCAGTGTCTATCCTCAGAACTGTAACAATGGATTAAAATGACAATTTTAGCACTTTAAGAGGTTACACAAAATAATTGATAAATGACAGTAAATTTCTAAAGACACTTAAACAAGATATTAGGAGTTCCTGGACGCAGTCGGAGAGGTCACAAGGTCTCCAGGGAGCAGCAGAGCCTGTCAGGATATGAGAGCATAGGGTTTAAATTTCTTTTAGTTCCAGTTTTTCTTCTGTTCCTGGATGTAGTCGGAGTGGTCACATACTTGGGCAGTTGCTTTACCCGAAACACTACTCGGATAGTATCTCCCACCCATCTTCTTCCTTTACCCAAAAGGAAAAATGTGCGTCGGTTGGTAAGGTAGTAAGTGGTTTCTTTGGTGTTTCATTTGTTTTTTTCCCTGTAGTCTATTTGGAAATTTTGAATAGCAGGAATGGAGGTTAGGGCAGTTAAATGTTCCTCCTGCAGTATGTGGAAGGTAAGGGTCACCTCTAGTGAATCTGCTGACTTCATTTGTGGGAAGTGCACCCACCTCCAAGTCCTCGAGAACCGTGTTAGGGAGCTGGAGCTGGATGGACTTTGCATCATTCAGGAGGCAGAGGGGGTTACTGAGAGGAGTTACAGGGAGATAGTTACTCCGCAGCCACGTGAAGGAGGTAGATGAAGAAGGTAGTCAGGGGTAGGAAAGGGAACAGCAAGCAGTGCAGGGATCTCCTGTGATGGTTCCCCTCAACAAGTGTACTGTTTTGGATAGTTGGGAGAGGGGGTGGGGAAACAACTTACCAGGGTAAACAATGGGGCACAGGTCTCTAGTGCAGAGTCAGTCCCTGCTACTCAGAGGGGAAGGGGGAAAAGGAGCAAAGCTTTAGTCATTGGGGACTCCATAGTCAGGGGGACAGATAGGAGGTTTTTGTGGGAACAAGAAAGACTCACGATTGGTCTAATGTCTCACATATGCCAGAGTTCATGATGACTCTGATCATGTTTTCGGGATCCTTGAGGTGAAGGGGGAGCAGGAGAAAGTGAGGACTGCAGATGCTGGAGATCAGAGCTTAAAAATGTGTTGCTGGAAAAGTGCAGCAGGTCAGGCAGCATCAAAGGAACAGGAGAATCGACGTTTCGGGCATAAGCCCTTCTTCAGGAAAGGGGGAGCAACCCCAAGTCGTGGTCCACATACGTACCAATGACATAGGTAGGAAGAAAGATGGGGAATCGAAGGCAGAAATTCAGGGAGCTAGGGTGGAAGCTTAAAGCTAGAACAAAGAGTTAACAGTGCCACGTGCTAGTGAAACAAGGGAGAGGGAGAGAGCGGAGCTGAACATATGGCTGCAGGGATGGTGCAGGAGGGAGAGTTTTGGATTCTTGGATAGCTAGTGCTCTTTCTGGGGAAGGTAGGACCTTGACAAACAGGATGGTCTTCACCTGAACTAGAGGGGTACCGATATTCTGGGGGGTGGGGGAGGGGGTTTAAACTAATGCAGCAGGGTAATGGGAACCTGAATTGCAGTTCCAATGTACAGGAGGTTCAGGTAGTGAGGTCAGGAATAAGTTTATAAAGTCGCGAGAGGGCACCGATAATCAGGATGTTGGTTGTGTGTACTTCAATGCCAGGAGCATCTGGAATAAGGTGGGTGAACTTGCAGCATTTTGTACCTGGGATTCCAAAGTTGTGGCCATTTGAGAGAATTTGGGGGGGGGGGGGGGGGGGGGTGGACAGGAATGGTTGTTGTAGAATCCGGGATTTAATGTTGCACAGGAACAGAGAAAAGTCTTTTCCCTGGGGTCAGGGAATCCAGAACTAGAGGGCATAGGTTTAGGGTGAGAGGGGAAAAACATAAAAGAGACCTAAGGGGCAACTTTTTCACACAGAGGGTGGTATTTGTATGGAATGAGCTGCCAGAGGAAGTGGAGCAGGCTGGTACAATTGCAACATTTAAAAGGCATTTGGATGGGTATATGAATAGGAAGGGTTTGGAGGGATATGGGCCGGGTGCTGGCAGGTGGGACTAGATTGGGTTGGGATATCTGGTCGGCATGGACGGGTTGGACCGAAGGGTCTGTTTCCATGCGCTACATCTCTATGACTTAAGATGGCAAAAGAGGCGGGAGTGTGGCATTGTTAATCAAGGGTAGTATTACAGCAGCAGAGAATGTTTGAGGACTTATCCACTGAGGTAGTTTGGGCTGAGGTTAAAAAACAGGAATGGAGAGGTCACCTTGTTGGGAGTTTTCTATAGGACTCTGAATTGTTCCAGGGATGTAGGGAAAAGGATAGCAAAGATGATTCTCGATAGGAGCGAAAGTAATAAGGTAGTTGTTATGGGGGAGTTTAACTTCCCCAATATTGACTGGAAATACTATACTTCAAATAGTTTAGATGGGTCAGTTTTTGTTCAATGTGTTTTCTGTAGAAAAGGGGTGATACCATATTGGATTTGTTACTGGGCAATGAACCCAGCCAGGTGTTAGATTTGGAGTTAAGTGAGCACTCTGGCAATAGTGACCATAATTCGGTTATGTTTACAGTAACAATGGGCAGGGATAGGTATATATATTGCAGGGAAAGAGGTATAACTGGGGCAAAGGCAAATTATGATGCGATTAAGAAAGACTTAAGGTGCGTAGGATGGGGAAGGAAACTGCAGGGGATGGACACTCTTGAAATGTGGAGTTTATTCAAGGAACAGCTACTGCAGCAAAGAATTTGAAGCTCTTGTCATGAGGAAGGAGGCGGCGTATGTGAGGATGAGGCATGAAGGCTCAGATAGGGGACTTGAGTGTTATAAGTTAGCCAGAAAAGATCTAAAGAGGGCTAAGAAGCCAGGAGAGAACATGAGAAGTTGTTGGTGGATAAGATCAAGGGAAACCTTATGGCCTTCTATATGTATATCAAGAATAAAAGAATTGGTGAGATCGTGGTTGACAAACAGAAGGTTTTAGCAATTTTGGAAGATCTGAAAATAGTTAAGACCCCAGGACTAGATGGGATTTATCCTCGGATTCTCTGGGAATCGGGGGGGGGGGGGGGGTGGATTGCAGAGCCTTTTGGCTTCAATCTTTATGTCATCACTGACAGGAGTAGTGCCAGAAGACTGGAGAATAGCAAATGTTGTTCCCTTGTTTAAGAAGGGGAGTCAGGACAGCCCTGGTAATTATAGGCCAGTGAGCTTTACTTCGGTTGTGGGTAAGGTATTGGAAAAGGTTATAGGAGAATGGTTTTATAATCATCTGGAAAGGAATAATTTGATTATGAATAATCAACACAGTTTTGTGAAGGGTAGGTCGTGCCTCACTAACCTGAATTCTTCCAGAAGGTGACAAAACAGGTGCATGAAAGTAAGGCGTTTGATAAGGTTCTATGCGATAGGCTATTGCACAAAATAAGGAGTTTCAGGATTGAAGGTGACTTAGCAGTTTGGATCAGAAGTCGGCTAGCTGAAAGACGACAGGTGGTGGTTGATGGGAAATGTTCATCCTGGAGCTCAGTTACCAGTAGTGTGCTGCAAAGATCTGTTTTGGGGCCACTACTGTTTGCCATTTTTATAAACGATCTGGAGGTGGGCATAGAAGGACAGGTTAGTAAATTTGCAGATGGCACTAATGAAGGCAAAGTTGTAGATAGCACCAAAGGATGTTGTGGGTTATAGAGGGACATAGATAAGATGCAGAACTGGGCTGAGAAGTGGCAAATGGAGATTAATGCAGAAAAGTGTGAGGTAGTTCACTTTGGAAGTAGTAACAGGAATGCAGAGTATTGGATTAATGGTAAAATTCTTGGCAGACTAAGAGAGATCTCAGTGTCCAGCTGCATAAATCCCTGAAAGCTGCCAGCCCGGTTGACAGAGTTGTTAAGGAGGCATATAGTGTGTTGGCGTTTATTGGTAGGGGGATTGAGTTTCGGAGCCACGAGGTCATGCTTCAGCTGTACAAGACACTGGTAAAGCTGCACCTGGAGTATTGTGCACAGTTCTGGTCACCGCATTATAGGAAGGATGTGGAAGCTTTGGAAAGAGTTCAGAGGAGATTTACTAGGATGTTGCATGGTACGGAAGGAAGGTCTTAAGAGGAAGGGCTGAGGGAACTGAGGCTGTTTTTGTTGGAGAGAAGAAGGTGGAAAGGTGACTTAATTGAAACATACAAGATAATCAGAGGGTTAGATAGGATGGACAGTGAGAGTGTTTTTCCTCAGATGGTGAAGGCTAACACCAGGGGACATAGCTTTAAATTGAGGGGCGATAGATTTAGGACAGACGTCAGGAGTAGTTTCTTCTCTCAGTAGGGGCATGGAACAGCAATAGATTCGCCGATGTTAAGGGCACTGGACATACTTATGGATTATAATGGAACAGTGTAGGTTAGATGGGCAGGTCGGCGCAATCGAGTGCTGAAGAGCTTGTACTGCACTGTGAAGTTCTATGTATGAAAATAAAGCTCAAATGTGTTGTAAATGCTGAACAGAAGATTATAGCATTGCAAGCTTGCAAATCACTTTTTAAAAGATACATGACAAATATGCATTGTCATAACTTAGAAGGTAATAGAAAAGAAACAAATACCAGAGCTGATAGCAAACATCACGTGATGCCATAAATCTTCTAATCCTTTATCAAAATTCAGTGTATTAAGACATGGAAATTAAAGCTTTTTAACTAAATGTATTCAAACAATAAGTTATTTTCCACAAAAATGTGACATGTTTGGAAGAAGAGGAAGGGATAGGTCAAGTAGTGACAGATTTTTGAATATCTGAGTATTTTTAAAATTTGTATTACTGAAAGAGATTAAGTAAGTACCACAAGCTTTATTCATTTCATTGAAAGTGTTCAAGGTCTTTTTTGTTCTGGAAATATTGCATTATTAGGTTAAGACAGATATAGCCATACTTTACTTTATTATCTGTGCAACCTAAGTAAAAATATGCCATTTATTTCTGTTCGTAAATTTATCAATAATGCAGAAATAGAAGAGATTCTTACAATTTAGATGAAAATAAAGCTTGTTAATAAATGTTTTGATAACCTTAAAACTGCAACACATCAAGATAAAAAAAGAAAAAATCATTTTTCAATAGAAAAAATAATGGGTCATAGTGCAGGACATCAAGCTGAAAACAGAATGCGGAAATAATTAAGCAATTCTGGATCTTAAAAATACCTTTCAAAGTTCCTGGCATGAGAGGAATTAGAGTGGGGGCGGGGGGAAGAAAACAGGCACACATCAAGACATAATGATTGCAACTCTTTCAATCTCCCAGTAATTGTTGAATGCAACAATAAAATAACAAAAACTTGTATTTACATACTTTAGAATGTTAAGAAACATGCTTCACCACCAAAAAAGAACTTGTAAAGAGTAGTCATTGCTGCAATGTAGGAAAACGTCTCAGACAATGTCTACACAAGTTCAGATACAGCAGTAAGATAAATGACCAGACATTCAGTCTACTTCTGATAGCAGGGAATGAATCATAATCACTTATCAAAAGAACTCCTTCCCCTGTTGGGATCTTTCATATCATTTCAGACCAGATGGGCATTCGTGATTCATCTAAAACATGGAACCTTCAAAAGTACAACACTCCTTCAGTATTGGAATGAAGTACAGTATCCACCTAGGTACTGTGCTTCAGTCTCTTAGAAGGAAGCATGAATCCACAAAGTTCTGACCCAAGAATTAAGTCTGCTTTCACTGAGGTAGTGAAACTAAAAATATAGCTTCTTTGCTTACAGATGCAAATGATTTTTATTTGGAGATAATTAAATTTCTTAACCTGGCTAATGAAAAGTATGACTTTTGCTTTTTCATGTACCTTACTGGTTCTACTGATATTCCTTCTTGAGTTTTTCAGTGTAAAGAAAATAGGACTCATTATTGAGATTCAAGTTCATTTTTTAAATTCCATAAGGAATTTATAAACCATGATCTGTTTGAATGGCCAAAATGCCTGGAAAGGCAGAGCAGCTTACTCCTGTTATCATATGTAATGAGAATGACAAATTAGTTAAGAAATTCTAAATTACTCCCAATCTTGAGATTCCGTTAGCAAATGATTTTTGTGTAATATTTCATTGAAACAAAGCAGCAGCTCTCTATTTGAATGCTTGTGTCACAACTCAGCAACCATTTAATCCTTAAATGGGAGAAGCGTCTGACACAAAGAAAAATCTACTCAAGGAAACATTAATTATTTTCTTTCAATACAAACACCATTAAACAAAAGTAAATACTCACCAAATCTAACAGATCCCAAAATCCCAAATTCTGATATCTCCAGTATAGTGAAGCTTCCAGGCAAACTAACTATTAAAAACACGGTCAACAGAGCCACTGCATTACAAGTTACAGAATGTGCATAGTTCAAATATTTTCAAAACTTCTTTTCCTGTCAAATTACATTTGTGCAGGTTTGCGTGCAATCAATCCACACAGCTGTGCTTGCAGAACAACTGTACCAACAAAGTCTGTCAGCAGGAATCAACCCAAAAAACACTAACAGGTGTAAAAGGGAAAACAATAACAAATCTGTGTCCTGCGAGCACAAACTAGGACAATACTTTTTAAAGCAAAGTTTGAAATTGTACCATTGAACAGACAGGTCTTTATTACATAGTGTTGCCTAAGCCTAGTGCACTTTAGTTACTGAAAGATTTCTGCTTGCCAGTAAAGTTAGCACAAAATCTGTTAAGTTGTGAAGCTTTCAAGAATATTTGGTGGAGGGAATGAAATGCAAACAATTCTCAACAACTAATGAAAATACTGCATTATCAAATGTTGATTGTAGCTTTATCCCTGTTTATATCTATACATTCGACTGCACAGTACCTGATACACTATCTAATTATTTGCTGGAATTATTACCTTTGAAGAAGAAGTGAATCAAATGCATAATTTTTCATGTCTGTTCAAAAGTTTTATGAATAAAGAGTAGTACTGTATTTCCAATTGATAGATAATTAACTAGCTAAATCCAACAAGCAGAATTTAATATTCTTGTCATTACTGATAAGTGGAAAACATTGGCTTTAAATATTCCATAAGTATGGCATTCCAGGAGATCAGTTCACCACATTCCAGTTTACAAGGCTCTTCTGATACAAATATGCAAAGATTCTCATAGGCATTAAGCCGACAAGAGCAATTCTGAGCATAAGACAATGTTCCCAAAAATAGGAAAGAAAGGATGGCATGTTTCTTTTTCTATCACTAAATGCTTGGACACAGGTGTTTAACTATGGTTTATACATACCAGCACACTGAACTGCGCACTGCCCCTTTCTAGAACATTTTTCTTCAATTTTCCATATGGAAAATAACAAAGCAAATTCATCGTATGGAGGAAGAGGATTGCAGAACAGTGTATCAGATAAATGAAATGCAAATGCAATTTAATGATACCAACAGAGGTGGAGTTCTTTTAAATTTTCAATTCTATTGCTGCCTTCCCTTCAGGTTTTTAGTTAACCCCTCTCCACGCTCCTTGATAGACACTTGTTTCTATTCCATATCATATCTTTTGTGATGTTAGCTCAGTTGAATGGATGGGTGGTTTGCAATGCACAGTGACACCAACAGGCTGAAGTTACCCCTAATGCCCCACCTTCTCAACCTTGCTCCTCACTTGAGCCATGGTGATGCTCAGATTAAACTCACCACCAGTCAGCTCTCTTTAATGGAGACAGCAGCCCTGCAGTCCTCTGGGACTATGGCAGCTATAGCCGCTAATGTGAGTTGAATTGCAGAACAGCTGTGAATATGAAGGTGGTCCCATGGTCTTGATTCTAGTGTGCTATAATCCATTGTAAATCTACTAGGTATGTGAAAAACTTGGCTAAATTTGTTTTAAATGTGCAAAAAGGCATCAGCGATTCCTTTCCACTCACCTTTTCATACATAAAGTGTGCCAAATATTTGGCTAAATTGCTTAAAGCAGTGCAATTTTTTTAAAAACTCACAGCACACCTAAACACAGATTCAATGGCATATGAATACTTGCATGACCCAATCATGTGGCAAACTTTAATTGCAAACATAAAAACGTTTAACTGTGACAAATTTCCCTTTAAACAAATTGATTGGTGCCTAGCATTTGATGCAATAAGTATAGTTTCTCTAGCACTAATGTGCTTTCATTGAAAATTAGAAGGTCAAACAAAGTGGCTTGGTATCAAAAAGAATTGCAATTATGTTTTGAGCATTACAGTACACCAATTGTCTGAATTCACTGACTGGGTACGAGGTGTTATCTAGAACCTGGCAGGAAGTTTCCACCGTATGCTTGAACTTTGTACAAATCTGTTCATTGCATTCCATTCCATTGTGCATATGTTGCCCACCCTACGAACACCTTGCAAAACTCAAGGCACGTACTGTACTTCAACTGCGATTGCCTTAGTTCTGACTTCAAGCTATTTGAAAAAAAACATTTCAGGTGTCGCATTTTAGAAGGTGCACTCCCACGAAAGTCAAGGCTCTGCCAAATGCAAACATGCTCTCGAAATGCATCGTCGAGCAGAGACACTCGCCTGCCCCAGATGAAATAGAAACCACAGTTTTCCAAATGCAACTAACCCAGTGACATCCCAGCAATGCACGTCCCTTTTATTTTAAACACAGTAAACGCCGGAGAGTTTAATCTGCAGTCAGTCTGGCGGGGGGAGGGCGACCCACTGCCCCTTGTTGTTGTTGTTGTTGTTGTAGGTGAACAGCAAGATGTGGTCAGGGGCAGGTTTACCTGAACCCCCTTTCCCCCACCACCACCACCACACACACACACAAACCATAAACCCCTCAACTCACAAAACCGCAACGGCCAACCCGAAACAACAGAGAGAGAGAAATAAACAGGTCAAAGCCCGTGTGTGAGACTGAAAGCAAACCCGATACCGAGAGAGAGAGAGAGAGAGAGAAAAGGGTGTTGGAAGTTGGAAACTCTCAGATTCTCACACACACACACACAAAAGTTATCAGATTTTTTTTTGGTTAACCAAAATAAATGCTCGGAGTTGGCAGAAACCCCCGACGCGAATCTCAATTCATTGAGAGCGGAGACCGAACTCAGGAGAGGCAGGGACAGGAAAAGTTTGGCTGTCCGTTTCGGTGTTAATGTTGAGGAAGGGGGTGGAAACAAGAGTAGGAGCAAGGCCCCTGTCACCTCCCTCTCAGAGACCGGACAATATTATATATAAATATGTAAAAGAAACTTTTCTTCCCGGCGGAGCCGATTTCAGCGAAATAAAAAGTCAACGAAACACCCCAGTCGGCCGGCGTGTATTAAAAAAAAATCACATAACGGACCGATATCGAATAAACACTTAATTAGATACCAAACGGCGTGGAGTTTTGGGGGGGGGGGGGGGGGGGGTCCTTACCGGGTAACAGGAGCAGCGTCGCGAGCAGTAACGGTGCTGCGGCTGGAGGCTGTCTCCCCGCCATTTTAGAGCCCAGTCAGTGAGTGAGTGAGTGAATGTGAGGAGGAATACAGGGAGAAAGGGGGTGGAGGTTCAGCCGGAGACAGGCGCACGGAGACAGGGAGGGAGGGAGACAGAGAGAGAGAGAGAGGGAGGGAGCGCGCGCGCTTGCCCGGGCGGCGCCAGGGACACGCGGCCACAGCCAGAGCGAGCGCGAGCTCCGGCTCCCGGGCTGCAGTGCCGCGCGCCGCCGCCGCAGGCTGGCAGTTAGGGAGGGAGGGAGGGAGGGAGGGGGCACGCCGCTGGTAGCCAATATACACATCTCTCCCACTGCCCCCCATCAAACATATACACCCTCAACCCCATCAAACAAATACACACACCCCCATCAAACATATACACCCCCAACCCCATCAAACAAATACACACACCCCCATCAAACAGATATACACACCCCCACATCCCATCAAACAAATACACACACCCCCATCAAACAGATATACACACCCCCACATCCCATCAAACAAATACACACACCCCCATCAAACAGATCTACACACCCCCACATCCCATCAAACAAATACACACACCCCCATCAAACAGATATACACACCCCCACATCCCATCAAACAAATACACACACCCACATCAAACATATACACACCCCTCACCCCATCAAATACACACTGCCACACCCCATCAAACAAATATACCCCCAACCCCATCAAACAAATACACACACCGCCACACCCCATCAAACAAATATACCCCCAACCCCATCAAACAAATACACACACCCCATACCCCATCAAACAGATATACACCCCTCACCCCATCAGATATACACTCCCCACACCCCACCAAACAAATACACACACACCCACACCCCATCAAAAAAATATACCCCAATCCCATCAAATACATACACACCCACACCCCCATTAAACATACACCCCCAACCCATCAAGCAAATATATACACCTCATCAAACACACACCCTCACCCCATCAAACAGATATACACCCCCGCACACCCCATCAAACAGATACACACCCCTCCCCATCACAGATACACACCCCTCACCCCATCAAAAAGATATACACCCCCACACCCCATCAAACAGATATACACCCCCACACCCCATCAAACAGATACACACCCCTACCCCATCAAACAGATATACACACCCCTCACACCATCAAACAGAAAGACACCCCCAACCCATCAAACAAATACACATTAAACAAATATACACACCCTCCACCTCATAGCCCCTCAAGAAACAAACGTGCACACCTCACCCCATCAAATATACACACCCTCACCTCATAAAATACATAGCCCCCCAAGAAACAAACGCACACACCCCATCAAATATACAGCCCCACCCCATCAAATACACACCCCTGGGCCATCAAACATACACCTCCCCACCCCATCAAACAAATAGACACACCCGACCCTGTCAAACAATTATATAACCCCCTCATCCAAACAAATATACACACATCTCCATCAGACAAATATACACACCCTCATCAAACAAATGGATACTCCATCAAACAACTATACACCCCTCATCAAACAAATATACACCTCCCATTAAACAAATGTATACCCCCACGCAATCAAACAAATACACACTCTCTCATCAAATATATACCCTCCATCAAACAAATGTACACACCCTTACCAATTACACCATGCATAAAAAAGCATACACACCCCTCATCAAACAAATATACATCCTCCATCAAACAAATGTACACACTCCTATCAAATACACCACTCCATCAAATAAATACACACACCCTCAAGCAAATACACACCCATCCCCCTCATCAAACAAATATATACCTCCCCTCAACAAATACACAGCCTCCCTCGTCAAATGCATACACATCCGCCTTATCAATCAAATGTACACCCCCTCAAACAAATATACGCCCCACATCAAACAATTATACACACCCCACCAAACACACACCGCCCATCAAACACACCCCCATCAAATACACACTCCCCTTCAAATATGCCCTCCCCTCGTCAAAGAAATATATACCCACATCCCCAAACAAATATACACCCCCTCATGAAAGAGATACAGCCACCCCCATCAAATAAACATACACCCTCCTCATCAAATAAATACACACACCTTCATCGAACAAATGTGCACACCCCCATCAAAAAAATACACATCTCCCTTAACATTCACTCTCACCAAACACACACACACCCATTAACATTCCCCACTCCATTCCCTTTCCATCAAACACGCACCCAGATTAACCTAACGCACATTCCCCTTCAAACAAATACACCCACTCTCCCTCCATCAAACAAACACACACACCGTTAATATTCCCCTGCCACTTCTATTCCATCAGATACACACACCCTTCATCAAACTAATACAAACCCTCCAAATCAAAGAAATACACCGTCTCCCATCCCACCCCATTCCATGAAACAAATACACACACACAGCCCTACTAACATTCCCACACTACTCCCCCTCCATCTATCAAAGGCACCCTCCAGTCCTTCCCCACACCCGGGCCGGTACTTAATGTATTCCCCTCCTTCCCCAGAAACACACACACACCGTGCCTGATTCACACGACGTGCACCCACTGTCTTGGTTCAGTTTCAAGGGGATCCCCCCCCCCCCCCCCCCCGTCTCTTTTTGGCATATGATTTTTTTGCTGTTTGTTTAATTGCAAAGTTGCCATCAAAACGTCAATTGCGTTCTTTCCCGTCTCTCCTGCTCCCTCCTTCCGCCTTTCCCTGTGGCTTCGCATCTTCCCCTCTCTCCCACTCCGTGCACCCTCCGTTTTCTCCTCTTCCTCCTGTTTACCCCTTCTCTTTCTCCTCTTCCCCCTTTCTCCCACTCCGTGCTTCGTTCGCTAGCCTTTCATCCTCTTCGTTCTCTTCCTTCTCTTTCCCTTCTCTCGTTCCCTGCGTCCTCTTCTTAGTCATTCCCTCTTCCTTCTGCTTCCCCTCTTCCTGCACTTGCCCCTCTTCTGTTTCCCCTCTTCCTGCACTTGTCCCTTCTTCCCCTTGCCCCTCTTTCTCTCCCTTCTCCCTCTTTCTCTCCCTTCTCCTTTTACCCCTCTGTCCTATTTCCCTGCTCCCCCTCTTGCCCCTCTTCCTTCTCTCACCCCTTTCTCCTCCCACCCCCCAACTCCTCTTTCCCCGTGACTTAGCATTTTACCCTCTCCCTTCTTCCTCCTCTCTCCCCTCTTCCTCCTCTTCCCTTGCGCCGCGGGTTTCCCTTATCCTCTCGGGTGTTTCCATCAGCCAAACGTGCCTCTCCTGTCCTATTTTGTATGCGTGGACTTTGCACACATCGGCCTGACGAACATCGCTGCCAGGCGTCCGCCTGAAAATGCCCCTGTTCGGGGCGAGGATGAAAATCCGACTTGAGCAAAGCCCTTGCAAAGGAAGTCTACAGATTTAGTGTAGCGTGCTTCCCGACCGCGTTTGTTTACTGTATTCCAAACTCGTGTCCTGTCAATGTCTCATGATATGGAGCAGTGTCTAGGGAAATGTTTCTAACTGTAAAAGTAACGCTGCACGAGTGCCGTGGTGTTGGAATCGTCCTTCGGTCTTTGCAGGATGTGAATTGCAGGCACTTAATAAAAGGCGAATGTATGACTCCTTGATGGATAAATGAACGCCGTCCAAAATCCGAGGCATTATTGAAAAATGTAATCATTAAAATGTAATAATGCCTGAAACAAGGAAACTTAAAATAGTAGTTTATGATACAATTTTAATGATTTTCATTAGAATTTAAGCGACTTGAAATGGATTCTGCTCCTGTGAGCGTGAATTATGCAGCTTTCAGATAGTCAATTATTCTGATGTATTTCTGTAATATACATTTCTGTTTAATAAATTCACTTAAAGTACATGAAAACATCTTAGATTTCATATGTGCAAAACTTTAAATATTTGTCCCAGTATTTACAACTCAACTTACTGAAGATCTGTGACAGTCCATTGCTAATCACTGCATTACAATGATTTCTGTGTAATATAATTGCTATTACCATACTTAGTTTTAAGGCACTGACCAATATCAATGAAGTCAAAGTTTTACAGTATTCCTGTTAATTTGACATTTCATTGCAACAAATATTAGCATCCAAGAAGGCATTTAATGATTATTTGAATAAAAATGGTGTGCAGGGTTAGAGGGTAAGTGTAGGGGATTGGCGCGAGGTAAAAGAAACAATTCAAGAACAATGGGCCACATGGCCTTCTTCTACGTCTTAACATTTTTGTGATTGTAATGCTATATGTGTCTGAATGTATAAATTAACCTGTTCTCCATTCATGAATTCATGACATTCATTCAGGTTATTAAACATATCAGAGTAAAAACTAACACCTGTGAACATTTCAGCCTTCTGTTATGCAAAGCAAGTCTGATCATAATGAACCAGCATTGCAATTATTTTAAAATGCAATCATAATTTGAAATCATTTTTGACCCAGTATCAAAGCAGATTAAAATATTATGAAAATAATGCAGATTTTTCAAAAAGAAATGTAAAGTAATCACAGGCCAGGGTGGAAGTTGCAGAAAAATGTTAAAAATGCACAGGAGTTTCCTTTGTTCATCAGAAAGAAAAACAGATTACCTGAAAAAACTCAGTAGGTCTGGCAGCATCTGTGAAGAGAAATCAGAGTTCACATTTTGAGTCAAGTGAACCTTCCTCAGAACTGTTCTGGGAAAGTGTCATTTGACCGGAAACATTAACTCTGATTTCTCTTTACAGATACTGCCAGACCTGCTGAGGTTTTCAAGCAATTTGTTTTTGTCTCCGATTTACAGCATCTGCAATTTCAGTTTTTAAAAAGCAATTTACCTATTTGTGGCAATTTTGAGTGGAAATTCATCCATTTGACACATATTTCTTTCTGTCAATTACTTATTGGTCTGGATGTTCACAACATTTTCTATTTATAACATTTATAGAGTTAAAAATCAAACAACACCAGATTATAGTCCAACAGGTTTATTTGAAAGCACTAGCATTCAGAGCGATGCTAACCACTTGATGAAGGAGCAGCACTCCGAAAGCTAGTGCTTCCAAATAAACCTGTTGGCCTATAACATGGTGTTGTGAGATTTTTTAACATTGTACACCCCAGTCCAATGCCGGCACCTCCAAAACATTTATAGAGTTTCTTTTTAGTGCTATAATAATTATTTGTTTTTCCTCAGAACATGCGCAGGATTGGCAGGAGCACATTGGCTGCTCATTCCTGGTTATCCTGAAATTGGTGTTGGTTGCACCTATAGTATGTTCATATTCTCTCTCCATTGGTCCCAGTGGAATTTGAACTCATGACATTCAGTTGCCTAGTACTATAGTTACAGCACTATTCAATGTAATAGTTGTTCATTCTGGTACATAAAAGTAGTTCCATAATTGAGTGGGCTATGTTTCTTTTATTACAATGTACTCATTTTTTGATTGTCTTTTTTCAGGGTTTTTTTCTGCTGGTAAAGGTCTTTGGCACCTTGTCCAACATAGACAGTGAATATTTGCAGGTCAATCGGTCAAAGAAGACACCATATATGATCTTGAGCCTATGCATAACCACATGAAATAAACCTTCCAACACAGCATAAGAGGTACAGTTAGTAAGTTTGCAGATGACACCACAATTGGAAGTGTAGTGGACAGCGAAGAAGGTTACCTCAGATTACAACAGGATCTTGACCAGATGGGCCAATGGGCTGAGAAGTGGCAGATGGAGTTTAATTCAGATAAATGCGAGGTGCTGCATTTTGGGAAAGCAAGTCTTAGCAGGACTTATACCCTTAGTGGTAAGGTCCTAGGGAGTGTTGCTGAACAAAGAGACCTTGGAGTGCAGGTTCATAGCTCCCTGAAAGTGGAGTCACAGGTAGATAGGATAGTGAAGAAGGTGTTTGGTATGCTTTCTTTTATTGGTCAGAGTATGGAGTACAGGAGTTGGGAGATCATGTTGCGGCTGTTCAGGACATTGGTTAAGCCAATGTTGGAATATTGCATACAATTCTGGTCTCCTTCTTATTGGAAAGATGTTGTGAAACTTGAAAGGGTTCAGAAAAGATTTACAAGAATGTTGCCAGGGTTGGAGGATTTGAGCTATAGGGAGAGGCTGAACAGGTTGGGGCTGTTTTCCCTGCAGCGTCAGAGGCTGAGGGGTGACCTTATAGCGGTTTACAAAATCATGAGGGGCATGGATAGTATAAATAGACAAAGTCTTTTCCCTGGGGTCGGGGAATCCAGAACTAGAGGGCATAGGTTTAGGGTGAGAGGGGAAAGATATAAAAGAGACCGAAAGGGCAACTTCTTCAAACAGAGGGTGGTATGTGTATGGAATGAGCTGCCAGAGGAAATGGTGGAGGCTGGTATAATTGCAACAGGGTTTGGAGGGATATAGGCTGGGTGCTGGCAGGTGGGACTAGATTGGGTTGGGATATCTGGTCGGCATGGACGAGTTGGACAAAGGGTCTGTTTCCATGCTGTACATCTCCATGAAGCCATTTGATAGAAATTCGGAGCCATAACCTTCCTTATTCTGAGAGCCACTTTCAATAATTTGATTGACATCTCCACGGAAATCAGCTGGTTGGCACAGTCTGCAAGCCATACCTGAAACCATACCATTTGAACTGTACTAGCCCATTTTAACCACCTAGTTGCACAGAGTTAAAAATTGGGCTTGCTTATGACTTTGTGGCATGCAATATTTATGAAATGGTTAGAGCTCCATTCTAAATTTTGATACTGTGATTGATGTACTTTTTCCTGATAGAACTAATGCTAATATATAATTCCACTTGTAGCATACTTTCTAATCTCTACTTTGAACAAGGTTGCAGAAAATTAGCAGCTGAATAGACTGGAAAAGTGTGAAGGGTTATTTGCTCTCTATGAAATGAAGTAAATGTGTCAAAAACTTCTATTGAACATAACTTTGCATTTATCAAGCTAAGAAACTGCCTTTGTTAGAGAATTGTTTGTCATGTTTTGTCTCAGCATCAATATTGGGAACTCCTGCAAACTGTACTGCTCCAACAGTATACCTCAAAAAATGCTAGACTGATTCCTGGAATGGCAGGACTGATGTCTGAAGAGAGATAAGATCAGTTAGGACTATATTCACAGGTGTTTAGAAGGGGCATCACAAAGATTTGTATAAAATTCTGACAGAACTAGACAGCATAAATGCAAGAAGTATTCATGGTGACTGAGGAATTCGGAATTAGGGAGTTACAGCTTAAAGATAGAAGGTAACTGGGACTGAAATGAGAAATTTCACCCTGAAAGTGGTGAGTCTTCACCACTTTTAAGTTCATTTCATTTAAACTATCTTTAAGAGGACCTTTATCTCAGTTAGTGGATTGCAGAATTCCAAGAAGTTAAATTTAGAACATTATTATTGTGGTAATCCAGTGACATAAAATATTCATGTATTAAATAATATGATTTTCGTACCTGTGATTTTTCACACAATTAGTTATCAGTTTCCAAAAGGCATTCCCAATGCAAAGGAAAAGGCAGCTATAAAAGCAGCCTTGGCAGTTGTAATGCAAGAAATCTGAATTTTGCATCTTTTACTTTTAGCTAAATTTCAAATGTGTAAATTTTCCATTTACAAGTTCAAATGTGATAGAGATACCAATACTTAATGCTTAAATGAGACGTACTTGTGATGTTCAGGTAGTTTATAGACACCTGCTGCAAGTTTGAGAAATGATCATAACTGATAATTAAAAGAAAACCAAGATGCCAAAAAATATAAGATGATATCGAACTTCAGAATGATGTAATTGTCAATATATACATGATAAAACAATTAATTAATTGGCAGTAATATCAAATAATGACTATTAGTGTTATGGAAAAGGTGCATAAACAAGTGCTACTAATTTGTAGGCTGAGCTTCCTGTGTATGTGTATCTCTTAATGCCAAAAAAAAGAATAACATCTTGTGATTAGCAATCTTGCAGTCAGCTTGTTGTGTACGGTATGTAATTCAAGTATATTTATCACCAGTACACAGAAACCATTTGATCATCAACATAGAAATTATGGCACTACCTCTTCCCAATCTTGCAGCTGTCACATTACCAGACCTGCCACTCCTAGGAGACAATGGGGAAAGCCATCACACTTACTCAGAGTGACAAATACAAAGTAAATTATATTACAGTAACATCATCAAAATGATTTTTTTAAAACAAAACTCTTGTAAGCCAATTCACTTAAATTATAGGATGCTGGAACACCACTTGGTTTTTCTTCTTGTCAATGAAAATAATCACAGAAAACTTTGAAAATAATAATGGGAATTGAATCTGTACCATCTCAAAAAAGAAATGCTCACAGAGTTCTGAAAATACAATTTGCATTTTTTGTTCTCAACCTAAAGATGTACTTTCATAAATAAAGATGCTTCACAAATTACATATGTATCACTTTCTGCAAAAAAAATTGTAACACATGAAAATCCATTATTAAAACTGCTAAAAAAAAGTTTACTTCTTAATCCAGATAAAGTAATTAAAATCACTAGAGACCTGCTCTTTCACTAGAGAGAGACACACGACTGGTGGTTGTTTAACCTGAGGGTCACCACATTCCAGGCAAGAGGAGAGGCTGAGAAAGAGAATCCTTCAGGGTCTCCTCAACCAGTTCAGGAATTGAACCCACACTGTTGGTATCACTCTATATTGAAAACTATCTGTCTAGCCAACTGAACTAACTTTTTTATATGTTAATTTTACTAGTCAATGAATATTTATTATTGATTAAAACATGGTGAGAAACTCATTTATTGATGAATCTTAGCAAAATGACTGAGGGGGTCAGTTAGGGATACTGACAGATTTATAATTTGTGCTTAGTACTGTTTCTTTCATTCAAATCCCTCAAGTTGAACAAAGATTAGTAAACAAACTAAAAGGCCAACATTGCTGGTCAAGGCCTTGATAAAAATAATTAACTTGCTTAAAGCTCCACAGCACAGGAGACACAAATAGAAAATCAGTATTGGACTTCAGAAATGATTTAATGTAGATAACAGCATTGAAAAGTTACACATACTAGTCGAGTAGTAAAGTCTGGAAATTTATGACCGGAGATTTGGCAACAATTACCGCAAATATAACGGAGCAGGAGGGGGTAATTCTGAAACACGAAGGCTATTAGTGTATCATGCTTCATAGTAAGTACAAGCAGAGGAAGTTAATATACCAGGGAAGGACTGGTCAGAATGGAAGTACAGCTCTGCATTTCTGATCATCAATCTGAAGCTCCTACCAGAAATATGGCAAACTTTAGTTGCTAAACAAGAGGGAAAAAAATGGCAATCTGTGTGAGACAGCTATTCAACAGAAAATCCAGCCCAATGTCTTTGAAAAGAGACATTAAGTTGATAGTTCTGTCTGCTGTAATGTTTCCATGGCATGATTCAAATAAAATGGATGAACTTTTAAGTGTTCTGATAAATATCTATTCCCAAAAGCAGTATCATTAAAATAATTGTGAGGGGGACTACATTTATTATTTACATTTTGATATCCCAAGGTCATGAAAGGTAAAGGGAAAACAGTACCAGACACCAGCAGATAATATCTGCTGGAATTGGGAATAAAACTGGAAAATGCTGGAATTACGCAGCAGGTTATGCAGCATCTGGGAAGAGGGAAAAAGAGTTATTATTTCAGGTCTGTGATGTTTCTCATTTTGAGCAAAGGGTACTTGTGATATGGACAAGAGGAGGTTCTGTGATCGGGTGGAAGTCGGGAATCATTGAGTGATAAATGAGAATGGTGATGGCGAAGAAAAGAAACAAAATATATGCCCTAAAGCAGGTTCTCTACTGTTTGAAAAAGAAGCTACAAAATAAGCAAAGAAACGGAAACAAAATAGGATAAAGTTTACGGTCTAACATTGTTGAATCCACCTTTGAGTCTGGAAGGCTGTTAAGTGCCTAATGGAAAGATAAGGTACTATCCCTGAAGTTTACACTGAACTTCACCAGAACAGTGCAGGATGTCATGAACAGAAATGTCAGCATCAGAGCAAAGTGCAGACATGAGATTTAACAAAGAGATGTATTGAGTAAAAAAAAGCATGCAAGATATGCTGAACCTTTATAAAGGTCTGGATAAGTCCAAACTAGAATATTGCATATATTTCAGGTCAACACATTTTTTAAATAGGATGTGAGAGTTCTTGATAGGGTGCAGATTGACCATAATAATAGATTTTGACTACACGTTTTGGTTGGAGAAAGTAAGATCATAAAGGAGGATGAAGGTGTGGTTAAATCAACACAGGCCCAAAATACTGACAGATCCGGAGAAATCAGGCCCAGCAGAAAATTGTCCAAACTAAATTAAACAGCAGCCAGCAACTTTCAGCTACAGAGAACAGTGGAAACCAAGATTAATGAGGTTACAAAGTTTCCATTTATAACCAGTTACAAACAGCCCACGGGTTTGTATTAAAGAAGTATTGATCGGGCATTCTGGCATCTTGGCTGCCTGAGGATGTGCACTTTACACTTCTTGGCATAGCAACAGTGAAAGGCGTTGGCATGATCCCATTGGATGATTTGAATCCAGCTCATGACCATATTGACCAAAGGCCACAGAACATTCTGGAAGATCCTATGTGAAGGGGTCTAAAAGCATACACACCTCGAAGCCAGCTCCTCAGTGAAGACTCAATGAAGTCTCAGTGAAGGCTTGACCTGGTGCAGCAGCAGAGCTCCAACCTACAAAATCCACCTTTATGCAAGAGAACCAGCCCTATGTCAGAGAGAAAGGAGATCCCAATGGCCTCATTCAACCCAAAGTGGGTTGTTGCAGGTAACATCCTTTCTCAGATGGATAGAGCTAAAAAGAGTGTAAATACTGTGAGAATTTGGGAAATGCTCACATGGAGTTTTTAATAAGGAATATTTTGTTAATAATATTAAGTTGAATTACAAAGCAATTTTTATGTCCCTTTGTCTGCTTCACTGACAGGAGCTCTTGGATAAAGTGTTTTTAATACATAAAGTGGTCAAAGTGGCCAAAGCATGGACAACATTGGCTTCCCTGAGTGGTCTTCAATTAAGTGCTTGTATAATCTCCAAACTTGAACTCTACCAACTTTGAACTCTGGGTCATCCAGCCTGTGCCTGTTTAAGAGGACAGCTGCCCCACGTGACAGCCAGGATTAAAGTTGATGAAAATAGGTATAGGTGTCTGACCAGCAATTAGGTCATAAACCAAGTATTTGTAATATGAAGAAGACAAACAGCCAGAATTCAGAGCTAGGATATAGAGAGAGCAGAGTTAATCAGAGTTGGTACAGGGGACCCATGGGAAAGGAAATCTAGCATAAGCATTACATGGTTGGGAATCCTCAGAAAACCGACACAAGGAAGCTGAATACAGGGTAAGAGGACAGATGAGGTGGCAAGAGACCAGATATTGGGGTTGGAAATCTACAACAATGCAGAGAAGCTAGAGCTCATTCAGGGAGCTGTGATGTAAGAGGTAGTGAAAGGGGCAGGGAGCCAGAATCACAAAGAAGTGAAAAAGCAGCCAATATACAGTCAGTCAGAGGCCCACAAGAGGGAGAAAGAGAGAGGAGTAAACTATGAGGAAAAAAAATAGAAGAAATGGCACACAGTGTCCAGAGGAGGTACTAACATAGAAGTGCCCAGCTGAGTTAATCATTGCAGTGAATAAATATTTGATCGGGGATCCACAGGACAGAAAAGCTGGAAGCAGAATGGAAACTTGAAGGGAAGCTGTTTAAACCCCAGCAAGGCTATAGCGATAGCCAGCTGCATGGAGCAACTGAAAGGTAGAGAATGGGAGAAGGTAAAGTTAACTAAGGGGCTGGAGGAAGTGAAGCAGGAACTGACGAAAATAAGAGTCAAAGCAGCAGAGTGGGAGTAGAGGAACCAGGTGAACATGGTACGCTTGGGACAGTTTCACACCCAGCGTATTGGAGTGTACCAGGAGGAGCAGCGCATGGTCAATGATTGGGACGCAACGCAAAGGGCTGACCGAGAAATGCAAATAACTGCACTCAGAGTCCCATACTAGGCAGACAAAGAAAATAGAGCTGGTGTTACAGTCATTCAAAATGCCAACATGAGATTGAAAAATTAAAGCTCTAAATTTCAGTGCAATGATATGCACATTTGGGACAATAGAAATAGATGGGGACAGTGATAATGGGATCGACTGGGAGAAAGTGGAAGAACAAGCCCATAGATACTCTGAGACATTGAAGATTGGGGACTGTCACTTCCTCTCTGGGGGGAGTAGATCTTACCCCACAGGCATAGCAGTACCTCTACTTACTCAGAAGGCTAAGGAACTTCGGCATGTCCACAAAGACTCTGAGCAATTTTTATGTATGCACCATAGAAAGCATCCAATCTGGATGCATCACAGTGTAATATGGCAACTGCTCTTCTCAAGATCACAAGAAACTACAGAGAATCATGAACATAGCCCAGTCCATTGCATAAACCAGCCTACCATTGACTCTGTCTATACTTCCCGCTGCCTTGGGAAAGCAACCAACATCAAAGACCTGTCTCACCCCGGTTATACGCTCTCTCACCCTCTTCCATTGCACAAAAGATAAAATTTTGAATACACGTTCAAACCTTCCCTGCAGCTATCAGACTGCATTCTGCACTCTGTTCTGATACTCTCATGCACTTTTTATGGTATAATCTGCCTGTAAAGCATGCAAAAGAATGTTTTTCACAGTATATTGGTACACATGACAACAATAGCTCAAATTAAGATCATGAAGTCCCAGGTCTCATACTTGAGAACCATGTTCACTTAGGGGAAATGAACTAGTATGGAAGTGCAATGAGGCCATGATCTGTTTACCCCTCCTCAGGGATGCGAGCTCATTGCATTCCTTTCCGCACTTAGTGAAAAACTGAACCACATTGACTGTTTCATCACTAGAGCCAACCCACTCTCCAAACTTTCTGAAAGAAATCCCCCACGGCATTGGACTGAAAAACACAGATGCTTTTGTGGAATAAAAGTAGGCTCCAGTCCAAGCTCCCATATTTTAGGTACCTGACCCAGAATTTCCCTTCGCCTTGGAAGGTGCAGCTACAGATGCCATATTGGCAGCCACCTTCTCCAAGAACAACACGCTAAACTAAGGCTGGACTTTTTCACAGATAGAGCAGAGATTCTCTATGTGTAAGAAGCACTTGCTGGCCATGTTGTAGGTGGCACAATATTTTACCGATATTATCAGCCTGAACCACCTAACTATAATGACAGAGAACGCGTGTATTCGATCTTTGCTGTACAGCAAGATTAAAGACAGCATGGTCAGCCAATACCACATAGTGTTACAGGGTCATGGCATTGCACTGAAATGTACCGAAGTGCCAACCTTCCATGGACAATTTGATCTACTGAGGAGAACCTCATGAGTGTAGGTTCGTACCAGCAACTGTCCCCAAGGGTCTATTTGTGCCAAAATAAAATGGGGAAGACCCGAAAGAATGTGTACAGCAGAAGAGAGATCCTCAAGAAGAATATTTGTAGACAAATCCTCTATAGTAGAAGATGGACAGCAACAAACAGGATACAGTACACATACGTAGACCCTGATCGAGTTAGTGCTGAAGCTCCCAAACAAAATGAGCACTCAGGCCACCCTGAATAATTTCTGCACTGGCAACCATACACTCAGACAGCATGTGTGCATGTAGCAGTGTAATGTGAGAGGATTCATCTCAGCAGGCAGGAGATCATTACCATCTGCACCCCTGCTCAAATGCATTCTCCAAACAGTCCAAGGCTGCAAATAAAGCATCATGAAGGTTAGAGCCCACCGCTGAACTTCCCCACTGGGAACATAAGGGTAGATGAATTGGAATATCAGGATACCCAAGAAGGAGAACCATGGGAACTCCCCATTCTTGAATGACTAGATGCAATCTTTTTGAGCCAAACCAAGGTTGAAGATCTGGTACAGACTCAGAGCAGTGACATCGAGTTAAAGCAAGTACTGAAGGGAAGGATCTCTGCAATTGGGAGGAAATTTGAGTGTTAAGGATCAATTTGCTCTTAGAGATGGATGGTATATGGTACCAGTCCAGGACTAAAATCAAGTGATTAATCAATGCCATGATGCCCAGAGTTATCAAGGGATAGAAGCCATAATCAATAAGCTGTGCATGGTCAGGAAGGAGAGAATTACATCCAGAGTAAGACACAGCTGGAGTGAATATATGGTTTGGGGAATTTAGAGGCAGCATGGGATTCAGTGCACAAGGGAAGAGGTCATTTTTACTTCTTTTCCTTGGGTCATAGATTGTAAAGTCTTTTACTGGGATAAATTGAAGCTCAGGATCAGGGGCCCAACACAAAAAAAGAGAATGACATCACAAGAAAATCGTAGACTTGAAGGGCCAAAGGGCCTGTTACTGGCTGTAAATTATCTTTGTTCTTAAATTCATTGGTTGGTAGTAACCACCATACGACTATCTATTATTGGTTACTTTCAGGTTGAAGATAAATAGGGGAAGTATTTACACACAAATGAAAAAGGAGGATATTTTTAAAAATCAAATGAAAAACTAAGTTAATCAAACAGAGGTTCAGGGCCAGGCAATGTGTTGTACTTGCTGGATGTGGGAGCGTATGGATCCCATTGTGGTTCATAGTGACCACACTGCAGCAAGTGTTGGTTGCTTGAGGAACTCTGGCTCAGAGTTGATGAGCTGGAGTCTGAGCTTTGAGCACTGCAACACATCAGAAAGGGAGAAGAGTTACCTAGAAACTGTGGTTCAGGAGGCAGTCACACCTCTTAGATTAACTCTTTCGAATTCGGTCAGTGGTCAGGGACAGGAGAGTGTGACTACAAGCAAGGCGGGTAGAGAGGGCATAGTCAAAGGAACATGTTGAATGATTTGGCAACAGTTTATGGAGCGGGAGTGTCCATAGTCAATACCCTCAATTTGACTAATTTGGATAATAAACTCAAACTTTTAAGGCAGCAAGTTAAACACACCTTGGATAAAATTAATCTGGATCGTCGGCAAGATGCTGAGAGGGAAATAGAAGAAAATCAGGCAGACCAATACTTGGTAACAATGTGAGAAGGACACGCCAGGAACGTAAATATGATCATTTGGGGGGAAACAGATTTGACAGTAGGCAGCAGAATTGGATTTTGTGGCCAGCGGATGATTGAACAGTTGAGGTAGAACCTCAAGCAGACTAAATAAAGACACACCTTGCTCAGTTACTAGCAATTCTCACAAAGCTGAGGAACTGCTTCCAATCACCCAGTCTAAGACTTGCACTGAAGACTCGACCTGGTCCAGCAGAGGAGCTCCAACCTGGAGGGATAGCAGATCTGCCCTAACAGGTGAGAGCCACCTTCGTGGGTGCGAGCCAGTCATATGTCAGAGAGGAAGGAGATTCCAATGGCCCAGCTTAAACACATTGTTTGTTGCAGGGAATATATTTGGTCAGAATCATAGAGCTGGAAGATAGAGAATAAATATTGCGGGAATTTGGGAAATGCTCAAGAAATATTTTTAAAAACAAATATTTTGTTGACAAAATCAAATTTAATCCTTTGTCCACCTCACTGACAAGAGTGCTTGGATAAAATGTTTTAATAAATGAACTGATCGAAGTGTCCAAAACATAGAAAACAAGGGAAATTTAAATAGAATTTAATGATAACTAAATTACCACGGGTTTAGTTAAGGTAGACAAAGAAAAGTTGTTTCCACTACCTGATGTCTTAAGGAACAGCAAACTAAGATTTAAGGTAAGGAAAGAGGTGCAAGAGGATCTGAGGAAGAACATTGTTATGCAGCAAGTAGTTATGACCTGTAACTAGCTGACAAAGAGAATATAACAGAATATTCTTTATTGTCATGTGTACTCCATTGCAGAAGTACAGTGAAAACCTTTTAAAATGTCTACCTTTTATGGTGCTATCTTAAGTACAAGTAGCTAGATACAAATCTTGGATACAAAAGAGGAATTAAAAAGAACTGTAGTTGCATTACTTTACAGAGTTTAAAAAAATAAGCTAGCAATAAGAAATCGTTAAAGGATTGACATTACAGTCAGGTAAAAAATTTCAAATAAACATTACAGTGTAGCAGCTGAGCGCATAGCCTCCGGGCATGGTCTGACAGCCTGTACCAGACCCAAGTCCAACAGCCGTTCCCACTCTGCTCCAAGCCCCAGTCCACTTGTACCAGCTCTCAGCTGTTTCAAGGTAAGTTCCAGGTCTCCGCCCAGGACTCGCTGCACTCGCACTGCTCCAGGAGTTGCACCCCTCACACTGCCCCAGGACAAGCTACCCACGCACTGCTCTGGGACTCACTCCCCTTGTGCTGCTCTGGGATTCACTACCCTCACACTGGGATAGAAGTGGAGATGATCAATGTTCCAAAAGGAAATTGGAGTTGTGGTTGAGGGAATTAACCCTCAAGGCTCCAAGGATAAATTAATGGAATGGAAATAATTCAATTACTTTACAGAGAACTGGTATGGAGTCAATGGGCTGAATGGCTTACATCTGTGCTGTAATGTTGCTATTATACATCATTATCTAAAACATAGGACCTGGAAGCAATTACTTTAGAAAGGATAATTGAAACATGGCTTAATAAGAAAATACATCTGGTCATTAGATTCTACATGATGCAATGGATATCAAATTGGACAGCAATAAAAACAAGTATGAGGAAGGGAATAGCAAATTAACATGCACAATTAAGTGGGATTCAGGCAACACAAGCCATTCAGTCAATAATATTAGGGATAGCAACAAATGCTGGTTTCATCTGCAATGCCCATGTGCCTTAAAACAATAAAAGGTTAGTCTTCAGTAGACACAAGCCTCCAAGTTTTCTGAAAGAGACTTCCAGACATTATACCGAAGTAGAACTGATCACATGTCATGGTCACAGCAGTGGTGACACCAAATTAACTGCAAATCGGAGCCATCAGTGGAAACCACAGAAATCCACCAGTCAAAAGGAGGTCAAGAGCATTTGGAAAGTGGAAGAAGTATTAATGAGTGCTTTTCAAAATGAAATGGCAATAATAAGGGGGATTTTAATTTATATGTAGACCAGAATAATCAGATGGGCAAAAGATAGACTAAATGAGCAGTTCATCAAATATTTTTGGGATAACTTTTTGGAACAATGCATTCTCAACCATTTAAAAAGGAGTCTATGCTATTGTGGTATTGTGCAATAGGACCGGTTTAATTAATTACCTCAGAATGAAGATGGCCCTAGGTAACAGTGGCCATAATATAATTGAATTTTGCTTTTAGTTTGAGGGAGAGAGCAGTGGGTCCAAGATTAGTACTTTAAACTTAAATAGGGAAATTATAAGGACATGAAAGCAGACTCATAGAGATGCAATGACTGATATTTAAGAAAATATTTCAGAATACACAGAACAGTTGCACTCCAACAAGAAAGAAAACTTCCAAGGAGTGGACCCACCATCTGTGGAATGAAAGGGTAAATATATTATCAAACTTAAATAAAACAAAATATGATTGCTTACATATTGTTGGCAGGAAGATTGAACAGTATATAAAGTCTGCAAATATTGACTAAAAGGTTATTAAGGGGGGAATCAGAACATAAGAGAAAGCAAGCTAAAAATTGCAAAACACAAGGCAAGACTTTTGATAAATATTTTTAAAAAGGAAAGCGTTAACAATGTTATCCTTTAGAAAGTGACTCTGATGAATTAATAATGGAAAATAATAAGATGGCAGATTAAGTGAACAGGTATGATGCATCTGTTTTCAATATAGGAGATAAGTAACATCCCAGAAATAGATATGAATGAGGAAAAGTAAAGAATGGACGAACTGAAGAAAATTGCAATTACCAGGAGAATGGTAATGGTCAAATTATGAAGTTGTAGGTGAACAAATTCCAGGTTCACTTGAAAAAGTGGCTAGTGGGATAATTAATACATTGGTTTTAATTTTCCAAAATTCCCATGATTCAGTGAAAGTTCTGTTAGGTTAGAAAATATTGAATAGAATCCCATTATTTAAGACAAAAAGGGAGAAAGACAGAATGCAAGAAACTACAATCCAGTTAGCTAAACATCGTAGAGGGAAGATGTTGTAAGCTATTAAGAAAGACATTATAAAAGGACACTTACAGAAGTTCAAAATAATCAGACAGAATCAATGGGGTTTTGTGAAAGGAAAATTGTATTGGGCCAACCTCTTTTGATGAAGTAAAAAACACCTTGATTGGAATATAAATGATCCTGAAGAGACTTGGTAGCATGGATGTGGAGAGGACATTTCCTTTTGTGGAAGATTCTCGAACAATAGGTCACTGTTTAAAAAAATAAGAAGTTACCCACTTCAAGCATTCCATTCATGTAGAATAATCAAAACCAACTGCATTGACATTACCATTTTATATAAAGACATTGAAACCAGGAAATTGAGTCAGTGTCAAGAAATTCACATCCCTGGTTTAATTTCCATGTGCATGATGATTTCACATCTTGGAAGATAACAGGTTTGCTTACCGATTAGCCAGCAGGGAAATTCAATTAAATTAGACTCCAGAATATGTACTGAACATATTTTTGAGCATATTTTTGAGCAACTGAACTGAAAGAGGGAAAATGATAACAGAAGATAAATGTTTCTGTCTTTACCTGTTTCTCAAATCTTCTCAGAATACAGTGACCGGTGGAAGAGCAAATTAAAAGAATAACACCACAAGGATTTGAAGGACATTTTAACAGCATGACTGATATTACCCTTGTCTATGCCAGATTCTCCTTTTACAACTTATTACTTGTGTTTGTATCTAGACTCACAGTGTCATAGAGATGGACAGCATGGAAACAGATCCTTCGGTCCAACTCATCCATGCTGACCAGATATTCTTAGTTAATCTAGTCCCACTAGCCAGCCCTTGGCCCATATTCCTCTAAACCCTTCCTATTCATGTACCCATCCAGATGCCTTTTAAATGTTGCAATTGTACCAGCCTTCACCACTTTCCTCTGGCACTCATTTCCATACACGCACCACTCTCTGCATGAAAAACGTTGCCCCTTAGGTTCTAGATTAGAGTGGTGCTGGAAAAGCACAGCAGTTCAGGCAGAATCCGAGGAGCAGGAAAATCGACTTTTCGGGCAAAAGCCCTTCATCAGGAATAGAGACAGAGTGGCTGCAGGGTGGAGAGATTGCCCCTTAGGTCACTTTTATATCTTTCCCCACTCACTCTAAACCTATGCCTTCTAGTTCTGAACGCCCCCACCTCAGGGAAAAGACCTTGTCTATTTATCCTATCCATGCCCCTCATGATTTTATAAATCTCTATGAGGTCACCCCTCAGCCTCTGACACTCCAGGGATAACAGCCCCAGCCTATTCAGCCTCTCCCTATGGCTCAAACCCTTCAACCCTGGCAACATCCTTGTGAATCTTTTCTGAACCCTTTCAAGTTTCACAACATCCTTCCGATAGGAAGGAGACCAGAATTGCACACAATAATCCAAAAGTGTACAGCCGCAACATGTCCTCCCAATTCCTTTGTTGTGTTTTTAGGATTTTGTTGTGTTTTAACGTTGTGTTTTTAGGATTTTAACTTGTGTTTAGTAAATAATAATAACTTCTTCTTTCAAGAAATCCTATGTCTCATTTTCAAGTGCACTAGATTTTAGTGTAACAGATACAATTATTTGTTGTCATGAATTGAGAGAGGGAAGCCAACGCCACAGCCTCACCTGTCCAAATAATTCTCAAAGTTCTTATGCTCGAGTTGTAGAGTTCCTGGACATTTTCTAATCAATGTGTTCAGAGATATCATTATACACCTTTGGAGCAGAGTCCAGGTCTCCTGATCCAGAGGTAGGGATATTATCACCACATCACAAGGGCCTTTGCCTTTGTCACAGCACACCTTTAGTTTTGAGATACGTAGTTTAATCTCTGTGGTTTATGGCTCCTGTTTTTTCAGCCATGGTATTGAATCTGATACTAGCACATGCACCCTGGGATCAAGCTTAAAATTAATTAGTTCCTCATTGACAGTAACAGATTTTGCCAAACTTAAATCGTTTGGATTATCAATTTCCTCAAATAACTCATTGGTTATCTTTGATCATGTTGAGGGCTCTATCAGATTCATATTTATGTAGAGTGAGCATTTGATTTTTTGCTGCTTTAAAACTGTGCCCCCTTTCTGCATGTCCTCTGGAAGTGACCTATCATTTTAAGGATATAACATGGGGTGGCATGATGACTCAGCAGTTAAAACTGCTGCTTCACTGTGCAAACTCCACACTGACGATCACCCAAGGGTGGAATCTAACCTGCGTCCCTGGTACTTTCTCTCCTTGTCTGCGTGGGTTTCCTCTGGGTGCTCCAGTTTCTTCCCATAGCCCAAAGTCCACAGTCCAAAGGATTGGCCATGCTAAATTGCTCAGTGTCCAGCGATGTGTAGGTTCGATGGGTTAGCCGTGGATGGGTTTGAGTGGGATGCTGTTCAGATGATTGGTCTGGATGCAATGGGCGAATGGTCTGCTTCCACACTGTAGGGATTCTATGATTCTTTTGTCATATCTGGACACAGCTTGTGCTTTTGAGACATTTTGTTTCCGCAGTGCTGACACCAAGTGTTAGTATCTTCGATTTGACCTGCTCTTTGTCTTGGTTTTTCACAAGTGGCTTGTGTTAACACCTTATTAAAGTGAATGGATTCCATTACTCTCTTGAGTTAATGTTGTCTTTCAACCCTCAATATTTGTCGATGATTCTTCGGGTTTCGGCTTCCAGCACAATCGGAACATGTTTCTGTTGTTGAACTGAAATAAGTCCAATCTTAAACATAAGTAACTCCAACAATAATTCCATATCTAATGAGTTCTGATTTTAGAATTCCACCATCACAGTTTCCCATTAATCTGTAAAAGATCATGAATAGAATTATTGATAATTACTCTAAATGCAAAGGTCTTCTGTTAAAGTATGGGCACCAGAATAAAGTAATTTTCAAAGACTTTGTAGAACTTCAAAATTATCTGTGCTTTCTTTTATGCTTTGACAGTTAATAATGTCCTCAGCTATAGGCTCTATTGAATACAATAGTATATTAATTTGTTGTGCTTGTAATTTAATATTTAAGTCTGAACTGATTCTGTAACTTAAGGGCTGTTTCTCCAAGATGTCCAAAACCCGTGTTTTATTTACCCCATCTCTGAAATTAAATCTTTGAGCAATATTCTTTCTCCTGTAATTTCTCCCTAATGGGAATATTTATTTGTCTGACTTGAACACTTTGAAATTCTGCAGTATTTCAATCCTGCTGTAATTTCTTTCTCTTTAAGAATTTCACTTCTGTAAATTTTAATTCTGTAATTATAATTCTGCAAATTTTCCATGTTGTTTAAAAAAAAATCACACTAGAGATGGTAATGTCTCTGGCTAGGACACCACTTATTCCCTTTCCCTAATTGCCCTTCAGTAGGTGGTGGCGAGTTGACTGCCAGAAGGTGAGGGGGAGGAGAGGTTAGTGGATGTGGTGTATTTGAATTTCAGAAGGCTCCTTATAAACGTCCAATATTAGTGATTAATAGGCAAGGTTAAAGCCTAGGGATTTGGGGTAATATACTGGCATGGATTGAGATTTGGTTGACAGACAGGAAACAAAGAGTGAGAATAAGTGGGTCTTTTTCCAGGAGGTAAGCAGTGACTAGTGGGGTACCGCAAGGAGCTGTGCTTGGGCCCCAGCTATTCACAATAGATGCACATATAACATGGATAGGGAAACTAAATGCAATATTTCCAAGTTTGCTGACAACACCAAACTGGGTGAGATTGAGAGTTGTGAAGAGGATGCAATGAGGCTTCAAGGTGATTTAGAAAAGTTGAATGAGTGGACAAATATATGGCAGATGCAATACAAAGTGGCCAAATGTGAAAAAACTGAAAAGAAGGGTATTATTTAGAAAAGTATTATATAGTGGAAAATGTGGATATACAAAGTAATCTGGATGTCATTATATACCAGTTAATAAAACATGGAATGTTCCAGCGCAGTACAGGCCCTTCAGCCCTCAATGTTACGCCGACCTGTGAAACCAATCTGAAGCCCATCTAACCTCCCATTATCATCCAAATGTCTAGCCAATGACCATTTCAGTGGCCTTAAATTTGGTGAGTCTACTACTGTTGCAGGCTGGGCATTCCATGCCCTTAATACTCTGAGTAAAGAAACTACAGAGTTCAATAGATTCGGGGTCGGTTCCTGAGGATTGGAGGGTGGCAAATGTTATACCACTTTTTAAGAAAGGTGGGCGAGAGAAAGCAGGTAATTATAGACCAGTTAGTCTGACCTCAGTGGTGGGAAAGATGCTGGAGTCTATTATAAAGGATGAAATTACTGCACATCTGGATAGTAGTAACAGGATAGGACAGAGTCAGCATGGATTTATGAAGGGGAAGTCATGCTTGACTAATCTTCTTGAATTTTTTGAGGATGTAACTATGAAGTTGGACGAGGGAAATCCAGTAGATGTAGTGTACCTGGACTTTCAGAAAGCTTTTGATAAAGTCCCACACAGGAGGTTAGTGAGTAAAATTAGGGTGCATGGTATTGGGGGCAAAGTACTAGATTGGATTGAAAATTGGTTGGCTAATAGGAAACAAAGGGTAGTGATAAACGGCTCCATTTCGGAATGGCAGGCAGTGACCAGTGGGGTACCGCAGGGATCCGTGCTGGGACCACAGCTTTTTACAATATATGTAAATGATATAGAAGATGGTATCAGTAATAACATTAGCAAATTTGCTGATGATACAAAGCTGGGTGGCAGGGTGAAAAGTGATGAGGATGTTAAGAGATTACAGGGTGACCTGGACAAGTTAGGTGAGTGGGCAGATGCATGGCAGATGCAGTTTAATGTGGATAAATGTATGGTTATCCACTTTGGTAGCAAGAACAGGAAGGCAGACTACTACCTCAATGGAATCAATTTATGTAAAGGGGCAGTACAGAGAGATCTGGGTGTTCTTGTACACCAGTCAATGAAGGCAAGCATGTAGGTACAGCAGGTAGTGAAGAAGGCTAACAGTATGCTGGCCTTCATAACAAGAGGAATTGAGTATAGAGGGAGTGCAGCGTAGGTTCACGAGGTCAATTCCTGGAATGGCAGGATTACCTTACACTGAAAGACTGAAGCGACTGGGCTTGTATACCCTTGAGTTTCGAAGATTGAGAGGGGATCTGATTGAGACGTAAAAGATTATGAAAGGATTTGACACTCTGGCAGTAGGAAACATATTTCCACTGATGGGTGAGTGCCAAACCAGAGGACACAGCTTAAAAATACGGGGTAGACCATTTAGGACAGAGCTCAGGAGAAACTTCTTCACCCAGAGAGTGGTGGCTGTGTGGAATGCTCTGCCACAGGGGGCAGTGGAGGCCCACTCTCTGGATTCATTTAAGAAGGAGTTGGATAGAGCTCTCAAAGATAGTGGAATTAAGGGTTATGGAGATAAGGCAGGAACAGGATACTGATTAGGAATGATCAGCCATGATTATATTGAATGGCGGTGCAGGCTCGAAGGGCTGAATGGCCTACTCCTGCACCTATTGTCTATTGTCTATTGTCTACCTCTGACATCTGTCCTAAATCTATTACCCCTCAATTTAAAGTTATGTCCCCTTGTGCTAGCCATCACTATCTGAGGAAATAGGGTGAATAGTGAGAGCCTATCTAACCCTCTGATTATCTTATATGTCTCAATTAAGTCACCTCTCAACCTTCTTCTCTCTATTGAAAACAGCTGCAAGTCCCCAATCTTTCTTCATAAGATCTTCCCTCCATAACCAGGTAACATCCTAGTAAATCTCTTCTGAACCCTTTCCAAAGCTTCCACATCCTTCCCTTAATGTGGTGACAGACAGGCAGCTGCAGCAAATAATCAGTATTTTGGCCTCCATTGCCAGAAGATGTGACATCAGAAATAAGGATGCAGGTATACAGTGCCTTGGTGAGGTCATAGCTGGAGCATTGCATGCAGGTTTGGTCTCCCTAACTAAGAAATAGGGATAGCAAGCCAAACCAAATCAGACTCACTGGATATCACATCACAGTAAAATTAAAATATTCAATCATGCTCAAGATTGCCCAGTTGTTCCTAACCAGACTTCATGAATAACAAATACCAGGCAAGTTATAGCTTAAGCAGAAATGAATCATTTATTATTAATACTGTAACTTTAGCAAAGTTAAACAAGGAAGTGATCTAATTAATGATTTAAACCCAACCTTAATTGAAACCCCTGCTCATGCACATGGACAGGCAGGACAGACAGAGTTTAAGGTTAAATTAAAAAGAAAATAAAAGAGTCATAAATGGCCAGTTCACTTTAGCAGTTCTGAACAATGTTTACTAACCCTTCATGCCATCCTTGGATAAAGTGTTGTTCACTGATACATAGGGCTGTATATCATGCTTGAATTCCAAAGTCACTGGTCAATGCACAAAGCTTCTGTAAATCACTGAAGTTTTCTACTTATCCCTACTAAATTGGATTACTTTCTCAGAACTATCAACACTTCAATAACTGGTGGATAACAACAGACCAATCGAACCTCCATTGAGCAACTTTCACGTCTACACTGCCTTCTGCCCAAAACCCAGTTCAACCTTCTTTTTCTGTTTCTTCAAAAATCTCTTTTTGACTGGCCAGCATTGGTGTTGCTTTGATGGACCCTTTTAACATTCAAGCAGCTCCTAGTCCTTCAGCATATTACATCATAGATGCTGAAACATCTGTAGTGCTCTTAGAATAATTAACCTGCAATTAACTTTCCAGGCCAGTTCCCATAAATGTTTGTTCTTTCCATTTTTTCAAAAAAAAAAGCTGCTGATCAAAGTCCAAAGTTATCTCTAAACTTCAGCTCACAGTTCCAAACCAAAAAAGTGAATAAAAAAACAGCGATGGTCCCAAAAAAAAAAAAAACAGGGTCTGCTGAGGTGATTCACTAGGCATATAGGACTGTCCTGTGAGGTGGAATGGTTCAACTGGACATGTATTCACTAGAGTTTAGAAGCATGAGAGATGATTTCCTTGAAATATATAAAATTTCAACAGGGCAAGACAGGCTGGATACTGAGAAGATGCTTTCCCTTTGAGAGTCGAGAGCCAGGGACACAATCTCAGAACATGGGCAGGTCACTTAAGACTAAGACAAGGAAAGATTTCTTCATTTAAACGATAGTTAACCCATAGTATTCCCTACCATTGAAGGCTGTGGAGGCCACATCTGAATATATTCAATGAGTTATTTTTACATATTAAAGGCATCAAAGGGTCTGGGGCAGAAAATGGAATTTGGCATTGATATCAATTGATATCATAAATTGATATTTCTGATCATATTGAAGGTTTGTAGGGCTGCATGGTTTACTCCTGCTCCTAATTTTTATGTTTCCATGTTTACGTACATCTATAATGCTGTTAGGCAGATCTAGGATTTTAACCCAGTGACAGTGAATGATCAGTAATATGGCTGAGTATTACTAAAAAAAGACATATTTGGTTAAAGATTTCATCTTGCTCTCATCAGGACAATTTACTGATTACAAGTTCAAGGAGAAAACAAATATTTATACTGTATGACAAGAGAGTGTTATTTGGTTGGCAATGTGCAATGAGGAATGATCAGATCCGGGTAGCCACTGTCCTGCTGATGGCTTTGGTACATTCCATTTCAGCATCAAGCTTGTATGGTGCACAAATGGCTCACACTCCATTTATGAAAAAGGCCAATCTTAGAGCAAGTGAAATGAAAACTTAGGAAGAGCCCATAGGTGGTCCCTCACAGGCTTGAAACATGCCCAGTCTACCTCAGATTACCCTGCATGTGTAAGAGCTCTCATGCATTTGAGCAAGATAATGGATTCACACAGCTACAATACCAGAGTGACATGACTGGTGTTCACCACTAATTGGATGCTACCATTAGGCCAAATAGACATTCTGAGCATTGCATAAATGAGAAATGTGGTATATAAATCTCAGTGCTGCTTAGGTTAGGCACATAAGCATGTGACCCCCAAGCCTGGCAGATCATACTAAATTGCATATCCTTCAACAAAGAGAACACTGGAGAAACTCAGCCAGTCTGGTGGCATCTATGAACAGAGAAACAGTGTTAATGTTCCAAGTCCAGTATATTTCTTTTCTTGTTCTGGTTCTAGTTCAAGTTCCCATTCTGAAGAAAAGTCATACTAGACGATAAGGTTAACACTGATTCTCCAGCACTTTGGGTTTCTTTCAGATTTCCATCATTTGTTGAATTTTGCCTTGATTCAAGCATATCCCTTCAGCTGTTTGTACTCAGTTGATCATTCAAATGTTTCTTCTCTTGGTTCCAATGGACTTTTTTGACCAATGTGCCTTGAGTTTTGAATAACATTAATTTTTGATGAGGATAGAATGAGGAAGATCAGGAATGCATTGGAAAAGTCAAGTCCAGAAGTAATAAAATTATGAATTAGAGTTTCAGCAGCAGATGATTGAAGTTGGAAATAAGTGATTTTAGTGGTGGCACGAATATGTGATCATAAATACTTCTCATTATCAAATGTAACATCAAGGTCATGGATAAACTGACCTAACTCAGACTTTTGCCTGGGAGGGGGATAGAGACAGTGTCTAAAGAATGGAGTGGGGACTAAAGGTATTTTTCACAATACTTAGAGGACAAAGTTAAAAATTACACAAACCAGGTTATAGTCCAAATTATTTATTTGGAAGCACTGGCTTTCAGAGCGCTTCTCCTTCATCACGTAGCTTTGGAGAGGAAGGAGCAGTGCTCTGAAAGCTAGAGCTTCCAAATAAATCTGTTGGACTATAACCTGGTGTTGTGTGATTTTTAACTTTGTCCACCCCAGTCCTACACCGGCTCCTCCACATCATCATTGGAGGAAGCATTCTGATACATTAGTAATAGTGGAGAAGTTGCGAGGTGGTGGTGAGGTTGAGTTGAATGTAATATATGAAAGCTGTTGCTGTGCTTTTGATGTCGCTGAGTGGGAGATGAGATATTTGGGAGGTATCAGTGATTGTGGTTCAGGAGTGAAAAGAGAAGGCATTGTAAGTAATTCGGTACCTTTGAGTAGATAGGTAAGTAAACGAGATGAATGCAATCTTACCCAGCTTGTCAGCAGTGGAGAGATGATACAGGTTGTTCTGGTTTCGACAATACAAATTGGCGATAACACGATTGATGAATTGTGGACGCCGTTTGGATAACACAACCTTTCTGCTGAATGAGCATAGCAATTTTCAATAGCGATCTTCAATAGCAGTTTTCCATAGCACCATTTTCAATGGTGAGAGGTTGCAGAGGAACGCAATTGTTACATTATACCAGAATGCACTGTGTAGTAAACCATTTCAAAGGCAGCAGAAAGGTTAAGGAGGGCAAGGAGAGGAATTTAAAATTGTTACAGTTACATTAACTGTCATCAGTTACTTTAAGAAAAAGTCAGAAGTCACACAGCACCATGTTATAGTCCAACAGATATACTTAAAATCACAAGCCGTCAGGGTGCTGCTCCTTTGTTATGACACTCTGCTAATTTAAACCCAATACAGAGAAGCTCACCTCACATTGTAATCTGTCAAATTTCAAGAGGAAAAAATTTATCCCAGATTTCACTATTTAAAGTAAGAATTAACAATTTTATTCTTTAAGTCCAACAGAGAACATCCAAACAATGGCTATTTACAACTCCTTTGTCTTAAACCTAACTTTTACCTCTCACTCTACAATATTGGTTCTATAAAAGAAACCTGAATTAAGATTTACAAAAAAAAAAATCATGTTTCAAAACCAGTCAGCTTTGTTGAGTTTCCTCTGTAAGTTTTCCTGGGTTGTCTCTTCTTCAGTCTTCTGCTGCATAACTTTTTTTATGGAAAGGTATCTTTCAGAGAGCTATTTGACTAGCAGTCTATACCTATTACTGCTTAGCAGTTCTCCCCATAACTGTTCAAAATGTCCAGTTTTATACCCCAAATCATCAGGTCATTTAATTGGTTTGATGTCATCAAAACACTAAATTCAAGTTCAATTGGATTTTGGTATCTGGTGCATAATTTAAACTGATTGGCCAAGTTTGAATTTGTTTTTGCTCCATGACAACTCAGCCATTGGTTTCACAGTTAAATGTTACATTTTAAATTCTTCAGCACTCTCTGTGCCTGCAGTCAGCCCTTACCAGCTTTTCAACTCTCTTAAAGGTACAGTACACACTTATACTTCATAACACCTTCATCAGGTGATGGGAGCATGAAGGAGCAGTGCTCTGAAAGTTTGTGATTTCAAATAAACCTGTTGGACTATAACCTGGTGTAATTGAACGTCCACCCCAGTCCAACCCGGCACCTCCAATAATGACTACTTTTAAAAACAGGCTGTTTTAGCACTGTGGTTGAGGGATTCAAATAGTTCTGAAAAAAGATACAAATAGATTTGGTAGATGGCATTATATCATTTGGAGAGGAAAGAGAGATTGAGATAAGGGACAGTAGTTTGCAAGGACAGTGGGGGTTAAGGGAAAATTAAGTTCAGGGAAAAAAAAAGTCAGCTTCTGGGCCAAATATGCCTCCAAAGCCAAACAGAAATTGTTGACTATTTCACAAGGTACCAATTTTATGACAACAAAAGAAAAAGAAATTACAGTTGTTCAAGAACACGTCTCACCTTCTCAGGTTAACTAAATACTGATCTTCACATAAAACAAAGAAAACTTAAGTGTTAGGAGCCAATAATGTCAATATAAAATCTAAAAGCAGTGATCCAAAACAAGATACTTGGTACCTGTCCTTCTGAGTTAATAGTGCTGACAACACTGGCTGTCATATAATTGACCTGTTTTCTTTAAATAGCAAGAGAAAGAACTGAGCTTGCTTCTTGTTTTGCTTGAATGTACCCTGCAAGTACACACGTGTGTAATTGTTGATGACATGATTGAAATGACATCTCTGCTGTCATGATTATTGCAAGGCCAGCATGTGAATGATGGCTTCTTCCCGACATCGTCAACGTTAGTAGAGGGCAGGGTGGGATGAAAAGAGCATGCATGAGTTAAAACAAAAAGAAATTATGAAGCTAACTATGGTGCTTTAATATACTAGTCTATGCTGATGCGGACTTGTAGCGTGTATCTGTACACTCTTGTAATAACTGGCACCATTTTAAGTATTTATTTGTATCTCATGGTTTATCATCTAATTTACTTCACTGTAGTTTTACTTAACACAGCATTGTAAAACAAAAATGTTTTACTCTGTTTAAACAAGCACAAGCAATCAACTATCAACCTTCGAATAACGAGAAAATTGTTTTGATAAATAATTGACGAGTCAAATAATCGTTACAGTTCCATAAAATGCAAGGAACATTTTAATAAGTCAATAAAAAATGTAAATACTCTCTTAAACCTCATTAAGAAACAAGACATCCTTCATGAGCAATTCATTTTCCTCTGGGGAGATGAGTTACATTGGCTTGAATACATACTGTTTATGCAATTATGTCTCCAAAATGCTTCAGGCTGTAACATTGTGATTTACTTGAGTGTATACTTATTATTCGATGCTTGTCTACACAGAGAAGCTGCAGTGGGCTGAATTGTCCAGAATGACTTCTGAATATATAATACATTTCTGTTATGAAGCTTCATTATTAATACTTTTTTTAAGAATTTCTGTTCAAGTGCTTGCCAATAATGGGCTCAATTGAAAAGACTGAATACAAAATCCAGGACTATATTTTCTAACAAAATATGGCTACTAAAGTGACATTTATTTTATTGAAATCACATGGCTTAAGCTAATTGCTTGGAAATATTTATTGGAAATCACATGCCTGGGATTATGGTTTTGGTTTGGATATTGTTTGGCATTTACCTGCACCCTGAGGAAGAGAAACTGTCTAGCTTATCCTCTTTCATTCCAAGAACTGAATAGAATAGATTGCAAAATATTTGATTTCAAGCAATATTCTTTTAGATTAAAATGCATCATAGGTAAAATTCATAAGGGCATACCTAGTATACTGCTTACTCACAATGCACCTCCCCATTTCTTTCTTTCCAGTCAGTTCAATGGAATTAGATAGGCTGTGTAACAGGTAGTTGATCTGCTTCTGCTTTTTTTTAAAAACGCCACAAAGGTTAAGCTTTGCTGTCATATTCTGGTTGCAAACAGAGGACTTGATTTTCATTCTTGATTCAGGAGTCTGACATTAGAATAAATTTTGGGTCCTGCTTTTAACCACCATGCACTGATTTTTCAATGAAAGACTAATCAACAGGCAGAGGATATGCTCGCATTCTCACAAGGATGATGAGTGAGCTTCAAAAAAAAGAGAGGCGAATTAGCGCTGAAGGAGCTGCAGTGAGCTCTGACAAACTCTTTTAAAAAAAGGCAACAGTCATAGTTGTTAGACCACCATTGAGAGCGGGGAATTCCTTCATAGAGCAGCTATGGCTGAAACTGTGGCTATGTAGGTCTGGCAGCTGCAGGCTGAAGAGGTCCTCAAGTTAATTCTGGACTGTTGGAAGGTTACTGGAGGCAGGCCCCCTCAGAGTAACTATTAACATTTATGTTAATAGTTTCCACCGACCAATCATTTGTTTCCATAAAACAGGCCCAAGATAGGAAGATGCTAGCAATAGGGCAAGCTGGTGGACACTGCTTAACTCTGAGGGGGCCTGCCTCCAGTAACCTTCCAAAATCCAACCCATGGAATCACAACAAATATGTCAACAAGGAAGGTCATTAGATCAACTTAGCTCATTTACCTGCAAATAATTTAAGTTCCCCTTAGCACAGCATCCAAGTCATTGAGTCATGGAAACAGACCCTTTGGTCTAACCAGTCCATGCCAACTATAATTCTGGATCAGTGGTGCTGGAAGAGCACAGCAATTCAGGCAGCATCCGAGGACAGGCAAAATCGACGTTTCGGGCAAAAGCCCTTCATCAGGAATGAAGGGCTTTTGCCCGAAACGTCGATTTTGCCTGTCCTCGGATGCTGCCTGAATTGCTGTGCTCTTCCAGCACCACTGATCCAGAATCTGGTTTCCAGCATCTGCAGTCATTGTTTTTACCATGCCAACTATAATCCCAAACTAAACTAGTCTTACCTGCCTGCACTTGGCCCACATCCCTCAAACATTTCTTATTCATGTATTTATCCGAATGTCCTTTAAACATGGTAACTGTACCAGCAATCACCACTTCCTCTGCAAATTCATTCCACACATGAACCACATTCTATATAAAAAAAAGCCCCCATGTCTTTCTTAAATCTTTCTCCTCTCTTTTAAAAATATCCCCCCCCACCCCCGAGTCTTGAAATTCACCACTATAAAGAAAAGACACCTACCATTCACCTTTTCTATACCCCTCGTGATTTTACAAACCTCTATAAGCTCACCTCTCAATTTCTTCAAACTCCAGCGAAAAACTCCCAACCCCTCCAGCCTCTCCTTATAATTCAAGCTCTTCATTCCTGGCAACATCCTTGTAAATCTTTTCTGAACCCTCTTCAGCTTGATAATATCCTTCCTATAATAGAGTGACCAGAACTGGACACAATACTCCAGATGCTGTAAGTGAGGAAGGATTTTCTCATATCTATCGTATAATCACCTTCAGTTAAGAGTCTCAGGAGGTATTGTGGAGTAATGTTCTGGATCTACCTGTTCTGTCCTGTTAACTATCCAGCAAACCTCCATTAGGTCATCCGTCCTGTACCTTCTTTGAAATTCTATGAAATTGTCTCTAACTCAAATGTTAAGCACTGAATTTTCAACTTGTGTCTTCTTTGCACTTGCATTTTATTAAAAAGAAAAAGGACATACAGTAGTATAATAGTGAAAGTGTGCTGTGCCCAGAGCAGTATGTGGCAAGAATGTGATGAATTTTAAATTTACGTTCCATTCTGATTCTTTTGATTGTTGCACCCTATTCAACATTGAACATTAAAACCACTAAAATTTCATTAAACTTTATTCTAAGTGAATTTGATATTATTTGTGAGATGTTTGTCACTCACTCTTTCTTCTTTTCATGCTTTGTATCAAATTTAACTTGGCACTTTTCATACATTGCAGATACCAGGCTGTCTCCTCCAAGATAACTGCTGAATGCAGTTCACCATCAAATACTGTCTGCCAGAGCATTCCAATCAACTGTAAACCTCCTTTATTAAGCTTTGCTTATCTCTAATTACTGGGCTTGCTGGACCTTTTCAGAGGGCATTTAAAAGTCAACCACATGGCTTTGTACCTAAGACACAGCTTCAACCCCAATGTTCATTAACCACCTTTAGTTGGCTTTTTCTTAAAGCATTGTAATAAAGATGGTAAAGTGCTCGCATGGTGTTGTTAGATGGGAGTTTCTATATGTTCAAGTCTAGGTAACAATATTGTTCCCTTGTGCTCAGTGCTGGAAATTGTGGGTTTGGAAGTTATTGCCAAAGGACCCTTAGCAATCCTTGGCATGTGTCCTGCACATTGTTTACACATAGCAGCCATGGTGCTGTGATGACAGAAGGAGTGGATGTTTAAGGTGATGGATGGACTGTCCATCAACTGGGCTGCTTTGGTCATAGCCAAGTTTTTTTTTGAGTATGACTTCTACATTGTAATTGGTGAGAAAACTTTGAGAAACGGGAGGAGAGCCATTCGCCACACAATAGCCAGCATTTGACCCATTCTATAAACCACAATATTTGAGGATTAGCTCAGTTGAGTTTTGATCAATGGTGATCCTCAGGATGAGAATATTAATGCTAATGTCAAAATAAAGTGGTTAAACCCTCTTGATTAAGATGACCTAACAATTACATGGCATGAACTATACTTGTTACTTGCTATAGTGTGGCTGTATGGCTATTATGTTTTTGAGAAATTGTAAATGCAGCTGAACACTGCAATCCTTAGCAAAAAACGACATTTAAACTTAGCTTAAGCGAAAATCTTTAATCAAATCTATTTCACAAGGGATAGAAGTCATTGCAACTGACCTCAACTGGGATTGTATTTTAAGTTTTTATGCAAGAGGACAAGAAATTTGATTGTGTTGAACCCATTTTACAGAAAAAGCAGTATTTTAAGATCATAAAATGGATGCTGCATGTTCATATCATAGCAGAAAAGTCAATGCCCACCATATTGGATTTGGCTGTTCAAGAAATGACCAGAACATACAACTGATAAGATCAATGGTCTTGTGAGATAGGTCATGAGTCTGGTTGGAGAGGGTGTAAACTAAGTAGCCAAGTGAGGAAGCAGAGTATTATATATGGAAGTAGAAAAGAAGAACTTTATTGCATTATGTATTGGAGTATTGAGAGAATGAAGAATTCAGAGAAAAACAAGGAATAATATCAAGTGAACTTTGAAATAGAAAGAGGGATAACTTCAGTGGGGTGAAAAGGATTAAAAAAGCCAGGATTAATAAAAACAAAGGTTGTTGGAAAAGGGTGATCTTGAAGTCAGAGCTATAACTGGTACATGTCAAATAAATTCCAAAGAGATGAAGAGACAGCATGGTGGCACAGTGGTTAGCACTGCTGCCTCACAGCGCCAGAGACCCAGGTTCAATTTCCGTCTCAGGCAACTGTCTGTGTGGTGTTTGCACATTCCCCCAATGTCTGCGTGGGTTTCCTCTGGATGCTCCGGCTTCCTCCCACAGTTCAATGTGCAGGTTAGGTGGATTGGGCATGCTAAATTGCCTGTAGTTTTAGGTGAAGGGGGTAAATGTAGGGGAATGGGTCAGGGGAATGGGTCTGGGTGGGTTGCACTTCGGTGGGTTGGTGTGGACTAGTTGGGCCAAAGGGTCTGTTTCCACACTGTAAGTAATCTAATATAGTAATCTAAAATCATACGGTTGAGGAACATGGGATGATAGAGCATATGATGAATAAAAAAAATGTGTTTGAAGCACTAAAATTAATAGCAAAATATTGTGGATGCTGGTAATCTGAAATAAGAAGAGAAAGTGCAAGGAATATTTCCAAATTTCCAACAACAACATTATCATATTTCAATGTTAGCACTTAATTCATTGCTACCTTTCTCCTACAGGTGCTTACCCTGATGGTATCCTGTCTTCCATCCAACGAGATTTCTGCTTTTCTCTTTTCCTTGTTCACTTACAATGCTTTCTTGTTTCCTTCTGATATTTAATATGGCGGCTTACAAAATTCAATTCCAGAGCCATACGTCCTTCCTTAGCAACTACCTCCAGTTCCCAAGCTGAAGTTCTATCCTTCACACTTCAAATCCACCAGGATTACAGTTCTCTTGTAGGTTTTTATTCTTGCTTTTCCTGGTCCCATCAGGTTTGCTCTGGATATTGATAAGCCAAGATAGTTCCACCAATGGGATATGCCCAATTTTTCTTTATTGAAGTAAAGTGCACCGCAAAAATACCACAATAATAGTAATCCATCAAAAGCTCACCCGTACAATGCTTCCAATTGCAAGTGACCTGGTTCATGTGGCCTTGTCCAAAGGTTAGATCAATAAAGGTGATCAGCCTGCTTGGTCCCAAACTGCAGTCATTGATCAGATGACTCCCAATCCAGAGTTAATTAGCGATTGTTCTGATGCACATTCTGTTCTATGTCTTTCTATTCAAGTAACTTGTGTTCAAACCTTGACACTGTCCAGTCTTCTTGATTGGTTTGACCACTGGAAAACATCACCAGTATGTCACATCTTCCCACAGCCAGTTAATCTTTTTCTCATTAAGACAATTGCTTGTTTTCTCTAGAAAGAGGCTTATCTTTTGGTTTAATGAGCCCTGACCTCAGGCCAGCCTGCTCCGGTTGCTCAGATAAGCTAATTCCTTGCAGCTTTTGTGTCATCTGATCACTGGTATGATATTTATGCAGCATAACTCGGTGATTCACTGCATTTAATTCTGCTGACAAATGGTGTATCACATCTAGTGCCCTCCCTTTGTTTTAAATCAGAAGTTCAGCCAGATACAGTGTCACCAGTTCAATTCATCACTTGCTGAGCTATAAACACATATATCCCTTTGGAAAACACACATAAGGCACTGCCCCACTGATTAACCTTTCCATAGGCCAAGCTTCATATGTTCATAGGCTAGCAAATTTAGGGTTAATACCTACACACGGAAACATACATATTCCATGGACTACTGTTTTCCCTACTTTTCAAAGCTGTGATCATTGGCACGTGATGCTCACTCATACAAGCTCTCTTTCCACTAGTTCTGACTCACACTATCTCAATGTTGTCCTGGTCTCCAGTATGATTCCATTCTTTGTTTCATCTGATGCTCTGACAGATACTTTCTCTCTTCAGAAGTTAAAGTTGTTGACAATCACTTGATAATGAATGTGATTGTCCACCTAGAAAGATATGTAGACTAATGCATCTCTAGAATATTCTTCCCCTTCACTTCCCTCTGATCCCATCCTTTCTCTAATACCACTTCTTGCTCTGTTTTCAATCTCTGATGCTGAAAAGCTTTACTTAGCAAAGGACCCAATTTTATCCTTTTACAAACCCATTTAAACAAATTCCCAGTTCACACGACAATGAGTTCTTGTTCCACTTCCTTTACCTTGTTGGATAATTCTTTGATCAGGAGTTCTACCTCTAACCAGCCAACCAATGACCTCACTCCAATATTTTCACTCCACCTGGGACTCCTTCCTCTGGCCTCTTGATCGTCTCAGTAAGAACCATCAGCATTCATCAACAGTCTTCATTTTTTTCTCCTTACTCAGTCTAACCTGCCTTGCTCTGAACATGCAGCATATTTGAAGAAGAGTTATATTTGACTCAAACCTTTATAGCTTTGCTTTTCTCTCCTCTGGTGCTGCCAGAATTGCTGAGTGTTTCCAAAATTTATCCTTTTACAAACCCATTTAAACAAATTCCCAGTTCACACGACAATGAGTTCTTGTTCCACTTCCTTTACCTTGTTGGATAATTCTTTGATCAGGAGTTCTACCTCTAACCAGCCAACCAATGACCTCACTCCAATATTTTCACTCCACCTGGGACTCCTTCCTCTGGCCTCTTGATCGTCTCAGTAAGAACCATCAGCATTCATCAACAGTCTTCATTTTTTTCTCCTTACTCAGTCTAACCTGCCTTGCTCTGAACATGCAGCATATTTGAAGAAGAGTTATATTTGACTCAAACCTTTCTCGCTTTGCTTTTCTCTCCTCTGGTGCTGCCAGAATTGCTGAGTGTTTCCAAAATTTTGCAATTTCTATTATTCAAGTCAAGTAAATTCTACAAGTAAAATCCGAAACAGTCACAATAAGTTGAGTGGAGAGGTGAAGAAGAGAATAAGATTTCAAAAGAGAGAAGATGAGAACGACAATTAGCTTAAAAGATAAAAAGCTACTGGTGTGCAAATAGTAGGCAGCTTGTAAAATGCAGAGTCCTGATTAGAGTGGTGCTGGAAAAGCACAGCAGGTCAGGTAAAATCCAAGGAGCAGAAAAATCGACGTTTTGGGCAAAAGCCCTTCAACAGGAATAGAGCTCTCCAGCACCACTCTAATCTAGACTCTGGTTTCCAGCAAAGGCAGTCCTTGTTTTTAACCGAGCTAGTAAAATGCAGCTGGGTCCTATTAGAAATAGTGAAGTGGCAATGATATGATGACCTCATTGGCTTTTTTTTAAAGAAAGTGTTTCCTTTGTTTCTGGATCTGTTGCCTTCATTTATTCTCCTTCTATGGACATCTGCATATTACGGCAAAGTTTTAAACAATAGGTATTTCCAGACTATCTGGAGGACTTCAAGCAGTCCAAATGTTTTCATTCAGTCTTCTCACTCTGATGTCTTTTGTAGATAATGAGAACAAACTTGTATGGCTTCAACGAGTTCAGAGCTCACATCACTGTGACAGAACCTGTCAGCATTTTCTGCTTCACTTTCCATATGTTAAGAATCGAGTATTGTCGATGGTGTCTCACCCTCTGTTCCATCTCACTTCTGTAGGAATGCCAGAGTTAATTGAGTCACAGAACTGTTGCTTTTTATCTTAGAAGACAAGATAGCGGTTGTTGATATGAGAGTGGCATTTCTGTTTTGAATGGAACAAACATCAAACATTACATTCTAACCCTGATACAGTATACACCAACAAGTGATCTGCATCACAGCCAGAACTATGTTAGCTGTGTTGAAGATGCCGTTCAGAGAGTTATGTTTGGTGATAATCACATCCAGCTGGTTCCAAATCCCTGATCTTGGATAGTGCTCGGTCCCCTTGAGGCAAGGCTTGTTTTGAAAGAAGATGGTACTAGTTCATAAAGTTTGTGGTAGCAGAAAATCTCTTCTATCTATCACATTTATCTTTATAAGATCATGATGTCTAGGATAGGAGGCCCACGTTGCATTATCAGTACCTGTTCTTGCATTGAAATTCCCCAGCGGGTAAAGATGTTTTGGCATAGAATCTGTTGGCAATATTATCAAACTCCACAACTCATAGAACCCTACAATGTGGAAGCATTTGGCACATTGAGTCCATACCAACCCTCTGAAGAGCATCTCATCCAGCTCCCTCCCCACTCTATTCCTGTAACCCTGTATTCAACACATCATAAACCTAAATTACACTGCTATTTCAGGAATATCTAATTACAAATTGAAAAAAAAATGCTGAACAAGTTTAAAAGTTGAAAAAGAATGGTGTAATTTATTCTGATTTGTTGCTGAGTCAACCTATCTCTTGCTGGAGTTCTGAGCAGATATTGGGAGACTGTGGCTCTATTGATAGTGTCCTTGTCTCTAAGTCGGAAGATTGATAGGTTCAGGTTTAAATCTTTGAATATGAACAGACAAATCTGGCTGTTGTTCAGTGCTGTGCTGAGGGAATAGTACTGATATTCAGATGTGTTGCCATCTGAAATCCAATCTGCTCCCTCAGATTGATGTAAAAGTTCCCAGGGCAATATTTCAGAGAAGAACAGAGCAGTTATCCCTGGTACCCTGGCCAGTATTTATCCATCGATCAACATTACTTTATTAAATTATCTGGTCAATTTCTGTAATGCGTTTTGGAACATTTTGAGGTTATGAAAAGTATAACATAAATGCTAGTCTTGTCTTCCCTCCCTTATGGAAGTTCAGAGCCATCCCAGAATAACAGGATTAAAGCAAGATTTAAATTCACTCTCCAAGTGAAGCAATCTCTATCAATACCCTAGTGTATCAGTACACTAATATTTAGTGAACTCTGAAGAGAAATTCAGGTGTTTTGCTAACATCAAGTACTGGGCTGAGCCAGTATTTCTAATAACATTACTTTTTCTGTTTGTCCTTCGTAAACAGAATCACTTCTGTCTTTTACATTCCAATGTTCACCCATTGGAAATACATCTTGATGGTATTGGTTTGTCATGTGGTTCATTCAGTGTATAGCATTTTCGGGAGAAATGACAGACACTCATACGATGGCACCAGTTTAACCATGAGATCTGTTTTTATATGGCTCTTTCTATAGAAAACAAACGGTCTCCTTCAATGATACTTACCCTCCACTGTCTCTTTTTCTACTGTGAAGAACATCTACTCTTTCACTTCTGTTGTCCCGATAAGTGAGTTAGCATCATTATCATTCCTTTTACCTCTCCAACTTCTGTGTGTGTGCAAACAAAGGTCTCTTACCACCTTGGTGTCCATGGGTTAATTTGTAAGTAGTGGCTTCTCTTACTTTAGAAACAATGCAATCTTCTTGGTTAGACCTTCTTCCTTAAGAAACACTGCTTTTAAGTCCTTCCATTAAGATTAACTTCCTAATATTATCAAAACTTTGCTCAATTTTCAAGGCCTAACACCATCCGTCATTTCTTTATCTTTAATAAATACTCCTCTAGATATCTGCTTCTTGGAGGCTACTTACTTGCCTGAACGTTTTTGATTTTTATTTCCATTTCTTTTATGCTCAGCAGGTCTAACTATATTATAATCTCCAAACTATTCATTTGGATAGAGTTAACTAAACCATTAATTATTTTCTTACCAAAACATTTTGTTGTTAAAATTTACTAAATTTTGTAGGCCATTGTTACATTGTAAACATTTTCTCCAAAGATACAAAATCTTTATGTGGAGAATGGGGAAATTGCACATTCTCCCTGTGTCTGCGTGGGTTTCCTCTGGGTGTTTCGGTTTCCTCCCATAGTCCAACGATGTGCAGGCTAGGTGGATTGGCCATGCTAAATTGCCCTTAGTGTCCAGGGGTGGGTTAGCCATGGTAATATGTGGGGTTATGGGGATAGAGTAGGATGCTCTTCAGAGGGTTGGTGTGGACTCAATGGGCTGAATGGCCTCAAACCACACTCTCGGATTCTATGATTCTATGAAAATACATTTCAATTCAAGCTGTATTTTATCTAGATTACTTTTCTCTTCCTCAAGATTCAGATGCTGAACCAATACATCAACAATATCTGCCTTTTTGGCACTTACTATTAAATCTATTCCGATTTCTCTGCTACTGTCTTCAAATTAACCTTTGTTAATAGCTGGAAGGCATTCTTCAGACAGGATCTATCACTTGACGAATGCTACCACAATAGACATAGCCGTATTCACTTTCCTATAACATAACAAATGTCACTGTGAAATATTATCTGCTTAACCCCTGGCTATTCCCACTGTTCTTTTCACAGTTTCTTGATTTGAATCCCATAAAGTATCTTCAATTTTTTTCGATCCCCATAGAGACGGGTAACTTTAAAAATGACATTTGAATTTCCAATGACTAAGACCACATGTTATTTTCAAGTTTTGAGACTTTGACTGTAACAAGCAAACTAAAAATCATTTTAAACGAGCAGACGTTATCTTACACAACCTGTACTCTGAACTGCAGAAAGGTTTCCCCCCATTTAACTTTTAAAATGACCAAAAATTTCCCAGTACTGGTATTCTTTCTATTTACTTTAAGTAAATCTCTCATTCTCCAGGATCCAGCTAAAAACTACTCTCAGGCTGAATCTGACAATGTTTTGGCCCAGGGTAATTTTTGTCAACTTTCAGGATGGGTGTGGCTCCATGACGCTGAGTGAATTGTCTCGTGCTATCGTCTGAAATTTACCTCATGAACTACCTATCATGGCCTTGTGCCACCTCTCTTATCTGATGCTAGTCAGATTCTTCCACTCACCATAGCCAGCACTATTTGTCCCTACTAGAGTACCCCGGACTACCCTGGGATCTCTGGAACCTGTGCCTCCTTTAAAAGCTTTCTAAGCCCTGACAGTGCAGAGTGACTGTGCACAGTTATTGACGTTTGTCCCAGACATAGCAGGCAAGGGGAAATTTGTGTCTTGCTTTATAGATAAGAGCTTAGAGCAGGGGTGGGGAACCTGCGGCCTTAAGGCAGCATGCGGCCTACTAGGCCATTGTGTGTAGCCTTTTGAATGAATCCAAATTTGGCAGAACAAATCTTTTACTTTTTATTAATTTTTTTTTTCATCCTTTATTATCTTTATTTTAATCTTAAAATGAATGTATTTAAAATACCAGAGAGTAAAAGAAAATTCAACGAAATTATCCTCACAGACTGACTGCCACAATTAAAAAAATGTGAATTTTGAAGAATATATAATTGAAGTTTCTTGGATGCGGCCTTATTAGATTACAAGTAACATAATGCGGCCTTCCAACATGAAAAGGTTCCCCACCTCTGGCTTAGAGGTCCTGGTGGATGGGGAAATGCCAAGGAGGAAGTGCCAAAGGATGCCACAGCACAGGACCTTGTCAGTTTGGTCCAAATTTGCCATCTGGATCCATATGGTCTCTGTCTTCTGGATGAATACACAGCAGTGAAGGATGATGGTCAGTGATGTCCTCCACTCAACCAGAATAAACATCATTTTCACTCTGTTACCTCACACTCACTCTGTCTCTGGTACTGTATCCACTTCCCACCAAGGATCATGCTTTGCCACTCTCACTATTGTCTACAACATCTGTCTCACTCACCTTCACCCACCCAGTGCCCTAATACTACAAAGCCTGTATGGCCTCTGCACTGAGAACTCACTAATGTGCCAGCTCCAGCACTAACAGCCGTGCCAGATATTTTCATCTCACTCAATACCTTCCTGTCTCTCAGTCCCAGAGAAAGCAGCCTGCAGAAGGACAGAAAGAGCCAAGATAAGTTTTCAGCTCCTCACCAACCTCCTCTTGTCCCTCCACCATGAGGAGAGGAACTTGATCCTGACTGCCTCGAGATGTGCCACTTCTAATGCTTTCAAAACATTTGTGCTGAATTAATGTTTCTCTTTTCTGAAGGTTGGTGTGTACCATACAAGCAAACTTCAAACTTTGGATTTATCTGTCCCACAAGGGATCATGAAATTGTTTCACTATATTCAAAAAGATCTGAGGGAAGCAGAGTTAAGAGAGTTCTTTTAATGTGTATGTTTCTATTTTGCTGTCTGGGCTGCCACTTGCTCGGTTAGTTCACGGAATTGGTAAACGTGTGATGATTTTACTGAATACAGATGTATCCCCAGATTTCAGAATTACAGCATTGAAAGGTTGCTGTACTAAGACACATAATGCATGCTTGATGAAATCTAACATCGCATGAATCTTGTCCAGCTGGTTGCAATTGCAGACTATCATCTTGTTGTCTCATGGCTGCACTGAGAACGCAGAACTGTTTAATCTCTTGTGTTACCAAGAGATAATAACTGCAAATGTCCAAGGAGTTTTTTCTCAATGTGTTACTGCTATACATGGGGGCAAAAGCTGCCTTATACAATTATACAGATATTGGCTCTCCTCCATTGACCTTGGGCAAGGTCTCAGACATGCGTAAAGAATAATGTACACTTAAACAAGTCTCTACTTTCTTTTTGTAAGGTACAAGTCCCATTGCTTTGCCGCTATAAAAGGACATGAATTGGCCATTTGGTTGCCAAGTTGCTGTTACATCACTACATCTATATTATCACTTTTGCTATGTTATTTACCCAGTGATCATCAATAAGTTAACTGGATAGTGAAGAAGATTAGAATGATGCTGGAAAATCACAGCAGGTCAGGCAGCATCCGAGGAGCAGGAAAATTGATGTTTTGGGCAAAAGCCCTCCATCAGGAATGAATGATGAAGGGCTTTTGCCCCAAACTTCAATTCTCCTGCTCCTCGGATGCTGTCTGACCTGCCGTGATTTTCCAGCACCGCTCTAATCTTAACTCTGATCTCCAGCATCTGCAGTGCCCACTTTCACCTGGATAGTGAAGAAGACATTTGGAATGCTTGCCATTATTGGTCAGTACATCAAGTATAGGAATTGGGAAGGCATGTTGTGGCTGTATAGGACATTGGTTAGACCACAATTGGAATATTGTGTGCAATTCTGCTGTAGGAAGGATGTTGTCAAACTTGAAAGGGTTCAGAAGAGATTTACAAGGATGTTGTCAGGGTTCATGGTTTTGAGCTATCGGGAGAGGCTGAATTGACTGGGGCTATTTTTCCTGGATTGTTGGAGACAGAAGGGTGACCTGATAGAGGAGTATGGGTAGGGTAAATAGACAAGATCTTTTCTCTGGGGTGAGGGAGTCCAGAACTAGAGGGCATAGGTTTTGGACGGGAGGGGAAAGATATAAAAGCAACCTAAGGGGAAATGTTTTCACGCAGAGGGTGGTACGTGTATGGAATAAGCTGCCAGAGGCAGTGGTAGAGATTGGTATAATTACATCATTTAAAAGGCATCTGGTTAGTTATATGATTCAGTAGGGCTCAGTGGGATATGGGCTAAATGCTGGCAAATGGAACTAGATTAATTTAGGGTATCTGGTTTGCATGGACTAGCTGGACTGAAGGGTCTGTTTCTATGCTGTAAATGTCTATGACTATGACTCTATGTCTAAAACCCAGAAGTGGAAGTGCTTGTTACAGGAGATGTGAACTGAGTTGTTGGCTGTGGTCTTTCAATTCATTGAACCTTCGTCTGTGAGCATCCACTAGAATTCAGGCTGTAAGATAACGTGCTCATAAAATATATTGTGCATTTTTGTATTATACACAAATGTACATCAATAAGCATACGTGGAATAAGTGATTGGAGCAAACCTAAGTTCTGGAAAGATACCCAGCTCCACACTGCTTATGTTTCTGTTCTCATATTGTATACTATTCATAAATGTGATCAATTTTAGAACGCTTATATTGGAGAGCTGGGATATAGTGTAATCCAGCCTACATGATCAGTCTCACACATCACCTTAAACAATCACTCCCTCACTGCACAGTGGTTTTGTGTACCATGTACAAAATGCAGGAATTGATCGAAATTCTTTCAATAGTGCCTTCCAAGCCCATTGGCATCTATGTGGCACTGCAAAACACAGGACAAATCCAACCAAACCAATTACTGTCCTATCGGGCTACTCTCTATCATGAGCAAAGCAATGGAAGGTGTCATCAGCAGCACTATCAAACAGAACTAACTCAGCAATAGCCAGGTTGCTGAAATTGGTTCCATCAGGCCCACCCAGCTCCTACACTCAATACAGTTTTCATCCAAACATAGACAAAGGAGCTGAACTCCAGAGGGGGGAGGAGAGTGACTGTCCTTCACATGAAGTCTGCCTTTGACTGAGTATGGGATTTTATTAGCAGAACACCAATTTCTGCTTGTCTGCTATATATAAGGAAAATGACCCAGGAGGGTGGCTCAGACTGACAGCATTTGACTAAGGCAATGATCTTTTAAAGATGGTGCTGGCACCAGGGATCCTTGGCTGTCATGGCATACCCTGGCAGTGGCAGAGAGTTCTAACTATGAGAGAAGCAAGTTATTACTGGACAAAGGGTGCCATAGGGTTGGAAATTAATGAGGCTAGTTAGGGATCATAGCACAGAAAACCCACTAGATCTCTCAGAGAGAAACTCATGAAAATGACACTAGGCTAAAATAACATAAGGTTCAGCCCATTATCATCAATATTAACCATATCATTTTAATATGGACCTTAATTCATTAATAAATTAAACTCTCCAGCAGCTGTGGGATTGAATATATGGCTCGAGATCATTAGTTAATAGGATAATGGATTGATAGTCCAGTGTCCTCAACACTAAGCTAAACTCTTGAAGTAAGCAATAGCTAATTCCAAACCTACTGTATTACTCTTGAAGATTCAAACAACTTTAGAAAGCATTAAAATATCTTTCTTCTTTGGCAGTCCCACAGGGTTGAGGATAACTTGCTTTCACTCCTGGGGTGTGGGCTGTGCAGTGGGCTGAACAATCCACTTCAACACAACACTGTTTTCCCTGGCCAAAATCTCTGTCTCAGTCTTAGTGCAGTACTCCAGCAAAGCTCAGTGCAAGCTGGAAGTGCAGCACCTCATTTTCCGCTTGGGAATTCTACAACCTTCTGGACTCAATATTGGTTTCAACAACTTTAAAGCTTCATGCACCATCTCCCTTGTCCTTACTCCAACTCCAACACACCAGGCCTTCTTATCACATAGTCTGCTAATACATACAACCCATTGTTAGTCAATAATAGTCCCCATTAGCAGCTATTCATTCTCCTAGGCTGACTATTATCTCAGATAATAACTTCAGAATAAAGAGGTGCCAATTTAAGACTGAGGTGAGGAATAATAACTTCTCACAGAGGATTGAGCATGTTTGGAACTCCTTGCCAAATTATCCATTCCTTCGTCTGTCCAACTGTTCTTCTCTCTGTTTATGCTCTATCTCCACCTATTGCTTACTCCCTACCCTTTCTTCCCCATCTTATCTTCGGCATAAAATGCATCTTTTTTCTTAGCTACTATCAGTTCTGAAGAAGGGTAACTGGACTGGAAATGTTAACTCTGATTTCTCTCCACAGATGCTTCCAGTCCTGCTGGTTTTTTCCAGCAATTTCTGTTTTTTTGTTGCTGAATAGCCCGATTCTGGAGCCACAGACTCAGCCACAGGGGGCGCTGTTTGATGAGGTAGGTGAGTAGGAGCTCTGGATTCTGAACACTTTTTCTATTGCTTGGCTAGGCCTTTGTGTGCTCCATGCAGTGACGTTTGAAATATTCTCCCTTTGCAGATGCTTCTTTTCCACCTCTAGGGCAAGCAATTCCCTTGGTCAATGGGGTCATTGCATTTGTTTAGAGAGACTTTAAGGGTGTCCTTGCAACATCTCCTCTGTCCTCCTCATGATTGCTTACCACTGTGGAGGACAGTGGTTGTTTAGGGAGTTTGTGGACAATGTGGTCTGCCTATTGAAGCTGTTTGGGCCTGGCCATTGCCTTGTTAGTGACTTGGGAGAGGACACTCACACTGGTAAGCCCATTCTACCATGGATTTCCAAGGTTTTACGAGATAGCATTGGTGATAAACCTTGAAATTTAATCCGAGGCCTATTAAAATATGGAGGAATGTAGCAATAGCCTGAAGAAATCAACTTGCACTAAAAAAGTAAATAGATGTTGATTTGTTTAAATTAACACTGGGTGGAAGTTCATTCCTGCTGTTTTAATGCATATTCAGATAGTGAACCTAGAAAGTGTGAAATAGAAATAATAGGTATAAAGAGTCAATTTGATTATCCAGCATTTGATTATCTGAATTTTGGATTACCCGGCAAGATCGTGAGGTCTCGCATTTGATTATCCAGCATTCGATTAACTGAATGAAATACTCCCCTTTTGTGTCCTTCGGATAATCAAGGTTCCTCTGTACTTGTTGATGAGTAAATGTATGGGATGTATTTGAGGATGCTGAGAGAAGTAAGTGTGAAAATTGTCAATATGCTGGACATAATCTTCTCATTTCCTTCGACATTGCTGGGTGGGCTTGAAGGGATTGTGCCAGGTGATTGGTGAATTACAAATGTTGTATGTTTATTCAAATGAAGTGGAAGGATATGTCATCTTAAAGTTTGTGGTCTAATACTCAATCACTCATTGTGGATTAATTTATTTAAAACAGTAAAACACAAAACAAATTGTAAAGTCGACATTGAAGCAAACCAATTGATTTCTGTGTTTGTGCAGCGTGCAGACTGCCAGGCAGAGTTACAACATGCTCAACATAAGGAGTCCAAAGGTAAAATCTCTTCAAGCCAATGTATATATACATCAAACCCCTCCTTTCCAAAAGAATGTTGAACTATTTAGAATAATCAGTGAGCCTATGAGTGTCTGTAACATATAGGTAATTCACTGATTTGGGAAGATTTCGCAATGGGGGATTGTCTGGAGGAGCAGCTGATTGTTCAGTTTTCAGTGAAATTGTCTGTCAGTCTTGTTTGTGTTGACAAACCTTTCTTTCATGGACTGCAATCACTGTGCCAGAACTTGCTTACCCTGACACACCACAGCCAAAATTTGTTTCAGATTAACCGCTGAATAATCTTATTCTCTTTGGTTTGGTTCAAATCCACTTGCAATTTATTGCTTCGTTCCTTCTCATTCTGAAGTTTCTGATTTTACTAATTATTCTAATTCAATTAAAGTTATAATCCTCTGGTATATTTTCTCCTTTATAACTTGCTCTAATAATTGTGCAGCCTCACTGGACCCTCTTCATGTTTGATTTCTTTAAAAGCCAAGCGTTCCACACACATTTTGCTACTTTTGGGTGTTGGGATGTTTTGTTTACTCTGTTCGCTGCATCCCAATTTAAATTGTTGAGTTTTGTGAGCATTCTGCCAATATGCCTTTGACCCTCCCCTACTTGTTATTGATCCAAGAGACATCCCAAACATTTGTTTTTCTCACGTAAATTAAACTCTGCTCTTGATAAGAATCTGTCTGCTGCATTTTCAACATTTTCAAATTCTGTAGAGAACAAAAATTGTCTCAGGCACTTTAGCATGATTTGAAATATCGACCATGTGTTCCACCTGTAAGGTTAACTTGCTCGCTGACAATTCAATATGCCTTTTCAGCATAACATTTTCCACAACTGTTCACGATGTCATGTTAATGATAATCCCCTCACGTTAGAGAATGATTAATCCCATTGGTTAATTTATTTAAAAAACGGCAAAACATGTTAGAAGTTAAGTGACAGACATTATAGCATCCAGCTAATTTCTGCATGCACAGTTTACAGACCTGCAGCAGATTAACTGTCAGGCAGAGCTGTAACATTGTGTGTACACAACATATGGATCCTGTAGGGCAAGCCCTCTTGAAGGCAAGGTAGGCATAAAACAGAATAAAGTCAGCATCTGCAGTGGTGGGAAAACTTGCAGAAAAAATAATCTGAGACAATGTTAACAGTCATTTACACAAGTGTGGATTAATTAAGGAAAACAAGTATGGGTTTGTTAACTTAATTGCGTTTTTGAATCATGTAATAGAGTGAGATTTGATGATGATAATGTATTTAACATGATGTATCTATAGACGTTAACATCCCTCATAATAAGCTTCCCAACAGAGCTGAAGCTTGTAGAATGAAAGGGACAATGGCAGCATTGGTATGAACCTCAGTGACGAACAGGAAGAGAGTAGTGGTCAATACTGTATTTTGTTTGATTGAAGAATGATGTACAGTGGGTATTCCAGAGGTAGACATGAGAGCTGAGACAAACAAAAGCAGAAATTGCTGCAGAAACCCAATAGCAGACCTGCCAACAGACTCAGATGTCAGACCTTCCGAATCTCTCCAGCAATTTTATGTTTGTTTCAGATCTCTAGTATCTGCAGTTCTTTGTTTTATTTTAGTTTAATTTATCGTAGACATGAGGCCCACTGTATTCTTGACATAAAGTAATTAGTTAACACGGCTATACAAGACACAATTTCAATGTTTATTGATGAAACAAGCATTGTGAGTTGTCAAGAGGATATGGAGAAGTGTGAGGTCATGGATTTTGGCAAGTGGGATAGAAAGAAGAAATATAGACTCAATGGCACCATTCGGAAGAGTGGTGAAAGAGCAGAAAAATATAGTGGATACTGATTTTTTATTGAAAATGACAGAACAGTTTGAGGGAAAGGTGATCAAAAATTAGAGGGTCTTGGATTTCAATAATAGAGGTATTGAATAAGTAGTGACACTATGCAGAGCCTTTATGCAGCTCTGGTTATGACACAACTACAATACAGTGTTTGCTTCTGATCATCAGGCTTGTGGGAGGACTCTAGAAAGCGTGCAGAGGAGATCTATCAGAATAATCCAGATTTATTTTTTGACTACATAGTTAAGTTTGAGAAGTTGGTGTGTTATTCTCCTTAGGGCAGAGAAGGGGACATCTGATAAAGGTTGACAAGATTATGACAGGTTTAGATGAGGTATAGAATGTAAAGTTGTTTCCACTAGCTGCTGATACAAAGAATAGAGACCAAACATTAAGGTAAAAGATGTAAGGGGAATGTAAGGAAGTTTTTGTTAATTTTAGTGGTTTATATTGCACAGATGGCTAACAACCTGGAACTTATGGGGATGGAGATGGTGGAAATGGTAACAATTAATGATTTCAAAAGGAAATTGGGTGGCACTTGAAGAAAATAACTTTGGAAGTTTTGGTGTTAGAGGCTGATTGGTTTGCTCCATGTAGAATCAGTGTGCACTTGATGGGCTGAATAACCAACTTCTTTGCAATCAAATGGCTTTATGATACTATCACCCTTAAGAAAAAGTCAGGTGATGGAACAGGTGGATGTGCAGCAGATGAATTTCATCGTAGAGAACTTTGAACTTTCAGTATGAAGAACAAGGAGGGGCAATCCGAAGAAAAGTATAATCTTAAATTGAATGTGAGAACTCAGAGAGACTGGGGCATGGCACAGTGGCTCAGTGGTTAGCACTGCTGTCTCACAGCACTAGAGACGCAGGTTCGATTCCACCCTCGGGTAACTGTCTGTGCAGAGTTTGCACTTCTCCTTTGGATGCTCTGGTTTCCTCGCAAAGTCCAAAGATGCGCAAATTGGTGGATTAGCCATGCTAAATTGCCCCATAATGTCCAGGGATGTGCTGGCTAGGTGGATTAGCCATAGGGATAAGCAGGATTACTGTGATAGGGCGGGGGAATGGGTCTGGGTGGGATGCTCTTCAGAGGATAAGGATAGGCTGAATGGCTTACTTCCACATTGTAGGGTATTTGTCAAAAATGAAAAAACCTGGGCACGTGTGTATAAAATATTGAAGATGGCAGGGTACATATGCAAGATTCTAGGCTTCATTAATAAAGATATTGAGCATAAAAGCAAGAAATTTATATTGAACTGTTATGGAACACCAGCTTAGACCAAACAGGAGTATTGTGTCCAATTTTGGCACCAGAGAATAATGTACAAGAAACTCAATTATTCTCCACAGGAAAATGTTGAGAAGTGATTTTATGCAGGTGTTCAAACTAAAGGGCTGAGAGAAAGTAGATGGAAATAAGTTCTTCTTTTTGGTGGAAGTGTTGAGGAAAGCAGACAATGATTTAAAGTAGTTGACAACGGAATCAGCGACATACAGGGACAAAAACTATAAAGATTTGTATTTACGAAGTGTTTTTCATGAACATTGGATCTTTCAACTTTACAGTGAACAAAGCACTTCTTGAAATGTTGCAATCAAATGACAAAACCTCAAACTGTACCATGGTTGCTCAACACTGCGCTGGAATTTCAACCTTGATATTTGTACTTTAGCATTGGAGTAAGTCTCAAAACAAAAAGTTTGGAATTCTACCAATTGAACCATCACAGAAACCTGAAGTAAAAATCAATTTTTTAATGTGGTGAGTGCTCCAGATTTGGAATGTACTGGCCAAAAGTGTGGTGTAGGCATGTTCAACCCAGAGTTTCAACAGCCATAAACACTTAAAGGCGTAAAACCTTTAGTCTGATGGGGAAATGACAGGGATGTGGGAGTAACAGAATTGCTTTTGCAGTATCCTGGCTTAATGACCTGAATGGCCTCCTAGACAGTTGTATCATTTGATGGATCTTCTATGATCCCTAAGAGAAGGTTTCAGATGGAGTGTGGAAAAGTAGCAGGCCTAACATTAAGTTAATGTTGCACCGTGATTGGAGGTATAATTTACATGTTCTGCACGCACCCTGGCATGCCCAAAGGAAAAGGTGCGGTTGATACAAATCATTCATCTCGATGGAACCTCTAGAAGATTTCCCATCCATCTTTCAGGATCCAGGTGAGAAATTACTGAAGCACATGGAGATGTGTAAAGCCTACCACTTCAAGGAAGCCAAAGGGATTTCAACCCTGTGAGGAACTTGGTAGTGCCCTATTCTTTTGAGGAGAAATCCATTAATGTTATTTACCTGGAGGAACCCTACCATGGTTAGAGATATTGAAGGACTCCCACACATACATTAACACATGCTGAAGTGCTCTTAACTGCATCTAATGTGAAATGACTGCACCAGCTTGAGCTAGTAGATCTGCTCTCAGTGCAACAAAGGATATAAAACAACAATTAGAAAACAATTAAGCTATTAATCTCTTGTTACTTTGACCATCTCAGATTGGTTATAAGGAGAGAAAAGATTTTTATTATTGGTAGATGTAAAGGAGCAATAAACTTTTAGAGTGTCAGGTGGAACTTATTTTGATGGTGTTTTACCGAGTGTACACAGACCAGCTCTTGAATGACTGCTCTGTTATGAGAATCCCAGATGTACCATCCCCCCTTCAGTTTATCTGATCTGAATGCGGCCTTTATCAGTGTTACAGGAATTGCAGCAGCTTCTAATCATGTGATTTCATATCACTCTGAATCTTCTTTCTGTCAGCTATTTATTGAAGTTCTGTTGAAGAGCAGCATCCCTGATGACCCTTTTAACAGTGATTAGGCAATATTATTTGTCTACTTTTAGTCCTACCGTTTATTATTTGGAATGATAAAGCTTATTTTAATTTCTACTTCATTACGTTGATTTTTTTCTCATTTACCAGTCTTCCTCCAATACTTATCCTAGTTTTGCAAGCCTGTTCATTTTAATATTTATTTCATTTTATTAAGATGTATCCTAAAAATAATCATACATTGTTGTTTACATTAATTGGTTTTGTAATTAAAATACATCAGAGTTATAAAAATCAATAATTAATATTCAGGCCCAGAAACATTAACTCTGTTTTCTCTCCTCAGAATGCTGCCAGACCTGCTGAGTTTTTTCGAGCATATTCTGCTTTTGGTTCTGATTCCCAGCATCTGCAGTTCTTTTTTTTATATAAAAATTCATAGTAGTGTTCTTGTGTTGATTGCATGCTCCTTCTGGCCAATTACATTCATATACGAATGTATTTTGTTTATTTTTGAGACAACTTCATCCCGGCCCAATTGGTATCATTTTTGTTTCAGAATCAGAAGTGAATGTGCTCACATCACAGCTCAACATGGAACAAAGCATATGAGTGCAAAGCATGTGACTGAACTGTTCACAATACCTTCTGCCAGAAATGCTGAGTAGATGACCATTTTCAGGCTTCTGATAGCCCCACCATCACAGCAGCCAATCTTCAGCTAATTCAGTTCATGCCACATGATGTTAAGAAATGGTTACGTGAGCACACCAATGGTTATAGATTCTGACAACATCCTGACTGCAGGGCTGGAAACGTATTCTCCAGGACTGTCAGAAAAATGGATACAGAGAAAAGGAAGGAGAGAATGACTGAGCTTGTTCTGAGTTAGAATATAACCTAAGGTAATGCTGAAGAGCTCAACTAAAGCATGTCAATGTGGATTGAAGCAGATCACTTTTATAAAGTTTCTTCACAATTCTTTAGGTAATGATGAAATCCCTTTCACCATGAAATGAGTCCTGGGCAGCATACCCAATATGTGGCTAAAAAGTATCAAGGTGATCCAAGTACCAGGCAATGATCACATTCAACAAAAAAATGGAACCATTACATTCAATGGTAAGCTTTGCCATTCCTGAATCCCCATACTAAGAGGTCTCACCATTTGCCAGGAGCTCAGCTCATTGAGCCATGTCTATGTTATGGTGACGAGAACAGGTCAGAGGTTGGTTTTACCTCATGAAGTGACTCACCCCAATTCCCAAAAGCTTCTCCACCACCTGCAAGGCACAAGTCCAGAGTGATAGAATCTTCTCCACTTCCCTGACTGCAACTGCAACAATGCTCAAGAAATTAGTGCATCTGGAAAAATGACAGTCCTTCTGACCACCTCAAACATTCACTCTCTCATCCCCACTGTACCATGATTGCATTGTGTACTGTGTACCAGTGTATGGCCAGGCTGCTTCAGGTCATCAAGCATCTTTGATGAAACATCCCAAACCAGAGACGTCTTCTACCTAGTGTGATAAACCTGTTCTTTTGACAAGGTTAGATTGTCCCTGGTGTTTTTCAGAGAGTTTCTGAATGACCCAAAGCACCAAGTATGCTGGGTTTGAAAGGTTTATTGGGGCTCTTTTTGTTTACACGGAACAGATAATGTCTCCGGCCTAAGCCTTTCATGTCTTAAAAACCCTGTATAATCAAGGGGGAGTAGCCAGCTAGCAGTGTAGCTGGCCTTGGTTTAGTTTAGAGTTAGTTGCAGTGAGGGTATGTGGGAGAAATGCTACTGAACTCTCTTCTCTGACTTGAAACCTTAAGCTTTTTGTGTCATTTTTAATCTTTATGCTAAGAGGTCTGCTTATGGGTTCAAGTCTGACCCATCATGATTTGGAGGTAAATTGCCATTACTTCATTGTTGTAAATGTTTGAATTCCCTGTCTAGTCGCACTATGGGAGTACTATAATTACACGGGTTTCAGCAGTTTAAGAAAACTGCCACTTTTTCATGGACATGTAAGAGTGGGCAACAAATAATGGGCTTACTGGTGGTATAGAGGAAGCCTATATCTCAAGGATGAATAAAAAGTACCATCGGATTCATTCAACCAAGACAGATTGCAATGTATGTTACACATAGACCTTCTGAGATGATCAGAACAAATTTTAGTAATGATGCTCTGATCATGGACTCAGTATTCAACCCATACCACACCCTGACCAGGAAAGGATGTAAAAATGCAAAGGTTAGGCAATTCGCACCCAAATTGTTCTTGATGTTAGCCTGTCTTTACTACTTTCACATTGGCTGTCAATGAGATCAGCTCATGTCTGAATCAAGGGAGATGGGAGGTTCAAAAACATCTTTAAATATGGGGTCCACAATTCGTGCAAAATTGAGTTATGGAGAGCAAGTTTCTTATGGTGGCAAGGATAGCAAGAATATTGAGATGGGGTTTGTACAGAAGTTATTCTGTTATTTAAGTATGAGTTTCCATCTGAAAGTTTTGCTTCCTTTCTTGCAGAAAAATTATTCAAAATTCCAGGGTGATCCATCCAATAGAAAGAAGACCTAAAGGAGGACCTACTTGGCTCCATTACCTGAGGGAAAGTGCTCCAGATCATGAGTTCAATGTGAAATAGACCCAATGCATCTGCCAGCATAGAAGCTGTACAGAGTGATGGCCAATGGCTACCTAATGTCCATTCTCTAGTCCTCCCTTTATCTTCATCCTGAGATATGGTATTGAGTGGAAGCCACAGAAGGTGTGATCATGGAAACTCTGCTTCCAAATCACTAACCCTTCCCTCAGCCTTACACATTGCTTCTCTTTGTATGCTTTTAAACATCCAAGACCACCTGCTTGGACAGCTGAGTACAGGTAAGAATAGCAACAGCAATGATGAGGAGTCACCATTGCTTAATCTATGAATCCACCAGCAGCAATATTGGCATTTTGGGAACTTTAGAGACTACAATAAAGTTGGGAATTTGGTGCAAGTAGGACTTGAGTGCAGAAGGAAAGGAGTTGCTTTATTTTTAGCCCCAAACATGTGTATTGAGGGAATGAACATTTAATATTTAAGTTGGAATTGGCACAATCACTCTGAATCACTGGGCACAAGTGCATTACAGTCAGACCAAGGGGAAAGAATACTGTGTGCCAGCTACCTGGGGAGCGATACTGTACATGAGTTCTGCTGCTGGGAACTCAGACAGAGACTTAAATGGGATGTTATACAGAAGAGTACTGATATTGATGTACAAAGAGTTGTTTAGGGCAATGGTATTACTGCTAGACAGCATCTTCACTTTGTCGGGATGTCAACATGGCCTCAGACACTCCCTCATGGGCTATTCGTCAGTGTTGTGCTGTAAAGGGGATCCATACTCTGTGTTGCCCTGCATCATGTTGACCTGGTGATGGCATTGGTGAAGCAGCTGAAGACTTTTGAGTTGAGCCAACTATCCTGAGGAACCTCTGCAGCAGTGACTGGGACAGCCACAATCTTTATGCTAGGTATGATTTCAACTGAATTCAATTTACTAGAACTCTGTAATGTTAAACTCAGTTATATGCAGTGTTGTTGTGGGGAGGCTGTATTGGGGGTTGCACGGTGGCTCAGTGGTTAGCACTGCTGCCTCACAGCACCAGGGACCTGGGTTTGATTTCCACCTCTGGCAACTGTCTGCGTGGAGTTTGCACGTTTTCCCTGTGTCTCCGTGGGTTTCCTCCCGGTGCTCTGGTTTCTTCCCAAAGTCCAAAGATGTGCAGGTTAGGTGAATTGGCTATGCTAAATTGTCCATAGTGTTATGTGCATTAGTCAGGGGCAAATATAAGGTAGGGGAATGGGAGGGTTACTCTTCAGAGGGTCAGTGTGGACTTGTTGGGCCGAAGGGCCTGTTTCCATACTATAGGGACAGTAACCCTTGCCTCATTTCTGGAATTCATTTATTGTGTTCACATTTAAATCGAGGCTGTAACACAGTCTGAAGTGGAGTGATTACAGTGGAATCCAAATTTAGCAGGTTATTATTTGAATAAATGCCTCTTGATAGCATTGCTGATGTCATTGTCTATTGTTTCAATGATGATTGATAGGGCAGTAATTTGAATTTGTCTTCCTTTTTGTGGACAGAATACTCCTGGGCTATTTTCACTTTAATGGGTAAATGGTGGTGTTGCAATGTACTGGAACAGCTTGGTAGGGTAGAGCTAGTCCAGGAGCACAAGTCTTTAGCATTACAGCCAGGATTTTGTTGAGGCTGTGTTCATTTCTTGGAATCATGGTTAATGAATCGATTTGGCCAAAAATTAACTTCTTTATGAATACACTCACAATCTTTAGCCATGCAAGTTCCAAACCTTGTATTTTTCACTGACTCCAGAATTATTGAGGTCAGTGTTGTTCATGGAGCTTCCTCCATCCATTTCTTGTTTAATTGTTCATCACCATTCATGACTCTCTATCCGAAGACCTCAAGACCTTGATTTGATCCTTTACTGTGGGGTCACTTTTTTTCTGTCTGCTTCTGCTATTTAGTATGTCTATATTGTACCTACAACAGGTATTATTCAACATATTTTTGGGCATGCTTGCAGTTTGTTCTATACTTTTTAACTTCATCAATGTTGATCTCATAGCTTAGTGCTAATGATTGACTGAGGGGTATGCCGGACCATGGGGTAACACATTGTGTTGTAATACTCATGCTGCTGTTGAAGGCTCATGACTCTCCAGTTTTGAGTTGCTAGGTTTGTGCATTTTACACATTAGTAGTGCCACACAATGGAGTATTGTGTTGTTCCAAAGACATGGGAACACAAACCTTTCTACTACACCGAAAATAACCTGACTTGTTGGAGTAGAAGGGGTGAGAAGCAATAGATAATAAAAGCTTAGAATTATACAATCAGCACAACAAAGAGCTCAGTTACCTTACAGGGCAGGGAGAGATGACAACACCACTTTTTCAAACAGATCCTACAATGAATCCTCTCTCAATTTGTTTTATCAGTCTTATTCCATTCACCACTCCTCATCACCATATCACTTTCATTGCAAATTGGAATGAGTGACTGGATTTGCTTACACTCTGCAGTGGAATCCATGGGAACCATTTTGGGACCATTTGCTGGCTGTTGTTTTGAACATATAACTTGTGGAGTGTTCTGTTGTGTGTGCATTGATTCCATTTTTGTTTTGGGTCAGACTGTAACCAAAAGAGAAACTGAATCTTCTGTTTTCTAGAGTAACTAAAACAAACAAAGGCATAGAGCCATCTGAGTTTAATTACCCATTGGTGCAGTTGGTGCAGAAAACAATGAACAGCAAGGTTGAATCTGGGAGCAACAATAAAGGGTAGGTAAGGAACTGATTGACCAACACTGGTTATGTAGGGCACTGTGTTGTTACTGAGTATTTGAATAAAGGTGCTTTCTGGTAGATCCATCATAATCTGAGTTGACAATATTTTTCAGAAGTGCAATATTTTGGCGAAGAATATGCCTGTGGAACTTGATTTGGTTTGGAGATGCCGTTGGATAAGAATTAGTGGCTAAATCCTCAAAGTCAAGATTAGAGTGGAGCTAGAAATGTACAGCAGGTCATGCAGCATCCAAGGAGCAGGAAAATTGATGTTTGGGTCAGACCCCTCCATCAGCAATGAGGAATGGCTCCGGCCTGAAATGTTGATTTTCCTGCTCCTCGGATGCTGCCTGACCTGCTGTGCTTTTCCAGAACCACACTAATCTTGACCCTGATCTCCAGCATCTGCAGTCCTCACTTTCACAAAGCTAAATCCTGAAAGAAAAGTCTATAGGATTCTACCTGATCTTTGAAGATTCTCTGGCTGAATTTGGTGCTTAATATTCTGGCTACAGTCTAATAAATTCACGAGAGGCTTTGTTTGCTATATCGACTACTTAATTTGTAATTTGTAGTTTACATTGACAACAATATGCCTGTTAATTCATGCTTGATTTGTGATGATTATTGTTTGATTGTTCAAGTAAAAATTAGAAAAAGTGAAATTTTGACGATTAGTTTTCTCATGAGGATCATCTCGTAGACATGCTTATTTTGATATGTTGATTCTCAAGGGAATAAAAACTCTTACTCCACGAGATACTCACCTCCAGTTTTCACAGGCCACCATCACTGTAATCATAATCCTTACTTCACTCTTTGTATGACCTCCTGAAGCCTCACATCCTGAAGTGATAATATTAGCATAACCCTCATAGCCATCTACTCACATTCCTCGTGCTGATTGTCACTTTCATTCTTTGCACTCCATTCATCAGATGAATGCAATTTTCAGAGGCACATATAGGTAGGCCATGTCATCCTTGGAGGAGAGAGATAGAATTAATGTCTCTCATCACTGCAGTGTCTACTTAACTTGATTGAACTGTTGTTAACTGAAGCAGGTAGTCATTGCTTCACTTCATCTTTGAATGGCATATTATAAATAGATTCTATCTGTTCTCTCAGATGGATATAAAAGATGCCAATATTCAAGAACAAAAATGCAAGAGAGCTCAGATTTCCTGGTGAATATTAAACCCTTGATTAACGCACCTGAAGAAGAAGATCAGATCTTTTATCTCCTTGCTTGTGGGAACTTGCTGTGCATAAACTCCTTGTATTACAACTTCAAAAGTTTATTCAATTGGTTGTAGAGTGATTTGTAAAGTTTTGGCGTCACACTAAGTGTACGCAACTGTAACTGATTGTCTCATTAAATGCCTACTCATTCTTATGCTCCTGATACTTATGCAGCATGTTATCGAAAAAGAAAATTGCAAGTTGTTTCCCAGTTGGAGTTGGAAGGAGAAAAAAAATGTCAAGCTATTATGTGGGAAATGTAGATTCAATTTATATTACTGCTATGCGCAGGGATTGCAGGTGGTTTGGGTGGGATTAAATTACCCAGGTGACCTTTCTGTTGTCCTTCCACCTTTTCCTGACCTATCCTCAAATTTATATCTCAGGCTAGCTCAGCCCCCAAGACCTGGCAGAAACGATGAACTGCTTGTAGTTCCAGTAGTAGCCACCACTTCCAGATGGCTCTGTTGGGTCAAAAAGAAAACCTCCAGGTCAATCAGATTGTCTGGCAGCACAGAGAAGAAACTTCCTTTTGACTAAGGGTTGGCTCCTGGGAGTAACCTCATGACCTGTTAAATTTGACACATACTATTTTTTCAATAAGAGTAAGCACAGGTTTGAGCAGAGAATGCCAGAGTAGGACAACTACCTGATGAAGAAGCGGTGCTCCAAAAGCTAGTGTTTCCAAATAAACCTGTTGGACTATAACCTGGTTTGTGTGATTTTTAACTTTGTCCACCCCAGTCGAGATATACACTGGCATCTCCAAATCAAGAGTAGCACTTAAGTGGTTGAAGGGGGGGCGGGGGTCAAGTTCCCAAAAGACAGAACAGTGGAGTCCAATACAATGGCTTTGGTATTATCAATGTTGAACATGAGGGAGGGTTTTCCCTGTGTAAAGTGGAACATCTATTTGAGTAACATTCTCATCTCTCAGCACGTACTTGGATCAGGCTTTAGAAGGAGGTAGTGGATGTGCTATACTAAGCAATTTTAATTTTATTTACTGCTGGGTGACCCTCCTCTCTTTGCTGAGTCAACTTAATTTTGAGGTTAATAATGACCCTGTTATAGACTTTTTGCTTTCGCTAAGCATAAGAAACAAAGACAGGCAGATGTCATATGGCATCTTAGACAGACACAGATCATGTTCCCATAAATGTTACCCAGACACTCCAGGAATGCCAGTAAATACATAACTGAGTTAGTTTCCCATCGTGAAGCAAGACCAGCTGAGTTTTGAAGAGAGATGGTTAATACCTGATAGCCCTGGTGGATCACATGATCAATCAATTTTCACATGCATTATACACTCAACGTCTACAGCTTCTGTGACAACAGGCTCAGACATCCTTCACTGACACATGAATATCAGTTCCTGTTCTCTGCACATCTACTTCAGTAGCTACAGCTGCTTTTATCTCTGCAAGAGCTGCTAATGTATTTAAGTGGTGCCATGCAGCCTGTGTACTGTGTACCTTCTTTGTTACTAATCTGAGCTCCACAGGGATTTAGTCTGTCATCTAGCAGAGGGCATGGCTCTCACCAGCAGAGTAATGACATCTTTTACCTTTTGTGTCTAGTTGGTCCCATTGATTTAAACATTGAAACAGTGAGTGGAAATAAACATATTGAGAAGGTTTCCTTGTGCTTTTTCCAGAACTGGGCTCCCAGCTCCACCTGAATTAGCCAATTAATATAGAAACATAAAAAATAAGAACAGGAGTAGGCCATTCGGCCCTTCGAGCCTGCTTCATCATTCATTATAATCATAAGAGAAAATGCTGGAAAATCTCAGCATGTCTGGCAGCATCTGTAAGGAGAGAAAAGAGCTGACGTTTCGAGTCTAACTGACACTTTGTCAAAGGGTCAGTTAGACTCGAGACGTCAGCTCTTATCTCTACTTACAGATGCTGCCAGACCTGCTGAGACTTTCCAGCATTTTCTCTTTTGGTTTCAGATTCCAGCATCTGCAGTAATTTGCTTTTATTCATTATAATCATGGCTGATCATCAACAGTCTGTTTCTGATTTTCCTCCATATCCTATGATAGCTTTAGCCTTAAATGCTAACTCCTCCTTGAAGTTGTACAATGTCTTGGTCTCAACTGCTTTCAGTGTGAGTGAATTCCACAGGCTCACCACTCTGCCTGAAGAAATTTGACCTCACCTCAGTCCTAAGTGGTCCACCTCATATCCATAGACTTGGTATTGAAATCCCTTACCATTGAAATATACTTCCTGCATCTACCCAGTCTAGTCTTGTTAGAGTTTTAAAGCTTTCTACGAGATTGTCCCTCATTCTTCTGAACTCCAGCAAATACATTTCCAAACGATTCAATTCCCCTTATGTATCCGTCCTGCCATCCCAGGAAGCAGTCTGGTTAAGTTTCACTACAATTCCTCCAGAGCAAGAACATCTTTCTTCAAATAAAGAGAGAAAAGCTGCACACAACAATCTTGGTATGGTGTCTCCAAGACCCTCTATAATTCCAGCAAGACATCCTTGTTCCTGTACTCAAATCCTCTCGCTAAAAAGGCCAACATACCATTTGCCTTCTTGACCACCTGCTGCTCCTGCATGCTTGTCTTCAGTGACTGGTGTACAACAACACCTGGTCTCACGGCATAGATTTATAACCACTCTGATAACAATCCACCTTAATTTCTATGCTCCCAAAGTGAGCCACCTCATATTTATCCACATTATACTGTATCTGCAATGCAATTTCCCACTTACTCAGCTTATCCAAATTACACTGTAGTATTTGCTGGTCCTCCTCACAGCTCACCTTCCCACCCAGTCTTGTGTCATCTGCAAATTGGAGCTTTACATAGAATTCCTTCATCTAAATTGTGAATATAAATTGTGAATATTTGGACTCCTTGTACTGATCCCTACTAGTCACTGGCTGCCATTCTGAAAACGTCCTGGAAAACCGCCATATTAGTATAGAATTACACACTTCCTTGAACTGTTCCATGTTGATTTGTTGTAAATTACTAAATTCATGATTATCAAAGCTGTCTGCTCCCAGGTTATGCAAGTTTCTTTCTTGGTCTGATTAGCTTTGTTTCTGTCTACCCAAACCTTGTGGTCTCTGAGCAATGCCTGCAACAGGTGAATTGGCCATGCTAACTTGCCCGTAGTGTTAGGTAAGGGGTAAATGTAGGGATATGGGTGGGTTGCGCTTCGGCAGGTCGGTGTGGACTTGTTGGGCCGAAGGGCCTGTTTCCACACTGTAAGTAATCTAATCTAATCTAAAAACCAGATCTGAACTGCAAATTGGTTTTTAAAATTATTGCCTTTTCAGTCTGCATTACTGCCCCTTTCAAAGACTGCCTTTTGTAAGCGTGGATTTTAATCTTGACTCATGCCATCTCTACTGTCAAGTAAAAGCAAGGACTGCAGATGCTGGAAACCAGAGTCTAGATTAGAGTGGTGCTGGAAAAGCACAGCAGGTCAGGCAGCATCCGAGGAGCAGGAAAATCGACGTTTCGGGCAAAAACCCTTCATCAGGAATAGAGGCAGGGTGCCTACAGAGTGGAGAGATAAATGAGAGGGGGGTGGGGAGAAAGTAGCATAGAGTACACAACTACCTGGACACCGACTCCCACAGCTACCTGGATTATACCTCTTCCCACTATACCTCCTGCAAAAATGCCATCCCGTATTCCCAATTCCTCCGCCTCTGCCGTACCCCAGCTCCAGCCTTCCAGCTCAGCACCTGTCCTACCTGCCAATCTCCCTTCCCATCTATCCAGGGGGACCAGTCCAACATTTCTGCCTCCTCCAAATGGACCCCACCACCAGGGATATATTTCCCTCCCCACCCATTTCTGCCTTCCGCAAAGACCGTTCCCTCCGTGACTACCTGGTCAGGTCCACGCCCCCCCTACAACCCACCCTCCCGTCCTGGCACCCTCCCCTGCCATCACAGAAATTGCAAAACTTGCGCCCACACCTCTTCCCTCACCTCCATCCAAGGCCCTAAATGAGCCTTCCACATCCATCAAGGTGTCACCTGCACATCCATCAATATCATTTATTGTATCCGTTGCTCCCGATGCAGTCTCCTCTACATTGGGAAGACTGGATGCCTCCTAGCAGAGTGCTTTAGGGAACATCTCCGGGACATCTGCACAAATCAACCACACCGCCCTGTGGCCCAACATTTCAACTCCCCCTCCCACTCTGCCGAGGACATGGAGGTCCTGGGCCTCCTCCACCACCGCTCCCTCACCATCCGACGCCTGGAGGAAGAACGCCTCATCTTCTGCCTCGGAACCCTTCAACCCCATGGCATCAATGTGGACTTCATCAGTTTCCTCATTTCCCCTTCCCCACCTCACCCCAGCTCCAGCCTTCCAGCTCAGCACCACCCTCATGACCTGTCCTACCAACCTATCTTCCTTTCCACCTATCTACTCCACTCTCCTCTCTGACCTATCGCCTCCAACCCCACCTCCATTCACCTATTATACTCTATGGTACTTTCCCCCACCCCCAACCTCCTCTCATTTATGTCTCCACTCTGCAGGCACCCTGCCTCTATTCCTGATTAAGGGCTTTTGCCCGAAACGTCGATTTTCCTGCTCCTTGGATGCTGCCTGACCTGCTGTGCTTTTCCAGTACCACTCTAATCTAGACTCCCAACTCTATTGTCAGTTCACTCAATGGCTGAGCTTAGATTCAGACCCATTCCCACTGACTATTGCTTCACGTTGCAGCATTATCTCTGCCTGGGAGCTGCTGATGTCTTCTGATCCAGCAAGTCTCTTCTCAGGCCCAACATGCTCTCTGTCATTCTTTTGAAATATTCTTCTGTGTTTTCCCAAGGTGTTTTTGGAGTTTATTATCCTCAGCAGTGAGCAGTATCTATTCTAGGATAACAGCATGTAGCCTCTTCAGGAGTGACGTTACTAAATCGTTAGCTCACCTGCTGATCACCATGTTATGTGTGCTTCCATCCACAATGTCTAAGGTTCTTTCAGGAATTACCTAGTTCAAGATATGTGAGGTCAGCCAACTTCTGGTCAAATGAGACGAGTCTGGTAGAATAAAGAAGAAGTACTTTATTGCTGGAGATTAGCAACCACACTTCTTTGTTTTATCTTTGTTTCATTTTATTGCAATTTATTGCTTTTCTGCAACAATGCAGAGGTAATAAGAATATGCTCTACATTGTTACAAAGGCTGTTAGAAGGATCTAGTCTTGGGTCTCATATGAGATCAAATATTAGTGCCCCATCTCAAATATTAACGATAACATCACAGTTTATGATGTTCAATCAATTATTCAGCTCAGTCAATTGGCTGGTCAGCCGGTGTGTGATGCATCGTGATACCAATAGTGTGGGTTCAATTCCTGCAGCAACTGATGTTACCATGAAGGACTCACCTTCTCATCCTTTACCGTGACACATGGTGATCCTTAGGTTAAACCACTGCCAGTCATCGCTCTCTAATGAAAGTGTAGCCCTATGATCCGGTCAAACCATGGTGTCTTTACCTCTACATATTCCAAATCATTATTTGTGCACAATCTGCATTACACTGTTGTGCATCATGACGATTTCTCAAGTGATTTATGTTGCAAAAATATCCATCTTACACATTATAATTATTGTTTTCTCTCGAATTAAATTGGAAACGTCATCATTTCCATGTTACTTTAAATTAGGAATTCTTTCAGATTGCTCAAGTAATAACACCAACATTGCCATTTAGTTATCCCTGGTTTGTCTTCAAATCACCTCAGGCAATTTCCTCTCCTCTATGTCATCTTGAGTATCATTTGTTTTTCAAAAATGATTACTAACATTCAAGTAGGAGAGATAACATACTATCAGCATTGTGCACAAAGCACATACCGCTTTCTGTGTTAAATGAGAATCTCTGCTTCTTGTTGCATCTCCGTTCCCCTGTGTCATGTTTCAGTAGAGCAGTTGGAATGTCCCTCTCCAAGTTTCAGCTTTCAATGGAATTGGGTTTCTGTGGCATTGTTGTGCTGAGGAATGCGACGTGATTTAGCATTATCTGGGTTGCTTGTGACCAAAACTGTTAACTTGGGAAGAAATTTGTTGCTCATACCTCCCTTAGAGCTTAGTTACATTTGAAGAATTATGGCCAACACCAGTCCAACTCATTCACTGCTGACAGTGTTGCATGTTTTCACAAATAGAACAGTGAATCATCGCAAGAAGGCTGTGTTCAATTAGATACAATTGTTCTGTCATTTGTTTAGGTTTCAGTATCACAGACTTTTAGAATCCGACCACACAAGGATCGACTTGGCTCATTGTGCTTGTGCCAGATTTCTGTGAAGGAGTTGTTTAGTCAGTCTCCCACCCACTTTGCTCTGGCTCCATGGTACTGCAATTTTCATCCATTCAAATATTTTCTAAATATACTATTAATCTGCTTCTACCCCCCACCTTCCCCACCACCACCACAGTCTGTTCATTCTGGGCCATAATTAGTCTCTGCATTAAAAAATAATTATTTTCGTTTTTGCCTCTGGTTCTTTTTGCCAATTACCTTACAAATGTGTCATACATGTGGTGCTGGAAAAGCACAGCAGTTCAGGCAGCATCCAAGCAGCAGGAAAATTGATGTTTCGGGCATAAGCCCTTCATCAGGAATGCAATTCCTATTGAAAGGCTTATGCCCAAAATGTCAATTCTCCTGCTCCTCGGATGCTGCCTGACCTGCTGTGCTTTTCCAGCACCATACTCAGTGGTTAGCACTGCTGCCTCACAGCACTAGGGTCCAGGTTCAATTCCCAGTCTTGGGTGACTGTCTGTGTGGAGTTTGCACATTTCTCCGTGTCTGCATGGGTTTCCTCCGGGTGCTCCAATTTCCTCCCACAGTCCAAAGTTGTGCAGGTCAGGTGAATTGGCCAAGTGTTAGGTGCATTAGTCAGAGGGAAATGGGTGGGTTACTCTTCGGAGGGTCAGTGTGGACTTGTTGGGCGAAGGGCCTGTTTCCACACTGTAGGGAATCTAATCTAATCTCCAGCATCTGCAGTCCTCACTTTCTCCTAGTTGGTACCTTGTAATTGTGTCCTAACACTTGCAAGTCAATGGAAATGGGGGGCTGAATCTTATGTTCTTTTGGTTAAGTGTTAGTTTTGTTGATTTTTGTGGAGGGTTTCTCTCTGCAAGGTTTAGTGAGTTTTCTCACTTTCCAAACCAGTTCTGAGGAAGGGTCACTCGACCCAAAATGTTAACTCTGCTTACTCTCCACAGATGCTGCCAGAGTTTTCCCAGTCATTTCTGTTTTGGTACAAACCCTCCATCATTAATTACCTACCCCGCACCATGTTGCTCCTCTCATCTGATTCTAGCTCCATTCTACCACTCACTGTAACCAGAACAACTCACCACCCCCAGGATATCCCGAAATGTATTGGCATCCTTGGCATTGGCACCAAATTTAAAAGAGGGTGGTACGCTTTAATCTGGAGCTGCACTGCATATTTCCTGGCATCTGTTATGAACATCTCAGTTAGCCGAAAATTGCATCTCCACTTTGTGGGCAGGGAGGGCCTGCTGAATGGGGTGATACAGAGGTAGGATAACCTGTTCCCTCAGGACAAGCAGTGGAGGTCATGATCTCGTCAAAGGTTGCCATCAGGTCAGTGGAGACTACGAATGCTCAGCACTGTAGGAAGATGCTCAATGACCCTCACCACTCCAGTGGCATAAGTTCCACCATCTTCTCTTCAATACCTCACACTCGCTCTGTCCCTTGTATTGAATTATCCTGGCATTGGAGGCAGTTTAAAAGAGATTCACTTGGCTTATTCCTGGGATGAAGGGATTGATGTATCTAAAATGTCTGAATGGGTTAGGCTTTTATTCGTTTGAGTTTAGAAGAATGAGGGGTGATGTTGTTAAAACGTACAAAATTCTGAAGAGGCTTCACAGGGTAAATGTTGAGAAGAAATAAGGGAATCTCAAACAAGGGGACATGGTTACAGAATAAAGGGGCACTCATTTAGAACTAAAGCGCAAAGGAATTTCTTTCCCATAGGATAGTGAATGTCTGGAATTCTCTACCCAAGAGAGTTAGAGTCATAAAGTCATAGAGATGTACAGCATGGAAACAAACCCTTTGGTCCAACCCGTCCATGCTGACCAGATATCCCAACCCAATCTAGTCCCACCTGCCAGTCCCCGGCCCATATCCCTCCAAACCCTTCCTATTCATATACCCATCCAAATGCCTTTTAAATGTTGCAATTGTACCAGCCTCCACCACTTCCTCTGGCAGTTCATTCCATACACGTACCACTCTCTGCGTGAAAAAGTTGCCCCATAGGTCTCTTTTATATCTTTCCCCTCTCACCCTAAACCTATGCCCTCTACTTCTGGACTCCCCGACCCCAGGGAAAAGACTTTGTCTATTTATCCACTCCATGTCCCTCATAATTTTGTAAACCTCTATAAGGTCACCCCTCAGCCTCCGACACTCCAGGGAAAATAGCCCCAGCCTGTTCAGCCTCTCCCTGTAGCTCAAATCCTCCAACCTAGGCAACATCCCTATAAATCTTTTCTGAACTCTTTCACAATGTCTTTCTGATAGAAAGGAGACCAGAATTATATGCAATATTCCAACAGTGGTCTAACCAATGTCCTTTACAGCTGCAACATGACCTCCCAACTCCTGTACTCAATACTCTGACCAATCAAGGAAAGCATACCAAAAGTCTTCTTCACTATATACCTACCTGCGACTCCACTTTCAAGGAGCTATGAACCTGCACTCCAAGGTCTCTTTGTTCAGCAACACTTCCTAGGAACTTACCATTAAGTGTATATGTCCTGCTAAGATTTGCTTTCCAAAAATGCAGCATCTCGCATTTATCTGAATTAAACTCCATCTGCCACTTCTCAGCCCATTGGCCCATCTGGTCAAGATCCTGTTGTAATCTGAGGTAACCCTCTTCGCTGTCCACTACACCTCCAATTTTGGTGTCATCTGCAAACTTACTAACTGTACCGGTTATGGTTGCATCCAAATCATTTATGTAAATGACAAAAAGTAGAGGGCCCAGCACCGATCCTTGTGGCACTCCACTGTCACAGGCCTCCAGTCTGAAAAACAACCCTCCACCACCACCCTCTGTCTTCTACCTTTGAGTCAGTTCTGTTTCCAAATGGCTAGTTCTCCCTGTATTCCATGAGATCTAACCTTGCTAATCAGTCTCCCATGGGGAACCTTGTCGAACACCTTACTGAAGTCCATATAGATCACATCTACTGCTCTGCCCTCATCAATCTTCTTTTGTGGAGGCTAGATCGCTGAAAGTACTTAAAGAGAAGGTAGATAGATTATTGACGTGTTAGGGAGCTGAGGACTCCGATGAGCTCCTTAATACATTAAAAAGGGGATTTGATGCTTGGGGCAGGTCAGCCATGATCCTTTTGCATGATGAATAAGCTTGAAAGGCTACACCTACTTCTAGATCTTAAGTTCTTGTGTTTAACTACCAACATTCTATCCAATACGTCTTCTTAACATTTCAAACTTTTTTAGTTGACAGTATTTCCTCATCTGTCACCATGGCAGCATCCAAGCAGCAGGAGAATTGACATTTCAGGCATAAGCCCTTCATCAGGAATGCATGGGTATCATCTAACTCCTTGATTTTGACAGAAGTAATGTAGTCATTTAATATTTCAGCTATGCCACCAGCCTCCAGGTGGGATCTTTGGTTCTTGATCAGACCAATCTTTAAGTAATTATATGTGCATAGAAGTCCTTGAGATTCCCTTTACGTTGACTGCCAGTCTTTCCTCATAATTTCTGTTTGCTTCTTTAATATGCTTTCTCACTTCACCCTGAACCTTCTCTATTCCTTTTGATTCTCAGTTGTATTTTGTTCATGACATCTGTCATTAACACACCTTTTTCTTCTCAGTCAAGAGGTCCAGGTTGGCCTGAAGACTCCAGGAATTGAAGATCATTCTCAAGGGTACTTATGTGCAAACCTTGGGGGAAACCCACAGAAATACTTTGCAATTTTCTCTGAAAATTCCTAATTACCAGATATAAAAGCATTGAAAATGGAAAGTATGATGGGAAAGATTGCTTGGCTGAGAGTCAAGCATCCTCTAGCTGGATAATGAGTGTTTTGGCTTTCTAATTGGTGTTCATCCCAAGGATGGATGTGTCAGCCAACAACTGACAGGAGCACAGGGGCAAGTCATCATATGGGCAACTCTAGCTCTAACCTTGAAGACAACTGACCAAGAGCTGGATAAAAGAATTAACCTGGATTGTTCTTTTACATCCAGCATTAATATGGAGGACTGAATGATCTGCTTTTGTGCTGCATTTGTTTTCAAAGATTTATGTATATAAATCATTGCATCTTGATCATCCTGCCCCAACCCCTTCTTTACAATTGTACCATTCAATTTATATTGCGTCACCTCATTCTTCCTCCCAAAATCTATCACTTCACTGTTCTCTGCTCAACAGTAAAAATGTGTTAAGAGTCTGAGTCCTTCTGAAATGTGTTCATATCCTCTTTACTGTCTCCTCCATTCTTAACTACCATTTCATCCATAAATGTTGTCCTGCATACTTGCATTCACAGCATTAATAGTATGTCAACTAAAATAGCTGTCCTTATGCCCATCTCTGGGAAACAAAACTTGGCTCAAGTCTCCTCTTTATGCACTTTATCCCTTAGCCAAGTGTTTGACTACTACTCCTTTAATCTTGTGGTATTCACTTTTGCTAATAAGTGTTACTTTTTCAAAACCCTTTCAACATTCTCATCAAATCTTTTCATTGCTTCATCAATGAATTCAATTAAGTTAGTGAAGCACCAGTTGCTTTTAACAAATCTAGCTGCGTTTTTATTGCTTAATCCATGTTTTTTCAAGCGTCAAATAATTTTGTTTTGGATTATTGCCTCAAACGGTTTCCCATCACTGATATTAAGATGACCATTGTCACCAGCTTTAATATTTTCCCTTTCTTGAATGGTGGGTGTGTAATTTACAAACCTTCAGTCATCTGGTGTCTCTCCCGTATTGTAGGAAGAACAGAAGATTGAGACTAGAATCTCTATTATTTGCATTCTTTCTTCTCTCGGTCATCTAGAATAGATCCCAGCTAGTCTACATTGAGAGCTGTCACTCGTTCCGATACTTGCTTTTAATTCCTGGTATCCTTATCAATTTAGCTACCACCTTTTCTTGTAATATGGCAATGATAGCATCCTGTTTGTTAGTGAAGACAGATGTAAAAACTTGAGTCATAGATAGAGTCATAGAGTCATAGAGATGTGCAGCATGGAAATAGACCCTTCAGTCCAATCTGTCCATGCCGGTCAGATATCCCAACTCAATCTAGTCCCACCTGCCAGCACCCGGCCCATATCCCATATAATCCTTCCTATTCATAAACCCATCCAAATGCCTCTTAAGTGTTTCAATTGTACCAGCCTCCACCACTTCCTCTGGCAGCTCATTCCATACACGTATCAACATCTGTGTGAAAATATTGCCCCATAGGTCTCTTTTATATCTTTCCTCTCTCACCCTAAACCTATGCTCTCTAGTTCTGGACTCCCTGACCCCAGGGAAAAGACTTTGTCTATTTATCCTATCCATGCCCCTCATAATTTTGTAATCCTCTACAAGGTCACCCCTCATCCTCCGATGCTCCAGGGAAAACAGCCCCAGCCTGTTCAGCCTCTCCCTGTAGCTCAAATCCTCCAACCCAGGCAACATCCCTATAAATCTTTTCTGAACCCTTTCAAGTTTCACAACATCTTTCCGATAGGAAGGAGATCAGAATTGCATGCAATATTCCAACAGTGGCCTAACCAATGTCCTGTACAGCTGCAACATGACCTCCCACCTATTGTACTCAATACTCTGACCAATCAAGGAAAGCATACCAAACGCCTTCTTCACTATCCTATCTACCTGCACCTCCACTTTCAAGGAACAATGAACCTGCACTCCAAGGTCTCTTTGTTCAGCAACACTCCCTAGGACCTTACCATTAAGTGTATAAGTCCTGCTAAGATTTGCTTTCCCAAAATGCAGCACCTCGCATTTATCTGAATTAAACTCCATCTGTCTCTTCTCAGCCCATTGGCCCATCTGGCCCAGATCCTGTTGTAATCTGAGATAACCCTCTTCGCTGTCCACTACACCTCCAATTTTGATGTCATCTGCACACTTACTAACTATACCTCTTATGGTTGCATCCAAATCATTTATGTAAATGACAAAAAGTAGAGGGCCCAGCACCGAATCTTGTGGCACTCCACTGTCACAGGCCTCGTCTGAAACACAACCCTCCACCACCACCCTCTGTCTTCTACCTTTGAGCCAGTCCCATTTGGTGCCAGTACTCTTCATTGTTATTTTGTATGAATATGTTCATAAAATGTTTTATTTTTATTTTTTAAATTATCAACAAATCTATGCATATGGACTTTTGTTATACTCTGCACTTTGAATTCAGTGTGTAGCCCTACATTTCTAAGTTAACACTTTCTCTTTTGTTTTAATCTCTGTGCTGTTATTTACTGGGGAATCATAGATATGGATATTCTTTCTTTTCCCCCTAAGTCTAACCTGTAATTGAACGGCCTCCCCTGAAGGCCTCCTAATGTCCCCTTGCTGTTCCATGTGTCAAATTTTGATTCTCATCCCCTTGCACTCCTTTTCAACTCACCGAAATGAACCTCTCCTCTACTGCAGCCTTTTCACATTGCCCTTTTCTGTGACTCCGCTAAATCTCATGGTGAGGGTATTCAATTTTATTTCCCCAAATGCTGTCCCATTCAAATGTACGATACTCCGCCCACCTCATTCCACACAGCTTGATCCAGAACACCTTCCTTTGTTGTATTGTTAAAATTTCTCCAGTATGCGTTTCAAGAATTCTCAATTTCTGCATTTATTTTTCTGAGTTCATTTTATGGGAATTATAATCTATAATTATTGCTGCTTTATTGTTGTTGCATTTTCTGCAAATTGGTTCCTTTGTGGTTTACCACTATTTGCTGGTCTATAGTAGACATCCAGCAGCATAACAGTTCCCCTTTTGTTCCTTAATTCGAGTCATCCCTCCCCAGTGCTCTAAGAGCATCGTTTAAAACTACTTACATTACCTTTCCCATTTCTGCTGAATATGTTAAAGGCAGTAGATTAATCAGTCTCTTGGCATGTTTAGCCCTCTGATCCTCTTGTTTTTAAGTTTCTTTTTTCCTCAGTAGAAATACAAAGTTCTCCTCAATGGCACAGTGGAGATCAGAAACTCAAAATTAAGAGCGTGACCCATGTCCTTCTCTCGAGGAGAAAGTGAGGTCTGCAGATGCTGGAGATCAAAGTTGAAACTTTATTGCTGGAACAGCACAGCAGGTCAGGCAGCATCCAGGGAACAGGAGATTCGACGTTTCGGGCACAGGCCCTTCTTCAGGAATGAGCAGAGAGTGTTCAGCAGGAGAAGATAAAAGGTAGGGAGGAGGGACTTGGAGGAGGGGAGTTGGAAATGTGATAGGTGGAAAGAGGTCAAGGTGAGGGTGATAGGTCGGAGTAGGGTGGAGGCGGAGAGGTCAAGAAGAAGACTGCAGGTCAGGAAGGCGGTGCCGGGCTGGAAGGATCCGGCTGAGACAAGGTGGGGGGAGGGGGGATGAAGAAACTGGTGAAGTCCAAGTTCATCCCCTGCGGTTGGAGGGTTCCCAGTCGGAAGATAAGACGCTCCTCCTCCGACCGTCGGGTTGTTGTGGTTTGGCGGTGGATGAGTCCAATGACCTGCATATCCTCGGTGGAGTGGGAGGGGGAGTTGAAATGCTGTGCCACAGGTTGGTTGGGTTGGTTCGTCCGGGTGGCCCAGAGGTGCTCCCTGAATCGCTCCGCAAGTAGGCGGCCTGTCTCCCCAATATAGAGGAGGCCACACCGGCTGCAGCGGATGCAGTAGATGATGTGGGTGGAGGTGCAGGTGAATCTGTGGCGGATATGGAAGTTTCCCTTGGGGCCTTGGAGAGAAGTGAGGGGGGAGGTGTGGGCGCAAGTGTTGCACCTCCTGCGGTTGCAAGGGAAGGTGCCGGGAGTGGTGGTTGGGTCGGTGGGGGGTGTGGATCTGACAAGGGAGTCGCGGAGGGAGTGGTCTCTACGGAAAGCTGATAGGGGAGGGGAGGGAAATATATCCTTGGTGCTGGGGTCTGTTTGGAGGTGGCGGAAGTGACGGCGGATGATGCGCTGTACATGGAGATTGGTGGGGTGGTAGGTGAGGACCAGTGGGGTTCTGTCCTGGTGGCGGTTGGAGGGGCGGGGCTCAAGGGCGGAGGAGCGGGAAGTGGAGGAGATGCGGTGGAGGGCACCGTCGACCACGTCGGGGGGGAAATTGCGGTCCTTGAAGAAGGAGGCCATCTGTGTTGTACGTATTTTGAACTGGTCCTCCTGGGAGCAGATGCGGCGGAGACGAAGGAATTGGGAGAATGGGATGGCGTTTTTACAGGGGGCAGGATGGGAGGAGGTGTAGTCCAGGTAGCTGTGGGAGTCGGTAGGTTTGTAGTAGATGTCCGTGTTGATTCGGTCGCCTGAGATAGAAACAGAAAGGTCTAGGAAGGGGAGGGAGGAGTCCGAGACTGTCCAGGTGAATTTGAGGTCGGGGTGGAAGGTGTTGGTGTAGTGGATGAACTGTTCAACCTCCTCGTGGGAGCACGAGGTAGCGCCGATACAGTCATCAATGTAGCGAAGAAAAAGATGGGGGGTGGGGCCAGTGTAGTTGCGGAAGATGGATTGTTCCACATACCCTACGAAGAGGCAGGCATAGCTGGGGCCCATGCGGGTGCCCATGGCTACTCCTTTTGTTTGGAGAAAGTGGGAGGATTGGAAAGAAAAGTTGTTCAGGGTGAGGACCAGTTCGGTCAGTCGAAGGAGGGTGTCGGTGGAAGGGTATTGGGTGGTACGGCGGGATTTAGATGAGGCGTTGGGGACCGGGGAAGCGGAAATCCTGGAGGAGGTGGAGGGCGTGGGTGGTGTCACGAACGTAGGTGGGGAGTTCTTGGACTAATGGGGACAGGACCGTGTCGAGGTATGCCGAGATGAGTTCGGTTGGGCAGGAGCAGGCTGAGACGATGGGTCGTCCGGGGCAGTCAGGTTTGTGGATTTTTTTAGATGAGGCGTTGGGGACCGGGGAAGCGGGGATGAGGCATTGGGGACCGGGGACCGTACCACCCAGTACCCTTCCACCGACACCCTCCTTCGACTGACCGAACTGGTCCTCACCCTGAACAACTTTTCTTTCCAATCCTCCCACTTTCTCCAAACAAAAGGAGTAGCCATGGGCACCCGCATGGGCCCCAGCTATGCCTGCCTCTTCGTAGGGTATGTGGAACAATCCATCTTCCGCAACTACACTGGCCCCACCCCCCATCTTTTTCTTCGCTACATTGATGACTGTATCGGCGCTACCTCGTGCTCCCACGAGGAGGTTGAACAGTTCATCCACTACACCAACACCTTCCACCCCGACCTCAAATTCACCTGGACAGTCTCGGACTCCTCCCTCCCCTTCCTAGACCTTTCTGTTTCTATCTCAGGCGACCGAATCAACACGGACATCTACTACAAACCTACCGACTCCCACAGCTACCTGGACTACACCTCCTCCCATCCTGCCCCCTGTAAAAACGCCATCCCATTCTCCCAATTCCTTCGTCTCCGCCGCATCTGCTCCCAGGAGGACCAGTTCAAAATACGTACAACACAGATGGCCTCCTTCTTCAAGGACCGCAATTTCCCCCCCGACGTGGTCGACGGTGCCCTCCACCGCATCTCCTCCACTTCCCGCTCCTCCGCCCTTGAGCCCCGCCCCTCCAACCGCCACCAGGACAGAACCCCACTGGTCCTCACCTACCACCCCACCAATCTCCATGTACAGCGCATCATCCGCCGTCACTTCCGCCACCTCCAAACAGACCCCAGCACCAAGGATATATTTCCCTCCCCTCCCCTATCAGCTTTCCGTAGAGACCACTCCCTCCGCGACTCCCTTGTCAGATCCACACCCCCCACCGACTCAACCACCACTCCCGGCACCTTCCCTTGCAACCGCAGGAGGTGCAACACTTGCGCCCACACCTCCCCCCTCACTTCTCTCCAAGGCCCCAAGGGAAACTTCCATATCCGCCACAGATTCACCTGCACCTCCACCCACATCATCTACTGCATCCGCTGCAGCCGGTGTGGCCTCCTCTATATTGGGGAGACAGGCCGCCTACTTGCGGAGCGATTCAGGGAGCACCTCTGGGCCACCCGGACGAACCAACCCAACCAACCTGTGGCACAGCATTTCAACTCCCCCTCCCACTCCACCGAGGATATGCAGGTCATTGGACTCATCCACCGCCAAACCACAACAACCCGACGGTCGGAGGAGGAGCGTCTTATCTTCCGACTGGGAACCCTCCAACCGCAGGGGATGAACTTGGACTTCACCAGTTTCTTCATCCCCCCTCCCCCCACCTTGTCTCAGCCGGATCCTTCCAGCCTGGCACCGCCTTCCTGACCTGCAGTCTTCTTCTTGACCTCTCCGCCTCCACCCTACTCCGACCTATCACCCTCACCTTGACCTCTTTCCACCTATCACATTTCCAACTCCCCTCCTCCAAGTCCCTCCTCCCTACCTTTTATCTTCTCCTGCTGAACACTCTCTGCTCATTCCTGAAGAAGGGCCTGTGCCCGAAACGTCGAATCTCCTGTTCCCTGGATGCTGCCTGACCTGCTGTGCTGTTCCAGCAATAAAGTTTCAACCATGTCCTTCTCTCCCCTAGGTTGAATTTGTTGCATAGTTTACACTGTTCCTGAAGTCAGACTTTTTCAATATGCTTTCCCACCTTTGCTTGGAAAAGAAAGAGAGTAGAACACAAGAAATAGGAGCAACAGTAGACTATTTGGTCCTTTAAGACTCCTCTGCTTTCAATAAAATCGTGACTGATCTGATTGTGGCTTTAAGTGTGCCTTCCCGTCTGTCACCTACCTGTAACCCCATCCCCTTCCCCACATCTAATTTCTTGAGCATACATTTGCTTGCTGCATTGCAGTGGAAGCATACATCTTTTTGTAATTTCTCACCCTCCTTTCATGCCAGAACGCATTGACATTTTTTCAACTTTAGTATTGCTGGGATTCATGATATCCTATTTGTGTGCATTCACCTGGAACACAATTACATATTATATACGAGCTGTCAAACTATCACAATGCTTTAGTGCTTTCACAAACAGAATTCTATTAGTTTGACTGAATTGAAACCAATCATTAGATAAACCTGATTGTTTCCATGTGTTGGGCTAGGGCAGGTTCAGGTATACTGCAGGCTTAATCACATTGTTCCCTGAGTCTATAACCATCTATGGAAGTATATGTCAGGAGAATGTGGATTAACAAAATACTTTGATTGTCCCTCTTTTGTCATGAAATACGTCCTCTGAACACTGTTCCAGCTACAATTGGTCAAAATGAACACTTTGGCATAAAGACAACTCTGGATTTTGTCATTATGTCTGAGATCTAACCCTATTGTTGATAATCCATTCATTCAGTTCCTTCCTACTAATAATTTCACTAAGTTGTTTTTTTTCTCCCTCAGCAGCTACCCACCTCACCCAGGTGAAAAATACAGCCTTTCCTCATAAGGGAATCCTTTCATTCCCAGCACCATTCTAATGAACTTTGTTTGAATGGCCTTCAATTCAAATGTATTGCTCCATTGATCAGAAGACCAAAACTGTTTGAACTGTTCTTGGTGTAATGTCACCCACGCCCTGCACAGTGTACCAAGATTTCCCTCCGTGTACATTCCATTCCCCTTGTAACAAAGACTAATGTTCTATTTATCTTCCTAATTACTTGCTGTGGTTGCAATGTGTATTTTTTTTTGTGTGACTCATGCTCAATGACACAAAGATCCCTCAGTGCTGCATTTCACATCCTCACTCTATTTAAATAATATTCAGCTTTTCCTGTCAAAATGAACAACCCATATTGTTCCACATTAATTTTCTCAATTTGAAAAATGTTTGGCCCTTTGTGGACTCTGCGACATTTTCACAATTTCTTATCTATCCTTATGTTGTCAGTAAATGTGGTTACAATACACTTGGTTCCTTCATATAAATCATTGAGTATGGTGTAAGGTACAAAAGTTGGCAACTTTGAAGAAGGGATGACATTCTCAACGACTGACAAAAATATCAGAGGGACAAGATTTCACCTTTAAAGAATTTTGCTGCAACTACCAAATTAAAACCAACATTGATCAAACATTAATTAATAGACAATTCATCCACAAAACTCAAGGAAAGTTATTTGCTCATTAACTAAATAATGCAACTAAATACACATCAGAAAACCCTCTTAATGTGTGTCACATTACTGACTGTCATGCAGTCCCATGGGAATTCCCAACTTTCCAGCTGGACACGATGGCATACCTGAGATGACTCCTGCTTCCTGAAATCTGTTCCCTTTTATTTTCAAAACTGGACTCTCTGAAAGCATCCTGCTTGTTCATTACTGTGAAACAGTTCTCTTTACCTTTCCACAGCTATAGTTTCTTTGCTCTCTTGTCTTAAAAAAAAGCAGCTGTCCATTTTTTTAGGGATCACGTTGCAAAATGTAAAAGCTGCCACCCCATTCTCAACGGGTTTTGATCTGGGTTCCTTTCCCAATGGCAAATGGATCACATTGGCATTTCTCTGACTGAGGAAAAGATGAGGACTGCAGATGCTGGACAGTCAGAGTCAAACTGTGTGGTGCTGAAAAAGCACAGTTGGTCAGGCAGCATCCGATTAGTGGGAAAGTCGACGTTTCCTGATGAAGGGCTTATGCCTGAAACGTCAACTCTCCTGCTGTCCGGATGCTGCCTGACTGCTGTGCTTTTCCAGCGCCACACATTTCTACTCATTTCCCTGACTAAAGTGCACTTCTGACCGCTACTCTGAATATTTAGTTTCACCTTAAGTTGACATTTTAAATCATAGCCACCCTTGTTGTGTTCAGCATTCATAGTTAGAGGTTTTAAATAGTTGAGACCCCAGCATTGATCCACTCTGCAGTTTGACACTTGAAAATGACCTATTTATCCTGTCTCTCTGTTTCCTGTTTGTTGACCAATTGCCTTTCCATTCGAATGATCATCCCAAAATCCGATAGGTAGTTGTGACATGACCTTTTTAGAGCCACCTAAACAAATCCAAATATATTATAAATTCTGTCCCACTTTTAAAAACCTGCTTGTTACACACTCAAAGAACTCTCAATGTGATGATTGATCTTTTTTATGATTAAGTTTAAAATCACACAACACCAGATTATGGTCCAACAGGTTTATTTGGAAACACTAGCTTTTGGAGTTGCTACCTGATAGAGGAGCAGTGCTCCGAAAGCTAGTGCTTCCAAATCAACCCGATGGACTATAACCTGTGATTTTTAACTTTGTCCACCCCAGTCCAACACCGGCACCTCCACATCATTTTTTTAGATTTGAATTATATTTATTTTTATGCACAGAAATGAATTTTCAGTGAAAATGTTTCGGAGCCTCTGTTGAAGAGTTTAGATTTCTGATGCAGCCCCTGTGCTAAGGCTATTTGGTTCCACTTACACAGAATATTAAAGGTTCTGTGAGTATTACAGAGTTGTTCTGGTGCAGAATGAGGGTATTCAGCCCATCAAACCTGCAGCTTTTCTATAACCTAGCATCAATCTCCTGCCTTTTCCTCTTACCCATGCATGCCATTCTACACAAATAATCATCCAATGGCCTCTAGAATGACTCAATTGAACCTGCCTCCACCACATTTCCTTGCAGTGCATTCTATACTCTAACTACTTGCTGTGTGAAGCATTTCTCCACCCATCACACTTGTGTTGTTTGGACATCACCTAAAATCTGTGCCTTCCTGTTATTTTTGTCTTTTACAAGCAGGAACAGCTTCATCTCATCTCCCCTATCCAGCTGTTCATGGTTTTAGAAACTTCTACCAAATCTCCAATCAGCCTTCTTTTCTCTAAGGAGAACAATCCCAGCTTTGTCCATCTATCCTCATAACTGATGGTTCTCGTTCCTGGAACCATTCTTATAAATTGTTTCTGTACTCTATCTGTACACTCATATTTTTCCTATAATGTGGTGCCCACAACTGCATTCAAAACATCAGCTTCGGTTTAACAATTAGGCTTGTACAAATTTAACATTATTACGTCCCTGCTTTTGTACTCTGAAGAGCTTATGCTTGAAACGTCGACTCTCCCGCTCCTCAGATGCTGCCTGACCAGCTGTGCTTTTCCAGCGCTGTACTTTTTGACTCTCGTACTCTGTGCCTTCATTAATACAATGACAACACTCTATGCTTTATTGATTGTTCTCTCTGCTTATCCTGTGACTTTTAATGGTCCATGCATATACAGTATTCCCAGGTCCCTCTGCTTCTGGATCTTCTGTTGAATTGTACCTTTCATTTTACATCATCTCCCAATGTTCTTCTGACCATTGTGTGTCACTTCACATGTCTCTGCATTGAACCTCATCTGTTACTATTCATTAGCTCCACCCTAACCTGTCAATGTCCTTTTGGAGTTCTGCACTGTCCTCTTCACAGTTTACAATTTTTCCAAGCTTAATACAGAGATAAACATTTCTTTTCATGGTGATAATCAAGGCGTCAAGGAGGATGTGGACACACTGAGAAAACAGACAGGGATCTGACAGGTTAAATTTAAAGTCAAGAAGATTTGTAATCCAGAAGCCCAGGCTAATGTTTTAGGATCACGGGTTCAAATACCATCATGGCAGATTTGGATTCAATAAAAAACTAGCCTAATGGCAACAATGTCACCAAATGTCAACTGTCATAAATAGTGAACCTGTCTGGTTCACTATTGTTCTTTACGAGGTTGTAACTGTACCTGCATCCATCACTTTCTCTGGCAGTTCATTCCACACACAAATGAATCAATGGTTTAAAAGGAAATCTGCCATCTTCATCTGGTCTGGCCTATGTGTGACTCCAGACCCGCAGCAATGTGGTTAACTCATAACTACCCTCTGGACAATCAGGGATAGGCAATAAATGTTGGCCTAACCAGCCGTACCCACATGAACAAAGAAAAGGTATGGAATGATCCATTTTAGCAGGAAGAATGGTGCAAAACAATATTATTTTCTTTCAAAGTATAAGGTCAATATGTATTAACCATGAGTCATTGCATTTGAGAAGATGGTGTTGACCTACCTTTTTGAACCACTGTGGTCCATCTGATGTCAGTGCTGCTATTATGAAGAGATTTTTTAGATTTTTGTCCTAGCAATAGTGAAGGAACAACAATATAATTCCAGATGTCTGGCTTAGAGGAGAAAGGCATTGGTGGTGGTTGTATTTCCATGTGTTTGCTGCTGTTATCCCTCGAGGTGGTTGAGTCAATTATTTGGAGGGTGTTTTAAAAGGGAGCTTAGTGAGTTCCAGTACAACTTATAGATGGTACACTCTGCTGCCCCTGTGTGTCAGTAGTGAAAGGAATAGATGGTGCAGTGATCAAGTGGAGCTGCTTTGTGTCAATCCTCTTGAACATTGTTGAATCACTCATCCAGGTGAATGGATGTCAGGCACCTTGCTGACATTCTCTGGGGTGTCAGGAGATAATCACTGCAGAAGTCCCAGCCTGTGACCTGCTCTTAGAGCCACTATCTTTAAATGGATAGTCCAATTCAGTTTAAAGTGAAGCAGAACCACCAAGATGATCATGTTGGGGGACTTTAATTATCAAGATGTAAACATCAAGAGGAGATGGTTGGATTGTCTCTTGTTGGAGATGGTCATTTGTGTTGTACAAATACTACTTGCCACTTATCAACCCAAACCAGATCTTGTTGGAACTAGCTAACATGAATGAACTATAATTTTCTAAAATACTATAAGCTATAATTTTAAAGGAGTGTAGCAGAATAGAGATCTGTGTATGTCCATGGACAAACCTTTAAGGATAGCAAGGCTTATTGAGAAAGCTGTTACAATGCATAGAAGATCCTTCCTCTTATGTTCCAGATTTCCCAGTCAGGGAGACAATCTCTCTACCACTTCAGAATCTTACATGTTTTAATGAAACCACTCCTCATTCTTCTAAACCCAGAGAAAACAAGCAATTTTTGTCAGTATCTCATCCTGGAACCTATCTAGTGAACCTATCTAGTGTGCTGCCTCTAATACAAATATATTGTTCCTTAAATATGAAAAACAAAATTGCACTCTTTTTGTGGTCCCATCAAAGTGAAATATTATTCTGGCAAGATTTCCTTATTCTCAAACTTCAATTGTGATGCAATGAAGTCGCCTTCTGAGTTGCTTATTGGACCCACATGCTAACTTTCTTTGTTCCTTATATGATTACATTCAGTTCCCTCTGAACCTTAAATTTCAGCTTTAAAAGAAAATTCTAATTTAATATTCTTACTCCCATGAAAAGCAATCTCACACTCCCTGATATTATACTCCAGCTGCCTTCTTGTTATCCTCTCACTTAAACTGGTTAATGTGTATGCAACCTCTCTACATCTACTCATCACTTAAAATTTGGTTTATTGTGGGTTTTAAATCAATACAGCTATTTGCAATTAGAGGTAACAGTTTGGAGTAATTTAGGCTGTCAGACTCTGCATATACACTGTCTATGAGGCTGTTTACGGCTTATCACTAAGTAAGGCACTTTAACCCCTTATGTACTGTATGCTATTTTATTTACAGTTCTCTAAAAATACCTAAATCTTCTATCTTCACATGTGTATTCTAAACTAGCATCATCACTCTTATGGATGTCAGATTCATGTGATCTATTACATCATCATGGTTTATATGAACGTCATTATACCGCAACATTCTCATTGTAGTTTATATTGTCAGCAACTTTGAAATATTACTCTCAGTCTCTTTGCATGAATCATTAATGGAGATTGTAAATCCAGAGGCTGCAGCGAGCATTCTGGTGACTCTCATTAATCATTGTTTGCCAACTTGAAAATGTCTTATTTATACCTAAATATTGTCTAATCAATTAGTATTTTCTAATCAGAGATGCCGTGACAAACCTTTGGCACAGGCCAGATTTGAACCTGGGCCACCAGGCTCAGAGGTATGGCCACTACCACTGCATCACAAGAGCCACTTCCTATTTTTAGTAACCCAGTTAGTGAACTCTGTATTCTTACTAAAATAACGAATTCAACTCCACGAGTCCCTATCTTGGTTATTAACCATCGGTACGGCACCTTATCGGACATATTTTGGAAATCCAAGTTACCAGATCTACTGGTTCCTTATTATCTATTCTTTTAGGTAACTCCTTAAGTAGACTTGAATAGATTTTACACGCAAAGTTTTCTTTTTCTTAAATTATGTTGACTGATTGTGTAATGATTTTCCAAAGTGCATTGTTAAAATTTCCATCATAATAGATTCTAGAATTTATTCAATGACTGTGGTAGGTCAACTGGCATTTGATTCCACGTTTCTCTCTCCATTTTCTTTTGGAATAGTGGTCTTGCATTTCCTAACCTTCAATTCACTGGGAACATTCTAGAACGTAGGGAATTTTGTAAAATCAGTGCATTTACTATCTCTGCATCTGCATCTCTAAGAACCCGAGTGTGTAGTGAATTGGGTCTCAGATTAGATTTGTTGATTTAGATAGTTAGATTTTGGTCCTTTAACACTCTCCCAGCCTACCTTTCCCCTGCTTACATTAATTGCCTTGAGTTCCTCAATCTCATTGGTCCCTTGTTTATCGTCTAATTTCTGTGAGCAACTGTGTCCTCTATTGTGAAGGCAGATACAAAACATTTGCCTAATGTCTCTGCCATTCCATTTCCTTATTCCTCATGATACAGTTATGCCTGTCTCTTTGGTGGCTACGTAGAGCAGTTGATCTTCCGTAATTACACCGGCACCACTCCCCACCTCTTCCTCCGCTACATTGATGACTGCATTGGTGCCACCTCGTGAGGAGGTTGAGCAATTCATCAACTTCACCAACACATTCCACCCTGACCTTAAATTTACCTGGACCATCTCTGACACCTCCCTCCCCTTCCTGGACCTCTCCATCTCCATTAATGATGACCGACTTGACACTGACATTTTTTACAAACCCACTGACTCCCACAGCTACCTGGATTACACCTCTTCCCACCCTATCTCTTGCAAAAATGCCATCCCGTATTCCCAATTCCTCCTCCTCTGCCAGATCTGCTCCCAGAGGACCAGTTCCACCACAGAACACACCAGATGGCCTCCTTCTTTAGAGACCGCAATTTCCCTTCCCACGTGGTTAAAAATGCCCTCCAACGCATCTCGTCTACATCTCGCACTTCTGCCCTCAGACCCCACCCCTCCAATTGTAACAAGGACAGAACGCCCCTGGTGCTCACCTTACCAACCTTCGCATAAACCAAATCATCTGCCGATATTTCCGCCACCTCCAAACAGACCCCACCACCAGGGATATATTTCCCTCCCCACCCCTTTCCGCCTTCCGCAAAGACCGTTCCCTCCGTGACTACCTGGTCAGGTCCACGCCCCCCTACAAACCACCCTCCCATCCTGGCACTTTCCGCTGCCATTGCAGGAACTGTAAAACCTGTGCCCACACCTCCTCCCTCACCTCTATCCAAGGCCCTAAAGGAGCCTTCCACATCCATCAAAGTTTTACTTGCACATCCACTAATATCATTTATTGTATCCGTTGCTCCCGATGCGGTCTCCTCTACATTGGGAAGACTGGGCGCCTCATGGCAGAGCGCTTTAGGGAACATCTCCGGGACACCCGCACCAATCAACCACACCGCCCCGTGGCCCAACATTTCAACTCCCCCTCCCACTCTGCTGAGGACATGGAGGTCCTGGGCCTCCTTCACCGCCGCTCCCTCACCACCAGACGCCTGGAGGAAGAACGCCTCATCTTCCGCCTCGGAACACTTCAACCCCAGGGCATCAATGTGGACTTTAACAGTTTCCTCATTTCCCCTTCCCCCACCTCACCCTAGTTCTAAACTTCCAGCTCAGCACTGTCCCCATGACTTGTCCGGACTTGTCCTACCTGCCTATCTCCTTTTCCACCTATCCACTCCACCCTCTCCTCCCTGACCTATCACCTTCATCCCCTCCCCCACTCACCCATTGTACTCTATGCTACTTTCTCCCCACCCCCACCCTCCTCTAGCTTATCTCTCCATGCTCCAGGCTCACTGCCTTTATTCCTGATGAAGGGCTTTTGCCCAAAACGTCGATTTTGAAGCTCCTTGGATGCTGCCTGAACTGCTGTGCTCTTCCAGCACCACTGATCCAGAATCTGGTTTCCAGCATCTGCAGTCATTGTTTTTACCAACTTTAGTTACACTCCTTTTTATAAATTTGCAAGGTGTTTACAATATGTTTTTAAATTCCTGGCGAATTAACTCTCATGTTTGTTTTCTTATTTTTCATCAACTTTATGGTGACCTTAAGATGATTTCTAAAACCGGCCAAAATTCAAGCTTATTATTATTCTCTGCCACACAACAAGACACTTCTTCTTAAATTAATATTACTCTTAATTTCCTTAGCAAGCCACAGATGGCTCATTTTTCAAAATGTTTGATTTTTTCAGGTAATGTATTTCTGTGAAACGTTGAAATGCTTTTTTCTTTTATCTCACTGCATTTGTACCTTTTAAGATTTAAGATTTATATTTGAAAGGAGAGTATATTACGTTAACATAGTATGGAATTCAATTGTATTATGATCACTTTTCTCCAAAGAACCTTTTGCCCTGAGAACATGAAATAACTGTGTTTCATTGCACAATACTAGATCTAAAATAGCATTAATCTCCTTTGGTTCCTCAACCTGTACATTCAGGAAATTGTAACAAAGACATTTTACCATTTCACCATCCAGATCATCTCCAACAATATGTTTACTTCAGCCTGTATGAAGCTTCAATTCCCTCACAAGAATCATATTGGCCTGTTAAAGCAGGAATTATTTCTTGTCAGATTTTTGGTCCACCAGTATAACAGCTACTAAAAGGCCTATAACCAACTCCTACGATAATCTTCTGACCCATGTTGTTCCTACTGTTCACTCATCTTGATTCTATATCTTGATCTTTGGACAGTCTGGATGTCCTCCTTTACCACCAGAGCTCTAGGTAGCTGTAAATTTGAAGTACAGGGTAGTCTTGAGGAGTGTCACTTGTCCTGTATGCCAAGGTCATTAATCTCTTGTAACAGTGAGCTGCCATGAGGGTCATCAGAGTGGTGGAACTTCTTGCTTTTCTCACGTATCTCCAGAATTCCTTTCTCACACAGAGGTCGGTGTGTGTATGGAATGAACTGCCAGAGGAAGTGGTAGACAACATTAAAAAGACATTTGGTCGCCATTCTCCGGCACCATCTCAGTTTCGAAAATCCTGGGTTAACAGAAGCAACCATTTTAGATACAAAGCCAAACCAACCGTTTTAGATTCAAACCACAGAATTTAAAAAAAAACAGAAGCAGGAATACAAGCAACAAAGTCAAGTAGAAAGGGGAACATCCATATCTTAAAGTCTAATCTCTAAGTGGGCCTCCATCCCTAAAGTCACAATTCACTACATACATTTCACATTACTCCTGTATCCCTAAACTTGTGCATGTGTGACAATAAAACCTAATTCCATTTCTAAAATCTAAAAGACAGTTGGACAGGGACTTGGATAGGAAAGGTTTAGAGGGGTATGAACCAACTGTAGGCAAATGGGACTAGTCTGGATTGGGAAAGCTGGATGGCATGGATGAGTTGAGCCAAAGGATCTGTTTTGATGCTGTCTGACCCTATGACTCCACTTTATCTGAAGCAGAGTTTTCCACATCATTTGATTTTGCTTCAGTCATACTTCTGAATCTTAAGGAAATTCAGACATTGTGTCCTGCACCTGAACTTCCACATAAAATTACAAAGGGTATTGATAAAGCAAAGGTATTTTCACCGGGTAAATAGGGCATAAGTTTACGGTGGAAGGGAGAGATTTAAAAGGGACCTGAGGGGCAACCTTTTCACACAATAGGTAGTGCATGTATGGAACGAGGAAGTGGTAGAGGTGGTTACAATTGCAACATTTAAAAAACATTCGGACAGGTGCATGGATAAGAAAGGCTTGGAAAGATATAGAGGCAGTGAGGTTGCAGATGCTGGAGATCAGAGTTGAGAGTGTGTTGCTGGAAAAGCACAGCGGGTCAGGCAGCATCTGAGGAGCAGGAATATCGATGTTTCGGGCTGGCATTGATTTTCCTGCTCCTCAGATGCTGCCTGACCCGCTGTGCTTTTCCAGCAACACACACTCAACTTGGAAGGATATAGGCCAAATGCAGGCAAATAAGACCAGTTCAGTTTGGGAAATCTGGTCAGTATGAATGAGTTGGACCAAAGGGTTTGTTTCCATTCTCTATATCTCAATGACTCTATATTTCAAAGATAGCCATGCTGTGGAGGTGCTGGTGTTGGACTGAGGTAGACAAAATCCAAAATCATACTGCACCAGGTTATAGTCTTTATTTAAAATTAAAGCTTTCAGAGCGCTGTTCCTTCCTCACCTGACAAAGGAGCAGCACTCCAAAAGATGGTGATTTTATATAAACCTATTGGACTATAACCTGGTGTTGTGTGACTTCTGACTGTATTCCCAAAGCAGTTGTGGTGGTGGGAGTTAGGAAGAAAAGCTTATTTTGCTAACTCCTCGCTCTTAAAGCTGCTGCAAGCATTTAAAATCCTGCAGCAACAAGTAACTCCCAATCACTCCTGATTGAGATGCTAATTGCAGTGGAAGCCTGTCTGGAATGTTTAACCTGAAACTAGAAAGTTTGAGCAAGAAAAAAATAGGTTCCAGATTAAATTTTGATACCTACAATGATAATTTTACATGATTACATGAAGTTAAACCTCATCGGAATTGTTGGTGTCATGTACTGGCAGTCAAACCCTGGGCAACTTGAGTTATTCAATTTGAATGTAATCTGAGCCAGGTTGATTAATCCACTACTTGGCTTCCGTCCCAGAGGGAATAATGAAACTAGAAACCTCTTGTCTAAATTACAGAAAGTGCGAAGCTACTTTTCACCCTTGGGTTAAAGTTTGACGTCAGCAGTTAGGGGACGGTTTCTATGAAACTTGCAGGGATACAACTTTACTGAGTTGTTTCAATTTGTTTGACTCTTCCTCTTACATGGAATTTCAATTCTGGCATTAAGCAGAAGGCAAGGTAGAAGGAAGGACCACATACAAAGTCATTAGCAAGCTCAGAAAGAACAGTAAACTTCAGCAGCAGCCGCACATCTTCCAGACCGAGAAACAACAAGGGAGTACAAGGAGAATGACTAGACCCCTTAATCCACCCAGCTCATTGTCATTACCTACAGCTCTCAAAAACCCAATGTAGGCACATACTAAGGATGTCACAGGCCGTCACTGCCGCGCTGTCATTTGTTGTAGTAGGTAATTCTGTTCAGAACAAATGGGTGGCCATTCAGATGTAGTGCTGCATTCCATTACCTCAGGTCCAGCTCTGACCTTCTTATCAGTGAAGGTGGTACAGTCGTCGTGTGGTGTAAACACACCTACCTGCAAGAGGGTGATGTCCAACTCCCTGTGGATGGTACGGTGGCACAGTGGTTAGGACTGCTGCTTCACAGCGCCTGGGATCTGAATTCGATTCAAGCTTTGGGCAACTGTCTGTGTGAAGTTTGCATATTCTCCAGGTGCTGGATCAGTGGTGCTGGAAGAGCACAGCAATTCAGGCAGCATCCGAGGACAGGCAAAATCGACGTTTCGGGCAAAAGTCCTGATGAAGGGCTTTTGCCTGAAACGTCGATTTTGCCTGTCCTCGGATGCTGCCTGAATTGCTGTGCTCTTCCAGCACCATTGATCCAGAATCTGGTTTCCAGCATCTGCAGTCATTGTTTTTACCTCATATTCTCCAGGTGCTCCAGTTTTCTCCTACAGTCCAAAGATGTGCAGGTTAGGTGAATTGGCCATGCTAAATTGCCCATAGTGTTCACGGATGTGTAGTTAAGGTGCATTAGTCAGGGGTAAATGTAGAATAATAGGGGAATGGTCAGGGTGGGTTAATCTTTGGGAATTTGGTGTTGACTTGTTGGGCTGAATAGCCTGTTTCCACACTGTAGGGATTCTATGAACTTCCTTGATCTCCTCCTTGGCTATGACCCTACCATTGGTCATTAGGCTGTACTTTCCAGGACTGTCATTCATCTCATCTCTGCTGAAGCTTCCTACTTCATGGTCCTTCTTCAGGAATGAGGAAAGTGTGCCCAGCAGGCTAAGATAAAAGGTAGGGAGGAGGGATTTGGGGGAGGGGCGTTGGAAATGCGATAGGTGGAAGGAGGTCAAGGTGAGGGTGATAGGCCGGAGTGGGATGGGGGCGGAGAGGTCAGGAAGAAGATTGCAGGTAGGAAGGCGGTGCTGAGTTTGAGGGATTTGACTGAGACAAGGTGGGAGGAGGGGAAATGAGGAAACTGGAGAAATCTGCATTCATCCCTTGTGGTTGCAGGGTTCCTAGGCGGAAGATGAGGCGCTCTTCCTCCAACCGTCGTGCTGCTATGGTCTGGCGATGGAGGAGTCCAAGGACCTGCATGTCCTTGATAGAGTGGGATGGGGAGTTGAAGTGTTGAGCCACGGGGTGGTTGGGTTGGTTGGTCCGGGAGTCCCAGAGGTGTTCTCTGAACCGTTCCGCAAGTAGGCGGCCTGTCTCCCCAATATAGAGGAGGCCACATCGGGTGCAGCGGATGCAATAGATGATGTGTGTGGAGGTGCAGGTGAATTTGTGGCGGATATGGAAGTATCCCTTGGGGCCCTGGACCAACCAACCCAACCACCCCGTGGCTCAACACTTCAACTCCCCCTCCCACTCCACCAAGGACATGCAGGTCCTTGGACTCCTCCATCGCCAGACCATAGCAACACGACGGTTGGAGGAAGAGCGCCTCATCTTCCGCCTAGGAACTCTCCAACCACAAGGGATGAACTCAGATTTCTCCAGTTTCCTCATTTCCCCTCCCCCCACCTTGTCTCAGTCAAATCCCTCGAACTCAGCACCACCTTCCTCACCTGCAATCTTCTTCCTGACCTCTCTGCCCCCACCCCACTCTGGCCTATCACCCTCACCTTGACCTCCTTCCACCTGTCGCATTTCCAACGCCCCTCCCCCAAGTCCCTCCTCCCTACCTTTTATCTTAGCCTGCTGGACACATTTTCCTCATTCCTGAAGAAGGGCTTATGCCCGAAATGTTGATTATTCTGCTCCTTGGATGCTGCATGATCTGCTGCGCTTTTCCAGCAACACATTTTCAGCTCTGATCTCCAGCATCTGCAGTCCTCACTTTCTCCTCCTACTTCATGGTCCCTCAAGCACAAATATTGTCCATCTACCTCCTTCCCAAAATCTTCAAACAGGCCTGCCCTGGCAGACCCATCGTTCAAGCCTCACTGAATTTATTTCTTCCTATCTTAGCTCTAGGTTTTCCTCCTTTTTTCAGCCTTTTCCCACTTACATTCAAGATTCTTCTGACGCTTTATGTCAGTTCCATCATTTCCAGTTTTCTGCTGCTAGCCGCCTCCACTTTATCAATCCAGCTACACATCCGTTCCCCATGAGGAAGGTGTTAAGGCTCTCTGCTTCATCCTTGAAAGGATGCCTACACAGTCAGTGTCCACCACCACCATCCTCCTTCACCTGATTGAGCTTGTGCTCACTTTGAACAACTTCTCTTTTAGCTCATCCCATTTTCTCCTAGTCAAAGTCAGGGCCTTGGGTACCTTCAGGCCTGTCTCTTTGTGGGGTATGTGGAACCAGTCCAATCCAGGCCTACACCCACAGCTCTTTCTCTGAGACGTCGAAGATGTCTTAAACTCTGGTCCATAATTGTAAAAATTTGTCTGTTTTGTTTCTAATTTCCATCCTTCTCTCATCTCCACTTCATCCATCTCTGAGTCTTCCCTTCTTTGACCTCAATGGTTCCATTTCTGAGGATAGACTGTCAACCCAACATCCCACAAACACATTGACATTTACAGCTAATTCGACTGCACCTCCTCACACCGTGCTTCCTGCAAAGATTCCACTCCTTTCTCCCAGTTTCTATGTCTCCATTACATCTGGTCTGATGATGTCCCCTTCCATTGGGCTGCCTCCAACATGCCCTCTTTGTCAGCTTGTTCCCCTTCATTGCTTTCTGAGCCCAAGTTTCTGATCTCTCTAGCATCGATTTTCATGTGTTACTCTAACCATTATCACTACAACAAAAACCATTCCTTCTACAGAAAACAAAGCAAAGTGGTCTGAACTATAGCTTTCTCCCCCCCAACTGTGTGAATGCAGGCCATTTGGTCCATCAAGTTCACAATGACATTCTGAAGAGCATACCACCCAGATCCATCCCCCAACTTCCCATGGTTAATCCATCCAATTTACACATCCCTGGACACTGTAGACAATTTAGCATGGCAAATCCACCTAACGTGTACATCTTTGCATTGTGGGAGGAAACCATCATCAACACAGGGAGAATGTGCAAACTCCACACAAACTGTCACCTAAGGGTCGAATCAAACCAGGGTCTGTGGTGCTGTGAGGTAACAGTGTTAACCACTGAGCCACCGTGCCACTCTATTTGCAGATAGAGATTTCAAACTCTCATAACTTATTTGGCTTAGCAGGGATTACTGAAAAGGGAAAGATAGTGACTGAAAGGTCTAACCATGAGCCAACAAATATTGCAACTCACAATCCCAGGTAACTGATCGAGAAAGGAAATAATTGATTCTGATAGTTACCAAATGATAGAGCATTGTAAATTGAAGAGCTATAGAAAACCTTTTATAAAGAATCTCAGATATAACTGCCCTCCCTCCCCTCTTGATTGTTTACAACCTCATGTCTAAAATTACTTGCCTGTAATAAGACCACTGAGATTAATTGTCTTCGATTCATGTTCTGGAAGCAAAATTAAGTAATAAAATACTTATAATGAGCATGACTGTTCATACCCATTTCATAATGTACAAGCCTGTGGCATTGCCTTAGTAAATGGGTTAGTTACACAAATAATGAATTATTAAGAAGAAAGATCTCTTCAAGTACATTTACAATCTCGCTGTTTTTAATATACAATTTTTTCATACCAATCATGAAATTAATATTTTGTAATAAACATATCCTCTTAATTGTTATAATTTGCTTTTATTCATTCATGAATGAGGATGTTGCTGGCTGGGCCAGCATTTATGACCTCTCCTTAATTACCCTTGAGAAGGTCATATGGAGCTGCCTTTTCGAACCACTGCAGTCCATGTGATGGAGATACACTCCCATGTTGTTAGGGAGGGAGTTGACACTTGTGCGCTAAGTGTCGTAAACAGCAGCAGCCTGAGCTTCGGGATTGCAGAGCTTGAGTCAGTGCCATTGTGCAGCACCTGTGAGGCTGAGAGCTTCATGGATACCTTGTGTATTAATACAGTCCCCCTGCAGCTAAACAATTTGCAAGGAAAGAAGGAATAGTTAACCACATGGAAGGAGCAGGCAGGGAGAGCAGAAGTCCCCCGCTTGCACTTCAGTCTCCAACCAGGAGTTAGTTCTGTGTACTGATGCAAGTGATGGATCATCAGGTAATGGAAACATCTCGGATGGCTCAGCTGTACAAGGAGAAGTACAAAGAAGACCAGCAGTCCATAATAACAGGAGATTCAACAGGCAGGCATTTCTTTGGCAGTGGATATGGATCCAGACTGATCTGGTTGTTTCCTGGTGCAAGGGTCAAGGGACGTTATGCTTTGGTTGTAGGCAACTCTGAGGCAGCAGGACGGGGTGCTGGACAGTGAGCAGGCCATGTTCACATGACACGAAAGACATAAGCAGGAAGAGATCGCTCCTGCAGTCAGAATTTTAGCTAACTGAACCTCTAAAGTAGTAATCTCTGGATTATTCCTGGTACCGTGTGCAAGTAAAAATAGAAATAAGAGGACAAATCTGATGCACGTGTGGCTGAAAAGATGGCACAGGAGGGACAGCTTTAGATTCTCGGGATATGGGAGATGGGATCTGTACAAGCAAGCACAGTGTACACCTAAACAGAGGTGGGACTGAATACCTTGCAGGGTGATGTGCTTGTGCTATTGACAAGGGTTTAAACTAATTTGGCAGGGGGTGTTGGAACCAGAAGATAATATCAGTAAGGAAGACCAAAGCATGAAGAATATTGGGGAAGCCCTAGATTAGGAAATAATATGGTTAGTGTAAGGGAGGAACTAATAAAGGCAGATTCACTGCATACATCAAAATGCACAAAGTAGGAAATAAAATTAATGAATTATGTGTTTAAGTAAAAATACCATGTCGTCTTGAGATGATAGCCATGGTTGAGAGTGTGGTGCTGGAATAGCACAGAAGGTCAGGCAGCATCCAAGGATGCTACCTGAGCTGCTGTGCTTTTCCAGCACTACACTCTCAACTCTGATCTCCAGCACCTACAGTCCTCACTTTCTCCTAGAGGGTAGTCATGGCTCAGACAGAGTATTCCATATTGCTGGATACAAGGAACTCAGGAAAATTTGAAAGAGACAAAGGATGAGGAGTAGCTGTATTGATTAAAGATAACAGCGTAGTGTTGGAGAAAGAGATGCCCGAGAGGGCTCAAGGGCAGAATCTGTTTTGCTGAACTAAAGAGCAAAGGGTGGAATTATATTGCTTGTTATTATCTATAGAATACCAAATAGTGTGAACGAGTGAACAAGGAAATTAAAGAGGCATGCAAGAGCTATTAATGGGGGCATCTTTAATTTTCTAAATGTTGACAAGGAGAGTGGTAGTTTAAAGGGTAGAAGAGGGGGAGCAAGAAATCTTGGAGCACATTTAAGAAAGTTATCTGCAGCCATATGTTTTCAGTCTGTTTATAGATAGCAAAAAGCGCAGCATGCCTAACACTGACCCTTGGGGAACAGCAATGTCTATCATCCTCCAGGCTGAAGAATCAATAATTCACCATGACTCACTGTTTTCTGTCCTTAAGGCAATTTTTCATCCAAGTTGACACTGAACATCCCATTTTATAAGTCTCAATTTTGTTACCTTTCCACTGTGCAGCCATTCTGTGCAAGAGACCTTGGTTCTTCACCTTCATTTGTCAACTGGGGGGAAAAAAAAGACTTGCCTGAGGGTTTCAGTTGATGAAAGTTTTTATAATCAATTTCTTGCACTTCTGTAAATATAGCTTTTCATTCTGCACTCTATATCAGTTGTTTATCTCCACATTTGAGATTACTGTTTTCAGTTGTGCTGTGTGTAGATAACATCAGCTAAAATAAACTGGAGAATTATATGTTCTGCAGTTTATTCTGGAACCATTTTTCTGTTATGTCCTTAAAGTTTTGTCAGTAGCTTTTATTCGATCTAGTCCAAGCTACTTTAGTTGCAACTGCTTTGTTTCTTGAGAGGTCACGTTTTATAAAGTATTCATCTGTTGTAAATGAATATGGCTGGTTTTTGAGCTTGGGTGCCTTTCAATAGATTCAAACATAGTGTCATTGTAGGCTCAAATTCTTCTCCTGAGGGGTTTTTTTTGCACAAAGAGAGAATTAATTTATCAGAATCGCATTGCATTCCAGTGGTGAAATTAAATGATTCTCTCCCGTATTTCAATGTAGTTGTTGCAAAATCTGTTAAAAAAGAGGCAGGCAACTCTTTAGGCCACACAATGGCTCAGTGGTTAGCACTGCTGCCTCACAGAACCAGGGACCTGGGTTCGATTCCAGTCTCGGGTGACTGTGTGCAATTTGCATGTTCTCCCTGTGTCTCATGGGTTTCCTGCCACAGTCCAAAGCTGTGCAGGTTAGGTGGATTAGCTATGGAAATGCAGGGTTACAAGGATAGGGTGGGGGTTGTTCTTCGGAAGGTCGATATGGGCTGAATGGTCTGCTTCCACACTGTAGTGATTCTACGTTTCTGACTTTGGCTATTATAACTTGTGAGAAATTGCTTCTTTTGCTCATCAAGTAAATCATTCTCACCTCTGGTTCTTGCTATTCTGGCCAAGTGAGAGCTTCTCTTCATTCACAGGTAAATGGGGGCTTCCCAAGTTCATGGCGATGGGCAGAAAGGCTGACAATCTGAGAGGGCGAGGATGGGGCCTGAGGTTTTCCTGCTGCCATCCTGTTGGTGTCAGGAAACCTGACAGCATAGTTGCTTGTCTGGCAGCCTATTAACTCACTAAAATTGTAATTTGCACCTGTTCACTGCTCCTCCTGTTGTTTTTCTTCTATCTCCTCAGGAATTGGCACAGAATCAATAACCCAAATTGCCTCCTTTTGCACCATAAGTGACCCCACTGGGCGTTTTCCTGTATTGCATCGGATATTGAGAACTGGGAAGGGCTTTTGCCTGAAACGTCGATTTTCCTGCTCCTCGGATGCTGCCTGACCGGCTGTGCTTTTCCAGCACCACTCTAATCTCAACTCTGATCTCCAGCATTTGCAGGTCCTTGTTTTTACCTTATAAGAGGTGAATCCACAATTCTGAAAGTGTAGAGAAATTGGAAATTCAGAGGCTGAGAAATCACACTGCAGCCTTAGTATAAAGGTCTGCTCCAACTAGTGCCATGCCAGCGGAGCTGAGACTGGTGAGAAGAGAGCTAACCCAGTATTGAGGAGGCATCCCTGACCTTTGTCACGAGTACTGAAGTGTTTTCTGGCTGTACGCTATGGCCAACAGGTGTTAAATTGGTCCAGCATAACTCTGCCTCTGGAAAGCTACAAATCCTTTTCTGCTCACCTCAATTCCTCATGGCTTTGCCAGATGAAGGAGCAGTGCTCCAAAAGCTTGTATTTTCAAATAAAGCTGTTGTGTGATTTTTAACTTTGTCCACACCAGTCCAACACCAGCTCCTCCACATCACAGTCATCATTGACTCACTGCTGGTGTATATACCTGTTGTCTTATCAAGTGTCTACACTGTGTAGTAAATGTAATCGGAAGTGTAGTCTGAAGATCTGCTTTCAACATCCAGTCTTCAGTTATAAGACCTTTAATTCTAACTAAAACAGAAATTGCTGGGAAAACTCAGCAGGTCTGGCAGCATCTGTGGAGATACAGCAGAGTTAATGTTTTGGGTTTAGTGACCTTTCTTCAGAACTTTAATTGTAACAGGTTGCTGAAGACTTGAACAATTGTGCCAAATCCTGGCACACCAGACTTCCTTATTTCTCACACCATAATCTACAATTACAATGTTTAAAAGACATTTGGATAAGTATATGAATAGGAACATGGAGGGATAAGGGCCATGATCAGGACTATTTTAGGTTGGGAATGTGTTCAGCATGGACTGGTTGAACCAAAGGCTCTATTTCTGTGCTGTACGACGCGATGACTCAAAGACTCTATGATCCAGTGGGACCCATGCTCATGGCTGTTCAGCAATTGTTTCAGTTATGGAGGCATTCACATTGATGAAATGCACCCAGCACACAGATTACCCAGCACCAGTTGTCAACATAAGTTTCACCTCCATATCTAAGTGGAGTCTTAGATTATAACTTTTCACACAAAGCATGCACCCCTGTATTTTGCATCCAGACTTTTGTTCTCAGCCTGCTTACATTCAATCATTTCACAATTCAACATTTTCAAAATTATCTTGTACTTCAAAGCCAATTACTTTAAGCTTGTGAACTGTGTTCGGCAGTGAGAGCTTTCTTAGTAAAAGAGATATACACTTGTCATACACTCGTCATGTAATGTTGCGTAGTAAAAGCTTGCCACTTTTCTAATTGCCTTTCATTGTATTCCTACTAGTTCGTCAATACCCAATAACCCTTTATTATGCTGTACTCTTATTTTTGTTCCAATGTATTTTCTGCACTGGTGTTGTGCCTTTAACTGTGCAGTGTTAAGGAGAATGAGAATGTATTGTGAATTCCCATGGTGATAGATGTCACACTCATGACTATACTGACAACGAGCTTGAAAGTATTTGATTTTTTTTGTACTTTGTTACAGCTGTGTAGTGTAATCACGCTTTGTTTGTGGTATAGATGCCACAGAAAGCGCTGCAGCACTTATAAGGTGGGTGTTGCTATGGTTACTGTCACCACTCAATGATGGTGAGCATGAACTCTAAACTGTTTTCTTTGCTGCTGCCAGTGACTCACTGGAAAGTACTTCCATTTGCACAGTCTCCCTTAGTTAGCCGATAGGTTCAGTTAATAAACCAGGAATAATTTATCAAATTATGTTGTTGACTTAATATGTAAGATTAAAAAAATACAGTTATTAAACAGTGTCTTTTATGCTCCTGATCAGAGGTGTCTGCAATAGTTGTGTAAATCCATGACATTCAGCATGCATAAAAGCAGTGTGATATGTATGAATAAATGCTCAACATACAAAAGAAATCCTTGTGCCCTTATGATAAATATAAAATATGTGAAAATAATTGGAATTTGGATTTTAAATTAGAGATAAAATTGATGGATGGCTTCAATTCTCTAAGATTAACATTTTTACTAAGAGGTCAGAAAGCACTTTGGAACAGTGAACTATGGCCATCATTTCCAAGAAGGCATGTGACTTAAGTGTCTTGGAGGAGACTTATGGTGTTAATTGATTAGGTGCTCCATAAATAGCACTTTTGTTTTTTGGACTGTGGATTAAAAATGGGAAAAGAAATTGCTTTAAATCAATGAACTGTGAAAGAAGACGTTACAAGTTCTTTTTAAATTGCCAGAATTCAGTTGCATGTTATAGCCACAGGTGGGTTTATTCAGGCAGAAAGGGGGCAATATTAGGAACCTTGTGTGTTTGTTCGGGGAGCTATTTTCCAGTTGATAGATGTTTGACTGGTTTCTAAACCAGAACCAGTGGTATGTGTTCAGGAGTACTCAATATAGCGATAACTTCTGGACTGAATCCTGGCTGAGTGGCCATCGTTTTTCTATTGGATAGTACAGTAGAAACATTTAACCTGTGAAGTAGAAAACATGTATGTCACTATCCCCTGTATATGAGTGGAGAAATAGAATTACAATCTAAGCAACTATGTATTCTTCCTTTCTCTGAGAGTCATAGAGTCATACAGCATGGAAACAGACCCTTCAGTCCAATCAGTCCATGCTGAACAGAATGCCAAACTAAACTAGTGACACCTGCCTGCTCCTGACTCATATCCCTCCAAACCTTTCCTATTTGTGTACTTATCCAGTGTCCTTTAAACCTCATAACTATGCCCACATCCATCACTTCCTGAGGAAGTTCATTCCTCATGTGAACCACCCTCTGTGTAAAAGGTTTGCCCCTTGTGACTTTTTTGGGAGTTTCTCCTCTCGCCTTAAACATGTGCCCCTTAGTCTTGAAATCACCATCCTGGGAAAAAGACAACTAGCATTAACTCTAGAATACCCCGCATTGTTTTATAAACCTCTATAATGTCGCCTCTCCACCTCCTGTGCTCCAGTGGAATAAGTTCCAGACTATACAGCCTTTTTTTGTAAGTCAAACATTCCATACCCAGCAACATCCCGGCAAATCTCTTCTGAACCCTCTCCAGCTGATAAAGTCACCTACGGAGACAATGAAAGGATGAATCCTGAACTGGTGAATGAAAGGTTGTCTCTTCAATCTCATATCCTCATCAATGAGTCAGAAGGGATTGGAAGGGAACTGATGGTAAACGTCACATTGATGCCTGCAATCCAGACTGGTGTCAGAACTGTGTTTCATTAGCTATATTTTGCTCTGTTTCCACTGTAATATTTGTGGCTTCCCTGGTCTCTTAGTCTGCCTGTAAATGTATGAGAATGTTTTAAAGGGGTTGAATTCAAGTTATAATGAGTAATAAATTAGTCATTCGAGTTTCTTTTCTGCCATTGGATAAAAACAATCTGTTTATAGTAAAGAACTATTTTCGTGTTAAGTACAGCAATTTGATGAGTGTTTTATTTTAACCTGGCTTCATCAGTCAGGTAAACTGAGGACTTTGGATAATTTGATTAAATATTTCGCATTTGTGATGACGACAGGAATGGGGAATAGTGGAGTCTGATTTCCTGTGTGCGGCCCCAGTGAGTCATGGTAATTGGCAATGATGAACTCCTGTGCCACAAGCAAACTAGGAGCCACTAATAGTTTGAATTCAGGTCAGAATCAGATCTCAGTTCAGAAAAGTTAGATTTCTCAGTGAACAAAAACAAACAGTCTCATAGAAGAGCAGGCTGTCAGAGAAATCTCCAGACAGTGAGAGTTTAAATTGTAGAATATTTTGCTTGTGATAATTTTGTAAAGTCTCCAAGCCATGTGTAGAAGTTTTCAAACTGTCAGAACGGGAAAGAGATTTAAGCCCTCGTAACTGGAAATAAGTGTTGCTTGGGAGAAAAATAGAAATTTTATTTTGCCGTTTATATTAAGAAACTGTTTTATGTATACCTTGCTTTATTTTCTATAATAAATTTGTGTTCTTTAAGAGTTAGAGAGTCACACAGCATGGAAATAAACCCTTCAGTTCAACTCATCCAGGCTGAACATGTTCCAAAACCAAACTAGTCCCATTTTCCTGTATTTGGTCCATATCCCTCCAAACATTTCTTATTCATGTACTAATCCAACTGTCTTTTAAATGTACCTGCATCCTCTGACACCACTTCCTCTGGCAGTTCATTCTCCACCTGAATCACTCTCTGTGTGAAAAACATGGCCTCTCACATCCTTTTTAAAACTTTCTCCTCTCACCTTAAAAATATGCCTCCTTGTTTTGAACTTCCCCATCTGGGGAAAAGACTTTTGCTATTCACCTTATGTGTGCACCTCATGGTTTTATAAACCTCCATAAGGTCACTCCTCAACCTCCTACACTCCAGTGAAAAATGTTCCAGCCTATTCTGATAACTGAAACCTCCCATTCCTGGCAACATCCTGGTAAATCTTTTCTGAACTCTTTCCAATTTAATAATATCCTTCCTATAACAGAGCTACAAGAACTGCACAGAGTACTCCATGAGAGGCCCCACTAATATCCTGGACAACCTCTACATGATGGCTCTACTCCTATACACAAAGGGCTGTATAGTGAAGGAAAGCATGCTAAATGCCTTCTTAACCACCTTGTCTACCTGTGTCACAAATTTCAAAGAATTATGTATCCGTATCTCTATGTCACTCTGGTCCTCCATACAATCCAGGGCAATACCATTAACTTATTTCAACATGGTGGAGGTGGAGTAGGCAGCTTGTCCATCTGTCTGCATTTTTTTTTCTTTCCTTCCTCTTTCTCTCTCTTTTTTTCTAACATTTTAACATGTCTGCTTAAAAGAAAACTTAACTTGTAGCTGAGAACCGGAGTGGAGAACGCTAGAGGCCTGGAGCAGAGCAGGGTTGGTTGTTGGACTGGGGACCAGCTCAGGGGGTTAGCACCTTAAGAAGCTGGTCAGACCGCATGTGAAAGCACCTACACTGATCGACGGCATTATAATGTTAATCTGTAATCGGTTTATCTGACTGTAATGTTTATCCTTTTAACTGTAAGTCTTAGTTTCCAACTTATACCATGAATCACTGTAAGGTAATGAAACTCTTTTCTTCTTTATTTCTCCTTTTTGTATCTAAGATTTGAACGTAGGTACTTTGTACTTAAGATGGCACCATGAGGGGTGACATTGCAAACTTTTCACTGTACTCCTGTACATGAGTACATGATATAATAAAACCTATTCTAATAAGTCCTGCTCTTGTTTGTTTTCACAAACTGCAATACCTTGCATTTATCTAAATTAAACACCATCTGCCACTCCTCTGCCCATTGGCACAATTGACTAAGATCTCTTTGTTATCTTAGATAGCCTTCACTGTCTACTATACCACCACTTTTGGTGTCATTCGTAAACTTACTAACCATGCCTTCAAATCATTTATATAAATGACAAACCATAATGTGTTCAGTATTGATCCTTGCAGAACTCTACTGGTCATCGGTTTCCAATCTAAAAAACAACATCTCCATCTTCACCCTCTGTGTCCTACTGTCAAACCAATTTTATTAAAGATATTATGTGAATATGTTCAGTGATTAATCATCATGGCAGTTCCAAAACAATTAAATCTATGATATATTAAGCTTAGTTTCATTCTGGGATCTCAATCATTTACTTTTATCATCAGCTATGATCTTAACAGTCTGAAACCAGACATTTCAAGACTCAAGCAAAAATGTATTTGCATCAATCTCACTCTCAGCATTTTTGCCATCTAATGCTCATTCCCATTCTCCTATCATTCAAAAAGAAGAAAGTTTCAGCCTCAGCTCTTGAGCTCCATAAGTTGCTGATTTGCGTCATGCAGGGTGCTCTCTGGTCTATTACGACCGATCAGGGAGGTCCAGAAAATGTAAAAAGTGGCAGGGGCCAAAGTTATTTACAATTCTTGATTCACCAAAACTTACTTCCAGCTTCCAAAGAATCTAACCAGAGTTGAAACTGACTTTCTGTATTTATTATAACAAGCATTTTGCTATTGAATGAATTTTACACACTAGATTAGGTCATAGGCTGACCTGGACAAATTCCTGAATAAATGTTACTTCAATGGCTGGAAATTCATAGTAACTCCCAACAATGATATTTTTCTTGTACAGTGTCATTTCTTCAGTGAATTTGTCCTGATCTGCCCTTTTCAGAGTTCACATTTCATATACCTTTCATATTCTGCGATCACATATCCATAGCAACCGAACCACAACCTTCATAACATCATTTAAAACTGAGTCACTGTCCAGCTGCGTGAGCAGTTTAAAACTTAATTTATTTCCTTAAACAATGCTGATATATGAGAGCTGTTGAGAAATGTAAGATTGATTTTGAATTTTTTTCCCAATGCAGTAAAAATCAATACCTTTTTTCCATGCATGTTTGTCCTCTACACATTGAATCATAAGGTTATAACCATTTAGCTCACTTATATCCACAGTGCTGTGGTTCTCCATGTTTAGAAATTTTCTGAACCTTGTAGCTTGTCCGCAGAGATATTGGAATGATCTGGTCCATGAACTCCACCATGTGCAACAGTGACATTCCACTTTGACTGACAGCAAATAATACCTTGCTGGGATTTTCACTAATAGCTAAAAAAAAATTTATCCTCTGAGATTTACCCTCCTTGATTTGCTCTACCTTGCCAACTAGCTGCCTACCCACAATGCAGCTGCATCTCTGGTAGTTGAGTTCACAATTCTTTTGAGGTCAAGATTTGACCTCTCCAGAAGGACGCTAAGTGTTATATCACTGCAACTATCAAGACCACAACATAGATTTTTCAGCAAAAGACTCACAAATTTGGCAAAACAAAGACGCAAATTGTGACCACTCTCACAAGTTATGTGGCTGACACTCATGTAGGATTTACATGCGGGTAAAAGTTCTGAGCAGGAAAAAGCTGCAATAACATCCAAGCCAGCCAGATGTTTGTGGTGTTAATAAAATCTGTAAATGTTTGATTCCCTTGGCTTTAACCTTGACTATCCTTTAGTCTTTGATTAGATTGACTTCCTTATTATTTGGCTGATCCAAAAAAGTGGCCTTTTAAAATCTTTACTGCAGACACGATATGTTCATTTTACATTGTTACAGTCCTGTAAGTTCATACATTGAATCAGACTTATTTGTTTAATTAGATTTGTGTGCAATGTAAGTTTTGATTTCTCTTAAGGGTTTGTTATATTAAAATGTTGGAAGTACAGTACTGATTGACAAAAATACAGCTCAAGAAATCCCCTTGATCATTTTCTCCAATCTGGGACTCTCAGTACAATGTGGATGATTCATTCTGGGCTTTAAATAACCAAATAAAATAAAGAATATCAAAAATATAAGAGATAAGCTATTCAGTTAAAACACTCAAATTAGTTCTGAGACTGAAACAAAGGATTATCATGCAGTTAAGCACTTGAAATGTTCCATCATTGAGGAACTAGTCAGTAATAAGAAAAAAAGATTGTTTGGATTGGCTCCTTGTCAGCATTGTGTCCATGCTCTTTCCTCACATTGAAAGAGTATTTCAATGAAAGAGATATACAGGGACTACTTCACTAAAGATGGAGTGGAATTCTTCAGCACCAGCCGCATACCATGGACATCACGTCAGTTTGATTGAATACTCTGTAGCTGAGTTCATACACAGAACGCACACTTCAATTTATGTTTCCTTGCTATGTAAATTGAACTTTGAAATAGTCTGCTGTGCTACTCAAATGTCAACAGAACACCTTGCTTGCCACTCTTGCAGGCCCTACATTATAGGTCTAAGGAAAAGAAGCTGCAGGCCAGGACCTGTAGCCCTGGAGAGTGAACTGGGAGGTGCAGATTGGTGGCTTTAGGAATTATGGAGGGCTAGCCAGCTATAGAGGATGGTAGAGCCAAAGTAAATCAAGGAGAAGGTTGGAATCTGTGTCTTTATCATGTTCTTGCTGCCCAAGAGATTTTGTCACTAGTAGGGAAGGTGGCAATCCTCCTTGCCAAAGGTTGATACAAATCCTCAAGCAGTAAATTAAGAATCTCTTTCCAACTCTGCTGGACTCTCTTACCTTTGGAAAAAGTGAGGACTGCAGATACTGGAGATCAGAGTCAAGAGTGGGGTGCTTAAAAAGCACAGCAGGTCAACTGGCATTTGAGGAGCAGGAGAATCGATGTTTCAGGCGTAAGTCCTTCATCAGGAATCCTGATGACAGGCTTATGCCTGAAACGTCGATTCCCCTGCTCCTCGGATGCTGCCTGACCTGCTGTGCTTTTCCAGCACCACACTCTTGACTCTAATCTCCAGCATCGGCAGTCCTCACTTTCTCCATTCCTGAAAATGAGGTGACTTGGAAATGTATCGCTATTCATTCAATGTCATGGGGTTAAAATCCTGGAATTCCTCCCTAATGGCATTCTGGGCCAATGTAGAACAATGGATTTCAGTGGTTCAGGAAAACACCACTGGTTTCTCAGGGAAACTAGAGACTGAGCAATAAAAGTTGGTCTAGTCAGTGATAAAATAAAACAAAACTTATACATACTTTTAATTTCATTTCGTTTGAGTTTGAGTTTTGAATTTTGAATTAATGACACATGGGTTTGTCTGGTATTTCTGTGGACAAGGTGTTTCCTTTTAAAACATCATGAGGACATAGCTTTCAGAACTAATGTTTTTAAAATTTAATTAAGGAGCGTTTACAACCAAGCAACGTAAACAATTGTGAGTCAAAGTGTCTGTTAGAAAATCCTAGATTTTTTTTAAGATCAAGGAAAGTATCAGCAATTGAGAAAAAAAGTTTTTTTCCCAAACTTTTCAGTTTTGAGGCAGTTCTGCAGAAGTCAACATAAGGTGGATATATAAAGCAGCCATCCTGAGAACAGGAAAAGATAATAAAACTAGATTATCTCAGAGGAAGAATTTAGTGAGAGACACAGACCAGAACTGTTTAGATGAAACCCTGAAAATGTTATTCGAGCACTCAGATATCTGAAAGCTCCAGGAAAAGCCTATCATATTTTCCCAGATTTGAGGTGAAGTCACAATTAACCAAAGCCAAACGAGGTGTTTTTTTAAAAAAGTATTTTTCTTCTGGTGTGCGCACTGCGTGCATGATCCTTTGGATACAGTAAAGTGATATTTTTGCAATCTTAAGGAGTGTCTTGGAATTATTTGGATTATGTTTCAAAATGTTTAAAGGCATGTTAGATATTGACATGTTGGTCCATTCAGATTCAACTCCATTTCATTTGTTTAATTAACTACAATGGCTTGCTGGCCAGGATCCTGAAGCAAATTCTAACAATTTGGACAAGTCTTGGCTTTGTTTGGGACTTTGCTATGGGCCAACTTATGGTCCCTCTGATTAGGGAGGCTATGCAACTGCCTTCACTCAAATGGTGTTCCCAAGCTCAGTTGGACTGGTGAGAGAGTCCACTTCCATAAGAATACCCCATAACTCAGGGTCTTTGCCCTCATGGCCCAGTTGTGAGACTTCTTTTTCCTGCAATGAGGTGGACGTAGGGTTGAGTATACTTGCAATGGACAGGAAAGTCACTAATGGGGAAGCAGAGGCAGGAGAGGTTCTGAGGGGTCCCTGATGAATGAATAGGAAGTGCTGAAGATTCAGAGAGTGAGTAGTTTGGGAGGATGAGGTGATTGAAAGCCATTGAGTGGACATGTTATGTGCAATAGCGAGAGTGGCAGTCCATTGAATTTTGGGAAGTGGTTGTCCAATGACAGAATGAGAGTGAGTGGCACCCCTGTAAGAGTGAAGTAACAGAGAGAAATTGGTGCCATTTACCCTTGGGTAATGCTGAATATCATAATTTTTCACCCTATACTCCAGTGTGTACATTTCAACCAGGACACTGCACTGGGTGACTATATTTGTCCATGCTGGTTGTGTCTTTTGGCCTGGCCTGCTTTGCTGGTAATCAGAAAAAACATTGCCTTCATTTCCACACCCCCAACTTGTCTTACTGCATCTCCAGGTTGCCACAAGGATCGACTACTTTTCGTCATTTATGTAAATGATTTGGATGTGAGCATAAGAAATATAGTTAGCAAATTTGCAGGTGACACCAAAATTGGAGGTGTAGTGGACAGCGAAGAAGGTTACCTCAGAGTACATTGGGATCTTGAGCAGATGGGCCAATGGGCGACAGAAGAAGTTTAATTTAGATAAATGTGAGGTGCTGCATTTTGGAATGACACATCAGGGCAGAACTTATACACTCAATGGTCAGGTCTTGGGGGGGGGGGGGGGGTTGGTGAATAAAGAGACCTTGGAGTGCAGGTTCATAGCTCCTTGAAAAGTGGAGTCACAGGCCGATAGGATAGTGAAGAAGGCATTTAGTATGCTTGCCTTTATTGGTCGGTTATTGAGTATAGGAGTTGGGAGGTCATGGTGCAGCTGTACAGGACATTGGTTGGGTCACTTTTGGAATACTGCATTCAATTCTGGTCTCTCTACTATAGGAAGGATGTTGTGAAACTTGAAAGCGTTCAGAAAAGATTGACAAGGATGTTGCCAGGGCCAGAGGGTTTGAGTATAAGGAGAGGCTGGATCAACTGGGGCTGTTTTCCCTGGAGCATCGGAGGCTGAGGGGTGATCATATAGAGGGTTATAAAATCATGAGAGGCATGGATAAGGTGAATAGACAAGGTCTTTTCCTTGGGCCAGTGGGTGGGTTGAAAGCGGGGGGGGGATGGTGGTGTGGAGGTGGCTGTCCAAAACTAGAGGTTATAGATAAGAGGGGAAAGAGTTAAAAGGGACCTAAGGAGCAACGTTTTCCACATAGAGGATGATGTGTGTATGGAACGAGCTTCCAGAGAAGTAATGGAAGCAAGTAACAATTACAACATTTAAAAGGCATCTGGATGGGTACATGAATAGGAAAGATTTAGAGGGATATGGGCTAAGTTCTAGCAAAATAGGATATCTAGTTGGTATGGATGTGTTGGACTGGATAGGCTTTTTCTGTGCTGTATATCTTTATGACTCTATTGATGAAACTAATTTACCTTTCTGGACCATTTCCTTTGGGATAAAGGGGTGTGCCAACAGTGTGAAGGGCAGGTCTTGCTTTGCAGCAAACACGATGGCAGCTCATAAGTGCTGTGGAGCAGGGGTTTAAAAATGGCACTAGTGACATGAACACTATAACACTCTTCCTGCTACACAATTTTACAAGATGGACTCCAAAGAGGCCAATTGCATGAGAAAAGTTGTTCTGGGCCATGGCAGACTGGCCATCAAACTTGAAGAAAACAATGGGAAACTTCAACCCAAAATCTGATCAGAGTTCCTAGAAGCAGCTGATCCAGAAACATCTCAACATTTTATCTCATGGGCAAGGTCACAGACTCGCTCTAACCCAAATCAAAATCATAGCTACTGGATATCTTTTCAAATAAACAGATTAAAACATCAAATAAATCGTAATCATTCTGGTTTGATTAACAGCGCATGAAGAGGAGATTTGAAGAATTAAGTAGTTGTGTCAAACTATATTCCCTGATGATATCTTGCATTTCCTAATTACAAATTTCATTGGCACATTTTCTGTGCACAGTGACTGACCATTTTTGGCAAATCTGTATTGCTGAACTCTCTAATGAGGTGAACTCACTTGTTGTTCAATGGTTCAAATTAATATTCAAAAAACATTAGTTTGAATTTGTGTGTTTGTGCATTGAGTCCCATTATCCATTTTTGGCAGTCATGGGAAAAGACTGTTAACTGATCATAACAAATCACAAATAGCACAAAGTGAAAAATGCTGCTGTTTTCCAGTTCCTTTGTTGGGTGTCCCTTTACGGTAACGACTCTCTTTAAATGCAAGTTGGAGTTGCACTGGAGATGTAATACCAGAATATATTGTGGCTGTTGAATACAGGGCAAATGTTGTTTGTAAGTCTTGCCCATGCTGATTTAATTGGCACCAGTCTTTGTTGCAAGTGGTTGATCAAAATACCATGCTGTCCTCTGCAGGCCATCTGGGACTTTATTGACAACTATGTGTTACCTTTACAAATCAAATTGAAGTAATGTCACTGGACAGTGCAGAATGCGAATCAGGAAGCACAAGGCAGAATAGTGCAAATCAGGTTTAAAGATCAAAATAATAGAAGGAAAGAACGAGAGAGAGTGGGAAAAAAAGTTGAAAGTTATGAAAGGTAATATGTCTTACTTTCTTTTTAAGAGATAACATTTGCAGGACTATGGGAAGGGAATGTCACTTGGTCAGTTTCTCTTTCAGAAAACCAGCACAAATATAATGGGGTAAATGACCTTCTTCTATACTATAATTCTGAGATCTTCAACATTTAAAGCCTAAAGGAATAATACTCCATGCTTATGAAAGTAGATTATTAAGTGCTAGAGTGATGATTTGACCATAACTACGATCTGTTATGCAATTAAAAATGTTACTTAGATGGCAATAAACAAGGCTTGTCTTTTTGTGAGGAGTTTACTCCATTGCTAGCATGAGTAAAGACATTTCATGCTTCATATTTGTTAAACTGAAGGGTCAGATAATGGGATCCTCATTTTGAGAAGACACTGGCAGAATACCCTAGTGTGAAGAGCATTATGGATTTTTTTTCTTTTCAACCATACATTTCTCCTTTCCTGAAGTTTCTGTGTAATTTAGCCATTAATAATGATGAACAACATTATACTCATGGTTACCCAGCTTCCCTTCATTATGTTTTTGCTACGTAGATTGTATTGAGAGGGAAACTTAAAATCAAGGAGTTAATGCAGGTGGTTGAGATAGCTGATCATATCCTATGAATTATTTTATACTCAGCATTTGTCAGCGCAAAAGTCTTGGCTTGCAAGGAAGGATTTGTTCAAATTGCAAGCTATAATCATCAAAAACATATTCCATATGAACAATAGCCACAGAAATGTCATAAATTTTCCAGTCTTACAATAGAGATTAGGAAAAAAATAGAATAAAGCAATGGAATTTTCTGTCAGCTTCAGTCTTGACAGAATATGATTGCCATTTGGATTTTGTACAAGACATAAGATGTGAGCACCTAATGTCCAAGAGCGACTTGTTTGAATAAGTAGTCAGAATTGGATAAGAAGCACCCCTTAATACCATTAAATGTTCATATTTGGCAACAAATATGTTTTGCATGCAACTGTTTTTCCCATGAGTTTTGTTGATCTGAAATACAGCATACAATAGGCTCGATTTAATGCTCCCTTCACTTCCACAGGCAGTTTGGACGGAATGTGGCATCTCAATTCCATTAGGTGTATTGCCTACCACTAATGCAGTCTTTCCATATTATTTCAGCCAAATGCATCACCTCTTGTTTCTCTGCATCAAACTTCATCTACCACCAAATTACTCACAGCTTGTCCTTTTGAAATTCTGTATTACCCTCATATTTTGCAAAGTTTCCAGATTTTGTTAAAACAAAGACCAAGAGGTTTGACTCAACAAAAGGATGTGAGAGTGCATTTATAATCATCAAATCATTACAGTGCAGGGACAGGCCATTTGGCCCATCAAATCTACACCTCTGAAGAGAGGTGTTTTGTTTGAGTTTTATGCTGAAACCACATAATTTGAAAAGCATTCATTTAGTAGGACAAGAATATTATAGCAAACACTTTGTCAGAGCAAATATTGCGAAAAGTAAATGTTGTGGGCAAAGTGGGAAATCATGTCTCACAAACTTGATTGAGTTTTTTGAAGAACGAAGATGATTAATGAGGGCAGAGCAGTGGACGTAATCTCTATGGACTTCAGTAAGGTGTTCAACAAGGTTCCTCATGGTCAACTGGTTAGCAAGGTTAGATTCTCATGGAATACAGGGAGAACTAGCCATTTGGATTCATTGCTGGCTTGAAGGTAGAAGACAGAGGGTGATGGTGCAATGTTGCCTTTCAGACTGGAGGCCTGTCTGAAGGCCTTTCGGACTGGAGGCCTTTCAGACTGAGCAGTGGTGTGCCACAAGGATCAGTGCTGGGTCCACTGTTTTTGTCATTGAAATAAATGATTTGTATTTGTACATAGGAGGTATAGTTAGTAAGTTTGCAGAAGATAGCAAAATTGGAGGTGTAGTAGTCTGCAAAAAAGGTTACCTCAGTGTACAATAGGATCTTGATCAGATGGACCAATGGGCTGACGAGTGGTAGATTTTGGAAAGGCAAATCTTAGAGGACTTATACAATTAATGCTAAGGTCCTAGGGTGTGTTGATGAACAAATAGACCCCGGAGTGCAGATTCATAACTCGTTGAAAGTAGAGTCACAGGGAGATAGAATAATGAAGAAGGCATTTGGTATGCTTTCCTTTATTGGACAGAGCATTGAGTACAACAGGAGTTGGGAGGTCATGTTGCGGCTGTACAGGACATTGGTTAGGTCACGTTTGGAATACTGTATGCAATTCTGGTCCCCCTCCTATTGGAAGGATGCTTTGAAACTTGAAAGGGTTCAGAAAAGATTTACAAGGAAGTTGCCAGGGTTGGAGGATTTGAATTATTGGGAGAGGCTGAATAGGCTTGGACTATTTTGCCTAGAGCATCGGAGGCTGAGGGGGTCACCATATAGAGGTTTATAAAATCAAGGGGGTGCAGAGATAGGGTAAATAGAAAAGGTCTTTTCCACAGAGTAGGGGAATCCAGAACTAGAGGGCATAGGTTTAGGGTAAGAGGGGAAACTTTAAGAGGGACCTAAAGTGTGTGTATGGAATGAGCTGCCAGGAGAAGTGGTGGAGGCTGGTACAATTGCAACATTAAAGAGACATCTGGATGGGTATATGAATAGGAAGGGCTTAGTGGGATATGGACAAACTGCTGGCAAATGGGACTAGATTAGGTTAGGATACCTAGTTGGCATGAACAAGTTGGACCGAAGTGTCTGTGCTGTACAGTGCTATAACCCTATGATATTCCTGTGTGTTTTTTGTAAATTTATCATTCTTGTCAACATAAATAGAAATAATAATTAGCAAATGTTCATTAAAAAAAGATGTTTCATTTATTTTTCACTGGTGACTGGAGTGATGAAGATTTATCATATTTTTTATTATTATTCTGCAACTTGGGTTCTAAAGTCATGATAAATGGGTTTTGACTTTCTGTTCTGTGAAGATGACTTTTTAAGAGTTAGAAACTTGTTTATCACTGGATCGAAACAACATTTTCCAAGAATTAAGCTCAATGATTAGACAAACTACCAGGTGAGCTAAGTATTTACTAAGTTAAGGTTTAATGACCCAGCGAAATAAAGGTTAGAGGCCAGTTCAGTTCAGAAGTAAAGACCAACACTAACAGATGTGATGTTTCACGGCCTAAAAGCAGTGAAAGTAATAGGGAAAAACATTTTTTGAAACCAGTAAGAAATATCAATGAGCCAGCCCATGTCTGTAATTTTTTTTGAAGAGAAGTTGTAAGGCAGAGGTACTGAATTGGCTACTGAAGACAACTTCAGTAAACAACTTGTGAGGCCTTGGGATTTTTTATTTAAAGATGGAACAATAGAAGCAGCCTAAAGGGGTGTGACCAGCTCTCACAGAATCACCTCTCTGAGTTTTGTTTTATCAGTAGCTCCAGAAGTCATTGGGGTCTCAAAAGAGTTGGAAGCTTCAGTGAATGATTCCTAGCTGCTAATTTCCCTGAAATTTCTCTTGGGTTTTTTTGCCCTCCTGGGTTAGAGAACTGCATATAAGAATCTGTGTCTGAATTTGCCTTTTGGCCAAGGGGAAAGTGGTGTTTATGGGATGTTACTGTATTAAAACAGTTAGTTAATAATAGGTGCTGTACATATTATATGGTTAAGTTTTCCAATAGTTAAGTTATTCTAGGTTCCTTTTTATTTTGCTTGTATTTTAACTATAATGTTTAAATAAATTGTGTTTTGCTTAATTCGAGTAGTTTGACCATCTGGAACATAACACTTCACGTTTACCTTTAAAATAAGAAAAACGTTAGGGTCTAGGCTACCTTCTGAAAATACTTTAAGGGGATCTGGTCTGGTCCATAACATTGCGTACCTCAGTGAGAGATTAAACAAATCACATCTGAATATATTGAAAGTTGCCAAAAAAGTCTGCTTGTGACCTTGGCATCTGAGTAAGAAAGTTACAATAAGAGTGAAATTTCACTAGATTTAAGTATCTGTAAAGGATGCTGTTGGGAAAAAGCATTAATTTGTTTTGCTGTTTATGTTTAGATCATTCCAAATTGTATTCTCTGCATATACTATTTTTTTTCTTTTCTATTATAAACTTTGATGCTAATGTGTTCAATGTACATTGACATCCTCTTATGAATATGTATAGTGGCAGACCACCATGGTAACCAAATTTCAAAACTAAAATGTATTGTCTATTAAGCCAGGTTTCACTCTCGAGTTCGATCTACCCAGCACTATTATCAGCTGAAATCAAAACATCAGGCTATACTGAAAATTGTCATTTCCAATCTGCTATTGTAACTTCAAGTGTGACAGAGAGATAGTTTACATACATAGTTATAGCAGTACAGCAGTTCATGGTTTGTTTTCCCAACACACAGAGCTCTGCATCAGAAACTAGCTATCAGCTAATATATAAATCTATTACTATAAGATTTATAGAAGCATTTAGTGAGTTAAAGTTTGCATCCAAGCTTAGTTTACTTCTATGTGTATGAGCTCAATCTGAAATGCTGTTCTATTTTTCCCTCAATGAGATTCATGAGCTGTCGGGTCGCTGATCCTGATCCAACTACAATGACAATGTTTGAAATTATAGGCAATCTTTTCCTCAGCATATATTCTCACATTTTCAAACCATTTCCTGCATTCATTACCACCTCAGTTGGTATTCATCAGTTTTGTGATTGAGTGGTAATTTTTGCAAGTATAAATCCAACATTTTCAAGTATAGATGCACATTGGCTAGATGCATCTGTGTCTTCACACTCTTTTCAAACTTCCTCTGCAGCAGATTTAATTCTGTCTCTCCGAAATTCAGTTTCCTTGCTTGTTTTTTTTTCCCTCTCTCTCTCTCTCTTGATGGTTTAGACTTCAGTGCCAAAGGTAGAAAGAAAATCCACTTATATTATCTCACAGCTAAAGGATGCCTGCGTGAACAGAGTTTTGGTCGCCTCAATTTAGTTTCCTGAAGGTGTGGATTCACAGCACAAAACTTGTTGCTATTTCAGTAAATTGAGCAACTTATGTGAAAAAGCCTAAGCATGACTAATGGAGGAAATGGAATATAATTCTCACATATCACGCTTGCAGCAGGAATACACTGCTGAGATATTTTGTAATGTACTTAAGATGAGGAAAACTCATTGTTCGAATTTGGATTTTATTCAGAACTCAACCCTTTCAGCTTTCTATATCAGGGGCATATGCAACATGAGTAGACCATTCAGCCCCATTTCGTCTGATTCTACCCTATCTCTACTCCAGTGAAATATCAGAAAAAAAGGGTAATTGTAGCTAGTATAACAGTAATAAAACTTGTATAACAATAATCGTGCCTAACACCCACTTTATACAACACATTGGCTATATTACAGCTATTTTAGGTTGAGGATGGAGATGGGTCAATACTTAAAATTATCCTTTTTATTGACAGGTCATAAAACTGAGATGCCAGAATTTTAAAAGGTTATGAGGAAATTGGAAAACACAACCTGTCCAAAATGTATGAATTCCAGTTGAAAATTTTTAATGAGCTTGTTGCCAGTTTTTTTAAGGGCATTTTGAACATTTCTTATGAAGGTACGTCATTGACATAGTTTCTCAGTGCTGACAGGGAGGGGATGTCAGGATGACTGAACTGCATCAAGGAGACACCATTAAAGCTGTAAGGCCCTTACTCACAGGTAACTGGCTTCATAGCATTTGGAGAATCATCACCAGGCCTCGTCACCCCGGACAAAGGCATTCTGGGTTGGCAGCAGATCTGAGGGCTAGGCATGTCCTTCTGCATGCAGACTTCCTGGTTTCATGACAGGGATTGGATCAGGAAGATTCCACAATCCACAGGAAAGAATGGAAGAACTGAACAGGAACTCAGATTGAACCAGTCCAGGACACATCAATTAATGATAAAGAGCAACAACTGCAGTAGGTCAGGCAGGTCCCTGTTCAATAGCAATGCAATAGCAACACAAGGTCCAGGGCCAGCAAGGCAATAAAAATAATAGCCCAGAGCATAGGGACCACCAAAGGGACAACTCACCTGGATATGCTGGAATGTCAGTGCTACAGAGGGCTGCCCCTATCTCGGTAGGTGTTTGCTGACATGTGCCAGCTCTGGGAATCTTCCAAGACCTCTCAGCAAGGGCTACAGCTGTAAACATCAGTGCTATCTTATAGTTTGTTTTGCAACTGATTCCTGAGGAGAGGCAAGGAACATTGATCGCAGTAGGCACTCTCATGTCATTGCACCATGAAAATAACCGATTCTCTGTTTCAGAGGGCAAAATCAGAGGGTGGGCGGCACGATGGCACAGTGGTTAGCACTGCTGCCTCACAGCAGTGTTCAATTCCCGCCTCAGGCGACTGACTGTGTGGAGTTTGCACGTTCTCCCCGTGTCTGCGTGGGTTTCCTCCGGGTGCTCCGGTTTCCTCCCACAGTCCAAAGATGTGCAGGTCAGGTGAATTGGCCATGCTAAATTGATCGTAGTGTTAGGTAAGGAGTAAATGGAGGAGCATGGGTGGGTTGCGCTTCGGCGGGTCGGTGTGGACTTGTTGGGCCGAAGGGCCTGTTTCCACACTGTAATGTAATCTAATTTGTCTAATGACATTCAAGTTCAAAGGGCAGTGGTATTTGTTACTGTTCTTGGATTCTTTCTAGTACAGAGCATTAGGATTGCTCCAGTATTTACAACATTTTGAAGATGAGATCTACACAATCTTGTATGTTTCTTCCATGAGACTTCATATGAGCACAGATCATGGAGGACACAGGATGGTGAGATCAGGAGTGCAGGATTTGTTTCCTTTTGCTTCCTTCACATTTGCCAGTCTGGCTCATCGTTAAGATGTTGCGACTCAAAACATGATGCAGCGTGGTAGGCGAGTTGTTGCTTTGCTGAATGATTGGCAGCTTCCCCTCATAATGTCATGCTGCTCCTCAAGGAGAGCTTCAGTGTTATTTGGAAGCATTTTCTTTGTCCCTCCCTGAACACTGGCCATCTGAGAATGGGGAAAGCAGCACCTAGCAGGAGAATCACTTTTTGATTTTTCCGAACGCTATGTTCAGTCCATCCTACCTGATTTTTCCAAAGTTTTGCCTGAATGCTTGTGCAGCTGGTTTCACATAGGGTAGTATTTGATGGACAGTACTTTTGTTTAATCCAGGGCATACAATGGAGGAATTGATGATTGGTAAATCTAAAAACCTAGTGACACCTGGGCGGCATGGTGGCTCAGTGGTTAGCACTGCTGCCTCACAGCGCCAGGGACCCAGGTTCGATTCCAGCCTTGGGTGGCTGTCTGTATGGAGTTTGCACATTCTCCCCATGTCTGTGTCGGTTTCCTCTGGGTGCTCCGGTTTTCTCCCACAGGTCAGGTGAATTGGCCATGCTAAATTGTAGTGTTCGGTGCATTAGTCAGAGGGAAATGGGTCTGGGTGGGCTACGCTTTGGAGGGTCGGTGTGGACTTGTTGGGCCGAAGGACCTGTTTCCACTCTGTAGGGAATCAAATCTAATCTTACTATGATCTCCTCATGAATATCCTGACCACTTACCTTAATACAATGAGCCAGTCCCTCAGGACCTTCTGCCACCTAAAGCTTCACTCCTACCTGCCAGCTACTAAGTTCTGGCAAGGCATGCCTCATAATGCATGTCGGGAAGGGAGCAAATATAGCCTTTAGACACTGTCCACATAAAACCCCAGCTCAGGCTAAACCCAAGATAAAGCACTTGAAAACATTGGAACACTTAATTCTGATTATTAATGCTAAATGCAGAAATGGTTTAGTTCCGTGTTATTAACATTTCACACCCAATAAACACAATCAAATCAAGAGAATAGCAAGGGAAAACAGTCTGTTTGAACTTTTACAACATGGTTTAATGATGTTAAGATATTTTCTGAAATTTTTGACATGTTAATTCAAATGTTTGCTGCTGCATTTGAAAAGCTTAAAACAGAGGAATAGAAGTAATTTTGAGCATAATCTTTTGGAAATAACCTCACCAAGCTTGGAATCATTGATGGCATTTTATCAAGGCTGACTTGATCTAAATGCTGAAAGGTGTGCATAATGTACCTGTGAAAAGATTATGCGATCTGAGAATTTAGCCTACAGCCGACAAGCTTGACTTAGGACAAGCTGTTTAATGAATCATAACAGATGTGCACTGCAGACCTTCATACAAACAGTTGAAATTAGACTGAAAACCTTATTTATAAAGTTGTTGGGGTAATGGGCTAGATACAACATTCCCCAGCCAGCCGGGTTTTTGCTGTGGGATGTGTTACAATTGGTCGGTTGGCTTTCCCACCGTTTTCTCATCCCCCTCCCCACACCTCACCAAGATCACTAGGATCACTGGGTGCGGGGGCAAAATCAGTGGCACACCCACATTATGTCAGTTAACAATTAATGGATAATTCAACTTATGGGAGTGGCCAGCTCATTATTCTGGAGTTGTGTGTTTGATGGGATGGAATGGAAGAGTATGGGTGGTTAACTTCATTGTGTACACCGGAGGCATCCCCTAGTAGACAATACTGTACCCTCATATCCTTTCTCCCTGCCTGCACTGCAAAATCTACCAGGCCAGCCTCCTGCTTCCCCCTTCCGAACATGCCCAATCCAATATGGCTGACTTACCTTGGTCCAAGACTCATAGTTGCCCTCCGCACAGATCTGCCTGTATTCCTGTCACTGCCACCAACAAGTACTGACCTGCAACTGCTGCTGGCGAATCACAGTAAGGTTGAATTCTTATTTTATTCATTCATGGGATGAGGGTATCACTGGCTGGGCCAGCATTTATTGCTCGTCCCTAGTTGGCCAGTGGACAGTTACGTGTCAACCACATTGCTGTGGGCCTGGACTCACACATAGGCCAGATCAAGTAAGGATAGCAGATTGCTTCCCTAAAGAACAGATGGGTTTATCTAACAATCGGCAGTGGGTTCATGGTCATCATTAGATCTGAATTACAGACATTTATTACCAGACATGGTTTACAAGCCAAACTTATAGCCAAGTGGAGTTTTTTGGGGGGAGGGGTCACCGTCCCCACCCTGTGCCCTGCTAAAAGCAGCTATTTCATTGAAAAAGATCCTCTCAAAGTAAAATTAAAGCAGCTGATCATGAACCCCTTTGGATACAACAATTCATATGCAATTTAGTTATTGGGAATAACTGTCAATCAAGAATTCAGCTGATGAGAGTTGAATAACATAGTTTTGATTTGTGAATAAAATTCTGAAGCTATAAAACCATACCTAGATGAAAGATTGTTTGCCAGGACATGTCCAATCTAACAGACAAGACTATATCACAGGCAGGAATTAGGGTATGTGTAAAGAACTCCCACTTGGGTGAGAGAAAAGATCAGTAACAATTAGAATGTTATATAAACAGCACAGCCACCAGCTTCAGCTTGGTGAGACACTGTTAGGAGCTCGTGCAGTCTAAGATACTAAACACAAGAATAGAATCTGCTACATCTTAAAGTGCTCCCAGGACAGTGCACGTCTATCTCTCTCAAATGCAAAACAAGTCAAATCAGTTTGAATAGGACTGCCCAGAATGATCTCCATCTGATGTTTTACTGTTGAACAATTCTATAAAATTAATAATGTTATTTATAGAAACATACTAAAGCTTTTTTAAAGCAACTCGAACCTGAATCATAAGGAAGTTATTTGTCGGAGTAACAATCCTTTGGTGTGACTGGGAAATTGCTCACTGTTGTCTCTCAGGCAACAGATGTCACTACTTCAATCGACTGTGTTTGAAATTGCCCTGGTGGGAGACACCTACTCCAGAGATGTCCTTGAAAACCAATTGTTTCAGAAAGCTGTTGACAGCAGTGCAGAATAGTAAATGCAGCATCCCAAACCAAGAATAAACCCACAGCAGCAGTGTGGTCCAACAAGCTCAAGGATTATCCTCATTGAAGTTAGTCCTAAATCCGCGAATGCACTGTTCATGCTTTAGCATTTACGAGTAAGTCCTTGTGGCCATGATGGATCTTATAGAGCTCTATGTGAAATAAAGCATCTGACTTTCTTGAACTAGAAAGTGGAAAGACGTGCTGACTCAGCAGGATATCCGGCTGATTCCTGGATAAGGCACGGAGATCAAGGCCGGTTACATCATGTGGAAGCAAAGCACTCTGGATGCTGGAAATCTGGGGTGACCATGGAAAATACCAGAGACACAAAGAAGATCTGGCAACATCTGAGAGAGAAAAATTATTTGAAAATTACAATTCTGTTTCCAGGTGAGACCTTGAAATGGCACTGATATAGTTATTGGTGTACTGGAAAGTCAGAGTTAGGATAGATTGAGAGTTTTGGGTCGGTGTGTCAAGTTGCAATGAAACAAGGAGCATTTTATATTCTCCACAAAAGGATAGCCATAGTGAAGACACATGTGGGTATCTGTAGCAAAGGGTGTTGGTGGATAGGGATTGTTTGGGTCAGTGGAAAATAGAATTATAGAGACATTTGTGATGGTTCAGGCCAGCGAACTGGAATTGTTGAAATGACACAGAGCATGACGAAAAGCAGAAATTAAAGTGGGAAGAGACTGCATAGGTGGAGAAGTCAATGCAGGAAGAAATTAGTTCTGTCAGACAGGTGCAGGCTGGAACAATGAGTACAGCAGGTCAGTGTGGACTTTGGGAAGGACAGGGCTGTTATGGATGTTGGGAAGGTGTTGGTGGGGGCAGTAGTGATTTCTCGAGGACATGAAGTCAGTGACATTCCTAGAAACAATGGCTTGGTATTCCATAAGGGTCATGGTCTAGGAGGAGATAAGAGGAAATGTTTGAGTGTTTTTGCTCAGACTTTGCAAGGTGGACATTAATATATTAGACAGCAGAACCCTTGTCAATGGACTTGATATTTATCAAACTTGATAATTATCATTAGACCTATCTCATCCTAATTTCCTCTGTGATCACTCACTGCAGTTTGTAATCCCTGCTCAAGCCCATCATTTCCATTCGGAACCTCTCTTTTCCCTATTATTTCTGCCTCCAGTACTCTTTGCCCCTTTCCGTTTCCCTACCTTTTACCATTTCCTCCCTCCTTGGTGATTTTCACCTTCTTGCCCCATTCCTTCACTATTCTGCTACCTCCTGCTCTCCTGTTGCCAACCCAATGCTGACTCCATGCTGGTTAAGCCTAAAACTTGACTTTGTGTCTCAGCTGGTTCTGAAACATGACACACTCATTGCTTCCCTCTCAGGATCAACATGAACCTCAATGACCATCAATTAAACATCTGCATTTATTTGCATGATAAATAGGTTAATACTGGTTTCGACCTGATCCCTTTGGATCCTGACTGTTGTGGACTTTGTGAGATTACAGGCATGCCATTCAACCTATCAGTCCATGCTGATATTTATCTTCCATTCAAACTTCCTGCCATCTTCCCTGTATTAGGCCTGAGTATATTTAAGAATGCATTTGTTTCCACGATAAATGGATAGTGAGGACAGCTGAGAAGATCATTGGGGTCTCTCTTCCCTCCATTACAGACATTTTCATCACACGGTGCATTGGAAAGGCTAAGAACATTGTGGAAGATCCCACATAGCCTTCACTCAAACTCTTCTCCCTCCTGCCATCTGGCAGAAGATATCAGAGCATTCTGTCTCTCACCGCCAGACTGTGCAACTGTTTCTTCCATCAGGCTCCTTAATGCAGTATGATTGTTCTCTTTCCCATCTGAAATTTTTTTCAGTACTAATCTGGCTCATTTGCACATAGCGAATGATGCTTGCAGGTTTCCTTCACTCTTTGTGTTGAACTACTAAAGGTACGTGGCTCCTTCTGAACCCGAGAATTCCTGAGCTCTGACTCCAGCACAAAGCCAGGATAAAGTGAAGACTGCAGATGCTGGAGATCAGGGTCGAAAAGTGTGGCGTTGGAAAAGCACAGCAGGTCAGGCAGCATCCGAGGAGCAGGAGAATTGACGTTTCCGGCATAAGTCCTTCATCCAACACATAGCTGCTAACTAACTCTCAGATCATCCTCCTTAGTACCAACACTTCAGAGATATCCAACTGCTCTTGACCTTGAATGCAATCTCTAACACAATGCAGTTGAGCTCTCTTTCAGCACTGTAGCTGCACAGTTTTTTTTTGCTTCTGTCTTTATTTGTCTTCTTCTCCAATTATCTGTGAGCTCAGAAAAGATTTTCTCTAAACTGTTTTGAGTGACTTACTGAAAATGTTGCAGCAACCTGTCCCAGTTCCTAGGCAGTGTTTAATGTAACTAATATTTTAGAATATTCAAATATAGTAATGCTTTGGAACTACCTGCTCCCTGAATACTACAATATTGACAGCGTGTTGCTCCTGCATCACAAATCAAGGACAAGGACAACAAAGGAATTTGCCACATGACATCACAGCCATCTTTTCCCTTCTTCCACATATGCTTGTTCAGCTACTCCTTAACTGTCTGTATACCATACACATCAACTACTGCCGGACATTCTCATGACTCTTTATTTCCAGATGTTTTTCCTCATTTTCCTATTGGTGACTGGCTTTATTCAATATTCTATGCATTGAGTAATTTGATTCATCATTGCTATACAGACCTTAAAACCTCAAAGCGCTAGCACCATTACTTTCACCAAACACATATGACTGTGCTCCCTGGTTAACTGCACTCATAACGTTCATTCTACCATATTCATGGCATGCTTTCTATCAAACCCAAGAATACAGTCTGGAAAACAAACAATGCTCTGACTACTGATTTCACAATACACTGCACCTTCAGACTATTGATTTCAAAGATGGCACAGTGCTCAAAATCCAAGTCCAGAAAAGGCCTGGTGCTCTAACTAATGATCTTTAAAGAACCTATAATGTTCCACGATAGCATTAAGAACATTCACAATGCTCTGCCTGCTGAGTTCCGCTAAGAAGGACTAAGGTTCGGAGGGATTTCAAAATGAGGAGGATAGTTTTAAGATTGAGTGTTGCTGGACCAGGAGTAACTGGAGGTCATTGAAAATAGGGGTGACAGATTAATCGGACTCCCTATGTGTTATCATAAATACTACAGGCATTGAAATTATGTCTGATTAATTGAGGGTGAAGGATGGTAGGTCAAGCAAGGGAACATTGGAATTGTGCAGTTTAGCAAGTGTCATGACAGACTAGAACCTGGAATTCTTTGAGAAAGTAAAGAGGACCTGGCTGTAGGTTTGCTCACTGAGCTGGAACATTTTTTTTCAGACATTTCATCACCCTGCTAGGTAACATCAGTAGGCCTGCAGATAAAGCATAGACACATAAATAGAAAGCGAGCCATGCCACCGGTGCTTCATCAGAGGGCCCACTGATGATGTTCACTGACATAGTGATGAAATATCTGAAAATCAACCTTCCAGCTCAGTGAGCAAACTTACATCCAGAAACTCGCCCTGAGCTACAAATCTTCTCAAAACATGCTAAGATTAAGAGCAAGTCAGACAATGGAGAGCTGGTGGATGTGATGTATTTGGAAAAAGAGCGAGATGATGTGTTTTGGTTGAAGAAACATGGAAAGTCAATACAAGCTCAATGGTACAAATTTGCGAGGAATATGGGAAAAGAGAGACTTCGGGATTTAAGTGTATGATTGTCTGAAGATGGAGAGGCAGGTTGAAAGGTTATAGGATCCTTGGGTTTATAAATAGAGACATGCAATATAAAAGCAAGGAAGTATTGCTGCACCTCTACAAATCATTGGTCAGACCACATTTGGAGTATTGGGTTAGACCAGTTCCCAAAGAACATCACCTTTCTCTTGTCTTGATTTATCTTGGCTCCCGAAACCAGTTCAAACTGGTCACAGGTGCTTGAGAGTCTGTGCACTGACAGCGGATCTGAGCAGAAAACAGTGACAGTATCCATGTAGAGGGAGGTCTTGGTGGATGTGTACTCTGAAGCATTGAGGTTCCGGAAACTACAGTAAGTGGATCAGAGATGTGCCATGATTCAACTTACACCAGACAGCACATTTCCGTGGCAAATCACAAGTGCCCTTACAAATACACTTATCCAAGCAATGTACATCACAACTCCACTGTGCCTTTGTGTTATTGACTTTGCTCTGTCAGTGCAAATTCCAACATACATTAAGTCCAAGGTTCCATTTTCAATGATGAAGTTGTCAAGCGAGTAGAAAAATCTCCTCAGCTGTGGTGGAATGAGGGAGTAGCTTGGAAAACAAAATGTCCTCTTACATTAAGCCTTTATAAGTATACCACGTGTCAACCAACAGACAAGCCACGTTTGCCACATCTGCAGATTTACCAGGTTGCAGAGCAACATGACTGCATCAAATTATCATGCTCACTCTATCAGGATGTCACTGGCCTGATGATGTAAAAGTGATGGTGTTGTTCGACAATAGTACAATTTGAGTGATCTTTCTAACTTTTTCCAACCTATAGCCCCCATCATGTCTGCAGCTGCAGACTGAATCTTGGCTTGTTAGATCTTAATTTTGTTTCTTCTAAACTGTGGAGGTCGGACACTGAATATACAAAACACTGACAGTGTACTTTTGATGCAAAATCTCAAACAGTTACTGAATAAAAGGAAAAGCATGAACTGTATCACACCAGATAGCAAGGTTGTAAAAACTTTAAAATCAAACACCAGAAAAACATTTGCCTTCACACTCTTCCTTTTATCCCAGCTTATTCTCAGAATTGCACAAATGTCATTGATGAGTCACCACTATTTTTCCTCTCAGACTTTGCATTCAGACTGGCACAGCTAGAACTAACACCTTTCTTGCAAATTTCTGCATATTCACTTGATCCGATTCCTCGAGCTGTATCCCTCCCCAAGACATCTAAAAAACTTCAAACTAAATTCACTATCAACTTCAGAGCAAACTTATCATTCCAAGAACCAATTTCAGGAGTTTTCTGCTCATTAGAGAGCTGAGGACTTTAGCTTCCTCTCTCTTGCTTAGACTTGCATGTAGACTATTTTCTGAATTGTTTTGACTCTCTCTATGACTAGACCCCTGTCTCTAGGCAATACCCCATTTCTTTTCCCCTTTTTTTAATATAATGCACTGAACTGTTAACCTTCAGCAATTCAAGTCAAGCTTATCAAGCTATTAAATAACAGGATTCCAGACTCTTCAGCACCTATGCCTACACAAACATTTTCAGTTGAAACTAAACTATATCTCTTCCTTCTCACGTTGTCTTTAATAAAGTAGAAATATTATAAATGAGAAAGCTCTCATTGGGGGAAACAGTTTGACTCCATGTTGTATGGCTTGCTGGGCGCAAACAGTGCAGCTAATATTTTTCTGCATTCACTGTGCTCGCAGTTGGCACATTTAAAATTAGTTTAAATCCATTGGTTGCATTTTTTTAGACATATATGAAGATAACAGTTACAAAATCTTGAGCAGTGTGCTGTAAAACATTTGCTGGTTAATAGATAACCAAATAAATAAGAGTAAAGTGCAGCTATGGCTCATTTAACGCTCCTGACATCCCCTTAAAAAACTGTGTGTTAGATGAAAATGTGCCAAATTAAGATCACTTTTCAATAACAAGGCACAGCAGAGTGTATTACATTCCTGACCCCTGAATTGTGCATTGAAAATGCATTTGTTGCCTACAATATGTTTACCTAATGGGCCCAAAAACATTTTTATGAACTCTTATTAAGTTACTGACACTTCCTACTTATTGCTAGTTTGCCATTTCTTATCTCCCACTAACTGTTTCTTGCCTTCAGCATCCCATTCTTAATGGTTGCATTTGCTGCTTCCTTCCTTTGACCCATCTCCTCACCGCTGCTCTCATGGTCTGGCTATCCATGTTAATTCAGTGTTGTATCCATTTTCAGACCTTGCTGAAGAATACAATGGTCACTTTCTTGATGGAGTGATTGGAGACTGGTTGGGAGATGTGAAGCCTTCAGTGGGCCAATGGACTGAGCTAGAAATGTTAAACTTCAGGGCCACATGACATTCAGAACACTGCAATTGGGTGACCACCAGTGCAACAAAGGTCATATGGCTTCATAGCAGACACAGCCTTGGTTTCACAGTTCATTCAAAAGTCTTCTGTTGCATTGGAATGTGAGTTCTGGTCAGGAAGTGAATCTTGAATGCTGATTCAGAGGAAACACTGCTGCCAACTAAAGCAAACAGCCACTATCTTCAAGAAAAGCACCTTTCAGAGCGACACAGTTTGAGAGATACATTAGTCCTCACTTTGACTTCATTTAATCCCCTCAAGCACTTCCTTATAAATAACCTTACATGATATTGATTCAATTATAATGCAACCAAGATATTAGGTCTTGAATCAAGCACCGAAGGAAACTAATGTTCTTTACTGCTTCAGGTAAAATGTAAAGTTTAAATAATGCAACATTTGGGATTCTCTGGAGCTTTAAATCATGAAACAGGTATTTAAAAAACATCAAAAGAAAAGCCCTATAGATGTTATATTGACTCAAGGCAAGTAAATAATATTCTTTTCAACATGAATATTTATCAACTATTGTGAAAAACCAAATATATCTCAGATGAACTCTGGCTCCTGTCATTGAAGAAGTTTTTTTCTATGATGGAAAATAGAAGCAAGAGAAGGCCATTCAGCCCATCAAACCCCCCCCTGCTCCTCCACCATTCAACATTCCTGATAAAGGGCTTTTGCCCAAAACATCGACGGATTCTTGATGAAGGGCTTTTGCCTGAAACGTTGATTCTCCTGCTCCTCGGATGCTGCCTGACCTGCTGTGCTTTTCCAGCACCACACTCTTGACTCTAATCTCCAGCATCTGTAGTTCTCACTTTCACCCATTCAACATGATCACATTTATCCTCAATTGCAGCGCTATGTGGCTGCTATCCCCATACTATCCTTGACAGCTTCAGAAATGTATTTCTTTCTGGGTATCTGCAGTGAGCTGGCCTCCACAACCATTTGTGGTAAAGAATTCCACCAGCTCACCATCCTCAGAGAAAAGAAATATTTCCTCATCTTGATCAAAATATGCATTCTGAACCCAAAACCCTTTGCCTCTGGACACGGTATGCTCCCTGCCCTCAGTTTGCCCAGCCCTGTCAGAAATATCAATGCTTCAATGAGACCCTCTCTCAATTCTGTTAAATCCCAGTGAGTCCTAATCCAGTCAACATACAATCTCTCATCATACAACAACAGCAAACCCAGGAACTGGGCCAGTGAACATTTGCTGCTCCCCCCAGTATGGCAAGGATTTCTTTTGTTAGGGAGGGAATGGAATTGAATTAGCTTTATTGTCACATGTACTGAAATGCATACATTGTGAAGTTTATAAATCACCACTTACAATGCCACCTGAGGTCCAGAGTACCGAGACACAATCCTTTGTAACAAAATAGAAAAATGAAGAAAATGTTACACTACCACGATACACTGTATGGCCATAGGTCAGAAAACAAAAGAAGCAGAGTTAAAAGACAAATGTCACAAGATCCTCCCAAAGCTCTCTGCAGCAGACCAGCACAGGGGGCCTCCATGTGGTCTGACTGCTGGCTCCCACAATTCTCTGTGCTGGGCTGGAACGCACACACCCCGCACTGGGACACTGCTATCGCACACCCTGCACTGAGACACTGCGATCGCACACCCCACACTGGGACACTGCGATCGCACACCCCACACTGGGACACTGCTATCATACACTCCGCACTGGGACATTGCTATCGCACACTCCGCACTGGGACATTGCTATCGCACACTCCGCACTGGGACACTGCTATCGCACACCCTGCACTGAGACACTGCTATCGCACACCCCACACTGGGACACTGCTATCGCACACTCCGCACTGGGACATTGCTATCGCACACTCCGTACTGGGACACTGCTATTGCACACCCCACACCGGGACACTGCTATCGCACACCCCGCACTGGGACACTGCTATCGCACACCCCACACTGGGACACTGCTTTCGCACACCCCGTACTGGGACACTGCTATCGCACACCCCGCACTGGAACACTGCTATCGCACACCCCGCACTGGGACACTGCTATCGCACACCCCGCACTGAGACACTGCTATCATACACTCCGCACTGGGAAACTGCTGCCACGCCCCGCACTGAACCACTGCTGCCACGCCCCGCACCGGGACACTGCTATCGCACACTCCGCACTGGGACACTGCTGCCACGCCCCGCACTGAACCACTGCTGCCACGCCCCGCACTGGGACACTGCTATCGCACACCCCACACTGGGACACTGCTGCCACGCCCCACACTGGGACACTGCTATCGCACACCCCACACTGGGACACTGCGATCGCACACCCCGCACCGGAACACTGCGGCCACACCGCGCACTGGGACACTGCTATCGCACACCCCGCACTGGGACACTGCTATCGCACACCCCGCACTGGGACACTGCTGCCACACCCCGCACTGGGACACTGCTGCCACACCCCGCACTGGGACACTGCTGCCACACACCGCACTGGGACACTGCTATCGCACACCCCACACTGGGACACTGCTGTTGCACACTCCGCACTGGGACACTGCTATCGCACACTCCGCACTGGGACACTGCTATCGCACACTCCGCACTGGGACACTGCTATCGCACACCCCGCACTGGGACACTGCTATCGCACACTCCGCACTGGGACACTGCTATCGCACACCCCGCACTGGGACACTGCTGCCACACCCCACACTGGGACACTGCTATCGCACACCCCACATTGGGACACTGCTGTTGCACACTCCGCACTGGGACACTGCTATCGCACACCCCGCACTGGGACACTGCTATCGCACACCCCGCACTGGGACACTGCTATCGCACACCCCGCACCGGGACACTGCTATCGCACACCCCGCACTGGGACACTGCTGTTGCACACTCCGCACTGGGACACTGCTATCGCACACTCCGCACTGGGACACTGCTATCGCACACCCCGCACTGGGACACTGCTATCGCACACTCCGCACTGGGACACTGCTATCGCACACCCCGCACTGGGACACTGCTATCGCACATCCCGCACTGGAACATTGCTATCGCACACCCCGCACTGGGACACTGCTATCGCACACCCCGCACTGGGACACTGCTATCGCACACCCCGCACTGGGACACTGCTATCGCACACCCCGCACTGGGACACTGCTATCGCACACTCCGCACTGGGACACTGCTATCGCACACCCCGCACTGGGACACTGCTGCCACGCCCCACACTGGGACACTGCTATCGCACACCACGCACCGGAACAATGCGGTCATGCCCCGCACTGGGACACTGCTATCGCACACTCCGCACTGGGACACTGCTATCGCACACCCCGCACTGGGACGCTGCTGCCACGCCCCGCACCGGGATGCTGCTGCCATGCCCCGCACCGGGACACTGCTATTGCACACCCCGTACCGGGACACTGCTGCCACGCCCCGCACTGGGACACTGCTATCGCTCACCCCGCACTGGAACATTGCTATCGCACACCCCGCACTGGGACACTGCTGTTGCACACTCCGCACTGGGACACTGCTATCGCACACTCTGCACTGGGACACTGCTATCGCACACCCCGCACTGGGACACTGCTATCGCACACTCTCTTTTTGGGACACTGCTATCGCACACCCCGCACTGGGACACTGCTATCGCACACTCCGCACTGGGACACTGCTATCGCACACCCCGCACTGGGACACTGCTATCGCACACTCTGCACTGGGACACTGCTATCGCACACCCCACACTGGGACACTGCTATCGCACACCCCGCACTGGGACACTGCTACCGCACACTCCGCACTGGGACACTGCTATCGCACACCCCGCACTGGGACACTGCTGCCACGCCCCGCACTGGAACACTGCTGCCACGCCCCGCACTGAACCACTGCTATCGCACACCCCGCACTGGAACACTGCTGCCACGCCCCGCACTGAACCACTGCTATCGCACACCCCGCACTGGGACACTGCTGCCACGCCCCGCACTGGGACACTGCTATCGCACACCCCGCACCGGGACACTGCTGTCGCACACTCCGCACTGGGACACTGCTATCGCACACCCCGCACTGGGACACTGCTATCGCACACTCCGCACTGGGACACTGTTATCGCACACCCCGCACTGGGACACTGCTGTTGCACACTCCGCACTGGGACACTGCTATCGCACACTCCGCACTGGGACACTGCTATCGCACACCCCGCACTGGGACACTGCTATCGCACACCCCGCACTGGGACACTGCTATCGCACACCCCGCACTGGGACACTGCTATCGCACACCCCGCACTGGAACATTGCTATCGCACACCCCGCACTGGGACACTGCTATCCCACACCCCGCACTGGGACACTGCTATCGCACACCCCGCACTGGGACACTGCTATCGCACACCCCGCACTGGGACACTGCTATCGCACACCCCGCACTGGGACACTGCTATCGCACACTCCGCACTGGGACACTGCTATCACACACCCCGCACTGGGACACTGCTGCCACGCCCCACACTGGGACACTGCTATCGCACACCACGCACCGGAACAATGCGGTCATGCCCCGCACTGGGACACTGCTATCGCACACTCCGCACTGGGACACTGCTATCGCACACCCCGCACTGGGACGCTGCTGCCACGCCCCGCACCGGGATGCTGCTGCCATGCCCCGCACCGGGACACTGCTATTGCACACCCCGTACCGGGACACTGCTGCCACGCCCCGCACTGGGACACTGCTATCGCTCACCCCGCACTGGAACATTGCTATCGCACACCCCGCACTGGGACACTGCTGTTGCACACTCCGCACTGGGACACTGCTATCGCACACCCCGCACTGGAACACTGCTATCGCACACCCCGCACCGGGACACTGCTATCGCACACTCCGCACTGGGACACTGCTATCGCACACCCCGCACTGGAACACTGCTGCCACGTCCCGCACTGAACCACTGCTATCGCACACTCCGCACTGGGACACTGCTATCGCACACTCCGCACTGGGACACTGCTGTCGCACACTCCGCACTGGGACACTGCTATCGCACACCCCGCACTGGGACACTGCTATCGCACACCCCGCACTGGGACACTGCTATCGCACACCCCGCACTGGGACACTGCTATCGCACACTCCGCACTGGGACACTGCTATCGCACACCCCACACTGGGACACTGCTATCGCACACTCCGCACTGGGACACTGCTATCGCACACCCCGCACTGGGACACTGCTATCGCACACCCCACACTGGGACACTGCTATCGCACACCCCACACTGGGACACTGCTATCGCACACTCCGCACTGGGACACTGCTGTCGCACACTCCGCACTGGGACACTGCTATCGCACACCCCGCACTGGGACACTGCTATCGCACACCCCGCACTGGGACACTGCTATCGCACACCCCGCACTGGGACACTGCTATCGCACACTCCGCACTGGGACACTGCTATCGCACACCCCGCACTGGGACACTGCTATCGCACACTCCGCACCGGGACACTGCTATCGCACACCCCGCACTGGGACACTGCTATCGCACACCCCGCACTGGGACACTGCTGCCACGCCCCGCACTGAACCACTGCTATCGCACACACCGCACTGGGACACTGCTGCCACGCCCCGCACTGTGACACTGCTATCGCACACCCCGTACCGGGACACTGCTGCCACGCCCCGCACCGGGACACTGTTATCGCACACCCCGCACTGGGACACTGCTATCGCACACCCCGCACTGGGACACTGCTGTCGCACACTCCGCACTGGGACACTGCTATCGCACACCCCGCACTGGGACACTGCTATCGCACACCCCGCACTGGGACACTGCTATCGCACACCCCGCACTGGGACACTGCTGTCGCACACTCCGCACTGGGACACTGCTGGCGCACACCCCGCACTGGGACACTGCTATCGCACACCCCGCACTGGGACACTGCTATCCCACACCCCGCACTGGGACACTGCTATCCCACACTCCGCACTGGGACACTGCTATTGCACACCCCGCACCGGGACACTGCTATCGCACACCCCGCACTGAGACACTGCTATCGCACACCCCGCACTGAGACACTGCTACCGCACACCCCGCACTGGGACACTGCTATCGCACACCCCGCACTGGGACACTGCTATCCCACATTCCGCACTGGGACACTGCTATTGCACACTCCTCACTGGGACACTGCTATCGCACACCCCGCAGTGGGACACTGCTGCCACGCCCCGCACTGGGACACTGCTATCGCACACCCCGCACTGGGACACTGCTATCGCACACCCCGCACTGGGACACTGCTATTGCACACTCCGCACCGGGACACTGCTATCGCACACCCCGCACTGGGACACTGCTATCGCACACCCCGCACTGGGACACTGTTATCGCACACTCCGCACTGGGACACTGCTATCGCACACCCCGCACTGGGACACTGCTATCGCACACCCCGCACTGGGACACTGCTATCGCACGCCCCGCACCGGGACACTGTTATCGCACACCAAGCACTGGGACACTGCTATTGCACACCCCGTACCGGGACACTGCTGCCACGCCCCGCACTGGGACACTGCTATCGCACACCCCGCACTGAGACACTGCTATCGCACACTCCGCACTGGGACACTGCTATCGCACACTCCGCACTGGGACACTGCTATCGCACACCCCGCACTGGGACACTGCTATCGCACACCCCGCACTGGGACACTGCTATCGCACACTCCGCACTGGGACACTGTTATCGCACACCCCGCACTGGGACACTGCTATCGCACACTCCGCACTGGGACACTGCTATCGCACACCCCGCACTGGGACACTGCTATCGCACACTCCGCACTGGGACACTGCTATCGCACACCCCGCACTGGGACACTGCTTTCGCACACCCCGCACTGGGACACTGCTTTCGCACACCCCACACTGGGACACTGCTATCGCACAGTCCGCACTGGGACACTGCTATCGCACACCCCGCACTGGGACACTGCTATCGCACACCTCGCACTGGGACACTGCTATTGCACACCCCACACTGGGACACTGCTGCCACGCCCCGCACTGGGACACTGCTATCGCACACCCCGCACTGGGACACTGCTATCGCACACCTCGCACTGGGACACTGCTATTGCACACCCCGCACCGGGACACTGCTATCGCACACCCCGCACTGGGACACTGCTGCCACGCCCCGCACTGGGACACTGCTATCGCACACCCCGCACTGGGACACTGCTATCGCACACCCTGCACTGGGACACTGCGATCGCACACCCCACACTGGGACACTGCTATCGCACACCCCGCACTGGGACACTGCGATCGCACACCCCTTACCGGGACACTGCTATCGCACACCCCGCACTGGGACACTGCTATCGCACACTCCACATTGGGACACTGCTATCGCACACCCCGCACTGGGACACTGTTATCGCACACCCCACACTGGGACACTGCTATCGCACACCCCGCACTGGGACACTGCGATCGCACACCCCGTACCGGGACACTGCGATCGCACACCCCGCACTGGGACACTGCTATCACACATCCCGCACTGAGACACTGCTATCGCACACCCCACACTGGGACACTGTTATCGCACACCCCGTACCGGGACACTGCTATCGCACACCCCGCACTGGGACACTGCTATCGCACACCCCACACTGGGACACTGCTATCGCACACCCCACACTGGGACACTGCTATCCCACACCCCGCATCGGGACACTGCTGCCACGCCCCGCACTGGGACACTGCTATCGCACACTCCGCACCGGGACATTGCTATCGCACACCCCGCACCGGGACACTGCTGCCACGCCCCGCACTGTGACACTGCTATCGCACACCCCGCACTGGAACACTGCTATTGCACACTCCGCACCGGGACACTGCTATTGCACACCCCGCACTGGGACACTGCTGCCACGCCCCGCACTGGGATACTGCTATTGCACACCCCGCACTGGGACACTGCTATTGCACACCCCGCACTGGGACACTGCTATCGCACACCCCGCACCAGGACACTGCTATCGCACACCCTGCACTGAGACACTGCTATCACACATCCCGCACTGAGACACTGTTATCGCACACCCCGCACTGGGTCACTGCTATCACACATCCCGCACTGAGACACTGCTATCGCACACCCCGCACTGAGACACTGCTATCGCACACCCCGCACTGAGACACTGCTATCACACATCCCGCACTGAGACACTGCTATCGCACACCCCGCACTGAGACACTGCTATCACACATCCCGCACTGAGACACTGCTATCGCACACCCCGCACTGAGACACTGCTATCGCACACCCCGCACTGGGACACTGCGATCGCACACCCCTTACCGGGACACTGCTATCGCACACCCCGCACTGGGACACTGCTATCGCACACTCCACATTGGGACACTGCTATCGCACACCCCGCACTGGGACACTGTTATCGCACACCCCACACTGGGACACTGCTATCGCACACCCCGCACTGGGACACTGCGATCGCACACCCCGTACCGGGACACTGCGATCGCACACCCCGCACTGGGACACTGCTATCACACATCCCGCACTGAGACACTGCTATCGCACACCCCGCACTGAGACACTGCTATCGCACACCCCACACTGAGACACTGCTATCACACATCCCGCACTGAGACACTGTTATCGCACATCCCGCACTGAGACACTGCTATCGCACACCCCGCACTGAGACACTGCTATCACACATCCCGCACTGAGACACTGTTATCGCACATCCCGCACTGAGACACTGCTATCACACACCCCGCACCGGGACACTGCTATCGCACACCCCGCACTGAGACACTGCTATCGCACACCCCGCACTGAGACACTGCTATCACACACCCCACACTGAGACACTGCTATCACACACCCCGCACTGGGACACTGTTATCGCACACCCCGCACTGGGACACTGCTATCGCACACCCCGCACTGAGACACTGCTATCGCACACCCCGCACTGGGACACTGCTATCCCACACTCTGCACTGGGACACTGCTATCGCACACCCCGCACTGAGACACTGTTATCGCACACCCCGCACTGAGACACTGCTATCGCACACCCCGCACTGGGACACTGCTATCGCACACCCTGCACTGGGACACTGCTATCGCACACCCCACACTGGGACACTGCTATTGCACACCCCGCACTGAGACACTGCTATCGCACACCCTGCACTGGGACACTGCTATCGCACACCCCGTACTGGGACACTGCTATCGCACACCCCGCACTGAGACACTGCTATCGCACACCCCGCACCGGGACACTGCTGCCACGCCCTGCACCGGGACACTGCTGCCATGTCCTGCACCGGGACGCTGCTGCCACGCCCTGCACTGGGATGCTGCTGCCACGCCCTGCACCGGGACACTTCTGTCACGCCCCGCACTGGGACGCTGCTGCCGCGCCCTGCACCAGGACGCAGCTTCCACGCCCCGCACCGGGACACTGCTGCCACGCCCTGCACCAGGACGCAGCTTCCACGTCCTGCACCGGGACACTGCTGCCACGCCCTGCACCGGGACGCAGCTTCCACGTCCTACACCGGGACGCTGCTGCCACGCCCTGCACCAGGACGCAGCTTCCACGCCCCGCACCGGGACGCTGCTGCCACGCCCTGCACCGGGACGCTGCTGCCACGCCCTGCACCGGGACGCTGCTGCCACGCCCTGCACCGGGACGCTGCTGCCACGCCCCACACTGGGACACTGCTCCCCCACGCCCCACACTGGGACACTGCTCCCCCACGCCCCACACTGGGACACTGCTCCCCCACGCCCTGCACTGGGACACTGCTCCCGCACGCCCTGCACCGGGACACTGCTGCCACGCCCTGCACCGGGACACTGGTGCCACGCCCAGCACCGGGACACTTCTGCCACGCCCTGCACCGGGACGCTGCTGCCACGCCCTGCACCGGGACGCTGCTGCCACGCCCCACACCGGGACACTTCTGTCACGCCCCGCACTGGAACGCTGCTGCCACGCCCTGCACCGGGACACTTCTGTCACGCTCTGTACTGGGACGCTGCTACCACGCCCTGCACTGGGACACTTCTGTCACGCCCCGCACCGGGACACTTCTGTCACGCCCCGCACTGGAACGCTGCTGCCACGCCCTGCACCGGGACACTTCTGTCACGCTCTGTACTGGGACGCTGCTACCACGCCCTGCACTGGGACACTTCTGTCACGCCCCGCACCGGGACGCTGCTGCCATGCTCCTCACCGGGACACTGCTACCACGCATTACCCTGGGACACTGGATGCTGGTGTCCCCGCTCTGGCCGCTGGAATCTCCGCTGACCAATGATCCCGCTTCAGAGGCCAGGGCTGTGTGTCTGAGGATGAGAGGAGGGTGGAGATAGGGAGAAAAGAAACAAAAAAGAATGGGAGGATCCAACAATCTTCTCTGTCACAATCTTACCAGCTCCAGAAGACCAAAACTGGCCGGGATATACCAGATGTGGTCTCAGCAAGGCACTGTGCAGCTGAAGCAAGAGTTCCTTGCTGATGTTCTCTAACCTTCTTGCAATAAGACCAACAAACCATTTGCCTTCTAACTGCTTGCTTCGCCTTCATGCTTACTTATGGTGACCAATGCATAAGAACATCCAGGTCCCTCTGTGCATCACACTTTCCCAATCTGTCATCATTTAAATAATACCATTAAATGCCATTCTGCATTTCCTATTGAAGTGGCTTCAATTTTAAAGCTTGCTCTTAATCCAAAAGATATACTTCAACAGTCATTGCCCATTTCAAAAAGAAGACTGCTCTAATCTTCATATTATGAAGCAGTTACACTTAATAAAGGACTAATTATTAAAGGAAATCAGGAAATAGGTTATATATTAATTGCAACATTTGTCGTCACGTAACCTTTTTGATAACATTTCTTGGTGAAAATGGGGTCAACGGACATTGATACTCGACGAACAAACAACTCTACCATTCTGCCACCAGCATTGGCCCCAGGGTAAATAGCTGGACTTGCCAGTGTCAAATTTGGACTGAGCTAATGTTTCCAACAACTCAATAATGATACAGTATTTCTCAGCATAAATGTGCCTCTGTCTCTGGCTCGTAAATTTCCTCGATTATCTGCTGGGCAATATTGCGCTGGATGATAATATGCTTCTCAATGCTGTGTTTAATTTTTAATTCCCTTTTTAAACTTCCTCACCAAGAACATCTCTTGTTTACACCTCTACATCAATGTCATTGGTGCTGAAACGCAAATTAATAGCTAAGTCATCATCGGGTGATTGATTTGCTAAATATTTGCCTTACTGTGTGTTACCTGCGGCTTATTAGTGTGAAACCTGAATGTTGTCCAGGGGCCTGCTGCAGATGGCAACAGACTGCTCTGTTATCTGAGGAGGCACAAAGGAGACTGAATAATGAACATTGCACATGCAGCGGCCAGCTTCCCCATGTCAGCCTCAATGATGAGGGTCAGAGATGAAGCAGGCGCAGATGTGGTGGTAGTGTCCTACCTCCCAGCCAGGAGACTTGGGCTCAAGGCCTAGCTGTTCCAGAGTCATTTAATAGCACCTCTGAACAGATTCATTTAAAAAATGTCTACCCTGAGGAAATGAGCGTTCTTGTATTACTGTGATAGTGTCCCTACCTCTAAACCAGATGTCCACATTTGAGTCTCACCTGCTGTGACATAACATCTCTGAACAGGTTAATTGAAAATATCTGCTGGAGGAATTTGCTCTTGTGGTGCAGTGGTAGTATTCTTACCTTTGAGAGAAAAGGCCCGGGTTCATGCCCAACTACTCTAGAGGCGTGTAATAACATCTCTGACCAGGTTACTTAGATCTTGAGGAATTTAAACCACAATGCTCTGGATCTAGGATAATTGGTCTCTACAATTACAGCCTTTGTGGTGTGTACAACTCCAACTGGTGACCAGATTTCCGTGGACTCCAGCTTTGCTAAGGCTTCTTAATTCTGCCTCAACTCCTGGAGCAGTCACTTGGTGATGTATGATGCTGACTGACCCTGGCTTTTACCCAATTGAACAAACAAATTATTCCAGAAAGCTCTGTCAAGTTGGGGCAACAATGACTGGACTTGATTTGCTCTGCCTTTTGTGGACACAACATACCTAGGGAAATATTCCACTGATACCATTACTGTCATTGTACTGGTACAGAGTCAAGATTAGAGAGGTGCTGGAAAAGCACAGCAGGTCAGGCAGCATCTGAGGCAGTATCAGGAATGACTGATGAAGGGCGCTTGCCTGAAACATCGATTTTCCTGCTCCTTGGATGCTGCGCGACCTGCTGTGCTTTTCCAGCACCTCTCTAATCTCGACGTTGTATTGGAACAGCTTGACTCGAGGTTTGGTCAGTTTACTCAAGTCTTAGAGTCATATAGCATAAAAACAAACCCACCATGTAATTCTGAGGCATAAGTATTCAGTCCTACAACAATAATATTGTTGTGTTTCAGTCTTTGCTGTGCTCAGCTGGTTCAGCCATTTTGCTTTTAATGTTGCGTTCAGTGCATGAGCTGTCATGTTCTGTCCTCAGGAGGAATATAGGATGATTAGTTGACTTGGCATTTCTGACTGAGGATATTGTAAACACTTGTATTATCTCTTGCAATGCTTTCTGGACTCCTCTTTCATTCAGGATGTGGATATTCTCAGAGCTGCCTCTTCCTGTTAGGGACCGAATAGCCCAATACAGTTCACTGCTGGGTTCACCAGAGTATCAATGCTTTGATACTATTTGTTGTGGAATCTTTAATCCCTGCTTCTTCATTCCAACATGTTAGTAATCCAGTGTTTTAGCTTCACGTAACTGTTAGGCCTGCCTGGCATGGAATTCCAGATTCTGGGGCTGTTCATGATAACTTGAGGGATATGCTGAGTGATGAGGCGAGACTGTGATTGATCAAGCTACTGCTGATGGCCCATAACATCACAGGAAGTTGAGCTGTTGGATCTAATCTGAATCTGAATCTGAATCGATGGTGAAAATATGATGAGAAATCTGTCTATATTGCTGCTCTCACCACTTGCCACAGCCCAGTCTGCCAAGGGGGGGTGGGTAATTGGAACCATTACTCACTTTCCTAGCCCATGTTTTATGTAATTTCAAGAGAGTTTACCATTCAGAGTCAATGTTGAAGACGCCCAGCAGCATTGCATTCCATCTTTACCCCAGCAAGACAGGATACATTTAGGGGTTCTGAGGAACGCTGTGTACCTGTGTCACATTGCTTTTTGACCAGCATATAGGTGCAAGTCTGCAAACGGTAATGTGTGAAATACACACAGTCGATGAGGCAGGTGGCGTGACGACCACATCTAATGCCAAAGTCAGTATCCTGCTGTATTTTATTTTTGTTTGAATTTTGCACAGCTGTTGAACTGATTGAAGTGCGGATGGGCAAGACAGGTATGATAGGGTCAAGATGATTGGCTAATACCATTCTCTAATATCGTGCAAGCATCCAAATGTGATAGTTTTTAAAAGGATAATAAAACTAGATTGCAAGATATTGGAAGCTCTGGATAAACAGGGGCTCTTCCAGGTGTGGACCATATTTTCTTGAAGGTGTAAGTGCAGTTAGATCTAGGCATTGCAAAAGAGCAGCAGCATTTTGGTTTTGTACATAGGGTGTAGAGTGCAAGAACAAAGAAGCTGACAAACAGGAAATGTAATCATGATGAAGGTAAATCAATGCTGTAATAGATCACCAATTACACATTCCAGGTGCCACTAGAGATGGGATGCATATACCATTGACTCCATAGGATGACGATGCCAGGAAATGAAACTATTATGAGGAGATCAGGGAGATACTGAAGGAGTGAGAAACCATTAAAAAGAGAATGCAAATTCAATGCAAGTTTTAAAAATTATGGGGTGCTTTGCAAACAGACTGTCTCTTTGAAAGGAGTTGACATAAAGAATCAATTCAAACTTGTTGGAAAGAGCTGAGGATGTTTTTATATATGGAGAATAACTTCATTGAATGCTTTTACAATAAATAGCAGTTTGATATGGCAGAAGCCAACAAACCTTACAGGAAAGACCAAGAAATATCTTGAAGGACATTTTCCATTTTGCACCAGTCTTATATGGTGAGCTTGAAGACAGCAAAGCTCTGTAGAACCAATCAGCGTTCAGTCCACCATTAAGTCACATGGCCTTATGCACACAGCAATTATATCAGCCTCGGTGATGTTAGGTGGTCTGTCTGCCAGTAGGCAATAACTTCCAAGTAAGGACCTTATCCCATGGCAGTCACTGTTGAACTGTGGCAGGAAGGAGTCATGCTCATCAAAGCTGGAAGCTTCCTTGCTCAGACTGGTGGTGGTCAATGTGAGTCTCTCCTTAACAGGTCCTTTAGGTTCAATGGAGGCACCGCCCCCCCCCCCCACCATCCATCCCAAAGTTACCCTCACCACATAACCCATCAGCATCAAACCAGCTGCTACTCGCCATCCCACACCTCCCAATGTTACCAGTGCCTACCAGTTTAGCATAGAACATACAGCAGTACAGCACAGGAACAGGCCCTTCGGCCCACCGTTACTGTGCCGACCATGATGCTATTCAAAACTAATCCTATTTGCTTATGAATCCCTCTATTCTCTGACTGTTCATGTGTCTCTTGAACCTTTCTATCTTAAAGCTTCCATCACATCCTCTGACAGCATGTTCCAGGCACTTACCATGCTCTCTGTAAAAGAACTTGCCTTGCACAACTCCTTTACACTTTGTACCTCTCTCTCTCTAAACCTACACACCCTCATATTTGACATTTCCACCCAGGAAAGACTCCAACAATCTACCCTATGCATAACTCTCATAACTTTATATACTTCTGTCAGGTCTCTCCCAATCACCCCTCAGCCTCCGATCCTCTAGTGATTAGTTAGTACTTTGTCCAACCTCTCCTTATACCCAATGGGAACCAGCAAGACTCCTAGACATTTAACAAATCCCTAATTCAGCAGTGTAGATTTCAATTGTAACATTCTGGAGAACTATTAGTTTCTGATTGGCCAGGACCTCTGAGACGAGACTTCTAATTTCTGAAAAGCAACTCGTCACTGTCAGAATTTTCCAGAATTGGCCAGCACCATAGACATTTTGCATCCGGACAAGATCGGTCAGTCCTGAGCTACCCTGTGTAGTTCCTGATATTTCCACCGGTCATGGTTGACAAGGGAACATTGGTATCCTGCTTTGCCAGGGGACTTGGAGATCCTACTGGACAGAGTGATGCCTAGGCAGTACATCCTCTTCCCTCAAGACTAGTGGAGGAAGACTATGCTAGCCTTGTCCAAGGTTACCACTCAACTGAGGTGACACTGACCTATCTGGAGGAGTGGTCAGCAATGTACAAAGAAGATTAATGATCTTCACCATTCCACCAGCATTCAGCCCCATAACTGTGAATACAACTCAGTTTTTAAACTGCTTTTAAACTTGTCCAAAATAATGAAATGAATGGATTTTGAAGGTGTTAAAATTTAATCCTAGTTCAGCTTCATGAAGTTGTTCACTGTCTATAAGATATAAGTCAGCAGTGTGATGGAATCCTTCCCAATTGCCTGGATGAGTGCAACTTCAAAAACACTTAAAAAACTTGACACCATCCAGGACAAAGCAGCCCACTTGATTGGCATCACATCCACAAGCATTCACTCCCTCCTCCACCAACACTCAGTCACAGCATTGTCTGATATGTACAAGATGTTCTGCAGAAATTTACCTGAGATCCTTGGACAACACCTTCCAAACCCATGATCACATCCCTCTAGAAGGACAAGGTACATAGGAAAATCACCACAATTAAGTTCCCTTCTAAGTCACTCACCTTCCTGACTTGGAAATATATCACTGGTCCTTCAGTGTCAAAAGCCTGGAATTTCCTCCCTAACAGCATTGTGGAGTTTCCCTACAGCACAACATGCACTGCAGCTCACTATCACCTTCTCAAGGGTAACTAGAGACTGTCAGCAAAAAATGCCCAAATCCCAGGAGAAAATTTTTAAAAATTGTCAGATAAGTTAACGCAGACTGATCCAAAATTAAGATTTTCAAAATGTATTAAAACACCATCCTGTTTTTTTTTTGCACCTTTATTGATAAACTTCACATATCTCAATGAAAGAGTTAGTTGCAAATTGTGCAGCTTAGAAAACAGTGAGCCCAAATATGGGAACACATGAATGGACTATATTTCAAGCAGTTGCATTGTCAGAGGAGCAGAGGGAAAGATGAATTTGCAACTGGAACTGGAGAAGACCTACTCTCTCCTTCCCTTCCCTTCTCTTCGCCTGTCTCATAGGTGACAATGATAGCTGGACAATAAAGCAAACTGGAAAAACTCAAAAGGTATCTATAATGATTTCTACTGCTGAGGTTATAAGACACCAATTAAGCAACCATGATCTCATGTTTGAAGCTAAGACATCAACAACACTTTAGGGACATTTAAACCACACATTCTTTCATCTTTTATTTTGTACCCTTTCCAAACTTTAGTGTGTGTGTCTCTCTCTCTCTCCAAGGAATTAGTAAACCACATTTGTATCGGAGTGAGGTATACAAAGAAATTTAAGATTAACATCTCATCTTCACACTAGGTATTTTACAACCTTCTGGACTTAATATTGAATTCAAGATCTTCAGATTGTGAACTCACTCCCATTTCTTCCCTTTCTTTTAGTTTCACTTGTTGCATTCTGTGTCATCATGTCCTCCTCCTCCCCACCCATCCCCACACACATTTTGTCTGTTCTTTCCAGTCTGGCAGTTAGACACACCATTGTTCTGCACATTGTTCACACACATTCTGATCACTTCTGCAGTGTGATATGGTGGCTCAGTGGTTAGCACAGCTGCCTCACAGTGCCAGGGTCCCTGGTTTGATTCCAGCCTTGAGTGACTGTCAATGTGGAGTTTGCACATTCTCCTCATTTCTTCTGAGCGCTCTGGTTTCCTCCCACAGTCTAAAGATGTACAGGCTAGGTGGGTTAGACATGGGAAATGTAGGTTTACAAGGGTGGGGTATGGGATGCTGTTTGGAGAATTGGTGTTGAGTCAAATGGCCTGCAAGGATTCTACTTAATCTGCACTATCAGATACCTTCCACCCCCCCACCCACCAAACTAATGCATAAATGTTGTTCCCTCTACACTTCACATTAGCTCTGATGAAAAGTCAGCATTCTGAAAAATCCAAGATGGAGAATAGAAAAAAATTATGGCTGCAAGATATGCTCCTTTCTTGAGGTATTTCAGATGTTGGAGGTGATTTCCTCAAATTCCAGATGCAGTAATTACTGTTTTATAAGCTGCTGCATTGTTTTGGAACTTTGTGGCAAAAAAGATCGAAACAACAGCACTTTAAAAAGGAGGAAGACAGACAAAGGCAGAGACCACATAGTCAGTGACACCTACACTGCTGTCTGACTCAGCAGTGAATCTGCACAGTGACTGCCTTTGCTGTTTGAGTTCCAATAATTCTGGACATCGGAGTGCATCTTAGAAAAAATAACCAACAGCGAAATTCACAGCTGACCATGGAGGAACCTATGTGGGAGAGCTCATAGCACAGGAACAGATAGGTGCATAGCTTTTAAGTGTAACCTTGCTGTATATCTACAATAGTGAGTAGAGTGGGTTCTTTTTTGATTATATGTTTAATTGAGATCTGTCCCTTGATTAAATTTTTAAAATATAAAATATAGACACAAAATTAGTATTGTTTATAGCAGTAAGACCGTGCTAGTTTCTGGATTGTTAAGGAGGAAAGATGGCCTTAAGCAGAATGATGTGCTCTTCCTGTCAGATATGGGAGCTTAGGATGATTATGTCTGCAGGAAGTGTCTTTGATTGTGAATCCTATCCGACCGCATGGATCGGTTGGAGCAGCAGTTAAAGGCAATCAGGAATTTACCAGAGCTTGGGGATGTGATGGATGGCAGTTATAGGAAGGGAGTAAAGTCGCACATACAGTCAGATAGAGGAGTTAACTCCAGGATAGGTAGGAGGGGTAGGCCGGTATTATAGGAGTCTCCTGTGGCTATCCACATCTCAAACAATTATGCTGCTTTGGAAAATGTAGGGGATGGTGGACTTTCAGAGGAATGTAGCACCAACAGCCAAGTTTCTGGTACCGAGAATGATTCTAATGTAATGAGGGGTACATCAAATTCCAAGCGATTGATTGTGAAAGGGACTCTCTAGTCCAAGGCACAGACAGACCTTTCTCTGGCCGGTGGCAAAAAATAAGAATGGTGTGTTAACTCCCTGGTGCCAGGACCAAGGATCTCTCAGAGAGAGTGCAGACTATTCTGAAGGGGAAGGGGACCAGCAGGAGAATGTTGCGTACATTGGAACTAACAACATAGGAAGGAAACAGATAAGATTCTGAAGTGAGAATGTACAAAGTTAGGCAGGAATTTAAAAAGAGGTCCTCGAGGGGAGTAATATCTGAATTACTCCCGGTGCTACGCGCTAGTGAGGATAGGAATAGGAGGATAAAACAGATGTTTGTATGGCTGAGCAGCTGGTGCAAGGGAGAAGGGTTCACATTTTTGGATCATTGGAATCTCTTCTTGGGGGGCAAGAGAGGAGGGAGAGTAACATTTTTGGTATTACAGCTATAGTTAGGGAGGATATTCTGGGGAATATGTCCAGGGAAATTATTTGGGTGGAACTGAGAAATAAGAAAGGGATGATCAACTTATTGGGATTGTACTATAGAGCTACACCCCCCGTTCCCCCCCCCACCCCCCACCATAATCAGAGGGAAATAGAGAAACAAACTTGTAATGATATCTCAGTTATCCGTAAGAATAATAGGGTGGTTATGGTATAGGATTTTAACTTTCCAAACATAGGCTGAGATTGTCATAGTGCTTAAGGTTTAGATGTAGAGCAATTTGTTAGGTGTGTACAAGAACATTTTCTGATTCAGTATGTGGATCCACAAACTAGAGAAGGTGCAAAATTTGACCTGCTCTTGGGAAATAAGGCAGAGCAGGTGACTGAGGCGTAAGTGGGGGAGCAATTTGGTGCCAGTGATCATAATTCTATTAGTTTTAAAATAATGATGGAAAAGGATAGACAAGATCTAAAATTTGCAATTCTAAATTGGAGGAAGGCTAGTTTTGATGGTATAAGGCAAGAACTTTCAAAGGTTGATTGGGGGCACATGTTTGTAGGTAAAGGGACGGCTAGAAAATGGGAAGCCTTCAGAAATGAGATAATGAGAGTCCAGAGACAATATGTTCCTCTTAGGGTGAAAGGCAAGGCTACTAGGTACAGGGAATGGTACAAATTGAGGTTTTGGTCAAGAAAAAGAAGGAAGCATATGTCAGGTACAGACAGTAGAGATCAAGTGAATCCTTTGAAGAGTATAAAGGCAGTAAGAGTATACTTAAGAGGGAAATCAGGAGGGCAAAAAGGGGAAATGAGAATCCCAAGGGATTTTATAAATAGATTAAGGACAAAGGGTAACTAGGGAGTGAATAGGGCCCCTCAAAGACCAGCAAGGCGGCCTTTGTGTGGAACCGCAGGAGTAGGGGGAGATATTAAACAAGCATTTTTCACCAGTGTTTAATGTGGAGACGGATATGGAAGGTATAGAATGTGGGGAAAATAGATGGTCACTTCTTTAAAAATGTCCATTTTCCACAGGAGGAAGTGCTGGATATCTTAAAACACATAAAGGTGGATAAATCCTCAGGACCTGATCAGGTGTACCCTAGAACTCTGTGGGAAGCTAGAGAAGTGATTGCTGGGCCTCTTGCTGAGATATTTGTATCATTGATAGTCACAGGTGAGTTGCCGGAAGACTGGAGGTTGGCAAACGTGGTGCAACTATTGAAGAAAAGTAGTAAGGAAAAGCTAAGGAACTATGGACCGGTGAGCCTGACATCAGTGGTGGGCAAGTTGTTGGAGGGAATCCTGAGGGACAGGATTTACAAACATTTGGAAAGGCAAGGACTGATTATGGATAGTCAACATGGCTTTGTGCATGGAAAATCATGTCTCACAAATGTGATTGAGTTTTTTGAAGAAGCAATGAAAAGGATTGATGAGGGCAGAGCAGTGGATGTGATCTATATGGACTTCAGCATTCGACAAGGTTCCCCATGGGAGACTGATTAGCAAGGTTAGATCACATGGAATACAGGGAGAACTAGCCATTTGGATACAGAACTGGCTCAAATGCAGAAGACAGAGGGTGGTGGTGGAGGGTTGTTTTTCAGACTGGAGGCCTGTGACCAGTGGAGTGCCACAAGGATCGGTGCTGGGTCCTCTACTTTTTGTCATTTACATAAATGATTTGGATGTGAGCTTAAGCAGTATGGTTAGTAAGTTTGCAGATGACACCAAAATTGGAGGTGTAGTGAAGAGGGTTACCTCAGATTACAACAGGATCTTGATCAGATGGGCCAATGGGCTGAGGAGTGGCAGATGGAGTTTAATTTAGATAAATGCAAGCAGCTGCGTTTTGGAAAGGCAAATCAGGGCAGGACTTATACACTTAAAGGCAAGGTCCTAGGGAGTGTTGCTGAATAAAGAGACCTTGGAGTTCATTGTTCCTTGAAAGTGGAGTCACAGGTAGATAGGATAGTGAAGAAAGCATTTGTAATGCTTTTCTTTATTGGTCAGAGTATTGAGTACAGGAGTTGGGAGGTCATGTTGCGACTGTACAGGACATTGGTTAGGCCACTGTTGGAATATTGCGTGCAATTCTGGTCTCCTTCCTATCGGAAAGATGTTGTGAAACTTGAAAGGGTTCAGAAAAGACGGACAAGGATGTTTCCAGGGTTGGTGGGTCTGAGCTACAGAAGAGGCTGAACAGGCTGGGGCTGTTTTCCCCGAAGCATCGGAGGCTAAGGGGTGATCTTATAGAGGTTTATAAAGTCATGAGGGGCATGGATAGGGTAAATAGACAAGGTCTTTTCCTTTGGGCGGAGAAGTCCAAAACTAGAGGACATAAGTTTAGGGTGAGAGGGGAAAATTTAGAAAGGATCTGAGGGGCAATGTTTTCATGCAGAGGGTGGTGCATGTATGGAACGAGCTGCCAGAGGAAGAGGTGGAGGCTGGTACAATTGGACCATTTAAAAGGCATCTGGATGGATACATGAATAGGAAGGGTTTACAGAGAAATGGGTGAAGTGCTGGCAAATGGGACTAGATTAGGTTAGGATATCTGGTTGGCATGGACAAGTTGGACTGAAGGGTCTGTTTCTGTGCTGTACGTTTTTATGACTATGACACTTTGTAGGGTCAAAACGTTAGCTTGCTGTCTCTCCATGGATGCTGCCTGACCCGTTGTCATTTCCAGCATTTGTCGTTTTAAATACAGATTCCAGCATCTACAATAATTTGCTCCCTATTTAAAATCTTTACTCTGGCTACCCAAGGGGACTAAAAAGAGAGGACCTGAGACATCCCCTCCTCAAAGGAGAAGTATCCTTGAACAAAATAGAAGAGATAATCAGGAGTGTAGTTTAAATGTTTAGTAATCCAAAGGCTAGAGACCACAGAAGCTGAGGAATTTAAATTCAAATAATTAGTCTAGAATTGAAAGCTAGTCTCAATAATGGTGACCATGAAACTATTATTGGTGTCATAAAAACTCTTCTCATTCACTCATTCTTTGGAGGTAGGATATCTGTCAGATGTGCAGCAATGTGGTTGACTCTTAACTGCCTTCTTCAATGGCCAACCAAGCCATTCATTTAGGGTTGGGGTGGGCAATGAATAATGGATTTGCCAATGACATCTATATCCCATCAAAAAATAGTAACAGAAGTTTGGTTCCAGATGCCAGATTATGATCTGCAATTACTTGTTTGTATAAGACCAAATGCAGATCTGCAGAATACTTTTAAAGAGGGAGCACATAGAGAAATAAGCATTGCAACCACATATTTGTTTTTTCATAGAGAAAGACTTCTGTTCTGGCTCCTTTCCAATTCTACATTTCTCTAGAACTTGTGAAAGAAACTGAAGAGTGTGAAGTTCAGATCTGTGGTGTTGCTGGCAATGTAACTGCAAGACCAAATGACTCAGTACCTTGAGAATTGAGAGTCACATGTGCCGGAAACAGCTGAACTGGTTCAATTAAGTCACACAGCCCTTACAGCTGATGTGGAGCCCATTTTCCGAATTTGGACCACCCAGACTCTTCCGTCAAATTCACAAGTCACTAACGTCAGGATTATTTCAGGGAAATGGAACTTAACTTGGAATAAAGATTATCTGCTGCTGCAAAAGTATCTGGAAATGTTGTAGGCTTTTGTTGTCACATCCACACAGGGATGACAGCAGAGCGGGTAAGCTGCCCACAGAAAAGCCATGGCAGGACCTAGAGATGCAGTGTCTCTCTCACAGGGAGATGAAGCAGAGAGATTCTTTTTAAACATTGCTGAATTCCACTTTGGAAAATGTGAAGTTGTTCAATTCGGAAGGGAGGACAAAAGAACAGAATATTATTTAAATGTAGAAAAGCTGCAACGTAAAGGAATGTGGGGGTACTTGTGCCCAAAACACAGACAGCTAGCACATGCGAGCAGCAGGGAATCAGGAAAGCTAATGGAATATTGGCCTTTATTTCAAGGGCGTTGGAGTACAAAAATAGGGAAACATTACTGTAAGGTGCTTTTGAGACCGAGAGTACAGTGAGTAGTTTTGGTCCCCTTATTTAAGGAAAGATATTGTTTCATTGGAGAGAGTTCAAAGATGATCTCTGATATGGAGAAATTGTCTTAGGAGCAAAGGTTAATCAGGTTAATCACTGGAGTGATGAAGCATGAGAAGTGATCTCAGTGAAATATATCGGACTCTTGACAGGGTAAAGCTGAGAGGATGCTTCCCCTCATGATTAGAGAGCATAGTCTCAGAATAAGGGGGCACCAATTTAAGTCTGACACGAGGAGAAATCTCTTCTCTCAAGAGGTAGTGAGCCTTTGGAACTCCTTGCCACAGGCAGCTGTGGGGGTAAAGTCCTTGCCTATATTTAGGGCTGAGCTTGATAGATTCTTGGTCAGTGAGAAAATCAAAGGTTATGGGGAAGGGGCAGGAAAGAGGACATGAAGAATGCCAGATCATGATCCTATTGAATGGTGAAGCAGGCTTGAGGGGCCCAATGGCCTACTCATGTTCTTATTTATTGTGGTCTTATGTTCTAATCTTGTGTTAAGCTTCTTTCATCATCTCCTACAGTAGCAGGAGTTATGCTCCTGCATGCCACTCCTGAGGCCCTCGTCACAAAAAAAACCATCAGTGACCTCACTGTCTTGTGAGTGAGTACATGAATCTTACGTCATACCCATGGATGTACCTATGCCTGGTGTCTCATCATGTGCTGACCCCAATGTTTACTGGTCATTGGGAGAAGATATGTGCTTTTGTTTGTATGCCCACATCTCCCAAGAAAGGCAGCATCACCTACAGGAGCATATTGGCGTGATTCAGTTCACTGCTCACCTGTGAGACTCCCATCTCACCTTTAAAACTTTGGTTGGAAGTCTGGCCCTTTTTCTCACTGTTGAAAGTCTCATCTTACCAATCTCACCATATTTTACCAACTGACTCTCCATCGCCCACATCATTCATGAGCTGGAAAGTTTCTGATCACTGTGTCTGACTGATGGACTACTATAATCAAATAGCTGGAAAGATATGGCATCTGTGAGAGATAGGTTTCATATAAGCCATTTTTGGTAGGTGTATGAAGATGTGACACAAGAGTCCTGAGATTCAGGGACTGGTGATGGGAATGTCAATAGATTTGAAGCTGGAAGAGCACAGCAGGTCAGACAGCATCTGAGGAGCAGGAAAGTCAATGTTTCGGGCCGAAACCCTGATGAAGGGTATTACTCTTAAACATTGACTTTCCTGCTGTGCTCTTCCAGCTTCACATCCAATGACTCTGGCTTCCAGCATCTGTAGTCCTTACTGTCTCCTCAGTGATGGGAATGTATTACATTGATCAACATGTCAGATAGATGGTGTGGTGGGCAGCACAGTTATTGTAAAGCCTGGCATTTGACCACGTGAGTGGACTTCATTCAATGTCTTGTTACATTGGTGTCAGAGTTTCAGTGCCAGATGTCAGGTGATTGCAACAGCTTCTGAGAATGGCCCTTCAGTGCCTCCTGCCTGCCCACATAACCAAGGTGCCTTTCCTTCTGCTGACCGCATCACGAGGGCTTCCAGGATTCAGAGGTCCTGGAGCTCTGTCTCTGACCTGATCTGCAATTTTCTTTGTTTAAAGTTGCAGTCAAAGTACTTACCAGGAGCCTTTCATAATTTAGTGCAACATTCTTTGAAGGAGACAGACTCTGCCTTATGTATAACAGGCTGGCTATACCACTTCTGGTGACTACCTGATGCTATGTCCTGACTGAATGCTGAAACAGCCAGCAGCACAACTGACACTTGGTCCAATGGTACAATCTTACAAACAGATGGCAGCACCAAATTTGCGTGCCTCCTTCATTCACCAGAACCAATGGAGACAGGTCACATAAAATTGGGCCCCTTGCCCAAATAGTGCCATAAAAACCTCTAGCCTTCTCCTCAAAAGATGAACCCGTAATCCCATTTCCCTTGAAAGCTATTGCTGTATCTCCAACTTCTCCTTTCACCTCAAAGTCCTTGGATGTATTATTTCCTCCAAAATGATTGGCCCTCATTCTGAGAATTCTGTGATTACATTCTCCTACTCATGTTTCCACTCTCCTCTGTTAGCACAGGAAGTAACTCTTATGAAAGTTACCTCCGACCAAGGCATAGGCAAAGTATTCTCCTTGTGCTTTTTGAATTGTTACCTCCTTCAATGCCTTTCCATCACCTTCCAGTTGCCAGTGAATCACTTGAAAAGGTTTACCTTCCAACCCCTGTGCCATTACTTCTGCTGTTCCCAGAGAATTATCCTTGCCCTCCTCCTAACTCTCAGTGACATGGTTCCCATGAATTGCATCATCCAAAGTATTTGTTTGAAAGTGTAAATTGGTGACACCTGGCTCTAAAGCATCACCATCCCTTCAAACCCCTCCACTGTTGCTAAAGCAGCAGACTGCTGTTCAAATTCAATACATCTGTTCCAGTTAAATATTGGGAAGGCTTTGGTTTTGGTCCCAATACTAATTCTATTCCTGAATTATCAACTCAGTCTCTATCCCTGGCAATTGTCTGAGGATGTGGCAGGTTGATAGTAAACTTGGTTTGAAACTGAATCCTGTAGTAAGATTCTGACAACAATTCCACATCATCACTGAGACCACCTGTTTCTCCCTTTGTAATTTATACCCGACTAGGATCTGTGCCCTGGTGAACCGGACAATGGCCGTAGATTGGGGTTTAAACTAATTAGCTGGGAGTGGGGTGGGGTTGGGGGTGGTACAGGATTCCATTAGAGAGAAGTTCAAAAAATCCAAAAGAAATGACAGATCAGTAGTGCGGTGCAATGAAGAAATTATTGATAGTGTGACAGGAGACATAGGAAGAATATATATAAATCTACAGGAATAAATATAAACAAAACAGTGCAGTGGAGAGTTGAACTAGAATAAATAGATTAGATTACTTACAGTGTGGAAACAGGCCCTTCGGCCCAACGAGTCCACACCGACCCACCTAATCGCAACCCACCCAGACCCATTCTTCTACATTTACCCCTTCACCTAACACTATGGGCAATTTAGCATGGCCAATTCACCTAACCTGCACATTTTTGGACTGTGGGAGGAAACCGGAGCACCCGGAGGAAAGCCACGCAGACACGGGGAGAACGTGCAAATTCCACACAGTCGGTCGCCTGAGGTGGGAATTGAACCCGGGTGTCTGGTGCTGTGAGGCAGCAGTGCTAACCACTGTGTCACCGTGCCGCCCACAAAGTAAATGTGCACAGCTCACATTACTGCGGAAACAGGCCCTTTGCCCAACAAGTCCACACTGACCTGCCGAAGCGCACCCACCCAGACCCATTTCCCTACACCGAACACTATGGGCAATTTAGCATGGCCAATTTACCTAACCTGCACATTGTTGTGAGAGGAAACCCACATAGACACAGGGAGAATGTGCAAACTCCACAGAATCAGTCGCCTGAGGTGGGAATTGAACCCAGGTCTCTGACGCTGTGAGACAGCAGTGCTAACCACTGTGCCACCGTGTGTCTCCTCAATATGAAATAATAATGATAAAAAGTCAAAGCTTAGAACTTTTTTTATTTTAATGCACGTAGCATTTTCCAAAGGATGGATGAGTTGAAAACAAATGCATATGACTTGATAGCTGTGACAGCGACATGCTTACAGGTTGATCAAGATTTGGAATTCAATATTCATGGATGCTCATCATTCCAGAAAAAAATAGACAAAAATGAAAAAGGGCTGAGGTAGCATTGTTAATAATTGAAGGTATCCATGCAATGTTGAGTGGTGATACGGGGGCCGTAGATCATGACATGGAGTCAGTTTGGGTAGAATCAAGAATGTTCCTGTTTAAGTATCCAGGTCAGAGAGAGAGAGCTCCAGAGTCACACAATTCTGGAAGCCCTCATGATGCAGTCAGCAGGAGGAAAGGCATCATAGTCATGTGGGCAGGCAGGAGGCACTGAAGGGCCTTCCTGATGAAGGGCTTATGCCCAAAACGTCGATTCTGCTGCTCCTCTGATGTTGCCTGACCTTCTGTGCTTTTCCAGCATCACACTCTTGACTCTAATCTTCAGCATCTGCAGTCCTCACTTTCTCCTAGAAAAAGGAATAGCAAGGAAAAGAAGTCATGCTTGGTAGTCATCCATGGTCATCCCCTGTCCTTGAAGAGTTGTCTCATTGTTGGATAAAACGTAATTAAGGAAATAATGAAGACCTGTAGGAAGGATAGTAATCTTGTCATAGGTGATTTTTATCTGCATATTGACTGAACAAATCAGACTGGAAATGGTAACATGGATGATGAATTTGTTGAGTGCTTCAGAGATTGTCCCCGAGAGCAGTACATTGCACCGCCTACCAGGGTACAGGATATTTTTGATCTAGTAACTAGTACTGAGGGCGATTAATAAGAGATTGTAGTTAAGTGACCTCAAGGGTGCAGTATGGTAGAATTTCAGATTCAGTTTGAGGGAGAGAAACCTGAGTCTCACACCATGGTCCCCAACTTAATAAGGGCAATTACAGAGATACAAAGAATGCATTGTCTAGAGCAGGTTGGAAAAAATACACCGAGGAGAAGGGCAGTGGATGAGTAGTGACAGATATTTAAGCAAATAGCTCATAACACTTCACAAAATCTACTCCAATTAGAAAGAAAGACTTGATAAGAATGAAATGCCTGTGGTTAGGTAAGGTGATCAAGGAGAGTATCCAATCCAAAATTTGTGTAAACAAGATGGTGAAACTAGTGGTGGATCAGAGGATTGGGAATTTTTAAGATACAGTAGCAGGTGACCAAAAATCTAATAAAAATGGTGAAAATTGATTATGAAAGTAAATTAACTAGAAATACAAAACCAAACATCAAGAGTTTCTATGTGTATACTAAAAGATAAAAATCACAGATGAGCCAATGGGATGAGAAGTGACAGATGGAGTTTAATTCAGATAAATGTGAGGTGCTGCATTTTGGGAAAGCAAACCTTAGCAGGACTTATACACTTAATGGTAAGGTCCTAGGGAGTATTGCTGAACAAAGAGACCTTGGAGTGCAGGTTCATAGCTCCTTGAAAGTAGAGTTGCAGGTAGATAGGATAGCAAAGAGGGCATTTGGTATGCTTTCCTTTATTGGTCAGAGTATTGAGTACAGGAGTTGGGAGGTCATGTTGTGGCTTGTTGAAACTTGACAGGATTCAGAAAAGATTTACAAGGATGTTGCCAGGGTTGGAACATTTGAGCTATAGGGAGAGGCTGAACAGGCTGGGGCTGTTTTCCCTGGAGTGTCGGAGGCTGAGGGGTGACCTTATTGAGGTTTACAAAATTATGAGGGGCATGGATTGGGTAAATAGGCACAGTCTTTTCCTGGGATCTGGGAGTCCAGAACTAGAGGGCATAGGTTTAGGGTGAGAGGGGAAATATATAAAAGAGACCTAAGGGGCAACGTTTTCATGTAGAGGGTGGTACGTGTATGGAATGAGCTGCCAGAGGAAGTGGTGGAGGCTGGTACAATTGCAACATTTAAGAGGCATTTGGATGGGTATATGAATAGGAAGGGTTTGGAGGGATATGGGCTGGGTGCTGGCAGATAGGACTAGATTGGGTTGGGACAATTGGTCGGCATGGAGGGTTGGACTGAAGAGTCTGTTTCCATGCTGTATATCTCTATGACTCTATGACCAGGTTATAGGCCAACAGGATTATTTGGAAGTACTAGCTTTCAGAGTATTGCTCAGGTGATAAAGGAACAGCGCTCTGAAAGCTAGTGCTTTCAAATAAACCTGTTGGACCATAACCTGGTGTTGTGTGATCTTTAACTTTGTCCACCCCAGTCTCTTGACAGCTCTTCCTGAGTTCTAGCCTGGTCTCTCGGTGGGATGGTGGATCCTGGCCTGGTCTCTTGGTGAGGTGGTGAGTCCCATGCTGGTCTCTCGGTGGGATGGTGAGTCCCAGACTGGTCTCTCCGTGGGGAGGTGAGTCCTGGCCTGGTCTCTCAGTGAGGTGGTGAGTCCCAGCCTGGTCTCTCGGTGGGGTAGTGAGTCCTGGCCAGGTGAGTCCCGGTCTGGTCTCTCAGTGAGGTGGTGAGTCCCGGTCTGGTCTCTCGGTGGGGTGGTGAGTCCCAGCCTGGTCTCTCAGTGAGGTGGTGAGTCCTGGCCTGGTCTCTCAGTGAGGTGGTGAGTCCTGGCCTGGTCTCTCAGTGAGGTGGTGAGTCTCGGCCTGGTCTCTCAGTGGGGTGGTTAGTCCTGGCCTGGTCTCTCAGTGAGGTGGTGAGTCCTGGCCTGGTCTCTCAGTGAGGTGGTGAGTCCCGGCCTGGTCTCTCAGTAAGGTGATGAGTCCCGGCCTGGTCTCTCGTTAGGGTGGTGAGTCCTAGCCTGGTCGCTCAGTGGGGTGATGAGTCCTGGCCTGGTCGCTTGGTGGGGTGGTGGGTCCTGGCCTGGTCTCTAGGTGGGGTGGTGGGTCCCGGCCTGGTCTCTCGGTGGGGTGGTGAGTCCTGGCCTGGTCTCTAGGTGGGATGGTGGGTCCCGGCCTGGTCTCTCAGTGGGGTGATGAGTCCTGGCCTGGTCGCTTGGTGGGGTGGTGGGTCCTGGCCTGGTCTCTCGGTGGGGTGGTGGGTCCCGGCCTGGTCTCTCGGTGGGGTGGTGGGTCCCGGCCTGGTCTCTAGGTGGGGTGGTGGGTCCCGGCATGGTCTCTTGGCATTACGTCAGCTGGTCTCTTGTTGGTTCATGCTAGTGTCTTGGCTCAACATGCAAGTGGATCCTGCCCGGGCATGTTCCTGAGGCACTGGGGAGAATGGAGAGGTGGCAGTTTCAGTAGCAGCAACGGTATCTGCGGCGGCTGCTTCAAAGACTGACAGCTGAGGTCTCCCAGACAGCGAGATAGGTGGAGGACTTATCAAAGACTGTTGAACTTTTAGCTTATTCCTTTGTTTTCCTAGTTTAAACTATGAAAGACTTTAGTGTAAAATATAACTTCTTTCTTTATTTTTCTACTATTTTATGAAGTAATGGTTAACTCTTTAAATCTCATTTCTTTTACTACTTTGTACCTAACCTGTTTTTGTACTGACGGTACTTTCGTACCTAAGATAGTGCCATGTGTGGCAACATGATACACTTTTTGCTGCACTCCTGAACTGGAGTACACCTCTAAAATCTAAAGAAAAGCACTGATCCAAGTGGTAATCTCCAACCAGGCTGGCATTGCATGGTGGCATGGCCTCCTTTGACAGAGGGCACATGTTTTATTGTACCTCCCCATTGACCAGGACCTCCAGGCTCCTGTTGGAGAAACATGGAGCTAATTTCCCCATCTCACCTTGTCTCCAAATAGCCTCCAAAAACAAACTGAGCAGTTTCCAGATGCTTGTGCTCCTTCGTGTGCACAGTGGGGGCTTTCAAAGATGGCACTGAAACAAGGAATGCTGGTCTCAGGTCGGATACCTGGTGAGGGGTGAGTTGTTCACAGGGAATGCTGATGAAGAAGTCAGACGTGAGGGATGCTAGAGGGACGGGTCAGCAATTATTGTGGTGAGTTTGGCAAGATTTGGTGAGAAAACTCACTGGGCTTTAAAAAAATTCCCAAGACGCTCAAAGTGTTTTGAACTTTGCCAAAAAAAGACAAGATTTAGCCTATGAATTATATCATTCTTACCTTTTTTTTACAAATTCTGCCATAACCTCACTCCGTCCTATCTCTGTAATGTCCTTAAACCCCACACCATCTGAGGTAGCTGCACTCTCCAGTTTTAGCCTCTTGAGCATCCCCACTGTCAATTGCTTCACCACTGGTGACTGATCTCTCAGTTGCATATGTTCTATGCCCTGCAATTACATCTATACAAACCCTTCCATCTTGCTACCCTTCTCTTCTTTTAAAGCTCTGCTTACATAACTCTTTGATTAAGCTTTTTAACATCAAACACTTACACTCAATGTCAGTCAATGTCAAAGTTTGCTTGATAAATCTACCGTGAAGCAATTTCAGACATGTTATCATGTCTCAGGGAACTGTCTGTGTGGAGTATTCACGTTCTCCCCGTGTCTGCGTGGGTTTCCTCTGGGTGCTCCGGTTCCTCTCACAATCCAAAAGATGTGCAGATTTAGTGAATTTGCCATGCTGAATTGCCCACAGTGTTAGGTGAAGGGGTAAATGTAGGGAATGGATCTGGGTGGGTTGCGCTTCGGTGGGTCGCGCTTCGGTGGGTCGGTGTGGACTGGTTGGGCTGAAGGGCCTATTTCCACACTGTAGAGAATCTAATTTAATCTTAATCTTAAAGGTGCTACATAAATCCAAGTTATTGTTGTCTATTGGTTATTCTGCATGAAATACTGTCTGCCAATTGACTCAAGCTTAACAAGTGCTTTGGTGAACAAAAGCCAACAAGGTAAGTATTGTATTTCCTGAAAAGCAATAGGACTTACTGTATTCTGCCTACAAAGTCTACAAACTGTTTTAGTTAACTATTTCCCATATTGCCATAAAAATACATGAAATGTGCTATTTGAGCAAACATTTGAAGTGCAATGTTAGCTAACTTGTATCCTACCACAACAAACTCTAAATCTTCCTAGGAATGAATAGCTTGTATCTGTCCCATTCAGTAAAAAGCAACCACAAATTGTTATGGTATAAATATAAGCTTTTAAGAAATAGCAGTAGGAAAATACCGCATGGCTCATCAGGTCTGCTTCAAACTTCAGTATGGTCACAGTTTGTCATGGGCTTAAGATCCAATTTCTTACTTGTTAGCTACAACGCTTAGCTTTCTGCCGGACTGAAAATGCTTCTTCTCAATCCTTAAATGTATTAAAGGTAAGAGTAACCTAGCCCTCTCAGATGGAGAATTCCACACATTCACGACATTTTGAGTGACCTCAGCTCAGTCTTAAAAATCCAACCCCCTTCCTGAACTGTAATCTGCAGCAAAACTTTTAAGGATTTCTGGTTAGGCTGCTTAATGCAAATGTCAATATTGTTATTGAAAATGAAATGCATTAAAACTAATCATATTTTCAACTGCTTTTTTGCATAAGCTGTACGGAGAGAAGATGGACATTTAGTAAGAGCTGAAATGAAGCAAGCTTATAAAACTGACACCTTCAGTTCAAAATGACTTGACATTTTAAAACAAATAGATCAGTATTTGCTAATTGCAGCCTATAATGATTCACAGATATAGGGTGACTTCTGCCCAATAGTCATAGAGTCATACAGCATGAAACAGACCCTTCAGCCCAACCAGTCCATGCTGAATATAGTCCCAAACTAAACTAATCCCACCTGCCTACTCCTGGCCCATATCTATTCAAACCTTTCCTATTCACATTCATATAAATGTCTTTTAAACATTGTATCTGTACCCACATCCACCATTTCCTCAGAAAGTTTATTCCACACGCAAACCACATTCTGTGTGAAAAAATTTGCTTATGTCTTTTTAAAATCTCACTCCTCTCACCTTAAAAATGTACCCCCTAGTCTTGAAACTCCCCATCTTAATGAAAAGATAACTAGCATCAACTCTCTCATTATTTTATGAACTCATTTTAAGTCACCTCTCAACTTTCTACGCTCCAGTGAAAAACATCCCAGCCTATCCAGTCTTTCCTTGTAACTCAAACCTTCCAAACCTGACAACATCCTGTGAAATCTCTTCTGAGCCCCCTCCAGCATGATCATATCCTTCCTATAATGGGACGACCAGAACTGGACACAGAGTTCCAGAAGAAGCCTCACCGATGTTTTGTACAAACTCAACATAACGTCCCACCTCCTGTACTCTAAGGGCTTTTATAAATGCAACAGGACATAAACATATACAAAAGGGAGTCACTTTCAAGTGTAGCTATAATGCTCCCAACTCTCTCTGATTTTCAGACACTCTTGAGAGATGGCAATGATAACAATTCGATCATTGCTGTTGAGGAATATTCTAAAAAACAGTGTTAAGTAAAGCTGTGTGCTTTTTTATTGTCTTCAGATGTTTGCTAGTGGCAATGATTCCAAGGCCCCACAACAGCTTGTAGCAACCTGAAAGTAGTCTTGTTGAGATCCTTTGGGGGAAATGATATTCACCAAGAATAGGAGGGTTGGGAATAAGTATTAACCTTGAGACAGAGTACACAATCTAGCTCCACAGCACCCACTTCTCGGTTTAATCGAAATATATTTGGCTACTGGCAAGAAACCTACCTGTTGAAGACGAAAATTTTTCGATGTGTTACAGATAGATAATTAGTGTCATAGTTAACATTCTGAAGAGTTGTTAGTGAGATCTGTATATCTATACTTTTAACTTAGCCTTGACTTTACTTTAGCATCATAGGTCCCTCGTGTTGTATATAATATCTAGCACCACCCATCAAGAGATCAAGGACATTCCTGTGGAGCTATACACTTTGCTTCAAAAGTTCCAGTTGCTGTTCTAAGTGTCAAGTTCCTTGTGATTACACTGTAACATGTGCTTACCCTTAAGTCTGTTCAAAGGTTTCACAAGAGACTATCATGTAACTGAAATGTGATGTATTAAGTAAGGCCAGAAGGACGTGGTACAGGAGTAGGCCATCCGACTCTTCCAGCCTAGTCTGCCATTGAATATGATTGAAGCTGATCCGACACTCCTCATCTCCACTTTCCCATAACCCTTGAATCCCTGATGAATGAAGAATCTATTTACCTCAGCCTTAAATATACATTTCAAGTTCCATGTAAGTACCACATAATAAACTTATTCTATTTAATAAGACTGGACCTGTCTTCCTCTGAAGTCTTAATTTGGACATCATTCCATGCTTGGCTTTAGTAGCTAAGACTGATAACATTGGGAATGATTAGCAACAATGGATCTAACCAACGCGTCTCTGATGGTGCTTGTGAACATAGCCACAATGTCTGGTGTTCAGGACGCTGACCAGCAAAGGGAAAAAAACTTTAAGCATCAGTTTAGATGGCTACTTCAGTATGTCATTGTCTGAGCTGATTAAAAGTTCTTGTATCGCAGCTGCTCATTTTATTTTCTTTGGCAAATGTTCAGTGGAGTGCATTTGTTAGGATTTGGGTTTTTTTGAACTTTGGAGGATTTTGAACTGACAGTATTGGATAGGAAGCAATTGGGTGTGTTTGTCAGCATATCAGAAGGGGAGGAACTTCAGGATCCACCACAACAATGATGTGGCATGGTCAGATAGGCATTTGCAGAGGAGGGAGGTGCAATACAGGGAGGCACACAATGCTATATATGTCCATTGCCTTTAAGCCCATTCACAGTAAAGAACTCTATGTGCTGTGTGCATACAATAACATGGTACTGTCTGATCATGAATCTGCTGCTTGTCTGCAATATTCACACACATAGAAATCACTCATTTTACTGTAATGTCTGCTGCACAACTTGTAACGTGTTTTACTGTTTAAGAAAAAAAACTTAATTAATCCCTGATCAGAAATTGATCATTGGGCCATTAACATTAGCAAGACTTTGGCAGTGATGGAAGTTATCATGTTGATGAGGCCTATTGTGCTTGAACAAAGCAAGGAAGCAAGGAAGCTCCCTCCTCTGCAAATGCCTATCTGACCATGCCACATCATTGTTGTGGTGGATCCTGAAGTTCCTCCCCTTCTGATATGCTGACAAACACACCCAATTGCTTCCTATCCAATACTGTCAGTTCAAAATCCTCCAAAGTTAAAAAAAACCCAAGGTGAAACAAATGGTTGACAGTAATCGTGCTTAAGTGCGTGAGACAACTCTTGACAACTTTGTTCATTACTGTGACAGACCGTGTTGGAAACTCTGCTCACGAGTCAACAGACAAATCTATAATAAGCAATTGCCATTTACCTCCATTGAAAAAGTCAAGTGGTCAGGGTGTATGGTACGTCAATAGCAAATAAATAAGGCCAAAGGCATATTATCAGATAATTCACAAAATCCTTGAGTTTATTTTGGGAGCTCTTAACATAACTTAAAAATGTTTAAACAATGTTCAGAGCTATGGATTCAAGATTTGGGTGTGCAATGGAGAAAAGCAAGTCAGTAAGATATATTTAGCAACTGGAAATGAAGATCCAGTCAAATTTAACACATCAGGACTAACAACCGAAGAATTAAATGATTAGAGCACCAATTCAGTCAGATTAAACTTCCTCATTCATTGACTAAAATTCATGTCAATTCGACAGAGGCTGGCAGAATCCACAGACTGCTTTGTGAACAGATGTAGAGAAAGGGCTCATTGTGTGATTCTTTTCTCTGATGGGGAGCGAGTAAGTTTCTTGGAAGCATTCCAGAAAGATCTGATAGACAGAACGAAGACTTGTGGTAATATCCACCGAAGGATGGACATAAGTATGAAGTGACCCTCACTGATTGGTGAGGTTTACAAATGCTCAGCACAAACTCGATGATTATCGCAGCAGTCAAACATAGTAGGACACGTGGAAGTTGTGACCTGCTGCATGCATCAAGGAAATGCCCAGTTCTCAATCAATAGACATCATGGTGAAAGACTGTGAAGTACTAGAAGAAATTAGCAGAGAGGGAGGATTTAGCAGCTTTTAAAAATGGATAACTGCACAAGCCTGTTGAGAGGTGTCCCACGTTATTGAGGGCAGCAAGGGAGGAGGTATGAAGAGCTCTGGTATTAATTTTCAGATTCTCTATGGCTCAGGTGAGGTGCCAGAGGACTAAAGGATTGTTGACATTGTCTCAATATTTAAAAAAGGGAGGAAAGGATAGGGCAGGAAATTAAGGCCAGTTAGTCTAATCCTGGTGGTGGTGAAGTTATTCGACAGAATTCTGAGGGGCAGAATATATCTGCACTTGGAGAGACATAGATTAATCACAGGTAATTAGCATAGATTTGTAAAGGAAGGTTATGTTTGAAAAATTTAATTAGATGTTTTGAGGAGGTAACCAGGAGTCTTGATGAGGGTTAAGTATTCATGTGATTTAAGGACTTTAGCAAGGCTTTTGAAAAGGCGTAGACTGGTCAAGAAAGTTAAAAAATCACCAAAGAACTGTGGATGCTGGAAATCAGAAACAAAAACTGAAATTACTGGAGAAACTCACCAGGCTCTGAAGGAGGGTCACTAAACCTGAACCATTAACACTGCTTTCTCCCACTGATGCTGCCAGAGATGCTGAGTTTCTCCAGTAATTTCTGTTTTAGGTCAAAAATGTAAGAGCCTTAAGTTCCAAGGCAAAGCGCATGTTGGATCCAAAATCAGCTGAGAGGCAGGTGATGGTGGAGGAAACTTTCTGTGATTGTTTCCACTGGGGTTCAATGCTGGTGTGTTACCATAGTTACATGGTTCTGACATATAGCTGCTTCTCGGACTTGCATGTATTAGGCCATTGTTCAAATATTCATACAGTCATAGAATCTTACAGCACAGAAAGAAACCCTTCAGTCTAACCAATCCATGCCAATCATATTCCCAACCTAAACTAGAACCTCTGCAATTCTAGATCATTTTAGCACAACAAGTTCTCTGATCAGTTAGAAGTTGGTAATTGTCTTGGATGTTTTTAGGTGAATAACAAGATGGATGAATTAATCTAGGTCCTGAAATTCTGCTGACTTCCATGAATTGTCCTCTATTATCCAAGCATGAGACCATCAGGATTAATTGGAAATGGCTGCTTCAGGCACTATGTCAAGTTTCAGGCAGAGATCAATAGATCCTCAACAGAACTACTGGACTTTTCCTCTGATAACTTCATTATTTTTCTCCAAAAATCCACACAAACTCTTTTATGTTCTTGGCCCACTCTAACTCTTAGTTTCTACTGGTCAAGGAAGTTTTTCTACTGAGCTCACAATAATATTCTTAAAATACTTGATGATAAATGCGTCATTGTTCAATTTAATAGAAAATAAGAGTATCCTTTTTCCTACTGTAAATATGAAATCTTCAGGATAAAGTGGGTCTTTTCTCTCTTTCATCATTATTTGACTAGGTTGATTTATTTATTTTTGTTTCCATTTCCCTGTTTACCAACATGGAGAATAAAACTCACCCATCTGAACGAAATTACCTTTCATGTTTTTATGTGTGCTAGCATCCAAAATGCACATTATGATTGTTCAGTAAACCAAATTCTCTGCTGACTGTGGATCAAAATGACCCCCCTCAATTTATTGAAAATTGAACAGAATATTTGATGCACTCTTGATTGGCAGAGGGTTCAGGAGTTGGTTGTTTGCCTTAATTTATCATTCGTATTTTGCTGCTGTTTTTTCTTCAAATCTGCACTTTATTTATTTAATTTGATTTACAAACTCTACAAATCAAAGTATACCCAGGCAACTTAAATACTCATGCAATTCACTGATTTTCCATGGGGAATTAAACATGCACGTAATAAAGTAATTGTTATGAATATGGCATCTATTTGCAAGTGCATATTTTTTCCTAATTTATTTCCCTCAAAGAATTACTGCGCACCATTTTTACGTGTTTTAAACACACGCAGATTTTAAAAATAGAAATCCGAGGAAACCATCTAATGGATAACATTCCATTTAATTTGTAAAGAGTGACTCGACTCTGTCCACTCACAGTTGCCAGAGAAAATACTGAATGACATAATTAAGTTCCTGAATTTATTTTGATCCATTTGTTTCAATTAATTGATCTCACACTCAATTCTAAATGAAAAGCTGGAAGATAATTTAAAATCCATATTGAAGGTTATTGCTTTTTGAATTTTACAAAATGTATTTTCTGAGACCATTCCAATGACAACACATTCTGACACAAATCAATATTCAGCAAGAGGCTTTTTGCTTTAATAAAGTGGGAGCATATACCAGGACCTCAGGTACACATTGATGAGTAGTATTGATATGTGGCAGGTACTGGGAAGGACCCAATAAGATACAAGGGGTTTTCTCCGTAAACTGCTACAGGTCTGTGTCAAGAGCATTCCCAGCGGGATGTTGCACTGTGAGTTTAATGATGCTGATCCCATTAACAATGAAAGAATGGTGATACACTTTCTAGCCCAGGTGACTTTAGAGGTATCCTTGGAGTCAGTTACATTCCCATACCATTGCCGCTCTTAGAGTCATAGAGTAATAGAGATGTACAACACAGAAACGACCCTTCGGTCCAACTCATCCATGCCAGCCAGATATCCCAACCTAATCTACTCCCATTTGCCAGCATTTGGCCCATGCTCCTCTAAACCCTTCTTATTTGTACACTCATCCAGATGCCTTTTAAACATTGTAATCATACTAGCCTCCACCACTTCCTCTGCCAGCTCATTCTATACATGCATCACTCCTGTGGGAAGAAGTTGCCTTAGGTCTCTTTTATATCTTTCCCCTCTCACCCTAAACCTATGCCCTCTAGTTCTGGACTCCCCACCCCAGTGAAACAGCCTTGTCTATTTATCCTATCCATGCTCCTCATGATTTTATGCACCTCTATATGGTCACCCCTCAGCCTCTGACACTCCAGGGAAAATAGCCACAGCCTATTCAGCCTTTCCCTCTGGCTCAAATGCTCCAACTCTGGCAACATCCTTGTACATTTTTTCTGAACCATTTCAAGTTTCACAACATCCTTCCAATTGGAAGGAGACCAGAATTGCATGCAATATTCTCAAAGTGGTCTCGCCAATGTCCTGCAAAATAGTGGTGTTGCACTGGGAATTTAAGGATACTGACCCCATTAACAATGAAAGAATGTTGATACATTTTCTAGTCCGTCTTGTTGTCAAGATCTTGGGGTTTCAGGTGGTATTAAAACTACCAGAGCTAATTACAGAAGGGAATCATATTGATTGTCTGCTATGACAGCCACAGTGTGCCAGCGCTGGAAAAAGGTGAAGATCGAATCCAATGACAGGGGAACTGACCAAGATTGGTGTTCTGACCTGAAAAGTCTGAGCTTCCGATTGCATCTGTAAATGCAGCTATTGAAGAAAAGCAATGTATTGTCTATCTGATTGCTACCTTGATCTTCTTACACGGTGGCAGACTTTGAGGAATCAGGGGATTTTGTCACAAAGTACCCAACCCTTGCCCTGCAGTCGATTAAGCGTCTGGTCGCTAAGGTATTGCTGAAACAAAATTCCACAATAGTTGTTCATTGAAGGAGAGATGATTGTTGATGTTAATTATTGCCTCAGGTTAATACACATCTCTGCCACATGAAAGGAGAAAGTGAGCACTGCAGATGCTGGAGACTAGAGTTGAAAAGTGTGGTGCTGGAAAAGCGCAGTATCCGAGGAGCAGGAGAATCGACGTTTCGGGCATAAGCCCTTCTTCAGGAATGAGGCTGGTGTGCCAAGCGGGCTGAGATAAAAGGTGGGGGGGGGAAATTTGGGGGAAGGACGCTGGGAATAGGATAGGTGGAAGGAGGTGAGGGTGAGGGTGATAGGCCGGAGAGGGGATGGGGGCGGAGAGGTCGGGAAGATCAAGAGGGTGGTGCTGAATCCGGGGTTTGGGACTGAGATAAGGTGGGGGGAGGGGAAATGAGGAAGCTGGAGAAATCTACATACATCCTGTGTGGTTGGATGGTTCCTAGTCGGAAGATGAGGCGCTCTTCTTCCAAAGGAGTAGCCATGGGTACCCACATGGGCCCCAGCTATGCCTGCCTCTTCGTCGGATATGTGGAACTGTCCACCTTCTGCAGCTACACTGGCACCATCCCCCACCTTTTCCTCCGCTACATCGATGACTGTATTGGCATTACCTCATGCTCCCACGAGGAGGTTCAACAGTTCATCCACTTTACTAACACCTTCCACCCGACCTCAAATTTACCTGGACCGTCTCAGACTCCTCCGTCCCCTTCCTAGACCTCTCCATTTCTATCTCGGCCAACCGACTCAACACAGACATTTACTACAAACCGACTGACTCCCACAGCTACCTAGGTTACACCTCCTCCCACCCTGCCCCCTATAAAAATGCCATCCCATATTCCCAATTCCGTCGTCTCCGCTGCATCTGCTCCCAGGAGGACCAATTCCAATACCGATCGACCCAGATGGCCTCCTTCTTCAAACACCGCAATTTCCCCTCCAACGTAGTTGACGACGCTCTCCACCGCATCTCCTCCACTTCCTGCACCTCCGCCCTTGAACCCCGTCCCTCCAATCGCCACCAGGACAGAACCCCACTGGTCCTCCGCTACCACACCACCAAACTCCAGATACATCGTATCATCCTCCGTCATTTCCGCCACCTCCAAACGGACCCCACCACCAGGGATATATTTCCCTCCCCACACCTATCAGCGTTCTGGAGAGACCACTCCCTCTGCGACTCCCTCGTCAGGTCCACACCCCCCACCAACCCAACCTCCACTCCCGGCACCTTCCCCTGCAACCGCAAGAAATGCAAAACTTGCGCCCACACCTCCTCCCTCACCTCCCTCCAAGGCCCCAAGAGATCCTTCCATATCCATCGCAAATTCACCTGCACCTCCACACACATCATTTACTGCATCCGCTGCACCCGATGTGGTGTCCTCTACATTGGGGAGACCGGCCGTCTACTTGCGGAACGTTTCAGGGAACACCTCTGGGACACCCGCACCAACCAAACCAAATGCCCTGTGGCTGAACACTTTAACTCCCCCTCCCACTCCGCTAAGGACATGCAGGTCTTTGGCCTCCTCCATCGCCAGACCCTGGCCACACAACGCCTGGAGGAAGAACGCCTCGTCTTCCGCCTAGGGACCCTCCAACCACTCAGGATGAATGTAGATTTCTCCAGCTTCCTCATTTCCCTCCCCCCCACCTTTTCTCAGTCCCAAACCCCAAATTCAGCACCGCCATCTTGACCTGCAATCTTTTCCCGACCTCTCCGCCCCCACCCCCTCTCCGGCCTCTCACCCTCACCCTCACCTCCTTCCACCTATCGTATTCCCAGCGCCCCTCCCCCAAACTCCCCCCCCCACCTTTTATCTCAGCCCGCTTGGCACGCCAGTCTCATTCCTGAAGAAGGGCTTATGCTCGAAACGTCGATTCTCCTGCTCCTCGTATGCTGCCTGGCCTGCTGCGCTTTTCCAGCACCACACTTTTCAACTCTGCCACATGAAAGCCTGGGCCCTACAGCTTGGATCGTCTTATTGGTTAGGATGGAATACTTTATTTCCAGAGGAGCCAAGAATTTGATGGTGAAGGAGACTGGCTGAGGAGAATTCCACGAAATTTATCTGAACTTTTTGTAAAGTGTGTGGTTGGGGGAACTTCAGTTGATGTATTGATTTTAGCAACACTTTTGACAAGGCCCACATGGGAGATTGATTGATAAAGGTAAAGCACATGGAATTGATGGAAACCTGGTGAGATGGATCAGAAATTACTTTAGTAATAGGACACAGAGAGTAGTGGTAGAAGGCTGTTATAGTGACTGGAGGCCTGTGTCCAGCAGAGCACCACAGGGATCAGTAAAGGCATTCTCATTGTTTGTTTTATATATATAAATGATACAGATGAATGGCTAACATAGGGGAGATCTAATAGAAACTTACAAGATAATGCATGGCTTAGGAAGGCTGGACACTGGAAAATTGTTTCTGTTAGGCTGGGAGACTAGGACCTGTGGACACAACCTTAGAATTAGAGGGGGTCAATTTAGAATGGAAATGAGGAGACATTTCTTTAGCCAGAGAGTGGTGGGCCTGTGGAATTCATTGCCACGGAGTGCAGTGGAGGCCGGAATGTTAAATGTCTTCAAGGCAGAGATTGATAAATCCTTGATCTCGCAAGGACTTAAGGGCTACGGGCAGATTGTAGGTAAGTGGAGATGAAATGCCCATCTGCCACGATTAAATGGCGGAGTGGACTCAATGGGCCGAATGGCCTTACTTCCACTCCTATGTCTTATTTCTTATGAAAATGTGAGGGGAATGTTAAGTAAAATGGCAGACAACACCAAGATTGGTAGAATGTTTAGTAATGAAGAATATGGTTGTAGGTTACAGGAAGATATAGTTGGGTTGGTCAGGTGAGTAGATGGCATTTAACCCCGATGAGTGCGAGATGATGCACTTTTAAAGAAGAAGCAAGATGAGGGAGTATTTAATGAAGTCAGAAGACTGGGTAGTTTACAGGATCAGAGGGATCATGAGGTAATTATTCACAGATCCCTGAGGTCGGCAGATCACATGAATAGTTAAGGAGGCATATGAAACGCTTGCTTTCATCAGTCATGGCATAGAGTACAAGAGTGAGGAGATAATGTTACAGTTGTACAGGGTGTTGATCAGACCACAGCTGGAGTACTGTGTGTAGTTCTGGTCGCCTCACTACAGGAAGAATGTGTTAGCACGAGAGGGTACAGAGGACGTTCACCAGGATGCTGCCTGGGATTGAGAAATTATGGGAGAGATTAGATAGGCTTGGATTGTTTTTTATAAATCAGCAAAGTTTGAGGGGGAACATGATTGAGGTGTATAAGACTATGAGGGATATAGACAGGGTGAATAGAGAACAACTGTTCCCCTTGGTTGAGGGGTTAATCACAAGAGGGCATAGTTTCAAGGTAAGGGGCAGATGGTTCAGTGGAGATTTGGGAAAAACCTTTTTCACTCAGTGGGTGGTGAGAATCTGGAATGCACTGCCTGGGAAGATAGTGGAGGCTAGAAGCTAGAAACCTTACAACCCTTAAAAGTGTCTGGATGAGTATTTCAAATGTGATAACATTCAAGTTTATGGGACAAGTGCAGGAAATTGGGATAAGTGCATTTTTATTGGTAGTTATGTTGTTGTATACTTGATGGGCCAAAAGGTCTTTTCCACACAGTATGAATCTATGAGTGGGGGGTATGTTGGTGTTTGTGGGGGTGGGTGAGGAGGAAGCTGAACGAGGTGGTGTTAGATTAGTAATTCAAAAATTTATGAGCCTGACTCCATCCAGTCTTCAAAGCATCTTCTTTTAGTTGTAATGATGATCATAGTGGACATCCAGCATATTCTCAAGGGGTAAGAAGGTATTAAATTCTGCTGATATGGGTGTATGTCTCAAACATTAACAGAATACAGGCAGTGATCTGGAAACAATGTGGCCAGAATTGGAAACCCAACAGTTGACAGGAAGTGAAGAATGATTGAGTACCTTTTTAGCTCTGCCAGGAAAATGTTTGCACCTCCCTCCAAAACCCAGCCTCTGAAGGACAGCTCCCCTCCCTGCATTTTAAATGAGCTCTGACCTTCAAAGCCTCCACCATACAATCTCTTCCTCAAGAACCCCTCCTCCTGCACATGAACTCAATCTCACCCAAGAATATTTTCCTGCAAACACTGTCCTCTTCGATTTATGTCCTGTGATATCTTCCTTGCGATCTCCTCCCTATGATATAATCCTCTTGCTCTGATTCTGCAGTGATTTCTTCTCTGTGATGCCTTTCTTGTGATCTTGCCCCATGATCTCCACATCACAATCCTCTTCTTCCCTCAACTTCTTTCTTGGCGATTCCTTCCTCACAATTTGTTCCTGCTATCATTTCCTCCACTTCCTGTTCACCATAATCACTCCCTCATGATTCTTTCTTCTGTGATCTTTGTTTAGTAGGATACCTTTCCTAAGACTCTCTTGAGTTAAGCTTTAAGTCCAGCCTAGATTTTTTGCCCTGCAATCTCTTCCCCATCTTCTCTTGCCACATTGTTTCTGGGAAACTCTTCCTTGAAATGTTTTGCCCTGTGATGCTTAATCCATGCAGTATCTTTCTCATCTAACTCTTTACCTATGAACACTGACATTTCGACTCCTCCACCTCAAACTCTTTCCCATTGTAATCCCTCCCTGTTTGGATTTCTTCCCCACAATCTCCTCCCTATAAGCTCTTCCCCAGACAGTCTCTTGCTCCTATGTTCACTTCTCCTGCAAGCTTTTACCCACAGGCAACACGGTGGCTCAGTGGCTAGCACTGCGGCCTCACAGCGCCAGGGACCGGGGTTTGATTCCAACCTCGGACAACTGTCTGTGTGGAGTTTGCACATTCTTCCCGTGTCTGCGTGGGTTTCCTCCGGGTGCTCAGGTTTCCTCCCACAGTCAAAAGATGTGCAGGTTAGGTGAATTGACCATGCTAAATTGTCCATAGTGTTAGGTGGATTAGACAGGGGTAAATATAGGGGGGTGGGTTTCCTTTCGGAGTGTCAGTGTGGACCTGTTGGGCCGAAGGGCCTGTTTCCGCACTGTAGGTAATCTAAACTGTCTGTGAGGAGTTTGCACATTCTCCCTGCAGTTGGATGAGTTTCCTTCAGATGCAATGGTTTCCTCCCACAGTCCAAAGATGTGCAGGTTCAGTGAATTGACCATGGGAAAATGCAGGATTACAGCAATAGGCTCGAAGGATGGGTCTGGGTGGGATAATCTTTGGAGGGTCAGTGTAACCTTGATGGGCCAAATGGCCTACTTCTACATTATGGGGATTCTGTGATTGATCTCTTATGCACAGCTTCTTTCTCATGTGATGGCTTTGCTGTAAACTTTTTTCATTACAATTTCCTCCCTGTTGAGATCTTCCCTGAACGATCAATACTCCCTTACTCATTCCAGTCTCTTTTCTCTGTGATTTTCTTTTGCGTTCACTTTGAGCCCACCCCACCACCACTCCCACCAATTTTCATCAATTGTCTTCACCTCTACTCCATTACTCTGTTCTTCTATTTAACACACTTGCCAGCACCTCAATATGCAATGGGTCACAGCAGCACCACTCATCCCCTATCCCACGTCCATCATTCTTATCCCCAGAGTTGATCACTCTAATGCCTTCCTTTGTAATTTATTCTCTTGTCCTGCAAAGTTACCTCTGCCCTCATTTCACCCAGGATCTCTTCGCCCTGTGATATCTTCCCCACAATCTCCTCCACTTGATCCGTCTCCTTGGGAACTTGCCCCCTGGAATCTCTTCCTCTGTGATCTCTTCTCCTGGGATTTAGTCTCCCCTGCAGCGTATGCACCATGTAGGTGAGAATGAACCACTGGTTTACACACACTCTGCACACATTTGGTAACATCAGTGGAAAGGAAAACGTTCCATGTACACTCGGCAGTCAATCTGTCACACCCTCACTGAGTTGAATGTTTTCCCTATTGTATCAATGCTTCTCAAGCATTTGTACGTTTAGAATTCTAACAGGTATTAATATGCATGTGAAGACACATATACCCGTTCCAGTTTACTGAATGCAGCTGTCAGGCATGTAGCTTGAATTCTTTAATGTACAATTTGTGAAATTAATTGCAAATCACCAAGCAACCAGCACATAATTAAAGTGACGTTTGTGTTTTTTTCCCATCAACACCAGCTTTGTAAGTTTGGCTCTTTTTGTACCTTACTGTTGGTTTTAAGCTAAATTGTTTTATGGATTGCCATTGATACCCCGGAGCCTAGGAGCTGCATCTATTGTTCAGTTCAGATAAATATCTGTGGGTATGAAGCCACCTTAATGTAATTTTCTTAAACACAGTAAATGTTCAGAACCATTGGGCTTGAAAAACTTAAAAGTGGCTGACAGTATGCAATAAATCTCGAAGGTAACCAGCGTTGAAGAGATCAATAGCTTTTCAGCATAAGAAAATGAAGAACTGTGAAGGATTTAAGCTCCCACACAGATCAAATGACCTCTGATCTCAAAAGGTACTGCTGTTCGACTGTGCTGAGGTGTGGCAGAATAGCAGATGAGCAAGATATAATATTCCGACTTTAGAGAGATCTAACATGCCTACAACAACATTGAGACCTAGTGGGCGTGCTTTCAGACATTTCAATGTGTTCTGTTTCAAAGTCACATCAATTGTACACATGACGGATGATTTTAAGTTTTTTTTGCAATATATTCAAACATAAAATTGTAAAATAATGGAACTCCCTTCTGAATGGGTCTGTGGTGAACATACAGCACATGGACTGCTGCAGCTCAGAAAGGCATCTCTCTGCCTCCTCAAGGGAAATTACAGATGGGCAATAAATGCTGGCCTTGCCAATGACACTATCATCTTGTGAAAGAATAAATAAAAAAAAAACTAAATGGCCAATACTCAACATATAAATCACTTTAGAAAGAACATTACAGGCAGTAAACCATATAGCACTACGGTGCATAGAACACTTAAGCAACTGGATACAGAATGTAATCATTGAAAATACTACATTGTTCCTATAAGATATATTTGAAAATGAATTAATCATGTATTAGTTGTACTTTGGGAAGCATGGAGAGATTCCCAGCCGACAGCACTTGTGTCAATAGCGTTGGTAATTGGTTTACCTGATGTAAAGTGTCACCGTTCATTGTTCTGGCTTGACAGCCATATTTCCATTTGCAGCGAATGACTTCCAGTTCTTACAATTAAAACTTCTGAAGGCAAATTTAAAATGCCAATGTGGCTCATTTAGCATAATTGCCAAAGTCTTTCTGATGTGCATTAAGAGTCTGGTGAACATGTGTGGCCCCTTTGTATTGTTAATCACTATCTCCTGCTCAAATGGCTTTTGAACTCTCATTATTCTTTGGAGTGTCTTCATGTGCATTGAGATTACACGTCGACTGCCAGCTAACATCACCACAGCAACTCAGTCTAGACATTGCTGTAGATTCAATATTCTCCTGCTGTTCTCCCTTACTAATCTAAACCATTCATTCTAACTTTCACTATAAATATTGCATTATCTCCTCAAATCTCATTTGTCCACTTTCTTCCAACTTTGAGCAACTCAACAAAAGCCAGAATAGGCCTGCAGCACAGTAACAAATCATACAAGGCAATGCCTAAATACAAAGGGCAATGAATGTAAACTGCAATAATCCATATTGAGTTCCCAATGCTCTAAAAATTACCTTCAGTCTGCAGAATTATGAACAGCTCTCTCCAGCTTAGCTCCAAGATTCCTAGAGATACATTGTTTATGTTAGCTGCTGTGGCGTGCACCTCCATGCATGAAGAGACGTCACCTCAGGATTAGTAATAAACCTTCTTCCTCAAACAAGGATTTCTCAGCACCATGGTTGACAGGGTCCTCAAAGTGGTCGACCCATCTTCCCCATTTGGCCCTCACTTCTTCTCTTCCATCCTACAACAGTGACAGAGTCCCCTGTTCCTTACTTATCATACTCACCATCATCCACATCCTTATTAGTTGTTATTTACACCACTTCCAGCAGGATGCCAACACCAGACACATACACACCTCCCCTGCCTAGTCAGCCTTCCATAGGGACTGTTTCCTCTGGACATCTTGGTTCATGGTTTCTCCACTTCCAAAATCTCTCCACACCCCCATGGCATCTTCCCCAGCAATCACAGTGGGTGTAACACCTTTCTGTTTATTTCCTCCATCCTCACTACCCAAGATCCCAAACACGCCTTCCAAGTGAAGCAGCACTTTATCAGTACTTCCCTCAACCTAGCCTACTGTATTCGCCGTTCATAATGTTGTCTTCTCTACATTGGGGAGACACAGAGCACTCTGGATGACCACTTTGTAGAACACCCACGTTCTGTCCATAGAAATGACCCTGAGCCCTTGGTTACCTGCCATTTCAACACACCACCATGTTTCCTGGCTCAACATCTCTGTCTCAGGCTTGCTGCAGTGCTCCAGTGAAGCTCAGCACAAACTGGAAGAATGACACCTCAATTTCTGCTTAGGGACCCTGCAGCCTCCAGGACTTAATATCGTGTTCAATAATTTTAGGGCCTGAGCACTTTCTCCTATTTCCTTATCCCAAGCCCTACACATGGGCTGCTACCACAACCAACCTATTGTCAGCTACTGGTGGTCCCCATGAACAGCTATTCATCCTCTCAGGCTGACCTTTACCCATTCCTTTGGTTGCCCGGCTGTTATTCTCTCGCTTTCGACCTCCACCTATTGTTTACAGCTCCCCTCTTCCCCCACCTATCTTCAGTATAAATACCGATCCTTTCTCAGCTACCATCAGTTCTGGACAAGGGTCACTGGGCCTAAAAGATTAACTCTGCTTTCTCTCCACAGATGATGCCTCACCTGCTGAGTTTTTCCAGCAATTTCTGTTTTTGTTTCTGGTTTCAGCATCTGCAGTTCTTTGGTGACTTTCTTTTTTGTTCAGTGATATTATTGACCACAAACAAAAAGGTGTAAAAGTACCATGAAACCTGGGGACTGAGAACAAGGGATGTAGATTTTGAGAATTTATCAAAACATGAGTGCTTTGAAAGAGAGGAGAGAGGGAATACTTTGAAATGGAATAGGGGCCACGGTTGAGGGAGAGTCATCTGCAGTGCTGGAGAGGTTTGAAATGGAGGAGAAATTCTTAAACATGGCAGAATGTGAAATCTGAAATGAAGGGTGAATCTAATTCAGAAGGCTTTTGACTGGGGGAAGAGTGCTATATGGATAATCAGTAGTATAAGGATGAGACGGGAAATAGGGAAGTGGGAAAAACAAATGGAGGCTGGGGAATAGAGTTGGGGGAGGAGTGAAGATGCGATCAGAAGATGAAGACTGTGAAATGAGTTCTCTTTCAGAAGGTGACTGGAGAATGAAGGCTTAGGCCATGAAATGAAGAAAAGGGAAGTAAGGACAAAAGTCAAAGACTGACTGAATGAAGTATGAAAGCAGAAAGCGACTGGGCTTTGGGGTTTGAACATTGCACGACTTTCAGCAAGTATCCTCACTTCTGATCTTCCAATTAAGGGATTGACTTAACCATTAATTCCATGAATGGTTATACTGGACCTGAAGGACTTACCATGGCCAATTCCAGGACTGAAATGACATTGAGCACCTTGTTATTGACCACCTAAAGAGCCAAATAACCATGTCCAAGTCTATGGACTGAGGGTGGACTGACAGTAGTCCCCCTTTGTTTTGCTGAGGATTATCAGGACTGTAGAGATAAGGAGAAACTTCTTCAGCCGGACAGTAATGAATTGATGGAATTCATTGGCACAGAAGGCTTTGGTGGTCAGGTCATTGACTATATTTAAGACTGAGATAGATGGGTTCTTGATTGTCAATGGTATCAAGGGTTACAGGGAGAAAGTGGGAGAATGGGGTTGAGAAACTAATCAGGTCAGGCAGCATCCAGGGAACAGGAGAATCGACGTTTCGGGCATAAGCCCTTCTTCAGGAATGGGGAAAGTTTGTCCAGCAGGCTAAGATAAAAGGTAGGGAGGAGGGACTTGGGGGAGGGGCGTCGGAAATGTGATAGGTGGAAAGAGGTCAAGGTGAGGGTGATAGGTCAGACTGGGGTGGGGGCGGAGAGGTCGGGAAGAAGATCTCAGGTTAGGAAGGCGGTGCTGAATTTGATGGATTTGACTGAGACAGGGTGGGGGGAGGGGAAATGAGGAAACTGGTGAAATCCGAGTTCATCCCTTGTGGTTGGAGGGTTCCTAGCCGGAAGATGAGGCGTTCTTCCTCCAACCGTCATTTTGTTGTGGTCTGACGATGGAGGAGTCCAAAGACCTGCATATCCTGCTACATCGATGACTGTATCGGCGCCGCCTCATGCTCCCACGAGGAAGTTGAACAGTTCATCCACTTCACCAACACCTTCCACCCCGACCTCAAATTCACCTGGACAGTCTCAGATTCCTCCCTCCCCTTCCTCGACCTTTCTATTTCTATCTCAGGCGACCGAATCAACATGGACATCTACTACAAACCAACCGACTCCCACAGCTACCTGGACTACACCTCCTCCCATCCTGCCCCCTGTAAAAACGCCATCCCATTCTCCCAATTCCTTCGACTCCGCCGCATCTGCTCCCAGGAGGACCAGTTCCAAAAACGCACAACCCAGATGGCCTCCTTCTTCAAGGACTGCAATTTCCCCCCCGACGTGGTCGACGATGCCCTCCACCGCATCTCTTCCACTTCCTGCTCCTCCGCCCTTGAACCCCGCCCCTCCAACCGCCACCAGGACAGAACCCCACTGGTCCTCACCTACCACCCCACCAATCTCCATGTACAGCGCATCATCCGCCGTCATTTCCGCTACCTCCAAACGGACCCCACCACCAAGGATATATTTCCCTCCCCTCCCCTATCAGCATTCCGTAAAGACCACTCCCTCCGTGACTCCCTCGTCAGATCCACACCCCCCACCAACCCAACCTCCACTCCCGGCACCTTCCCCTGCAACCGCAGGAGGTGCAAGACTTGCGCCCACACCTCCCCCCTCACCTCCCTCCAAGGCCCCAAAGGAAACTTCCATATCCGCCACAGATTCACCTGCACCTCCACACATATCATCTATTGCATCCTCTGCACCCGATGTGGCCTCCTCTATATTGGGGAGACAGGCCGGCTACTTGCGGAACGTTTCAGAGAACACCTCTGGGACACCCGGACCAACCAACCCAACCACCCTGTAGCTCAACATTTCAATTCCCCCTCCCACTCCACCAAGGATATGCAGGTCTTTGGACTCCTCCATCGTCAGACCACAACAAAACGACGGTTGGAGGAAGAACGCCTCATCTTCCGGCTAGGAACCCTCCAACCACAAGGGATGAACTCGGATTTCACCAGTTTCCTCATTTCCCCTCCCCCCACCCTGTCTCAGTCAAATCCATCAAATTCAGCACCGCCTTCCTAACCTGAGATCTTCTTCCCGACCTCTCCGCCCCCACCCCAGTCTGACCTATCACCCTCACCTTGACCTCTTTCCACCTAACACATTTCCGACGCCCCTCCCCCAAGTCCCTCCTCCCTACCTTTTATCTTAGCCTGCTGGACAAACTTTCCCCATTCCTGAAGAAGGGCTTATGCCCGAAACGTCGATTCTCCTGTTCCCTGGATGCTGCCTGACCTGCTGCGCTTTTCCAGCAACACATTTCCAGCTCTGATCTCCAGCATCTGCAGACCTCACTTTCTCCTGAGAAACTAATCAGCCAAGATTGAATGGCAAAGCAGACTCAATGGGCTGAATGGCCTAATGTCTGCTCCTATGTCTTGTAGTCTAATGCTCTTTTGGTCCACTTCCATTAGCAGCTAAAATGGCTGTGGTGACTTTTCAAATCTGACTCACAGCAAACTCTCAAAATTAAACAAGGAGCATTATTTATTCACACATTCAAACCTGAGGTGGTCTTTACAACTTTACACATATGGACTCATACATGAACATACAAAGGACATAGAAGAAAGAAGAGTTTCACATCTATGAATATCAATGAGTATATAGATATCAATTCAGATGACAGTATCCAGTGAGTGTTCCTTCACTCAGGAGTGAAATATGTCCAGGTGGCTATTGACAATGGTGGACCCCTTTAAAGTTGGAGATGATGCAGCAAGATGATTTGCTTTGTGGGCAAATACAAGGATCTTCCAGAACCAGGTTTCAAGGAGACCTTGATGTGAGACAGAATTGGCTTCTGGCTGCTGACAGTATCGATGTTAAAAGCAGGTGGAGACAAGGTTTCAGAAATGTACAATTTAAAAATTCTTCAAAGACCAGAGCAGTTTTGATAATTTAGTGTCATCCATAGAGGAGTCAGTTTTGTTAACAAGGCAAGTTTCTGTGGCAAAATCCATTGCTCACTTTAAAAGTTGCCTGGTAGTTGTTAATGTTTGTATCTCCTTTTGTTATTGGTCCAGAGTTTTCTCTCAATATCTCATTGATTTTGCATCAAATAATAGGTGAGAAGTTCCACAATGAGAATTTGTTCAACATTGTGCTTGTAATTACGAAAGGAAGTTTCCAGATTGTGAGCAACTTGCTGTCTGCAGTAGCCACTTCAGATCAGCAGAGTCAGTTTCAAAATTGAAGAAGAAAGTTTGTTTTCTTTTAAACAATTTATGATCTCTTTTTTTTCTTGCACAGATGGCAAAATTATCTATATTGAACAATTTACATTTAAATGTACATCTATAAACTATAGTTAATTTCCCAAGAATTTGACTGCCATTCACCAATAAACTGAGTAAAGAGTTCTATAAAGATTTTTTTCAAGTTATTTTCAGTTGTTTACATAATTATCAGATGGTGGACTAGAAAGCCTAATTAAAAAGCTTATTTTTTATTTTAAGCCCATTTTCAGCTCTATTTATGAAGCTGCCTGAGGTTAACACTCTTAAAAATATCAAGGAGTATTTTTAAAGCAAGAAAATGAAAATAAACAATACTTTTTTGAAAACACTGACCAATTGTGCGGTTTGTGGAAGATTTTTGATTTGTAATTAAGCAAATGAGTTGAACTGGAAACTTGAACCATAAATTCACTTTGTATCCTTTTAAGTTCCCAGTTGGTTCCTGAATTGCTGATCATCCCTAAAGTCAAAACTCTATCCCAATATGCATTAATTATATTTATTTAGACTAATATTATTTGCATTGCACTATATTTTAATAACATTCAATGTTAATTGACTCAATATTTTGTACTTCAATGAATATTTTCACCATTATATTTAATAATGATAATACAATTTTTGCATAATTAACACAATCTACTAAACTAACACTGGAGGATCAGTTTAACCCCCTAACTCTCACTGGAGAGAGAACAAATGAGTGACTAAATGGAACATTAATCTTCAGAAATATGTCAGAAATGTGCTGCATGTATTGATTTGGTAACAACATAGCCACTAGTCATTTCATTGACTGATGTGGAAAAGTAAATTACTCCTGTCCCAGCACATGTTTACTGCTTGCAGCAAGTATTACTTCTGAGTAGAATTGTAGGGAACATCTGTTTGCTGTTTGGGTATTTTTTAAATGATGACCCAATTGCTTTTTTTTTAATGTGGTTGCTCATGTTTTCCTCAATATCAGGATGGAATGTAGCACTGAGGAAGGTAATTTGGGGGTGAATTTTCTAAATCTCCCACTATTCTGGTGTTCACTTGAGAATGTAACTTTTAAAAAAGTTTTGCGACTTACATATGAAAGGGCTGAAACCTATATGGTCATTCTAACAGATGAGAGACTTAACAAACAATCCAGGTCTTTTCCAATATAGAATTTCAGTTACATCACACTGTAAACTTTTGCTGTAAATTCTGTGTCTTACTCCACAACCACCTGATGAAGGAGCAGGGCTCTGAAACCTGTTGCACTATAACCTGGTCTTGGAACATAAGCCCTTCCTGAAGAAGGGCTTATGCCCGAAACGTCGATTCTCCTGTTCCCTGGATGCTGCCTGACCTGCTGCGCTTTTCCAGCAACACATTTTCAGCTCTGATCTCCAGCATCTGCAGACCTCACTTTCTCCTATAACCTGGTCTTGTGTGATGTTTAACATTGAAAAGAAAACATGAATTTCTGCAGGTTTCTGCTGTTAGATGGTTATTGTAGAACAGGACTTTAAATAAGCAGAGGAAATAGAATAATGGGACACAGGTTGAAAGCAGTTGAATCTAGTCGCCCTGCTCCTTCATCAGGTGTATGTGGAAAAAGACACAGAATTTATAGCAAAAGTTTACAGTGTGATGTAACTGAAATTATACATTGAAAATGACCTGGATTGTTTGTTAAGTCTCTGAGCTGTTAGAATGACCATATTGATTTCAGTTCTTTCATATGTAAGTTTCAAAACTTTTAAAAAATGTATGAGGACTGATATCAATGAGGTTTTTTTTTCACATATATGCTGACCAACAATCAGAATGGACTCTTGAGGAGTGTGAAGTTGAGGACTTTGAAATCATTTAACAGGGCAGCTGAGGGTAGATCCAGGTGGAATATTGAAGATGAATTGATAGAGACTAGACAGCTTTCTCCCCTGTCCTAGATGGATGAATTAAGATCAACCAAGTGATCCTCTTCATCATTACCAATCTCAGGTTATGAGTAATAATGGGAAAAGCACTCTTTCCAGTTGAGGAGTAAGTGGGTGGTATCTTGTAAACATTTTAAACTGAACTTCAAATATTGCCTTCTCCTGGTAAATTAAAAAGTAGTCGCCTGGACTCAGTACATAAGTCTTGGAATCTGGATACTTTGCAAACAAGGCCTACTTTCTTAAAAAAGAATGTCAACTATGAAAAAAAAATTATCGGTTGCCACAAGATCAAATTAGAGTTTAACATCTGTATGATATTCAGCACAGAAATGAGCCTCGCAGCTCGATCAAATGAGGCTGATGCTTATAGTCCATTTGGGTCTCCTCCTGTCTTCCTTCATCTTCTCCTTCATGTGTTCACCTTTAAACTCATTTGGAATATTCACTTTAAACACTCCAAACCAGTAGCAAATTTCACATTCTCACCACTCTCTTTGGGTAAAGCAATTTCTTCTGGATTCCGAATTGATGTTTTGGTGACCATATTAATAGTCTCGAGTTATTCTTTTCCCTAAAAGAAGAAGCTTCTTTCTCTACCCACCTTAAGAAAAATCTTTCAAAATTTTAAAAAGATCCATCAGACCATCCCTCAGTCTCTTTTTTTCAAAAGAATAGAGACCCATTGCTTAATTGTTTTGTTTCCGAAATCATTTTTGTAAATGATCTCTCCATCCTTTTTGATGTCTCCTTGCATGTTTTATTGTGTCGGCAAAAGTGAGGACCGTAGATGCTGGAAATTAGAGTCAAGATTAGAGTGGTGCTGGAAAAGCACAGCAGGCCAGGCAGCATCCGAGGAGCAGGAAAATCGATGTTTCGGGCAGGAGCCCTTCATCAGGAATGAGTCTGGAAGCCTCGGGGGGGAGGGGGGGGGAATAAATGGGAGGGGGTGGGGCTGGGGAGAAGGTAGTTGAGAGTGCAGTAGGTGGATGGAGGAAGGAGTAAAGATGATAGGTCAGAGAGGAAGGTGGAGTGGATAGGTGGGAAGGGAGATTGACAGGTAGGACAGGTCATGAGGACAGTGCTGAGCTGGAAGTTTGGAACTGGGGTAAGGTGGGGGGAGGAGGAGGGGGAGGGGAAGTGTGGTGACTAGAACTCCCAAGTGTGATCTAGCTTGGTACAGGTTTAGAATAATTTCACTATATTTTTTGTACCAATCCCTCTAGAAATACGTCTAGTGTTAGATTTGTTCCTTTCTAGTCTTGCTAACCTGTGGCACAAATTTTCAGTGATTTATGTTTTTGTAGACTGTCATCACTTTTTTCCTGGATTTTCACATTTCAAACATGAAGAGATTCCCATATTCTTCCTGTCAGATTGTACTTCCTCACATTTATCTATGTTGGCTTTCATTTGCCATTCTGCGAGATTATTAGCATCCTTCGTGAGGTGTTGTAATTATCCTCAGTATTGAGTGGATGTCCCTCCTCCAATTTGGTGTCATATGCGAAATTAAGAATTGAATGTTAAGGCCTGTTGCACATTTGTAAGGAGGAAAAAGTGGAAAATATTGCAAATGGCCACCCCACCTCTTTCCTGTCCATCTCCAACACCTTCCTGCATATTACTATACAGGGATGGGTAAGGTTTTGAGCAGTCTATTCATCCTTAGATCTGTTAAAGCTCTTAAGGAGGCAATTAACTGCCACTTCATTGTCTACACTGGACTAAAGGAATGGCTGGGGTCAAAACGTGTGGTGCTGAGAAAGCACAGCCGGTCAGACAACATTCGAGGAGTAGGAGAATCGACGTTTTGAGCATAAGCTCTTCATCAGGAATGTGGGGCTGCCTCGGATGCTGCCTGACTGACTGTGCTTTTCCAGCACCGCAGTTTTTGACTCTGATCTCCACCATCTGCAGTCCTCACTCTCTCCTGAAGGAATGGCTGGAGCAAGTGGTAGGAAGGTGGCCAGACTGACAAGTATTAAAGAATAAGTGAAGACAGGAAGGACTGGCAGGGATTATCTCCCTCAAAGTGTTTTCCATGTCATTGGGAAATCCCCTCTCCCTCCTCCTCAGATTGTGTCTTTCCCCAAGACTCTTAGGGTCAGATTGGCTGGAAGCTTCCTAGAATCGGGCTTCCTGCCCCATTTTGGGTTGCTAAATGAACTCTCAGCACATCATCACCGTGAATAAGGCAGATTTAAATTGGGAATATAACCACTTGTAAAATTTGTCCCTGCACTTTGATTCCTCAGTTCAAAGTTTCAATGTAAATTGTGAACAACTGGAGACCAACATTCGTACTTATGGAACATTATTTGCAATTGTTTTCTATTCTCAAGGACAACCTGCCTTCATTGCTTAGACCTTTGAGTATAGGAGTTGGGATGTCATCTTGGGGTTGTACAGGATGTTGGTAAGGCCCCTTCATGAGTATTGTGTCCAGTTCTGCTCACCCTATCATAGGAAGGGCATTATTAAGCTGGTGAGAGTTTAGAAAAAAATTACCAGGATGTTGCCAAGATAGGAGGGTTTGAGTTATAAAGACAGGCTGGGACTTTTTCACTGGAGTGTAGGAGGTGAGTTTGACGGGTGACCTTACAGAGGTTAATAAAATCTTGAGAGGCATGGAAAAGGTGAATTTCAGGTGCCTTTTCTCTAGGATGAGGCAGTTCAAGATAAGGGGCATCTTTTTAGAGTGAGAAGAGAAAGATTTCAAAAAGACACGAAGGACAACTTTTTTATACAGAAAGTGGTTTGTGTGCAGAATGAACTTCCAGAGGAAGTGGTGGCTGCAGGTACAGTTATGGTGGACCAATACATGAGTAAGAAATGTTTGGAGAGATATGCACCAAGTACAGGCAGACAGGACTGGGTTAGTTTGGAATTATGGTCAGCATGGACTGGTTGGACCGAAGGGTCTGTTTCTGTGTTGTATGACTCAATGACTCCAACTCTTCATTTCCAGTTTCTGCTTTCTCTCTTCAAGCCAGCTGGCAATCCTTACCCCTGAACTCCATGTTCTCCTACCTTTAGTAATTGCTCTATTCAGCAACACTGTATCAAAGGTCCTTTGAAAATCCAGGTAAATTACATTTACTTATTCCCTATTGTCTACTCCCTCTGTTATCGCTTCAATAAATTTGATGAGATCATTTTTGAATTCATGCTGGCTGCTCACTACTCATTTCTTGATATTCTTCTGAAGTACTGTACAAGGGCAACCACTGTGAACACATGATAGAGACAAAAATAAAAACAAAAAGTGAATGGTGAAAATTCTAATGAGAGAGAAAATGTTGGTTGTATAAGCCAGGTTCGCAATTCAAACAGAAAATGATGCAGGTTTCGGTTGTTAACTTGGATTGTGGTATTAACAGTGCCAGTATGACTCAGTTAGATTTGCTCTCTTTATAACTCAAACCCTCCAGTACTGGCAACAATACACTCTTTACAAGATTTCTAACACTTTTATTAGTTTTATTATTTTCCATTCTTAGCCCTTTGACTACCCTGAGCAGCCTTTCATTCAGAACCTTTGAAGTCTCAAATTTTCTCAGACCACTTTCATCCTACAAATAGCACAAATAGAGAATTACAGCTTTGAGAATTGACATCTTTATCAATATGGATCAATGTAGGCAGAGTGACCTGGGGGCTCTGACCTGCTGGATTTATCTTGTGTAGGCACTCTATCCTCCACCAGTTCACAGCCATTCACCTTGGTGGGTAATGTATCTGGAGTTGGTTCAGGGGTCACATTCTGAGGAGACTTTGGGTGTTAATCTCGAACTTCAGAAGCGCTGCTGTGCTCCGATGTGAAGAAAGCTGTGCTTTTATAAGCACATTGAAGATAGTACAATGATGGGTATGTATGTTTGTCTGATCTTAGACTGCCCCCCCCAACAACCCACCCTCCCCTCCCCTCCCGGTACCTTCCCCTGCTACCGCAGGAATTGCAAAACCTGCGTCCACACCTTCCCCCCACCTCGCCTCCATCCAAAGCCTCAAAGGAACTTCCACATCCATCAAAGTTTTACCTGCACACCCATCAATATCATTTATTGTATCTGTTGCTCCCGATGCGGTCTTCTCTACATTGGGGAGACTGGGTGCCTCCTAGCAGAGCGCTTTAGAGAACATCTCTGGGACACCCGCACCAATCAACCACACCGCCCTGTGGCCGAACATTTCAACTCCCCCTCCCACTCTGCCGAGGACATGCAGGTCTTAGGCCTCCTCCACTGCTGCTCCCTCACCACAGGACGCCTGGAGGAAGAATGCCTCTCTTCTGCCTCGGAACACTTCAACCCCAGGGCATCAATGTGGATTTCACTAGTTTCCTCATTTCCCCTCCCCCTGCCTTACCCCAGTTCCAACCTGCCAATTCAGAACCATCCTCTTGACCTGTCCTACCTGCCAATCTTCCTTCCCACCTATCTGCTCCACCCTCCTCTCCGACCAATCACCTTCATCCTCACCTCCATCCACCTATTGTACTCTTTGTTAGCTTCTCCCTAGCCGAACACCCCCCTCCCATTTATCTCTCTCCCCCGGAGGCTCCCTGCCTCATTCCTGATGAAGGGCTTTTGCCCGAAATGTCGATTTTCCTGCTCCTTGAATGCTGCCTGACCTACTCTGCTTTTCCTGCACCACTCTAATCTTGAGTGGTCTTAGAGTGAGATAAAAGGCCGGTACATCAAAGGCCAAAGGGCCTGTACTGTGCTGTACTGTTCTATGTTATATGCCCCCACCTTGTTAATTGGGTGATGCTTCCTGCGACTTTGGACTTTCTGTTGTTTTCCCAAATCTAGGGATGTCCATGCAGTCACCATTGATTCCAAATCAACCCCCAAAATCACATAAAAGATGACTTCTTTATATCCATTAAGAGTGTGGGTACAAATGAGAAATTCAAACCACTCCCACCCCTTTCCTTTAAGAGACTTTAAGAGGATTTAAAGTTCCTCAAAAAGTATTATGTTGACCAAGTTTTGTTCACCATTCTTGATATCTCTAAATATGACCACGGTTAATCTGGAACCTGGAGGACAACATTGAAGGGATATTATTACTGGCTTCTGAGAAATGTACTGATTCTGTGAGAGGAGCGTATAACTGGAAATTCCTCCTTTGTTTCGCGATAACATTTCTATTTGCATCTGGCTACTGCATGAGGTGAATAAGTGCCAAAATAAATTACAGTGTTCCTTGTTTCTGTGTCTCAGTGATGAGGCTGTGTTAGAAATTTCCCATATATTTAGAATTGGAGAAATATAAAAGGATCTGCTTGATATGCTCCATGAATGCCATGGAACCTTTAATAACTTTTGTGAGAACACAGTGTGTGGTACAATAAGTAAAAGTATATATGGCAGTACCAAAGCATTTAAACTAAATCACCTGAGCTTAGAAAGTTTTGCAATGGTGTAACATTATCGAGAACAACTTGCATTTCTATTAGCACCTTCAAGATAGCAAAATGTTCCAAAGACCTCCACAGGAGTCATGCTAGAACAAAAATAGATAAAAGTTATATTGAGAGATATCAAAAATGGTGACCAAAAACTCATAAAAAAGAATGCTAAGGAGTGGGTTTCAGAGCTTTGGGCCCAGGGGAGCTGTAAGCCAAAGATAGACCAAAAATATTAAAAGATTAGAATTTGACAACAACAGAGATCCTAAACAGTTGTAGGGCTAGAGGAGGCTATTGTGTGTACAGGCCATTTATATACTTGCACATAAAGATAAAGAAGTAATATAGATCAATGATCATGGGGATACTAGGGGAATGCGATTCGGTGCAAGTTAGGATGTGTGATTTGAGTCTTGGAGGCTGACCTGGACAATACAAGAAAGACAAGTGAAGAAGGTGCTCAGTAGACTACATGCCTCAGTCATGCTGTGTTAATTCAAGTGTTAATATAATTGCATAGTTCTTCCTTGAGGCATTTTCCTGCCTGGTTACTGCTGTCTGAAAAGCAACAGATTTAGAGTAGGATGGAGAATAGCTCACAGCAGGAAACCTGTTCTGGATGTACAACAGATGATACATGCCAGGCCTTACACTGAGACTTGCCATTCAAAGATAAATGTGAGGCATTGGAAATGTTTCAACATCCCATGGGCTGGTTCCCACCTACTGAGGATCTGCCACAAGCATGTTTCATGCTGAAACAGAGAGTTTAGATTTAGGTTTTATTGTCACATGCACTCAAGTATGGGCTACAGGAGTACAGTGAAAAGTGTACAATGTCACTACACATGGAACTATCTTAGATACAAAATTCCTAGGGACAAAACTCTTGTTACAGAATTAGAAAAATAAAGATATAAGTTAATAAGTTCAGCACTACAGTTGAATTAAGTACACTGAAATGACCCAAAACTTACCTAGGAGATGTTGTTTGGTTAGTAAAACCTGATTAAACTCCCAATTCCAATGGCCTCATCAAACCCTGATCACCTGATCACCTTCTGAAGGCCCAACTAGCCCATAGCCACCAGTTTCTGTCCCCCACATGACCTGACTACTTTCCAAACCTCAATGCCCCTTTTATCACAACACCAAACTGCGCCCATCACCTAATGACAATCCCCAGCCAGACCAAATTAACATCCCTTAACACCCAAGCTAATTCAATGGGAATCGAAGGAGAAAAGTCTTCATTGCTTGGAGTCATACCGAGCATAAAGGTAGATGATTGTGGTGTAAATGTTCAATGTTCTCAATGCCAAGACATCTCTGTTTCTCAGTGTAGTGTCCATCTTCAGTTGCTTAATCAATTACCTTCCCGCCACATTCAGATGAGATGTGGGGAGGCTTTGTAAGTGTTAAACATCATTTGGTACTCCTCAGATGCTGATGTTGCCCATTTTTAGCTAGTCTTGGTGAACATCCAAGCTTGCACTGATGATAAATGACAAGTAAGATTTGTGCCATACAAGTACCAAGCAATGATCATCTCTGACAAAAGAATCTAACAATGACTCCTTGACATTCATTGTAGCTAGCATTGCCTAATCTCCCACCATCACTACTATCGACATCCTCGGAATTATCATTAACTGAAGTGGACCAGCCACACAAATATTGTGGCTATAAGATTGGATCAGAGGCTAGGAATTTTGTGGTGAGTAATTCACTTGTGGTCCTAGGGAGTGTTTCTGAACAAAGAGACCTTGGAGTGCAGGTTCATAGCTCCTTGAAAGTGGAGTCACAGGTAGATAGGATAGTGAGGATGGCATTTGGTATGCTTTCCTTTATTGGTCAGAGTACTGAGTACAGGAGTTGGGAGGTCATGTTGCAGCTGTACAGGCCACTGTTGGAATATTGCATGAAATTCTGGTATCCTTCCTATTGAAAATATGTTGTGAAACTTGGAAGGCTTCAGAAAAGATTTACAAGGATGTTGCCAGGATTGGAGGATTTGAGCTTTAGGGAGAGGTTGAATAGGCTAGGGCTATTTTCCCTAGAGTGTCAGAGGCTGAGGGGTGACCTTATAGAGGTTTATAAAATCATGAGGGGCATGGAGTGGATAAATAGACAAAGTCTTTTCCCTTGGGTGGGGGAGTCCAGAACTAGAGGGCATAGGTTTAGGGTGACAGGGGAAAGATATAAAAGAGACCTAAGGGGCAACTTTTTCACACAGAGGGTGGTACGTGTATGGAATGAGCAGCCAGAGGAAGTGGTGGAGGCTGGTACAATTGCAACATTTAAGAGGCATTTGGATGGGTACATGAATAGGAAGGGTTTGGAGGGATATGGGCCGGGTACTGGCAGGTGGGACTAGATTGGGTTGGGATATCTGGTCAGCATGGACGAGTTGGACAGAAGGGTCTGTCTCAGTGCTGTACATCTCTATGATTCTATGACTCTATGAATAATTCGTCAATTGACTCCACAAAGTCTGTCCACCAACTACAACAAATGAAATGGGAGTGTGATGGAATTCTCCCCACTTTGCTGGATGAGGGCAGCTCAAGACGTTTAACACCATCCAGGATAGAGCAGTCCACTTTGATTGCCATCCCATCCAACACCTTCAACATTCATTTCTTCCACCACCAGCTCATAACAGCAGCAGTGTGTACCATCTATAAGGTGCACTCCACTAGCTCAACAAGACTGCTCTGACTGCATCTTCTAAGTCAATGACTTCTCCTACATAGAAAGATAAGGACAGCAGATGTATGGAAACATCATCATCTGTAGGTGGCTCTCCAAGCTACATATTATCTTGGTATGGAACTATATCACCATTTCTTCACTGAGTCATAATCCAGAAGTTCCATTCTTAACAACACTGTTGGTATCCCTACAGTCCAAGGACTGCAGTAGGTCAAGCAGGAGATCAACACCATCACCTCCAGGGCAACTAGGGATAGGAATTACCTGCTAGACTAGCCAGTGGGACCCATCTTCCTTGAACAAATGAAATAAATGTTCAACTACATTTGGTCAGGCGTTATTACTAGGACCTTACTGATACAGACACGTAGATTCTTCCTGAAAAGTGGAAGGAAGGAAGTCTGCCATGCTTCCCTGGTCTGGCCTGCATGTAACATCAGACCGACAGCAATGTGGTTGATGCTTAACAGTAGTAGACTCGCAAACTTTAAGGGCATTTAAACAGTCATTGGATAGGCATATGGACAAGAATGGAATAGTGTAGGTTAGATGGGCTCCAGATTGGTTCCACAGGTTGGCGCAACATCGAGGGCCGAAGGGCCTGTACTGCACTATAATGTTCTATGTTCTATGTTCTACTGGGATAAATCAGGTTTTACTGTTGTCCATCCTCTAATTTCCCCTAACAGGGCAATCAGAGGATGGACAACAACGGCTGGCACAACCAGTGACACCTACATCCGGTGGATGACTAAACAAAGTGGCAAGATTGTGCAAATGTGGATGTATTGCAGGAACCTCCTGCTGATAAATGCAGATGTAGACAACAAGACTCATCATCACCTTGATTGTGGCAGCTCAGCCTTCAGTCAACAGAAGAAAAGAATATTTGAAGAACATGTTCCCAGGTCATTGTTTGGCTGCATTGATTCCTGTTCTCTCACATGGTTTGGACACCCTACAGGCAGACGCCTTAAAGCACTGGGAAAACGCCACCAATGATGCATTCATTGGACTCTCCAAGTCCAGTGGCAAGAAAGACACTCCTGTAGCAGTGTGCTCTCCTAAGACAATGTGTTTGGCATCAAGGAGTGAATCACTCAAATTCAGCTCTGCTGTATGAGATTGTGTTGTTTATATGCCCAGTACCAGACTCCTGGAATACTCTTTATCATGGCAGGAGACTCCCAGAAGTTTGGTGGAACTGTTTTAGCGATGTTCGTGAAGAAATTAAACAACCATTCAGTGGAGTCTCTGGCTTGTGATCAACTAAAATGGAGAAGGGTCATTCAGGAAGGCACCAAGCACACTGAGACACACTGTTGGGAACATGCAGAGGTGAAGAGTCAGCGAGAGAGTGCATACCTCCGAATACCTTAATTAAAAGCAAGATACTGTGAGTGTTGGAAATCGGAAATAAAAACAGGAAGTGCTAGAGGCACTCAGCAGGTCTGGCAGGATCTGTGGAGAGAGAAACATCCATGGAGAGAGTATGCCTCTTACTTTCCTCAAACCATTGACTCTGTTTCTCTCTCCACAGATCCTACCAGACCTGCTGAGTTTCTTCAGCACTTTCTGTTTTTACTCCAATTACCTCATTTTACCAACCCTTTAGGCACCACATGTGGCACAGTCTGCAGAACATTGGATTTAACGGCCAACCCATTGAACTAGAGTGGAAGCAAGTCAGCCTGGATGTCGAGACACTGCCTGTGGGTAGGCTCTTATAAAAAAACATATGTTTCTAATCAGAGTATTAGAAAGTATTAATGACATCAGATGATAAGGATCAGAGAGGGGAAAACAAATTGTATTAAAGTTAGAATAGACAATTTACTCCCTCTACTCATCAAAGGTTAAAGATTGTGCTAAAAGACATTGATGAATGTTAATCAGAGAGATTAATGAGGTGTGAAATCTGTAACAAGCATCAGATGGCGTCACCACATTGTATTGTAGGTCTTCCATATGATTCTAATGAGGTGGTTGCCATGGATCTGAAAGAATGGGGTGAAAACAAATATTTTCAATTTATATTTTGCAAAATCTGGGTGCTTTGTACAAGAAAACTTAGCAAAGACAAAATGGTCGAGAACTGAATAAGCTTAGAGCCTGAAGAAAATATGAATTATCATGGGGATTCATTTTCTAATGATAAATTCAGAAATGTGTAAAAACATGGACATCATAGTCAAGAAATCGCATAGCTGAAAGTTATTTTAGCAATACACTTCAGTGGGAAGTTAAGATGCAGGAAGTGTGGTTCAGTGGTTAGCATTGCTGCCTCATAGCGCCAGGGATCTGAGTTCAATTCCAGTCTTGGGTGACTCTCTGTGCGGAGTTTGCACGTTCTCTCCATGCCTGTGTGTATTTCCTCCCACAGGCCAAAGATAGATGTGTACATGAATAGGAAGAGTACAGAGGGATATGGGCCAAGTGCTGGCAAATGGGACTGATTAATTTAGGGTATCTGGTCAGCATAGAATGATTTGGACCGAAGGGTCTGTTTCCATGTTGTACATGTCTATGATTCTATGACTCTATGTGCAGGTTAGGTGGATTAGCCATGGTAAATTGCCCCTTAGTGTCCAGAGATGCAAAAGCGGATTAGCTGTGGGAAATGCAGGGTTACAGGGATAGGGTTGGCATGATTCAAGGTGGTATGGTCTTTGGAAGGTCTGTGTGGACTCAGTGGGCTGAAGGACCACTTCCACACTGTAGGGGTTCTCTGATTAATGAAATTCTAACTGTTTGTTGACATTCAATTTGCTTAGGGCAAGATCCGAAACTGCCTTCGGTGCTGTGTGATAACCCTCCTCCTACTTGAGAAGCTGCTGAGGTGAAGAAAGGAGCACGGCAACAGCAGCTCTGCTTAAAGGTGAATCTTCCTTGTCTTGAATGTGACAGGATACCAGAGTTGCAAGAAGTAGGGTGTGTATGAGATTATCTTGATTGGCCTGGGTCCCCCTGGATTCTGCTTGCCTCAGGTCCAAGAACCTCCTTGCTCTCTGCTAACTGTTTACCAGTCTCCTACCTATTCTTGTTGTCGGGAAGGAAGGAAGTATGACGTTGATCTGCCAAGGCAACCATCCTGTGTAGCACCAGGTTGTGCATTGTACAACAGAGCATTGTGATGTGAGAGACAGACAGTCATTAGGACGTACAGAAGGGCCTCACCGGATTGATCTAGGCACCTGAATCCCTTCCTTATAATTCAAAGCCAATAGTGAGTTTGATGGTTACTTTGTGGATCCATGACAGTATTATACCTCTCCTCTGCTGCCATTTGGGAGCTCCTCACAGACAAAAGCAGCCATGGCACCACTGGGGGGCAGACTTTGCCCCTAAGGATCCATCCCTGAAGATTCCCAGGTGGCTGGAGAAAAGCTGATGCCCAGTACTGTTGTGGTATGTATCCATAGCCCCAGTAACCTTACAGGCACTTCCAGAACAGTCAGATATTGATGGAATGTAAATCCCTCCTGTTTATGAAAGCTGCTGGCTGGCCTGTGGGAGGCTTAATGACCTCACGTGGGTGGTCGATGACTCCTTGCACTGAGCAGTACTCCTTTTACTGAGCTTCAGTGCCGGCCCTGAAGCCAATGCGTGTTGCCACCTGACAGCCCAGACTGGTGCAGGAGTGCATACAGTCACTTGCCCTCCTCAATAGGGCAATGGTCACTTCCTTGATGCATCGATATGTAGTAGGCTGTAAGATCTCCGAAATGTTACCTATGGGTCCCTGGGAAGACACAGAGGTGTAGACATTGAGTGCCACAGTGATCTTCAGGGCCACCAGTGTTGGGTGTCCTCCAAACCCTGTCTTTTATTACTTCTCTTGAAGCATGGCACAGGGATTGGTGGTGGCACTGAGCTGCCATGGGAGTGTCAGGAGATGTTTAAACTATCTCACCTGACAACGTACCCTCCTTCACACAGGAAACTGTTAGCATTCACCTCTTTGGTATGCCTATGTGAATCCTGAGCTTCCTGATACTGGTGATTGGAGCTCCCTCGCTGTGAACTCCTCCCCTTTCTCAGAGGAATGGGGGTTTGGTGGGGGAAGGTGTTGTAAGGGGGAAATAGTTGCATGAGGGAGCTGGGGAGAGTCAGTCCCATGACAAGTGGGTTTTCTCACAGTCCTGGCCATTCTCCCTCAAACTCTTAGCAAATAAAAACACAAGAACTGCTGGAAATCAGTAAATGCTTAAAAAATTCAGCAGGTCTGGCAGCACATGTGGAAAGACAGCAGAGTTAATTTTTTGGGTCCAATGACCCTTCTTCAGAAAGGCTTCTGAAGAAGAATTTCTGATTTTTTTTACCTCAATATCTTTCCTGGCTAGTACCTTAGCAGCAAATGTCACTGCCCCTTGGTGATCATGACAGCATGCCCCACTCTGACAAGGCCATTACACATCTTCCAACATTGTCTGGCAATGCCACCTATAGACCAGAGCCCATTCAATGCATGTTGACATCCTCGCCAGACTGGCAGAGACAACTCCTGTCTCCTTTAACCAAGTGTGACTCTAAGACTGTGGTTTCTGCACACCATTAATGTAGTTAGAAATGATGTGGAGGTGCTGCTTTTGGATTGGGGTGGACAAAGTTAAACATCACATGACACCAGGTTATAGTCCAACAGGTTTATTTTGAAGCACTAGCTTTCGGAGCACTAGCTACCTGATGAAGGAGCAGTGCTCTGAAAGCTAGTGCTTCCAAATAAACCTGTTGAACTATAACCTGGTGTTGCATGATTCTTAACTTTGTACTTCGAAATGCAGTGTAAAAAATACAGTCAATTTCTCTCTCATGTACTTTAATCAATGTCCTGCCACAATATATCAAAAGGCCCACTCTCCATGGTTCACACCACTGATAAAATTCAGAATTAATTTTTCAGTGAGCCAGTAAAATTCCAGAGACCATATTGGCTCCTGACTGAGCATCAGGATGAGGATAATCCAATTTTAAAAAGTTCCCCTCTGTGTATCTGCCCTGTCTCATCTTGATTAGCAGAGGCAAGTGACACACAGTTAACCTGCTAAAGTTGGCACATGGCTTCAGCAGTTGAGCCCTCCGTTACACCAGATTATTGATATGAAAGTAAATGTGATTGGTTTGATGTGCATTGGTTCCTCTGCTAGCACTTTGCTGTGACACTTGGTGAAGACTGTCAGAGTTTCAGTAATGATAAAATAGCAGCATGGTCGCATGTCTTGATAGCATCACTGACGGTGACTGAATTGGAGTTGTGAACCGACTAATAATCAGATCAAATCCCCTGAAATTAAAGAGGTGGATTTAGGAATCTTGGCAATAGCTATTTAAGTGCATGTGGACATGGAGGGTTCAGACACAGTGACCAGATAGTGAGGCATAAAGCACCCTTGAAATTGGGCCCTTTTATAAAGAGCTAGCAAGCTACCAAGAACAGCAGGCAGTTTGCAGACAATGCATGATCAATGATCAGACCACTGCAGACACAATCAGTGAATAAGGGAAAACAAAAGCTTCAGACTAGGTGGGTTAACTGTGGTAAATGTAGGAAAAAGTCAAATGCTCTTCAGAGGATCAATGCAGACTCAATGGGCCAAATGGCCTCTGGTGCACTGGAGGGATTCTATGGTTCTAGTCAAGATTCAACCATGTGACTAGGTCTGGATACCTATATGTGCCAAATCCATCCCTGAAGGATATTAGCAAATGAGTTGGATCATTACAACAAACCAGTTATGACGTGGCCATTGTGACTTGACTGGCTTTTTATTCCGGGTTTATACTTTAATGAAATGTAAATTTAACACCTGCTATGGTAGGCTTTGCACTCTTGTCCCTTGATTATTCGTCCAGACCTCTGGATTACTGGTACAATAACGTAGTGATTACCTTACCAACTTGTGGGCCATCCATAAAGTATTGTCAATAATTCAACGTCATTATGCAAACTGACAATTGTGATGAATTTTAGGATATAAAAACTGAAGTGTAAAGAGCAACTACTGCAAAAGTGTAACTTTTCTTTGATGATAAGATGGATATGCAGCATGTTGGGTGATACATTATGAAGCAGTGTCTAATATAGTTTGACACCACAAGATTGAGTTACACTCTGGCAGTGAGCTTCAGAATTGTTTGGATATTTGATGTGTTCAGTTGCTACCTGTTGCTACATGTTCATGTTGAATGGGTTCTCACAAGATGGAGGACCAATAATTTAGTGAATGACACTCCTTTCGCTGCACCCAATTTCCTGCTGTTCTGCAATAAATTTGTCCTTGGTTAAGTGTTGCAGACTGGCACACTCCAAGTGACCGTCTGATGGTCACGTTAAGCTTGCAGCAGCCACTGCATAGGCACAATGGGGCAGGGTCACTGTCTAACATTTTTCACCGTGGTATATTATAGAAAATGTGTCAAACCCCTTGAGCTATACGGTTGACAAGGAATATACATTGCGACCATTAAGAATATTGAAATTTTATATTGAGACACTTCATATTGGAAAATGCTGCATACTGAAAAGTTTAATTCCATTGCACTTACTGTAATTTTCAATTTGAAATGATTTGCCTCTGGGCTATATGCCTGACATGAAAGTATATTGTAAATTTCAGGAGCATTAGAATTCTATTGAGGTACTAAAAGTGGAGCTTGCTACATGGCGACAAGTTGAATTTTATTGCATTTTCTGTAATTATCAAGTTGAAATGCTTTGCTATGCACCATTGCAAATTTTCTGAAATGTATGTTTTTTGGGGAAAAAGAAAACTGTTTACCCCAGATGAGTAGTCTATTGTGCTTTAAATGCATTGACACCAGTGATATCCCTAAATATGAGATATTTGACAGCTGAATTAGTGATGGTGGTGTGACTGTGCTTAAGCTCACTCCTGATTACGGAGACAAAAATATGGCTTAAACATTCACACGTTCTGCAGCATTTGTACTGCATCACCTTTGTCTTTCTTTACTCAACTGTGCCATTTTACAAATAACAACTGAGACTGCAAATTGGTAAAGCTGCTATTTGGTTTGCCTAAAGTCTGCTGGTCAGAGAGTCATAGAGTTGTACAGCATTGAAACTAGCCTTTCATTCCAACTCGTCCATGTCAACCAGATATCCTAAATTAATCTAGTCCCATTTTCCAGCATTTAGCCCATATCACTCTATTCATATATCCATCCAGATGCCTTTGAAATATTGTAATTGTACCAGCCTCCACCACTTTTTCTGGCAGCTCATTCCATCCACACAGCACCCTCTGCGTGAAAAAGCTGCCCCTTAGGTCCCTTTTATATCTTTCCCTTCTCACCTTAAACATATACCCTCCAGTTTTTGACTTCACAACCTCAGGAAAAGACCGTGACTATTTACCATATCCAATTCACCTTATAAACCTCTCTAAGATCACCCCTCAGCCTCCGATGCTCCAGGAAAATTAATGCTTCCAGTGCAAAATGTTTTCCACAACAGCATGTTGCAGACTAGTACAATTCTAAGGTCCAGTATTATGTGCTGAGGGACATACGAAAGCTTGGACCAGTCCACACAGAGGGGAAAAGCTACTGTCTGAGACCTTCCAGATATTGTACATCAAGGGGGCTGGAAACTTGTGCTGCATGTATGACATCTAATGAGTATACAAGGAATATTAAATGTAAATATAGTGAGCAACATACAATATTAAAAGGCATGATTTCTAATACACTGTATCTAATGTCAATTTTAAATAGTTATGTATTATTATGGATTTTATGAATAATGTATATTTTAAAAAATACATACATTGGAAAATATCATTATTGGATTTTAGTTCAAATTAAAGGGTATGCACAAGAGCAATGACATGGTTTGAACTTATTATTTTACTTTGATTAATTTTATTCAGGATAATTTCCTGCCTTAACTGTATTGCAGATGATCATTAACCTTTAAACAAAATTTTAGGCTGAAAGTGATCAGACAGACTTTGTAAATGATCTAAAAATTAAGTTAGTTACATCCATTTACTATTCTTCAATTCAAAAATGATGTCATTGTGTTGGTTTGGTTTTGATGTTCTTCTTTGGCAAATGGCCAATTTTCAGGAGTGTTGTAGCTTCTAAACATTTGATTGCATATGACTTCCTATTGTGAGACCAGAAATGACACTACTTTAACATAATAATTGTCTTAAAGTTGCCTGCCCTGTAAACAAATCTTCACAAAGTAAGATGATAAAATAGAGCAAATATATTACCACTTAATGGTCTTAGAATAGGAGGTAAAAACAATGACTGCAGATGCTGGAAACCAGATTCTGGATTAGTGGTGCTGGAAGAGCGCAGCAGTTCAGGCAGCATCCAAGGAGCTTCGAAATCGACGTTTCGGGCAAAAGCCCTTCATCAGGAATAAAGGCAGTGAGCCTGAAGCGTGGAGAGATAAGCTAGGGGAGGGTGGGAGGTGGGGAGAAAGTAGCATAGAGTACAATAGGTGAGTGGAGGAGGGGATGAAGGTGATAGATCAGGGAGGAGAGGGTGGAGTGGATAGGTGGAAAAGGAGATAGGCAGGTAGGACAAGTCCGGACGTGTCATGGGGACAGTGCTGAGCTGAAAGTTTGGAACTAGGGTTAGGTGGGGGAAGGGGAAATTAGGAAACTGTTGAAGTCCACATTGATGCCCTGGGGTTGAAGGTTTCCGAGGCGGAAGATGAGGTGTTCTTCCTCCAGGCATCTGGTGGTGAGGGAGCGGCGGTGAAGGAGGCCCAGGACCTCCATGTCCTCGGCAGAGTGGGAGGGGGAGTTGAAATGTTGGGCCATTGGGCGGTGTAGTTGATTGGTGCGGGTGTCCCGGAGATGTTCCCTAAAGCGCTCTGCTAGGAGGTGCCCAGTCTCCCCAATATAGAGGAGACTGCATCGGGAGCAACAGATACAATAAATGATATTAGTGGATGTGCAAGTAAAACTTTGATGAATGTGGAAGGCTCCTTTAGGGCCTTGGATAGAGGTGAGGGAGGAGATGTAGGCGCAGGTTTTGCAATTCCTGCGGTGGCAGGGGAAAGTGCCAGGATGGGAGGGTGGGTTGTAGGGGGGCGTGGACCTGACCAGGTAGTCACGGAGGGAACGGTCTTTGCGGAAGGCGGAAAGGGGTGGGGAGTGAAATATATTCCTGGTGGTGGGGTCTGTTTGGAGGTGGCGGAAATGTCGGCGGATGATTTGGTTTATGCGAAGGTTGGTAGGGTGGAAGGTGAGCTGTCCTTGTTACGGTTGGAGGGGTGGGGTCTGAGGGCGGAGGTGCGGGATGTAGACGAGATGTGTTGGAGGGCATTTTTAACCATGTGGGAAGGGAAATTGCGGTCTCTAAAGAAGGAGGCCATCTGGTGTGTTCTGTGGTGGAACTGGTCCTCCTGGGAGCAGATCCGGCAGAGGCGGAGGAATTGGGAATACGGGATGGCATTTTTGCAAGAAGAAGGGTGGGAAGAGGTGTAATCCAGGTAGCTGTGGGAGTCGGTTTGTAAAAAATGTCAGTGTCAAGTTGGTTGTCATTAATGGAGATGGAGAGGTCCAGGAAGGGGAGGGAGGTGTCAGAGATGGCCCAGGTAAACTTAAGGAGCGGGTGGAATGTGTTGGTGAAGTTGATGAATTGCTCAACCTCCTCGTGGGAGCACGAGGTGGCGCCAATGCAGTCATCAATGTAGCGGAGGAAGAGGTGGGGAGTGGTGCCGGTGTAATTACGGAAGATCAACTGCTCTACATATCTAACAAAGAGACAGGCATAGCTGGGGCCCATACGTGTGCCCATGGCTACCCCTTTGGTCTGGAGGAAGTGGGAGGATTCAAAGGAGAAATTTTTAAGGGTGAGGACCAGTTCGGCCAAACGAATGAGAGTGTCGGTGGAAGGGTACTGTTGGGGAGGTCTGGAGAGGAAAAAATGGAGGGCTTGGAAGCCTGAGGAGCCTTGATGAATTTCTGCAGTGCATCTCATAGATGACACATCTGCTGCCATGCACCGTTAATCCTAAATGAAGTGAGTGTTCAACATGGTGGATGGGTGCCAATCAAGTTGGCTGCTTTGTCCTATATGATGGCAAGCTTCCTGAGTGTTGTTGGAGCTGCAAAGATCCAGGCCATGCAAGATATCCCATCCCTCTCCTGAGTTAAGCCCTGTAGACGGCGGGGAGGAATTCCAGAGTCAAGAGGTGACTCATTGCAGAACTCCTTGTTTCTTACCCAATCTTTTATCACAGGATATATATGGTTTGTCCAGTTCAGTTTCTGGCCAATGGTAGCTCTTAGGATATTGATACACGGGATTCTGCAATGACGATAGTATTGAATGCTGTCTTGATGCCAAGAGCACTCACTTCTATCCATGTTTAGATGAAGGCTGTAATGAGATTAGGAGCTGAGTGGCAGTGGCTGAAACCAAACTGAGAATCAATGAGCAAGTTCCTTTGCAAGTGCTGCTTAATTGCACTATTAATGACCTCTTCTATCACCTTCCCGATGACTGAAAGCAGAATGATGGGGTGATAATTGGCTAAGTTAGGTTTGTTCTGCTTTTTGTGGACAGAATATACATGTTGCCGGATTAATGTCCATGTTGTAACTGCCCTGGAACAGCTCAGCTAGAGTTGTTGGAGGACAGGTTTTCAGCATTATTGCTGGAATTTTGTCAGGGATTTTTCAAGATCCAGATTCTTCAACCATTTCTTGATATCACATGGGATGAATTCCTTGATGACTGGTATCTGGGATGTTGGGAACCTAAGGAGGTTGCCGTACACTCGACACTTCTGACTGAAAATGACAGCAAATCCTTCAGCCTCATCTTTTTCTACTTGTGTGCATTTGTGTAACCCCAGCATTGAGGGTGGGGCATTTGTAGATCATCTCCAGTTTGTTGTTTTATTGTCTACCACTATTCATGACTGAATGTGGTAGGATTTCTGGTCTTAGATCTGATCTTTTGCTTGTTGGATCACTCAGCCTTGTCAAATGCAGGCTGTTTCCACTGGTTGGCATGCAAGTAGCCCTCTGTAATAATTTCACAAGGTCACCACCTCACTTCTGTGAGTATCTGCTACAGCTCAAGGCATGTCACTTGTACTTTTCATTGAACCCAGGTTGATCTCTCAGCTTGATGGTAAGCTATACTCTGTTATAATCTATACCCTTCCTTTTTCCATTGTACCCATGAAGTGGGGGGGGGGGGGGGGGGAAACATGATGCACATAAATAACAACTAACTGAGACGATGTAACAATTATCTGATAAAGGGTTAGTTTTGCGGAACAAGCTGTTGGTATAATACAGAGTTCAATTGATCCTATTAATTTTTAGGAGCTGGCATGAATTTTGTAATTGAAATTTTAATGATTTTTATCTCCTAAGTTTGATTTCTAGCCTGTAACGTGATTAATGTGGGATGGCTGTGCTATTGTTAAAGGAACTGAAGAGACAAGGTGTTACTCAAAGTTAATTAAATTAATTAAGTAAAAGTTATTGTTAAATTTGCAACTAACAAGTCAAATGGGTTGATTGTTTGGAAATGAGAATTTGGTGGAGCTAAGTTATTTATCCTGGCAGTCATGTGAGGGCTGGAGCACAGGGAAGCAGCTGTGTAAGATGATCAAAAACTTGATGAGACTGCCAAAGAAAACTGACCAACTGCTGAGCTTCAAGTGGCAGGTTTGGTCGATCTGGAGCTGATCATGAAGATAGCTATCACTGAGCAGGCCATAAGGAACTGTGCCCAACATGACAGCTGGCTAGCTCAGGATGAAACAGAAAGGAAGCATCTGATCACTCCCTCTGTTCTGACTCATTGACAAGTCAAGGCAACCTTGCATATGCAGAGACTTGAGTATTTATCTTACGGAGGAGAAAGTGAGGACTGCAAATGTTGGAGATTAGAGTCAAGAGTGTGGTGCTAGAAAAGCACAACAGGTCAGGCAGCTTCCGTGGAGCAGGAAAATCGCTGTTTTGGGCAAAAGCACTTCATCAGGAATTTTTGAAGAAGGGCTTTTGCCCGAAGCATTGATTTTCCTGCTCCACGGAAGCTGCCTGACCTGCTGTGCTTTTCCAGCACCACACTCTTGACTCTATATGTCTTACTGAGTGCAATTTCATTTTGAATGCATTGTAAACGAGTTGGACAGGAATAAAAATTTAGGAGTTTCGAACTGTTGACACCGAGAGTAAACTTCTAAATGAAAAAGGATCTTACCTTACAAAATACGTTAGGTTAGTGAATAATAGTAGAGTGGGGATGTGCTGCTCTAGGAGGTTACAGATTGTGGCTGAATACAATTCTGTTGCTGATGATGGCCCACATGGATGCACAGTTTTGATCTGCTAGCTCTGTTCAAAATCTATCCCATTTAGTACAGTAGTAATACTACATAGCTCAATGGACAATATCCTCAATATGGAGACAAGACTTTATCTCTGCAAAGACTATGTGGTCGTCACTCCTTTCAATTCTGTTGTAGACAGATGAAGATGAGGTGTAATATGTTTTCCCCTCTTAACCTTGGTCTGGCAATTATGTCTTTTAGGATTTGAACCAGTTTAGTCAATACTAGTGTTCCCAAACCATCTTTGGTGATGCAAGTACCCCACCTAAAGTACATTCTGTGCCCTTGTCACCTTCTGTGCTTCCTACAAGTGGTACTCAACAAGAAATAGTACTGACTATATATTTGTAATAGCTGGGTTTATTCTGGCACCTGTTTCTGAACAAGAATGTAGTATTTGTAATTCTCCCAGGTCACTGGAAACATCTCTGTATCAAAGAAGGATTGGAAAATTATAGTCAGCAACTCCACAATTTTCACTCTTGTTTCCCTTGGTATTCTTACATGCATGTGATTCTATCATGGTAACTTGCCAACTTTGAGTACAGCTTGCCTTTCTAATGCTGCCACTCTAATAAATTTCAGATTATCCAACAATTCAACCTCCTGCTCTTTCACTGTGACATCCATTGTCTTCCTCATTCAGACAAATGTAAAAATTAATCATTTAGTACCTCAGTCAGGCCCTCAGCTTGATGTGAAAAAAATCTCTTTTTGATCCCTAGTTTGGTCTACTCCACTTCGTATGACTCTTTTACGATTTGTCTGTCTTCAGAAGATTTTTGGATTCCCTTTGATGTCAGCTGTTTTTTTCTTATCATGATAACTCTTTGCTTCTGTGTTTTTTACCCAGCTTCTAAACTTTCTATAATCAATCTAGTTCTCCTTTGTTCTCCTCCATTGACCTCTGTCACTGAATCCTTTCTTAGACCATAAGACCATAAGAAATAGGAGCAGAAATTAGGCCATTCAGCCCATCAAGTCTGCTCTGCCATTTAATCATGGCTGATAAGTTTCTCAACCCCATTCTCTCGCTTTCTCTCTGTAACCATTGATAAGACCATAAGGCTTCTTGGCTTCATCTTACTCTCTCTCTCTTTAGTTATCCAGAGAGCTCTGGCTTTGTTTGTCTTGCCATACTCACTTTGTAGGAATGTCTCTTGACTTTACACCGCCTTTTAAATGCAGCTATTTATTCTATTAGAGTGCACATCATTGTTTTCAATTTTCTGAGGCAAAATCTGTTCTCACCACATTAAAATGATTATCTCCCAATTAATGATTTTTACTCAAGATTGCTCATTGTCCTTTTACATGGCAAAGTGAAAGATAAGAGCATGGTGGCTCAGTGGTTAGCACTGCTACCTCACAGCACCAGGGACACCGGTTCATTTCCTGCCTTGGGGAACTGTCTGTGTGGAGTTTGCACATTCTCCCCGTGTCTGTGTGGGTTTGCTCCAGTTTCCTCCCAACGTCCAAAGATGTGCAAGTCAAGTGAATTGGCCATGCTAAATTGCCCATAGTGTTAGGTGCATTAGTCAGGGGTAAATGTAGGGGAATGGGTCTGGGTGGGTTGCTCTTTGGAGGGTCGGTGTGGACTTGTTGGGCCGAAGGCTTGTTTCCACATTGTAGGTAATCTAATCATTGTCCACCAAATGTTCCCCAACTAATATTTGATCCACCCCATTCCCCAAACCAAATCCAACCATGCCTCCTACTTCATTGTACCTGAAACATATTGATCTGGGCAATTCTGGTTGTATTTCAATGACAGTGTCTAAATAAATTGCATTTTACTTAATGTTGAGTAGTGTGAAAAGTTGCTTTGCATCTGGAACACAGCACTTGACACTTACCTTTCAAAATAATAGAGTCAGGGTCTGTGGCTTTGAGAGAGGTTGTTATCCTTGCACCACAACACCAAATCCTCTATCTCCTTTCTGTATGCTAACTGTTGTTTAATATCCACCCACTACAGTGGAGGTGTCAGCAAACTTGCAGGTGGTGTTCCTTCTGAATTTGGCTACACAGTCATGGGTGTACTTGGAGTACAGTAGGGGGCTAGTGGGACTTGAACCTGGGTCTCCTGGTCCAGGAATACAGTCTCTAGCATTGTGTTCCAGAGGGCCATCGAGGTTAAAGCTACTGGACCGATATAATTCACCTGATCCCTTTTTAATTAGAGTAGTTCAGGCATACTTAAAGACCAATGACAACGACTGCTGTTTTGAAGAATTAATTCTGAAGCTCAATAGGATCAATAAAATTCTGAAAACCTTTAAGAACCTGTGAAATGGATTTCTATAACATTATGCTAAGTATTATTGCTGTTAGTGAAAAGGCAACAGATGCAAAGTTAAGATATTTTTCTGCTTAGGCTAAATAAAGCTCAAGGCAATGACTCAGAGGACCAAGGATGACCAGTCAATCCTTCCTGTGTGTTATAATAATTGGCAGCATGCTATTCATAAATATTAGCGTGGATCCATTACATCTTCATGACTTGCAGGAGAAAAGGATGATTCCCAATGTACTTTGTCAAAACTATTTCCAGGATTTCTTAAAACTTCATTCATGGGATGAGGGCATTATTGACTGGCCAGTATTTATTGGAGAAAGTGAGGACTGCAGATGCTGGAGATCAGAGCTGAAAATGTGTTGCTGGAGAAGCGCAGCAGGTCAGGCAGCATCCAAGGAGCAGGAGAATCGACGTTTCGGGCATGAGCCCTTCTTCAGTATTTATTGTCTATCCTAATTGCCCAGAGGTCACACACATTGATGTGGATCTCGAGTCACATGCAAACCAGAGAAAATAAGGATGGCGGTTTCTGTTCTGAAAGGACATTTGTGAATCAGGTGGGACTTTTTTTTTCCTGACAATTGACGTGATCATCATTAGACTCTTACTTTCAGAATTTTTATTAGATTCAAATATGCCATGATGTGATTCGAGCCCAGGTCTCCAGAACATTACCTGGCTGTCTAAATTAATAATCTAGCAATAATATCATTAGGTCATCAGCACCCCTGAAGGATCTGAGACATTGCAAGAACAGATTAAATAAGAAATGTAGGCGAAACTGGATTCTGCAGATGCTGGAGATTAGAGAAGTGCTGGAAAGGTCCTGCTTCTCGGACACTGCCTGACCTGCTGTGCTTTTCCAGCACTATTCTAAATAAGAAATGTACTCTTACTGAGCTCATGCAAGGTGACTACATCTCAGGGCCAATCTTTTATTGTTTTGTTAATTGGTCAATTGCTTTGGTTACAATAATTTGCCCCCAAACTTTGGGAGTTTAGTTGCCTTGAGGCCCAACATTTCAGGTTCTTCACATTACATTGTCCTAAGTTTTCTTGTTTTAAAAGCATGTTCATTTCACTGTTCCTCTTGGAAAACATTTATTTTATGTTGCATCACATTTTCCTGTGACTTACTGGAATTTGTATTCAGCAGAGGAAGATAGTTTGCTTTTCACAACTGTGGCGTCAATGTTTGGATGAAAAGAGTCAGTTCCACCTCTCCACCATTGTCTCTCCATCAGTCTGTGATATTTGTGCTGTTAAAGTTTGGACACACCAACAATTGGAGTATTATCTCTCTCTCTTCAGATGGTCAAAGCTCTGCTGTTGAGCCAGGCAAATTATTCACTGAAGCCTTGCTGATGGGTTGACATCCAAGTGTGTGAGTTTTGATCCTTCCTAGCTCCGGACCTTCCGGAATGTTTGACTGCCTTTGACCAATGTGGTCATGAGTTGGGTTCTATTCATCCAATGGGGTTGTGCCAACACCCTTCTCTGTGACCATGCCGGGAAGTGTAAAGTGCACATACTCAGGCAGTCAAGAGGCCAGAGCGTCTGATCGAGACTTCTCAACACACAACTCTTGAGATGGTTGTAACCTCTTTGATCTTGGCTTCTACTGTTCTCTGTAGCCATTACCTGCCGGTTGCTGTTTAGTTTAGCTTGGCCAATTTTCTGCCAGGTCTGATTTCTCTGGCTGAGAGTCAACTTAGAATGTCCAATTTTGGACCCATGGTTACTTGACCAAAGTCCTTATTTAATGTCCAGTTTGGATTAGGCATAATTATCTTCTGCTAAACAATGAAAATACTTTGTTTCCAGACCACATCAGAAACTGCATATCTTTTCCACCAAATCCACTATCCTCCATAAGCACTGTCTCAATCTGTGGCAGGCTGTTTATGAGCCCCCATTCAACCCCAGGGTAACTTTCCAATCTCCCATTCTGTTCACCAGAAAGGCTGCTTACCTTCAGTTTCAATATATTAGACAGCTCTATCCTCACCCCGATCCATCTGCTGCTGAGACTGTGTATCAAATCATTGCTATTTCTAGATTCAATTATTCTCATGCTCTCTTCACCGGCCTCTCATTCTCTATAAACATTAGCTCATTCAAAATGATTTTGGTTGCATCTTTTCTTGCAGCAAACCACACTAGCTCATTGTACCAGGCTCCCAGTAGCTCACCAGTAAAATTCCCATTACCCCTCCATTGAGCACTGCAATCTCTTCCAGAGTCGAAAAGGGTGGCACTGGAAAAGTGCAGCAGGTCAGGCAGCATCCTGATGAAGGGCTTATGCCCAAAACACCGATTCTCCTTCTCCTCAGATACTGCCTGACCTACTGTGCTTTTCCAGGAACACCCTTTCCAACTCTGATTCTCCAGCATCTGCAGTCCTCACTTTCTCCCGCAATTTCCTCCAATCCAGTACATTATTTTCCAGACTTCGCACACCAGAACACAAATATCTCATACCCTACTCCAGGGCAGATATTACATCAGTCTACTTATCACAATGTCTGGAATTCCTTTGACAAACATCTTCACCTCTGTCTCCTTTTCAAGATCTTCATTAAAATGCATTTTTAAACCCAGTTTATGGTTGACCATTCCTATTTTTTTCTTTCTTTGTATATCTCTGTGAGGCTTCGTGGGACACACTTCCCTATGAAAGGTGTTATATAAATGTAAATTTCTATCATTGTTTATCTTGTTACAGCTTTGAGTGCCTTTTCAAAACACTGAATAGTTGTGGTAATTTCCCAGGACTGACCCAAGTGGCTGTTGAAGAATATGTTGTTCTTTCCAGTACAATTGTTTGGAATTTTGATCATTATGAAGATCATTATAAATTCACTTCTAGTTACAAATAACTTTGAATTTTTCTTTCTGAGTAAGTATCTGGAATGTAATCACAAAAAATATATTCAAAGTAACAATTACTGTGACTGGCCACACAAAAGCTAGCTGGGTACAATGGAATTTGGAACACATTAGTGTAGGCCCTGTGCTTTAAAGAAAGTGTGTGACCTTCAGTTGTTGCACTTAATTCACCATTTTGCAGAAGTCTTCACTGCCATGGCAACATTGTAAGTTGAATGACACAGCTTAGAAATACTCACAGTGCTGATCTGCTGACTTTTCATTTCCAGCATCAAGGGGGAAAATAATGCAGGATGAAATTAATGTGGTTCAAATAGAAAACCAGATTTAGTCATATTTAAATTTGACATAAAAATGTTACAAATTGGAAACCTACTGTACAATAGGAGGCCATTCAGCTGTCATATCTGTGCTGACCATGGTGGCACAGTGGTTAGCACTGCTGCCTCACAGAGTCAGGGACCTGGGTTTGAATCCAGCCTCAAGCGACTGTCTTTATGGAGTTTGCATATTCTCCCCGTGTCTGTGTGGGTTTCCTCTTGGTGCTCTGGTTTCCCCCCACAATCACAAAGATGTGCTAGCCAGGTGAATTGGCCATGGTAAATTGCACATAGTGTTAGGTGCATTAGTCAGGGGTAAATACAGGGTAGGGGAATGGGTTTGGGTGGGTTACTCTTTGGAATATCAGTGTGGACTTGTTGGGCCGCAGGGCCTGTTTCCACACTGTAGGGGTTCTAAGATTAAACTGTCCTGCCAGATTCAATTTTCCAACTCTTGGTCCATTGTCCTCTAGGCAAAGCACCTCAAATACATATGTATATTCTCTTTTAAAAGTAATGAAGAATTCTTCCTCTCTTACCCTTTTAGGCAGAATGTTCCACAGTGCCACCAACCTCTGCATGAATGAATATTTGCTCAAATTGTCTCAAATCCTTCTAGCTAGTAGAGTCACAAAGTCATAGAATAGCACAGAAACTGACCCTTTGGCCCAACCAGTCCATGCCGAACATAAACCCAAACTAAACTAGTCCCACCTGCCTGCACCTGGCCCATATCCCTCCAAACCTTTCCTAGTCGTGTACTTATCCATATGTCTTTTAAATGTTGTAATTATACCCAAATCCATTACTTTCTCAGGAAGTTCATTCCACATATGAACCACCCTCTGCATAAAAAATTGCCCCTCATGTCTTTTTTAAATCATTCTCCTTTCACCTTAAAAATGTGCCCCCAGTCTTGAAATCCCCCATCCTAGGGAAAGGACACGGACCATGAAATCTATCCATACCCCTTAATATTTTATAAACGTATATAAGGTGGCCTCTCATATTGCTTTAGGTTTATTTGTTCTAGTTATTGACTTCTCTGTTGATGCACATATGTCCTTCAAAGGTGAAAGTGAGGACTGCAGATGCTGGAGATTAGAGTCGGGAGTGTGGTGCTGGAAAAGCACAGCAGGTCAGGCAGCATCCGAGGAGCAGGAGAATCCCTGGAGAATGTCCTTCCAATCCATTCTATCAGAATATTAGATCTTTCCTCAGCCTCATCTGTTCTAAATGAAACAGCCCCAACCATCCATTCCTTCTTCTTAGCAAAGTTAAAAATCACACAACACCAGGTTATAGTCCAACAGGTTTAATTGGAAGCACACTAAACCTGTTGGACTATAACCTGGTGTTGTGTGATTTTTAACTTTGTACACCCCAGTCCAACACCAGCATCTCTGAATCATTCTTCTTAGCAAACATTCTCAATTCCTGGGTATCACCTTGCAAATTTCATCTCTAACCTTTCTCTACAATAATCCATCCTGCCTGAAATTTAGTGTTCATAACCATATGTAGTACTTTAGGTGTAGTCTAACTAATGTTTTATGTAGTTCTAATATAACTTCTCAGCTCACATTTATCAAGTACTTTCTTATCCTGTTGTCTTTCCCAAACATGGTTATCCCATATTTCTCTAGATTGAATTTCATATTGTCATTTAGATCTTCCTGCAATCGATTTCCTCACTATCCATTCCAGCTAATTTCCTTACCAACTGCAAACTTCTCAATCATAGCCTTGATATTTTGCCTGATTAACTTTGATTATTCATGTTGTACTGAGGTCAGTCTGATGATGTAATGTGGTGGAGATAGTTGAGTTCTTTGCAAGTATCTGCAATGAGCAGATACATTGTGCATAGCTCCCGAGTGTCCTTAGTAATTGTGATTGGCTAGTAATGTATTGTTAATATGCAATAAACTATCTTGTGAACAAGTGCCTGTTTTGTTCAGACTCACCAGTGGATTATCTTCTACCACTGACCGTGAGACACAATATAGTTAAAGAAGATTAATGACAATCAACTACTTCAGCTATCCCAGTACAATTCCACATTATACAAGCAATAACAAACAGGCTATTACCAACTAACTGCAAAGGTCCTGGAGCTGTATGGATCCCATTGGACACAAATTTCTACTGGCAACAATTCCAGTGGCAACAGTTCCAGTACACCATATCCCTTTAGTTTCTTGCAACTGAGTAAATGTTAATCCTACTTGTCACTTTCTCTTGAATTCCATATGTTTTTAATTTTGTGATTCATCTGACAAGCAGGACCCTGTCAAAAGCCTTGATAATATCTATCTGATGTGTATTTACTATCCTCAATAACCCTCTTTGTTATCTTACAAGAAATTGAATCAAGTTAATCAGAAATGATTTTCTCTTAACACAGTCATGCCTGAGCAGGCCCTTCTAAATTTCAATCTACTCTGCCTGACTTATTTTCCAATAAATTGACCACAAATTATGTCAGCTGACTGTGTGAAATTATTCGGGCTATCACCTTCCTTCATTTTTGTAAAGACAGTACAGTGTTTTTCAATCCGCCAGCACTTCAGAATCAGCCGTTTATAGAGAAAGGATTGGAAACTGATGGCCAGGGCTTCTGTTATATCCTCCCTTGCTCCTCTTAGCAAACTGAGATATAATTCATCCAAACCTGGTGAATTATCCATTTTTAAGAATTCTAAACAGGCTTCTTCACTTTGTTTTTCCATCAAATGTTTTACAGTCCCACTCTTTCATTATGGTGTCGGCTTCATTCCTTTCTTTTTTGAAAACAGTCACAAAAATGCATTAAGAATCATATCCATATCTTCAATCTACATAAATGTTACCTTTTTGGTCTCTAATTAACTCTTTTCTTAGTTATTCTGTTGTTATTTTATAAAACATTATAATTATAAAACCTCTTTGAGTTTGTTTGATTTTGGTGCCAATTATTTTTCATGCTTTCCTTATGTATTCATGATTTCATTTTCAACATCATCCCTGTACTTGTATGCACTACTAGGATTTTGGTAGTTTTTTTTATATCTGTCATAAGCTTTCTTTTTTTGTCTGAGGCTCTTTGATTTTTATGGTGTCTAGATTTGGGAGTTCCCCTTTTTTGTTCTCACTGAGCGAATGTTTCTTCTGATCTCTCTCTGTTTCTTCTTCGGATGCCTGCTCTTGTTTATGATTAGTAAAATTGATCCTTCCCCAGTTTCAAACAATGAGTCTTTCTTTATCCTCTTCCATGTTTACACCAAGGAGAAAGTGAGGTCTGCAGATGCTGGAGATCAGAGCTTAAAAATGTGTTGCTGGAAAAGCGCAGCAGGTCAGGCAGCATCCAAGGAGCAGGAAAATCGACGTTTCGGGCATGAGCCCTTCTTCAGGAAGCATGTTTACACAAAGTCCACTCAAATCGTGATGATAATTTCCCTACCACTGAGATACCTTCCACCTGTCCAAACTTGTTTCCGAATCCCAAACCCAAAAAAATTGCATCAGTTGAAGATGTTCTCTAAGATGCATTTTAAGAATGTTGCACTATCTACACATTATGCTCTAATTTTACCCCAGCTATTATTAGGGTAGCTATATTCTATTACATACTGTACTTACAGATTATTTGTGAGTTTTATCCCAGTTATTATTATGATGATGATGATTATTATTACTAGACTAGCTACATTATATACTATTGTTGCTTCTTAGCAAAATGCCTAGATATTTGCTCTTCCATGCCCTCTGAATGATCAGAAGAATGTAGAGTAGGATCCAAGTCATGTATTTGTCCATTTTATGCTCCTCAGTTCAATCACATGTCTTCACTTGAAACTCCTTCTCACAGATTATCCTTTATCACAGCCATGATTCTCCCTTTAACCAATATTCCGCATTCCTTTTGTTCTCCCTCCCTATTGTGCCTGAGAACTTATGAATATTGAGCTGCCATTCTTGCAGCTTTTAAAACTTATTTCCATCGTACCTATAGTATCAAACTTCTGAATTCTAACTGCGCTCACTGTTCATCCCCTTTCTGTATTAGACTCCTTATATTGCTGAGGTTCCCAGACCCTTACTTGAGCAGTTTCGTCTTGACACACTTCCTGCGCACATGGTTCTCCAACAGAAAAACAGAAAATAAATGCCTTGTAGATCCTTTATGGAATAGTAAGTATTTCAATGGAACCAAGGTGTTCTGTATAGTCTTATTTATGAGACGACTTTGTGTATTTGCCAGAAATAAAACTTAATGTTCACTTAGTATGTTGGTCTAATTCAAGTCTACCAAATGTAAAACTTTACTGCTCGTGGTAGTCTAATATAATTGGTTTGGGGTCTGTAACAATGGGGAATGTGGCAGAAGAGGGGATTTAGACGTGAGCCAAAATCTTAGTTCACTGATGTCAGGTTGAAGTCATGGGGTAAATTAGGTGGCATGTCAATGGCAGAGTAGGGTGGATGCAATCTGGTGCCAGGAACTTATTTACCAATCATTTACAGACAATGAATACTCATTCATTGGGAATCATACCAAATTCAGTCCTACATTCAAGACTAAATAGGTGACACATGAGAAACTCTCACTTCCCATGAGTTTAAAGTTGCCACACAGTACATGAGGTTGTTTGATCCTTGGATCTGAGATGAGGTTTTGTTTTTGTTGAATTCAGCAGCACAAGGATCATTATCCGGGGAAGAGAGACGAAAGGAACAGGTGGGAGTGTGGTGCTCGAAGGAGAACAATCATTCTACATATCTGTGATCTCTCATTCCTGGAGCCAGTTCTAGGGCAAGTAGATAAGTTGTTTAAAAAAGGCAATATTCTGGGCTTATAAAAACCTGACATATAGCTCCCAAGAAAAGGCAAAATGAGTGAGTGCTAAAAAAGAAAGAAAAGTGCCATAAACAGCATCCAGCATCCAGCAGCATGAGCTGTCTTTGTGCAGAAAGTGACCTGGCAGAAGCATAAAGTTAAAAATCACACAATACCAGGTTATAGTCCAACAGGTTTATTTGGAACCTGATGAAGGAGCAATGCTCCAAAAGCTCGTGTTTTCAAATAAACCTGTTGAACTATAACCTGGTGTTGTGTGGTTTTTAACTTTGTTACACCCCAGTCCAACACTGCATCCCTAAATCATGACAGAAGCATGTCAGTCATTAGTTGTTCCTGAGCTCCAAAGCAACGCTTTGAAGGGTTGAAACGGTGTGAATTGTTTCAAGACTGGGCAAGATGATATGCTGAGCCTGGTGGTCTGCCAATACTGATTAGGAGAAAGTGAGGACTGCAGATGCTGGAGATCAGAGCTGAAAAATGTGTTGCTGGAAAAGCGCAGCAGGTCAGGCAGCATCAAAGGAGCAGGAGAATCGACGTTTCGGGCATAAGCCCTTCTTCAGGAATGAGGAGGGTGCCAAGCAGGCTAAGATAGAAGGTAGGGAGGAGGGACTTGGGGGAGGGGCGTTGGAAATGCAATAGGTGGAAGGAGGTTAAAGTGAGGGTGATAGGCCGGAGATGGGATGGGGCGGAGAGGTCGGGAAGAAGTTTGCAGGTCAAGAAGGCAGTGCTGAGTCTGAGGGTTGGGACTGAGATAAGGTGGGGGGAGGGGAAATGAGAAAGCTGGAGAAATATGCATTCATCCCTTTTGCTTGGAAGGTTCCTAGGCGGAAGATGAGGCGCTCTTCCTCCAGGCGTCGTGTTGCCATGGTCTGGCGATGGAGGAGGCCAAGGACGTGCATGCCCTTGGCGGAGTGGGAGGGAGAGTTAAAGTGTTCAGCCACGGCGTGGTTGGGTTGGTTGGTGCGGGTGACCCAGAGGTCTTCTCTGAAACATTCTACAAGTAGGAAGCCGGTCTCCCCAAAGTAAAGGAGGCCAGATCGGGTGCAGCGGATGCAGTAAATGATGTGTGGAGGTGCAGGTGAATTTGTGACGGATATGGAAGGATCCCTTGGGGCCTTGGAGGGAAGTGAGGGGGGAGGTGTGGGCACAAGTTTTGTATTTCTTGCGGTTGCAGGGGAAGGTGCCGGGAGTGGAGGTTGGGTTGGTGGGGGGTGTGGACCTGGCGAGGGAGTTGCGGAGGGAGTGGCCTTTCCGGAACGCTGATAGGGGAGGGGAGGGAAATATAGCCTTGGTGGTGGGGTCTGTTTGGAGGTGGCAGAAATGACGAAAGATGATACGATATATCTGGAGGTTGGTGGGGTGGTAGGTGAGGACCAGTGGGGTTCTGTCCTGGTGGCGATTGGAGGGGTGGGGCTCAAGGGCGGAGGAGCGGGAAGTGGAGGAGATGTGGTGGAGAGCATCGTCAACCACGTCTGAGGGGAAATTGCGGTCTTTGAAGAAGGAGGCCATTTGGGTTGTTCGGTATTGGAATTGGTCCTCCTGGGAGCAGATGCGGCAGAGGCGAAGGAATTGGGAATATGGGATGGCATTTTTACAGGGGGCAGGGTGGGAGGAGGTGTAATCTAGGTAGCTGTGGGAGTCGGTCGGTTTATAGTAAATGTCTGTGTTGATTCGGTCGCCCGAGATAGAAATGGAGAGGTCTAGGAAGGGGAGGGAGGAGTCTGAGATGGTCCAGGTAAATTTGAGGTCGGGGTAGAAGGTGTTAGTAAAGTGGATGAACTGTTCAACCTCCTCGTGGGAGCACGAGGTAGCATCGATACAGTCTTCGATGTAGCGGAGGAAAAGGTGGGGGGTGGTGCCAGTCTAGCTGCGGAAGATGGACTGTTCCACATATCCGACGAAGAGGCAGGCATAGCTGGGGCCCATGCGGGTACCCATGGCTACTCCTTTGGTTTGGAGGAAGTGGGAGGATTGGAAAGAGAAGTTGTTCAGAGTGAGGACCAGTTCAGTCAGTCGAAGGGGGGTGTCAGTGGAAGGGTATTGGTTGGGTCGGTGGAAAGGAAGAAGCTTATTCAGGGCTTATGCCCGAAATGTCGATTCTCCTGTCCCCTGGATGCTGCCTGACCTGCTGCGCTTTTCCAGCAACACATTTTCAGCTCTGATCTCCAGCATCTGCAGTCCTCACTTTCTCCCCAGTGAAAAACATTACTTCAGGTTACAATGGGATCTTGATCAGTTGCGCCAATGGGCCAAGGAGTGGCAGATGGAGTTTAATTTAGATAAATATGAGGTGCTGCATTTTGGAAAGGCAAATCAGGGCAGGAATTATACACTTAATGATAAGGTCCTGGGGAGTGTTGCTGAACAAAGAGACCTTGGAGTGCAGATTCATAATTCCTTGAAAGTGGAATCGCAGGTAGACAGGATAATGAAGAAGGCATTTGATATGCTTTCCTTTATTGGTCAGTGCGTTGAGTATAGGAGTTGGGAGGTCATGTTGTGGCAGTACAGAACATTGGTTAGCCCACTTTTGGAATACTGTGTGCAATTCTGGTCTCCTTGATGTAGGAAACATGCTGTGAGACTTGAAAGGGTTCAGAAAAGATTTACAAGGATGTTGCCATGGTTGGAGGGTTTCAGCTATAGAGAGAGGCTGAATAGGCTGGGGCTAATTTCCCTGGAACATCAGAAGCTGAGGACTATCCTTAGGAAGGTTAATAAAATCATGAGGGGCATGGATAAGTTTAATAGACAAGGTCTTTTCCCTGGGGTGGCGGAGTCCAAAACTAAAGGGTATAGGTTTAGGGTGAGAGGGGAAAGATTTAAAAGGGACCTAAAGAACAACTTTTTCATGCAGACGGTGGTGGAATGAGCTGCCAGAGGAAGTGGTGGAGGCTGGTACAATTGCAACATTTAAGAGGCATCTGGACGTGTGTATACATAGGGAGGGCTTAGAAGGATATGTGCCAAGTTGGCAAATGGGACTAGATTGGGTTGGGATATCCGGTTGGCATGGACGGGTTGGACCAAAGGCTCTGTTTCCCTGCTGTACATCTCTATGACTCTATGTCAAGTATCTGATATTTTTCATTGTCCCTGCATTTTTCCATCTTCCTCACCATTGTTCTTACCATACTGGAGAAGGGAAAAACTGAAATTGACAGTATAATCAGCTGACGATCTCTCTGCTCCTTTTGGCAGGAACCATGAGGCTTCACTCCACATCTCCTTTTATTTATCTGGAATCCTGTAAATTCATCATCCTCAAATACTTCCAATTCCTTTTTGAAATTATTTTTAGAGTCAGTTTTAACCATCTTTTCAGGTAAAGAGTTCCAGATCTGGACAATTCTGAGTAACATTGAGAATTTCAACTCTTTGAGGAATGGGTCTGGGAGAGCGTGGGGACAAGCATTGATTAATCAAGTCATGAGGTTGTCTCTGTGAATGTTTTATCTTTCTTCGAGAGTGAATTTCTTGTGGAATAGCATTTGAGTTCAGCCTAAATTGGGCTAACCCTCAAGAAGACATTAGATACATTTTGATAAAACCATAATATCATGGCAGAAAAAAGATGCCATTTGGAGTATTAACCGTGAGGATTCAGGTCCCTTTAAAGAACGGGCTGTTCTTTCAAGGATTAGGGAGGATTTTTGACAGGAACTTTTTGTTTTTGTTGCCCTTTACACATTGTAGTGAGAGGTGGAAAGGCAGGGATGTAAAATTCATTTGTTAAAACGTGGGATGATGCACCTGGCTTGATGTTCCCTTGATATCTTAAGCATTGAATGGCATATTAACAGAATATTTGAACTCTGCCTTGAATGGTTATTTATCTGGGCCTGCTCTTGCTGTGGACACTTGAAAATATAGAATTGCAATCTGCTGAGATATAAAGGCAGGAAATTGATACTGTGCATTTCAAAATTCAATGATTTAATATTATCATTTGTAAGTGAAGGCACCTCCAGTTTCTTACTCCAGCTGTTTCCAACACAATATCAAACTAAATGTTTTAAAAGAACAATCTTTGCTGTAAATCCCTAGCTTTTCACATTTAGTCATTTGCACAGTTGCAGGTTTTATGAGATAGGTATAGAAAAATGATAAACCGCTCAAGTGCTTCTCAGCATCTGCTACTGTTTCATTTTCCAATGCCACTGAACGTGAAAATCTAACCCATGGAGTGCGAGTAATTTCACTGGCGGCATAGTTCTGTCTCGCCTGGAGGGTTACTTCAGCTAGTGGTTGTGTCCTTTTCAAATTCTGATGTAGTTAAAGAAAGAATGACTGTTCATAACAAATTAAAGTATCAATTCATAAGGGCAGAAGATAGTTATGAGTTAGAAGGTCAACCAATTTGGTTCTTGCAGCGAGCAAAAGTAACAGTTTACTTACACAGCATCTAGTTGTCTATTGATGGACTCTGACATTGTAGTTCATTCCCAGTCTTCAGTCCTGTTCAATGTCTTTTCTACCTCTATTACATCCTCTCTCACCTCCTTTCAATTAACTCGTTTCGATAAGTTATTGCAGTCTAATATTGCAAAACAATAATTTACAAACCACATTCATTTCCATTGGGCAAATCATTGATTAATGTTTTCAATAACAGAATTTTTAAAATTAGCTTCGAGTAGCATTAGCTTAAATATTTTAATTTGTCACAGCTAATAAGTTATGCTGCAGTAAGGATGCAGTCTGAATGCTCAACATAATCTCGTGACTGAAGGTACGATCAGAACCTGGGAAGTCAAACTGTTCATGAAGTTGATACTTTAAATATGTGCTGGAATTAATCGCATCTGGATTGGACAATGGCATTTAAGAAGGAAGGAACACAATTTGATGTTTCAGGTGTAGTCCAGGCAATAACTTTTGTCAAAAGAGAATGTAAAGAAGCCAGAAAAAATATCATAAAGGAACCTGGCTGAAGTTCTTGCAGTGTATTAAAGTAAAAAGAATAACTCGAGAGAGAATAGGATCAAAGTGGACATGTATGTGTAGAACTGCAGGAGATGAGTAAGGTTCTCAATGAATATTTCTCCTCTGTGTTTATCATGGAGAAAGACATGAAGACTTGGGAACAGTCCATATCACAGTAGAGGAGGTGTTGGATGTATTAGAATGTGTGGAGGTGGATAAATCTCCTGATCCTGACCAGACATATCCAAGAACACCGCAAAAGGCTAGTGAAGAAATTGCAGGGGCTTTGGCTGATATTTTTGCATCATCCTTAGCCATGGGTGAGGTCCCGGAAGACTGGAGGGTAGCGAATGTTGTAGGTAAGTTACTTGAGAAGATTCTGACAGATAAGATATACATGCATTTGGAAAGGTAGGGTTTGATTAGGAGTAGTCAGCATGACATTGGGAGTGGGAGATCATGCCTCACAAATTTGCCAGGGTTCTTTGATGAAGTGACTAGGAAGGTTGACGAAGGCAGGGTGGTAGACATAGCCTAAGTAAATTTCAGTAAGGCCTTTGATAAGGTTGAAACTTTATTGCTGGAACAGCACAGCAGGTCAGGCAGCATCCAGGGAACAGGAGATTCGACGTTTCGGGCACAGGCCCTTCTTCAGGAATGAGCAGAGAGTGTTCAGCAGGAGAAGATAAAAGGTAGGGAGGAGGGACTTGGAGGAGGGGCGTTGGAAATGTGATAGGTGGAAAGAGGTCAAGGTGAGGGTGATAGGTCGGAGTAGGATGGAGGCGGAGAGGTCAAGAAGAAGACTGCAGGTCAGGAAGGCGGTGCCGGGCTGGAGGGATTCGGCTGAGACAAGGTGGGGGGAGGGGGGATGAAGAAACTGGTGAAGTCCAAGTTCATCCCCTGTGGTTGGAGGGTTCCCAGTCGGAAGATAAGACGCTCCTCCTCCGACCGTCGCGTTGTTGTGGTTTGGCGGTGGATGAGTCCAATGACCTGCATATCCTCGGTGGAGTGGGAGGGGGAGTTGAAATGCTGTGCTACAGGGTGGTTGGGTTGGTTCGTCCGGGTGGCCCAGAGGTGCTCTCTGAATCGCTCCGCAAGTAGGCGGCCTGTCTCCCCAATATAGAGGAGGCCACACCGGCTGCAGCGGATGCAGTAGATGATGTGGGTGGAGGTGCAGGTGAATCTGTGGCGGATATGGAAGATTCACCTGCACCTCCACCCACATCATCTACTGCATCCGCTGCAGCCGGTGTGGCCTCCTCTATATTGGGGAGACAGGCCGCCTACTTGCGGAGCGTTTCAGAGAGCACCTCTGGGCCACCCGGACGAACCAACCCAACCACCCTGTAGCACAGCATTTCAACTCCCCCTCCCACTCCACCGAGGATATGCAGGTCATTGGACTCATCCACCGCCAAACCACAACAACGCGACGGTCGGAGGAGGAGCGTCTTATCTTCCAACTGAGAACCCTCCAACCACAGGGGATGAACTTGGACTTCACCAGTTTCTTCATCCCCCCTCCCCCCACCTTGTCTCAGCCGAATCCCTCCAGCCCGGCACCGCCTTCCTGACCTGCAGTCTTCTTCTTGACCTCTCTGCCTCCATCCTACTCTGACCTATCACCCTCACCTTGACCTCTTTCCACCTATCACATTTCCAACGCCCCTCCTCCAAGTCCCTCCTCCCTACCTTTTATCTTCTCCTGCTGAACACTCTCTGCTCATTCCTGAAGAAAGGCCTGTGCCCGAAACGTCGAATCTCCTGTTCCCTGGATGCTGCCTGACCTGCTGTGCTGTTCCAGCAATAAAGTTTCAACTTTGATCTCCAGCATCTGCAGACCTCACTTTCTCCCCTTTGATAAGGTTCCACATGGTAGGCTGCTCTGGAAGGTTAGATCACATGGAATCCAGGGGGAGCTGGCAAATTGGATACAAAATTTGCTTGATGATTAAAAAGCAGAGGGTAATAGTAGAGGGATGCTTGTCAGACTAGAGGCCTGTGACCAGTGGTGTGCCTCAGGGGTCGGTGCTGGGCCCATTGTTGTTTGTTATCTACATCAATGAATTGAATGAAAATGTACAAAGCATGATTAGTAAGTTTGTTGATGATACTAAAAAAGGTGATATTGTGTACAGTGAGGAAGGTTCTCAGAAATTGCAGCAGGACCTTGATCAGCTAGGGAAGTAGGCTGAGAAATATCAAATGACGTTTAATATAGATAAGTGTGAGGTCTTGTATTTTGGAAAGTCAAATCAAGGTAGGAGTTTCATGGTGAATGATAGGGCCTTAAGGAGTGAAATGGAAAAGAAGGATCTTGTAGTTCAGGTTCACAGTTCTCTGAAAGTGGAGTCACAGGGAGACAGGGCAGTGAAGAAGGCTTTTGGCACACTGGCCTTCATCAGTCAGGGTATTGAGTATAGAAGTTGGAAAGTTATGTTACAGTTATACAGGATGTTGGTGAGACTGCACTTGGAGTACTGTGTTCAGTTTTGGTCACCTTGCTATAGGAAGGATGTTATTAAACTGGGAACAGTGCAGAAGCAATTAACAAGGATGTTGCCAGGACTCAATGGTCTGAGCTATAGGGAGAGGGTGGACAAACAGTGACTTTATACTTCAGAGCGTGGGAATCTGAGAGGGGACCTTTAAAGGTGTATAAGATCATGAGAGGCATGGATAGAGTGAATGCACTCAGTCTTTTTCCCAGGGCTGGGGAATCGAGGACTGGAGAGCATCAGTTTAAAGTTAGAGGAGAAAGAATAAAAGGGGAACCTGAGGGACAACGTTTTTTACACAGAGGGCAGTACACATATGGAATGAGCTGCCAGTGGAAGTGGTTGAGGTGGGTGCATTAACAACAGTTAAAAGGCATTTGGACAAATACATGGATAGGAAAGGTTTAGAAGGATATGGGCCAAGTGCAGGGAAATGGGGTTAGCGTGGATGGACATTTTGGTCAGCACGGACCAGTTTGGGCCGAAAGGTCTGTCTACATGCTGTTAGACTCTATCACTCTATTACTCTATTGGGAAAGCAAGAAGGAACTAGACAACTAAATTATCAAGAAGTTTAAGGAAAAATAGTATTCTGCAGGTTGGAGATAAAAGAAGAGATAAGAGTCTACTAAGGTGTAATTAATTCTCAGGCAGAGATATCAGAAGTAATGGAATTATTTTGCATCACTACTTACCAGACAGACCACATGAAGATTTCAAAAGGAGAAGAGATTTAAAAATGTTAGAAAGATATTTAATGGAAAAGGATGACAATACAGAAAATAATTATATTTAGAGAGGATTGAACAAATTGTCCAGAAGAATTAAATGTGTGCATATCAAAATAAATCAAGTTAAGAGGCACCAGTACATATATCCTGTATATATAAACATTAGACAAGGGAATAGTGCCAGAAAGTTGATAGCTAATGTGACATGTTTATTTATAAATGGAAATAGAAAATATTCAGTAAGCAATATATCAAATATGCAAGTGTGGCCGTGGAAACTTTTACTCATGGATGTACTGAAAAAACATTTAGAAACCAAACATATAATAGTCACCAGCATAGGTTTCAATGAGAAGGTCTTGACCAAGCTCCTGAATTGCATGAAGGTGTCACAGAAAGAGTAAACAAAAGGACAGGTGAGATATTTGCTGGAAAAGCTCAGCAAGTTTGGCAGCACCTGTGAAGAGAAATCTGAGTTAACGTTTCGGATCTGGTGACCTTTCCTCAGAGCTAGGGAAGGGTCACCGGACCCAAAATGTTAACTTTGCTTTCTCTGCACAGATGCTGCCAGATCTGCTGAGCTTTACCAGCAACTTCTGTTCACAGCATCTGCAGTTCTTTCGGTTTTTATTTAGGTAATATATTTAGAGCTTCAAGAGGCCTTTGGTTAATAGTTTTCAACACCATAATTCCAACAAAACTCATCTTCAAACTCAGAGACCTAGGGCTCTGCTCACCCGTCAGCAACTGGATCCTCCACTTCCTGACCCACAGACCATAATCAGTAAGGCTAAGTAACAACAACGCTTTCACGATAATCCTCAATACCAGTGCCCCACAAGATTGCATATTCATCTCCTTTCTGTAGTCCTTATACACTCATGACTGCGTGGCCAAATTCAGATCTAATTCCATTTACAAATTTGCTGATGACACCATCATAGGAGTTGGATCTCAAACAACGATGGGACAGAGGACAGGAAAGAGACAGAAAGCTTAATGGCATGGTGTAAAGACAACAATCTCTCCCTCAATGTCAGCAAAACGAAGGAGCTGGTCATTGACTTCAATAAGCAGAGTGGAGGACATGCCCCTACCTGTACTGATGGTGCTGAGGTGGAGGTGGTCAAAGCATCAAGCTCCTTGGAGTAAAATATCACCAACAATCTATCCTAGTCCCTCCACATCATCTACAGTCAGAAAAGCACACCATTCCTCAGAATGCTAAGGAAATTTGGCATATCCACAATGACCAGTTTTTATAGATGCACCATAGAAAGCATCCTATCTGGATGCATCACAGCTCGGTATGGCAACTGTTCTGCCCAAGACCACAAGGAATTACACAGGGTTGAGAATGCACCCCAATCCATTGTGAAAACCAGTCTTCCCCTATCTCAGTCTACACTTCCCACTGCCTTGGGAAAGCAGGCAACATAATCAAAGACTCCTCCCACCCCGGTTACCCGTATACCGTAATTGGGCAGAAGTTTGAAAACGCGTACCAATAGATTTAAGATCAGCTTCTTTCCACCTGTTACCAGACTTGTGACAGACCTCTCGTACATTAGAGTTGATCTCTCTCTACACCTTCTCTGTAGCTGTAACACTACATTCTGCATTCTGTTCTATTACGCTGATGTACTTGTGTAAGGTATGATTTGTCTGGTCAGCAAGCAATATAATAATTTTCCCTGTATCTCAGTACACGTGACAATAATAATAAATCAAAACAAATCAAAAACTTAATCGAAAGATGTGGATTCAAAAATTGTTCACAGAATGGGAGGTCATGTTGCTGCTCTACAGGATGCTCGTGACATCACTTTTGGAATATTGCGTGCAATTCTAGTCTCCTTCCTATCAAAGGATGTTGTAAAACTTGAAAGGGTTCAGAAAAGATTTACAAGGATGTTGCCAGGTTTGGAGGATTTGAGCTACAGGGAGAAGCTGAATAGACTGGGGCTGTTTTCCCTGGAGCATCAGAGACTGAGGGGTGACCTTATAGTGGTTTATAAAATCATGAGGGACATGGATACGGTAAATAGACAAAGTCTTTTCCCTGAGGTGGGGAGTCCAGAACTAGAGGGCATAGGTTTAGGGTGAGAGGGGAAAGATATAAAAGAGACCTAAGGGGCAACCTTTTCACGCAGAGGGTGGTGCATGTATGGAATGAGGTGCCAGAGGAAGTGGTAGAGACTGGTGCAATTGTAACACTTAAAAGGCAGCTGGATGGGTATATGAACAGGAAGGGTTTGGAGGGATTTGAGCCGGGTGCTGGCAGGTGAGGCTAGATTGCGCTGGGATATCTGGTCTGAATGGACAAGTTGGACCGAAGGGTATGTTTCCATGCTGTATATCTCTATGACTTTACATCAGTGAATGATTACTACACCCAGCTCACATGACTGGAACTGGATGTCAATCAAGGCCTTGGGGCTTCTTGCACGTGATGTTGCAGACATCTATCAGGTAACAGGTGATGTCCCACATGCTCAATGTCCTCACCTTTCTCTTCAGGAGACTATGGCTACTTTCCCAGTTCTTCAGAATCCATCACATCCCCACCTCTGCCTGCTTGAGCTGTGTAGTGAACAGAATGCTGGGATAATGGAGTCCACTGCAAGGCTCCCTTCAATAGTCATTCTGTAAAGGGTGGAAAGGGACAAAAGGTTCTTAAGTTTGTTCAAGAGAATTTTGTGAATCAGCAGTCTCAACAAGAAAGAAAGGATTAGTGGATATGGTTCAATGGAATTAAACAGTTAAAGTATATAAGTGTCAGTAATTGAGCAATTAGGATGATCAATGTATTATAATGGATGGAAACATAGAGCTGTGTAGCAAGGAAACAGACCCTTCAAGTCATAAGTGTCATTAAGCACAGAAAAAGAATCTTCAGTCCAATAGATTAGTTGCAAAAAAAAACATAGAAACCTTTCAGTACAGAAACAGGCAATTCAGCCCACTGAGGAGAAAGTGAGGACTGCAGATGCTGGAGATCAGAGCTGAAAAATGTGTTACTGGAAAAGAGCAGCAGGTCAGGCAGCATCCAAGGAGCAAGAGAATCGACGTTACGGGCATGAGCCCTTCTTCAGGAATGAGGAGAGTGTGCCAAGCGGGCTGAGATAAAAGGTAGGGAGGAGGGACTTGGGGGAGGGTCGTTGGGAATGCAATAGGTGGAAGGAGGTTAAGGTGAGGGTGATAGGCCGGAGATAGGGTGGGGGCGGAGAGGTTGGGAAGAAGATTGCAGGTCAAGAAGGCGGTGCTGAGTCCGAGGGTTGGGACTGAGATAAGGTGGGGGGAGGGGAAATGAGGAAGCTGGAGAAATCTGCATTCATCCCTTGCGTTTGGAGGGTTCCTAGGCGAAAGATGAGGTGCTCTTCCTCCAGGCGTTGGGTTGCCATGGTCTGGCGATGGAGGAGGCCAAGGACCTGCATGTCCTTGGTGGAGTGGGAGGGGGAGTTAAAGTGTTCAGCCACGGGGCGGTTGGGTTGGTTGGTGCGGGTGTCCCAGAGGTGTCCTCTGAAACGTTCCGCAAGTAGGCGGCCTGTCTCCCCATTGTAGAGGAGGCCACATCGGGTGCAGCGGATGCAGTAAAAGAGGTGTGTGGAGGTGCAGGTGAATTTGTGACGGATATGGAAGGATCCCTTGGGGCCTTGGAGGGAAGTGAGGGGGGAGGTGTGGGCGCAAGTTTAGCATTTCTTGCGGTTGCAGGGGAAGGTGCCGGGAGTGGAGGTTGGGTTGGTCGGGGTGTGGACCTAATGAGGGAGTCGCAGAGGGAGTGGTCTTTCTGGAATGAGGATAGGGGAGGGGAGGGAAATATATCCTTGGTGGTGGGGTCTGTTTGGAAGTTGTGGAAATGACGAAGGATGATACAATGTATCTGGAGGTTGGTGGGGTGGTAGGTGAGGACCAGTGGGGTTCTGTCCTGGTGGCGATTGGAGGGGCGGGGTTCAAGGGCGTAGGTGTGGGAAGTGGAGGAGATGCGGTGGAGAGCCTCATCAACCACGTCTGAGGGGAATTGCGGTCTTCGAAGAAGGAGACCATCTGGGTTGTTCAGTATTGGAGCTGGTCCTCCTGAGAGCAGATGCGGCGGAGGCGAAGGAATTGGGAATATGGGATGGCGTTTTTACAGGGGGTGGGGTGGGAGTCCCAACCCTCGGACTCAGCACCGCCTTCTTGACCTGCAATCTTCTTCCCGATCTCTCTGCCCCCACCCCCTCTCCGGCCTATCACCCTCACCTTAATCTCCTTCCACCTATCACATTCAGCCCACTGAGTCCATACCAATCCTTCAAAAAGCATCCAAACCAGACCCACCTCCCGAACCCTATCCCCATATTTCCTTTTGTTAACCCATGTAGCCTGCACACCCATGGACATCATGGGCAATTTAGCATGGCCTATCCAACTAACCTGCACGTCTTTGGACTGTGGGTCTCAGTGGAAACCCATGCAGACACAAGGAGACAGACAGTGAAATTGAACCCAGGTCCCTGGTGCTGTGAGACAGCAGTGTTATCCATGAACTGTAGGAATGAGCAATTTGAAGAGTTTGAACAGATCTCGCTAAGGTAAATTGGGATTAACCTTTGACAGGAAAATTGTGATTGGGCAATGGGTTACCTTTACAGAGGAGGCAGTTTAGAGGAAGCTTTTCCCATGAAGGGCGGACAAGGCTGGAGCTCCCTGGATGCGGAAAGATATGTGGCTGGATTCTCAGCCTGTAGCTTCGTGGCACGAGTCGAGAATTCTGCCAGGTTTCTGCACCATCCTTGGGAGAAAAGGCCCCATCAAATGTGTGTGTGTTAGATATATGTGATGGTGGGAACTTGAAAGAGAGATGGAGCCATGGTTATTGATTCTAGATTGGTGGCAGTGGAGGGAGTTGCTGAGTACTGAGGCAGGCTGTTTAAATGGCCCAAGCTGGTTTTCTGGGACATCATTGCAGTTGTTTCCTTAAATCTTAGGTCCTGAAACCTTAGAGTCACAGAGCTGTACAGCATGGAAAAAGACCCTTCAGTCCAACTCATCCATGCTGACCAGATATCCTAAATTAATCTAGCCCCATTTGTTAGCATTTGGCCCACATCCCTCCAAACCCTTCCTATTCATATACCCATCCAGAAACCTTTTAAATGTTGTAATTGTACCAGCCTCCACCAGTTCCTCTGGGAGCTCATTCCATACAGGCACAATCCTTTGCATGAAACAGTTACCTCTCAGGGCCCTTTTAAATCTTTCCCCTCTCACTTTAAACCTATGCCCTCTCATTTTGGATTGTCCTACCCTGGGAAAAAGACCTTGACTATTCATCCTATCCATGCCCCCATGATTTTATAAACCTTTGTAAGGTCACCACTCAGCCTCTGATGGTCCAGGGAAATTAGCCCCAATTGATTCAGCCTCTCCCTGTAGCTCAAACTCTCCAACCCCAGCAACATCCTTGTAATTTTTTTCTACACCCTTTCAAGTTTCACAATATCCTTCCTACAGCAGGGAGACCAGAATTGAACACAGGATTCCAAAAAGTGGCCTAACAAATCCCCTAAACCCTCACCACCCAATCACATCTCCAACCACTTCCCCTTCCACCTCCATACCTCCATGGGGCAGTACGGTGACTCAGTGGTTGCCTCACAGCACCTGGATCCTGGGTTCAATTCCAGCCTCAGACGACTGTCTGTGGAGTTTGCACTTTCTCCCCATGTCTGTGTGGGTTTTCTCCGGGTGCTCCAGTTTCCTCCCACAATCCAAAGATGTACAGGTCAGATGAATTGGCCATGCTAAATTGCCCAAAGTGATAGGTGCATTAGTTAGGGGTAAATATAGGGGAATAAATCTGGGTGGATTATTCTTTGGAGGGTTAGAGTGGACTTGTTGGGCCAAAGGGCCTGTTTCCATAATGTAGGGAATCTGATCTAATCTAATCCAATTTAACACCTTCCATAATTATTTTCAGTGACTCAAAAATACTGTGACGCCAATCTTGCAGATTAGGGTTCTTACTACAACAAAAATGGAGTCTGTTTGAACTCAACATGGAATTCAAATGAGTGTTTAGCAGAATGGCTGGTTTGTAGAACAGCATGATGCCAATAACGCAGGTTCAATTCCCACACCGGCTGAGGGAAACATGAAGGACTCACCTTCTGAACATCTCCCTCTCGCCTGGAGTGTGTTAACGTTAGGTTAAACCACCACCAATCATCCTTCTCTCTAATGGGAGAGCAGACCAACAGTCCAATAGGACGTTGATGACTATGAGGCGTTGGTATCCCAATTGGCTGGGCATCTGGTTTGTGATGTAGCGTGAGGCCCAACTGCACACGTTGAATTCCTACATTGACTGAGGTTACCATGAAGGTCCTGGATTCTCAACCTCATTCAAGGCATGAAGTTAAAACTACCAATAGTTGTCTCTCTCTCTAATGAGAGAACAGCCCTCTAGGACATGGTGACTTTGCCTATTCATTTAAATAATAAATTCCTTGATTTAAAACTTTATTTCATTTCAGCACATGTATCCTGAGGTCTGTCCATTGTGGATGCTGGGTGAGTCTACATAGAATGCTTAAGGGGGGCCAGGTGAAGATGGATAGGATCCTGAAGTGATACCGGTGAAGTGGATGGGGTATGGGGAGTGTGTGTCTCAGAGAGTTAGACAGTGTGAGGGCCGGAGGGCTGTTTTTAGTTCCAGGTGAAATGAGGTTCCAGATCTCTGGGGCTGGCCTTACGACCAGACTGCCCCCGTACCAGGCAACTCCTGTGGCTGCCTCTGCACTGTCTCTGTTAAACTCATGTCCCCGAAGCCCCACCACCAGAACCAAAATTAGCACGTTCAGATGATTTCTCCCAAGCCGAGTTTGCAGAGTCAGGGATTTTCTGATGTGGGAATAAAATTTCAGGTTACAGTTTCTATTTAACTAACCAGTCATACTGGAAATGAACTACACAGACTCACTTCTTGACATGTTAAGATATTTCATCTTGTCTCTCTCCTGAATTGTTTATATTTGATCTTGTATATTTGAACCCTCCATTGAAATTAATTGCGTTAGGCAAAGCGATCCTTTCATTTTGTCATCCTCTCTGACTGGATGCTCCCGCTGTCTCATTAAGAATGACAGACACGAGGCACACAGTGGCAATTATTGATGACAAATACACCAGGGTTAAATTTTCCCGTCAATATCACAACTTTGATGGAGAATCCTGGGAATTGGAAACAGGTCTCAGTGAGCTGGCAGAATAGTTCCCAAGCATCATGCCTGTTCTCATTGTTCAGAAAGCTGCCCCAAAACAGGGGCTAACAGCAAAACCCACGCTTTGAAGTAGGATTTCAAATGATTGAAAGAGATGCTTTAAATTAGAGAAACACCAGGCAAGCACTCCTTCTGATCACATTGGTGCGCAATCTCTGAATTTCCCTGTCCTTTTTCTCTTAAGTTGCAAATATGGGTCCTCTGCATTTATGGTGAGTGCGAAAATGTTCAAATGTTTTTCACACCGAGAGTAATAGATGCCTGGAATGTGCTGCCAGGAGGTAGTGGTGGAGGCAGATACGATAGGGGCATTTCAGGGGCTTTAGATAAGCACATGAATATGCAAGGAATGGAGGGATATGGACTAGAGGCTGGCAGAAGGGATTAGTTTGACCTGGCATCACGTTTGGCACAACATTGTGGCTGAAGGGCCTGTTCCAGTGTTGGACTATTCTCTGTTCTTTGCTCTACTAATTGCTTCTCCTCCCTGCATATTTACAGGTTTGAAATTGACATTCCTTATACGCAGACTTCAACTCTTTTCAATCTCATTTCACAATGCCATTAGTTTGGAATCATTCTCTACCCCTTCCTCATAATTTTAGCATCACTGACTCATTATTTGCACATTCACCTCACCCTCTTTTCAATTCTTTTCCTATACTTTCTGACCTTTAACTCTTTGACTTGTTGGTTCACTGGAAAACTGAATTAAAAATCACACTAACACCAAGTTATAGTCCAACCGGTTTATTTGGAAGCACACTAGCTTTTGGAGTGCTGCTCCTTCATCAGGTGGTTGCATTCTCCACAACCACCTGATGAAGGAGCAGCACTCTGAAGGCTAGTGCTTCCAAATAAACCTGTTGGACTATAGCCTGGTGTAATTTGATTTTTAACTTTGTACACCACAGTCCAACACTGGCATCACCAAACCAGGAAAACTTAATGTTTGAGGTGGTCAGAAACTTGTCAGAAATTGCCCTCAGTAACAAATATCTAAATCAAAATAAGTGATGAAATTATTTATAGAAATTAATGTAAAACAAAAGAGAATCTAGATTAATTTGTTTGATGCAGACAGCAAATCATCTCAGATATTTGTTTTCTTATTGTTTTTATATTTCCTGTTGCTGTTTCCTTACAAGTGATGACAACAAGTTATATTTACATTGTGCTTTTTACCAAACAAAGCATTGCAACCATTTCACAAGCTCATTGTAAAACAAATGAATCAGCTAAGGAGCCACTCGCTCAGGTGACCAAAAGCGTTGGCTGGAATATCAAGTCTAATTTAAATCTGACTGACAAACTAAATAAGTAGCTTGCTGGTTTGGGGTTGCAGGAATGGTAGAAAGTGGAACATCAGCAACAGTTACAGTGACATTCTACAGATGACAGGAAGGCGAAATCCCAGATATGGGAGGATGGAGGAACGCCCTATCCCATTGAACTCCGGTTTGCATTGTAAATCAGCCCACATCTGCTTCAGGTAGCTCCAGATGCCCAGGGGAATATTGCCTGTCACATTGTGAATGGAGAACTATAATATTCCTCACCTCTTTTGCAGCATTCATATCTCATTTGTAAAATGAAGCTTAATATCCTTGCATGTATTTGAGAAGTAAATGGTGCAAATATTTATCTCAGTTCGATGGAGTATCGACAATATAGGCTGGTTTTATGCGTTGGTTATTCTAAGCCTTTTCTGTTTGCATTTTGCTTTGCTACAATTAATTAATATATTTATCCTTCTCAAATGTGTCCGGTATCTCTTTGTTTGCAATGAAGTAAGGACTGTACCGTGTAAAAACTCTGATCAGTCTTTCATGTGGTGGCAATGACAGGAGAGACAAAAAGCTATCATCCCACACACATTCCCTCCAGTTGATGTGGAACAGCATGTGCACCTGCTGACCTTGTATGCATTGATTGAAGATGCTACAAACACTCTCAGCAGCCAAACATCTGTTGTCAGCTTTATGGCTTTTTTATGCCCTGTTCGGTTTTGGGGTCTGTTGGAAAGTTTCAGCGATTAATTGGCATACTCACAGAAAAGAGGTGGTAAATAATTGGCAGTTCTTCTGTATTTTCTTCGGACAAACAAAAAGAGGAAGAAAGATTTGTGTCTTTTATGATCTCAGGGATGTCCCCACATATCTTCATAGCTAATGGGGCAGCACAGTGGCTCAGTGGTTGGCACTACTGCCTCACAGTGTCAGGGACCTGGGTTCGATCCCACCTCTGGGTGACTGGCTATGTGGAGTTTGCACATTTTCCCCATGTCAGCATGGGTTTCCTCCGTGTGCACTGGTTTCCTCCCACAGTCCAAAGATGTGCAGGTCTGGTGAATTGGCCATATTAAATTGCCCATAGTGTTAAGTGCATTAGTTAGGGGTAACTGTAGGGGAATGAGTCTTGGTGGGTTACTCTGCAGTGGGTCAGTGTGGACTTATTGGGCTGAAGGGCCTATTTCCATACTGTAGGGAATCTAATCTAATCTAATAAACTGTCTTTGAAGTGTAATGACTCTGGTAATTCAGGAACATAAAGTCATTCAGCACAGAAACAGACCCTTCGGTCCAACCAGTCCATGCTGAACAGAATCCCAAACTAACCTAGTCCCCCCTGCCTGCTCCTGGCCTATATTCCTCCAAACCTTTCCTATTCATATACTTATGAAAATGTCTTTTAAAAATTGTAATTGTACCCACATCTACCACTTGCTCAGGAAGCTCATTCCATACGCGAACCATATTGCCCCTCATGTACTTTTAAATTTCTCTCCTCTCATCATAAATATGTGCCCCATAGTCTTGAAATTGCCCATCCTAGGGAAAAGACAACTGCCATTAACTTTATCTGTACACCTCATTATTTTATCAACTTCTATAAGGTCACCTCTCAACCTCCGAAATTCCAGTGAATTGATTGGACCGAAGACTCTGTTTCCATGCTGCATGACTGTAAAACTCTATGACTCTAACCAGACTTTCTTGATAACTCAAACCTTCCATACCTGGCAACATTCTGATAAATATCTTCTGTACTCTCCAGCTTAATACTAATATCCTTCCAATAACTTGTAGACCATAATTGTACACAATACACAATTCTGCATATTTACGGTAAGCAAAGTTTCACTCGCAAGACGAGATAATCTTTTTGTTGTGATATTGACTGAGGGTTTGTATGTACCTCAGAAGGCAGACAAGGCCTTTGCTTCATCTCTCATCTGAATGAGAGCAACAAAGGTCTACTTCATGTTTTAGGGTGCTGACGTCCGGAGGAAATGGGAGTCCTGAGCCCTCAGCAACATTACTGGAAGTAGCCCCGTAGTTGGTTGCTTATTTAAAAAAAAGGTTAGTCCAGCTCCTGATGGTACTGCCTGAATCGGGGGGACACCAACTTTGAAGCCTCACCATTCCCAATGGGAGAGGTGGGAGCTATTGAGGTAGCTCAGGGATTGAGAATGTGCATCAACATGCAGTAGCAAATAATCCAAGGGACCAGGCTGGTCAGCCCCTCTGAATGTTGCAGTGGGACTACAGCATAGGCCTGCCTTTCCCGAGGCCCTCTCTTTTAAGTATTTAATCAAATGTAGCGCAGTGATACAGCCTTAATATCCAGCAAAGTTCAGGAAATTGGAAGTGTAGTTTGAGAAAATCCCAGGTCTTTGCAAGAGTTAACAAAAAGCAGTACAATCGGGCCTTTAAGATCAACCTATGCAGAATAAGTGGTTAGTTAGATCTTTGGAATTTGCTTTTTCATATCTTGATGTTGTATTTGTCTGCATAACGGTAAATTAGATTCAAAGCAAATTCAGTGATTTCAAAACATCCTGAGAATGTGGAAGCCATCATCAAATGTCCAAGATGTACAAGTTAGGTGGATTAGCAATGGTAAGTATGTTATTATGGGGATAGGTAGGGGTCTGGGTGTGGCTGGGATGCTCTTCAGACAGGCAGTCCGGCTTGATGGCCGAATGGTCTCTCACAGCACTGTAGGGTGATTCGAAATGGAAATGCTTTCTTTCTTTTGTTTAGTTTTGATCATCTGACTTGGCTTTTGTAACCCAAGGTTTTAACTTGTGGGGAAAGGTTCCTGAGCATATTTGCAAGCTGACACACAGATTATGCATCTGTACGGTTATGCACCGAGAAGGTACCAAGTGTAGTCTGACTCTGGCTGGTCGTGATGGAAAGTAACATGTCATGGAGAATCAATGTGATGGTATGAACATAGTTTACATGTAAATGTATCCATTTATCTTTCTGTAGCATTGTCAATAAATGTTCTGGTGAGAGGATAATTGCAAGATTAAGAACACAATGATCTTTTACTATTTAGATAGAAACAGACCAGCAGTGTTAAAGGGGTGTAGAAATATACAATGACACTGAGATTTAAATCCATGCTGAGGGATAAATAAGAGCACCATGGTTACGTGCACGGGTGCATAGAATACAATCAATGGATGTTTAACAATTCAAAGGTGCTTTTAACTTCTTGCAAAATATTTGCTTTCATTATATCCAAATCTGCATGGACAGGGAATGCCAGATCATATAATAAGGGTGTCAATGTTATGTGATGTCCATCGATCTGGTTGATGTGAATAATTCATTCGTTTGCTTAAGTCACATCATTTGCTTTATAATGGATAAGCATGTCATTGCCATCAAATTTAAAAATATCAATTATTTTTGCAATTCTGCCATCATGAAAGCATGCATGGAACTAAAAATTTCAGCATGTTATCAAGCCTCAGACTAGACTGAAACTATACAATAATCCTGGAGCTATAAATAACGCTTAGAGTTAGATCCATTATATTTCTTGAACAGCTCTTCATTCTCTGTGGAATCGTGAAACATCTACAAGAGAATGACCCCTATATCTCTTTCCTGGTGAAAGGAATTGCATGGAATATAGATACAGTTAAGTATTTATTGCCTGAAGTCAATATCGTTGCTGCTGATCTCAATGCTTTTTTTAATATAGATGAATTCATTAAATTATTAGCTGGCTTCCTGATTTCAGACTTAAACTCACTTAAGCCTGAAAGCTAGATTCCAAAATTCCATCATTGACTCTAATGCACTACTCAATTGTTTTCCCTGTCTCTGTGCCAGCAAACTGCATTGGCACACTGTTTGTTGTCAATCATCAGGCCAATGAACAGACAAAGCTGAATGAGGGGTGGAGGTATGCAGGATATAGTTAATAATCACGTCAAAACCCTTTACCACTTAACTTTGTGATGGGAACTCAAAATGTTGAAAAATTTCTTTGCTCATTCCAAATAGATCATTTTCTAAGAACAAACACACTGGCTGGGAATATCCTCAGAGCTATACCCATTCTGCGAACATAGTTTTGTTAGAGCTAGGGCAGAAATAAGCTTTGTAATCTAAGTTGTGATTTGGAGACACTGGTGATGGACTGGGGTGTACAAACTTAAAAATCACACAACACCAGGTTATAGTCCAACAGGTTTATTTGGAAGCACTAACTTTTGGAGCACTGCTCCATCATCAGGTGGTTGTGGAGAATAAGATGGCACGGTGGCTCAGTGGTTAGCACTGCTGCCTCACAGCGCCAGAGACATGGGTTCAAAGTTTGTGAGAAGATTTGTAGCTCGGGTGCTCGTTGTTGTGGTTCTGTTCGCCGAGTTGGGAATTTGTGTTGCAGACGTTTCGTCCCCTGTCTAGGTGACATCCTCAGTGCTTGGGAGCCTCCTGTGAAGCGCTTCTGTGATGTTTCCTCCGGCATTTATAGGTGATTTGTATCTGCCGCTTCCGGTTGTCAGCTCCAGCTGTCCGCTGCAGTGGCCGGTATATTGGGTCCAGGTCGATGTGCTTATTAATTGAATCTGTGGATGAATGCCATGCCTCTAGGAGTTTGACTGGGACAACACTACTATTATAAGACAAGCCAAACAGAGAACAGCCAGGGAATTCCTAGAAGCATGGCATTCATCCACAGATTCAATCAATAAGCACATCGACCTGGACCCAATATACCAGCCACTGCAGCGGACAGCTGGAACTGACAACCGGAAGCGGCAGAGACAAACCATTATAAATGCCGGAGGAAACATCACAGAAGCGCTTCACAGGAGGCTCTCAAGCACTGAGGATGTCACCTAGACAGGGAACGATACATCTGCAACACAAATTCCCAGCTCGGCGAACAGAACCACAACATGGGTTCAATTCCCACCTCAGGCAACTCTCTGTGTGGAGTTTGCACATTCTCCCTGTGTCTGCATGGGTTTCATCTGGGTGCTCCGGTTTTCTCCCACAGTCCAAAAATGTGCAGGTTAGGTGAATTGTCCATGCGAAATTGCCCGTAGTGTTAGGTGAAGGGGTAAATGTAGGGGAATGGGTCTGGGTGAGTTGCTCTTCGGAGAGTCGGTGTGGACTTGTTGGGCCGAAGGGCCTGTTTCCACACTGTAAGTAATCTAAAAAAAAGACTGAAAGATGCAGAATTAATAGTAAAATTGTACAGTGTGATGTAACTGAAATTATATATTGAAAAAGACTTGGATTGTTTGTTAAGTCTCACATCTTTTGGAATGACCGTGTTGGTGTCAGTTCTTTCACATGTAAATCACAAAACTTTTTTACTGTAGCTTTTAAAAAAGGTTTTGCAATTTACATATGAGAGAACTGACATCAACATGGTCATTCTAAAAGATGAGAGATTTAACAAACAATCCAGATCTTTTTCAATATGTAATTTCAGTTACATCACATTGTAAACTTTTGCTATAAATTCTGCATCTTATAATCTTATTCTCCACAACCACCTGATGAAGGAGCGGCGCTGCTGGACTATAACCTGGTGTTGTGTGATTTTTAATCTAACTTGGACAAGGCTACAAGGGCATTGCAAGTGAGCAATGAAGGTGGCTGTTTGCCATGACGATGGGGAGGTAGTTACTGATGCCCAGGACCCCTGATTGTTTGGAAGGGTGTTGGAAATAGGCAGCAGAAATGGAAAACCTTGCTGTGACTGATGCACCTTCTCAGCCCCACTGCATCAAAAGCACCAGACACTGCCATGGCAAAACGGGGTTAGCGAGCCACATAAGACCATGCTTAACACAGAGGTGACCACCATCGTGCAAACCATCACCTTCCTAGGTGGAAAGCTTCCATCGTTATTCTTCAGATGTTTCTGCTGCACGTAAAATCGCAGGATAATACAGTATAGAAGGAAGTAATTCAGCCTCTTGTACTGATTCTGGTAAATTTATCCTATTTCTCCCACTCCTACTTCCTTTTCTGCAGTTCTGTATATTTTTCCCATTCCCATTTGCCTTTATAAGTTACTATTGAGCATATATTCACTACACTCTGAGGCAGTGCATCCAACTCACCAACTCACAAGGATTGGCTCTAAGGGCTGGGTCGGTCGGGCTGGGGTGCGAAGCGGGGCTGGGCACGTGCCGCGGCTGGACGAGGCGCCGCCCCCTCACGGGGGCCGGTGGCGACTCTGGACGCGCGCCGGGCCCTTCCTGTGGATCGCCCCAGCTAACACCAGCAACGGTTCTCCTTCAAGATCCTCCGCTCCACGCTTGCAGCAATGCGCCGGCACCTAACCTCTCTACAGTCTGCCCTGCCTCAGCTGAGGGCCACACTCTCTCAGAATTGCAAAGGACCCACTCTGTACTACATCCTCAGGAGAATTCATACTCTCAACAAACAGTATTTCAATTCCATCTCAAACATCAAAAACTGTAAGTACAACAAACTCTTATCTACCCACCTCCATAACCAGCGCTCCTTGAACATTCCAGAAGATTCCCCTGGCCTCGGAAACGCCATTAGCCATGCGGCTGATGCAGCTACCACCCCAACGCTGATTGATGATGTCACTTCTGCCCCCATCATGGCCACTCCCACAGCCACTTCCGGCCCTCACATCATCGCCGATGCCACACGCTCAGTGACTTCCACCACCCCTACTGCCGTGTCTGCCACCACTTCCGACCCCACCAGCGCCACTCACCTGCATTCTGCTGACACGCCCCCCACAGACCCCACTGTCACTATCCCCACCCCCCAGAACCCCGAGGGGAACACTACCCCTGCTCATGACTCTACCCCCATTCCCCCCACCATCACACCCACTCCAGGTACTGGCTCCGACCCCACTCCCAGCTCTACACCCACACCAGCTCCCAGCTCCCAGCCCTGCCGAGTTTTCACCATCCCCCCAGACCTCCCCCTCACTGAGGACGAACGATCAGTCCTCAGCAAAGGACTCACCTTCGTCCCCCTCCGTCCATGCATCAATGAATTTAATACACGCCATGACATCGAACAATTCTTCCGTCGCCTCCGCCTCCGAGCTTACTTTCACAATCAGGACCCCCGCCCACCTTCCGAGGACCCCTTCGCCCACCTCCAACACACTGCATCCACCTGGACACCCCGCGCTGGCCTATTACCTGCCCTCGACCTCTTCATTTCCAACTGCCGCCGGGACATTAACCGCCTCAACCTTCGACCCCCCTCCCCCACTCCAACCTCTCACCCTCACAACGCGCAGCCCTCCAATCCCTCTGCTCCAATCCTGACCTCACCATCAAGCCAGCGGACAAAGGGGGCGCAGTGGTAGTCTGGCGCACTGACCTCTACATCGCTGAAGCCAAACGCCAACTCGAGGACACCTCTTCCTACCGCCCCCTTGACCATGACCCCACCCCCCATCACCAAACCATCATCTCCCAGACCATACAGAACCTCATCACCTCAGGAGATCTCCCACCCACAGCTTCCAACCTCATAGTCCGGGAACCCCGCACTGCCCGGTTCTACTTCCTTCCCAAGATCCACAAGCCTGACCACCCTGGCCGACCCATTGTCTCAGCATGCTCCTGCCCGACTGAACTCATCTCTAACTACCTCGACACTGTCCTATCCCCCCTAGTCCAGGAACTCCCCACATACGTTCGAGACACCACCCATGCCCTCCACCTCCTCCAAGACTTCCGTTTCCCCGGCCCCCAACGCCTCATCTTCACCATGGATATCCAATCCCTCTACACCTCCATCCGCCATGACCAGGGCCTCCAAGCCCTCCGTTTTTTCCTCTCCAGACGTTCCCAACAGTACCCCTCCACCGACACTCTCATTCGTTTGGCCGAACTGGTCCTCACCCTTAACAATTTCTCCTTTGAATCCTCCCACTTCCTCCAGACCAAAGGGGTAGCCATGGGCACACGTATGGGCCCCAGCTATGCCTGTCTCTTTGTTGGCTACGTAGAGCAGTTGATCTTCCGTAATTACACCGGCACCACTCCCCACCTCTTCCTCCGCTACATTGATGACTGCATTGGCGCCACCTCGTGCTCCCACGAGGAGGTTGAGCAATTCATCAACTTCGCCAACACATTCCACCCTGACCTTAAATTTACCTGGGCCATCTCTGACACCTCCCTCCCCTTCCTGGACCTCTCCATCTCCATCAGTGATGACCGACTTGACACTGACATCTTCTACAAACCCACCGACTCCCACAGCTACCTGGATTACACCTCTTCCCACCCTACCTCTTGCAAAAATGCCATCCCGTATTCCCAATTCCTCCGCCTCCGCCTCCGCCGTATCTGCTCCCAGGAGGAGCGGTTCCACCATAGAACACACCAGATGGCCTCCTTCTTTAGAGACCGCAATTTCCCTTCCCACGTGGTTAAAGATGCCCTCCAACGCATCTCATCCACATCCCGCACCTCCGCCCTCAGACCCAACCCCTCCAACCGCAACAAGAACAGAACACCCCTGGTGCTCACCTTCCATCCTACCAACCTTCGCATAAACCAAATCATCCGCCGACATTTCCGCCACCTCCAAACAGACCCCACCACCAGGGATATATTTCCCTCCCCACCCCTCTCGCCTTCTGCAAAGACCGTTCCCTCCGTGACTACCTGGTCAGGTCCACGCCCCCCTACGACCCACCCTCCCATCCTGGCACTTTCCCCTGCCACCGCAGGAACTGTAAAACCTGCGCCCACACCTCCTCCCTCACCTCTATCCAAGGCCCCAAAGGAGCTTTCCACATCCATCAAAGTTTTACCTGCACATCCACTAATATCATCTATTGTATCCGTTGCTCCCGATGCGGTCTCCTCTACATTGGGGAGACTGGGCGCCTCCTAGCAGAGCGCTTTAGGGAACATCTCCGAGACACCCGCACCAATCAACCAAATCGCCCAGTGGCTCAACATTTCAACTCCCCCTCCCACTCTGCCGAGGATATGGAGGTGCTGGGCCTCCTCCACCGCCGCTCCCTCACCACCAGACGCCTGGAGGAAGAACGCCTCATCTTCCGCCTCGGAACACTTCAACCCCAGGGCATCAATGTGGACTTCAACAGTTTCCCCTTCCCCCACCTCATCCTAGTTTCAAACTTGCAGCTCCGCACTGTCCCCTTGACCTGTCCGGACTTGTCTGACCTGCCCAGCTCCTTTTCCACCTATCCACTCCACCCTCTCCTCCCTGACCTATCACCTTCATCTCCTTCCCCACTGACCTATTGTACTCTATGCTACTCTCTCCCCACCCCCACCCTCCTCTAGCTTATCTCTCCACGCTTCAGGCTCTCTGCCTTTATTCCTGATGAAGGGCTTTTGCCCGAAACGTCGATTTTGCCTGTCCTCGGATGCTGCCTGAATTGCTGTGCTCTTCCAGCACCACTGATCCAGAACTGACAGAATCCCTCCAGTGTGGAAATAGGCCATTCGGCCCAATACCGAACAGCAACCCACCCAGCCCCATCCCCTCCCCCGACATTTCCCATGGCTAGCTCACGGAGCCAACTATATAATTTCTTTTTCCTCATGCCACCTCCAATTTCTTTACCAGTTGCTTAATTCTGTGTCCAGGAATTAATGATACTTCTGACGCCAGAAACAGATTCTTCTTATTTACCATGTCAAATCCTTTCCTGAATTTCAACACCTCTATCAAAGCCCTACTTTAAGGAGAAGAGCTCAAATACTCGACCTTAGCTTATCTTTCGCACCCTTTTGGTTCTAATTCTTTCACAGGATTTGGGCATCACCAGCTAGGCTGTCATTTATTGCCCATCCCTTTCTGTGGACCTGGAGTCACGTGTAGGTCAGACCGGATAACGACATTAGTGAAGCCGCTGGGATTTGTTTTCTCCAATAATTGACTGTGGTTTCATGGTCATTACAAGACTCTTAATTCCAGATTTTCACTGGATTCAAATTCTACCATCTACCTGGTGGGGTTTGAACCCAGGGATTACCTGGGTATAGTCTAACAATAATATCATTAGACCATCTATATCAGTGATGTGAAGGGCTGTCAGTCAAATTAATATAAAATCATAAACCTCAGCTCAATCCAACAAAGATACAAATTTGATTCACTGATTTGCTTTTAAATCTTTTATGAGGTGGCCTAGGTTAAGGGTGAAAGTTGTATTTGCAAATGTTTATGTGAAGATTGATTTAAATAGCCTAAAGTTTATTTAAATAGCTTGAAGTGTGCTTGAATTGTGAAAGTGTAGGGGATGTTGTGACGTTTTTGGAAGATGGTTTTGGCCTTACAAGGCTGTAATGGAAGTGCTTCATGCACTCTAGTTTACTTTTGATTTCTCTTATGTTTGCAAATAGCTGATGCTAATGGAATGAAGGATCCATGCTTCCGGAACGCCATCCACAAGCTTACGTCACCCTATACCTTTTTGATGTGGCCAGAGGACTTCACAGCCCAGGCATCAATCTTCGTGGATGAGGGTGAAAGATGCCTGACTGAGACAGACAGATGGTGGAGGAGCTGAAATTAGCAATGTCTGCTGATGAAGATAAAACCCTCAAAGGTTTCTGGATATAGACACTGGATGACGAAATTGGACCTTTGAGCTCAGTCAGACAGAGGCACCCATATGAATTCTTTTGATATTTTGGAGGAAGGAAGCAGTACTTCTGGTTGGATATTAAACTCAACCAATGAGTGGAAAGCTGGATAGATTTAGGGCAGAACTGGGAACACCTGGTAATCTGAAGATTGAAGACTATATTGAAGATGCACAGCTGGTTATGACATCCAGAGTCTTATTATGAGGTGAACAGATTGTATTCATGATGGAATATCTGAATGGGAAAACCTCTTGGCAAATCCTGGAAAATAGTTGAGGATGGGAATATCTGAATGGAGTTAAAGGCTTAATAGTGACAAACCTCAATTGTCCTTTTTTTGGAAGCACAGAATCTCATTGTCCACATCATTGAAAAATATTAGACTCCGAAGACCAGGAAATGGCTACCATCAGGGAGGTAATTGTCAGCAGAGACAGGGTGTTCGCCACTGACTCAAAAGGCAGATTCTGCGCAGCAAGCACAAATTCAGAAACAATCATTGGAAGTGCTGGAGAAACTCAGCAGATCTCGCAGGATCTGTGGACAGAGTAAGAGGGTTGATACTTCCAGTCCAAAGACTTCTTCAGCTGTCCTATCTCCATGGTAAGCCTTGAGCCTGACTCTGACCAAAAAGCTAATTGAATTATGAACATGCTGGACACTTCAAACTACATGGTCTTCAACAGCCACCGCCAAAACTGTCATGAGGTAACATCCAGTGCACCGGCCACTCCGGTTCACCTGGCAATGAACTAGTCGGGTCTCTCACTGACAGCCAGTTTGGAATATGGGACAGAAGAGGGTTTGTGTGATGTAAAGCGACAGGGACGTTCCTGACAGTGAGTGTGAGACCTGACAGGATGATAGCACATGCCTAAGGGCTGAAAGAGTCAACGGTTAGTCAATCATTTTGCGAAAGTACATTTCTGAGGTAAGTGAATTAACTAACCTCTCTTCCTGAATGCAGCTCTTCACTTCACCAGCATCAGGCATCTCTTGTCAGGACTATCTTGAACTCTTGCTATCGGCCCTCAATCACACTTTCCACAGCCTGGGGTTTTGCTGGTTGATGATCTGATTGATGCGAGGAGAAAGTGAGGATGACAGATGCTGGAGAGTTAGAAACGAAAGGTGTGGTGCTAGGAAAGTCACAGGAGTGTCGGCCGTCCTGCTCCTCAGATGTTTCCTGACCTGCTGTGCTTTTCCAGCACCACACTTTTCGATCTGATGGATTAGATTAGTTACAGTGTGGAAACAGGCCCTTCGGCCCAACAAGTCCACACCGACTCACCGAAGCGCAACCCACCCAGACCCATTCCCCTACATTTACCCCTTCACCTAACACTATGGGCAATTTAGCATGGACAATTCACCTAACCTGCACATTTTTGGACTGTGGGAGGAAACCGGAGCACCCGGAGGAAAGCCACGCAGACACGGAGAGAATGTGCAAACTCCACACAGTGAGTCGCTTGAGGCGGGAATTGAACCCGGGTCTCTGGCGCTGTGAGGCAGCAGTGCTAACCGCTGTGCCACCGTGCCACCGTGCCGCCCACGGTGGAAGATAGGAAGTTGAGAATAACTGCTGTGCTGGGGTCAAACATGTTAGGAAATATTTGGGTGAAAGGCATATAGTATAATTTATATAATTTAATAAGTAATTAAGTAAATAGATATGGCTGGACAGGTGATGTGCTGTAGCTGTATGATGTGGGAGCTGGCTGATCTCATTGTGAACGACAGTGACCACATCTGCAGCAAGTGTTGGTTGGTGAAGGAAGCCTGGCTCAGAGATGACGATCTGGATTCTGAACTTCAAACACTGTGGCACATCCGGAAGGGGGAGAGTTACCTGGACACTTTGTTTCAGAAGGCAGTCGCACCTGGTAATTAGAGTCATAGAGACGTAGAGATGTACAGCATGGAAACAGACCCTTCGGTCCAACCCGTCCATGCCGACCAGATATCCCAACCCAATCTAGTCCCACCTGCCAGCACCCGGCCCATATCCCTCCAAACCATTCCTATTCATGTACCCATCCAAATGCCTCTTAAATGTTGCAATTGTACCAGCCTCCTCCACATCCTCTGGCAACTCATTCCATACACATACCACCCTCTGCGTGAAAACAGTTGCCCCTTAGGTCTCTTTTATATCTTTCCTCTCTCACCCTAAACCTATGCCCTCTAGGTCTGGACCCCCCGACCCCAGGAAAAAGACTTTGTCTATTTATCCTATCCATGCCCCTCATAATTTTGTAAACCTCTATAAGGTCACCCCTTAGCCTCCGATGCTCCAGGGAAAACAGGTACCCAGCCTGTTCAGCCTCTCCCTATAGCTCAAATCCTCCAACCCTGACAACATCCTCATAAATATTTTATGAACCCTTTCAAGTTTCACAACATCTTTCCAATAGGAAGGAGACCAGAATTGCTCGCGATATTCCAACAGTGGCCTGACCAATGTCCTGTACAGCCGCAACATGATCTCTCAACTCCTGTACTCAATACTCTGACCAATAAAGGAAAGCATGCCAAACGCCTTCTTCACTATCCTATCTACCTGCGACTCCACTTTCAAGGAGCTATGAACCTGCATTCCAAGGTCTCTTTGTTCAGCAACACTCCCTCAGACCTTCCCATTAAGTGTATAAGTCCTGCTAAGATTTTCTTTCCCAAAATGCAGCACCTCGCATTTATCTGAATTAAACTCCATCTGCCACTTCTCAGCCCATTGGCCCATCTGGTCCAGATCCTGTTGTAATCTGAGGTAACCTTCTTCGCTGTCCACTACACCTCCAATTTAAAGTAATTCAAATTCAGTTACTGATCTGGGACAACAGAGTATGATTGCAAATGAGGCAGGTAGGGGGATCCTGCACTCAGGAATGGAGGAGCCTCAGCTCTTGACCTTATCCAACAGGTATGAGATGCTTGCTCCCTGCATGGATGAGGAAAAGGACTGTGGGGAGGATGAACCAACTGACCACAGCACCATGGTGCAGAAGGCCATTCAAGAGGTGGTGGGGGGAGCAAAAAGCCAAGTAGTTGTTATAGGAGATTCAGTAATTAGGGGGAGAGATAGTATCCTTTGCAAGCCGGATCGGGAGTTTCGCATGGTGTGTTGCTTGTCCGGTGCCAGGGTACAGGATATCTCCGACCGGCTTGAAAGGATATTTTGTTGCGGGAGGAGGAGGTTCCAATTGTTATGGTCCACGTTGGGATTAACAACAAAGGCAAGGGTAGGATGGAGGACCTGTTCGGGATTTACCAAGCACTAAGAATAAAATTAAGGACCGGGTCCTCAAGAGTCATAATCTCCTAGTTGCTGCCCAAGCAATGTGCAAATTGACTTAGGGACAAGAATATTAGGGAAGTAAACATGTGGCTAAGGGAGGAGGTGTGGGAAAGAGCAGTTCCATTTCATGGGGCATTGGCATCAGTTTTGGAACAGGAGGGAGCGGTACAGATTGGACGGTTTCCACCTGAACCAATCTGGAACTGGTGTTCTAGCGAAAAGGATAAGTAGGGTGGTCACTTAAACGAGCGAGTCAGTGGAAGGGAAAGGGAAAACAACAGGAAGTATAATGGTAAATAAAAAGGTATGCAGCAGGTTAGCATGTGTGCAGGAAGGTTTAAGTACAAGGCAGACTATGAAAGAAGCAAAAAGGAAGAATAACTCAGGAGATATTATTAGAGACGCTGGAAACCAATGAGGGTATGAAAACTAGTATAAGGGCACGTTACCTGCATGCTCGTAGCATTCGTGACAAGGTTGATGATTTAACTGCACAAATCATCGTGAATGAATATGATGTGGTAGCCCATACAGAGACATGGTCACAGGATGGTCACAACGGGGAGTTAAATATCCAGGGGTATCAGACTATTCAGAAGGACAGACAGGAAGGTAAGGGAGGTGGTGTAGCTCTGATATTCAAGGACGACATCAGGGTGGTGCTGAGAGCTGATATGGGTTCTATGGAGCATGAGGTTGAATCCATTTGGGTAGAAATGAGAAATTCTAAGAAGAAAAAGTCACTGATAGGCACGGTCTTTCGGCTACCAGATAGTAACATCACACTGGGGGCGGGCAATAAAGAAAGAAATAACTGATACCTGTAAAGATAGTAAGGCTATTATCATGGGGGATTTTAAGCTACATATGGATTGGTCGAACCAGCTCATTCAGGGTAGCTTTGAGGAGGAGTTCATTGAGTGTATCCATGATAGTTTTCTTGAATAGTATGTAACGGAAGTGATGAGGGAGCAAGATATTCTAGATCTGGCCCTGTGTAGTGAGACAGGAATAATTAATAATGTCATAGTTAGGGATCCTCTTGGAAGGAGCAATCACAGTATGGTTAAATTTAGAATACGGGTAGACAGTGTGAAGATAAAATCCAATACCAGGGTCCCATGATTAAATAAGGAAACTACAATGGGACGAGTGAGGGGTTGGCTAAAGTAAACTGGCAACAAATATTTTTGGTGGGACAGTAAATGAGCAGTGGAGGACTTTCAAAGAAATATTTCAAAGTGCTCAGCAAAAATATATTCCAGTGAAAAGGAAGGAATGTAAGAAAAGGGGTAATCTGCTATAGGTGTCTAAGGAAATAAGGGAGACTATCAAATTGAAAGAGAAGGCATACAAAGTGGCCAAGAAGAGTGAGAAAGTAGAATTTTGGGAAAACTTTAAAGGTCAACAGAAAGCCACAAAAAGAGCTATAAAGAAAAGTAAGATAGAACATTTGAAAAAAAAACTGGCTCAGAATACAAAGACAGATAGCAAATGTTTCTCCAAATATATAAAACAAAAAAGAGTGACTAAAGTAAACATTGGTCCTTTAGGGGATGAGAAGGGCATTTAGTATTGGATATGATGAATGGCCAAGGTATTGAACAGATATTTTATTTCAGTCTTTACAGTGGAGGACACTAATAACATACCAGTAAGTGACAAAGAGACAAAGGTAGGTGAGGACCTGGAAACAATCATTATCACAGAAGCGGTAGTATTGGCCAAGTTCATGGAGCTCAGGATTGACAAGTCTCCTAGCTCTGATGGAATGCATCCCAAGGTATTAAAAGAGATGGCGGGAGATATAGTAAGTGCACGGGTGGTAATTTTCCAAAATTAGCTGGACTCTGGGGCAGTTCCAGCAGATTGGAAAACAGCAAATGTGATGCCACTGTTTAACAAGGGAGGTGCAAAGAAGATGGGGAATTATAGACTGATTAGCTTAACTTCTGTAGTGGAGCAGATGCTTGAGTCAATGATCAAGGAAGAAATATCAAGGCATCTAGATAGAAATTGTCCCATTGGGCAGACGCAGCATGGGTTCTTGAAGGGCAGGTTATAGGTAACAAATCTTTTGGAATTCTATGTAGACATTACGAGCAAGGTGGACAATGGGAACCCAGTAGATGTGGTGTATTTAGGTTTCCAAAAGACCTCCAACAAGGTGTCGCACAAGAGGCTGCTGCATAAGATAAGGATGCATAGCGTTACAGGTAAGGTATTAGTATTGGTTGACTAACAGAAAACAAAGAATGGGGATAAATGAGTGCTATTCTGACTGGTGATCTGTGACTAATGGTGTGCCTCAGGGATTGGTGTTGGGACCACAAGTATTCCCAATTTATGTGGATGATTTGAAGTTGGGGACCACGTACAGTGTGTCAAGGTTTGCAGATAAGAATAAGCTGAGAGGCAGAGCAAACTGTGCAGAGGACTGTGAAACTTTGCAGAGGAACATAGATACTTTAAGTGAGTGGGCAGATGGAATACAATGTTAATAAAAGTGAAGTCATCAATTTTGGTAGGAGTAACAGTAAAAAGGATGATTATTTGAATGGTAAAATGTTGCAACATGCTGCTATGCAGAGGGATCTGGGTGTCCTTGTGCATGAATCACAGAAGGTTGGTCTGCAGGTACAACAAGTAATTAAGAAGGCACATGGAATTTTGTCCTTCATTGCTAAAGGGGTTAAATTTAAAAGCAGAGAGGTAATGTTGCAGCTGTACAAGGTACTGGTGAGGCCGCACCTGGAGTACTGCATGCATTTTGATCTCCTTACTTGAGAAAGGATGTACTGGTACTGGAGGGGGTACAGACTCCTCTGGGATTCACGATATTGATTCCGGAGTTGAGGGGGTTGGCTTATGAGGAATGACTGAGTAGACTGGGATTATATTCATTGGAATTTAGAAGAATGAGGGGAAGAATCTTCCAGAAACATATAAAATTATGAAGGGAATAGATAAGATAGACATGGAGAGGATATTTCCACTGGCAGGTGAAACTAGAAGAAGAGGGCATAGCCTCAAAATTAGGGGGAGCAGATATAGGACTGAATTGAGAAGGAATGTCTTCACCCAAAGGGTTGTAAATCTGTTGAATTCCTTGCCCAGTGAAGTGGTTGATGCTGCTTCAGTAAACGTTTTTAAAGCTAAGATAGAATTTTTTGAACATAAAGGAATTAAGGGATAAGGTGAGAGTACGGGAAGTGTAGCAGAGGCCACAAAAAGATCAGCCATAATCTTCTTGGGTGGTAGAGCAGGATGCCTGCTGATATTGACAATCATTGTTGACATTGTGAGATGTGCTTTGGCCACAGTAGGGCAGGAACTTCACCACTCTGTGAGTGATTGCTGGTTGCCAACGTTGAGAGGTCTTTATAAAGGACACTGCAGTCCATAGCTTGGGTAATAACAATACTGAGCAGGTCAGCTGCAAAGGAGCACAGACCAATTGAAAATACAAGCACAGCTAAGAAGATGAGATGTCCTTTTGAGCAAATCCTGAATTTCACCCAATTCCTTACCATGTGCCTAGGTCAGCGATTGTTACTCAATCGCTAAATAAGTGGTCAATGTGTAGTTGCTAGGATAGCAAGTTTCAAGCAGAAACTGTGACTTGGAGCCTCGATCAGAAGGTGTTGATGGTGAGAAGGAACACCAAGTAAATATCCTGAATAATAGCTGTGGATTCAACTCTGCAGGAAGGGGCGTCTTTTATCAGGCATGAAGAGAGGCAGAGCGAGAGGGACACACACACACACACTATAGGCTCAATTCAATACAAATGCTCTGTTTTCCTCATTTAGCTTTAGTTTTTTTGTCAATGTTGCAAAGAGCTGACGTGAGCGAAATAATTAATTCTGTTTCATGTTGTATGGGCTGGCCACAATCATGTTGCAATTGGAACCTCTCTATCAGTGAAGCCCAAAGCAAACAGGGGCTTGTGGAGGTGATTTTTCAATTACAGCAGGAATTGAGGCTGACATTAGAATTGTGACCAAACTCGGAAAACATGGCCCAAAGTTTTCGGTCAGTAGCATTTGATCAGAATGGATGTTGCCTGACCTGTTTAATATTTCGGCATTTTCTATGATAGCAGAATTCTAGCATCCAGAGTGTGTTGATCTTGTTCCATTTTAAGCAATGCAGCCTCTTTTAAAATTTGTCAGTCACAATATGTTTCAAACCCCTGCTCAGGCTTCTAGCCAATCAACATTGATCAGCGCAGGTTGGATGCTGAAATGGAGCTGATAATGGTAAGTTGGTATGCTGCCTGTGTCACAATCAATGTACGTGGGTTAATCAGGAGTACAGGCCTGACATCAGTTTGAATATAGTTATCCTTAATTGCAATGCAGGTCGCCTGCCAAGTTAGCTACAGATTCACTCAATTATTTTGCTGTGAAGAGCAATAATGATGTTGAGTGCCTCAGTTTGGATATAAATATTGCAAACTCACCAGTACACAAGACTCACATTTACTTCTCTTCTTCAAAAAAATATTTTTCTTTTATGTCTAATACTTGAATCTAACTATATTTATCTTATTTTGATACAGCAGAAACCCACTACAGCATGATTCTATATATTATGAGCTTGCTTATTGTGCAAGGACCCTAAAAGAGGCAAATGTTTCTTTAAAACTTGATTTAACTAATTGAAAATAGGAGAGTCCAGCGGTTTTCATACTAGGCCTCTAACATCTGTGTAACAATGGGCCTCTGCTTATGGATAACCCCACAGATATCAGATTATTTCACTTTAAAACTGAAGTGATGTCACTTTTAATACCCTTCTATAATACCGCTCTACACCTCCATCAGTTTACATTGCAGTGGCTTAGTGATTAGCTGAGATACCTTACAGCACTAGGGACCAAATTTGATTCCAGCCACGGGTGACTGTCTGTGTAGAGATTGCTCGTCCTGCCTGTGTCTATGTGGATTTCTTCCAGGTGCTCTGGTTTCCTCCCATAGTCCAGAGATGTGCAGGTTAGGTGAATTGGCCATAGTGTCCAGAGATTAGATTCTTTAAAGTATGGAAACAGGCCCTTCAGCCCAACCAGTCCACACTGACCCTCCAAAGAGCAACCCACCCTGACCATTTCCCTCTGACTAATGCACCTAACACTATGGGCAATTTAGCATGGCCAATTCACCTGACCTGCACATCTTTGGACTGTGGGAGAAAACCCACGCAGACAATGTGCAAACTCCACACACAGTCACGTGAGGCTGGAATCAAACCTGGGACCCTGGTGCTGTGAGGCACTGTTCGGGCTATATGGGTTAGCCATGGTAAATGTGGGGTTATAGGGAGGGGTGTTCTTTGGAGGGTAAGGGCAGACCCAAATGACCTCTTTCTGCACTTTAGGGGTTCTATGATTCTATGAAAAGCCAAGCAAGAAACTGAAAAAAGGGACAATAGTTCAAAGATAATTGCAAAAAAAAAAGTGCTGCTTTAACTTTCTAAACTGGAATCTGTTGATTGTATTAGTGCTGAAGAAAAGAGGAGATATATTTATTGTCCTGAAGCACTGCATCAAGAAGCATTTTCCAGTCTTTTTCCCTGACATCGTTCCCAGGTCCATGGCCAGAACTGAGCAATAGTATCGAGACAAAGGTCTACCTATATTATAACTAAAAGCATAGTGTAAATAACAGTTATAATGCCATTGTTCATCCGATGACACTTAAGATGCATTCAACCTTTGTCTTCATCATTCATAACGTTATTTAACTCCTTAATTACATCTATGCTTTTGATCACTTTTTCTTTTCCGAAAAGATAAAAGTCAATGATATTGCGGTATTATTTTTAATTGCATCTGAAATCGTTTAAATCACAAGGAACTGCATCAGTTAGTGAAGTAAAAACATGACATTAAAAATCATATTATATCTCAAAACTTTAATATTTTTACTTGCAACCTTTATAATAAGATTTTCTATTTTGTATTCTTGGCTCTATTCCTGGAGATATAGAGAAACATCAGTAATGACCTTGCTTGGTATTGTGCTTTTAAAATGCGATATCCAGATCAAACAGCAGACTTAAGTTTCAGGGCACTCTTAAGAAAGTTGATTGATGATCTGAACAGGTGAGGGGATTTGCCATTTGTAATTTTAGACACCATCAAGAATGAACATAACGCCAAAACAAAATGATCACATTACATTCATTCTTTTGGACATCCTTATCATTTGCTTTGACCAAAATTATCATTCTTTATTTGGAGAAGATGGGCAGAGCTGAGTATCAAGATGATAAAATGTTAATGTCAATAATGCATTTTCACAATATTCCTTGAAATTACATTTAATGCAGGACAAGTCCAACAACTGTTAAAACCTTGAACATTGCACTTGTTAGAGCAGCTGTAAGCGGTTACATACACTCCACTCTTTAATCCTAAAATCATCTTGCTGTCTTGAACAGACTCTAACTTATAGCTCTAGAATATTGCATCAATTGCTGAGGAGCTATAATTTTCTTTGATATGAATGAGGTGTACACTGTGCAAACAATTTCATTCAAAAACCATTTGATCAATAACCAAGGCATTTTTCCTTTCCACAAAGAACATAAGGAACAAACTTTGGCTCCGCAGTGTCTCTATTTTCAGATTTGTAGGTGTTGTTTTGAAGGTTAAATGGCACCCATACCTTGGCTGCACATTTGCAATGCAGATTTAGCCAAATGCCATGATGGCAAGGGCATTACTATGGACATTAGTAATGTGTGCTGATAAGTGTACCAAGTAACAGGTAGTGATGTGAGTCAGTGCATAATACTGATTTGATGTAAGTCATGTTGAACTTCAATGCTCCTTTGCTTTAATATGTACAGCTGAACGTGTGTTCAGTGGCAGAGGGACTCCACCAGCGCCATTTAAAGAAACCAACGACTACTTACAGGTTAATGGCGGAATGATTTTGACTGGCTGTTGTTAAGTTTGTAGAATTTGTGAATGTGCTGTCAGAAAACAAGAATATAAGGAATGAAAGGTAGATGGCTACTCAACCCTGCTTCATCATTTGGTACAATCAAGACTGACCTTGGGCTTCAACTCTGTTTTTCCATCCACTCCCCATATCTCTTAATCTCTGAGACATTAAAAATCTTCTATCTCCACCTTTTGAGCGATGGTGTATTCACAATCTTCTGGGGAATTCCAAAGAATCACAATTTATGATCAAAGGAATATCTCCCCATCGCAGACCTAGATGATTTTCCACTTTATCCTGAGATTCTATTTCCATGTTTTTAGATTCTCCACCCAGATAAAGCAACTTTGTATCTACACTGTCAAGACACTTCAAAATATTAAAATATAAACATTACAATAAAATAAATATCCCATAATCTTTTAAGCTCCAAAGAATACCATACCAATTTACTTAGAATCTCATTATAGGATAATCCTTTTGTTCCAATTCCAATCCACTTGTGCCATTGCCATATTGTCTCCAAGTATATCCTTCCCTAAATATGGTGACCAAAACTGATCACTGTATTTCAGGTCTGGTCTTATCAAACCCCTCAGAATTCTGGCAAGACTTCTTTTTTTTATACTGCAATCCTCTTGTAATTAAAATCACATTACCATTGCTTGCTGTACTTGCATGCTAGTTCTCTAGTATTCCTGCTAAGAACATTCCCAGCCAAGGCTGACCAGTGGCAAATTACATTTACGCCACACAAATGCCAGGCAATGCTTGTCTGGAGTAGGAGACAATCTGATCACCACCCTTTTACATTCAATGTTGCTACCATCACTGAATCCCCCACTATCAACATGTTAGGGGTTATCACTGATCAGAGGCTCAAGTGGACTCACCACATAACCACAGTGGCTGCAAGTACAGGTTAGAAGCTAGGAATATTGCAGCGAGTAAGTCACCTTTTGACTCCCAAATGTGGATTTCAACAGCTTTCTCAGTTCCCCTCCCCCCAAATTATCCCAGTCCCAAGCCTCCAACTCGGCACCGCCCTCCTCACCTGTCCATCACTCCCCCTTCTAACCTATCAACTTCTCCTTCACCTTTATCCACCTATCACTTTCCCGCTTTCCCCCAAACCCCACCCCCTCCCATTTATCTCTCAGCCCCAACCCACAACCCTCATTCCTGATGAAGGGCTTATGCCTGAAACATCGATTCTCCTGCTCTTCAGATGCTGCCTGACCTGCTGTGCTTTTCCAGCACCACACTCTCGACTCTGATCTCTATCATCTGCAGTCCTCGCTTTTCCCAAAGCCTGTCAATCACCCACAAGGCACAGGTCAGGAGTGTGATGGAATACTCCCCACTTGCCTGGATGGGTGGAGCTTCAACAGCACTCAAGAAGTTTGTCACCATCCAAGCCAAAGCAGCCTACTAAATCAGCACCACATCCATGAGCAACCACCACCAACGCTCAGTAGCAGCAGTATCACTTTCAAAGAAAAGCCATGCAATACCACAAAGATAGGTGGCACATCAAAAGACTGAACAGAGCAAAGTGTTGCTGAAAGATTAATAAAGAGGAAAAAGATTAGACGACAAGAAAAAGATAACTATAAATATAAAAGCCTACAGGGGATATAGTTCAGTGATAGAACATTTGACTGTAGGTCAGAAGGCCCCCCCAGTTCAAATCTAGGTGCCCCCTTTCTACAGGTATCTTGACCCTGTTTTAAAAAAAATACAAGAGTTAACAAAATAAGTTTGGTGGAATAGTCTTATTGGATTTGAAACATTTACTCTGTTTCTCTGTCCACAGTTGCTGTCACCCCTGATGAGTTTCTCCAGCATCCTCTGTGTTGGTCTAGCAAAGTAATCCTACGGGAAATAAGTCTGGGGAATCAGTAAATAAGGATAAGGAGCACAGACAAATTGAACAGTCATTTTGTATCAGTGCTCACTACAGAGGATACAAGTAGCATCCTAGAAACAGCTATAAATCAGGGATTGAAAGGGAGGGAGGAACTCTTGAAAATTCCATTTACCAGAGAAGTAGTACTGAACAAATTGTTGGAGTTGACAAGTTCTACAGCCTTAAAACAAGTAGTTTGTGAAACAGTTGATGTGTTAGCTTCGATTTTCCAAAACTCATTAAATTTGAGGAAGTTTGTATAGACTGGAAGATAACTAATCCAACACCTTTATTCAAAAAGGAAGAGAGGTAGAAAACAGGAAACTACAGACCAGATGCAGCAACTACAAAACTACGTAGCCTACAGGGGAAGTGAATGCCTCATAGTATTATCATGAGAGTATTAATCCAGAGACCCTCTGCGGACTGAGTGCGAATCCCACCATCAATGGTGAAACTTGAATTCAATAAAAATCTAGAATTGATAACTGTGAAACCATTGCTGATTGTTGCTGCTATTGTAGAGGAAAGCAATGATGTCTTTGATCTGATGATGGATACATAGTTTTGGTCAAATGGAGCCTGCTGCTGTTCTCTCTCAGGAGTGCAGATGTCTCATTACTTCAGGTGCTGCTGTTCCTGAGTATGCTGGTACGGAAGGTCTCACTGGTGACACTGGTGTTGTTGGTCACCATCTGATAATGAACACAACTCGATAGGAACATAGTGTAAGAAGTACCTGTGCTATTTTGATAGCTCAGAGAACCCACATTGTAGATCAGAATTTGGATATGGGAAAGGTCGATACCGATGTATTTAGGAACACCAAAGAGGCTGAGTAAAATAACTGAGTCGAGAGTGTGGTGCTGGAAAAGCACAGCAGGTCAGGCAGCGTCCAAGGAGCAGGAGAATCAATGTTTCGGGCAAGTCCAGAACTAGAGGGCATAGGTTTAGGGTGAGAGGGGAAAGATATAAAAGAGACCTAAGGGGCAACTTTTTCACGCAGCAGTTGGTACATTTATGGAATGAGCTGGTAGAGGAAGTGGTGGAGGCTGGTACAATTACAGCATTAAAAAGGCATCTGGGTGGGTATATGAATACGAAGGGTTTAGAGGGATATGGGCCGGGTGCTGGCAGGTGGACTAGATTGGGTTGGGATATCTGGTCGGCATGGACAGGCTGGACCGAAGAGTCTGTTTCCGTGCTGTACCTCTCTATGACTCTGTGAATCTAAGAGCCCTTCATTTTGAAGCCTCATTCTTGATGAAGGACTCTTGCCCGAAACATTGATTCTTCCTGCTCCTCGGATGCTGACTGACCTGCTTTTCCAGCACCACATTCTTGACTCTGATCTCCAGCATCTGCAGTCCTCACCTTCTCCAGTGTAAAATAACTCCTCTGTGTTAGTAATCAGAATAAAGTAAGTAGCAAAGCAACTGTAAGTATTGCTGATTTATTGGATGTGTGACTTGCTTCAGCAACTCACAGCAAACCACCCCATCTCCATCGCTTCTCTGTTCTTACCTTACTTTCACTGGTGAGTCCCAGAAACCCAGGAACCTCTGGAGCTAACATTAAGCTGCAAGTCAGTGTGATTTCATATTCAAGTAATAACATACTGAAACTGACAGTCTGTCTCTCCCTATGAGCTAGAACACAGCCTAATCATTGGAGTGAAAGTCTATGGATTACAGCAGGTTTCATGACATGCTCACATTTTCCTTGGATTTTATCCCTTGCCTGGACCCAAACCCAAGGGCTCACCAGCACTAACTTGCACTTTCCCTTGCTGAAAAATCTGTGGCATATTTTGTATATCACAGTTAAATATCGTTTGGGCCATTTCTAAAGTATTCTAAAGCCAATGGGTTCAGTGGGAAGTGTACATCCAGGAAGTACCTTTATTATATGAATATTCAGCCTTGTTAACTGCTAACTGAATGAAGTGTGTCTAGGCCTTGTTCCTTTCACTGATATTGTGCTGGAATTTTACCAACAGGAACAAAATCCTGATGTTGGGACTAAAAGACAGTAAAATCACTGCACAGACATGGGGTGTAAATGTAAATATGATAATCTTGGGGCTTGCAATTAACTACAGATTGCCATGGGAACCTACGAGGTAAGATGTTAGAACATAGAACATAGAAAATTACAGCACAGAACAGGCCCACGATGTTGTGCTGAAGTTTAATCCTAATGTAAAATATAGTAACTTAACCTATGCACCCCTCAACTCACTACTATCTATGTGCATGTCCAGCAGTCGCTTAAATGTCCCCAAAGACTCTGCGTCTACCACCACAGCTGGCAACGCATTCCATGCATTCACAACTCTCTGCGTAAAGAACCTACCTCTGATATCTTCTTTATACCTTCCTACTAACATCTTCAAACTATGACTCCTCGTACCAGTCAATCCTGCCCTGGTAGGAGGAAGTCAGTCAAGACGCCATATTCTTACTAGACCATAGGGCTGCTTTCGCATTAGGGAGCGATGGCTGGTGGCAACCTGAGGGGCACCATACCCCAGGTAGGGGGGAGAGATTGGGAGGGAAAGTCTTTCATGGTCACCTCAGACAGTGATGGGAATTGAGCCCACACTATAAGCATCATACTGTTTTGCAAACTAACTATCCAGTCAACTGAGCTAAACCCACCCCCATAGGCAGCAGTACTTAGTATTGCAAGACTGATCTTTAAGATGCAGCCAGCAGTGATGTTAAAAGGTAGCAGCTCCGGAGAGAACCGAAAGCAATCAGTAGAAGTCAAATGACCCACTCTAAAGGAAAAAAGTAAGGGAGTGGAGGTGGGTGAGGGAGGGGTGATGGTGGGGCCATGATTGATCTGGAGGTGGGGGGGGGTTAACATCCCCTCACCCCCGACTCAGTCCTGGGTCACACCTGGGCCCTCTTTACTGACCTCCTGGACTCCAACCTGAAACCCATTACCATCCCTGCGGCTTCTGCCTGCCCAGTTCCCCTTACCAGAGGCTGGACATCGATCAGACACTGCCCTGCCAGAATCTACTTGCCTCTAAGCCAGCTGCTAAGCTGGGTGGCACTCAGATGGGTGTACAGGGAGTACTGTTGTTGCCCCCATGTGGGCTGCTCCCTGTATACATACACACTCAAGAAGAAGCAATCTTGGACAAATGGTATGCCAGGAAGGCCAGGCATGAGGCACCAGGATGGGAAAGCATAGTGTGATGGGAGATCTGGGACAGTTGGTCACACTGTGCAGAAGATAGAACAAGGGCTGGCACCCAGGAAGTGCTTAACCCTCCAAATGGGCAGAGGAGATAGATTCTTCAGAGCAAACAGAATAAACAGAGCAGAGGGAGGTTATGGCGTGGTCCGACGTGTGGCGCTGCAGTGTCAAAAACAGAAGATCAAGACTTGATTCACTCTGAAGTTTGCAGTGTTGACTGTGAGTAAAAGATGGAAATAAATTTGGAGAAAGGGCTGCCATACCTAGTCAATAAGAATACCCAGTTAATAGCTAGGGATACAACACAGGGTCACTTGACCTGAATATTAACTCTGATTTCTTTCCACACATGCTGCCCCCCCAGACCTGCTGAGCTTTTCCAGCAATTTGCATTTTTGTTTCTGTATCCAGCATCCACAGTTCTTTCTGTTTTTAATGAGCTCTGCCACATCTCTGGTGTTCTCTATGTGTCAACCTCCATTGGAAGACTGGCACCATCTTGGACAGCTGTGTCCAATGACCTCCCAGTGGATGACAGACCTGCACACCATCACCTCCAACATTAGCCCTGTACAGCAATGGGTCAACAAGAACGTTATATGTGTACCCTGAAAGGGTAGAGGGGCTGCTGCATGAAGCATCTGTAAGTTCTTCTCAAGGTTTCCCAATGGGGACAGTAGATAAACGCCCCTTACAATAGCACCAACAGCCTATAGCAGCATTATCGCTAGACTATTTAATCCAGAGACTCGGGTAAAGATGTGGGGACCTGGGTTTGAATTCTCCCATGGCAAATGGATTCAATTAATAATCTGGGATTAAGAGTTTAATGATGACTATGAAACCCTTGTCAATTGTCAGGAAAAACTCATCCAGTTCAGAGAAGGAAATCTGTCATTCCTACCTAGTCTGATCTACATGTGACTCCAGACCCATAGCAATGTGGGTGACACTTAACTGCCCTCTGGGCAATTAGGGATGGGCAATAAATGCTGCCTGACCAGTGACGCCCTCCTCCTGTGAATGAAACAAAAGCTTTTTTTTAATGTCATGCAACATCTGAAAACGCATCACAGAAGCTTCATGAAACAAATGAAGTACTGAGTCTCAAAGGAGGTATTTCATAGCATGACCAAAATGGGAATCAGAGAAAGAGGTTTTGAAGAGTCTCATAAAGAAGGAAACTGAGGCAGAGAACTAGAGAGCTTTAGGGATGGGATTCCAGATCTCAGGATCTAAGCAACAGAAAGTGCACTGACTGCTAGTGAAGCAATTAACGTAGGAAGAGTCGGTATCTGAGGGAGGATGGAGAACCTGGAGTTAATTCAAGTATGACCTACCTGTCATGAATCCATGCTGGCTCTCCCTAATTAACTGAAAATTATCGAGGTGATTCAGTGACCTTATTCCTAATTATATGCTCTAGCAATTTCTCCACCTCAGATGTTAGGCTAATTGGCCTGTAATTCCCTGTTTTTTTCTGATTTGCCCGTTTTGAAAAGTGGAGTGACATGTCTGATTTTCCATTCCTGAGGGATAACTCCTGCATCTCAGGATCCCTGAAAGATTATAGTTATTGCATCTACAGTGTGCTCTGTTACTTCCTTTCACACCCTCGGATGGAAACAGTCAGGTCCCGAGGATTTGTCGCTCTTTAATTCCATTAATTTCCTCATTACCAAAGTTTTACTTCATTAATTTTATTCAGCCCCTGTTCCCAAACCTCAGAACTTTGGCAAGCTACCCTCCTTTTCTACTGTAAATACTGAGGCAAAGTAATTATTTAACATGGCTGCCATTTCCCCATAGTCATTGACAATATCACCTCTTTCAGTCTTTACTGGTCTAACATTAATCCTGGTGACTCGCTTTCCCTTTATGTAACTATAAAATTTCTTCTCATTGCTTTTGATGTTCCTGGCAAGTTGCCTTTCCTAATCTCTTTTAGTAGCTTTTATAAGCTGCTTTGTGGTCCTTTGTTGCTCTTTGTGTCTTTTCCATTTGGCAGGATCTGTGCTGCTTTTACATTTTTAAGCCCTTCCTACATGCAGCACCCTTGCTTGGCCATATTAAAAGGCTCTACTGTAGCTATTGTGGCATCTATATCGCATCTTCTGAAGCCCTGGGTCCATCTTGATGCTCCTATGCTGGGAGTTGTAGCTCTCCTCTGCACTTGTGTTTCAGGTCCTGCAAGTGGCTGTCTGTTCAGTGGATGCCACTTGTCACCTGTTCTCTGCCAAGGAAGGAACGTGGAACTGATTGAAAAGGTTAGGCACTTGGAACTGAATTTGTTTGTAGGTGCCAGGGCATTTTTCTGAGAATCTGGAAATGACCTGAGAGATGGGTGTCTGTTGTCTTATCCCAGTTCTATATGAGGCAGTAGATGCCTTTTCTATCGCTGGACCATAGGCGCCTTGACGAGCATATATGCAGTCCTTGATATCCTATGCACAGTGGAATGCAGGATTCCTATAACACTCCCGGTCTGACTGTACAGAATGGAAACATGCTGCATAGACTCATGGAGTCATAGAGACATATGGCATGGAAACAATACCTTTGCTCCAATATGTCTGCACTGACCAGCTATCTTAAACTGATCTAGTCCCATTTGCCAACATTTGGCCCATATCCCTCTAAACCCTTCCTATTCACGTATTTGCTGGGTGCCTTTTAAATGTTGTAATTGAACCAGCCTCCACTACTACCTCTGGCAGCTCATTCTATACACGCACCACCCTCTGCATAAAAAAGTCACCCCTTACGTCCCTTTGAAATCTTTCCCCTCTTATCTTAAACCTATTCCTTCCAGTTTTGGATTCTTCTATCCTGGGAAAAAGACTATGGCTCCTCACCCTATCCATGACCTTCATGACTTTATAAACTTCTATAAAGTCCCCCCTCAGGCTCCGATGCTCCAGGGAAAACAGCCCCAGCCTATTCAGCTTCTCCCTATAGCTCAAACCCTCCAACTCTGGCAACATCCTTGTAAATCTTTTCTGTACCCTTTCAAGTTTCACAACATGTTTCCTGTAGTAGGGAAACCAGAAATGAATGTAATATTCCAAAAGTGGCCTAACCAATGTCCTGTATGTATTGGCTGACCATCTTGAAGGTAGTATTGGTGACCTCTTGACGTAGTAATGAGCTGCAGACGAGCAATTCCAAAGACAGCTCCAGTATCTCTTTGAAATAATCATGTGGCATGGAAGTTGAGTTACTATGGTGACCTTTAGAGCCGCCAGTACTGGCTTCTCCACTTTCACTGCGGTCAGCTCAGTGACTTCTGCCTTGGCGAGGCGCAGTCTTTGACAAAACTGCTGCTTCCACACCTGCAGTCAATAGAGCCTTTCCAGTGGATCCTATTTTTTGTACACAGGAGGTTGTGTGCCCTTTGCCCATTATCCTTCATTATCCTGGAGACCGTCTGGTTGCTACAGTTTCCAGTCCTGGTGGCTGCAATTCTCTTCGTCCTGATGCTCTTTGGAGCTCACAAGATAGCAATGAATGAGACCCACAGCAAACTGTTCCACTTAGCCTTCCCATCAGCCCGTCATGATTTACACAAGTTGGAGAGCCAGAATTCCTTGTAGCTGATGAGGCTCTGGAGTTCCATTGGTATTGAGTGTCTCTCACAAAATGGAAGAAGGCTGGCAAAGTTGTAATTTATTGCCTCTTAGCCCAGGCAAACCTTTCCATGCAGGGACTTGTCCAGCACCTCTGGGATTCCCTGTAACCGTGTAAATACATCGGTCTTCCTGTATTTTCCCACCTTCCACGCCTCCTGTCTGTCTCCACTGTGCTGACAAAATCCTTCCGCTATGTAGCCTCAACCATGAAATGTGCTGCCTGCCGCATCTTAATTGGTGATTAGGCATCCTCTGTTTGATTGACAATATAATATCAGCCATCTAAATTCAACTCTAATATGCGCTGTGATCCAATCATCATGTATAAAGAAGCTGTTTTGCATGTAATAAAGTAGTTAAAAAGTTATCCAAGCTTCTCATTTTAGCACAAGACATTTCCAGTGACAGAGAGCACCAGCATTCATAGCTTTGGCCATCTGGATTGCTGTCTGTTCCCTAAAGGTTCAGCAGCCTTGCTGCCCTGGTTTATTATTCACTGCTTACATCCTGCTGTATTCACACAGCAAAGGTACAAATGAAATATTTTAAAAAACAGAAACTTATTACTGGAATATAGGGTTTGGAATGCAATACTGTTTAAAATGTTTTCAGTAGAACCATTTGTTTGCAGATGACACCAAAATTGGAGGTGTAGTGGACAGCGAAGAGGGTTACCTCAGATTACAACAGGATCTTGACCAGATGGGCCAATGGGCTGAGAAGTGGCAGATGGAGTTTAATTCAGATAAATGCGAGATGCTGCATTTTGGGACAGCAAATCTTAGCAGGACTTATACACTTAATGGTAAGGTCCGAGGGAGTGTTGCTGAACAAAGAGACCTTGGAGTGCAGGTTCATAACTCCTTGAAAGTGGAGTCGCACGTAGATAGGATAGTGAAGAAGGCATTTGGTATGCTTTCCTTTATTGGTCAGAGTATTGAGTACAGGAGTTGGGAGGTCATGTTGTGGCTGTACAGGACATTGGTTAGGTCACTGTTGGAATATTGCGTGCAATTCTGGTCTCCTTCCTATCGGAAAGATGTTGTGAAACTTGAAAAGGTTCAGAAAAGATTTACAAGGATGTTGCAAGGGTTGGAGGATCTGAGCTATAGGGAGAGGCTGAACAGGCTGGGGCTGTTTTCCCTGGAGCGTCGGAGGCTGAGGGGTGACCTTATAGAGGTTTATAAAATTATGAGGGCATGGATAGGATAAATAGGCAAAGTCTTTTCACTGGGGTTGGGGAGTCCAGAACTAGAGGGCATAGGTTTAGGTGAGAGGGGAAAGATATAAAAGAGATCTAAGGGGCAACTTTTTCACGCAAAGGGTGGTACATGTATAGAATGAGCTGCCAGAGGATGTGGTGGAGGCTGGTACAATTGCAATATTTGAGAGGCATTTGGATGGGTATATGATTAGGAAGGGTTTGGAGGGATATGCACCGGGTGCTGGCAGGTGGGACTAGATTGGGTTGGGATATCTGGTCGGCATGAACAGGTTGGACCGCAGGGTCTGTTTCCGTGCTGTACATCTCTATGACTCTATGACTCTGTGATACTGTTGAGTTATAAGAAAACAATTGCTAATGTTGAAACGGAAGCAGAAAGTCCTGGAAACACAAGTTGAGTTGAATTAGGACCAGAGGAGGGAGAAAGTGTAACACAAACTCAATGAAAAGTGTGAGACAGAAAGCAAAGTACAAAAGGAAGGAGGCAAAAGCTGAATTCTGATCTGTAGTAGCCATATGAACAGCGGAGTAGACTGTTCTATGGCACAGTGGCTCAGTGGTTAGCACTGCTGCCTCACAGCGCCAGGGACACGGCTTTGATTCTAGCTTCGGGTGACTGTCTGTGTAGAGTTTGCACATTCCCCCCATCTCTGCGTGAGTTTCCTCCAGGTGCTCCAGTTTCCTATCAAAGATGTGCAGGTTACGTGAATTGACCATGTTAAATTGCCCATAGTGACCAGGAATGTGTAAGCCATGGGAAATTCAGGGATAAAGGTAGAGAGTAAGGGACTTGGTCTGGGTGGGATGCACTTTGCACTCGATGAGCCAAATGGTCTACTACCACACTGTAGAGATTCTATGATTCTACAACTTGAGCCTATTCTGCTATTTGATTCAATGGTAGCTGATTTTCTAATCAGTGGCATAATTTTAACACTATAGTCATATCGAGTAATAGAGCCTATTATAGAACAGAAGAAGGTCATTTTGCCCACATCACCCTACAATTGCTATCAAAGTGAACCTCACACAGTCTAATCGTTGTGAAACTGACATGCTGATGGCCATTAGTGTTTTAGCAGAGTGGATACATTCTGACATCAATCAACGTGTAAAACTGATTTGATGCCAGTGCTTTGCCATTCGAGCTAATGTCTTAACCCATGCACAGCTGAACAAGTGTCCAGTTACAGCAAGCCCTGTATTTAAAGGGGCCATCTTTAACTTGCAGGTACGCTGTTGGTTTGTTAACGGAGTGCACAGACGGCTTTGCCAGGACAGGAGCTGCCTGTGGTGCAGCATCCCATTACACACATGGCTAAGGGAGATGCTACACAACTGCAAAGCTTATCATTCTAGCTCATTTGGCATGAGACTATGTTCAGCACATCATGCTGAATACCTGCCATCTGGAAGCACTCATGAAGTATTTATTTTATCCCAGTCCACTGACTGTCCCATTAATATTTCAGCGACCAGGGTTTGGCTGCTGCAGGGGCAGTCTACTCCATGCTTGGTTCATGATACCCCTCTGCAATCCAACCCCTGTCTAATTATGAAGGCTATGCTGCCACCGTAGAGCAGAGCACTGGGGTGTGGAAGCAAAGCTTCCTCTGTCCCAACCTTGGAGCAGTCCTCCAGCACACACGCTGCCCCAGTGTGTGGTGCTGTCCTGAATCCTCCACAATGTGGCCCTTGTAAAGGCACAGCCCCTGCCACCTTGGATTTGGCAATCACCTCAGATGGAGGAGGAAGAAAAAGGGAAGGAGAAGGGAAGGTGGAAGCAGAGGGCATGAGCATTTCATTCAATTCTGCATCCCACAACTGGAAATTGCCATGTTTCACCCACACATTACCATCCCATAATTACAGATTATACAATATTTCTAGTCTCTATTCATGTGTCTCTGATCAGGTTATGCCTCCACAATGTCTTCTATAGTTGGTACAATACCAGTATCTGATCCAGTGAACAGGAATGTCACATTGAGAGGGGGTGTTTGTTCTCAGTGTCTCAGTTTCTGTCTCATTCACTGTATCTTCTCCTTGTAGACATCCAGTCTGCCATTCTCTGGCCAGCTGGCAGTCCTTGAGTATTTGAAAGTGTAAAGGCTTAATCAAAAGTTGCATGCTTACATCAGCTGCACATTATTAATGGTGACAGATTGCAGGATGTGGGAGTTATGTGATGTAAAAGTGGGGTCGGAATGCATCATTATTCTTTATGTTTTCAGCCACAAATGATTGGCTGTATTACCTACTCCACAGAGATGAGAACATGCCCCTTGCAGATTTAGTGCTGCAACTTCCAGTTATGGGTCACCTTGACCTGCAAAAAAAACAGTACTATTCTGTTGAATGGGTTGTAATGTAATGAGTAATGTATCTGCCACACTAAGTGAAGTTATGAATGAGAAGGGTGAGGGCTGATTGATAAAAAGTATTGGTTGATGAAAGAAGGCAAGTACAGCATTGAGTGGTTAGTGGTTTATTATTTAAGGAAATGGTTTGGAAACAAATACATTGGTCTTATTCACTTCTGCAAACCTCTGATGGCACTCCAACAAGGTTTATGGGGCTCAAGTACCTGTTTTGGTTATGATAGTTAGTTACAATCTTATAAGACCTTCTGATCTCCTGAAGGAAAAGGATATCTCCTCATATGCAACTTCTTCACCACAGTGTATGGAGTTGTAAAGTCATATGCAAGGAGACAGACCCTTCGGTCCAGCTCACCCATGCTGACCAGATATCCTAACCTAACCTAACCTAATCCCATTTTTCAGCATTTGGCCCATATCCTTCTAAACCTTTCCTATTCAAGTACTGATCCAGATGTCTTTTAAATGTTGTAATTGTACCAGCCTCCACCACTTCCTCTGGCTGGTCATTCCATACACGTACCACCCTCTGCATGAAAATGTTGTCTCTTAGGTCCCTTTTAAATCTTTCTCCTCTCACCTGAAACCTACGTCCTCTGGTTTTGGATTCTCTTATTCTAGGGAAAAGACCCTGGCTATTCACTTTATCATGTCCCTCGTGATTTTATAAACCTCTGTAAGGTCCCCTTCAGTTTCTAATGCTCCAGGGAAAAAAGTCCCAGCCTATTCAGCCTCTCCCAATAGCTCAACCCCTCCAACCCTGGCAACATTCCTGTGAATCTTTTTCTGAACCCTTTCAAGTTTCACAACATCGTTCCTAAAGCAGGAGACCAGAATTGAATGCAATGTTCCAAAGATGGCCTCACGTACAAAAGGTTCTATTATGGCACACACTTTATTTGGCTTGTTACATGATTTTTAAGATTCTTCCTCTTCATTAGGTCTTCTGTCACTGCTCCAGACCCTACTGCAGTGCCAATCCTGAAGAAGGGCTTATGCCCGAAACGTCGATTCTCCTGTTCCCTGGATGCTGCCTGACCTGCTGCGCTTCTCCAGCAACACATTTTCAGCTCTGATCTCCAGCATCTGCAGACCTCACTTTCTCCTCAATCCTTTAAGGGGTAAGGTGGTGCTTGGCATTAATTTAAACCATCCTGTCTAAATCTGTTATTACACACTCCGCAGCAAGGTGCAGTATGAACCCGAGGTGCGATCATGACCACTGCACAACATGAGCCCCTTTCAGGACTGCTATCCTTACACATGGGCTAATTCCTGAAAAGTGCAGCCTGTTAGGGCTGGGTGAGAAAGTCTGATTTGCCTCCCTTCTTTTCAAACTCCCCAGTTGGCTGCAACCAAGATTTGTGTTCTTTTTAGCAGAAGACTATACCTTTCTCATTCATAAAAATGCAGTCTATCGAATCAATACGGAGCACATTATAAGATTCTCTTGAGTGAAAGAATGAGCACTTTTTAAAATCAGCTAACGCCAAGAAAAAATAATAAAGCTTTGATGTCAAACATACACAGACACAGCTAATTGGTGGCAGGCACTTCCTTCTTGAGAGGCTCAGAATGCAATTTTGCCAACAAATCTATCTCTCCTATTCTGCAACAGCAGCTCCCTGAAATATAAGTGATTTCTGCATTCCAATGTCTGATTTCTTTGTCTCCAATCTTGATCATTGTAGGCAGTATCTTTCATGTTCAATATATATCATACCGTGTAACTCAAAACAGGAGATGAGGGTTTGTTCACAACTACCTGTGGTCTGCTGCTGGTTATCTTTTGATAAGAATGTTAATACCCATTCGGATGACTTCATTTCAGATTTGTTTATTCCATGTTAGTTTTACAAAGCTTGGCTAACCTGTTTCATCAGCTGATTGTTTCAAGATTTATCTATCTTTCCTTTTCAAAACCATTGTAGACTATGAGTGTACTATGTATGAAAAGCAGATGATGGAATGTGAAAATCAGTTGCCGATTTTAATGTCTTCCATAAAGCAATCAACACTAATTTCAGCACTGACTGGAAGCTCCTATCATTGTAATTAGCAGAAGGGAAGTTTGAACGCTGCTTGCATTAATTTCCTTGGGTTATGATCACATCACAGTCATCGCTGTGAGTTTTCAAGACAGCAGTCCGGTCTGTACTGTGCGCTTATGGAAAATAGGGATAAGATGTCGAAACCACCACCACTACTACTCCCACCACACCCATCAGTGTTTCATGGTAGAGGCCACATGGAGGTCTGCATCAATGGTGCTGAGGTAGAGATGGCCAAAAGCATCATGTTCCTGGGACTGACAATCACCAACAATCTGTCCTGGTCCACCTATGTCAGTGCGATGCTCAAGAAAGCACAACAACATTTCTACTTCCTCAGGTGGCTAAGGAAATTCAGCATATCCACAGGGGCTCTTACTAATTTTTATAGTAGCACCATAGAATACATCCTATCTGGAATGAATCACAGCGTGGTATGGCAAATGCTCTTCCCAACAGTGCAAGAAATACAGCCCAGTCCATCACACAAACCAGCCGTCAATCCACTGACTCCATCTGTACTTCCTGCTGCCTTGGGAAGGCAACCAACCTAACCAAAGACCCCTCCTATCCCAGTTATACATTCTTCCATCCTCTTCTGTCAGGCAGAAGATATAAAAGTTTGAATACACACACAAATAGATTCAAGAAAACTTCTTCCCCGCTGTTGTCAAATTTTTGAATGAACCTCTCAAACGTTAATTCTGAACTCTCTCTCTTTCTCTGCACCTTCCCTGCAGCTGTAAGACTATATTCTGCACTCTACTCTGCTATCCTGATGTACTTTGTATGGTATGATTTGCCTGTATTGCACACAAAACAATACTTTTCATTGTATCTTAGTACATCAACAACAATAAATCAAACAATCAATAACTGCAGTAAGATAGGAAGTACATTGACACAGATTGCATTCCAATCCCAAATATCCTCCTTTTCATTCAAAATAATAATTTTTAAAAATGCATTATTATAATGTACAATGTGCTCTGCATAAAAGATGTACTGCTGCAGCTTACAAATCCTCCTGCAACAACTGCTCCAATCCTGCAATTTCTATGCAAATAATAAATCAGAAGTATGGAACAGTTCCAGCTGAAGGTGGCCATTCGGCCTTTCGTGTCTCAACCAGCTCTGCAAATGAGCAATTTACCTTAGTGCCATTCTCGCGCCTTCTTCCCTTAATCCTGCATATCCTTCCTTTTCAGATAACAGTCTAATTCCCTTATTGAATGACTCAATTGGAGCTAAAAATCACACAACACCAGGTTATAGTCCAACAGGTTTATTTGGAAGCACTAACTTTTGAAGCGATGCTCCTTCATCAGGCGATTGGCCTGATTGGCCTGATAATATGTTGGACTATAACCTGGCGTTGTGCGATTTTTAACTATGTACACCCCAGTCCAACACCGGCATCTCCAAATAAATTGAAGCTGTGTTTTATCATGCTCCCTAGCAATGCACTCAGAGCCTAACTACTCGCTGGTAAAGGTCTTTCTTCATTTTTGCTTCTTTCACCAATTGTCCTTTCACACGTTTCTTCCTGTCTGTTCTGTCCAGACCTCTTGTGGGTTTGAATGAGCCAATCATATCTCTCCTTCTGCAAGGAGAACAGTTGTAACCTCTCCAGCCTATCTTCATAGCTGAGGGTCCTCAGCAAAGGAACCACTCTGGTGAGATTTTTCTGCACACTTTCTAATGTCTTCATATCCTTCCCAAAATACATGGGATCATTTGCAGTGGCAAATTCCCCTCCAAGCTACACACCATCCAGAATTGGAATTATATCACTATTCCTTCACCTCATCTGGAATAAAATCCTGGTTTGCCAAGCCAGTAGTGGGTGTATCTGCTGCAGTTCAAGAAGCGATCGCACCAGCAGCTTTACTGTGGGCAGTTAAGGATGGGCAGCAAATTCTGAACTTGCCAACCCTGCTCACATTTCACTAAAGAGAACAGGCAATTACTGTCAGCAAATGTAGGTTTCACTGTAAGTCAAACTCCCTGCTCACCAATAAGAACTGATCTCTGGCTTTAATAAATATTTGGCTTGAGCTACCAAATCAGATCACCTTACCTCACTGACAGAAGCCTTCAGGTCCACCCCAGAAATATGCTTGATGCATTATATATAATTTAATCCCTACATTTGAATGTATAGCGTATGCAGTAAATTTTGGCAAAATACGATCCACACACTAGAAAATTGTGGAAAAGAAAAATTTCACACCTTGTTTAATTTGTGATTGATTTGCATCACAGGTGAGATTTTAGGAAACATGAATACCCATTGTTTGCAGCAGTGCTGGTGCAAAGAAAATTCTGTTTACAGCTCAATGGAAAGGAGTCGTGGCCAATGAGATTCCTGGAGCTATGCAACAACATGCTTACTTTCTATAGTGACAGGACATGAAATTTCTACATCTTCACCAGACAGTAAACAAAATCTGCAAAAACTATCCAGGAGGCAGTGGCAGAGAAATTACTCTTCCAAATGCAATTAAATTATTACAAGTCTTTTTTTAAAATTGGCTCCTTTATTTCGAGCGAAGGAAGAAGAGCATATACAATAAAACTAAAGAAGCCTATTTTTTAATCAACTCATTATTAAACTCTAATGCTAACAGTAGGACAGTTCTTCACAGTGTACGAATTGTACTGGAATGGTTGTAATTCACAAATTTGGAAAATAATTTCACTGCATCCTTGCAAAATGAATAAGGCACAGGATTCCAGGAGCCTAATTTATTAATGCTGCAGTTAAAGAGATTATTCATAATGAGTTTACAGACTGTTTTATTTTAGCTTGCCCTTATTAAATTTGCAGTTTATACATGATCTCTATCATGTAATTTTGCCAGTTGAATTATATTTTAGTGAGTAACTGTATGATCACTGTGGATGAATGGCATTAGTTTAGACGAGAGCGTAGAAATATTTTTTATTCACATTTTTAAAAATCTGTCACATGTCTTGGAAAGTAACACCCAAACGGTTAGTCTGTCTTTCTCTTCCACATGTGGATCAATGTGCTATGAATTTTCTGTTTTGATTTATTTGCCTTCTCTTCAGAACAAGATTAAAACCTGTTGCTAAATGTGCAGGCAATCATAGTGTCGGATGTCATTCAGCACCCTCCCAGAGTCTCCACAGGCAAGATAAAGCTCCCTTAATTTGTACAAGCTGCTAAATGCTGCACAGTGTCATCAAATCAGACTGCTGATATTTCAGTAATAGTATAGTATAATATTAAAATTCATTAAAAATAAAAAGGTGAAGACTGCTAAATTACGATGGCTTGAAATTGAGTATTCAGTAAAGGGAAGTCATGGTCAAAATTGAAATAATTCCACAGAGGCTGGTAGCTCATCACCAAGTGCCCCTGAAGAGTCCTTGACCCAGCTCTCAGGATGAACAGAACCTCTGAAACACGTGTTCTTATCTGTCAGCCAGGGCTCCCTGATTGAACCAGATTAACAGCCCCAATCAGGGAACACATATTCAATGTGTTCCACCCATTACAATCACTGCAAAAATAATAGTTTTTGTGAGGAATATGTTTGAGTGTCATTGATATCAGGCAGAAACATAAACCTTAAATATTGAATGGTTTCTTTAATATAGCTTTGATCTATAAATACTGCGGAAAGGTAGCTTAGTTATGCTCAGTTGTTTTGCTCCACTTGTTGTTAAGTGAAAACGCTGAGAAAATACAGACAACATCTTGACAAATTAGGTCAATGTTTGCCGAGGGACATAATATTTACAAAAGCTGCCATTAAACTATAGCATTATACAGGGGAGGATGCTTAAACCTCCAAGACCCATTTTTCCTTATGTTGTTAGATGGGGCAGGGTTTGTGAGACCAGAAGTCTGTCAGAGGAAAGCATAGCCCCTTTAATTTGTTGAAAACTCGACTGTGGACATTCTGTCTTGCTGCTCATGACCCTAAGGTTTTACCTGGTGAACCCATTTGAAGTCTTGATTTTCACTTTGGGAATCCCTACCAGAGATAATTTTATAAATATTACAAAGTTTCCTCTCAAAACCATATCTGTGGTGGGATTTCATGAAAGCTGCAGAGAGTAGTGAATCCAAAATTGAACGAGGTAGGTCCTTGTCACGGATTAAGCAATAAAAATCTAATGTTACTGCTCTCCTCCTTCCTCATCATCTTATATATCTCCTTCACCTTCAAAGATTTACTCGGTAAGGACCCACACTGATCAGCTCAAAACTCAGATTCTAGGATCATTGCCAAAATGCCACAGTAATCTATTAATCCTATTTGATTTAGCTGGAGCCTGGTGATAAAACGATAGTGTACCAACAAACACTACTGGCCAATCCTCACCACCGACCTAATCTTACAGATTCCAATCATACCTTGAGACAGACTAGTCCCTTCAGAACTTTGGTGTTAGTTGCCAAAATATCAGAGAATGACTGATGTTTTTAACCAAACTTGGTTTAGCTGCTGCAAATAATTTTATATTTTTCTATATTCACAGAAATATTCTTCTTAATCTAATAGAAATTGAGACATTAAATTGCAATTAAAACTCAGAGTCATGTACACAGATTAAATCATATCAAACAGATAAAAATGTCCTAATGAACAGATACCAATATTTCTCAACATTTTGTTACATTGCAGTAGTCCCTAAGAATTATCTGGTAAAGCACTTTGGGTGGCTTGAGATTGAGAGAGAAAATAAATGAATACAACTTACTGCTTTATTTCTGCTTACAAAAGACAATTTCATGACTTCACGCTGTACCATAATTTCACAATTCACATATCTCTGTGGGGTTCCATCCTTGGTCCCTTTCACCACTTATGGCCTCTCAAAATTCTTTAGTTTCTGAATAAGCTTCGAAGCATGGGCAGGGAAAATATTCTCCCTGACTCTGCTATTCCAACACAAATACAGAAGATTGACCTGTGGCAGGGAAATTGGGATTAATTCCATCACACCTGCCAACAAAATAAAATGGGTTAATCCCTTATAAGAATGAGATGAGTTTAGTGTTAAAAGTATATACGTTAGGTAGCTGACAGGTGCCTTGTCAAAAATGCCCTGTAAATGCTAATATGTTCATGAAGATGGGTTTTACATTCGTTGCACATTTTCAGGAAAGCAGCAATCGCCTGAACCTTTGGTTTTGTGCTGAGGATTATTGCTATGTGGCAGACTGAATGAGCTACAGAGCTGTTGTTGATAAGGACTCAAAAGCATTCTAGAGAACAGCACAAAGTTAAATGTCTCTTTCAATTTTGCAATGATATATTTTCACTTTACCATTCAGTTAAATTATTAACCAGACAGAATCTATTGGATTAAAAAGACTAGTGTCTGAGCATAGTTTTCTTCCTCAAGTGCGCTCACTGAAGATCAGAAGTAAATGGACTGATGTAATGAGACCTAATTTGGTGCATAATAGAATCACTGGTGTCCATCACTATGAAGAGATAGTGCACACCCAGGGACTTGACATTGGGCACCTCTGAAAATGTATTCAGCAGCAGCCTTTAGCATCTTGTTAGTTTTCAGAGAACGCAAGTTAAAAAGAAAGCTGCGATCTTTTAATATTTAGCAAAAAAAAAGTAAATAACACAAGGGCCACATATAGAGAATGCTAAAGTTTGAGAGTTGACTGGAATCGTGACAGGGAATTAAAGGCCAAGAGAATACTGAGGATTCTGCACTTCAATAAGATGCTGCTTTTCCCTTTGATTCCCCTCCGTCTGTTTCATATCTTAGATCTTGAGTCCAACTGTCCCAGCACAGAGCTTTGAACAGTGTGAATAGCTCTTGGAAATTTGGACAGACAAATGCTTGATAGGTGGTCCCACTAGGCATTGCTCAACAGAAGGACACTGAAGATGAAAATTTATGCTAACTGTTCTTTCTGCTGCTGCTCTCTGTCTTTTTTATCTTCTCATTTTCTTCTCTGTTGCTAATTCCACTTTCTGAGTGATGATTAGCAAGTGTGTTACATCTTTTCCTTTAGGCAGATTCTTCCTGGGCACCAACCAATGAGGACATTGGTGAGAAAGTTGGGAAAATGTTGTGAAACATCGGAAAGATGTTGTGAAACTTGAAAGGGTTCAGAAAAGATTTACAAGAATGTTGCCAGGGTTGGAGGATTTGAACTATAGGGAGAGGCTGAACAGGCTGGGTACCTGTTTTCCCTGGAGCATCGGAGGCTGAGGGGTGACCTTATAGAGGTTTACAAAATTATGAGGGGCATGGATAGGATAAATAGACAAAGTCTTTTCCCTGGGATCAGGGAGTCCAGATCTAGAGGGTCTAGGTTTAGGGTGAGAGGGGAAAGATATAAAAGAGACCTAAGGGGCAACTGTTTTCATGCAGAGGGTGGTACATGCATGGAATGAGCTGCCAGAGGAAGTGGTGGAGGCTGGTACAAATGCAACATTTAAGAGGCATTTGGATGGGTATATGAATAGGAAGGGTTTGGAGGGATATGGGCCGGGTGCTGGCAGGTGGGACTAGATTGGGTTGGGATATCTGGTTGGCATGGACAGGTTGGACCAAAGGGTCTGTTTCCATGCTGTACATCTCTGTGACTCTAAATTATATGAGATCAGCAATGAGGAAATTCTCAAAATTAAGAACAAAAAGTCCCATTTTTTCAACCGATTGTGGAACAGTGAGACAAGATTGTCACTTTTGAAGGAAAGGGGTCTACTTACATGCGTTGGCATGAACTGACAAATCATTATTAGTTAAGTTCACTTCATTTATATGAAGTTTCCCATTCTCCCACCTGGCAGGTAGGAACACGCCTTCAAAAGTTCCCAAATGAAAGTCAGAGCCCATTACCTGGTGCCCACAGCTTGCTACTCCACTTCCATAGCTCTATCGTGTACACCAGTCACCAATGTCTTTGCATTCTTCATCTATGTACGTTGGCATCTGACATGTACCAGCTTCACTGTAGATGCATGACACATCTCCGCTCCACTTGCAATACAGAACATTGTGCAGCATCTTGGTGTACACCAGCATCTTTAGAATAATGCTGCAAGGACACTTCGCACACATGGGCAGGCACTCACTTCTTGGATTGGATCAGACCAGACTTCAAGGATCCTTTGTTTGCTCTCTTAGCATTCAGTCAAGGTGTGCCCCCACAGAGCCAGGAAACTTGTCATGATTGCCAAAGTTCAAAATCCAACAGGTTTATTTGTAAGTACAAGCTTTTGGAGCCCTGCTCCTTCGTCAGGTAGCTAGTGGGGCAGGATACATAGGACATAGAATTTATATGTAAAAGATCAAAGTGTTATTCAACTGATGCAATGTATTAGACCAACCTAGGTTGCTGTTAAGTCTTTAATCAGTTAGAATGGGGATGCATTCCCTTTCTAACTGATTGATTGATATGTAAATCCCAGAACTTCTTTCAAGTCACTGCCTTGAGATAACTTAAGGTTTTATCAGTATATAAAAAAACAGTAGCAGCTTAGCTCAACAATGCATAAAAGGTGTGAGGTTAGAAACTGTCTGTGTCTCAACCTGGGATCAGCTGGTTGTCAGTAGAGATCAGTCCGGGGATAGACATGCTGTTTTAAGGCACGATATCGCATCAATCTCACACCATCACCATGTGCCAGCGACATATATATAGCAAAACCAGTTTGTGTCCTTCCCGCAAACGGCTATGCCTCACAGTCAAAGGAAGGCACCCTTCAGACAGGTGGCCAGGCACAAGATCTCAAAAGCAACCTCTGATGTCAATTCAGGGATGTGTGTGCGGTCAGTCATCTGCTTGGAGAATTTGATGTCTGGAACTCTGTCCTCTCTGATACTGGCAGAGGGCCATGGTCAGTTCTCTGGGTCCAGCAAGTCACAGGAAGTCAGTTGGGGAATGGCTCACTGATCAGTCAGGGGTCTGACCTGGACAACACATTCCACCCTGACCTTAAATTTACCTGGACCATCTCTGACACCTCTCTCCCCTTCCTGGACCTCTCCATTTCCATTAATGAAGACCGACTTGACACTGACATTTTTTACAAACCCACCGACTCCCACAACTACCCGGATTACACCTCTTCCCACCCTACCTCTTGCAAAAATGCCATCCCGTATTCCCAATTCCTCCGCCTCCGCCGTATCTGCTCCCAGGAGGACCAGTTCCACCACAGAACACACCAGATGGCCTCCTTCTTTAGAGACCGCAATTTCCCTTCCCACGTGGTTAAAGATGCCTCCAATGCATCTCGTCCATATCCTGCACCTCCGCCCTCAGACCCCACCCCTCCAACTAACAAGGACAGAACGCCCCTGGTGCTCACCTTCCACCCTACCAACCTTCGCATAAACCAAATCATCCACCGACATTTTCGCCACCTCCAAAAAGACCCCACCACCAGGGATATATTTCCCTCCCCACTCCTTCCCACCTTCCACAAAGACCGTTCCCTCCGTGACTACCTGGTCAGGTCCACGCCCCCCTACAAACCACCCTCCCATCCTGGCACCTTCCCCTGCCACTGCAGGAACTGCAAAATCTGCGCCCACACCTCCTCCCTCACCTCCATCCAAGGCCCTAAAGGAGCCTTCCACATCCATCAAAGTTTTACCTGCACATCCACTAATATCATTTATTGTATCCGTTGCTCCCGATGCGGTCTCCTCCACATTGGGGAGACTGGGCACCTCCTAGCAGAGTGCTTTAGGGAACATTTCCGGGACACCCGCACCAATCAACCACACCGCCCTGTGGCCCAACATTTCAACTCCCCCTCCCACTCTGCCGAGGACATGGAGGTCCTGGGCCTCCTTCACCGCCGCTCCCTCACCACCAGACGCCTGGAGGAAGAACGCCTCATCTTCCGCCTCGGAACACTTCAACCCCAGGGCATCAATGTGGACTTCAACAGTTTCCTCATTTCCCCTTCCCCCACCTCACCCTCGTTCCAAACTTCCAGCTCAGCACTGTCCCCATGACTTGTCCTACCTGCCTATCTTCTTTTCCACCTATCCACTCCACCCTCCCCCCGCCCCCGACCTATCACCTTCATCCCCTCCCCCACTCACCTAATGTACTCTATGCTACTTTCTCCCCACCCCCACCCTCCTCTAGCTTATCTCTCCACGCTTCAGGCTCACTGCCTTTTTGAGGGGCTTTTGCCAGAAATGTCGATTTCGAAGCTCCTTGGATGCTGCCTGAACTGCTGTGCTCTTCCAGCACCACTAATCCAGAATCAGTCACAGCTGTCTATCCAAGTCGGCCAATGAGTGGGCACGGTCAGTCCTGGGGTGTGGGGGTGGAGGTCCATTCTCTAAAATTCAATGGGATGTTATCAAAGACCACAGGTATGGGAGTGAAACTGGGGAACTGAATTGTGGGGAATTGGAGGCAGAATGGCGAATGCAGAGTGAATGTGAAGTGAGCAGCTCAGTGTATAATGGAAGGGGTGATAGTGTGTAGGAGGAACAGGTATGGTGCAGAAGGTGGATAATCCAGAGTCAGCAGTACCCTGACTATGTCTGGCATGATGACTCGACATGCCTGGGGTTTAGGAGGGAAAGCAAGGAGATGACCAGTGAAATGACCAGGTTGGATGTGAACATGGAGAAAATCATAGTCAATGGGATTAATGGGGGAGGAATGACCAAGAAGAAAATGTTTGCTTGTGGATCAAGAGGCTGAGGCTGTCATATCATTGTGTGAAGAGTAACTGCTGTTTCCACTTATCACAATGCAGATAGCAAATGGGCAATGGAGGTGAAAATGGCTGCATGGAGTACATTTTTCATTCTGTGAGAGTCATGATGTGAGGACCTTCAGGTGGCAATAGCATTAATCAGACAGCTGGACAGTAAAGGCTCCTGACAGCACTGAACGCTGTGTGTGAACCTTAGGCATTAGGCTCCTGTATGCAGCCTGGATCCTGGACCCAAGGTACTCTAATCACATCACGCAACTTCACTAATCATTCCCACTAATGGCTCCGATGCTCTAGTGTATTGCAGCCTGGAAAGATTCACCTTCGTTGCCAAAGTAGCAATCGCCTTCCAAAGTTGCAAACCTTGCACAAAGAGTGGGAGCTGCTCCCTTCACACCTTGAATTATAAAATCTCATGTAGTGTATCTTCAATATTGTACTTGTAACCTAACAGACACAGAGTCAATGAAAATCAACCTTTACAGTGATGTTTGACCATGTTACCTGGATGCTCTCAGGTGTTTTTCTGCCTTTCCCTCCCAATCTATCTCGGTGCAGTCCCCTGATTCTATAGCATTTAAAGCGGGGGCCTACCTCACCGTGGAACCTGTTGGCCAGTGAACTGCTGTTCACTATAATCTACACAGGGACTACAGTTCTCTATAATATACACCGGTACTGCTGTTTTCTTCAAAAATTTGATTGGGCAACTCTGGGGTCACTTGAGTGTATCCTGCCCAGAAGCAGGCTCATCCTCCTCAGCTCGCATTCCCATAGAGCTGAGGTGGCTGCAGGGTGAAGTGGCCTGAGACGAGATGTGTGGAGGGCCTGTATGGAGCTCCTCCTCCAGTTGGTTGCCTTTTGGACTAGCCTGCTGAGAACCAATGGCCAGAGCAATAGAGGTCTGTGTACATATCCAATAGGAGCCAACAACCTGCCCCTAGAGGCAGCAGACACTGGTATATCAAGGTAACATGATGCAAACAGTGTTGATGGAACTCCTGCAACCCTTTGAGTCAGTCTGCCTACTGTCTTCATTCGCCTGCTTTCTCATTTGAATGGGTTGACACGCTGGGGCCCTCTCCTCCCTTGGGCTGAACAAATATATGGTCTCTGAGGCTCTGAACCTGGGGCGTTCCTTCTGAGAACTGCTGGAGATGTGCCAATGAGCACCCAATTGTAATACAGCAAAAAACATCTACCGAGGTGTCAGGAGCTGAGCTGGTGGAGGGTGCAGCAGACAACTCAATCAGTCTTGTGGTACAGTGGTAATGCCCCGTCTCTGGTCCAGAAGGCCTGGGTTCAAGTCCTACTGGCGTCAGAGGTGTGTTACAACGTTTCTGAGCAGGTTAGTTAGAAGATACCTGGACAATGAGCAATCTGTTGGTTCTTCTTCAGATGTGATGCAGGAGATGTCTTCTGGGGCTGCTGTCTGACTCTGTCACCATGCAAATACCTTCAGGAGGCCAAAGACAGAAAGCCTTATGAAGAGGAGATAGAAGATTATGTACATTCATATTTGTAGCAATGGGACAGTGGCACAGCAATGCATCTTATTTGGTTGCCAGGATGTGGAGGTTTCAGCATCACCATAGGAACTGTTGAGGTCCTCTTTTGGCAGGGTCAAACTCTACTCCTTGTAGAACCCCACCAACCATCCTGAAACCTGAAATTCTGAAGAAGAGTCATCGTGAACTTGAAATATTAACTCAGTTTCTCCACAAATGCTGCTAGACTTATTGCGATTCTCCAGCATTTTCTGTCAGATTATAACAGGTTTCCAACATCCACAGTATTTTACCTCCTATTAGTACACAGTTCCATGGTAGTCCTCAGGTAACTCAGTTAGATGATATGCTGTGAAATGATTATGATTAAGGTATGAAAACATGTGTTTATGATTTTGCCTCAAATAAATTTGTTTCACATTATTTGCATTTTTGTGAGGTTTAAGAGGTTCAATCACCTACCAATGTTCATACTGTTCAAACCCTCACTGATTTTTCATGACTTTATTTTTGCTCTTTCATCAATTTTGCATTAGGACCTGAAAATGATTGATGGACCTTGAGACAGCTCATGTTAAAAGAAATGGAACATAGAAAATAAGCTTTGTTGTTTGTGCGCTGAGGCCTGGAGGCTAATTACAGATTAAACCTTAATTAAGGAGAGTCTAACAGACACATAACTCCCAAGAAGAGCAGCCATGGCTATTAACAAGGTCAGTTTCTTGGAATTAGTTCCAGCAAGTCTGGAAGATACCCTATATCAAGCAGATGGCAGCTATTGAATGGTAAATGAGGCCTCAGATGGAGTAGGAGAAAGTGAGGTCTGCAGATGCTGGAGATCAGAGCTGAAAATGTGTTGCTGGAAAAGCGCAGCAGGTCAGGCAGCATCCAGGGAACAGGAGAATCGACGTTTCGGGCATAAGCCCTTCTTCAGGAAACAGGAGAATCGACGTTTCGGGCATAAGCCCTTCTTCAGGAAGGTCTTATGCCCGAAGAAGAAGGGCTTATGCCCGAAACGTCGATTCTCCTGTTCCCTGGATACTGCCTGACCTGCTGCGCTTTTCCAGCAACACATTTTCAGCTCAGATGGAGTAGGCCAGTCTATTGGAACAGAACCAGAGTTTGAGTAATCTGTTAATTTTTTTTATTAATTGCTTAACTGTATTTCTTTGTCTGTCTGTCTTTTGTGTGAATGAGGCTGAACACAAATGTTTTAGGTTTAAACCATAGATGTTAATCAGGTAGCTGTGTTGTTTAATTTTCTCTCTGTGTAATTAGTAAATTGTTAACTCTTTTGTTTAAGATATTAAAGCTGTGACTGGAAATTAATTATTCTAGACAAAATCTGGGATTGGTTATTCAAAGATCTGGCTAGGAACCATTGAAGTGACTATTTTGGGATCTTTGATGGTTTAGTTTTACTGTGCTTCGAACATCGTGGTAGAAAGGCTGCTTCAGTTCAGCTGTCCAACTTAGACCTGATATAATATACAGCATCAGCATCTGAAGCAACATAAAGCCAGTATGCTGAAAGAGAAACAGAAATTGCTAGAGAAACTCAGCAAGACTGGCAGAATTTGTAAAGAGAAAACAGAGTTAGCATTTCAAATTCCATGACCCATCTTTTGAACTCAGTATCCCGAGAGTCCTTGGTGACATTGCCAATGGGGTTTTGAAGGATGATAGCTAACAAATTGTCATAGCTCCCATGAAATGTTCAGTGTCTCTTAGATACTATTACATTGGAATGTTGTAGCCTGCAGCACAGTAGTTAATTAATACTTTAATTACTTTGCGTAAATCATCAAAGTTACAAAAAGAAATCTGCATTGTACACAGATCTTCTTAACACAAGGGCAAGAATTTCCTTGGGATTTCTCTTTCTACATCACCATAAATTCGGTGGATACTTTACAGAAATCTTGTTAACATCTATAAGCAGAGTTTCAGCTGATGTTATAGTGACAGAGAGGATGCAGCCCCAAGACCTCTTGTTTTGCTTTAGCTTTAATCAACTAAGCAGAGGTACTGCTATTGACCCAGTGGCTGTGAATAGCAAAGACGAGAACATGGAACATGCAGTACCTCCTGAGACTAAATAGTTCACTTTGAAGTCAATTTCATTTGAGATTGTCATAATTGTGTTTGACTGAGACAAGGTAATGAGGTCAGTACTTGTGTGCAATGAAATCAGACAGGTGTTGGTTAAGCTACCAGCACCAAAGGCAGCCCCTTGGAAAAGCTCGCTGAAGGAAAGGGGGAAGAATCCATTATTTAAAAGCAGTCTGTGCACTGTTTGACAATTTTCCAGGCGTGACTCTGTGAATTCAACAGCAGCTCCCCTCACATTCTCTAAGAGGGCGAGGTAGAGGTGGCATTAGTGCAAATAAACAGAAGAAAATATGTATTCTTTACCCCAACAGAGTCATAGAGTCATACAGCACCAAAACAGAATCTTTGGATCAATCAGTCCATGGTGACCAGGTTTCCTAAACTAATCCCATTTGTCTCTGTTTTGCCCATATCCCTCTAAACCTTTCCAATTCCTGTACCTGTCCAAATGTCTTTTAAATGTTATAATTGTACCTGTTCCTACCACTTCTTCTGGTAGTCCATACATATATCATCTTCTGTGAAAACGTTGCCCCTCAGGTCCCTTTGAAATCTTTCCTCTCTCACCTTAAACCTATGCCCTCTAGTTTTAGACTTTGCTAACCTGGGGAAAAAAATCCTTTGTTATTTACTTTATCTATGCCACTCATGATTTTATAAACCTCTACAAGGTCACTCCTACGTTACAGAGGAACAAAAAACAGCGTATCTGGCCTCTCTTCGTAACTCAAACCCTCTCATCCCAGCGACATCCTTATAAACTTTCTCCGCACCCTTTCTAGTTTAATAACATCCTTCCTATCACAGGGTGACCAGAATTGTACACAATATTCTAAAAGTGGCCTCATCAATGTCCTCTACAGCTGCAAAATGTCATTCCAGCTCCTATACTCAATACTCTGACCAATGAAAGCAAGTGTGTCAAACATGTTCTTCAGCACTGTCTCCCTATGATGCCACTTTAAAGGAACTGAGAACATGCACTGTTAGGTCCTTCTGTTCAAAAACATTTCCAAAGCCATACCATTAACTGTGTAAGTCCTTCCCTGGTTTATTTTTTTTTAGATTAGATTAGATTACATTACAATGTGGAAACAGGCCCTTCGGCCCAACAAGTCCACACCGACCCGCCGAAGTGCAACCCACCCATACCCCTACATTTACCCCTTACCTAACACTACGGGCAATTTAGCATGGCCAATTCACCTGACCTGCACATCTTTGGATTGTGGGAGGAAACCGGAGCACCCGGAGGAAACCCACGCAGACACGGGGAGAATGTGCAAACTTCAGACAGTCAGTCGCCTGAGGCAACTGACCAAAATGCAACACCTAGCATTTGTATCAATTAAATTTCACCTGTCACTTCTCACAGCATTGGCCCATCTGATCAAAATCTCATTCTCCTCTTCGATAATCTTCCTCACTGTCCACTACACCAACAACTCTGGTGTCATCTACAGACGTACTAACCATATCGCCTAAATTCTCATCCAGTGACACAACGGTGGACCCAGCACCGATCCTTGTGACAGTCTGAATAACAACCCTTGTGGGCGGCACGGTGGCACAGTGGTTAGCACTGCTGCCTCACAGCGCCAGAGAACCGGGTTCAATTCCCGCCTCAGGCAACTGACTATCTGAAGTTTGCACATTCTCCCCGTGTCTGCGTGGGTTTCCTCCGGGTGCTCCGGTTTCCTCCCACAGTCCAAAAATGTACAGGTCAGGTGAATTGGCCATGCTAAATTGCCCGTAGTGTTAGGTGCAGGGGTAAATGTAGGGGAATGGGTCTGGGTGGGTTGCGCTTCGGCGGGTCGGTGTGGACTTGTTGGGCCGAAGGGCCTGTTTCCACACTGTAAAGTAATCTAATCTAATCTAATCTAATCTACTGCCACCCTCTGTCTTCTACCACTCAGCCAATTTTGTATCCAATTGTCTTTCTCTCCCTGAATCCTATGTGATCTAACTTTGATGAGTAACAGATGTCCAGATCAGTTTGGCAGCAATGCTGGATCAAGAATGCAGAGCAAGCAAACGCCATTAGCACTGATTCTAAAGAGCAATCTGTTGTAAAAAGAAAATATTAATGGCCCACTGGGGTGATTAAGGTAAACCTCACCTTCACCTCTTTCTTAATTTCTCAAAAATACTGCCTCATCCTAATTTAACCCAGGCATTCCAACAGAATAAACCCCTGACATTTATAGACTATTTCAAGGCGATGGCAATGGTAGTTTAATGGTAATATTGTTGGTCTAATAAAACAGAGGCTTGACATAATTCTTTGTAAATCATGCAATCAAATCACAACAAGGCAATTAATTAGTAACATCTGGAATAAAAGATAAATGATAATTATGGTGATTACAAAGCCATTGAAATGTTAAGAAAAGCTGTCTGGTTCAATAAGGTTTCTCTGAAAAGGAAGTTTGCTCTCTGCATTCTGATAGCCTTCATGAGACTCCCAGACCCACAGCATTGTGGGTGACTTAACTGACCAGTGAAGTGCTCAAGCAATTGTATCAAATCACTTCAGAAAGTCGAATAGAAATGAAACTGATGGGCCAGCTGGTCTCAGACAAGGGAAAATGCCTAATGCACTCCTTGTCTGGGCAACTATGTTAAATCATCTTTGTGAACTGATGTTTTGTCTCTAAACTGGGAACGCTGTCCCACACAGGCAAGAAAATGTTGGTCATAGTCAGGGTCACAGATTCATAGCTTTTTAATTCATTCATAGCTTGAGGGTCTCACTGGCTAGACCAGCATTTACTGTTCATCCTAGTTTAGAGTCAACCACATTGCTGTGGTCCTGGAGTCACATGTAAGCCAGAGCAGGTTTATTTGCAGATTCCTTCCTTAAAGGACATTAATGAACCAGATGTGTTTTCCCTGACAATTCACAGTGGATTGCTGGGGCAGGATTTGAACCCAGATTCCCAGAACATTTCCTGGGTCTCTGGATTAATAATCCAGCGAAAAAAACCACTAGGTCATTGCCTCTCCTAACTTGCAGTCAGTATTTGAGACATCACCATCACTATCAATGTTGAGATGTTTGGAACCATCTTCAGTCAGACGTAGGAGGTAAACTATAGATTTCAGTTTCCTCTTCATGTCCCCAATATCACAAATGCTATCTTGTAGGATTACGGTGGCACAGTGGTTAGGCTACCTTACCTAGTTTGATTCCAGCCTTGGATGACTCTCTGTGTGGAGTTTGCACGCTCTTCCCTTGTCTGTGTGGGTTTCCGCTGGGTGCTCCAAATTCCTCTCACAGTCCAATAAATATATAAAAGGGAGATGGATTGGCCATTCTAAATTGGCCAAATGTGCAGCAATTAGCCATTGTAAATGTGGAGATTTGGTGGAATGCCCCTCTTCGGAGGGGTGGTGCGGACTTGATGGGCTGAATGGCCTCTTTTCGCACTTTAGGGATTCTAAGTTCCCAGACAATTTAATTCAATCCAATAGTATTAAGAAACAGCTGAAGGCAACAACAGCTTTGGGCCCTGCAAACATCCTGACAATAGATCCTTAGACTTCTATTCCAGAACTGACCATTTGCCTTGACAAACCTTTCCAGTACTTGACAATTTGGAAAACTGCCCAGGTATGACCCAGCTGAAGAAAGCAAGACTAATCATATCCCATCGCCTACTATCAATTGTCAGAAACCGATGGAGTCCACCGTCACCAGTGGATAGCAATAACCTGTTCAGCTCCGGTCATTTTGGGTTATAGCTGGGTCACTCAGCTGAGACTTTATGACAACTTTGGAGCAGACATGGGCAATGGGGCTGAACTCAAAAGGTGAGGTGAGAGTGACTGCATTTGACATCATGGCTGGATTTGACTGAGTATAGTGTAATGGAGGTCAGCATGACTGGGGTCAAAGCAATCCGTGGAAAAGTCTCCACAGGTTGGACTCGACAAAGGACAGTGTTTGTTGTTGCTGCAAGTCGACGATCTCAGTCCTAGGACAACACTGCAGTGTTCTTCAGGGTCTTTTCCTAGTCCCCAACCATCATCAGCTGCTTCATCAATGACCTTCCCTCCATCATAAGGTCAGAACTGGGTATAGGCACTGAAGTTTGTAGCACTTATCATTCCTCAGATATTGACGCAATTCATTCCTGCTTAGAGACCCAGAAAACATTTAGGATTCAGGTAATAAGAGACAATTGGGATTCACTCCACACCAGGCGAAGACCTTTTGCAACAAGAAGCAATCTAACCATTTCTCCATGACTTCCAAAATCATTATTATATTTTGATCCCCGATTATCAATATCCCGGGGTTACCATTAACCAGAAACTGAACTGAACAAGCCAAATAAATTTTGTGACAGTAAAAACAGGTCAGAAATGTGAAATGCTGGGGTGAATAACTCATCATCTGACTCCAAATAGACTGTCCCTATGTACCAGGAATAAGCCTGGATTGTGATGGAATATTCTCCATTTACTGAAAAACTCCCATAACCAATTAAACCCAACCCATCGATTGCCAACTAGATCCAGGAATGACACTAATAACATGGGCAGAAGTTAAAAAGGTGTACAGGCAGAAGGGTGGTAAAGGCAGAAACCTGACAACATTTTAGAAGGTCTCTCTGTAATAGAAAAGGTATTATTAAGCTGGAAAGGGTTCCGAAAAGATCTACCAGGATGTTGCCAGGAACAGAGGCTGGATAGGCTGGGACCATTTTCACTGGAGCATAAGAAGTTGAGAGGCGACCTTATAGAAGCTTACAAAATAATGAGGGGTATAGGTAGAATTAATGCTAGTTGCCTTTTTCCTAGGATGGGGAGTTTCAAAATGAGGGGGGCACATTTTTAATGTGAGAGGAATTTTAAAAAGACATGAGGGGACAATTGTTTTATGCAGAGGGTCGTTTGTGTGTGGAATGAACTTCCTGAGGAAGCAATCATGTGGGGACAATTACAATATTTAAACGACTTTTGGATGAGTACACAAATAGGAAAGGTTTGGAAGGATATGGGCCAGGAGCAGGCAGATGGGACTAGTTTAGTTTGGGATTATGTTCAGCATGGATTGTTTGGACCGAAGGGTCTGTTTCTGTGTTGTCTGACTCTATAACTCTGTCTGCACTTTCAATGCCACAGAATCCAAGGTTATGGGCCAAGAACTGGAAATTGGGATTGGAATGGTTAGATGCTTGTTTTTGACTTGATGGACCAAAGGGCCTTTTTTTTTCCGGTGCTATAGACCTCTACGACTCTATGACAGGTGCACTAAGCCTTCACTTGTTTTTCTTTCAAGCAGATGCTATCTATATTTAAATTCCCAATTTTATGTTCCATGCAATTTAATATCATTAATCCCCAAAATGCGTATGCATTGTAATAGTATGATAAAACAAAACCCCCTTTATGTTTATAAGCACAAAACTGAGATACAGATTTCAAAACATTTCTCATATCAGCAGAAATATCTCATTTTGATGTGATGTAGGCTAATTTAAACATGACAGTATAATAACATCTGCAGAAGTTTCAGAATAAACTAACACTACCTAATATCAAATTGTGTTTGATAATTTTCCAGTGAAGCATCTTAGGACATTTTATTACGTTGAAGACTCTATACGCTACTGCCATTCAAAGAGAGACTTCAATTTCTCTCGTGTCTTTTCATTGTTTTGGATTTTCCCAAAGCGCTTGAAATGTATTTGAAGTGTAGTCATTGTAAGACAAAAGAAGAATGCAGTAACAAGGTCCTAGAAACTGTAAAACAAATAAAAGACAGAATCTTGTGCTGCTCACAAGAGGGGGAGCTTAATTGCATTGGAGGCCAGAAAGTAGCTTCCCATGATTACACAAACGACAACCAGCTCTTGCAGCAGATTGTAAATGATTGTTTCTGCTGGAACCAAGTGGAATACCTTTTATGGATTCGCTGTAACCAAGCCTTCCTGCTGGTATTAATCAAACCACTGATATCAAGTAGAGAAGGCTACCCACACAATACTTAAAGTGGAAGATAAGCTCTGTTACAGTTAACCAGTAAAGGTTTGTTAGATGGAGAGAAATCAGAGTTAATGTTTTGGTTTGAGTGATCCTCAACACTTTATGAGGAAGGGTCACTCAACTTAAAACATTAACTCTGGTTTCTCTTCACCAGATGCTGCCAGATCTGCTGAGCATTCCCAGCACTTTCTGTTTTTGTTACTGATTTACAGCATCTGCAGTTCCTTCTTTTTTTTAATTAAGATATATTAGATGTTGTCGTAGCTTATTACATATGTATGTCTAAAGATTCATGACTGCCTCCTGTGCGACAATAAAATAATTGACACCCTAATAACAAAAATGTAAATGATAAGAAAAATGTAGATATTTGAGGGGAAATGTTCAGGGACAGGTTAAGCATGAAGTGGAATATAAGGCAGCAAGTACCAGTAGGTTAGTTGGTGATGGTCAGGTCATCATGTGACATTCAGTATGTGGAAGGACTTGCTCCAACACAGTCATGCAGGGATCTCCCTGTACTCTCTATGTACTGAATATCATTTAATAAATATTTCCAGTTCCCAACACCAGCTCCAGGCCCACTTGTAAGCACACTTACAAACAACTGCTAAAGATAAGGTTCTGGTACTTAGACAAGGCAGAGAGCTGCAGCACTCATCAGGAAGAGTGTGCAGGTTTATTGTGCTGTAGAGATGTTTTGATGTCACTCTCGTCCTGGAATCTGGTAGAGATAAAGTTGTCTTGTGCCATGTCATCACTCTGACATCTGCTGTTGCATTTAGTGTGGCACTATGGCTCAGTGGTCAGTGCTGCGGTCTCACAGCACTAGGGACAACCTTGCTGAGCAAACAGGGGAGAAATACATGGAGATGGAGTTGGGGGAAGCAGGTGTCTTCCCTGATGATGAGAGGGAGGATGATGCTATTCTTTAGGAGGTGGTGCAAACCATCAATGAATCCTACAGTGTAGAAGCAGGCCATTCGGCCTATCAGGTCCACACTGACCCTTCAAAGGACACCTAGACCCAGTACCCTACCCTATCCCTGTAACCCTGCATTTCCCATGGCTAGTCCACTTAACCTGCACATCCCTGGATACAAAGGGGCAATTTAGCATAGCCAATTCACCTAACCTGCACATCTTTGGACTGTGGGAGGAAACCAGAGCACACGGAGGAAACCCACGCAGGCACAGGGAGAATGTGCAAACTCCACACAGACAGTCATCTGGGTCCCTGGTGCTGTGAGGCAGTGGGCTAACCACTGAGCCACCTTACCACCCTAAATGTGATAGCAGATATCAGAATCGTGTAGTGACATGGCCCAAGAAACCTTTTATCTCCAGCAGATTCCAGGATAAGGATGGATTCAAAACATCTCCTCACCAGTATAGGTTATCAGCCTCTGGTGACTGTGACCCAGAGGTTCTCTCATGGATGCAGACATCATTATTTTATTGCATTATACTTGTAGCAGCATTCCAGTTGAAATTTCATGGTAATCCTATACATTTACCAATCTGAAAGTAAACGCATCCTTCAGAGTTAAATCTGCTGCTCAGAAAAAATGGGCCATCAGTACCAATAGGACCAGGACACCAGCTGTGTAGAACAGTATGTAAAACAGCAATGCCAGGGAAAGAATCATTGGCCCTGATACTTCTCCTATTTCCAAGTCCCTCATCCATCCCTGACCCCCTTTAACCTTCACTCTCAATCAAGCATTTGTTGTTTCCTTTCAAAGATTCACCAACTAATTCACCAAACAATCACAGAAATGTAGACACTCATTGTTGGAATCTGGTTACAAATATCACTGGATAAATATGTAATATTGGTCATTGAGACTGCCAAGGATATAATGCAACCCAAGTTTGTGCACACCGTATAAATGATCCCATTTTAATTTTTAAACAAAGAGTACACATTCAACGGTCAACAGCATAATGCAATGTTGCTAATTTGACAGGATAACAACCCATTAGTTATTTACAATATTGTGCAGACAATAACACTGAAATATTCTGCCCCTGCACTACATGACATTCATATTTGGGAGAAAGATTCAATTATTTCAACCAGATAAACTACAGAAGATTTTTCTCATTCTGTAGATAGAAGAAGTGGAGAATATTCTCCAACCTGAGTGCATGATACTATTCAATATGGATTACTTCATATAAGAAGCATTATTGGATTCTGTTTTGTCAGTAATCTCTCAAGGTGGAAATGATTCAACGAGTCCTGAGCAACAAAGTGAAGAGATGAAGCCACATAAGCCTTCAGTATTACTGAAAAATATTGGTACCCTTGAGTTTCTCTAGGCAATACCAGAGGCCAGAGGGCAAAGGCTGCATGGTCCATAATTGTATCTATGTTTGCTTGATCTGAACATCTGAACACTCTGTTGATTGCTCCTTCTCACCAGACATTTTTAATATCTACTGTGCCACACAATGTTTCAATACCTCACAAACATCAAGGTAGAATGGGATACCACGTGGGTAGACAAAATGATAACATTGAAGTCAATAGAAAGACAACTGAGAATGAAGTGAACTGTAAAACAGATTATAGATTCATTTCCAGTCCATTACTCATTCGTGCCCTGACAATCTCACCCCACAAAGCCTGGTCACAGCAAATGTCCATTAGCAATAAAATACATGGAGCTCCAGCCTGACTCTGATCCTATGTATGCAAGTGTCTTAAGGACGTCAAAGGTTATGTAGCCCATCTTATTTCATTCACCCAGATCAAACTACAAACATATAGACAAATATTAGGAGAAGGAGTAGACCCTTCAGCCCCTCAAGCCTGTTCAGCATTTGATATATTTACCTATATCATATCAGTGCCTACAACTCAAAAATATTTAAATGGCTGTAAGGCAATTTGGGACATCATGAAAGGTGCTGTATAAATGTAGGTTTTGTCTTTCTTTCATTAAACCTTCAGACAATATGCCATGTGTTTGGAACAGTTGTGTAATTGGAAGCTTAATATTGATTCTCTCAGGATAATTATTCACAGAACAATCAACTACAGTTAAGAAAGTGACCACAAGCAAATCACTATGTTTAAAAAACAATTCAACTCTGTAGCTAATACAGCTCCTCCAGTCTGATTTCTCTGACATCAACACACATTGTATTAGAAGTAGCATCAAGCCCTTTTCACCTTAATGCCACTGTCCGCAGATTTGTCATTAGAGCAGTTCAGGAAAATGCAGCTTGAAGTGGGTTTTTTTAAGTGAAGAATGATACCTGGGGCAAATGTCAGTGCAGCCTTAACTCGAGAACTGGATTATTTCCGTTTGCACCAGAAGCTATCAATGTACTGTACACTGTGAATTTACACCCTATCCCTATTCAGCAATCCAGGTTTGTTCAAAACATAATTTTAATTACATGACACTGTGACCTTTTGCTATGAATTCTGTATGTTATATCCTGCCCCACTAGTTACCTGATGAAGGAGCAGCGCTCTGAAAGCTAGTGCTTCCAAATAAATCTGTTGGACTATAACCTGGTGTTGTGTGGTTTTTAATTTTGTCCACCATAGTCCAACACTGTCATCTCCACATCACTCTAATTGTTGTTTGAGGTATGAAAAGAAACAAGCAAATTAAATGGAAAAATGCAATTAATAAAAAAAACTTCAACGGGAATAAAATGAGCATGTCAGCAATATCCTGAGAGAAAACATTTCTAGAAGCTCCCTGATTGGGTTTGTAGTCAAATGTGCAAATCCTAGAGCCATTACATCAGAACTTGGGCGGAGACATCATCTTTTCTAACTGTGTCCCTGCCTACCTCTACATCTCCAGCAGGTCTCTCATAACTGAACCCAGAGGCTCAAAATCTGCATGGGACAGAGTAGGTTTCTGGTCTCATGGAACCCCTACAATGCAGACAGAGGCCATTCAGCCCACTGAGTCTACACCAACCCTCCAAAGAACATCCCACCGAGACCAAACCCCTCACCCTATCCCTATAACCTTGCATTTACCATGGCTATCTACCTAGCTTGCACATCCTTGGACTGTGGGAGAAAACTGTAGCAGCCAGCAGAAACCCACAAATTCACCCATGCCTGGAATCAAACCTGGGTCCCTAGCACTATGAGGCAGCAGCGCTGACCACTGAGCCACCGTGCCACCCACCCAACAATCCTCTGAATGCCTAGGACCTTGCCTGTCAAATGCTCCATCAGGTGTAGGCTCATTGTCAGTGATGTGCTCATTGACTGTGACCCCTGATTCTAATGTAGAATGCATATCCTCAAGATGACTAGCTCAGCCCTAGTGGAGAGTGCTGGGGAATGCTGGGACAGTACCTCACCTGAGGAGACTGAGTCACCATTCTTAGATGGTGGTGTCTGAAGTGGAGCTAGTGGAAGGCTGCCTCTTCCACATGGTCTCGCTGCCAGAACCTGCACTGAAAAACAACAAAAGCGAGCTGATGGTTATGCATAGTCCCTCTTCTCAATGATATTGCAGGGTTCACTCCGGTATATCCATTTGTCATCATCAAACTGGAGACGTCCTCACTGAACTGCTGAGAAACTCTCTCTCTCCAGACATACTCTCTCATTCCTGTCATGTTCAGCAGCTTCCTCTTCAAAAGAATAGAACATTACATGTTTTCAAGAAAGAGTGAGATCTATTTCTTAGGGCTAAAAGGATTAAAGGGGAAGAAAGTGGGAAGGGTGTTCTGAGTTGGATGATTAGCCATGATCATACTGAATGGCGGAACAAGGTCAACATGCTGAATAGCCTAATCTGGCTTATGGGCAGCACAGTGCCTCAGTGAATAGCACTGCTGCCTCACATCACCAAGGTGCTGGGTTTGATTCCACCCTCGGTCTTTGTGTGGAGTTTGCACATTTTCCCCGTGTCTGCGTGGGTTTCCTCTGAGTGCTCTGCTTTCCTTCTACAGTCCAAAGATGCATGGGTTAGGTGAGTTGGCCATGCTAAATTGCCCATTGTATCCAGGGATGGCAGGCTAGGAATGTGGGATTATAGGGGGGGAGGTGGGTCTGTGTGAAAAGCTTTTTGGAGGGTTGCTGTGGACCTGATTTGCCTCCTTTTGCACTGTAGATGTTCATTTGCCTCAGATTCTTCCAACAGTTTTAGCTCCTGCCAATTATGCTGTCCAATCAACAATGTGTTTACTGCTGGCTGTACATTGCAACAAGTGAAATTAGAGGAGGGCATGAATTGTTTGTGCCACCTGCGTTCAGTAGGTATCATGCTCTGGGTCATGTCCATCTTGTGGTCCCTGTGCCTTTTTTTCAGTTTCCATAAAATTTTGTGGCCCACAGTTTCTATAAAAGAGGAACAACAGGCTTTTAATTGAGTAGCAGCCGAGTATGTGATTATAACATTATCTAAAAACAGTGTATGCATGTGGATGAGCTTACACCCACTGCCTCTCTAGCTCTTTCTTTAATGCCTATGCATCTCATGAAATCCAATAAAGCTCTAACATATCCTCTGTACTTCAGTGTTACAACAACTCTGTTTATGCCTGTCACACATTTAATGCTCAATTTAAATAGATTTCATTTGCAATTAGACTTTCGCCCATGGAAGATTAACTGTGCAATTCAGAGATTGTACTTAATTCAGCTGTAAAATACCAAAATACCGCATTTAATAACAGCATAAATCCACTATACACATAGAAAATTGTTCTCAGTGTGTCATATTGAAGAAAATCTTAAATTCGTACTAAAATTGTCAGGACGAGAGAGATAATGTAATACTTTGCCCGCAGGAGATGGGGAACAAACTTAGATTTGACTCAGGAAAGGGAAAACCAGCCTTGGATGAATAAGTGAGTGAAGCAGAAGCAACTGTTTCCATTTTAAAGTTTTCATTAAACAACCAACCCTGACAATTGCTGCCAAATGTGCTGAAGAGCAATTAAACCCAATAATCATGGGGTAAGGCACTTTGAAATCAAAAATTTGCTATTTTCTGTTACTAGGTCTAACATTAGGCATTGGACTTATAAAGGCATTTTCACCGCATACATCTCTGATGACAGCACTGTTTGTTGAGCAGCTGTGTGCTGGGGAGAGCACTTGGCACATTCGTTTGCAGAGCAGCAGCAGCAGCTGCAACTGGTGTTTGGCCAGAGTCTGAACAGAGATGGTGAAGGAATCACCCCTCAAACACAATATGCAGGCTGCAAGCTAATTATTTACCTTGTTCTGAAAGCCTGAGTTAGTGTAGAGTGGTTATCAGATGTCACATGGAATCATGACAGGGATTTTAGACAGGAATTTACAAACCCACAGTGCACATGCCATTGCCTGCAGAGTAACAACACTTCTTCATTGAAAAATAATTTGTGTGACTATTTTTGGCAGAAAAATGGTACAAGAGCTTCTCACAAAAATTTTAACAAAGAGAATGCACAACGACAGAACAACACTTCATCACAACGCACAAAGCAAAGCTGCAACACCAGCTGGAAGCAGGCCACTGGTCCCATTAAGTCCACACCAACCCTCTGAACAGCATCCCACCCAACCCACTCCCCTACCCCTGTATTTCCCCACGGCTAATTCACTCAGGCTACACATCCCTGGACACTATGTGCAATTTAGAACATAGAACATAGAACATTATGGCCCTCGATGTTGCGCTGACCTGTGAAATTAATCTGATGCCCATCTAACCTATACCGTTCCATTATTATCCATATATATGTCCAATGCCTGTTTAAATGCCCTTAACGTCGGCGACTCTACTCCTGTTGCAGGCAGGCCATTCAACACCCATACTATTCTCTGAGTGAAGAAACTACCCCTAATATTTGTCCTAAATCTATCACCCCTCAACTTAAAGCTATATCTTCTCAAGTTAGCCTTCACCATCCAATGAAAGACGCTCTCACTGCCCACTCTATCTATCTGATTGTCTTACACGTCTGGATTAAGTCACCTCTCAACCTTCTACTTTCCAACAAAAACAGCCTCAGTTCCCTCAGTCTTTCCTTGTAAGATCTTCCTTCCATACCAAGCAACATCCTAGTAAACCTCCTTGGAACCCTTTCCAAAGCTTCCACATCCTTCCTTTAATGCGGTGACCAGAACTGCACGCAATGCTCCAGGTACGGCTTACCAGTGTCTTGTACATCTGAAGCATGACCTCGTGGCTCCGAAACTCAATCCCCCTACAGATAAACACCAATTAATTCTTAACAAGGCATTTAGCATGGCCAATCCACCTGACCTGCACATCTTTGGACTGTGGGAGGAAACCAGGGCACCTGGAGGAAACCCATGCAGACACCAGGAGAATCTGCAAACTTCACACAGTCACCTGAGGTTGAAATCAAACCTGGGTCCCTAGCGTAGTGAGGCAGCAGTACTAACCACTGAGCCACCATGTCACCCCATACAATAATATAAGTAAGCATGTATAACTCCAGTATTCCAGTATGTATGAGGTAATTTTACATTTAACAGTATCAGTGACTGTTAATATATTCCATTTAGTTGTTGTCACACATCAACGAGCACTTTGCCTTCCATAAAAACTAAATTTCACAAAATTTCCACTAACATTAAATAAGACTCAGAAGCGAAAACAGAAAATTGACACAAACAAATCCTTTGAACAATATGCTCATGTCGGTTTGCGCATCTGAAATTGCTTCACCTTTCTGGTTTGTGTTCAGAATGTACTCTATAATGCAGTGAGCAACACACTTAGAGGCTGGCAGCATTTAGCAGGCTTTCAATGCCCCCTCCCACTCCATCAAGGACATGCAGGTCCTGGGCCTCCTCCATCACCAAACCCTTACCTCCCGACACCTGGAAGAAGAACACCTCATATTCCGCCTTGGGACCCTCCAACCAGATGGGATCAATGTGGATTTCACCAGTTTCCTCATTTCCCCTCCCCCCCCCAAGCCTCCAACTCAGCAATGCCCTCCTGACTTGTGCATCACCTTTCCTATCTATCCGCTCCACCCTCTTCTCTGACCTATCATCTACCTATCGCATTCCCAGCTATCTTCCCCCCAACCCCACCCCCTCCCATTTATCTTTCAAAACCTTCCCCCACCCCCGGCCCACAAGCCTCACTCCTGATGAAGGGCTTAAGCCCGAAACATCGATTCCCCTGCTCCTCGGATGCTGCCTGACCTGCTGTGCTTTTCCAGCACCACATTCTCGACTTTGCGCGAAATAAGTAAGGTAATATGAATTGGACGCAAGAACTGAAAGGCCAGTTGGGAATAGTGCAGAGAGCTGAATTATACTGGGTGCCATGTGATCACCTCCACTCCAACCAAACAGATGGAGGAACCCAATCACAATCACAATGTCTTCTCTCATTTCTTGGATAGGCAGTACTGCACTGTGGATGTAGTAGCACCAACCAGGGGCTGTGGTCTCAGCTGGAACTGCAGGCTGTATTATCAGGGTGAGGAGCTCAGGTTCGTCTGCAGTCAGGGATCATGGCAATGGAGATAAAGAAGGGAGACATTGGGGAACGTGTTCACAAGGCTTTGGGAAGGATTTAAAGAGAGTAGGGGTTTGGATAACATTAGGAAAGTGCCTTCAATGGACTGGGGGGCCCACAAAAGAAGTCCTCCCGTCTCCCCATGTTTGCCTTGACACAGTGACTTAATCAGTGGTCCCTTGCAGATGAGGGTGACTCTCTTTCACTCTGAGGTTGAGTCCATAGGTGGCTGTACACATCGATGTGGCTACATAGACTCTGTTACACTTGAAGCAAAAAGTGTTTGTAGGACAGGTTGGGTGGGGCATTGGTTTAGCAGCGCGCTCTTTCGATAAAGCAACCAGATCTCTCACTGCCGTGGGCGAAGTACCAGCGGTGGCAACTTGGTGTCCATTAATTGGCCACTTCAAAGCCTCAATAAACAAAACGGTGGATTCGCTGGCACTTCCACTGCCCTCTGTAACATTGCACACAAGTCAGGGTCAAGGGGACAGGCGGTGGGTACTCAAACCCGGCAGTAGGCCAGGATGGAATCCAACCCAAAGATTACATCGCAGAAACATGCCAAACTAATTCATTTGCAGCATTGACCCACCAACTTAGCAAATATTTATGACCATCCTTCCCTACCCTATTCCTACATTCCTACGACTTCTCTTAGAGTCATAAAGTCCTACAGCACCGAGGGAAGCCCTTTGGCCCAAACTGGTCCATGCCAACCAAAACGTCCACCTATGTACTTGGCCCATATCCTTTTAAACCTTTCTCATCCATGTGTGTATCCAAAAGCCTTTTTAAATGTTTTTAATGTACCCATCTCAACCACTTCCACTGGCAGATCATTCCATCTGCGTACCAGCCTCAGTGTAAAAAAGGTTGTCCCTCAGATTCCCTTTTATTCTTCCCCTCTAATCTTAAACTGAAGCCCTCAAGTCAGCGATTCCCCAACAATGGGCAAAAGATTTCCCATAACTGCTCTCCCTTTTTCCTTTATCCACATATCCAAACAAATTGTGTGTTTTGTTTGTTTGGGATTAAATGACCTAACCGTTCTAAAGGATCCTTTTAAAAGTACCAAAACAGTTGTTTAAAATGGCGGAGGATCTATTTTAAATCAGGGCCTGCACGTGCAGGAATGGTCACAAAATCCCTCATTCTTCGCTATTCTGTTCAGCAGCGACTCCCCTGCCCTGAATATCACTCCCCCGCTCCTCCCCCTCCCCCCTCCCACGCCAGCTCTCACACTCTGAGCAGTATCTTGCTGAGATCGGACTGACGCAAGGAGATTTGTGGCAGAATCAAGCGAGATGTTTGGGAAGGCCTACCTCATTACTGGGAGCATCTCACTCCATCTTTAATGTTCTTCACAAAGAGCATGGCAAATTTCTCATTCGGAAATGCATGTCCCCTTTAAGGGTCATTGTTGTTTGTTAAACAATGGTGGCACAGGGTGGCATGGTGGCTCAGTGGTTAGCACTGCTGCCTTACAACACCAAGGTCCTAGGTTCGATTCCAGCCTTGGGCGACTGTCTGTGTGGAGTTTGCACATTCTCCCTGCATCTGCGTGGGTTTCCTCCGGGTGCTCCGGTTTCCTCCCATAGTCCAAATATGTGCAGGTTAGGTGAATTGGCCATGCTGAGTTGCCTGCAGTGTTAGGTGCGTTAGTCAATGATAAATGGGTCTGGATGGGTTACTCTTCGGAGGGTTGGTGTGGACTGGTTGGGCTGAAGGGCCTGTTTCCACACTGTAGGTAATGTAATCTAAAAAAACTCACCTTGTTAATATTCTAATCTATTCTTTCTATCTAACCAGAATCTCCAAGTGAGCTGGAATTCTTGAGATCGAAACCAGGGCAGTAACATAGAGTCTTAGAGATGTTCAGCATGGAAACAGACCATTTGGTCCAACTCACCCAAGCCAATCAGATATCCCAACCTAATCTAGTCCCACCTGTCAGCACTTGGCCCATATCCCTCTAAACTTTTCCTATTCATATACCCATCCAGATGCCCTTTTAAATTCCATACACACACCACTCTCTGTGTGAAAATATAGCCCCTTAGGTCCCTTTTATATCTTTCCCCTCTCACCCTAAATCTATGCCCTTTAGTTCTGGACTCCTTCATCCCAGGCTGTTTATCCTATCCATGCCCCCCATGATTTTATTAACCTCTGAATTCTGCTCATTGCTTGCTCCAAAGGACCTCCATGTTGGACAGCAGGCATCAACATCTGAGGGCACTCTCACTGATCCATGGGCATCAGTGATATACATCCTAAATCCACAGGCATTGCCATTCAACATGTGCCAACCTCCAGAAACCCTCATGGCACATGGAAGTGCACAGAAGTTTATAAAATCCCTACAGTGAAGATCAAGGCCATTCAACCCATCAAGTCTGCACTGACTCACCGTACAGCATGCCATTGCATCCCTGTAACTCCACATTTATCATTGTTAACCTACCTTGCCTGCACACTATGGGGCAGTTTTGCATGGACAATCCACCTTACTTGCACATCCCTGAACACTAAGGGCAATTTAACATGGCCAATCTACCTAACCTGCACATCTCTGGACTATCGTAGGAAACTTGACACCTGGAGGAGACCACACAGACACAGGGAGAACGTGCAAACTCCATCCTTGATCCATTTGCCTTTCTGCACTCTGCTGGCCCTCTCAGCCATCAATACAAGGCTCATATTTTCTGCTTTGCTTTGACCTTTAGCGCAGACACAAAGGAAGAAAACTCCTCATGGTTGATAACAGGCCTTTGTCAAGTCAAGGCACTTAGCCATCACTCAGGGACTCCTGGCTCACTAAGTCAAGGGCAGCCTTCAATACAAGTCCAGATGCTTGGAAAAGGACAGACAGCTACTTGACATAGTCTAAACAAATGTAAGATTCTGCCACGCAAACAGATTGCTGGAGGAACTCAATGGGCCTGGCAGCATCTGCGGAGAGAGAAAGCAGAGCAAATGGCTCAAGTCCCTTCTTAAGATTCAGCCATGTGTACTTAGAACAAATTAGCAATCGTGTTACAAAATATTAGTGCTAAGTGCATCTGATTAATAATATTTTCTTTAAAAACTTGAATACTGATTCTTTTTCAATTATTGGGTCACAGCATGAGGTCTGGTCTATGCTGCATTGCTACTTTTTCTGGTTTCAATGGGCATGTCTTGTTTGTGGCTAATAGAAATAGAGGGTCGGAGAATGTCCTGGATCAAAGAAATAGCAAAGCGAGAGGGAGATGTGATTAAATAAGCAGGGAGCTGTCTATCAAAAGACACAACTTGAAATCACTCATCTCTGAACTTGGTTTGGCACTTGGCCATAAATTGCTGGTTCTGTGTGTTCTCATCAAATTGAATCCCATGTTTTCAAGCCGAGAAGTGTGAGTATTTGTCAGGTTACCCCAGACAAGTTTGAGTGAAATTAATCTTTTTCAGAAGTAAAATGCCTATTGATAGGAGCAACTAACCCAATACGATTTTTCATCAGAATCACTTCTCTGACAAGTGGCAATATTGCATTTTTATGAGTCGACACCATGTATGTGGACAATGTCATTCTATTGCACTGTTGCTGTGTATCCATCATATCACAAACAGTGCATATTAAGCACACACTCAATGTATATCTCATTGTATCTCACACTAATTGTATATAACATCATATTGCACATTCCTTACAGACTGTAAAGGCCGGTATACTTACTGACACCTCACTGCAAAATCACTTCTTCCAGTTGAATACTTAAGGCATAATGTATCCTCCTTTACTAGCTTGATAAATGCTGCCAATAATTATCCACCAACTGCAAATGTTTAACCATCATTTATGGTCTCAGATGGAACACCGATGTTGTCTCCATTACCAAATGCCACACTGAGAATCCTGTTTCCTATATCTTATTTTCTCAACTAAAAGCAAAATGCTGCTGATGCTGGGAATCTAAAATAAAAACAGAAAATCCTGGAGAAACTCTCCACAGATGCTGCTCGACCTGCCGAGTTCCTCCAGTGAGTTCTGTTTTTATCCATCTTTCTTCCTCAACAAATGTTAACTCTTTCTGAAACTTTGATCATTCTAAACCTTAAATCCTCCACCCATTGGAATTTTTTTAAAAACTCTTCCTTCGCACTGGTGAATAAGAAAAAAGAAAATATTTATAATTTGAAAACAACCAATAGCTTTTGCCCTTCAACTCAACGAGCATTCTTCAATTTCTTTCTTTAACTGGATTGAAGTTTATTGTTTCACTGTATTTTGTTGACATGCATCTATTTGTATGTGTAAATAAACTTTCATACCTTCTGCCTGATGGGGATAGGAGTGGTCTTTGATTATGTTGATTGCTTGTCCCCGGCAGCAGGAAGTACAAATGAAGTCAATGGATGGGAGGCTGGTCTGTGTTCACAATTCTCTGTAATTTATTTTAGTCTTGGGAAGAGCATTTGATTAGATTCTCTACAGTGTGGAAACAGGCCCTTCGGCCAAACCAGTCCACACTGACCCTCCAAAGAGTAACCTACCCAGACCCATTTCCCTCTGACTAATGCACCTACTACTATGGGCAATTTAGCATGGCCAATTCACCTGACCTGCACATCTTTGGACTGTGGGAGGAAACCGGAGCACCCGGAGGAAACCCACACAGGCACAGGGAGAATGTGCAAACTCCACACCGACAGTCACCTGAGATGGAATCGAACCTGGGACCCTGGTGCTGTGAGGCAGCAGTGCTAACCACTGAGCCACTGTGCCACCCCAAATCCTGGAGAAACTCTCCACAGATGCTGCTCGACCTGCCGGGTTCCTCCAGTGAGTTCCTATTTGGATGGGTATATGAATAGGAAGGGTTTATAGGGATATAGGCTGGGTCCTGGCAGGTGGGACTAGATTGGGTTGGGATATCTGGTCGGCATGGACGGGATGGACCGAAGGGTCTGTTTCCATGCTGTACATCTCTATGACTCTATGATAAGCGTCAATAGTTCTTTTTTAGCTCTGAGGAAGGGTCAGCTAGACTCAAACGTTAACTTGCTCTCTCTCTGTGAATGCTGCCTGACCCACTGTGATCTCCAGAATTTGATGTTTTCAGTATAGATTCCAGCATCTGCAGTAATTTGCTCCTTAAATGTTTCTTTCTCTTTGTTATGACCACGAGTATTAGATCGGGATCATCTATCAACATATTAAATTTGAAATTCCTTTTTTTTTAAAACAGGGGCATACTACAGCTAAAGAAATTAATGCAAATGTAAATAAAATCTTCGGCTGGAGAGAGAGAGACTGGAATGTCACGCTTGAAGGGTTGTCGAGGAAGGTTCAAAGAGATTAACTTAAAAGGAAGAAACATACTACAAACTCATTGGAACATTTGTGCCCATATATCAGACTATAAACACGATGGAAGAAAGATAGAAACTTGGATAAATGATATTTGTGATAGTATCCTCTTTTAGAAGTACACAAGAACAAGGGTTAAAAACCCAATTTGTCCTGGGCTGTGGGTACTAGTGGAAGAAGGTGAGCTAATGAGCTGAGGTGCTCATGGGTACCACTGGGCTAAGGTACTTGCGAGTGCTAGCATGGGTTAGAATGCTAGCGTGTAGTGAAGGTCACAGTTGAAGAACTACCCCTCTGTTGCAGCTAAATAACTTTGGGTAGTGCTAACTATCTGATTCACTAATGTCCTTCAGGGAAGGAAATCAGCCATCTTCACCTGGACTGGCCTACATATGACTCCCAACCAGCAGCAATGTGGCTAGCTCTCAACTGCCCTCTGACTGCACTCAGTCAAAGTGCAGCTAGGGATGGGCAATAAATGTTGACCAGGCACCGATAAGCCAATAGGGGTGTGGTTTTATCGGAGCAGTATTCCCTACGTCTACTTCACGTACAATAGCATTAGTCCCCCCTATCTGATTCTTACATATGCCCTTATATTGCAGTAACAAATCTTTCAACTGTGTTCTATGCTCCTGAAACAGATACTTTACTAACCTATCTCACTCCTCAAGGACTTCTTCGTTTTTTGATCTATTTTGAGGCACCTCAAAATCCACATCATCTGGATTTGATTCCTCACTCCACGGGGCAGTAACTAACACCTGTTTCTCTAGTTCTTTCGCTCTCATATAATACATTTTCAACATATTCACATGACATTCCCAAAACCATTTTTTTATATGTGGCATCTTTACCTGACTCAACTTTTTCTCAATTTGATAGGGACCACTAAACCTGGCTTTGAAGGGGTCTCATATCACTGGTAACAGTACTAACATGTTATCCCCTTGGGAAAATATCTGAGTCTCAGAGTTTTTATCTGCTACCTGCTTCATTCTGTGCTGTACCTTGTTTAGGTGCTGGTTAGTTAACTCACCTACTCAATTTAATCTCTCCCTCACCTCCAAAACATAATCTAAGTGTGAGACCTCTGACTTCCGTCCTGTCAATTTTTCTCTAATTAATTTCAAAGGGCCTCTCACTTCATGCCAAATCTTAACTTGAAGGGAGTAAACTCAGCAGATTCATTTGGGGCATCTCTAATGGCAAACAATACAAATAAGATATCTTTATCCAAATCATTCGGGTAATCCTGACAGTATGCTCTCAACGTGGTCTTCAAAGTCTGATGCCACCTTTCTAAAGCTCCCTGGGATTCAGGATGATACGCACTCAATTTAAAGTGCTGTATACCTAAGCTATCCATCATCTCCTTAAAAATGCTAGCAGTAAAATTTGACCCTTGGTCCAACTGAATCTCTCTGGTTACCCATACTCTGAGAAGAAAGCTGCGACCTCCTCGACCACCTTTTTGCCTTGATACTCCGTAATGGAATTGCCTCTGGAAATCTGGTAGACACATCCATTATGGTTAACAAGTATTGGTTCTTACATTTAGTCCTCGGGAGGGCACCTACACAATGAAGTATAACCCGTGTGGAAGGTTCTTCAAATGTGGGAACTGGCAACAAAGGGGCTGGTTTTATTACCACCTGTGGCTTACCTACCATTTGGCATGTATGACACGTATGGCAAAAGTTAACCACATCCTTGTGCATTCCAGGCCAATAAAAATGTTTTTATACCTTAGCCTGAGTCTTTGGTAGCCCAAGGTGACCTCCTACAGGTAGTTCATGTGCTATCCGTAACACCTCCTGTCTGTATGCTACCGGCAACACAATCTGGTGTACTTCAGCCCATTCTCCTCTACACTAACCTGCCGTGGTCTCCATTTCCATGTTAGGATTCTATCTTGCAGATAATAACCCTCCGGAATATTCTCTGCCTCCTTTTCAGAGTACACATCCACATATATATCTTTTATCGTCTTGTCTTGCTGTTGCAAGTCCCTTAGCCTTTTAGGACTAAGCACTTCTGTCTGACCCTCTGCCTGTTCAGGTTTTTCCTGCACCATTACGTTAAACAGGGTATTTGCTAACTAAACATCAACTCCTTCATTTTTCTCTTTTGTTTTTGCTTTGAGCTGTGATTTATGATAGTGGGATCTGTTTACCACGCAGTCTCGGAAAATACCGGGATATTTCTGTTTTAACTCCTCAGTTTCTTGGTCTTCCTTGGACTTCTCCACAACAAGGAGTGTCACTCCCACCTTGGATCCTGCTCAATCATTCCCAAGAACAAACTGAATTCCTAGAACTGACACTCTGTTAATCACTCCCACTGTAACTTCCCCAGTCTTAAGTTGGCACTCCAACCTGATCTTACATAGGGAATCGCTAAATTTCTGTCCATCTATCCTACAAATTACCGCACTCTTGGGTAACAGATCAGAAAGCGTGCAAATTTGCTTATCCCTTACGACCAGCGACTGGTTAGATCCTGTATTTCTCAAAATTATACCATCTTTTCCTTCTCCCCCTGTTCTTTCTGAATAAACTATACCCACAGAGGCAAATTCTTTGTAGAGATCAGGTAGTAACTCCATACCCTCCATGGGCTGTGCACTCTCTTGCACCTCCTCTGCTCTTCTTGGGGTCTCCTCTACAACCTTCACTAATGCCACTGGCTTAGCTTCTTTTACCACATCTTTTCCCACAGCACCTTTCTTTAACGACCAGCACTGTGACTTGTACATGTCCCACTTTTCCACAGTGGAAACACATCAAGCCTTTCCCCTCCTTTCCACCTTCGTGGGCTTCTTTTTTAATCTGTGGTAAGTTCTTACCAGTGCTATTTAATCTTCGATTCATAGTGTAGGATCTCCCCTTCTCCCAACTTCTTTCCCTCACAGGATGAAATTCTGGCCAGAAGCTTGTCCTTTGCACCAACATGTACTCATCTGCTAATTCTGCTGTCCTTCTTACTTCCTGAAATTCCTGTTCCTCCATGTGAATTCTTACCATCTCTGGAAGTGAGTTTTTAAACTCCTCCAGCAGAATAATCTCTCTTAGAGCTTCAAAGGTCCCATCTATCTTTAAAGCATGCAACTATCTATCAAAATGGCTATGTTTAAATCTTTTGCCTGTAACAGACCTGGTTGGGTGGCACGGTGGCTCAGTGGCTAGCACTGCTGCCTCACAGCGCCAGGGACCCATGTTCAATTCTAGCCTCGGGCAATTGAATGTGTTGCATATTCTCCCTTTTTCTGCATGGGTTTCCTCCCACAATCCAAAAATGTGCAGGTTTGGTGAATTGGCCTTGTTAAATTGACCATAGTATTCAAGGATTTGTAGTTTAGGTGCATTAGTCAGGGGTAAATGTAAAGAAATGGGTTTGGGTGGGATGCTCTTTGAGGGGTCGGTGTGGACTTGTTGACCCCAAGAGCCTGTTTCCAATCTGTGGGGATTCTATGATTCTTTGTGTTTCTGAACCGCTGTCTGGTTAAGTCTTTTTGTGCCTAGTTGATATACATGACCCACTCTCACTAGTATCCTTACATACAGATGAGGTACAGATCAATCCTAGGACAAGCCAAACAGAGACATGCACGTACATTCCTAGAAGCATGGCATTCCAGCCAACACTCTATCAACAAACACATTGACTTGGATCCCATTTACCACCCCTGAGAAAAAGAACAGGAAATGATGCCACCACAAAAAATGATATCACCAACCCAAGGAAACCTAAACACATAAGTAGAAAGTGGGTCATGCCACCAGTGCTTCGTCTGGAGGCTCACTGATGATGTTCCCTAGTATGGTGACAAAACGTCTGAAAACGAACCTTCCAGCTCAGCGAGCAAATCTACATCCAGAATCTTGTCTCTCTCTCTCTCTTTCTGCTCTCTCTTCTCTCTCTGTTTCTCTCTTTATCTATCTCTCTCCCTCTCTCTCTCGCTCTCTCTGTTTATCTTCTAACTCCATTTTCCCGAATTGTAATTTCGTTTTTCTACCTCTACTGCACTTGTCTGTTTCTCTGACACACCTAAGTGTTTGAGTAACTTCGTCACACTTTCAGCTTTACTTCTGTCCTTGGTTAAACCCAAATCTAACTTCTTTGCTAATTCTAAAAGAATGGCCTTTTTCTTACCTTCTAAACTTTCTTGGCAAATTTGAGATACATCTGCAAGTCGCAGAACCTCTTTAACAATTTTAAGAACCAATTCTCTCACTTTTAATTTAATTAACCACAAGTCACTGAAATTAAACAAATTGTCTCACCTCTGTTTTATTTAAAGATCTAGGACATGAACCTGCAAGTGTTTAAATCTGTTAAATCCTTCAAATCTATTCAAATCTGTCTAAACCTGTTCAAGTCATGAATCTGGGACCCAAACTTTACAAATCCCGACGTCGAGGTCCTGAACTGTTACAACACGGGATTAACCCTTTGCTAATTTAAACCAGCAACACAGAAAAGATTCACCCCATGCAGTAATCTGTGAAAATTCAAGAGGCAAAGAACTATCCCAAAGTCACTATATAAAGTACAACAAAAGTAAAAGCTTTATTCTTTATGTCTAACAGAGAATATTAACTCACAACTATTTTCAACTCCTTTCTCTAATCCTATCTTTTACCTTCCCCTCTACAATACTGGTCTGATATTAAAAAAAATCCTGATTACGATTTAAAAATAATTCACATTTCAAAACCAGCCAGCTGTTGAATCTTCTCTTTGTATCTTCGTCTGTAAATTTTCTCTCCAGATCAACTATCTTCCACAAACAGCAGTAGATACAGAATCAATTGTTAATTTTATATCCGAGATACATATAATTCTGTTCAGCAAATGTATGAAGGGGTATGGACAAATGGCAGGTGTATGGTGTTAGGCCACAGATCAGCCATGATCTTACTGAATGGCCGAGCAGCATTGAAGGGCTGAATGACTTACACCCATTCCTGAGTTTTTAAGACTAGCCATAATGGCATCCAAGCCCCTTTGGTTGCTGTGATCCACACCACACTCAACTGTTGGGTGAGTTTCAGCCTGAAATGCAATGCAGGCCAAGATAGCACCCACTAAAGGCTTCATTATGGTCACGTCTGCAGGTACAGCCATGTAATTGGCCAATATTTCCCTGGTGAAAAGCCAAATTCTACACTATGACCACAAGTACATTGGAGCTAGACTCCACCATGTCTCATGCAAATAACAGAAAGCTGTCTGGTCAGCTTGTATTGGAATGCATTTTCTGGTGCATCAACTTCAACACTCAACTTCAACTTCAACTTCAACACAAGGCCACACCATCAAAATCCTCATCTGTAGGTATCTTTATGTGCTATGTTGTATCCAGTGAGTTGGCACAAGAGCCACTCTTTTCTCCTGGCTTCGGTGCAGCCCACCTCTATCTAATGGACCCGGGCAGATCCTGTCATACAAGGCTTTACACTACACACAGCGCTGGTATCTGAACTGATGACTGGGATTGTGAGCTCACCCAGCAGTTCAATCCTCATTCTTGGTGTGGCCTTGCTCTCTCTCTCTCTCTCTCTTTCCTCCGGTTGTACTGAGATGGGTCACATGGGAACCTGAGCATGTGAAATCAGAAAGCATGGATTCAGGTGAAGGAGAGATTACTCAGGAAAGCACAAGATGCATTGCCACACCTTCCACAAGTTTTAATTCATCACAGATCTCACGAGGAGACTTGAAATCTAAGGCGGGACACAGACTGTAACTCAATGTCATTCCTGATGGTTTCAGCACTGTCAGATGCTCGATTGCTGCCAGCCATGGGTGACTGCAGTCACGGCAACCCCGAGTTTACCCCTTCTTGCTCCTTCATGTTACGGGTGCACTTTTCAATAAGAGAGAAGGCAGAACATTAGTGATTGTGTTGCACTGTGTCTCCGTGATGTGCCTGAATAACTGGATCTCTGTGGAAGCCGGGTATGAGGCTGACATCATTAAAGGGTGCCTGTGGGTGTCTGGTAATGAATCACACAAGGATGTGGTGCAAAGGACAGTGCAAGAGATTGTTGGCTTGTTGGATATGGGATGTGGTGGTGAAGACTCATTTACTTACCTTGACCACATGTATGAGGTTATTAAATATCTTTCTGTCATCACTCTGGTCTAGTCTAAGGTCAATCACTTCTCTCACAACCTGTTCCCATTAACGTTCGATAATGGACTTTTCAGGCCATGTAACCAAAAAAGAAATTTGACCTTTTTCCTTCACCTGCTCTGCCATGGAGCAACAACGATGCATCTTGGTGACCGACCATGGAGTCATAGAGATGTACAGCACAGAAACAAGCCGTTCGGTCCAACTAGTCCATGCCGACCCGATATCCTAAATTAATCTAGTCCCATTTGCCAGCAGTTAGCCCATATCCCTCTCAACCCTTCCTAATCATGTACCCATCCAGATGCCTTTTAAATGTTGTAATCGTACCATTTCCTCTGGCAGCTCATTCCATACCACACACCACCATCTGCATGTTAAGGTTGTCACTTAGGTCCCCCTTTTAAATTTTTCCCTTCTCACCCTAAACCTATGCCCTCTAGTTCTGGACTTCCCCCAACCTTTGTCTATCTAGCCTATCCATGTCTCTCATGATTTTATAAACCCCTATAAGGTCACCCCTTCAGCCTCTGATGCTTCAGAGAAAACAGCCCCAGCCCATTCAGTCTCTCCTTATAGCTCAAATCCTCCAACCTTGGCAACATCCTTATAAACCTTTTCTGAACGCTTTCAAGTTTCTTCTCCTTTCCCCTCCTTCCATTGCATTCTCCATTCTCTTTATCTATGAATGTTTCTGTCCGTTAGGCTCAGACTTGATTGCTGTATTGCAACTTCCTTTTGAAAGAAACAGACTATCTTTAAGAGTTGAATGATAACTGGAAGATGGTAGACCTGGATGCTTTCAATTGGCCCCAGTTGTGTGTGCAGCCCCCTGACAGAACAGATTGTTGTGGGTTAAAGACCATCATTGGGATAATGAGGAGGAAATACAATGGTTGTGAGCTGCCTGTCTTCAATGAATCAGCACAGGAGCATCAAAAACCTTGTAGGCAGAAGTGAGTGCTGCAGATGCTGAAGATTAGAGTCAAGACTAGAGTGGTGCTGGAAAAGCACAGCAAGTCAGGCAGATCCAAGGAGCAGGAAAATCGATGTTTCAGATAAAACCTCATGAAGAGGTTTTGCCCGAAACGTCGATTTTCCTGCTCCACGGATGCTGCCTGACCTGCTGTGCTTTTCCAACACCACTCTAATCTTGCATGAAAAATCTTGAGCTGCCCACTAAATTAACAGTACAAAGTTTTAGCTCAATAGTTTTCAGAGAGGCCGGTTTCTGCAATGAGAGGAACACCTCCTAGTCACACCTTATTATTGAGTATGTGAACTTGTTCACTTTGGTAGGAAGAATGTTACAGGAAGTACATTATTTGAATGGAGGGAAACTGCAGAACCCTATGGTACAGAGGGTTTTGGATATCCAACTGGGTGTATCACAAAAATACAGGCACAACAGGTGACCAGGAAGGCAAGAGGAATGTTGGAACGGGAACTGAGTGTAAATGTAGCAATGTTATGTGATAGTTGTTTGGGATATTGGTAACTCCACAACTGCAATATTGTTTGTAGGTTGGTTTCGTTAAGGAAGGAGATAGTCGTAGCACCATTTCAGAGAAGGTTCATTTGATGAATTCCTGGGATGAAGGGATTCTCTTCTGAGAATGGGATGAGTACGTTGAGCCCATTGGACGTTAGAAGAATGAGAGGTGATTTGTTTGACAGAGTGATTGTTGGCAGAATGATTCGTCTTATGGCGGAGTCTACAACTTGAAAGATTATGTTTTAAAATGAGTGCTCCCCCCTCTTAACACTGAGAAAAGGAGGGTTTTTTTTTAATCTCTCAGCATGATATTAATCTGTGGAATTCTCTTTCCCATCATCGGTGGAGACAGGGCAATTGATCGCTGATTTAGGTTGAGTTTTGATCAGCAAGAGAGTTATAATGGTGTAATGTCCAGTAATTCTAACATTTTCTTAACTTTAAACAAATGTACGTTTCGTCAATGTGGACTTTCTGACACTGACTTTAAGAAGCAGACAAAATGTTGCAAAGATAGCTGTAGCATGCCAATTTTAGTTTCAACGCAAAAAACTAACACAAGCTGTTGGAAAATTCTTGAAATGTAAATGAACATTGTTGGATGCCTTGCCTTTAAAATGTAAAACCACATTGTCTGCATATTTACCAAGATTCAAAGCTCAACAATCCAATATGCAGTGTTTGCAAGCTTAAGGCTTGACAAAGAAAGGTGTGAAAAACCATCCTTCATCCCCCATTGTGCAGCAATGGCATCTAACTTCAAGTCATTTGTCTGGACAATAGGATCATTGATTTCTGGTGACACAATTGAAACTGCCTAGCGACCAACCTACCCAGGCAGTGTGAAAGGAATTAATTCATTTTCACCCATAAAGATTTCTCTCGTCAAAACCTGAGCCATAAACTTGTCTGGAAATCCAGAAACTTGCAACTTCCATTCATTTCTCCTCAAGAGAGAGAATTTAGCCACGTCCGAAATGTAAAGTAAAGGTAAAGCTGCCATAGTCTTACCAGACCAGAGGGCAGCACGCTTGTTACAGAGAGACAACTGATGGTGATTTATCCTGATCCTCAGGTGAGAGGAGACATTGAGAAGGAGAATCCTTTATGGTACAAAAACAGAAGTTGCTGGAAAAGCTCAGCACGTCTGGCAGCATCCGGAGAGAGAAATCAGAGTTAATATTTCGGGTCTGGTGACCCTTCCTCAGACCAAAAGCGTTAACTCTGATTTCTCTTCACAAATGTTGCCAGACCTGCCGAGCTTTTCCAGCAACTTGTCTTTGTTTCTGATTTACAGCATCCACTGTTCTTTCGGTTTTTAATCCTTCATGGTAACCTCAGCCGGTGAGGGAATTGAACCCATCTGTTGGTATCATACTGCATTGCAAACTAGCCATCCAGCTAACTGAGCTAACCAAAGCATGGGACTCTTTCACCCAGTGATGTACTTCTTGTTACTCTGTTAATAATCTGGCTGCAAGCTTTCTTCTCTACTTGTGTATCTGTCCATGTGCATGACAGAGTAAGTGCTTTTGTTGCTTTTACATTTCATGGTGTTTTGTGAATAACCATGATCTTTTCTTCTGGTTTAAACTTACTTGAAATCAAGCCTTGTGTCTAGTATTGAGGATCACAGTGCTCCACGGGACTTTAAACACTCTGTCTAAAGCCTCCTTCTACATCTTGTTTCAGATAACCCAGGTGAGGAGAAAGGGATAAGTTATCCCACCATCTCTCCCTACCCCTAACTGGGGCCAGACAAGCAGTTGGAGTTAAGACTACAATCAGCTGAGTTATCTTATCTAATGGAGTAGAAGCTTAAGAAGCCAATGGTCTCATCCTGCTTCTTGTGTCTTGTAAACAAACAGTGAAGGACTAACGTTAATACAAAATAAAGAAATAAGCTCAGAAACAGACCTGGAAGGAATTAAAATGAAAAGCAGGCAGGTGTGAATCATGTGAAATGATGGCAGTCTGCACAATGTAATGCAATTAAATGCTAAAAATATACCTTCTAGGATCAGGTCTGCTTTAAAAATCGAGCTGTTGTGATTCCAAACATTGGTCTTTTAATTCTTTGCTCCCTTTCAAGGCTTTGTTTCAATACATTATACTCCTCAAGATGTTGACAATGATGTATGATTCCACGCCTGTAGATCACCAATGAATCAAAAGATTCCATTATACAAATTGAAAATTAATGAGTTAGAATATTTGTAGATGACTAGTAATATTCTGCAAGTTCATAGTGTCATATTTGTTTTCTATGCGTTACCTGCTCAGCACCTGTTTGTGGATTAAAATAGTATGGTTATGATTGTGCTTCTGATACTCTCTAACGTTCCGCTGGTTATTGTTCCATTATTATTTATTCTCTCGCCGCCAAAAATGCAAAACCTCTTACTCATACTTTTTTTTCAGAACGGCCCTTCAAAGGATGTTAATAGCTGCAACAGCACAGGAAATCCCACCCTGACTCCCAATTCAGCCAAGCGGAGAAAACAAGCCTCCAATTAACATAGGAAAACTGGAGAACTCCTATAAAAAAATCTGCAAAGTTGATGCCAGAAACTAAAGGGCACGACTGTCTAGCCAGACAAAGCAGAATGATGGTCCTTTCGTGAGAATAGTGCTAAATTGACAGAAGCCTTTAAAATCAAGTAACATTTGCACCACACAAATGCCAGGCAATGCCCATTTCCAATAAGAGACAATTGAACCACAGCCCCTTGACATTCAATGGTGTTACCACCACTGAATGCCAGTGATGGAAATTGACCAGAAACTCAGTTGGATTCACCACATAAACATGGCTACAAGAGTAGATCAGAGGCTAGGAATACTGTGACAATTAACTGACCTGACTCACCAAAGCCTATCCACAATCCATCAGGCAGAAGTCAGGATTACTACCCACTTGCAGCTGAAGAGAGTTGTGCCTTGTACCCTGAGGAACTCCGGCAGAGATGTCCTATTGTTGGGCTGATTACCCTCCAACAACCACACCAGATTTGTTTGTGCTGAATCTGACTGTAAGCAGTGAAAATCTTTCCTCTTAGTTTCCAATGACTCCACTGTGCTCAGGTTTCTTAATGCTACTCTTGGTCAGATGATACCTCGTTGTTAAGGACAGTCACCGCCCCTTTCTCAAGTTCAGCAATTTTACCCATATTTGGACTCCAAGCAGAGCATCCGTGAGCAGGCTATCGCTGTGGAAATGCCACTGTCCATGGCACAAGCTATCACTTTGCAGATGATTGAGAGGAGGTCAGTGGAGCATCAGTTAGTCAGGCTGGGTGTGTCCTGCTGTGCACCTAATATGTAGCACCTCTTTAAAAATATTTGATTGTGTTGTCAGATAATTTTATCAGGTTTGTCAGATTTGATAGCCTTTCAGAATCACTGACGACTTATTGTATGTCTCTGGTTATCTTTCCCATATTATCTAGTATAGATTTCAATCCTTTTGCTAGATGACTAGAGGAAGCCATCCTGAAATGCCAGCTGTTATAGAGTCATAGCAATGTACAGCACGGAAACAGATCCTTCAGTCCAACTTGTCCATGCCAACCAGGTATCCCAACCTAATCTAGTCCCATTTGCCAGCACTTGGCCCATATCCCTCTCAACCCTTCTTATTCATATACCTATCCAGATACCTTATAAATGTTGCAATTGTACCTGCCTCCACCACTTCCTCTGGCTGCTCATCTGTGTGAAAACGTTGCCCCTTTAGGTCCGTTTTAAATTTTTCCCGTCTTATCCTAAACCTCTGCTTTTTAGTTCTGGTGTACCCCACCCCAGGGAAAATACCTTGTCTATTTATCCTATCCATGTCCCTCATGATTTTATAAACCTCTGTAATGTCACCCCCTCAGCCTCCAACCCTCCAGGGGAAACAGCCCCAGCCTACTCAACATCTCCCTGTAGCTCAAATTCTCCAATGCTGGCAACATCCTTGCAAGTCTTTTGTGAACCATTTCAAGTTTCACAAAATCCTTCCAATAGGAAGGAGACTGGAATTGCACGTAATATTCCAAAAGCGGCCTAACAAATGTCCTGTACAGTCGCAACATGACCTCCCAACTCCTGTACTCAATGCACTGACCAATAAAGGAAAGTGTACCAAATTTCAATATCCTATCTACCTGTGACTCTATTTTCAAGGAACTATGAACCTGCACTCCAAGGTCTCTTGTTCAGCGACATTCCCCCGGTCCTTCCAATTAAGTATGTAAGTCCTGCTCTGGTTTCCTTTGCCTTTGTTCTGTTTAATGGGACAATGTTAGCTCTGTGCTGCTCCTCTGCCACTACACCCTTTTCTGTGAAACATTTGGTTTCTATTCATGGGATGTGAACATCACTGGCAAGACCAGCATTTATTGCTCGTGCCAGTTGCCCTGGAGAAGGTGGTGATAGGTTGTCTTCTTGAATTGGGACAGCCCTTGCGGTGCAGGTAGATCGATCATCCTGTTTGGAAATGAGCTTCAAAGGTTTGACCCAGTAATAGAGAATGAGCATTGATGCAGTTACAAGTCAGGATGGTGCCTGACTTGGAAGGGAATCTGCAAGTGGTGGTGTTCCCCTACAACTGATACCCCCATTTTTCTCAGTGGTAGAGGTTTCTAGTTCAGAGCCTTGGAGAGTTGCTGCATGAAATCTTATAAAAGGTAAGCATTGCTGTCATTCTCTGCAGTAGAAGAAGTGAAGGTTTAAGGTTGTGGATAGGGACTGTTTTGGTTGTTCAGTTTGGGAACTCACAGGCTATCTTGGTGTGGGAATGGATGTGTATCAGGAATGGTGTCCACAATGAAAAGGAGAAGGTTGGTCTAGGAAACTGACATAGGACTAGATACATATTATGATCTCTTTCTGGAAAGAAACAGGCAAGAAGGGAGCATGTGACTGTGTGATGGTTGTATCCTTCCCAAATGCAGGGTGCTGGTGGCTGCACATGTGTCACTTGGTCTCTGTGCATTCCAACTCTGACAATGTAGCACAAGCTGAAGGAGATCCAGCCTCAGAAACTATCAGCTTTGTAACTGTACACAACATCTCATCAATGTTGGAGAAAGTGAGGACTGCAGATGCTAGAGACCAGAGTTGAAAAATGTGATGCTGGAAAAACACAGCAGGCCAGGAAGCATCCGAGGAGCAGGAGAATCGATGTTTCGGGCATAAGCCCTTCTTCAGGAATGAGGCTGGTGTGCCAGGCGGGCTGAAATAAAAGGTAGGGGGGAGGGGATTTGGAGGGAGGGGCGCTGGGAATACGATAGGTGGAAGGAGGTGAGGGTGAGGGTGATAGGCTGGCATGGTACACAGTATAGTTCCCTGTATGGTACACAGTTGTATGCCTGTTCTGTGTATAGCAATTGGCGTGCTGGTGTAAATTGCAGCATTAACTTGCGGTTGATGCCATACACAGATCTTGAAAGAAAATAAAATTAAATGGAATAATCCAGATCAACATCCAGCATCTTGATAAAAGTCATGATATTTCACTCTGCAACTGTCATCTGAACTGTATACATCTTCTCCATTCCAACACACCAGAGAGTGGCTGCTGTGTGACAGGAGCTATTCACTAACTGCCTGGATCATGACTCTGATGCAGAATCCATACACACACACAACTCTGTCACCATGTACAGAACAACCTCAGTTATTCGAACATCAATTATCCGAATATCATATTATCTGAGCAAGATCTCAAGGTCCCGTAAAAAAGTTATCGTTAATTGAACAATCAGTTACGTGAACAAAATACTCCCTACCCACCTTGTTTGGTTAATCGTGGTTGTGCTGTAAAATAAAACTGAGTTCCTCAATGGGCTGTATTAGCAACCTTTCCATTTCTTGATCCACTCTGATGGAGTCCTGTAATACCAACCAAAGTGTGTGATAAGGTCTAACCTTTAGGGGCGGCACAGTGGCTCAGTGGTTAGCACTGCTGCCTCACAGCACCAGGGACCCAGGTTCGATTCCAGCCTCGGGTGACTCTGTGTGTGGAGTTTGCACATTCTCCCCGTGTCTGTGTGGGTTTCCTCCAGGTGCTCAGGTTTCCTCCCACAATACAAAGATGTGAAGGTCAGGTGAATTGGCCATGCTAAGTTGCCCATAGTGTTAGGTGCATCTGTCAGAGGAAAATGGGTCTGGGTTGGTTTCTCTTCGGAGGATCTTTGTGGACTTGTTGGGCTGAAGGGCCTGTTTCCACATTGTAGGGAATTAATCTAATCTCACAATCATTCTGAGAACTCAGGGGGAAGAAGAAATTAATGATGAGAAATGGAAAAGTCTAATGCAGCACATTTCTGAACAGGCTCTCTATGATTAGCTCATCCAATTCCAATGAATACAGAATTCTCCATTCAACAACAGTCTCATGCCTTACCCTCTCCCTCAGTGTGGAAACAGGCCATTCAGCCCATTGAGTCTACACCAACCTTCCAAAGTGCATCACATCCAGACCCAATCCCTATCTTATTCCTGTAACCCTGCATTTCCCATCTCCAATCTGCACATCTGTAGGAGGAACCTGGAACACCCGGAGGAAACCCACACAAACACAGGGAGAACGTGCAAATTCCACACAGTCACCTGAGGCTGGAATTGAATCCAGAACCTAAGCACTATGAGGTAGCAGTGCTAACCACTGAACCATTGCACACACCCTTATTGCTCGTGAGACTAGGCTGAGACTATTTTATTAAATGGCATTCTGGGAGTCAGGTGTCTGGGCTGGTTGGCTGATAGGAATTCCCCCTGGCAGGTGGCAGTGGTGGGAAGGTGGATACTATCATGCAGCACTACCTCAGTAATTATGGTAATGAGCTGGAGACTGATCATGAACTGAAAACGGAGATATCATGACTTCCACTGGGGTTTTAATATCATAGCAATCAACTTTGGGGTGACTTCTGTTTGAGCTGCAATGGATGCTCAATGAGCAGTTACCAGGCTCTGCGTTATAGTCAGGTTTGCTATTGTGTAGAGGGAGTTGGTTACCAGCTCCATGCTGGCAATGACAGTTCCACTTGCTGATAAAGCTCTGTGTCGGTCTCCTCCACGCTCCCTGGTCATGATGGACAACTTTCTGGCTGCACCAAGGATTCCCCTGTGGTTTCTGTCAGCCTTTTCTCATAGGCCTCTCTCTCTTGAGGCCCCTCACAAGCTGCAGCCACTTGTGCCTGCGTCTCATCGAGGTGGACCCAAAGGCAACCCATGGCATTGAGGTACCCAATGCCATTGGTGGAATCTGCATTGGCGAATCCAGTGACGATTCATCAGTGGAGGTGAGATGGCACTGGAGAGCGGCAACATTTGTCCCAGCGGCGTTGTCACGGTGAAGGGAACTCTTGCTTGGCCACTGGGCCTATGTCCCACGGCTGAGCACTTAACAAGCAGGACTCTAAAGTGGAATGCTTTATCTTTACTCCTTTATTTTCCACCTGTGCAGTCTGCATTTTAGTTTGTTTTCCTGTAGTTTAAGATAGTGCCGGAGAATGGTGACACGATACAACACTTTTCAATTTATTTCATAACAAAACACACGTGACAAATCATCATATACAGATCCAGTTTTTAAACTAGTGGCTAAAGCGCATGCAGTGTCAGAATCTGAGCTGGTGCCTGTAAGAGTCAGAGCGAGTAAGATTTTTTTCTCTAATTCACAGGTTGTGAGCATTACTGACGGGACAGTATTAATTCCCATCCCTAATTGCCCAGAGGGACCACATTGATATGGGTCTGGAGTTGCACAAAGACCAGACCAGGTAAGAATGGAATTCTTATTTCTCGAAAGGATATCAGTGAATCCGATGGGTTTTCCTGACAATCGTCATCAGACTTTAATTCCAGCTTTTTACTGATTTCAAATTTCAAGATCTGCCACTGCAGGATTTGCAGTCAAGTTCCCAGAACATTACCTGGGTCTTTGGATTAATAGTCTAGTGGCAAAGCCAATAGCCCATTGACCCCCCCTTGTTTTGTTTTCTCTTCATCACTGTCTTCCTGCTGATTCATCTTTTGCTCTCCCATCACTGCCCAGTCAGGTTGCAATTCTGATCAATCCATTCTTGTGAAAGGTAATGACCTGAACTGTTAACTCTGTCTCATTCTCCACAGGTGCTGTCAGACCTACTGAGTGCAATGCTTCACATTCTGCTCCATAGTGTGCTCCATTAATGTGGCAGATTCGAGGATTATTGTACAAAAATGCCAAGCAGCATTCCCTCAGCACTTCTGAACTTCAAGCCCCACACTGAAATGAAAATATCTCAGAGAAGAAGGAAAACCCAGCAATCTCGGGCAAAGAAACATACTTGACAACTGTAATGTCTTATGTGCTACCATTTAACTGTTACAGAGTCATAGAGTCAGACAGCACAGAAAGAGACCCTGCAGTCCAACCTGTCTGTGCCGAACATAATCCCAAACTAAAGTATTCCCACCTGCCTGCTCCTGGCCCATTTCCATCCAAACCTCTCCTATTCATGTATTCTTTTAAACATTGAAATCATACGCACATCCACCACTTCCTCTGGAAGCTCAATCCACACATGAGCCACCCTGTGTATAAAAAAAATTACCACCATGTCTTTTTTAAATCTCTCCGCTCTCACCTTAAAAATATGCCCTCTTGTCTTGAAATCCTTCATTGTAAGGAAAAGTCTATTAACTCTATCTTAAATCCTCACGATTTTATAAACCTCTATAAAGTCATCTCTCAACCTCCTATGCTTCAGAGAAAAAAGTCCCAGCCTACCCAACCTCTCTTTATAACTCAAACCTTCCATTCCCAGCAACATCCTGGTGTATCTTTTCTGAAGCCTCTCCAGCTTAATAATATCATTCCTTTTGCAGGTTGATCAGAATTGGACACAGTACTCCTGAAAAGGCCTCACCAACGTACAACCTCAGTATGATTCTCCCACTACTATGCTCTTTGAGGAACAACTCAATCTGTACTTCTAACAGATTGAGATTTAGAATCTAAGACGGCTTTTTATGACCACTCTCTTACACTCTCACTCCCTCACACATACACTCACTCCTTCACACTGTCTCTCTCTCATTCATTTCTTCACATTCTGTCACTTAACTCATTCCATCAGACATGCTCTGTCTTTCTCTGTCACACACATTCTGCCTTTCTGTCATTCCCCCAGACACACTCAACCACCCCCTCACACTCTCTCACTCCCTCACATCGTCTTTCACTCTGTCATCCTGTATACTGGCTACACCTCTGGTCTTATTTCCTCCCACATATTCACCTCTCTATCACTTCACTTCTCGCTCACTCCCTTACACATACCTCCACTTTCACACTCTCCATCTCTTTTATCCCTTCTCACCCAGTTCCCCTTTCTCCTGTGCACTGCCCAGTTTTCAGTCTTTTACTCACTCTCTCACACATGCTGCATCTCCCTCTGCTTCACTCTGTTGTAAACACACTCTGGGAGAAAGTGAGGACAGCAGGTGCTGGAGATAGGAGTCAAAACGTGTGGTGCTGGAAAAGCACAGCCGGTCAGGCAGCATCCAAGGAGCAAGAGAGTTGACGTTTATAACAAAAGATCTTTTGCTATAAATTCTGTGTCATATGATTTTATACTCCACAACCACCTCATTACTCTGACCAATAAAGGAAACATACCAACTGCCTTCTGCATTATCCTATCTACCTGCAACTCCACTTTCAAGGAGCTATGAACCTGCACTCCAAGGTCTCTTTGTTCAGCAACGCTCCCTAGGACCTTACCATTAAATGTGTAAGTCCTGCTAAGGTGTGCTTTCACAAAATGCAGCACCTCGCATTTACATAAAGTCATAGAGATGTACAGCATGGAAACAGACTCTTCGATCCAACTCATCCATGCCAGCCAGGAATCCAACCTAATCTAGTTCCATTTGCCAGCACTGGGCCCATATCCCTCAATCCAAAGATGTGCTGGTCAGGTGAATTGGCCATGTTGAATTGCCCATTGTGTTAGGTGCAGTAGTCAGGGGTAAATGTAGGGTAGGGAAATTCTTTGGAGGGTCGGTGTGGAGTTGTTGGGTCGAAGGGCCTGTTTCAATACCGTAGGGAATCTAATCTAATCTAAACCCTTCCTATTCATATACCCATCCAGATGCCTTTTAAATGCTGTAATTGTACCAGCCTCCACCACTTTCTCTGGCAGATCATTCCATACACACACCTAAGACCTTACTATTAAGTGTGTAAGTCCTAGTCTGATTTGCTTTTCCAAAATGCTGCAACTCACAGTTATCAAAACTCCATCTGCCACTTCTCAACCCATTGGCCCATCTGATCAAGATCCTGCTGTACACTGAGATAACCTTCTTCGCTTGTTCACTACACCTTCAATTTTGGTGCCATCCGCAAACTTACTAACTGTACCTCCTATGTTCACATCCATTTATCTAAATTAAACTCATTCTGCCACTCCTCAGCCCATTGACCCATCTGATCAAGATCCTGTTATAATCCGAGGTAACCCTCTTCACTGTCCACTACATCTCCAATTTTGGTGTCATCTGCAAACTTACTAACTGTACCTCTTATGCTCACATTCAAATTATTTATATAAATGATGAAAATTAGTGGACGCAGCACCGATCCTTGTGACACTCCACTGGTCACATGCCTCCAATCTGAAAAACAACCCTCTACCACCACATCTGTCTTCTATCTTTGAGCCAGTTCTGTATCCAAATGGCTAGTTCTCTCTGTTCATGCTTTCCTTTATTGGTCAGAGTATTGAGTACAGGAGTTGGGAGGTCATGTTGCAGCTGTACAGGATATTAGTTAGGCCACTGTTGGAATATTGCATGTAATTCTGGTCTCCTTCCTATCTGAAAGATGATGTGAAACTTGAAAGGGTTCAGAAAAGATTTACAAGGCTGTTGCCAGGGTTAGAGGATTTGAGCTATAGGGAGAGATTGAATAGGCTAAGGCTGTTTTCCCTGGAGCATCAGAGGCTGAGGGGTGACCTTATAGAGGTTTATTAAATCATGAGGGGTATGGAGGATAGGATAAATAGACAAAGTTTTTTCCTTGGGGTGGGGGAGTCCAGAACTAGAGGGCATAGGCTTAGGGTGAGAGGGAAATGATATAAAAGAGAGACCCAAGGGGCAACGTTTTCACTCAGAGGGTGGTACATGTATGGAATGAGCTGTCAGAGGATGTGGTGGAAGCTGGTACAATTGCAACATTTAAAACGCAAATGGATGGGTATATGAATAGGAAGGATTTGGAGGGATATGGGTCGGGTGTTGGCAGGTGGGACTAGATTGAGTTGGGATATCTGGTCGGCATGGACAAGTTGGACCGAAGGGTCTGTTTTCTAGCTGTACATCTCTATGACTCTATGAGTCGATGAACCACCAGGTGATGGGAACGCTCAGAAAGCTAGTGCTTCCAATTAAACCTGTTGGATTATAACCCGGTGTTGTGTGATTTTTAACTTTGCCCAGTCCAACACTGGCTCCTCCACATCATGGAATCCAGGGGAAGGGACACTACTACCGTACCATAAGATTTTCTATAAAAAAATAATTCTTTATACACAAGATTCTGTTTTGGACTGCTCTTTGGCATCAATACTAAATAATCTTATTGAAAGATGAAATATTGAAATGGACTAGTTGGCAAAACTGTCTTTGCACAAAATTGCTCACAGAACACTGGTGTGTTTATACTGAAGCAAAATGTGACAGTGGTATCTGATATAAAAACGTAGTCATTGAATGGGAAGAGTCCTGTATCAGTGAAAATCCTACATTCACACAGGTGCCATGTCCCAAGCCAGTCATTTCAGGAATCTCACTTGAGACAAAACAAAGCAGCTATCTCATCTGACTTCTGAACTATAGATTGGAGAACAATTAAACTGAGTTATTGACACAGGAAACAGAAAGTCTCTTTCAGATCTTCATATAATAAAAGACAAAGAATCCAAGGCAGTATATTCTGCGTGTAAACTGAGGAGTAATCACTCATGTCATTATTCTCGCCACACAATTAAACCCTGAAGGGCTTTTTACAACAATTGGATTTCCTGGTTTTACGCAACTCAGCGCCTGAAGCAAAGTCTATATTTACTTGTAACGTCAGTATTATCCTGCCATGTGTTTTATGACACTTTGTCATAATTCAAAATCAGATCTTCATTTTAACTCACGCCTTGCAGCTTGGACTGATTGAGAATTTGGGAAATTGGTAAGTGAAGGAATCTTTAGGGTTAATCACTTTCTAAAAAATTCATCTGGCCTGTATTTTGCATTTAAGAGAAATTTAGTGTAAGCTCAGGCAAAGTTAATGTTCCTTCCAGTCTGAAGCAGGGGTAAACCAGCTTTCAACTGGAGAGCGCCTGTAATTAGTTGATCAGTTAGTTAGTTTAATCTGATTTCAGTTGTTGCAACTAGCCTGTTTCTTCTTGAGAGATAGTTTACTGACAGGGGTCTGATTGTAGCCTGCCTAGAGTAACACCTGGACTGAGTGAAGGAGCTCGGAAAATTTGTTCCATTCTTTTTCTAACTCTTTCAGCTTCTGAATATTCCACATTTAGGAATGATCAGGAATGATCAGGAAATGTGGCTTTGTTAGTACTCACAATAAGGGATGAAAACAGTGTGTTAGAGACGATCTTAGATTGAAAGGTCTAAATGTGGATTCATTTTGGGCAGAATTAAGAAACAACAAGGGGCAGCAACACTAGTTTCTCATAGAACAAACAATCAAGGCGATTCTGGGCATGGTATAAATTAGCAAAATGAAGGCAGGTGTGATGGTATCCATGTCTTGTGTATCCTATTGTGTCAGGCAAGCTGGTGTGCCCTGTAAAATGTAACAATCAGTTCTAAAGGTTGCTAGATGGCAATATTTCAATTTATCCTACAATAAGGAAGGATTGTCAAGAAAACCTTTATCATAATTAGAAGTGTGGTTGAGGGAGTTTGATCACAGAATTAAGTAGACGTAAACTGTACTTGTATTACAGATTGCATTGCTGTTCAGCTCAGTGCCTGACCAGATCGTGATATAATTTTGGTGATCTCATCGGGATCATACATAAAATTGGTGGTCTGGTCTGTGATCGCAACTGATGTAACCTGAATAATACAAAGCTAGTGGGTAACTTCAATTGACAGATGGACTGAATAAATGTAATCTGCAGAATGCACACCATCCCTCAGCCAAATGGAAAGACTGAGGTGGCAATGAACATCACCAGAGCAATCATAAAGAGACCTGGGAGCTGCATCTAGCAGTTGTTAGCTCAAGTGTATGTAGTCAGAGTGAGCAACAAGATCAGAGTGGCACATCCGCAAACACATCAGGCACTACAGGAGAAACTGTTCCTCAGCTGCAAGTCACCGATCAAGAGGCGAATCCACCACCTTTACAGATTTCCCATCAACCATCAGACACAGACATCCACAACAAACCAACAAAAGATAGGGAATAGCAACAGCTACAACTGTTGGTACACACTCCCTGGGGAAACCACATCCTCCAGATGAACAGCCAACCACAGAAATATGCACATGCTCCATTGAGTGACAAGCATGACTTAAGGATTTTGTGTGCAATGCATATGAGAGACTGAGGGGAATAATCAACTACTCATGCATGGGAACAGTTGGCTATCTTTTGTAACATTAGTAATTAAAAATGTATGTGATAATGCATGCATTTTTTAATGAAAAGGGAGAGGTTTGGATTGAAATGCCACCACGTACAAGCACCTGCCATAATCACAAGACCTCAACCATGGGGCAACCGTATTGGGTTCACTTCGGTAAACACTTTGTAATGAATACACCATCACTTGCTTAAAGTCTAATATTTCCCATCTAATTTGACCCAACTCTGAGTAAAAGTCATTGACCTGAAGCACTACCTCCATTTTCCTCTCCACAGATGAAGCCAAACATCTGCTGTCCTTTCCCAGCATTTTATGTCTTACTTCACTTGGTGTAGCACGGTGGTTCAGTGGTTAGCAATGCTGCCTCACAGTGCCAGGGACACGGCTCTGATTCCACCCTCAGGCTCTGTCTGCATGGAGTTCGCACATGCTCCTCGTGTCAGCATGGTTTCCACTGGTTTCCTCCCATAGACCAGGGATGTGCAGGTTAAGTGGATTAGCATTTGGATCTGCAGTGTTAGAGGGGGAGGTGGGCCTGGGTGGGCTGCTCTTCAGAGGGTCAGTGTGGACTCAGTGGGCCAAATGGCATGTTTCCACACTTTAAGGATTCTATCATTCAGTCACCTATCTGTTTGAAACATGCAATGTTCACAAATTGTTACAACAGATGAGCTAATTGTAATTATCAGGTCTGTCAAAGAATCAATACAAATCTCGTTAACAGTCCTTCAGACTGTCCTGTCCCCAAAGGTGATATTGTTAGAATGGTGTAATGATCAGCAGAATCCCTGTCCACACCAGCGGTTTTACTACAAACCGACCAACTCCCACAGCTATCTAGATTACATCTCCTCCCAGCCTGCCCCTGTAAAAACGCCATCCCATATTCCCAACTCCTTTGCCTCAGCTGCATCTGCTCCCAGGAGGACCAATTCCACTACCGAACAACTCAAATGGCCTCCTTCTTCAAAGACTGCAATTTCCCCTCCGACATGGTCGACGACGCTCTCCGCCACATCTCCTCCACTTCCCGCACCTCCGCCCTTGAACCCCGCCCCTCCAATCGCCACCAGGACAGAACCCCACTGGTAGGAGAAAGTGAGGACTGCAGATGCTGGAGATCAGAGCTGAAAATGTGTTGCTGGAAAAGCGCAGCAGGTCAAGCAGCATCCAAGGAGCAGGAGAACCGACGTTTCGGGCATGAGCCAGGGTAGTTACATTATACAAATGATGCACACAAAAGTGATCTCAGTCACGCAGCCTTAAGGAGGATGGGGAGAGAGGTACTCTCACAATTTCTGAAATTGCATAGAATGGCACGTAAATTCCACCAAGGTGCTCCTGCCAGCCAATCCATGTTGCAAGTTATACTCCCCATGATAGCTGTCCTGACACTGTTAAAAATCACACAATACCAGGTTATAGTCCAACAGGTTTATTTGGAAGCACTAGCTTTTGGAGCGATACTCCTTCATCAGGTGGTTGTGGAGTAGACAGCGCTCTGAAAGCTAGTGCTTCCAAATAAACCTGTTTGGACTATAACCTGTTTTTGTGTGAGTTTTAACTTTGTACACCCCAGTCAAACACCAGCAACTCCAAATCGTGTCCTGATGCTGTGTTCCTAACCCTGTTACCATGAATTTTTCTTGCAACCAGCACTCAAAACTATTATTAAATTTTAACTTGGTACAAGCTTGTGAACTAACTCTGATAGCGCATTAAGGATTCTCTTGCCCCCTTCCTAAATCACTTACAATTCCTCCAACCCTTGAAGTGTGTGCGTGTGAGTATGAGTGCATGTGTGAGAGTGTGTGTTTGCATGTGAGCATGCTTGGTACAGTGTGTGTGATGGAGTAAAAGCCTGTGAGAGGGTGTGTGCATGAGTGTGAGTGTGGACATGTATTTGTGTGTGTCTGAGAGAGAGTGTATGAGAGAGGATTTGTGTGTCTGAGTATGTAAGACTGTGTGTGTGTGTGTGTGTGTAGTGAAATGGGGTCACCTGTAGTGTGACATGAACCCAAGGTCCCAGTTAAGGCCATTCCCATGGGTACCAGATTTGGCTATCAGCCTCTGCTCGGCCACTCTATGTTCCTGATGATGGGCTCCTTCCCGAACCATCGATTTTCCTGCTTCTCGGATGCTTCCTGACCTGCTGTGCTTTTCCAGCAACACTCTAATCTTCACTTTGTGTTGTTGTCTATCCCAAAGTCCGCCTTGGAGGACTGTCTCTCGAAGATCTGACACCAAATGTCCCGGACTGCTGTAGTGTTCCCGACTGGGAGAAAACATCCCTGTCTGGTGATTGTTGTGAGGTCTCCATTCATCCCTTGTCATAGCGTCTGCTCGGTCTCACCGATGTACTAGGCCTCAGGGCATTTTGCCTGCCGTGTATGAGATAGACCACGTTGGCTGAGTCACACAAGTATACGGACACTACAACAATGGATGAATGGACCGCACAACAATCACCAGGTAGGGGTGTTCCCTGCCAGTCAGGGAACACTTCAGTGGTCAGGGACATTCGGCCTCCGACCTACGGGTGACCATCCTCCAAGGCAGACTTTGAGACAAACAACAACGTAAATTGGCTGAGCAGAGGCTGATAGCCAAGTTTGGTACCCATGAGGATGGCCTCAACCGGCACCTTGGGTTCATGTCACACTACAGGTGACCTCACTACACTATACACTTTCACGCACACACAGAAGCACACACACACACACTCTTACATACTCACAAACTCACACAGACCCTTCCCCCCGCACACATTCTCTCTCAGATATACACACGTACACCCCCTACACCCACACTCATGCAGACACCCTGTCCCAGGCTTATACTCTGTCATACTCACACACACTCTACCAAGCACGCACACATGCAAACAAAGACACACTCTCATGTACAATCACACTCAGACTCTCTCTCTCTCCCTCACACATACACACGCATATATAAGTCTATGGGGTGGATTTGCATTTACAGAATTGAATTTGCCGATACATTCTATATTTGCTCAAAAAGCACACAATCTGCAGGCAGTCAATCCATGTAATATTTTATAAATTCCTACTTTGGAAATAGAACCAATCTGGCTCAAGATTGTGATACACACAGACTCTAACCTCACACCTTTAACACATTGTCTGAGCTGAGATGTCACTTTTTTTCTATAAGTTATAATCTTTAGGTAGTTCAAGAAGGTGACTTAAAAGAAGTTCTGGGATTTACATATTAATGAGCCGAAACCTGCAGCCCATTCTAAAAGATTAAAGACTTAACAGCAATCTAGGTTTGTTCAATATATCGTTTTAACTGCATGACACTGTGATAATTTGCTATCAAGTCTGTATGCTATGTTCCTGCCCCACTAGTTACCTGATGAAGGAGCAGTGCTCTGAAAGCTAGTGCTTCCAAATAAGCCTGTTTGACTATAACCTGGTGTTATGTAATGTTTAACTTTGTTTTTGCAGACAGGATATAAGGCTGGAAAATTTTCAACATTAGCAGCAGATCTGAATGGTGTTGTTGTTCTACAAGTTTGACTAGGGGCACATTTGGAGCATAAATCCTCAATATTAAGCCAGGAAGTTGTTGAAATCCATAACTTTGATATCCTGAAGCAGATGGATGGCTGAAGATTGGCTTCTGTGTTGGCTGGGATCTCAGGAAGAGACCAAGATGAATCATCCATTTGGCACTTCTGGCTGAAGATGGTTATAAATGTTTCCGCTTTACTTCTAGTACTGATGTGCTGATCTATCAGTTATGGGGTCTTTTATTGAATTAGCATGCTTATTATGCCATCTAGCATTTGTGTCAGCCTGAGTTGCTATCTCATTCATAGAGCATAAATATCTACAGTGTGAAAGCAGGCCATTCAGCCCATTGAGACCACACTCACCCTCTGAAGAGCATCCTACCAGACTCACCCCATTCCTGTAGCTCTGCATTTCCCATGGTTAATCCTATAGCCTGCACACCCCTGGACTGTGGAAAGCATACTGGAACAACCCCTTACAGATACAGGGAGAATGTGCAACAATCCACACATGCATACATCCAAGGTTGGAATTGAACTGTGGTGCTGTGAGCCACAGTGCTGCACAAAACAGGGTTTCATTCTTAGGTATGTCTGCTGCTGCTTCTGGCACATTGTCTTGGACACCTCAGGGACTCATCCTATGGCTTGACATTAAAAGTAGAGTGGAGGAAATGTTAGGACATGGGGTTATAGCTTGTGATGGAATACCAAGTTGCTGCAGCCTTCAGTCTCAATGCCTCAATTTGCTGGATCTGATTTGAATGTAGCCTATTTAGCACAGTGGCAGTTCCACAGGATGTCTCATATTGCCCACAATCCTTAAGGCATTTTACTGAAACCTGTTGTTCAAAAGCCATCTACACATCTCAATTTAGAGTCATAGAGTCATAGAGATGTACAGCATGGAAACAGATCTGTTGGTCCAACCCGTCCATGCCAACCAGATATCCCAACCCAGGTAAAAAAAGGACTGCAGATGCTGGAAACCAGAGTCTAGATTAAAGTGGTGCTGGAAAAGCACAGCAGGTCAGGCAGCATTCGAGGAGCAGGAAAATCGACATTTCGGGCAAAAGCCCTTCATCAGGAATTCTGAAGGACTTTTGCCCAAAACATCGATTTTCCTGCTCCTCGAATGCTGCCTGACCTGCTGTGCTTTTCCAGCACCACTTTAATCCAGATATCCCAACCCAATCTAGTCCCACCTGCCAGCACCCGGCCCATATCCCTCCAAATCCTTCCTATTCACATACCCATCCAAATGCCTCTTAAATGTTGCAATTGTATATTTGAATAAAAAGAATAAGCGAGTTCTCAGCTCATTTTCAAATAACACAGCAAAATATGAAGTGGGTTGAATAGCTTAGCTCAGTGTTCAATGGCAGGGCACGTTTAGATAAACAATGAGATACAAAGGTCAGTGCCTGCTTACTCAATCTTCCACAACCCCATGGATCAAAGGTCTCTTTAAGTAAATGTCTCTTAGACCAGCTTGTTTCAAAATCTGGCACTTCTCAAAGAAAACAGCAGTATTTAGTTCTTCAATACCTCCTTAGTACGAGATATCAAATATTTTGAATTAGTTTGGAAATAACATTTCAAAGAGTTATTCAAGTTTATTTACAAATGGTAATTAAATGCAAATTGAGCTTGCTCTTTCATCACAAAGTAGCAGTGTGTTCAAAGCTTTCACAATGTACAGGATAACATATATCTTTCAACAAATAAGGTCAGATCTGAGGGGGGGCGGCAGAACTATCAAAACTGCGGGCTACTGCCTCATTTTTTATTTAAAAAGACAATGAATGTGATGGAATTTCTATTTAGATCTGTCTCTGTGTTCCTCCCAATCCACAGCCCACAGATTTAAACTGAGGACACATGTTCTCGGAGCTGTCGGCTGAGAGATAGGGAAGAAAAAAAATGGCTATCAGCTGTCCACCTCCCATTCTTCCCCCACACCCACTTGCAATGCGTGCAATATTCCTGTGCTGTCTTAACTCGTAGCACAAAAGGAAGAAATGTGCACATGAATTATAAAAATAGAAAGTAAAGCCTGTGGGCAGTTTGCTTGTGGATCTCCCATATACACTTTATTTGTGGAATATCTAAAAGTAGATTCCAAAACATTTTGAATTGGACCTTACAGAAAATGCAACAGCGTAACTTTTCTCCATTTAGTGTGTTGCCCTGCCTCAATCTATTTGTAATACTCATGGCATTTACTGTGTACATTCAGTAACAAAGGTGCAGCTGAGCTGGCTCTCTACATTCCAGCTCCTCTTTGGATAAAAGGCCTTAGATGGTTACTTTTCCCTGCTGCTGCTATGTAGCCGCACACCCAAGCTTCAGCCTGATCCTTAGCACATAGCCCTGGACCTTGGAATGCTCTAGTGTGAAACACTTGCTCAACAGCAACGAGTGTCTTTCGTAGAACTGATGGTCCGTCAACAACAGATGATGTTTGTCTTGGTTATAACCCTGAGGTAAAAACAATGACTGCAGATGCTGGAAACCAGATTCTGGATTAGTGGTGCTGGAAGAGCACAGCAGTTCAGGCAGCATCCAAGGAGCTTCGAAATCGACGTTTCGGGCAAAAGCCCTTCATCAGGAGGGCTTTTGCCCGAAACGTCGATTTCGAAGCTCCTCGTTTATATCCCTGGCAACAACCTGGAGAGTACAGAATCCTGCATCATAGAACTGCTTGGAATGAATCTGGACAAAAATCACTGCATCTCTCTGCAGACCTTCATTGCAAAGGCAAATTCCTGATAGAGGTGTCCAATAGTCTCTTCATCAATGTGAATGTCCCAAGGGCAGTGTCCCATTGCACAGAGAGTCCAGGAACACATGACTTGAATTGCCCTTTCCACAGTGCCCAGTTCCTGCCTCAAAATCATATCCTCAGCATTTTAAAGTGATGATGAAGGGGACAAAGGATTAATCTGCCTTGATCCCAAAAAAAAATGACCTTGCACTCATTTCAGTTTATCCGAGGTCAATTCAACCTGACTGTAGACAGTCAATGGCCTATGGTACCAACAGTGGATCCGAACAGAAGATGACATAATATTGTCCACGGACAGGCAGATTTTGACCTGCAAGCCCCTGCTGTCTGAGATCATCAATCCTCTGAGGCATGTATCCTTCCTGATGGACTCGGTAAATCCATCTACACAACATGCAAACAAGGCAGGAGAGAGGGGGTAACCCTGCCTGACTCCAGTTTGACTGGGGAATATTCTGACTCCCACCAGGGATGGAAATTAATATTCCTGATGTTTGTGGTGAGCAGTGGCATTCAATTGTAGAGTCGCTCCACAAACTCCAGTTTAAACAGCACACCCATCATGTCAGTGTTTGTGATATTCTGTCCAAAGGCCTTCTCCTGATCCAGACTGATAAGCCAGCAGTTGAAGAGTGTGGTGCTGGAAAAGCACAGCCAGTCGAGCAGCATCCGAGGAGCAGGAGAGTCGATGTTTTGAGCATTAGCACTTCATCATAGTGTTAGGTGCACTAGTCAGGAATAAATATAGGAAAGAGGAATGGGTCTGGGTGGGTTACTCTGCGGATGGTCAGTGTGGACATGTTGGGTTGAAAGGCCTGTTTCCATAGCGTAGGGAATCTAATCTAATCAGGAAACTGATGAAGAGTATCTGATTCATTCCTGATGAAGGGCTTATACTCGATACATCGACTCTCCTGCTCCTCAGATGCTGCCTGACCGGCTGTGCTTTTCCAGTGCCACGCTCTTTGACTCTGATCTCCAACATTTGCAGTCCTCACTTTCTCCTCCCTGATAAGCCAACAGGTTGATCCCATAAAGAGGTGACATTATCCCTGGAATAACCCACGCTGTCAGAACTTTTCCTACTGGGAACAACACAGTTAAAAATCACACACCACCAGGTTATAGTCCAACAGGTTTAATTGGAAGCACTAGCATTCGGAGCGCTGCTCCTTCATCACAACCACCTGATGAAGGAGCGGTGCTCTGAAAGCTAGTGCTTCCAATTATACCTGTTGGACTATAACCTGGTGTTGTGTGATTTTTAATTTTGTACCACCCCAGAGCATCTCCAAATCATGGGTACAACACAACATCTGATCAGAGTCTGTTATCAACTCCAAGTCAGATCTGACCCAATTGACAATTGACCCTTGTCAGAACTTTGTGGTTTGCATTCAGCAAGGCAATTTGTAATTTCCTTCCTCCACTTGTCTATGAGAGTGCTGATGCCTTTTCTCATGGCTTGAACACATTGCCTACCAGAGGCATGCATACCCCTGTATATCTCCAGAAGGTTATGGCTGATCAGGACAAACTCAACAACACTAAGCTCTCAGGAGTTCTACACTTTCAAAAGACAGGAGAGCCTTAGTCAGCTTTCTTAGTCAGTGTTAACAGCTTGTCAAGATTCTCCGACATGCTGCCTAAGCCTTTTGTAATAGAGGAGAAGACCAACAGGGAGGCTGTGCTTCTGTGGGACTCTGCATTGTACAGTTTATTGTAAAAAGGATTTGCTGTTCCTCAAAATGTCAGACTGCAATGACTTTACTGAGCCAGCTGAGGTGTTGGCTGCTCCAAGTTAGCCTGAGCTGGGGTGCACTGATTGCATTGCATCCGAAAGATGGTCTTTTTCGAGCCCTTCACCATTTTCTGTGTTTCTCAGCTGGGCCCCCTTAAACTCCTTTGCCATCTCGATGCTTTGCTGCTCCTGTCATTAGAACATAAGAACCAGGAGCAGGAGTAGGCTGTCTGGCCCTTCGAGCCTGCTCCGCCACTCAATAAGATTATGGCTGATCTTTTTGTGGCCTCAGCTGCACTTACCCGCCCTCTCACCATAACCCTTAATCCCGTTACTGTTCAAAAAATGAACTATTTTAGCTTTAAGAACATTGACTGAAGAAGTCTCAACTACTTCACTGGGCAGGAATTCTATAGCTTTACAACCCGCTGAGTGAAGAGGTTGCTTCTTAATTCAGTCCTAAGTCTGCTCCCTCAAATTTTGAGGCTATGCCCTCTTGTCCTAGTTTCACCTGCCAGTGAAACATCCTCTGTACTGCTATCTTATCTATTCCCTTCATAATTTAATGTTTCTATAAGATCTCCCTCATTCTTCTAAAGTCCAATGAATATAATCCCTGTCTACTCAGTCTATCCTCATAAGCCAACCCCCTCAACTCTGGAATCAACCTCGTGAATCCCAGAGGAGTCTGTACCCCTCCAGTACCAGTACATCCTTTCTCAAGTAAGGAGATCAAAACTACACACAGTGGCCTCACCAGCACCTTGTACAGCTGCAACATAACCTCTCTGCTTTTAAACTCAATTACTTGTTGTACCTGCAGACCAACCTTCTGTGACTCATGCACAAGGACACCCAGGTCCCTCTGCATAGCAGCATGCTGCATCTTTTTTATCATTCAAGTAATAGTCCTTTTTCCTATTACTCTACCAAAATGGATAACTTCACATTTATTAACATTGTATTCTATCTGACAGATCTTTGCCCACTTGCTTAGACTATCTATATCCCTTTGCAAAGTTTCACAGTCCTCTGCTCACTTTGTTCTGCCACTCAGTGTCATCTGCAAGCTTTGACACACTGCTCGTGGTCCCCAACTCCAAATCATCCATATAAATTGTGAATAATTGCGGTCTCAACACTGATCCCTGAGACACACCACTAGTCACTGATTGCCAACCAGAATAGCATTCATTTATTCCCACTCTTTGTTTCCTGTCAGTCAACCAATCCTCTATCGATGATAATACTTTACCCATAATGCCATGCATCTTCATCTTATGCAGCAGCCTTTTGTGCTGCACCTTGTCAAATGCCTTTTGAAAATCTAGATACACCGCATCTACTGGGTCCCCGTTGTCCAGCTTTTTAAAACATATTCATAGAATTCTAAAAGATTAGTTAAGCATGACCTGCCCTTTATGAACCAATGCTGTGTCTGTCCAATGGGAGAATTTCTATCTAGATGTTTTGTTATTGTTCCTTGATTATAGACTCAAGAAGTTGACCCTCAAGCAAAGGAGATTACAATAGGATGAGGGAGGAGTTGGCTAAAGTAGACTAGAAGCAAAGACTTTACAGTGGGACAGTTGACAAGCAGTGGAGGGTTTTCAAAGCAATTTTTCAAAGTGCTCAGCAGAAGTATCTACCAGTGAAAACGAAGGACTGTAGGAAAAGGGGTAATCTACCATGGGTGTCTCAGGCAATAAGGGTGGCTATCAAATTGAAAGTGAAGGCATACAAAGTGGCTAGGATCAGCGGGAAACTAGAAGATTGGGAAAGTTTTGAAGGTCAACAGAAAGCCACAAAAAAGAGCAATTTCATTTGACAGCTTTCTTGTCCTTCCTCATTTCAAGCCACCAATGTCTGTTGGAGCACCTGGAACATTTGCTAGCCAGCAAATGTTTGCTTCTATAGTATTTTTCTGTTTATGTTTTCCTTTTCCATTGCTCGTCACACCTCTCCTTGTTCTGTTGCTGCTTGTTCTCTTCCATCAACTCTGCTTTCTCTGGCTGAGGGGTTTCATCAAAGAATCATTGAATCACTACAGTGTGAAAACAGGCCATTTGGCCCAACAAGTCCACACTGACCCTCAGAAGAGTAACCCACCCAAACCCATTTCCCTACCCTATTACTCTACATTTACACCTGCCTAATACCTGTAACCGACACATCCCTGAACACTGTGGGTAATTTAGCATGGTCAATTCAACTAACCTGCACATCTTTGGATTGTGGAAGGAAACCAGAGCACCCTCTGACAGACATGGGGAGAATGTGCAAGCTCCACACAGACAGTCGCCTGAGGCTGGAATCTCTGGTGCTCTGAGGCAGCAGTGCCCACCACTGAGCCACCCGTGCCGCCCAAGATTAAGGCATCCTTCACTTTGCACCGATATGTCTTGCCCTCTCTTCTACAGTGGTTGACCCTGATTGCCTGGCAGGAGGATGGGGCACGGATCTCCATTGAGGCAATTCCTGCTTCTGGTTCCTATTTTGATCACATAGAGTTTTACAGCATGGAAACAGATCCTTCGGTCCAACTCGTCCATGCTGACCAGATATCCTAAATTAGTCTGGTTCCCACTTGCCAGCATTTGACCAGTATCCCTCTAAACCCTTCATATATCCTTCCAAATGCTTTTTAAATGTTGTAGTTTTACCTGCCTCCACCACTTCCTCTTTCACCACCTCTGCATGAGAAGGTTGCCAGTTAGGGCCATTTTAAATCTTTCCCCTCTCGCTCTAAATCCATGCCCTCAACTTTTGAACTGCCCCAACTTGGGAAAAAGATTTTGGGTATTTACCCTATTCATGCCCCTCATGATCTTATAAACCTTTTTAAGGCTGTGCAGAGTTGGTAGTGCATTTAGGACCAGGCTTTGTTGAGGTGACTAACCGCCCGAACACAGTTGTGGCACGAGGTGGATATAATATTAATCTTTTTGTCATGTTCTGATTTTTGTTGTTGAACGGACTTGGCCATTTCTGTAGATTTTACCTTGTTAATAATACATAATAATACTGGCTGCTGAGTACGTTATGCTATAGTCGAGTGAAGTGGCTGGAGCAGCTTGGGCAGCTGCTTAAAAGCTACTAAAAATAGATGTATAAAAGATAGCTATTCTGAAGCGTGAGCTCCTGTGTTATTTCTCACCTTCCATTCAGAGCATTTTCCATTCCTGGTGTTTTCAGTCATGTAACTGGCATAAACTAACATGTTAAATTAAATCAGTGTCAACTACCATCTGATTAAATGCCTTAAATCTCTACCTACGGTGCAGTGCAATCTACAGAGGCTGGGGAATTGCTGATATTGAGCAATAACAGATTAACTGGTTAATCATTCATTTGCTGTTTGTGGGATCTGCCTGTCAATAAATCTTGACTATTGTGTTTGGCAAAATGATAGCAGTGACTGCAATTCAAAAGAAATCCACTGATTGTTAAACACCTCGGGGCATGCTGAGGATGCAATAAAATAAATGACAATTGCTTCTTCCCTTCTTTCTGATTGATTCAATCCAATCCACTTAAAATTCTCTCAACCCATTGCAAAATGACAAAAGCGTCTTTTTCGCTGGAGACAGTGAGAAATTGAGCTCTTTTGCACTCGATTTTTTAACCTCTATGTAGTCTCCTAATGATCACAAATAGAAGATAAGAAGCCAGAAAAAGAATTTATTCGAATAAATCATTTATCCCCTCTGTTCCAGCATTCTATGAGATCACAGCTGATGTGTAATCTAACTCCATAAAACACATTTGACCCATAAGCTATAACAGCTTTGGTAACAAATTTCTCAGTTTTACATTTAATAATCGACCGAGCATCAATGATCATTTACAGAAGCGTTCTACAATCCTACCTTACTTTGTGTTTTGAATTTCATTTGTGAAAGGTCTGCTTCTCATTTTGATAATTTTAATTGCTATTATAACTCAGAGTGCTATACCCCCAAACTAGCAGAAGAAAACTCGACTTACCTGTTACTTGCTTCTCTTGAAAATTTTGATCAAAACATCTTATAACCCCAATGCTCATTGGCATGAAATATTATCTGTTTCTCTCCACAGCCTCTGCGTGACCTGTGGATTGTTTCTAGCATTTTCTACTTTTACTTCAATGTGTTGATACTAAGAGCAAGGAGGTTATCTGATGAGGAGGAATTGAGTAGAGTGGTTCTATATTACTAGACTCTACAAGAATGAATGATGACCACATTGAAACATATAAAATCCTTAACATTTTGTGGAGGGACAATCTTGGATGTTTTCTCAGGCTGTTGGTGTTGGATTAGAGATTTGCAATCTTAGTATTATAGGTTACCTACTTAGGACTGAGTGTTGAACTTGACAAATTTAGTAAATACTTTGAGGATATTTGAGCTATAAGGAGAGGCTGAACAGGCTGGGGCTGTTTTCCCTGGAGCGTCGGAGGCTGAGGGGTGACCTTATAGAGGTTTACAAAATTATGAGGGGCATGGATAGGATAAATAGACAAAGTCTTTTCCCTGGGGTCGGGGAGTTCAGAACTTGAGGGCATAGGTTTAGGGTGAGAGGGTAAAGATATAAAAGAGACCTAAGGGGAAACTTTTTCACACAGAGAGTGGTACGTGTATGAAATGAGCTGGCAGAGGAAGTGGTGGAGGTCAGTACAATTGCAACATTTAAAAAGCATTTGGGTGTGTATATGAATAGGAAGGGTTTGGAGGGATATGGGCCAGCTGCTGGCAGGTGGGACTAAATTGGGTTGGGATATCTGGTCGGCATGGATGGGTTGGACTGAAGGGTCTGTTTTTATGCTGTACATCTCAATAATTCTATGATATAATAGACAACATAGATGAAGGGGAACCAATAGACGTAGTGCACTTTAATTTTCAAAACAAAAATGAGAAGATTCCATATAAAAAGGTCACAGGATGGTGTTGGGGATGGTAAATCAGTTTGGATTGGCGATCTAACAGAAAATAGGAGGTTGGACTAAATGTGCCATTTTAAGGTTGACAAAATGTAATGGAATTGCAACTGTCGTGGACTGCCTTTGGGATCAGGGCTGGGTCTTAGCTACTTACAATCTATATTGATTTCTTAGGTGAAGAGGCTGACTATATTGTAATCCAACAATAGAAAGACAGTGAGCAAAACAAGTCGTGAGGAGGATGTAAAGAGTCTAAAAGGGGTATTTGAGATTAACTGAGCAAGCAAAACATTTGAGAGTTGGACAATGATGTGGATATATATGAGACTGTCTATTTACATGGAAATAACTTTAAAAAATGGTGGAATAAATTTTTGAATTGAGAAAGCTTGAAAAATACAAAGAGATCTGGACATCCTTGCTCATGAATCAACAAGGTTTATAAAATCATGAGGGGCATGGATAGGATAAGTAGAGAAAGTCTTTTCCCTGGGGTGGGGGAGTCCAGAACTAGAGGGCATAGGTTTAGGGTGAGATGGGAAAGATACAAAAGGGACCGAAGAGGAAACTTTCTCACGCAGAGGGTGGTACGTGTATGGAATGAGCTGCCAGAGGAAGTGGTTGAGGCTGGTACAACTGCAGCATTTAAGAGGCATCTAGATGGTTATATGAATAGGAAGAGTTTAGAGGTATATGGGTCAAGTGCTGACAAATGGGACTAGACTAAGTTAGGACATCTGGTCGGCATGGGACGAGTTGAACCGAAGGGTCTGTTTCCGTGCTGTACATATCTATGACTCTACGACTCTAAGTAAATAAGAAAGCAAATAATGTTGACCTTTATTGCAAGGGGCATGATGTATAAAGTTAGGGAAGTCTTGCTTCAACTGTACAGGACATTGGTGAGACTGCAACAAGAGTACAGTTTTGGTCTACTTACTTAGAGAGGGATAAACTTGAGTGGAGGCAGTTCAAGAACACTCACGCGGCTGATCCCAGGAATGAAGATTTGACTTGTGTGGAAAAATTGGGCCCATACTCTGCAATAAAGCAGTTCATCTTCTGAAACAAATACATTTCTGAGGGGGCTTAAAGGAGTGTGATGTATAAAGAGGCAAGGGGCTGAAAAGGTTAATACTGAGGAGTCCCTTCAGCACCACTAATCATGATGATGTTAAACAGCCCTGTGCAAGAACAGGCCATTGAAGAAGTCAGGCCTACTGTCCAGATCCTCATGTCTATCATATCAGTGCAACCTGTACTTAGCTGCCAATGAGAGAAACTCCATGACTAGGAACCTCCCCTCCTGAAACCAAACCAGCCAAACCCTCAAAAAGGAAAAGAAAAGAGAGGCTGGATAGGCCGGGAACGTTTTCACTGGAGTATAGGAGGTTAAGGGATGACTTTATAAACCACGATGGGCATAGATAAAGTGAAGGTTTGGGGATTTCAAGACTAGGGCATATATTTTTAAAGTGAAGGGAGAAAGAGTTAAAGAAGACATGAGGTCAACTTATCTTTAAATGGATTTCTGGCCTGGATTCTGCTCCAAGACTAGTCCCTGAAGGTGTCATCGGAGCCGCAACTGAGGCCTTTTGTTGAGTGCTTGAAGCAACCATGTGCACAGGTAAGGGCATTGCTGGGGAGAGTGCTGTTTAAGGTCCGCATTCCACTCCAACAGACTGGAGTCATGGTATATGGGGCAGCCCATCCAGGTTAAGTATCAGTCTCAAAGATTAGATGTAATTAGTCTGAAAATAGTTTAACTATTAATGTCACTTTTATGACTTCAATGAAAACGTGTTCAAATAATTAGGAGAACTGGTGGCACAGTGGTAGTGGCCGTACCTTGAACCAGGAGGACGGAGTTCAAGTCTCACCTGCTCCAGAGGTGTATGATAATTTTTCTGAACAGTATATTTCAAACAAATTCTAATGATTAAAAACAAACGTGATGGTATTCTTAATTGATTTTGTTTTTAATTTAATTAGTCCCTCATATGTATTTTAAAAATGTTTTGAAATGATTGAGTGATTCTGCTGGTAATGTTCTGGTATCACATAGTCCGTTGGCAGAATGTGGCAGGTCAAGAGACCTGGTGAAGAGGCAGTGCCAAGGAGTACTGTGTTCAGTTCTGATTGCCCCGAGATAGGAAGGATATTATTTAGAGGGTTCAGAAAAGATTTAGCATGATGTTGCCAGGAATAATAAGTTATAAGGATAGGCTGGGACCTTTTTCACTGGAACATAGGAGGTTGAGTGATGACCTCATACAGTTTATAAATCATGAGGGGTATAGGTAAGGTGAATAGCATATAAATCCCTCGTTTTGGGGATTTCAAGATTAGGGGACATATTTTTAAAGTGAAGGGAGAAAGATTTAAAAAAAGGCATGAGGGTCAGCTTCTTTACACAGAGAGTGGTTCATATATGGAATGAACGTTCAGAGGAAGTGGTGGTTGTGGGTACAGTTACAACATTAAAATGACATTTGGATAAGTACATTAGTAAGAAATTTTTGGAAGGGATATGGGCCAAGTGCGGGCAAGTGTGACCATTTTAGTTTGAGATTATGGTCAGCATGGACTGTTTGGACCGAAGGGTCTGTTTCTGTGCTGTATGACTCGATGACTTTGTGTCACCAACGAAGACAGAAATCCAGTTTTGTCTGAAATGGATTGAAGCCAAAGGAGAAATTTTGGTATTTCAAAGTCTGGACTACCAAGGAAATTCAAAGTGGAAGGAAATATCCACCATCATCTCTGCAGCAATTATGAGTCAAAATCTCAGTTGTTTTGAAAAGCCAACTCTCCTGTTTTGTGAGTTGGGTGTGGCAGGCAGATCAGAAAATGCAGTTGTCTTGGAGATGGTTGTAACTTCACTTGAACCTCATTATTAATGGGCTGGATGCTGAACGGTCAGTGTTAGTAACTGATTTTATGAGATATCGTAAAATGCATGTGGTCTGGAGGTCTCACAGTGGTACCTTTGTGTTTTTTTAAATTAACTTCAGTTACATTTCAGGGGAGAATTAATTAACATGCGCTCCATATGCCTCTTTAGTTGAAGTTGCCATGTGATACTAAGAACATTGTTTTGCTGGTGGAGGAGTTGCTGAAACAGAAGGAGTGAGTGCAGTTTAGCCTGGAGAATCCCACTGTGACCAGTGCAGCTTCAGACATTGCTAACAGAGATGAGTCAATCAGACAAGTAATGCTTGCACCAGTCTTTGTGACAAACAATGAATGTGCATAATTTCTGTCCTCTGACACAGCCTGCAGGGACCTTGACTCACAATGTACATCCATTGCCTTCACATGCTGACAGATCAGAAAGTATTGTGGATGAAACAGAGGGGAGCACAACCCAGTGATGTGAAGGAGGGAGGGTGGGAGGCACTCTGAGGACATGCCTGCCTCTGACATTGATCATAGAAGCATAGGATCCAGACAGTGTGGACAGTGTGGAAGCAGGTCGTTCAGCCCAACCTTCCAAACAGCCTTCCAGCCAGATTCACCCCCCCCCTCCCCCACCCCCGCCACCCCGATCCTATCCCTGTGACCCTGCAGTTTCCATGGCTAATCCATCCAAGTTACAAATCCTTGGACACTATGGGCAATTTAGCATGGCCAATCCACTTTACCTGTACAGCTTCAGACTGTGGAAGGAAACTGGAGCACCTGGAGGAAACCCTGCAGACATGGGGAGAATATGCAAACTCCACACAGGGTAGTGTTTAATGGGTGGGTCTGCAATAAGGTTTCCTAGACTTTCCTTATTGATGCTTTAGACTGATAACAGAGCAAGACTGAAAGAAATACATTCTTAAGGACCGTGGAGATGACTGTTGATCTTGAATATCCAGTTAAGGCATTTGGATGAATGATTGTTGGCACCTGCATTAGCAGCAGCCTTGGTTTCATTTACCTACAACTGCTAATGATGAGGACAGTGTTTTTTTTAAATTTAGATCTATCTACGATTCAGGAGAGTGCAGGGTGTGATAATGTAATTGCCGCAATGGAAGGTCCTCTTATATCAACAGGGGATCTGATTGAGACGTATAAGATTATTAAAGGATCGGACACTCTGGAGGCAGGAAGCATGTTTCTGCTGATGGGTGAATGCCGAACCAGAGGACACAGTTTAGAATAAGGGGTCGGCCATTTAGAACAGAGTTGAGGGGAAACTTCTTCACCCAGAGAGTGGTGGATATATGGAATGCTCTGCCCCAGAAGGCAGTGGAGGTCAAGTCTCGGGATACTTTCAAGAAAGAGATGGATAGTGCTCTTAAAGATAGTGGAATCAAGGGTTATGGGGATAAAGCAGGAACAGGATACTGATTGTGGATGATCAGCCATGATCATAATGAATGGTAGTGCTGGCTCGAAGGGCCGAATGGCCTACTCCTGCACCTATTGTCTATTGTTTATTGTCTAACTGTGGTCATTGTCAGCACAGGATGAGCTATCGCCATGGCAACGGCATCACCACAACACCCATTATGAGGTTCTTCAGAATGATACGGTGCTCCTTCAACAAATGTGTGTACCGTTCGGCTGCATGGCCCCATTTGAATTGAAAATGGATCGGGTGTAGTCCATCCAGAATGTGACAGGACACCTTGAACTGGTTTTGGCTATTTCTGCTGCAGAACTCTGAGTTCCAGAGGTAGTTTTTGGAGTATATCCAGCAATAGATTTTGCCTGGGACTCCAGCAACTGCACCATCTGACTAAAAAAACCCTTGTAACCTCTGGCCATAGCAAAGACATCTGGCTCTGAGCTTGCATTCAGGACTGAGAAGGTTCCTTCATCGTCGAGAGGAAAATGGAGGAGGATTGAGGTTCCACATCAATAATCGCATTCCATCTCATAATGCTACTGCAGCTCTTTCCCTGCTTGGGTATCGCTACATGGGGGATATTCTGCCTATTCCAATGGCTTGCCCTTTACGTTGATACTCACTTTTAACTGCACATTTAGCATTGTACTTTTTCATCTCATGGTTCACTTTCCTGAAGGCCCTATTCATTAAGGAGCATTTCAAAATCTTTCGTTGCATTGTGTCAAGACATTTCCATTGTTTTTAGTGTATTTTCAGTGGATTCTGTACAATATTTTTGCACAGCTGTATTTAAGCTATGACAGTTCAAATGTTAATAGCCCACTTTTGCACAGCGAGGAAATATTTTTATTTATCATCACGCAATCAAAGAATCAGAAATAAAAAAAAGCACAGGCGATACATGACCTCTGAAAAAGGTTCCTATTTCCAGATAAAAGCCATTTGTTTACATATTTAGCAGCAGTCTCCTTAACATTCTAGGAGAGAAGGAGGAATATACACAATGGGGGATGGACATATACAAGGAGGGAGTTACAGAGGGAGATCCAACCATCTGGCAGATTTAAGCAGCAAAAGCTGCTGCAACCAACAAATCTCTCGCTGCCATAGCGACAATGGATGCTTGTGCTGCCATCCATTCTCCAAGAGGCAGAACTCCATTGAGCTCCATGTGACGTACATGAGTCTTAACAATTTGCTCTTTCAGTTTGACTCCAGACTTAAGGGTGAGTCTTTTTTGGAAAGTGAAATTGAGCAGTGGACAACATGTAACCACACTATTGTAAGGCGCCACCTGATGTACCCAAGTAATGGAAGCAGGCATTGAAATTCCAGTTGGATAATTGGTCTTCTGCACATACCATTGACAATGATGTCAGAGTGTTCTTTGATGATTCCTGCACGTGTGTCATGCTTTCAAGAAAAGTGATATCATGTCAACCATTAAAACTTCAAAAGTACAGAGTGTAGTGATCGTAATGAGGTCAGCCAGGTGGACCTCATAGAATATGAGTTCCCTGATTGGGGCTGTTGACCTGGCTGACAGATAAGAACAGGAATATCAGAGGCTCTGTTGACTCTGAAAGCTGGCTCTGAGGAAACCGGACCAATGTCAACTATCATGGACGTGTAAATAAAATGTGAGTTCGGGAAAAACCCGAACATTAATTCTGATTACTCTTCACAGATGTTGCGAAGCCTGCTGAGCTTTTCCAGCAACTTCTGTTGTGTGTGTGTGTGTGTATGTGTAAATGAAACATGAGTTACAGGATACTGGCCTGTATAGTTTTATTTCACAGTGGAGGAGACCACACATGCCTGCAGAAGTTGTAGAGCCATGTTTAAGAGGACTCTGCAGTGACTCATTTAAAGTGAGCCGCAACATTTCATTGTGGGTCATCTCAGTAATTGAGCAGCATACCCACTGTTGGCTTCAGATACCTCTCCACATCTCTGAAACTTTCAGTTCAAACATTTTGGAAACATCTCTTTGGAACAAACTATTAAAAGTAGTGCATTATAACTTACCATGCTCCTGTGAAACCTCTACACCATCACCCCCACAACCCAACCTCCCCCCCTCCCCCCACCCCCCACCCCAACTCCGAGATATTTTGATTGAATGAAACCTGTAGGTCATGCTTTTTTTTCTGTCTCTCTGTATTTTCACCACCCCCTCCTCCCAAACTACTATGCAGCCTCTTCCTGGTAAATACATCTCTTCCAACTCCCTCGTTCAGTGGCCTCTCCCATGTTTGCTACCTAATGCTGGGTGCCCCATTACCGCACATTAAGAGATCCTAACTCAGTATGATCTCATGGATAGGACCTGCTGCTGCCTGTGTAGTGCAAGTTCTGCTGTGGAACCAGCAACATGAGAGTTCGTGATTATTTGCAGTGCAGTTTTGTGCAGTGGCTACCAATATTCAGCAAGAACTGCATTAGCCAGATATCAGTCTCTAAGAAGTGAATTCAGGGCTTCTGTATGAGAAGACCAGAGAACTGTGAGCTGCAGCTGTTTGCAGCTATTATGACCCACCACCTGACATATAACACATGGATCTGACAGTATGCCTCATGCATTTTCTTCATTACCTGCACACTCCATCTCCAAAGCCACATCACCGAGTCTGGGCAAAAAAATCAATCTATTAGCTTTGTTTTTCTCTCCAGAGTTGCTGTCTGATTTGTGTATTTTAACCTTTTCTGTTTTAACCTCTTAAAGTACGGGTGCTTTGTGACTAGAGTTAGCACAGGCAGTCTTGCAGGAAGTGAGTGACCAAACAAACATTTAACAGTGGCATACCATGTAGGAGCCTGGGCACCATGCTGCAATGGAGGCCAAGCAGATTCGGATAACTGAGACCACCGCTTCCAGTGTAGCAGTTGTCACCCACATCCAAGTGTTGCGATGCAAGCTATTCCCATTCTAGCTATAGATTACAGGATACAAAGGGATTTGTAGGTTGTCACTGCAGCCCAGCAATAAATTACTGGGATTGAGTTGTCACTGTCGCAATGAGCTGGTCGAGGTTCATCTTGCAAAGCCATCTGTGTCCACCTCACTGACGGGCAATAGTCTTCCCTCAGCCATACTGCAGGTACCAAGGTAAAACCGCACAACAGCACCAGGACTATCAATGGCACAGTGAAGAAACAAATTGGGTTATTTGCAATTGTGATTCTTAAATTTTGGATGCAATATGGTGTGATTATATTTACAAATTTGACTTGCAACGTTTCTTCTGTAGTGGCTACTGTTTCCACATTGTTTGTAGTTGTGTTGTTGACAAGGGAAAGTAAGCTGTGGGACAGTAGTGAATGAAGAACTGGATCGTTGGAATCAGAAACAAATCAAGTCTGTCCATGAATACCAGACTTGAATCAATTGTTCAGCTGCATCCTTGCTTTCGCAATGCAATTTATGATGGTCAATACAACCAGTGTCATTTACAATTGACTCCACAGCCAGTGAAATTTATATTGGACAGTGATATTAGCCTAGTTCATACTAGATCCTGTGCAGAGCATAGTTTTTGTTGACAACCACACAGAAATATTCAAGAAATTTCAAAATGAATTGAGTTCAATTCATTACTTTCAGAAAGGAATTTGGTAGGTATTTGAAAGGGAAAATGTTGCAGGGTAAGAGAGTGAAGCTGCTTGGAAAGCTATTTCAAAGTTCTGGTATGAGGTAAATCTTTCTGTGCTGTAAGTTTCTAAGATTCTCGACAAAATTTATTCTGGATGCAGATTATGACTGTAATATGAATGTTCAAGATCAACATGCATCAGGGTGGCTGGGTGGTCAGCAGTGCTGCCTCATAGTTCTGAGGACCCAGGTTTGATTCCAGTCTCGGATGACTGCCTGTGTGGAGTTTGCACGTAATACCCATGTCTACGTGGATTTCCTCTGGTGGTCCGGTTTCCTTCCTTAGTCCAAAGATGTGCTGGTTAGGTGGATTGGCTGTGTTAAGTTGTCCTGTGTGTCGGTTAGGTGGTTTGATTATGGGAGTAGGGGACTAGGTGGGATGCTTTTCAGAGGGTCGGTACAGACTTATATAGTCACACAGCACAGAAACAGACACTTTGGTCCAACCAGTCCCTGTTGAACATAATCCCAAATTAAACTAAACCACCTGCCTACTCCTACCCCAAATCCCTCCAAACCTTTCCTATTCATATACTTACCCAAATGTCTTTAAACATTATAATTGTATCCACATCCACCACTTACTCAGGTAGCTCATTCCACACGTAAACCATCCTCTGTGTAAAAAAAATTGCCTCTTATGTCTTTTTTAAAATTTCTCCCCCTCACCTTAAAAATCTTTGGACTATGGGAGGAAACCCACACAGCCCTAAGGAGAATGTGCAAGCTCCACATATACAGTTGCCTGAGGCTGGAATCGAATCTGGGTCCTCGAAACTATGAGGCAGCAATACTAACCACTGAACCACTATGCTGTCCCAATGCATATTGATCTTGAACATTCATATTACAGCCAAAGCCATAATCTGCCTCCACAATAAACCCCTAGTCTTAAAATTCCCCATCCTAGGGAAAGGACAACTACCATTAATTCTATCTATACCTTTCATTATTTTATAAACTTCTATCAGGTTGTTTCTCAACCTCCTCCGCTCTATCAAAACAAGTTCCAGCCTCTCCTGCCTTTGTTTATGACTCTTGGAACATTGTAGGGGTTCAATGATCTTACATCATAAACAGCAATGAGTGGGAGGATTTACAACCTTGTCAAGTAATTAAAAGGTATAATCAACAAACCAGCTAATAATGGAGGAGAGGTTAGGGGGAAAAAGTGCAAATATACAAAATAAAAACACAAAATAAACTATCATGCCCCTCAAACCACCCCACAATTCATTACAATCATTACTGTTTAGTGTTTAAATGGCACTTTCCCACCTATTCGCAATAATTTAAAATTGATTCCCTTGCCCTCCACGAATCTATCTATCTTGGCCTTGCGCATATCTAATGACCCTATCTCTGCCACCTTGTGAGGTACAGCATTCCAAAATCACCCTCAGAGAGAAAAAAAATTTCTTCATCTCTTGTCTAAAAAAACCTCTAATTTTAAAACAGTGCCTCCTAGTTCGGGGCACTAGTCTAGACACAACAAATGAGGAAAATGAGTAAATGACATAAGATAATGATGGAGGATTTTAATGTAATTGGTCTGACATGGCAAACAAAGGAGATGAGGGAATGGAGTCTATGGGCTGCCTTTCTAACCCGGTAAATAAGAAACCCAGCAAGGGAAGATTTCTGTTGGATCTAATGCAGACCTGATAAGGAATTTAAATATGTGTGATTATCCAGGCAAAAGTGACCATGACATAATAGGCTTCAAAATGATTATTGAGAAGGACACAAAGAGGAATAGGTTAGAGGAAAGCCAACGAGATGAAGGGCTTTTGCCCAAAATATCGATTTCGAAGCTCCTTGGATGCTGCCTGAACTGCGGTGCTCTTCCAGCACCACTGATCCAGAATAGAGGAAAGCCAGTTTTGAGGAGCTGAGAGTAGAATATGCACAAATTGAATGAACAAGAATGTGAGCAAACAGAGATGTTGAGCAATAATGCTAAACATTTAAAATGGTTTTCAACAGAATCGAGGAAAAATATTTTCCACAAATAAATGAAAGCAAACTAAAGTCTCATTAGGCAATGAGAATGAATAAAGATGTAAGGGAAAAATTATGAGGGAGGGAAGAGGCATACATTACGAATGATAGACAGCAGGGGAGAATACGACACTTGGACAGGATTTGGATTACTGTACATAGTTTAGTTCAGCAGGAAATAGAGACACTAGAAAGATTTTCAGAATGGTTTACAAGGTGGTACCAGAAATGTATGGTCAGACGCATTAGGAAAGGATGTTTGGTTGTCTCTCTGATCTCTTTGAAAGGGAAGGCTAATGTCTGAACTGATAGAAGTTATTAAAATTTAAATTAAATGTAAAAATTAATAGGGGAATCAGAGGGAAAATTGCTGCTAGCCTGCATGGAGAATGTTTATTCATTTGTGGGGAGGAGTAAAACTAGAGGATGTCAATATAAAATAGTCACCAGCACATCTAATAGGGAATTTAGAAGAAAAATCTTGATCCAGGGAAGTGTTAGGATGTGGAATTCTGGGATTGGTTGAGGCAGATTGATTTACTTGCATGTAATAAGAGGTTAGATAGATAAAAGGGGAAGAAAGGAATGGAGGGTTCAGCAGACAGAGTTAGATGAGAAAGGCTGGGAAACGTTTTAAGGAAGCATAAACAATTAGAGCGGGGGCAGTAATAGCCTATGCTTTTTATTCTATGATATTCTATGCTAGTTCAAGGCATGATAAAAATTGCAAAGAGAGAGACATTATAATAATTGAAAATTTAACATTATAATTAACATCAATTCATAGAATCCCTACAGTGGGGAGGCAGGCCATCAAAGACTGTCCACCACTCAACTGCTTGCTGTTGACAATTCAAAATGAATGAACCAGAGGGTTCACCAACCCTCTGATGAATCGCCCCATCCCTGTAACCCAGCATTTCCCTTGGCTAGTCCACTTAATCTACCCATCCCTGGACACTATGGGCAACTTACATGGTCAATCCATCTAAGATTCACATCTTTGGATGACAGGAGGAAACAGGAGCACACGCACGTAGAAACAGAGAGAATGTACAAAACTCCACACAGACAATCACCCGAGGGTAGAACTAAACCTGGCCCCTGGTGTCACAAGGCAGCAGTGCTAAACACCGAGCCACAGTGCCAGCAGCAGTTCTTGGTTTCACTTGGTTTTGTGCTACATCTGCAGTTTCACAAAAAAAATCACTTGGTGCAAATTACAGATTAAGTCACCAGTTTAAGTGTATATTTTTGTTCTGCACAAATTTTATTTTTTGCCTCATTTTTCCAGTATGTAAATGCTTATCTTCAGGATTGCAGCTCTTGTGTTAACATAAGCTCTGCTAATTAACATAAGCCTAGGCTCTTGTTGAATCTAATTTCTCTCACAGTTACCAAACAACCACCATGTTGATCAACAATATTGCACAGACATTTCAGCTTTGAAGCAAATATTTAAGGGATTTATCAAATTTCAAGTTTACAGATTAAAAAGATATTTGTATTCTTTTCATTGGTAACCCTGTGGCCGTGTGGTCATTTGAATTGTCAACAGCAAGCAGTTGAGTGGTGGACAGTCTTTCTACAGATGAAAGGAAATGGATGACATGACTGCAGGTGGTTAAGCAGCTGCTGTCAACTCTCAGTGGATACAGTCTACAATACAATATTGACCCCAAGTTAATGAGCCCAGTCACTATGTGAAAAAAAATCAAATTCGATAGATTAGAGACGTATGCCATTTGGGATGCAGTGTAATATAAGAATTACATTCAGTATGTAGGATAATGTGTGAAAATATTAATAGTTTTTAATTTCCAGATACTATATTGCCCCTATTATTTTCTGAAGCATTGTTATCCTATTGAATGTTTAGTTTATTTTAAACCAAAAATCTCAAGTTTAGAGGCCAGCATTTATATGATCATCTGTATTATACAATTACAAGGATGTAGATGTCCTCCTTCAGTCCCTCTGACACGCTGTGAAGCCTTCACCAGCTCTATCACTCAATCAACCACAAGCTATTTGCAATTTTCCACCTGCTCATTTAAACAAAAAAAGATTTCTGCCTGATTTTTCAAGGGTATTTGTCAGTTGAGAACAATATTTTAATGTTGATTAACTTAAACCGTGGTTCCCAGGATCGTCCTTAATTTCAATTGTCCTCAGTCAGGCGCTATATTGGCAAAACTGGAATGGTACTTATTGTCATCTTAGACTGCTTGATTTAAACTTCTGACGATTACCTAAATGTCAGCATGTAAAAGGCAAGACCAACTTTGATGACAATTGTATGAGCTTTGGACATATTTATGCAATCGTGCTACACGTTGACGAGCCAGGACTTTCTTTTGGAGGATGAGGGGTGCTGATTGCTAATAGGAAGGATCATTGAAGGGAATACATCTGTCTATGGTTCCTGGTCACCAGGCGCAATTGAAAACCAAAATCAAAAGACTCACCTAATCCCAAAGGTAAGCAATGGGAAGACATAATTAGGAGTGTGGAAAGGGAAATAAATATTAAATTGACAATTTATTCCCTCCCTAATGGCATCGTGGGTCAACCCACAGCAGGTGGATTGCTGCGGTTCAAGATGATAGCTCACACCACCTTCTCAAAGGGCAACTAGGGACAGGCAATAAACGATGGCCCAGCCAGCGACATCCATACCCCACAAATGAATAAATAAAAACAATTAAAATGTGGATGCATGCATGTTGATATCAGATCACAAAAGGTTTGGGACAAGAAATATCAATTTAAATGACAGAAAAAATATCACTTCATGACTAATTTATTGTACTTATCAATCTTATTTTAGAAAACATTTAGTTTTTTTTTGCTATTTGCTAACTCCATGCCCCAGCAAATTGTGAGAACATGTCACTGTGTTGGATAAAGGTGATTGTGAATAGGCATATAGAGCAAGGAAAATAATCCACAGAAATGTTTTTAGAGAGAGATACTGATTCAACCTTAGAATCAAGAATTGTTTAGGACTATATGTCACAGCCATTGACATACTCCATTAAGACATGATGGCGAGATTAGGTGCTAGATTTGCATTATAGTTCCCTGTCTGCTCCATTGATAATTTGCATGGTCGGTTTGAAAGGGCTGTCTGTCCTTCAGTGCGCCTGGCCAAGGTTGTCAGCTCAATATGAAAAGGTTGAGAGCTGAGAGGCTCCTCATACATATCAGTGCACTCTAACGCTAGTCTCCACTGAGACAGGAGCCTGCGGCTACAGACTGTGAGAGAGACGCTCACAATTAAGATACATGCTCATTTAAAAATCTTTGATATCTACCTGTTTACAGATATAAATACACCTTCAACAAATTTGAAAGCGAAGTATATTTATAAAGAGTAAAGTATTTGATAGATTTTGTAGAATTGCACTGTTTCTGTTTTTGACACAACCTTTCAGCGTTTGAACTTTTCTCTTTTATACTCTTTCAGCCTTTCCTCCGTCATATGTTCTTTTTTGTCTCACTACATGTTTAGATTAGATTACTTACAGTGTGGAAACAGGCCCTTCGGCCTAACAAGTCCACACCGACCCTCCGAAGCACAACCCACCCAGACCCATTCCCTTACATTTACCTCTTCACCTAACACTACAGGCAATTTAGCATGGCCAACTCACCTAGCCTGCACATTTTTGGACTGTGGGAGGAAACCAGAGGAAACCCACGCAGACAATGTGCAAACTCTACACAGACAGTTGCCTGAGGCGGGAATTGAACCCAGGTCGCTGACGCTGCGAGGCAGTAGTGCTAACCACTGTGTCACTGTGCCGCCCAAGTTTTGTTTTAGTTAATTCTTTATAAAAAGTATATATGATCCAGTCATCAGGAGAGATTAGGAGGGGAAATCGATGGCTCCTTTGTGACAGAGGGCCACTCTACTCTCACTCACTTGCCTTCTCATTTAGTCTCAGGCTCCACTTCTGTTCTGAGTGGGACTATATATACGTTGGACAAATGTAAAACGTAGAGTCAATGTTACATTGTTTTAATCCACAACGCGGTGGTTGAATGCGCCACCCAGTGGTCTATTGAATAAAGACGTAGCCCAGTTGGTAAAGAGACTTTTGGAGTCATCGAGTTGTACAGCTTGGATACAGAACCTTCAGTTCAACTCATTCATGCCAATCAGAGATCCTAAATTAATCTAGTCCATTTGCCAAAATTTGACCCTTCCTAATCATTTACCCATCCAGATATCTTTTAAACATTGTAATTGTACCAGCCTCCATCACCTTCTCTGGTTGCACATTCCATACATGCACCACCGTCTGTGTGAAAAAGTGGCCCTTTTTAAACCTTTTCCCCTCCCACCTTAAACCTATGCCCTCTTGTTTTGGTCTCCCCTACACTGGGGGAAACAATACCTGCTATTCACCCAATTCATGCCCTTCATAATTCTATAAATTTCTATACGGTCATCCCTCAGTCTCCAAAGCTCCATGGACAATAGCCCCAGCCTTTTTAGCCTTGCCCTGTGGCTTTTCTTTCTTATTAAGCATTGATCATATACTATTCTAGGCATGTTGTTCATTACTCATATTAATAATAATAATTACAGAACAAGTACACTAATTAAAAGAAGCAAATCATCCAGCCCCTCAATTCTGTCCCAAAATTCAATAACATTATGGTTGATCTATTTGTAGTTTGAATTCCACATTTTCATCTATTGCAATAAAATTTGGTGCTCTACCTGAACAAGAAACTATCTACCTTGGCCTTAAAAATAATCAAGGACCCTGTCTCTACCCCATTCCACAGTTGCACAGCTCAGAATAAGAAAGTCACCCAAGCTCTGTTTGGAATGGGTGACCACTATTTTTACATAATGTACTCTAGTTCTGACGCCACTAAAGAGGAAACCTTTCCATTTCTACCTTGTCAGGATTGCTCAGGATTTATGCACTTCTATCATTCCTCATTCTTCTAGTCTCCTGTGGAAATATCTATTCTTCCCTCATAAGACAACTCACTCACTCCAGGTATCAATCTACTAAACATCTTCTAAACTGTCTCCAATGTATTTTCATCCTTTTTTAAATAAGAAGACAAAAACTCCACAAGCCAGAGAAAGTGGTGGAGGCTGGTACAATGACAGCATTTAAAAGGCGCCTGGATAGGTATATGAATAGGAAGGGTTTGGAGGAATATGGGCCAAGTGCTGGCAAATGGAACTAGATTAGGTTAGGATACCTGGTCGGCATGGACGAGTTGGACCGAAGGGTCTGTTTCCATGCTGTACATCTCTATGACTCTATGTGGTCTCATCAATGCCCTGTGTAACATCAAAAGTCACACAACACTAGGTTATAGTCCAACAAGTTTTTTTTAAACCACAAGATTTCGGAGCTGCTCCTTTGGGTAAAGTGACTTCACCTGATGAAAACGCAGTACTCTGAAAGCTTGCAATTTTAAATAAATCTGTTGGACTATAATCTGCCATCATGTGACTTCATCCACCCCAGTCCAACACACCCTGTATAACATCCTTGCTTGCATGGTCAATCATAGAATCCCTACAGTGTGGAAACAGGCCCTTCAGCCCAACACGTCCATACTGACCCTCTAAAGAGTAACCTACCCAGACCTGTTTCCCTACCCTATATTTACCCCTGACTAATGTACCTAACCTACACATCCCTTAACACTACGGGAAATTTAGCTTGGCCAATTCACCTAACCTGCTCATCGTTGGATTGTGGGAAGAAACTGGAGCACCCGGAGGAAACCCACGCAGACACAGGGAGAACGTGCAAACTACCCACAGACGGTCGACTGAGGCTGGATTTGAGCCTGGCTCCCTGGCAATGTGAGGCAACAGTGTTAACCACTGAGCCACCATGCTGCTCTTAATTAAGGATAGCATTCATTAGGCTTCTACATACATGCATCTTAATGTCTTGTGACTCATGAACAATTGATTGCAAATTATTAATTTACAGATGGTGCAAAGACAGGTTGGAAAATATATTGTGAAGAGGACATAGAAGATTGCAGACAGGGATAGGTTGAGTATTCTGTGAACACCTAGATCTTTCTGCATCTTGGAATTCCAGTGGTTGAAGGAATATTCTGTTTTTTATTTTTTTCTACTAGTCTAAACAATTTCACATTATCCCGCATTATTCACCATTTGCCATTTTTGCCCCACTCACTCAACCTATCTCCTCAGGTCTGCTGTAGTGTGTCTTCTGCAGACAGTCAAATGCAGCCATTTTTGTGCATCTGTAAATGTGGATAATGAAATGTAAGCTCCCTGTGATTCAAGAATTGTAATGGGTCGGTTTGATGGGTTCATCTTATGTGAATGATGCTGTCTTGCTTGAACACTATATGGGACTAAATTAAATTTCCATTAAACGTGGTGCAGGAATCTTGATGTGTGATTAACCCATACCATTGATTGTAATGCAGACAGCATGCACATTGCTTGCTCATTTATAACTCTGCGTCTCGCCAGTGCTGACCGCACTGTTCATTTGCTGTCTGCATAAGCAGGGGCCAATAATGAGATTCTAGTACCAATTAACATTAATGTGTACTGTTTAAAACCAGCCTGCCTTTTAAAGGAGCATACATTGCAGTTTGAGTGGGATCTAGGAGTCACGGTGAAACAGAACCTTGACCTGGTAGAGAGAGACTAGGAGAACAAGAGAGAATGAAAGGCTGCTCTGAGCACTCTCATGAAGGAGCTGCAAAAGGATTTGCAAGGAGGAAGGAGACCCACTCAGACACAGGGTGAAATGGTCTTGCTAAGGAATAACCTTAGAGACCAATGCTGGGCATCGATCCTGGTTTCTAGACCTAGTCCCCAGTGCAAACATTCAATGACCCGATGAATGGCAAAGATTTGTGAATGCATCTTCAAATGCTATATGTTAATAACCTCGGTACAGTATGAGTGATAATTTCATACCTCCTTTATGCTCATGCATACCTTGTAGCTTATTTATTTTCACAGATTTCGAAGTGCATCTGAATTTTGTCAGACTGAAAGGGCACTGGAAAGGTATTAGAACAAGCCTTGCTAGTGGGCTATCTCTTGCTGCTGTACAACAACATTTTCAGCTCAGCTCAGTGTCTGCTTTTATTTGTATTAAATCTTTATCCCCAAGTTCTTGTAAGGTCATATAATGAGAACTTTTTTTTCTTGATCTACCTTATCTGTAGGGGAGACAGGCCGGCTACTTGCGGAGCGTTTCAGAGAACACCTCTGGGACACCCGGACCAACCAACCCAACCACCCTGTAGCTCAACATTTCAATTCCCCCTCCCACTCCACCAAGGATATGCAGGTCTTTGGACTCCTCCATCGTCAGACCACAACAAAACGACGGTTGGAGGAAGAACGCCTCATCTTCCGGCTAGGAACCCTCCAACCACAAGGGATGAACTCGGATTTCACCAGTTTCCTCATTTCCCCTCCCCCCACCCTGTCTCAGTCAAATCCATCAAATTCAGCACCGCCTTCCTAACCTGAGATCTTCTTCCCGACCTCTCCGCCCCCACCCCAGTCTGACCTATCACCCTCACCTTGACCTCTTTCCACCTATCACATTTCCGACGCCCCTCTCCCAAGTCCCTCCTCCCTACCTTTTATCTTAGCCTGCTGGACAAACTTTCCTCATTCCTGAAGAAGGGCTTATGCCCGAAACGTCGATTCTCCTGTTCCCTGGATGCTGCCTGACCTGCTGCGCTTTTCCAGCAACACATTTCCAGCTCTGATCTCCAGCATCTGCAGACCTCACTTTCTCCTACCTTATCTGTGTCAAGATGTGGGTAAGAGGGGCAAAGGGTGGCAACTAAGTAAGCTGGGATTGCAAGGTGGAATCTGTGCTGAAGGTGACTGGGACATTTGGAATCACAGTGACCAGCAGAACCACACATCTTCTCCTTAACTACTGTGACATTAAGGATTGTGAAACAGGTTGAACGGGAAAGGAAATAGAGTCAGATCCATAAAAGGTTTGGATTAAGAAAATTCAAGCAAAGAAAGTGAAGAGAATGGCAAAGTACAAAAAAGATTTGTAAATATTTAAAGAAAAACTTCTCAAAAGATAATTTACTTCTTTATTCACTTTCAACTTTGCCTTAAGCAGGCCTGCAGGCAATATTTTGCTTCTTCTTCAGCTTGTTTAAGCCTCCCTCAATTCACGTCTCAATATAATCTACTAATTTGGGTATTTTTAATGGAACAAAATCCCCACGATGTGGAAATAGGCCATTCAGCCCAACAAGTCGACACCCCAACCCTCTGCAGATCACCACTTAAACCCATCCCCCACCTCTGCATTTCCTATGGCTAACCCACACATCCCTGGACACAACAGGCAATTTAACTTAGCCAATTCACTTAACCTGCACATCATTGGATTGTGGGAGGAAACCCAAGCAGACACAGAGACAATGTGCAAACTCCACACAGACAGTCACCTGAGGCTGGAATCAAACCCGGGTCCCTGGCGCTGTGAGGCAGCAGTGCTAAGCACAGAGCCACTCTCATCAGTTCTTCTCCCTCACCTGTCTTCAACCTCAATTTCTCCTTCAATTGTTATTGTGTTAAGGCTGCTGGTTTCCTTGCATCTAACATCTGTACTTGAGTATTCTTTTTCCTCTAAATGTACTTAGTAAGCATCCTGAACGTCTGCTTCAACAACTCACAATTTGTTAGAATAAATTACCATTGTTGCAATTGTTCACTTCCTGAACCTGAGACGTTAAATTATATTGCAGATGTATAAATCCCTTCATTAAAGTGATTTTTGATCATTTAAGAATGTAGGAAATTAAACAAAGACAATAACACCAAAGGTTTATAGTCCTAAAGCACTAATCTCTCTTGGAATTTGTAAAACACATTTCTGTCAGGAACATCCAGCTGATCTTCTGAGGGGACATCATACCGTCATCAATAGAAATACCACCTTTTCTGAACTAATCCTGAAGGGTCACATGACTTAAAACATTTCATTCTGTTTCTCTCTCCACAGATGCTGCCAGACCTGATGAGTGTCTCAGAACCTTTTGCTTTTATTTGTATAAAAATCTCTATCCCCAAGTTCTTGTCAGGTCAGATAATGAGAACCGTTTGTTTTTCTTGATCTACCTTAACTGTGTCAAGATGTGGGTAAGAGGGGCAAAGGGTAGCAACTAAGTAAGGTGGGTACATTGGCTGATGGATAGGGTGGCAGATTAGTTGGTTACTGGAGCTGGGGGAAGATGTGGCAACCATGTCAGGGAGGTTACGGGAGCTTTCAGATCACAGGAGGACTTTGGGTCATGAGGTGTCAAATTGAAGGATCAGATCAAGCTGGGGGTGTTGGAGCGGGGTCTTGAGTCAGGGGCTACTCGATTAAAGACAGCAGGGTCAGTGGTGAGTCAAAGATGGGGTGGTGTCAGTGTTATAGGTACCCAGGAGTTAAAGTAGGTATTACTCCAACATTTCATGGCTATTTATTCGTGTAGATAAATTGCAACCTTTCGGAATTCCATTCCAAAGACTGTGGATTTTTTTCTGTAGATTCCAGGTGTAGTGACTTTGCCCATTAGGAGTTAAATTTCCCAGACAATTACCGGGTCGTAGTGCTTCAGATATCTGAGTGGATCCTTTCAGGGCATATTCTGCGATGACTATTTTGTAAGAGGAAAATCGGGGCCTGTGTATTTAGAGTCATAGAGATGTACAGCATGGAAACAGACCCTTCGGTCCAACCCGTCCATGCCGACCGGATATCCCAACCCAATCTAGTCCCACCTGCCAGCACCCGGCCCATATCCCTCCAAACCCTTCCTATTAATATACCCATCCAAATGCCTCTTAAATGTTGCATTGTACCAGCCTCCACCACTTCCTCTGGCAGTTCATTCCATGCACGTACCACCCTCTGTGTGAAAAGGTTGCCCCATAAGTGCTTTTTATTTCTTTCCCCTCTTACCCTAAACTTATGCCCTCTGGTTCTGGACTCCCCGATCCCAGGGAAAAGACTTTGCCTATTTACCCTATCCATGCCCCTCATAATTTTGTAAACCTCTATAAGGTCACCCCTCAGCCTCCGACGCTCCAGGGAAAACAGCCCCAGCCTATTCAGCCTCTTCCTATAGCTCAAATCCTCCAACAAGTTGCAACCTTTTTCTCACTACTCTGTGTCCTGCCATCAAAGCTCAGGGACCAGTTAGCTCAGTTGACTGGATGGCTTGTTTGCAATGCCAGTGTCAATAGTACAAGTTCAACTCCAATAGCAGCTGAACTTAACGTAAAGGCTCTGTCTTCTTAATCTTGCTCCTTACCTGAGGTGTGGTAACCCTCAGGTTAAACTCACCACCAAATGTGTCTCTCCAAGACAGTGCAACCCTAACATGCACTGGGAATATGATAATTTTACCTACTCCATACATAAACCCCACATCCCTCTGTCTATTCGTACTGTTTGGGTTATGCAATTAAGTCCATATTGTCTCCCCTTATATCCATCTGTCAAAAACCATCATCTGACAATTCTGTCTCAGATCAGCCTGCCAGTTGTCTGTGGGAGACAAAAAAGCAGCAGATGCTGGAATCCAAAGTAGACAAGCCAGAGGCTGGAAGAACACAGCAAACCAGTCAGGAGGTGGAGAAGTCAACGTTTCCGGTATGCTATATGTTGTTATTCAATTAGGATCATCGCCATTGTAGGTCACTCTCAAGTTTGATATCACAGATGCATTTCACAATACGACTGTGTATTTCAATATCCACACCATTTGTACAGAAACAAAGAAAAGTGATTCCAACATGTCTACCATCTTCCATTCAAATAAAGAGCCATTTACTGTCAGTTTATTTTTCTGTTCTCAGGCTGACTTTTAACCCAAATTGACAGTAATTCCCTTGTTCCTCAATTTTATTAAGTAGCTTTTTACACGATACTTTGTCAAAAACTTCCTCTGTATGCAACTTCCTTTCATCAAAGTATTCATTTAGATTAGTCTAATAGATCTGCCTTTTACAAATCTGTGCAGATTTTCTTTAATTATCTCAAACCTTTAGAAGAACCTGTTGAATTTTTCTCTGGCTATTGTTTCCATTGATAATGAGTCTATAATTGCTGGAAATGTCCTTGTCCTGACTACATCCATAATCAGAGCCCAGAACAGATAGTTCCACCATGACCCAATAACTGGGGCTCAGGACTCCAGGAGACCCAATGTGCTTGTGCTTGGGGTGGGGCACTCTGTATTCAGCTTGGGTGACAGGGATAGGTTGAGTGTCCCAGCTCAGGAGCATCACTGAGACCCATGATTATGGTTCCTGCCTTTGCCACTGATCAATTGCGTACACCGATACCCACGACCACCTGACGAGACCCCTGATCGATAAACCAATCCCAACCATGTGACTTTACCACAACCCATTTACATACCACATATTGACCTCACACACCCACCCATTCAGCAAACTACAATCATTCTCACATGTAATCTTATTAAAAACCTCCCTGAAAAGGCAGCTGCTTTTGTAAAAATGAGTTTAATCTCCCCTCCCCTCCAATTTTCCTTAACTCTGCTACACCTGCATTTTTGCTTCAGGAACAGGTGGTATTGTTGGCCCAGAGACTGGTTAATGGGCATGCGTAATGTGCCCAGGATTGCCATATTCAGGAACACCTGGAACATGAGGGGAGGCAATGACCTCATGGTATTATTGCTGGAATGTTAATCCAGAGACCCAGCTAATGTTCTGGGGACCTGGGTTCATAATCCTGCTACAGCAGAATTCAATAAATATCTGGAATTAAGAGTCTAATGTTGACCATGAATACATTGTCAATTGTCAGATAAAAACCCACCTGGCTCACTAATGTCCTTGTAGGAAGAAAACTGCCATCCTTACCTGATCTGGCATGCATGTGTCTCCAGGCCCTCAGCAATGCACTTGACTCTCAACTGCCCTCTGGGCAATTGGGGAAGGCTAATGAATGCTAATAAAAGGCTAGTCAGTGTCCTTTTCCTGCAAGTGAATAAAAGAAATGATGTATTCTAGTTGTCCTTTATACATTTACACACATATCACTGTCATTGTCCATAATAGAACTCAATTCAGTTCATGTTAGCTGTTGCAGTACAAGACTTTTAGATGATCTTTTATGTTAACTACCATTGTATTTTCATATTCTTTCTTCACCAAACTTATCGTTTTCTTCCACTTTCAACTCAGTGCATTTGACAAAGGGTCAGTGCTCTGCAAGCTTGTGATTTCAAGTAAACCTGTTGGACTATAACCTGGTGTCATGTGGCTTTTGATCTTATCATGATCATTCTTACTCATGTATTCTTTCGAAATCATCTTCTCTACTTGATCCACCCTATTCCTGAGTGTCAGATCCAGGAAGGCCTCTTTCCCAGTTACTGTAGAGGTACCATTGCAATGTTTAAAAGGCATTTGGATAAGTACACAAATGGGAAAGGCTTAGATGGATATGGGCCAAATTCAGGCAGGTGGGGCTAGTTTAGTTTGGGAACATGGTCGGCGTGGAATAGTTAGACCGATAGGTCTGTTTCCATGCTGTATGACTCTGTATGACATATACTGTTCAAGGAAGTTTCATATTGTTTGAGAACATTTTGAAAAAAACACTCAAAAACTTTCAAACACATCCCCACCATGGCATAGCTTTCCCTTTGGTCTAATATTATCTCAATTGGTACTTGAGTAATTAATGTCCTCCAAATATCATCACTTTGTATTTCTTGCACAAATCTGTGCCTTTTCTGCAGATTTGTTCCTCTCTTTTTCACTACTTGGAGTCTCATAGATTTCCCCCAGTCGCATTGCTTCCCAATTCTAACCCAATGGATTCTGCCCTTGCTGCTCAAGGACATCCCTCTTTCCAACACGACAATTTCTTCCTTTTTTGGTATTTTCACTCTTGATTGTCCTCCTCCATCTTATCTGAAGGGGCCTTGCTAGCTTGGTTGGCAGATGGTTAGCATATACAGTGTTCAGAGTGATGCTGTTAGCTTAATTTGATTCCTATTCCAGCTGAGATAGATGGGGAACCTATCTTTCCTTATTATTTTATGGTCATTTTCTATTATCATTCTGGACTTTTTAAACTCTGTTCCCATGCTAGCTTACTTTGTTTTTATTCTGTAACAACACTTGAAGTATCTGTACCAAAGTACTCTGTATCTAAGATGGCAACATTACAAACTTTTCACTGCACTCATTTGAGTGCATGTGACATTTAAAGCTATTCTATTCTAATCTCTGCTTCCTACCTTGAGGGTGAAAGGCAATAGTAAGCCACCATGAACAAAATCTACCAAGAAAAGTAACTTAAGGTGAGGCATCAGCAGAGACTGAGCCAGGAACCTGCCGTCAGACAGAACATTTATAGAATGGAATCTTCACTGAACATTTTGTTCCATTCTCGGGGAGAAAGGTCCCAATTTTAGGCATATCTATGGATTATTCTTAAACTTAGGCAATCTGAAATACAATAAAAGTAAGTAGAACAGATTCTAACACAATGTTTCTCTGACATTTGGGAAGCAAATTTCACATTTCTTTATGAAAAGCAACAAATGTTTTATTTGATTTTAATTTTTAACTTATTTCTTCTCATTTCCAAGTGTAGCAGTTAAAACCCAAAGTCAAATAGAGCTTTCCTGAAAGGAAAGGTCATGAGCTCAAATTTTATAGTGAGCTTCATAAAATATGAATTGAACACCAGATCAAATGACTCCAGACCTTACGTAGTATAGCATGCAATATGCGCTGCTGGTCATTTGTTTTGTATATAGTACTGTTATGGGCAAAGCTGCTTTTCAGTTTTTTACCCAGTAGCAGACTTCTGTTTAAATTACTATTGACAAACACAGAAGCAGAGTTAGTTTTGAGGATGTGTCAAAATCTTTTTTAATCAGGCCAAACAAATTCACTGATATCATGCTAAGATCATTAAATCCCTTACATGTGTGGAAGCAGACCATTCATCCCAATGAATCCACACTGACCCTTCAAAGAGCATCCCACCCCCAGTACCCTATCACTGCAATCCTAGGACACTATAAGCTATTTAGCACGGCCAATCCGCCTAACCTGCACATCATTGGGAGGAAAATAGAGCTCTTGTAGGAAACCCACACAGACACAGGGAGCACATACTAACTGCACACAAACCGTTGCCCAAGGGTGGGGTTGAATGCAGGTCCCTGGCACTGTATGGGCAGGAGTGCTAACCACTGAGCCACCATGTTGCCCATTCTTGTTAATATAGCAAGAACAATAGTGCAGCAGACAATTCTGTATAATGCATCATGTTCATTTTCCTGTACATTTTTAAGTTGTTGGTTTGGAGTGTGAATATGGGTCTATAAATGCAATCACCCTGTTGGAGGGAGGGAAATTGCATGCCAACATCTGATACAAAACATTCTGATACTTAACATACTGATTGAGAGTGCTCTGGTGTGATTCTTAGGACTTGTTAACATGTAGCATGGTATTGGGAAGATCTGGATCATACAGAAGCACAAGAATCTACAATGTGACAAGATTCACTTATTTTTCTAACCCCATTAATCCAACTCATAGTGGCTCAGTGGTTAGGACTGCTACCTCACAGTACCAGGGACCTGGGCTCGATTCCAGTCTCGGGTGACTGTCTGTGTGGAGTTTACACATTCTCTTCATGCCTGCATGCATTTCCTCCTGGTGCTCTGGTTTTCCCCCAACAATCCAAAAATGTGCCAGTTTGGTGAATTGGCTGTGTTAAATAGTCCATAGTGTACATGAATGTGTAGGTTAGGTGCACAAAGTTAAAAATCACACAACACCCAGGTTATAGTCCAACAGGTTTAATTGGAAGCACATTAGCTTTCGGAGCGACGCTCCTTCATCAGGTGATTGTGGAGGGCTCGATCGTAACACAGAATTTATAGCAAAAATTTGCAGTGTGATGTAACTGAAATTATACATTGAAGAATTGATTGTCTGTTAAGCCTTTCGTCTGTTAGAATACAGTGATAGTTTCACTTCTTTCATGTGTAAATCACAAAACCCTTTTTTTTTAAAGTTGCAGTTATCACTGTATTCTAACAGATGAAAGGCTTAACAGACAATCAATTCTTCAATGTATAATTTCAGTTACATCACACTGCAAATTTTTGCTATAAATTCTGTGTTACGATCGAGCCCTCCACAATCACCTGATGAAGGAGCGTCGCTCCGAAAGCTAGTGTGCTTCCAATTAAACCTGTTGGACTATAACCTGATGTTGTGTGATTTTTAACTTTGTGCACCCCAGTCCAACACCGGCATCTCCGAATCATAGGTTAGGTGCATTAGTCAGGGGTAAATGTAGAGTAATAACGTACTGGGTAGGCTTCTTTTCAGAGGGTCAGTGTGGACTTGTTGGGCCAAAGTGTCTATTTCCACACTGTAGGGATTCTATGACGGCTGCCTGCTCAACTTGGATTTTACATCAGAACCGATCAGGCATGGTAAAATAATCCTCCTTCAAAAGACCCAAAAGGTATTATACAGGCTCCAGTTTAACAGAACAAATCAATGGCTGTTTGTGGACTTTAATAATTCAAACATTTTGAAATGTGTCTCAAAGTAATGTATCAGCCATCTCAATTAGTGAAGCATGCTGTACATAAATACCAAACACCAATTAATGAAATTTAATGAAATATATGCATCTCATACAATCACAAAATGCTTTCGTTGGTGTGTTACACCCCTCACATGGCAAGGGCCAGATAGCCAGAATTTTAAAATCCATCTTTTTAAAAAATCCTTCTCAACTGGTATCTTACAATTTTTCTTCTGAAAAGCCATATTCAACAATAGTCTCTATTGGATCATCTACTTTGTTGAGAGTATGTGACCTGACAACCTGGCAAATGGAAACAGCATATTGGAATCCTATCCCAACTCTTTCACCTTTTTCCCCATATTTGCCTTATGTAACAGTTCATTCCATGTTTCAAATGTTTGGAATCATTTGAGGTGGCAGCTTTGTAAGCAGCTCCCAGGCCTTTTGCAATCATACAATAAAGCCAATGGCCAGATGATATGTGAGTGACAGCCTGGGATGATTCATACCCCGATCTGCATTCTCCGCTTGAGGTAAAGTAAGTGATCTTTAATTGTTGCCTGCCTGACGGAATGGCTGAGAATTGGTTCTCAACTTAAAGCTGCACTAAAATGTAAGATTCCAGCTTTTAAAAGTATGAAAATAAAAGAACTGCAGACATTCCAAATCTGAAACGAAAACAGAAATTGCTGGCGAAACTCAATAGGTCTGGCAGCATCTGTGGGAAAAGTGAGGGCTGCAGATGCTGGAGATCAGAGTCAAAAAGTGTGGTGCTGGGAAAGCACAGCAGGTCAGGCAGCATCCGAGGAGCAGGAGAATCGATGTTTCGGACATAAGCTCTTCATCAGGAATGAGGGGGTGGCCCAAGGGGGCTGAGAGAGAAATGGAGGGGGTTGTAAAACAAATTGGGATTTCTGAAGGTGATTAAAAAGATTATATAAAGCCAAGTCATTCTCTATTGTTATTGGTTGCATGCTTGTCTTTAGCAGTTACTGCATCTCAAATAATTCAAAATATGTGAAATACTTTGCAATATGGTGGGATTGTGGCTCAGTGGTGAGCACTGCTGCCTTACAGTGCCAGGAAGCTGGGTTCAATTCCACCCTTGGGTGACTGTCTATGTGGAGCTTACACATTCTCCCTGTGTATGTGTGGAATTCCTCCAGGTGCTCTGGTTTCCTCCCACAGTCCACCGATGTGCAGGTTAGGTGGATTGGCCATGCTAAATTGCCCATAGAGTCCAGGGATGTGTAGGCTAGGTGGATTAGCCATGGGAAATACAAAGTTACAGATTTGGGGTGAGTCAGGGTGGTCTGCTGTTCAGAGGATTGGCATGAACTCAATGGGTGAATGGCCTGCTTCTGCATTGTAGACATTCTATGATATGGTAACATGTAAATGTCTCTACTTTCTCTTTTCAATTTACACCGTCTCTCTCCACTCTTGTCCTCTTGTCTTTCTCTCCTTCATTCATCTCTTTTCCTCTTCTACCTTTTTCAAAGGCAGAGTTGTTCTAGCTGTGACCTGTAACTATCATCTCTAGATATTAATGAATGTTTAACAAAGCATTAACCTGTTACAAAAACAGAAATTGCTGGAAAAGCTCAGCAAGTCTGACACCCTTCCTCAGGACGGGTCAATGGACCCAACATATTAACTTGGATTTCTCTTCACAGATGCTGCCAGACCTGCTTTTGTTTTTGTTCCTGATTTATAGCATCCACAGTTCTTTGTGCTTTTATTTAATATTAACCTGTTAATTATTTTGTAACAATATCATTAGGGGCAATAGATACAATTCTCAACCTGCCTGCAATATACATTTCCATCAAAGGTGTAAGGTGAGCTGCGGTGGATCAGTCTCTTGTTAAGAATTACATGTTTACACTGTTTTCCATTCCATCAAAGTCAATCTGAGGGTAAATGACGTGGGAGAAAATGGTCCAATAACATTCATTTTATATACCTGTGGAGGGAGGGAAAGAGAGGCTTTTTTAGTCTTTAGGATGTTTACATCATTGGCAGGATAAATATTTGCCTGTCCCAGTGTGCCTTCAAATTAAATGGTTTCCTAGATGGTAATTAAGAGTCATTTAACATTGCTGTGGGTCCGGAGTTGCATGATGGTCAAACCAGGTAAGGATGGCAAATTTTCTTCCCTGAAGGACATGGGTAAACCAGGTGAATTTTTTTACACAAATTGGTAATAGTTTCATGGTCACCATTAGTGAGACCACCTTTCAATTCCAGCTTTGCTTTTGTTTTTTGTGATTTAATGAATCATACAGTACAGAGGTCCTTTGGCCCATCAAGTCTATACTGCCAATAATGCAATAAATTACACTAGTCCCACTTCAGTGAATTTAAATACCCTCCAGCTGGCATGGTTGTGTTTGAATCCTTGTCCCTAGAGTATTATCTTCAGCCTCTGTTATCAGTTCGGGGATAGCAGTGAAGAGAAGTGTGTGTGGAAGGGGAATTATTTCTTTTCATACAATTGGACTGGATTCAGAGGCAAAAAACACACATAACATCGATGTCTCTCAACTTGCAACCAACATCGCGAGTTGGTATGGCAGGGTTTTCTAAAGCAGGGACTGTGACACCAAATGGGGCCATGGGGTAATATTCTAAGGTCATGACCTCTGAAGCAGCAATGGCTGCCTTGCAGCTCCAACTGAGTGAGCAGTTGCCAGGCAACTTTAATTCAGCATCAATGTGGATGTTGTCTAAACTACACAACCTTACATCCTGGTTCCTGCAGTAAAAATGGTAAGGTGGATAAGCTAAAAGAAAACAATGCCATCTCCTAATGACACTCATCATCCTCCATTCCATCTCCAACCTTTAATCCTGCAATGTTGTTTTGTTGCCATAGTTTTACCAGACCACAGGGGGCTGCTGTCTTATTCAAGAGAAGCAACTGGTGGTGATTGAACGTGAGGGCCACCAGACATCAGGCGAGGGAAGAGATTGAGAAGGAGAGTCCTTCATGGTAACCTCAAGCCGGTGATGGGATTTAAACTACGCTGTTAACATCACACTGCTCTGCAGACCAATAACCTGGTCAACTAAACCCCCTTAATCCCCCAAACAATGTTCCTATATAGATTTTTTACCACTTCACCCCAACACCCCACCACATTCCTAAACGTCAGTAAGAATTGTACTTCTATTTCTCATCATTTCAAAGATTGTATTGATCAGTTACTGTACAAAAAATAGTCTTAACTTTGGACCCAGGAACTGTCAGCTAGCTTTTGATTCATGTGTAATGCCTGGATTGGTTGGTACAGATGGTCATGAACAAAGACACCTTGGAATGCAGGTTCATAGCTCCTTGAAAATAGAGTCTCAGGTAGATAGGATAGTGAAGAAGGCGTTTGGTATGCTTTCCTTTATTGGTCAGAGTATTGAGTACAGGAGTTGAGAGGTCATGTTGCAGCTGTACAGGACATTGGTTAGGCCACTTTTGGAATATTGCGAGCAAATCTGATCTCCTTCCTATCGGAAGGATGTTGTGAAACTTGAAAGGGTTCAGAAAAGATTTACAAGGATGTTGCCAGGGTTGGAGGATTTGAGCTATAGGGAGAGGCTGAACAGGCTGGGGATGTTTTCCCTGGAGCATCGCAGGATGAGGGGGTGACCTTATAGAGGTTTATAAAATCATGAGGGACATGGATAAGATAAATAGACAAAGTCTTTTCCTGGGATGGTGGAGTCCAGAACTAGACTGCATAGGTTTATGGTGAGAGGGGAAAGATATAAAAGAAACCTAAAGGGCAACTTTTTCACTCAGAGGGTGGTATGTGTATGGAATGAACTGCCAGAGGAAGTGCTGGAGGTTAGTACAATTGCAACATTAAAAGGCATCTGGATGGGTATCTGAATAGATAGGGCTTAGATGGACATGGGCCGGGTGCTGGCAAGTGGGACTAGATTAGGTTGGGATACCTGGTCAGCATGATGAGTTGGACCAAAGAGTCTGTTTCCATACTGCACATCTCTATGACTCTATCCAGGGCTCTATGAGAATCCTGTGAATTCAAAGTGCCAGCTCCAGTTGTGCTTATGTGAGAAAAGACCAGCCTTCACTTAAAAGTAACACTCCATTAAATTGGTGCAAGTTTGTTTTCTTTAATGGAGAAATTAAACTGAAACCTCATCCAATCTCTTTGGCGAATGTAAAAATCCCCTTGTCACTTACCAGACCAGAGCAGGTGAGTACTCTTGCGAAAAAAAACGTATGCATCAATTAATAACAATTATTTGGCTGTTTATTTCATTTCTGTTTGTTGAACCTTGATATGTGCAATTTAAGTGCCAGGTTTCCTGACATTACAACAGCGTCAGAAGTATGCAATTGACTGTGAAGCATTTTGGACCATCTTGAGGTTATAAAAGGTATAATATGTTCTTCCTTTAGCTTAAGCACATCAGACGTCCCATTGTCCTTATGTCCAGCAGAATATATCTGCAAATCATGTGGAAAACAACAGGCAGTAATGAGGAATTAATTTTTTTTTGTTAAAGGGAAAAGCAATGTTCCATGCTTGGACTTGAGTCACAAGAATTGCAAAGTCAGAGCGCTGATGCACAAATATTTTAATTCTGACTTAAATCTGTGGATGCTATAAATCTGAGATGACCCTATCAACAAATGGGTCTTGAGATAATGGAAGAACCTTAATGGTAATGAATTCTTTACTCACAGGAAACATGAAATAGAACTGACAGAGCAGCTGGTTATATTGTCCTATTTTAATCTCTTCTGAATCCAACTTCTCTAAAATATTTCCATCAGTAAATATTTATCATTTTCCACCAAGACGGAAAGTTAATTTAAGCAAACAGTGATATCTGCTGGTGAACTATTGAGAACTGGATCAGATGTAAAAAAATGCAGATGCTGGAAATCAGAAACAAAATCAGAACTGGTTGCAGAAACTCAGCAGGGTCTGTGGAGAGAGAAACAGAAGTAATGTTTCGGGTCCAATGACCTGTGTTCTGAAGAAGCCTCACTGGCCCTGAAACGTTAACAGATGCTACCAGACTTGCTAGGTTTTTTTCCAGCACTTGCTGGATCAGATGAATTGGATCACCTTCAGAGGACTTCTTATTTTCATTGTGTATCAGAAGTCAGTGTTCAATGTAGGTGGTGGTGGGGGGAGCAGGGGGGGGGGGGGGGGGGGGGGGGGAGTTGAAAAGAGATCGGGCTTGTGGAAGAGCTGGGGTTCTTAGCCATCCTGGAGCACCACCTCACAGTTTGCCTTCTGGAGTGCTGCTCCCACTGCCTGGGAAGACTTGTATGTCCAGGCTGTCTGGTAAATTTCAATCAGCCTCCCATAAATGGTCTGAATTTTCTTTTTAATTAGCTTCAGAAACAAATTGCAGGTAGATAACCATTCCACCCTTATACATCCTCTCCAAATATGGTGCCACCAATCCACAGTCCATCACAGATTTCACTCCTATTGAATACAGATCAATGGTGAACGAACTCTGAACTTTGTGACAGAGTTCTTCATTACATGCTGAATATTGCCCACCATGGCTATTCTTATGGGTTACATTACTGCCCAATGCCCTATTCCGTTTGTCATTTGATTTTCACACAAGGACAGTTGCTAATATAAGCCAAACACAGCAACAGAAACCCAGACTGCTGTTGGTTCTGGATCAGCAAACAAATCAGACTGTTCATCGCATCTATAGCCTTGTGACAGACTTTATACCTTGGAAAGCTTTCTCATGATTAATGCCATGGAGTCTCGAGAGACACAAGAGTCTTGAAGTAAGTTGTCTTGTAAAAAACAAAATACAAAATTTCTTTTTCTCGCTCTCTTTGTGTAGAGGTATCAGAAAGTCTCCAGTAATGGCTAAATGTCTTCTTGTCACCTTTTTCTGAGAATGCCTATTGATGGAGGGATTAAACATCTTTGAAGACAGTGAAATGACCTATTGTCAATCAGCAAATGAAAGAGAACGTTAGGGAGCAAACAATCTTGTCTGTTGGTAAAGAGCTTAAAAGGGATTGAAAGGAAGAGAAAGAAGGCAATTCATTGAATCCTGTGGGTTAGACTAGTGTTATTGAACTTATTTTATTTTTTTTATTTTTATTTTTCCTTTTTCACTCACACTGTCCATGCCTTGTCTGTCTTCATGTCCATCAGTACGTGAGAGGGAGAAACTTCGAAAGGGTAGCATTTAAGTTGTGGAGTCATATGTGATCAATTCATATTTCTAAATTGCTATTGATTAAAAACAATTTGTTCATAATAAATAGTCATTTTCTTAAGTAGAGAAACTTGAAAAGTATTTTCTTTTACCTGAGTTCATTAGTCAAGTAAGTTGGGTAGTTTGACAATATCTTTTCATATGTGTAGAATTGGGTTTTATTTTTAGTTCACTACCTCAGTAGGTTACGAGAAAATGCAGATTTCATAACTCATTTGGGGAATACCTCCATTCATTCCATAAGGTATCACCTACACTTTCAGCCACCAGTCACTCTAATTCTCAACTCTGCTCTCAATTTGACATCTCTGCTTTAGTCTTGCTGCAATGTTTCAATAATGTTTGACATTGAAGAACCATATTTTCTCACTGGGCATCTTACACACTCACCTCTGAGTTCAATAATTTCAGGTTGCAGCCCCTGATTCCAATTTTGCTCCTTAATTTTGCTGTTTTTGTTTCTAAACTCTTTTTCCCTTTCTCATTTCAGACAGCAGCCATTCCTAACTCTTCTATGCACCTCTACTGTTTTTGAGACTTTGAGAGGTTTGCAAGATGGGATGTGGCCAAGGACCAGTGAGTAGTGTAGCCTTGTGCATAAATAGCCATAACTGTAGGGAGGTGTGGTATGTGCTAGAAGGTTGCAGGTAAGCCACTTAAGTGCTTTGAAGTGAAATTTTGGTTTGCAGCTGCTGTGGGTACTACGTTGAAGGGAAATTCTGGACTGCCAAATGTGCCTGGGTGTATGTCTGGGGTTCCAAGATGACATCGATGCCGGGGATGCTGGTTTATGCTAGAATAACCTGACAAGTGGGAAAATTGAGCTAACGTTGGATTAGAGGGTTGCATGGGGCAGGGTAGGTAGTTAATGAGGTAGGCTTTGGATTATTGTGTGAGAAATTCCACCAGCCCTCGCAGAGAGAAACTCTGTGAAAATGACATTTTTCCAAAGTATAGTAAGATTCAGACACACAACTGGGGAATTAGGCCAAACATGTATTGTGCTGCCATAGGGAAAACTGTTATCCTTTTCTTGCTGTGGAAGACAGTCAGTTTATTTAGCTCTAAGATGTCAGCAAACGTCATAAATCATTCCAAATAAAATCCAGTTCTGTGAGATAAATAACATCACAACGCAGAGCGAAACTTGTTACCATCAATATTTATTGATTAACATTTTTCATGAAATGCTTAACACACGCACCTACTCTGGATAAATCTCAGCACAGTTAGAGCTCATTGAGCTGTGGTTATATTGTGCTTTGTAATGAGCAGAAGGCATTCCACGTTGTCAGGGTGGATTGATTGGTAATGACATGCTTTCTGAGCTCGCACAGTCTACTTTGAATTAATCATGCAATTGGAAATTTTTGACATCTTTTGTATCCTTCAGTTCTTTGGAATTATTTGTACGTGGCTTGCTGTTGAAGGTAAACGCTCGTTTGTCGCAGGTAATCCATATAGCTTTTGATATGTTCCCTACAAAAGACAGTTGAAATGAAGGCTTAGGCAGACAACAATGGTTGTATTAGCACAAATCTTTCTGAAGGCAAAAACGAGTTTTCCAAACAAGCTACAATGCTACAATGACAATCTTCAGATAAAATAGAAATCAACATTGCAATGTATTGCGCAATTGCATATTTTCTCCAGGTATATTCTGGCATTTGCTACTCACTCCATTTCCTAACAAACCTGAAATATACTACAGCAAAATAAATCTCTTACACCAGGCTTTAATTTTTCTGAAGCTTTTGTGATTTTGCTTCAGTAGATTGCATTTCAGAAACTCACAGACATCGTTTCTTAACCATGTAGACCTCACCTAAAATATTCCAGTGCATAAATCTGCCTGACATGATCTGAGGAATGAATTGATTCCTTTGGAGGAAGATAGCTGTCAGACTGACTCTGTGCTCAAGAAATTACATGTGGACAGGGGTTATTCACTTGTAATATTAATGCCGGTTGTTAAGAGAACGTGCAAAGAAGGAGGAACTTTAAAGTAATGCAAGCTGCAGAAATGATGCACAGGGGACACTTTGGCAAATTAGACGTGGAGAAAATTTTAATCTGAGCAGTGCAGCAACTTAACCTTCAATAGAGGAAAAAGTTTGAAATAAAACACCCTGTACTGCTCAGAATCCCAATTCCACGCTCACTCCTAGAGATGGCAGGAAGATTTGAAGACGCTTTTTATCCCACAGCTTTGTGAATACAACTTTCATCGGGACCATCCAAAACAGACAACTTCGAAAGGCGGGAGTCACCAGGAGAAGTTCACTGCTTCTGCTAATGTAAAGTTCACTGCTAACTTCCACTACATAAAGGTGTCCTTAGTTATAAAAAATAACAACCCAGAGATTAGATGCAAAAGCAAAATGGCGCAGATGTTGAAAATCTGAAATGAGAAGAAAAATGTTGTGGTTCTGTTCGCCGAGCTGGGAATTTGTGTTGCAGACGTTTCGTCCCCTGTCTAGGTGACATCCTCAGTGCTTGGGAGCCTCCTGTGAAGCGCTTCTGTGATGTTTCCTCCGGCATTTATAGTGCACTATAAATGCCAGAGGAAACAACACAGAAGCGCTTCACAGGAGGCTCCCAAGCACTGAGGATGTCACCTAGACAGGAGACAAAACGTCTGCAACACAAATTCCCAGCTCGGCGAACAGAACCACAACAACGAGCACCCGAGCTACAAATCTTCTCACAAACTTTGAGAAGAAAAATGCTGGAAAACCTCAGCAGGTCTTTGTGGAGCAAAACAGAGCTGACGTTTGAGGCTTTTCCATGGTTCTACCTGCTCCTACCCTAGTTTGATCGGATTAAAAACTCTTGCATTTTTATTTTTCTTCCGTTCTGGATGGACGGTCGATGATTAAATGCGATTCCTCACCATCAATGCTGCTTGAAATGCTCATCTGTTTCAGCACCTTTCATGATTATATAAGAGATGATCTGTAGAAGCTTACAGTTGTGGAGAGCCATGATCTACTGGATTGAGGCAAGTTTGTATTCAATTCAAAAGAGAGAACAACAGCAGTGCCCACAGGCCAATAGGGTTATCTCTCCCAATCCCATCTTGCAGTCGTCTATAGTACCTTACTTTCTAAATATAATTAAGTTTTCTGCCTCTACCACCCTTTAAGGCAGAGTTCCAGATGCCAACCACCCTCCAGGTGAAAATATAGCTTCTCAATTCTCTTTGAATCTATTAATTACTTTAACTCCATACCCTTCCTGAATTGACCTCTCTTCTATGGGAAGTAGATTCCTGCTATCCATTTTATTTGGGCCCCTATTAATTCCCATTATTGCTTAATCTAAAAGTTCATATGAGTCTTCATATAAAACTTCATATGAAGTTCATGCCTTTGTGAAGTGGAGGATTAACTATACTTCCACTCTAGTGGCACCTTCAGAGTACGTGCATAAGCAGTTGCAACATGAAGATGATGGGACAAGTTGGAAGTGGGAGCTGACCATTTGTAGTTTCACTAACATGTCCTCTCTTTCCATTCCTGTGTATGGTTACGTTCGATAAAACCTGTTCATGCTCACTCTCCTGAGTGAGACCTGATCTAACTGCAAACTATATATCAGTGTATGAGCGTAACTATGCAAAACAATTGATCAGCTCTGCATTTCAATTTAACACGCATTATCAGATCTTTAAGTTCACCTCTGTGCAAAATTCAGAAACAACATCAACCTTGAAGCTGAGCTGTTTATTCTCATCAGTCACGTTTCACTCGATTGAATGATTTAACTTCTCAAGTTAGACAGCTATTGCAGACAGCATTAGGAAATAGAGAAGTTTTTGTTTGCAAAAGAACAGTCATCATCTTGTTTATGACTTTTGGACATAATTTTAAGATTTTTGTCCCGCAGCTCCACTTATCTGATGTTGGTGGTGTCATAACCACGAGGCACAGGAGGTTTCAGCTACTTAATTCATGTACCCATGCCATTGTATTGTATGGGGCCAGGCCACAAAGCTTGGAAAAAATAAAGGACAATTTCCCAACTTTACATTCAGTGACTGTGGAAATGTGCCTCACAAGATCTTATGCAATTCACTACGGGATACACTATAAAATTTAGTTGAATAGTCAACTTTAGTTTTTTTGAAGTCAGTGCTTTCTAGTATCTCAGCTTCCTGGAATTGCTGCCTTTTGCAGCTAGAAATTAAAATGTCAAGCTTGATCAGGCCAACTAGCCTCATTACAAGTAGCGTGCACACTGCTGGCACAAAGCTGCTCTCCTTGCATAAGCCCAGCATACCTGCTTTGCTTGTTGCAAATATGATGCATTTTTTTAAGTGTTTAGTCCGCATTCCCATTCACAACAAGCTATTTCTTTTTAACACAATATTTACATAAAACAACTGATCCAGTACTTACTGCACAACAGATGGATCTGATGCAAAGCCGATCGAACTTAATCCTATGTAGTACTGCGCTGTGTCCCTTAATGACGTCCAGTATTCACTTGCCTAAATAATATCAAACACATTCAGCCAAAAAATTGACAATGGAAAAATGGACAATAAAGTGAATGATATAATGCCGTCTAGTTTTAAGGGAATAAGATACATTTTTTAAAAATTATTTTGTAAATTTTTTCACAATTACAGATCAGCTTGGCTGTGTATATTTGCCTGGGGGGAGACCCAGGCTAAAATCAAAAATGTGGGAGAGAGGCAAAACCCGGGTAAAACCAGAACTAATTGGGAACCCGAAGGAGATTGAAAGTGTGACCGCTGATAAACCAGGGGTGAGTGCAATCCTGCAGGGGAGACAGGAATGACCAGGGTAAGCCAGTTCTGAATCTACAGTATAAAGGGGAAAGACTCCAGATTAAACTGGACCTGGTTACTTTAGTTTGGAATGATCACTGAATGGACAAGTAGTTTAGATATTTCCTAATCAACTAGCTTAGAGGCATTATTACACACCTCGGGAGCATTTGGGACTTAAAATCTCGGAGAGGGTGCAGAATGTTCTCAAGGTGGAGAGGACCCAGCAGGAGGTCATTGTACACATTGGAACCAATGACATAGGAAGGGAAAAGGATGAGATTCTGAAGGGAGAATATAGAGAGTTAGGCAGGAATTTAAAAAGAAGGTTCTTGAGAGTAGTAATATCTGAATTATTCCTGGTGCTACGAGCTAGTGAGGGAAGGAATAGGATGATAGAGCAGATGAATGCATGGCTGAGGAGCATGGGAGAAGGATTCATATTTTTGGATCATTGCAATCTTCTCTGTGGTAGAAGTGACTTGTACAAGAAGGATGGATTGCACTTGAATTGGAAGGGGACAATATACTGACAGGGAGATTTGCTAGAGCTGCTTCGGAGGATTTAAACTAGTAAGGTGGGGGTGGTGGGACCCAGGGAGACAGTGAGGAAAGAGATCAATCTGAGACTGGTACAGTTGAGAAACGAAGAGACTCAAACAGTCAGGGAAAGCAGGGACAAAGCAAAGAACAAGGTAGGATTGATCAATTAATCTGCATTTATTTCAATGCAAGAGGCCTAACAGGGAAGGCAGATGAACTCAGGGCATGGTTAGGAACATGGGACTGAGACATCATATCAATTACGCAGACATGGCTCAGGGATGGGCAGGACTGGTACCTTAATGTTCCAGGGTACGAATAGGAAGGACTGAAAGGGAGGCAAGAAATGAGGGGGAGTGGTGTTTTTGATAAGGGATAGCATTACAGTTGTACTAAGGAAGGATATTCCCAGAACTACATCCAGGGAAGTTATTTGGGTGGAACTGAGAAATAAGAAAGGAATGATAACCTTATTGGGATTGTATTATAGACCCCCAATAGTCAGAGGGAAATTTAGAAACAAACTTGTACGGAGATCTCTGTTATCTGTAAGAATAATAGGGTGGTTATGGTAGGGGATTTTAACTTTCCAAACATAGACTGGGACTGCCATAGTGTTAAGGGTTTAGATGGAGAGAAATTTGTTAAGTGTGTACATTTTCTGATTCAGAAGTGGCTGTACCTACTAGAGAAGGTGCAAAACCTGACCTATTCTTGGATAATAAGGCAGGGCAGGTGGCTGAGGTGTCAGTGGGAGAGCACTTTAGGGCCAGCAACCATAATTCTATTAGTTTAAAAATAATGATGGGAAAGGATAGACCAGATCTAAAAGTCGAAGTTCTGAACTGGAGGAAGGCTAATTTTGACAGAATTAGGCAAGAACCTTCAAAAGCTGATTGGGGGCCGATGTTCGCAGGTAAAGGGACGGCTGGAAAATGGGAAGCTTTCAGAAATGAGATAACAAGAGTCCAGAGAAAGTATATTCCTGTCAGGGTGAAAGGAAAAGCTAGTAGGTGTAGGGAATGCTGGATGACTAGAGACATTGAGGGTTTGGTTAAGAAAAAGAAGGAAGCATATGTTAGGTGTAGATCGAGTGAATCCTTAGAAGAGTATAAAGGCAGTAGGAGTATACTTAAGAGGTAAATCAGGAGGGCAAAAAGAGGACATAAGATAGCTTTGGCAACTAGGGTTAAAAAAATCCAAAGGATTTTTACAAATACAATAAGGACAAAAGGGTAACCAGGGAGAGAATAGAGCCCCTCAAAGAGTTGGGTCAGGCGGGGGCGGGTGACAGACGGGGGGACGGGGGTGTGGTGAGGGGGGGGGGGCAGGCAGTGGGTGGACAGGGGGTGGGCGAGGGGCAGTGTTGGGGATGGATGGGGGAGCGGGCAGGGGGTGGGGGTGGGCGGAGGGCAGTGTTGGACAGGATTGGAGTGGGCAGGAGCGGAGCCACGTGCACACTGTGCTATTGTTTGTCTCCTGAACAGGGAGCAGACTTAATAGAAAACTCCGAGCCCAGAGGAAAGGCACTGAATCGATTAACCAAATAAACAATTATCCAAACAAAATAGTGCACGTCCATCTTGTTCAGATATTCGAGATTCCCCTGTGGTTAGTAAGTTTACAGATGACACCATAATTGGAGGTGTAGTGGACAGTAAAGAATGTTACCTCAGATTACAACAGCATCTGCATCAGATGGGCCAATGGGCTGAGAAGTGGCAGATGGAGTTTAATTCAGATAAATGCAAGGTGCTGCATTTTGGGAAAGCAAATCTTAGCTGGGCTTATGCACGTAATGGTAAGATCCGAAGGAGTGTTGCTGAACAAAGAGACTTTGGAGTGTAGGTTCATAGCTCCTTGAAAGTGGAGTCGCAGGTAGATAGGATAGTGAAGAAGGCATTGGGTATGCTTTCCTTTATTGGTCAGAGTACTGAGTACAGGAGTTGGGAGGTCATGTTGCGGCTGTACAGAACATTGGTTAGGCCACTGTTGGAATATTGCGTGCAATTCTGATCTCCTTCCAACCGGAAAGATGTTGTGAAATTTGAAAGGGTTCAGAAAAGATTTACAAGGATGTTGCAAGGGTTGGAGGATTTGAACTATAGGGTGAGGTTGAATCGGCTGGGACTGTTTTCCCTGGAGCAACGGAGGCTGAGGGATGACCTGATTAAGGTTTATTAAATCATGAGGGGCATGGATAGGATAAATAGACAAAGTCTTTTCCCTGGGTTGGTGGAGTCAAGAACTAGTGGGCATAGGTTTAGGGTGAGAGGGGCAAGATATAAAAGAGCCCTAAGGGGCAACGTTTTCATGCAGAGGATGGTGCATGTGTGGATTGAGCTGCCAGAGGAAGTGGTAGAGGCTGGTACAACTGCAACATTTAAAAGGCATCTGGATGGGTATATGAATAGGAAGGGTTTGTAGGGATATGGGCCGGGTGCTGGCAGGTGGGACTAGTTTGGGTTGGGATGTCTGGTTGGCATGGATGAGTTGGACCGAAGGGTCTGTTTCCATGCTGTGCATCTTTATGACTCTTTGACACTACTGGCCTACCGTTAGGAACATTACTGCAACAACCCCATCAAGTAGTTTATTAAATACTAAATAATGTCCTCCATATGACAGATAACACTTTCAAGGTCCTGCAGAATGTTACTTATGCTCTTTGGATAATTTCCACTGCTGATACCCCAACATTGGAATTAAGAAGATAGTAACAGGAGTAGGCCATTCAGCTCACTGAGCCTGCCTGGCCATTCAATATGATCATGGCTGATTGACCACTTAGCCTTTTCCCCACTCCATCCCCATAACCTTGTATGCCACTCGTCATCAAAAATCTATTAATGTCTACCTTAAAAATATTCAAAGACAGAGCTTCCACAGTCCTCTGAGGTAGAAAATTCTAAATGCTTCCCAAGCTTCCAATTATTCCAAATGGTAAGCAATTGAAATAAAGCCAAGTAATGAAGACCATTGGTAATTCTGTCATCTCATTCAAAGACACCTACCAGAAGAGCATGTTGGCAACCTATTGTGTAACCAGGATATCTTTGGGAGGAATTTACCAAGCTTTCATTCACCAAAAGTGTTGAAAGACCTTCCTTTGCTATGGCCTTATTAAGTTGACTTAAGTCCACATGTAAACAAAGATTCCTGTTAAGTTTGGGAACTATCATAATTCCAGATACACGACTCTGTAGGCTTGGTGACAGGAGTAATGACTCCCATCCTGGTCATCTCTTCCAGTTGTAGTTCGACCTGGAGACAGCAAGGACTGCAGATGCTGGAAGGCAAAGTCAGTAGACGTGAAGCTGGAAGAGCACAGAAGCTCAGACAGCATCCGAGGAGCAGGAATGTCAACGTTTTGGGCCTAAATCCTGATGAAGGGTTTCAGCCCGAAACACTGACTTTCCCGCTCCTCAGATGCTTTGTGAATTGCTGTGCTGTTCCAGCTTCACATCTCCTGACTCTGTAGTTAGACCTGTTTCATTTATGAGTGTGGTTTCTTGTGAGGGCTGAAAAAAACTCAAGTTTAGCATTTTATCACAAAATAATGCTATATGCAGCTTTCCCAGACCAGTAAATCAGTTGGGAAGGTTTTTCTTGCTCATTAATGTTGTTGACTTTCCTGGTAAGATTGATGTCTGTACAAGTTCTTGTACTTAAAAGAGAGAATTCCTGATTCTGTATAATATATAACGTTTCAAAAATTCACTTTCCCCTTTACTAGATGACACTTGAGACTTTCTCTTTACACTTAGTTTGATCCCTCTTGGACTTTGTAATTGGGTTTCCATTGGCTCAGTCAATATGTTGTTAACCAGGATTCATGTCTTATCTTAAACAGTTACACTTCCTCCAGTAGCTTGTTTAAAGTTGATGGTATATCCACTGCTATTTTTATATCTGTGTTCTACGGTACATCATTGGGGTCAAGGAACTCACCAGAAAAAAAAAGTTCCTCTTCTGGTGGATATTATTCAACTTCATTGGTATCTCTATGCTAACTCTTTGAAACCTGAAAAGGTAGAAGTTTCAGTCCAGTACAAATTATGAAAATTATCGAGTTCCTACAGTGTGAAAGCAAGCCATTCAGTCTATCAAGTCCACACCAACTCATTGAAGTGCATCCCACCCAGACTTACCCTCCTACCCTACCCTGTGACCCTGCATTTCACACAGCCAATGCACAAAACCTGCACATCTTTGGTCTGTGGGAGGAAACTGGACCACCAGGAGGAAACCCACACAGACACAGGGAGAGTGTGCAAACTCCACACTGACAGTCACCCGAGGCTGGAACTGTACCCAGGCCCCTGGCGCTGTGAGGTAGCAGTGCTAACCATTAAACCACCATGCCACCCAAAATGATAAATTTTTCTTTGGAAAAGGTATTCTGCAAAGTTTACAGGATTCTATTCATGTGAGACTGTGAGACTTCTTTTATATTCGTGTGTTTAAGGAATTTTATTGCTTAAAATTGTAGGTTTTCTGAGCCAAGGTTTCTCTTCGCCAGTTATATTACCCTGTTCTGATCAAGGATTTTATTTGTCTCAGCAGTTATATCACTTTTCCTAAGGTGTGGTCTTCTTTAGATTGTAATAAGTCTGATAGAGATTTGTCAGCAACACCAACAGCAATGTGGTCTCCCATTAATGATGTGTTTTGGTCTTCATACTTACATCCTTCAGACATCATCAATAAACTGATTTACTGGTTCACCCAGTCACTAGATCCTTCTTTCGGCATTTTCCTTTCCAGAGTTCAATTTCTCCTCAGATTAAAATGGCTGTTGAAGACTTTTAAAACTTATTCAGTGTACTTGAGGTCTCACCAATGCCCTGTCTTGCAATAACTTTGTCTGCTACCTATTCAATGGAGCAAAGCAAGTTCAACACTGCTCAGCTTCAGATTTACTGTCCAATCCTGAAGCAATTCACAATCTCATTTTTTTTTCTCACCAAAGTGTTCACAACAGGGATGCTCTCAGGGTCCATAGTCTTTTATGCATCTAGTGTGTTAGTAATTTCTTTATATCACATGGAGTGAATTGAATTGACTGAAGATTGGTATCTCTAATGAGGGGGACACCAGGAAGAGTATGAGATGTATCATGCAATGACTTATATGCTAAAATTCCTGATTATCCTATCTTTTACTATTAATACATTAAAGTATTATGGTAAGTACCTAATTTTGTCTTTGAATGACAAGTTGACAGATTTGCATTAAAATTATCAAACTATGATTTAATTATAGATTTTTTACTTGTATTGTGATTATTTTCTGACTGTCATCAGTCCAAATCAGAAAGTGTCTAATTTTTTTACATTAATTCACATAGTTTTAAAAAAATGGAGCGTACTCTTGCTTTTCACACATTCCAAAATGCAACGCCACACTGCTGGGAGTAATGTCTTTAAGTAACAATTCAAGTTATAACAGGCAAATCTGTATCAGGCAAATGGCGCTGTTGTTATGAAGACCATCTGGTTGTGAAATGAGGCTTCCTGCACTTCATGGCTTTGGGTCCATGTGGACTCATTTGTAATGTACTATCATTCAATGTCTCAACCATACCATGTGGAAGAATATCCTGACAAGGAAAAGTCACACATACTAAGGATGCCCATGACCTACCACCTACTTGTGAAGGTGTGATTCCTGACACCTATTATTACGAAACAGCTTTGCAAAATGATTTTCACCGTTTCTACACAGTTACTTAATTGGTAGTTAAAAGCATTCCTAGTGAGAGATCGAAAAGGAGCTGAAGTCTTTAAAAAGCAGTAATGCATCAACTATGACACAAGGGTTGCCCAAGTGACATCTAGAATATTAATAGTATCTAATTAATTATAGTGACCACAATTAATAATGCTCAGCAGCCAACAAACAATGCTGTACATGTTGCTCACAGCTATTAATGAATTATAAAATGGCTTTTGCACAATTTTCAGTTTTAACTATCATCTGCCCAATTGATTCATATCAGATGTTCACACAACTAAAAACAAGTTGGATCAGTGGTAGACGCCCATTTCATTTGGGGCTTTGCTGTTTGCAGGAACTCCGAAAATTACAGTGGAGATCTACAGCCAGGGACAAATTTTCAAACTGAAAGGTATTGTAGAATCAAACAACTGCTGCACAGTAGAACACAATGGTGATAGAGAATCAGCCGCCCATTTTACACTCCACTACATTAGTTTTTCGTTGAGTTATTATTGATGCAAAATGATTAATTGTAGTGTGTTTATCCCAAGCACCTCTTGCTGTGTGCAGATGAAAGCTTCTTTTGCGAAAAAAAGTACTAATTTAAGTCAAATAAAAAAAAACTTCTAGCAGTGCGCTAACCATTATCCAAGGGTGTTGGTTAGCTCAGTGGGCTGGATAGTTGGTTGGTTAGTGATGCCAACTGTGTATGTTCGATTCCCATAATAGCCAGAGATTACCATGACAGACTTTCCTTCTCAACCTCACCCCTTCACTTGAAACATGGTGACCCTCAGGTTAAACTATCACCAGGTCATCTCCCTCTAATAAGATGAGGAGGAGCCAGCGTTGGACTAGGGTGAACAAAGTTAAAAATCACACAACAGCAGGTTATAGTCCAACAGGTTTATTTTGGAGCACTGCTCCTTTGTCAGGTTTCCAATTATTAATAAATCCCAGAACTCCTTTCAAGTCACAGTTCTGAGATGACTTAAGGTTTTATAGAAAAAGGTGACATCTTAGCTTAGACAATGCATGAAAGGTATGAGGTTAGAGTCTGTATGTATTCCTCTAATGCACTGAGTTGAAATGTCATCTTATTTTTGCAAGTTATCTTGTGACTGTGGCTTGAAAGAATTTCTGGGATTTACATATTAATGAATTGAAACCTGCAACCCATTCTAAAAGATGCAAGACTTAACAGCAATCTAGGTTTGTTCACTATATCATATCAGTTGCATGACACTATGATCTTGTGCTATAAATTCTGTGAATTATGATCCTGTCCCACTAGCTACCTCACAAAGGAGCAGTGCTCCGAAAGCTAGTGTTTCCAAATGAGCCTGTTGGACTATAACCTGCTGTTGTGTGATTTTTAACTTTAATAAGATAGCAGCCCTATGATCCATAAGGACTATAATGGATTTTCCTTTTAATCATAATCCAGAGACTCTGATGGTATCTCTTGACAGCTTCTTGTCTTTGCAAATGATGTGCAGTGAACTTCAAATATTTCATACCTAAATGCCTTATGTACTGTTCAAAAATTTTCGAGAAAAGGCTAGAACCTTAGTCTGCTTGATTTCTATTGGTAGCCCATACTGTGAAAAAATCTAGTTAATCTTTTTTAATGATGAAGATTTTCTTATTACCTGACACCTCTGGCATATTTTACAGAACTGCCTAACATTCGTATGAAATTTTGACCAGATAAAATACCTGTTATTCACTGCTTGGGTTTTCTGCATGCCGACATGTCCTGACATAGGACCTTCATGCTCTCTTCACCAAATCTCTTTATGATACTTGGCTGGTACCACCAATTGATCAATAACTGTTCGTTCCTCACCTGAAGGGTTTGTGAGGATATCTTCTTCATTACAACTCTATTTTTGACTTCAGAACTCCTTCGGTATTCCATGTGAGCTGTCTGTCCAAGTATTGGGAGTTTCATTTTTAAATCAGCAAGATTGTCAAGACAAAATGCCACCATTACTATATTTTTGTTAAAAAATTATATCATTCAGAATATGATTGTCATTTAACAAGTGCTTAAACCATTCTAACATGTATCAAGAAAAGTAGGATGGACTGTGTCACTACCTAGTGGAAGTTAAAAGAAAATTCAGCAATGAACACGGGTTACTAAAGCCACAATACAGCAAGATTGATTCATTCACTTGCAGCTCTGTCCAACAACTCACTTCTTAAAGTGTGCCATTGCTAAATAATTCTTTTGAACGACTGCAGGCAAATTAACAAGTTCTATTGACTTGCATCTTCTCATGAAGCACAAACAATGTTGCTGAAACTGGTTGCAAACAGTTTGATCAAAATGAATCTTAAATAGACTGTAATGCTAAGAAACATGACTGTTGTTAGCAAGTCAAAGAACTACCCAGTGCACCAACTTCTCCTGTAGGTATACGATAAAACTGATCATTAACAAACTACAGCAGTAAGTCTGTGAGACGTGGAGGCTGGATTATACATTCAGGGCAGCTTTCTCATGCTTCAACGCAAATGTCAGGATCAAGCCTGCCTCAATTTTGCTGAAGAGTCTTATTTAATTACGATAAGGTAAGACTGCAGTGTTTCTCCCTTAGCAGGTCTTGCCTCATAGAGCTGCCAACTAATTAGGGGTAAGTCAGTTTGCAAGTACTGGTATCACCACCAGGAGTGGTGACCACTGCCAGCACAGCCGAAAGTCTGGAAGGAAGAGAAACCTTGTTATGTTGTCATCTGGGAACTTACCATGGCTTTCTGTAAAGCCTCATCCAGGTGAGTGTGGAGGTATGTTGGATGGGGTGTAGGCGATTGGGGAAAATCTATGATGGAAGATCTGCAATTTCAATGGGGCCCACAAAGGAGGCAAGACCCCCCCACCCCCTTTCTCGGAGGAGCACCTTGTAGAACTGTCCTGCTGGGCTGGGAGTCAGGCACTGACTCTCCTACTTCCTGCTAAATGGCATTAGGACCTGAAGTCAGCTTGAATCTCAGACAGGTGAAGAAGGGCTAATGCCCGAAACGTCGATTCTCCTGTTCCCTAGATGCTGCCTGACCTGCTGCGCTTTTCCAGCAACACATTTCCATCTTGAATCTCAGACAGTCTGCTTCCTCCAGCATGGAAGGAGGTTGAGTAGGGACTGGGAACAATGGGCACTGCACCTTATTTCATGGATCTACTTTTCCACCTGTGGGTGTCCCACTGAATTCAGCCAATGATGCTGGAAAAACACACTCACATGGGATAACTGTCACATGTTTGGAAACAGCATGTTATGTCTCCAATTACTCATACGGAGATTACTGACATGAATTGTCTTTAAATCTACTCTCATTCAAAACTTAACCTGACTGACTCAAGGGATCAATCAAGCAGATAAATTCCTCCAGGCAGACAAACCTCCCACTCAAATCTCCCTCAGTGTGCCAAAGGACAGCCCATTGTATTGTGAGGGTGATTCTCTAAATGACCTAAGTTATTTCTTACAAACATACACAAATCATCCCAATTTCTGAAGAATATATAGGTGAATTATCTCACTCAACCAGGTCAGAGTTCATCATATACAAGACTTACGTGTTCTGCATGAGTGACTCCCCATACATTATTTGCACTGTTTGGGTCCCAGTATCCTTGCATTGTATTAGCTTGCCTTTTGTTCCGGATGAAGTGATGGGCTTCCTCATCAGTCAAAAACGGTGCAGCTGCAATCCCTGACAAACAGACAATAGTGTTAATATTAACTGTACAACAAGAGGCAAGGTGGTAGCATAGTGATACCATTACAGGAATAATAACCCAGAACCCGAGACTCACGTTCTGGGGACGTGAGGTTGGAACCCAACATGGCAGATGGTGCAATTCAAATTCAATAAAAATCAAGATTTAAAAATTAGGTCATCTTAGTGGCAACCAGGTAATCATTGCTGATTGTTGTAAAACCCATCTGATACCCCAATGTTCTTTAGGAAGGAAATCTTCCATCCTTACCTGATCTGACTTACACACAATCCAGACTTACAACAATGTGGTTAACTCTAGGAAATTAGGGATGAAAGACAGATACTGGTCTAGCCAGCAATGTCCACATCCCATAACATCTCTGGAATACTTAAAACTATCTGATATAGACAACTATTTCCACTTTGTGCTGAGGTAGCTAGTCTTAGCAAAGGCTAGACTCGTGACAAGTGGTTGAAATCATTTGCAACAAAATTATATGATTTCCAATCATGTGTGGAAACAGATACTGGATGAGAACTTGCAGCTGCAAATAGTTTATTGTCATGTCCAATCTTGACTTTCCAAGACAAAAACAACCCATTTAGACAAGGTTGGAGAATAGACAGTGCTAGGAAAAGTATAGCAAGAAGATTTCACTAACCTCAGGAACAAGACAGACAACAATAGAAGAGGGAATGGTGCAAATAAAGCACATTGGTCTCTGTCCTTATTTTCTGGTCTGCATCACTGCCGTATCAGACAGCATCTTGTAACTAATACAGTTATATTTGTTGAACAATTTTCAGATTGATTATACAAACTAAACTATGATATCCAGAGATCTATTCCACACTATATGCCAAAGATAGAAATACTTCTATCCATCACTATATCATTGCACTACAAACTGGTGTCTCCCCAAGAACATACATTACAGCATGGCTAGCAATAACATGGTGTCCTGCAGTCCACTAGACTGTCCCACATGCAGGTTGGATAATACATTAACTTTGTCTATAATTGTGCTGTTGGACTGAGTAGAACTACCTCAGAAGATTGACCTTCTAGTCCATGCACTCATTGCATTAACATTAAACAAGCTAATCTCCTCCTTGCTGTTATCATTAAATCCCTACAGTGTGGAAACAGGCCATTTGGCCCAACAAGTCCACATCGACCCTCAGAAGAGTAACCCGTTCCCCTACCCTACACAAATGCACATAACCTACACATCCCTGAACACCATGGGCAATTTAGCATGGTCAATTTATGTATCCTGCACATCTTTGGACTGTGGGAGGAAACTGGAGCACCTAGAGGAAACCCACGCAGACACAGGAAGAATGTGCAAACTTTACACAGACAGTTGCCTGAGGCTGCAATTGAACCCGGATCCTTGATGCTGTGAGACAGCAGTGCTAACCACAGAGCCACTGTGCCTCCCACTGTTCTGGGATGTTGCCTTTCAAATGGCCATGTGTACTCAACTGGGCTTTCAGTGAAAGACTGGAGGTGTTTTCTTCAGCGCGTGGAAGATCGTCCAGGTGATGGATCCTCTCAAAGCTTAGTAACCAGTTATGCCTCTTTGCCTTTCCTCAAGTGACAGTGAGATTAAGATTCTACAGGCTCCTCAGTACTTGGCTTAACTTGTCATCCTCCATGTCCCAGCTTCAGTGGAGGAACCAGCAGGCTATGGGACAGACAATGACAACTGAGTCCAAAGCTGTCCCTAGCGCGCGCGCGCACACACACACACACACACACACACACACACACGTTGAAGCATTGCCCAACTTCAGTAAATGCTGAGGTTTTCCTGATACCATGAATGCTGTCTTGGTTCTACTTGTGTGTGAATGCTGTTCCAGAATACGTAAAGGAACTTAAATAAATAAGACATAAAACATAAAAAACAAACCTCTAACAGAGGCAGCAGTATTTTCAAAATGTGTTCCAAGTCTACAAAAAAGCAAGGAACCAACTAAATTTGTATGCATTTACAGTGCTAACTTTGTGAATTAAAATGACTAAAATACCATTGCACATCAGCTAGAAAATTTTTTGAATTTCAATGACACATTTAAACAACAGCTTGTTTCTTGAAACTACTGTCTTATCGCATATACCACAGTGTTACAACCGATCTCCCAAAGCTAATTGTGTCTGAATTTAGTGCCACAAATGCTCTTTCCTTAACTAGTTTCCCTGACATCAGTTAATTCATCTTCATTGAAAGCACTTTTCTGTGCATTAGATGTTTGAGAGTAGCAGTCCTAATCCATTACTCAAACATATAACTTAAATTAATAGTTTAGTGTAGTACCGAGGGATTGCTGTATTTTCAGGTACAGTCTTTCACGTGAGATTCAAACTTAATTGATGATATCTTCACTTGGAAGTTTGAACATCAGGAATAGGTCATTTCCATATGAGCAATTGGAGACATAGCATTCTGTTTCCAACATGTGACAGTTATCACATATAAATACATTTTTGCAGCGTCATTGGCTGAATTTTGTTGGACACCCACTGGTGCAAAAGCTAGTCGGTCGAATAATAAAATAGGGTGCAGTACCACTGACATTGCCCAGTCAACCTCCTTCCTCTGGTGGGAGGGTAGATGATGAGTGGACTGTCTGAAACTAATGCCAACTGCAGCTCCCACTGTAGTAGAGAGTTCTCCCAGTTAATGTTCATTTCTTGACCAATGCCACCAAGAGCAGATTAACCAGCAATTTCTCTGGTTGTTGTTTGTTGGATCTGACTGCAACATCTTCCTTAAAAAACAGTGGTTTTAATCACTGAATGCTGCACTTGATCAGGTGGGAATGGTGAGTGGTAGCATTAAATTGAAGAAGGTAACTTAGCAGTATGAAATCTCTATTTATGCTCAGCCTTTATCAACATTCAAGGCAATCAATACTCCCAATCAAGATAAGTGTCCATTTTAAATGTAAATGCCATGACTTGTTGACATGACCAGCACAACACTATGTTCACTGGAAATCAGGGGGACATTCCCAGCATAGCAAATCTCCCTTCCAAAGCTCAGTGGGAGGGAGAACAACCACAAAATGCAAATTGATCTTTTAGACATTGTGCACCTGGAGAATCGAGCTATCTTTAAATGCTTCAAAGACCTTTTGGGCACCTCCTGCTGTGATTACTTCTCTCCTTTCCCACATTTACATCATCTCTGCAAGCAGTCCCTTCCCACACACACTCCCTCCACCAAATACCGTAGCGCGAGGTTAACTCTGTTCAGTCCTAGCACCATTCACTTCACACCTGCTGACTCTACATCATTCCTGCCAAATTCAGGCAGGAAATAACTATGTTTTAGTCTTTCATAGGATGTGGATGTTGTTGGCTAGGCCAACATTTATTGTCCGTCCCTAACTGGCCAGACAGAAGTTCAGAGTCAACCACGTTGCTATGGATCTGAAGTCACATGTAATCCAGACCAGGTAAGGATGATAGACTTCCTTCCATAAGGGGCATGAGGATATCAGATGAGTCTTTTTCCTGACAGTCATCATTCGACACTTAATCCAAGATTTTTTTTAATGAATTCAAATTCTACCATTTTTCATGGCAGGATTGTAACCCAGGTCCCCAGAGCATACACTGGGACTCTGGATGAATAGTCGAACAATTATAGCACTGGACCATCAACTCCCCCTAATGTACAATATTAACTTCTGGGGAGAAAGTGAGGTCTGCAGATGCTGGAGATCAGAGCCGGAGATGTGTTGCTGGAAAAGTGCAGCAGGTCAGGCAGCATCCAGGGAACAGGAGAATCGACATTTCGGGCATAAGTCCTTCCTGAAGAAGGGCTTATGCCCGAAACGTCGATTCTCCTGTCCCCTGGATGCTGCCTGACCTGCTGCGCTTTTCCAGCAACACATCTCCGGCAATATTAACTTCTGGCCTGATTGCTCGAACAAAAATGTTGTTGCATTCTCTTTCTCCAGGCGTGGTGTCATTTGAGCCACCCAAGTCATCCCTGCTAAGTTAGAATTTAAAACTAGCTCAGCAGTTGTGAAAGAGCTTTTAGACTTGCGGAAGGTGCCATCCAAAGAACAGGGATTTTTAAAAAGTTGCTGTGATTTTGTTATGGTTTGCTATGATTGATATTTACTGTCAAATTCTAAACACATTTAAAAGGTGATAATGTCCTTTCTTCTTGAACTGTTGAGAAACAAAGCACTGGAAGCTATTCAGCAGCAACACAAATTCCTGGTTACATCACACCTGGGAGTACTGAAAGCAGTTCAGTGCACCACATTTTTGGGAGGATAACATTAGCCCTGGAGGGAGTGTAGCCGTGATTTACAAGAATGATATCTAATGTCATCGGTTTAAATTGCAAAAGGAGATTAGAGAAACATTTCCTGAAATTTAGAAGGGCAATTTGCTCAATGATTTCAAGATATTAAAGGAGAACAGAAAGGGTAGATTGAGATAAACTACTATTGCTGGTTGCACAATTGAGGACTGGTGTTGTATTGAAAAATTGGAACGAATTCTTTCAGGATTGAAATGAGTAATCATTACATTCTGTAATGATAGTTGTATAATAAGGGCATTCGATTTTCAGTTGCCATCATTTGATTTTAATACTTAGCACCTTCAGGAAGTAGAAGGAAAAGTACTGACTTAAAATGGTCACAGCAATCAGCTAACCACAAGTTAGCTCAGCTTCATATGAGATAGACAAAGCCAAAATGAATGTTTTCAAAAGGCTTTGAAATTGAGAACCGTATTCCCTGTTTGATTTCTACCTCTATGGACTTTTAAAATATTTTTGAGGTAATGTGGTCAAATTGTCCAGCTCAGAAAACAATTGACCCAGATATGGGAATACATGAATGAACTGCACTTCAAGCAGCAGATTTAGCTCAGCAGCAGAGAAACATACAGATTTGTGGGTGGAGCTGGAGAAGGCAGACCCTTCCACTCCTTGCTTTCTCTTGATGCTAGTGATAAAACAAATCGGAAAAAAAAATCCATTCACCAAGAAGTTAAAGATATAGCATCATGTTATTGTTATGGTTGCATTCAATTTGATTGCCTGTTTAAGGGAAAGAAAAACTTTAAGTGAATCATACGTTCTCACAGGATTCAACGTTGAAGTCAGACTTAAGATATTTTGGACATTTTGCACAGAAAAAACAATATACAGTCCATATACTGTACTATACCTGTGCAATGCTGTGCGTTATTAGCTGAAATAATTTTCAAAATGAACTAGGTTTCCAAATGATAAAGAACTAGCATTTTAATTGAAGAGAAAACATTGCAATTTGCAGAATAGGTTTTAAAATGGGCATTTCTGGTAACTCAGTGGGCAGTCTCTCTGCCATAGAGTCATACAGCACGGAAACAGACCCTTTGATCCAACTAGTCCACGCTGACCAAGTTCCCATACTAAACTAGTCCCACCTGCCTGCATTTGGCCCATATCCCTCCAAACCTTTCCTATTCATGTGCTTATCCAAATATCTGTTAAATGTTGTAACCGTACCCGCATTCACAACTTCCTTTGGAAGTTCATTCCTCACACGACCCACTCTCTGTGTAAAAAAAGTTGCTCCTCATGTCCCTTTTAAAACTTTCTCCTCTCACCATAAAAATATGTCTTCTAGCTTTGAACACCCCCACCTTAGGGAAAAGACTCTTGCTATTCACCTTATCTACGCCCTTCATGATTTTATAAACCTCTATAAGGTCACTCACTCAACCTTCTATGCTCCAGTGAAAAAAGTTCCAGCCTATTTTTATAACTCAAACCCTCCATTCCCAGCAACATCCTGGTACATCTTTTCTGATCTCTCTCCAATTTAATAACATCCTTCCTATAGCAGAGCGCCCAACAAATAGGATAATATCAACAAATAATATTAGAGCTCCAATTTAAAATTAAAAACCATTAAAAGCCATTCAAAATGAGAAGGAAAAGCTAAATGTGAAGGAAGTTGCATTTTTTGAAGACTGGATCATGTTAAGCTGCCTTTGTCTTTCTCTTCCTGGGATGTTCTTTTCTGTTTCATGCCTCACAGTCACTAGAAACCCAGGAGTGGGAAATTGAGGATGCTCTAAGTTTCCTCAATGGGAGTTACTGCTCCCCCCATCCCTCCTCCAGCTCCTGGTATGTGAGGGTGGAGAACCCTCAGGCTGGGCCCTGAAAACACGAAGTTGTGACTACAGCACTGCCCACAGTGCCCAGTTGTCACCTCTGGCGCCATCTGTTCCACTCCTAATCTCAGCCATTTATACATTCCATCTTGTTCCTGGATAGGAATCTCTTCCCTGCTCTATCTCGCCACTGAGTAGTCAGAATACCCTCTTCTCACCTTGATCCTCATTCACTTTCCTCCCCAGCTTCAGTGCAAATGGATGATGCCAGAAATGGTCTGAATACATCAGTGTGGTGACACCCCTTTTTCCCTCCGCCAGAATTGTGTCTTGGAGGTAGTTGGTACACTGATCTATGACAATGATATACAACCTCAACATCAACACTGCACACAAATGACGTTCAAATGATGATAGGTGATGCATGTCAGAAAAATAAGATGAAAATAAAGCAATGCTAAAATGGGACAACTCAAAGCGAGGATTGTATCGACAGTATTTGTTGTTGCTGAGGATTAATTAAACAACCGGGGTCTCATGTTAAAACCTCGCCTCTCAATGATCCTCAAAGGACTTTAAACTGCATTTTTTATCTGCTTTTTCTTGTCCTCTTTCATTGTTAAACTTTATTCTTTGTATTTGTGTGTTTGCTGTCCCATATAGCTGAGCTCTGAAAGGAATTCAAGTCTTTGTTGTGGTCAACCTAGGAGGTTAACAAGAGGGGAGTTGATATTACCTCTCCAAATTTTACAGATAATAGACAGTTAGAACTTTCTTCTACAACTGCAAATGAGGCTAGATGATATTGGAAATATTAAATCAGAGATTGATCATTCTTTACTGTCCAAAAATAGAAGGAATGTGAGACAAAGTGGATGTGGGAAATTAGGTGGCAGATCAGACATACTTTCATTGAATGATGGAACAGTCACAACAGTCCAATAGCCCAGTTTCTACTCGGAGATCGGTATGATCTGAGCTACTGCAATCTGTGGAAAGAAAGTGCACCCACAACACAGCGAGGTAACAGTATTTTGGCTCATCTCTGAAGAAGCTTAGTAAATTTGCGGATAAACACTAAGGTCGTTTCATTTGTGGATAGTGCCGGAGGATTTTGTAGGTTACAGAGGAACACAGATAAGCTGCAGAGTTGCACTGAGAGGTGGCAAGTGGAGTTTAATGTGGAAAAGTGTGAGGTGATTCACTTTGGAAGGAGTAACAGGAATGCAGAGCACTGGGCAAATGGTAAACTTCTTAGTATGTAGATGGGCAGAGAGATTTCGGTGTCCATGTACATACATCCCTCAAAATCGCCACCCAGGTAGATAGAGCTGTTAGGAAGGCATACAGTGTGTTAGCTTTTATTAGTAGGGGGTTTGAGTTTCAGAGCTATGAGGTCCTGTTGCAGCTGTACAAAACTCTGGTGCGGCCGCACTTTGAGCATTGCATACAGTTCTGGACACTACATTATAGGAAGGATGTGGAGGCTTTGGAAAGGATTCAGAGGAGATTTACAAGGATGTTGCCCAGTATGGAGGGACGGTCTTACAAAGAAAGGTTGAGGGACGTGTGGCTGTTTTCATTACAGAGAAGAAGGTTGAGAGGTAACTTAATTGAGACATATAAAAGATAATTAGAGGGATGGAAAGGGTGGACAGTGTGAGCCTTTTTCTGAGGATGGTGATGGATAGCATGAGGGGGCATAGCTTCAAATTGAGGGGTGATGGATATTAGATTAGATTAGATTACTTACAGTGTGGAAACAGGCCCTTCAGCCCAACAAGTCCACACTGACCCGCTGAAGCGCAACCAACCCAGACCCATTCCCCTACATTTACCTCTTCACCTAACACTACAGGCAATTTAGCATGGCCAACTCACCTAACCTGCACATTTTTGGACTGTGGGAGGAAACCGGAGCACCCAGAGAAAACCCACGCAAACTCAGGGAGAATGTGCAAACTCCACACAGACAGTTACCTGAGGCAGGAATTGAACCCGGATCTCTGGCGCTGTGAGGCAGCAGTGCTAACCACTGTGCCACCGTGCCACCCACAAATATAGGACAGATATCAGAGGTGAAAGTGAGGACTGCAGATGCTGGGGATCAGAGCTTAAAAATATGTTGCTGGAAAACGCAGCAGGTCAGGCAGCATCAAAGAAGAAGGAGAATCGACGTTTCGGGCATAAGCCCTTCTTCAGGAATGAGGAAGGTGTGCCAAGCAGGCTATGATAAAAGGTAGGGAGGAGGGACTTGGGGGAGGGGTGTTGGGAATGCAATAGGTGGAAGGAGGTTAAGGTGAGGGTGATAGGCCGGAGAGGGGGTGGGGGCGGAGAGGTCGGGAAGAAGATTGCAGGTCAAGAAGGCGGTGCTAAGTCCGAGGGTTGGGACTGAGAAAAGGTGGGGGGAGGGGAAATGAGGAAGCTGGAGAAATCTGCATTCATTCCTTGTGGCTGGAGGGTTCCTAGGCGGAAGATGAGTCGCTCTTCCTCCAGGCGTCGTGTTGCCATAGTCTGGCGATGGAGGAGGCCAAGGACCTGCATGTCCTTGGCGGAGTGGGAGGGGGAATTAAAGTGTTCAGCCACGGGGCGGTTGGGTTGGTTGGTGCGGGTGTCCCAGAGGTGTTCTCTGAAACAGTGATTGCGCATTCCACAAAAAGTAGCAAATGCAATCAAAATTTCTCCACAACTCCCCCCAGAACTTAATGATACAATAGACCATCAAATCTCATCAAACTTCACAAGAGATTATAATTCTTCACTTCTGCTAATCTAGCCTTGAAACTCCCCTCAAATGTCATTCCATCATGACTGCCACGTTCCTGTCCATTTGTCTCCTATCCTGTTTCTATGCTTCCCTGGATTCTGGAAATTACACTTGAGCACTCAAGGATACAACCCAAAACTCTTCACTGACAGCTAGCTTCACTGACACAGAACTGCCCCTGTGATCCACCACACCTGAATTTCGTTCAGTTACATCAAGCAAATACTTATGAACTTTTCAACCCCCCCTGGCTCAGCTGCTCTGATGCATTATTGCTTTCAGATTTCTTCTGAGCCCATCACAGCTTCTCAAACACAATGACTATTCCTCTTTCTAAGCTTCCCAGGCTTCGTCTGAGACCTGATTCCAACATCTAGCTGCTTACTGATTCCTTGAATTTTCCCCTGGGTTCCCCGAGCAAAGAGCAATCCAACTGTTCTTGAGTCCTCAATGAGTCCTTTACCTGGAATCTATCCAATATGGCTGCTTTGCTGCCTTAGAACTAATTTCGCCACCCCAGACATTGAGTGTTCTCTCTATCTCCTAGCCAGATCCTCATGCACAGCATGTAAGTTTTCACCTCCTTTTCAGTAAACCTGAATTGTCTTGAGTGGTCTATCAAAAGCATTGTAAGATGCCTGACGCCTACTGCTGGCCAGATGTGAATTCTGCCATCGCGCACCTCTTGGAAATGAACATACCCCAAGGCTCACATTCTCATAAAACGCTGGAAATAAATTCCACCAACCTCAGGTTGGATGATTTACTGATACATTTTGAGAGCTGGACATTTGTCCTCAAAGGTGGCCTTACTGTGCCCGATTTATTCCACAATTTAGGAACAAGGTGGTCAAAGATTTACCCAATGTTCAGTGGGACTGACAATATAATTCCCTCCAACAGAAATCTTTCTTACCTGCAGATAAGCGAAAGTATGCTTTAGGATGTAGCTGCCATAAAGTTGCTAATAGTCATACCAGGATTGCTCTCTCATACAGTCATAGAGTTATAGAGATGTACAGCATGGAAACAGGCCCTTCGGTCCAACCTGACCATGCCGACCAGATATCCCAACCCAATCTAGTCTCACCTTGCCAGCACCCAGCCCATATCCCTCCAAACCCTTCCTATTCATATACCCATCCAGATGCCTCTTAAATGTTGCAATTGTACTAGCCTCCACCACATCCTCTGGCAGCTCATTCCATACATGTACCACTCTCTCCATGAAAAAGTTGCCCCTTAGGTCTCTTTTATATCTTTCCCCTCTCACCCTAAACCTATGCCCTCTAGTTCTGGACTCCCCGACCCCAGGGAAAAGACTTCATCTATTTATCCTATCATGCCCCTCATAATTTTGTAAACCTCTATAAGGTCACCCATCAGCCTCTGACCCTCCAGGGAAAACAGTCCCAGCCGGTTCAGCCTCTCCCTATAGCTCAAATCCTCCAACCATGACAGCATCCTTGTAAATCGTTTCTGAACCCTTTCAAGTTTCACAACATCTTTCTGATAGAAAGGAGACCAGAATTGTACACAATATTCCAAAAGTGGCCTAACCAATGTCCTGTCCAGCCACAACATGACCTCCCAACTCCTGTACTCAATACTCTGACCAATAAAAGAAAGCATACCAAACATCTTCTTCACTATCCTATCTACCTGCGACTCCACTTTCAAGGAGCTATGAACGTGCACTCTAAGGTCTCTTTATTCAGCGACACTCCCTAGGACCTTACCATTAAGTGTATAAGTCCTGCTAAGATTTGCTTTCCCAAAATGCAGCACCTCGCATTTATCTGAATTAAACTCCATCTGCCACTTCTCAGCCCATTGGCCCATCTGGTCAAGATCCTGTTGTAATCTGAAGGAACCCTCTTCGCTGTCCACTCATGAGAGACATTAATGACTGGAGATGGCTTAAGCTGAGGGTCACCACACCTCAGGACATATTTACAAAGCTAACATGGAGTTTGCAGCCTAATAAAAGCCTGGATCAAAATGAGCCACCTCTACTAATTCAGCAGATGATGTCCTGATGTACTGCATTAATATTCCCTGTGACATTCTGGAAACTTGAAAAAAGCACCTCTATTTACATTCTTATTGGAAATACACTGTCATCGGAATTTGCAACAGGGTCAGGACTTGACAAAACTACCCATTAATTGCATATCAGATCCATGAATTTTACAGGTAAGATTTTAAACATTAAAATTAAATCTGTATCAATAAGATCTAATTGACAAAGAGAAAACAAGGCAGTCCAGTCACCATTCCGTGTGATTCCGTGATGAAAGATTTGGCTTTTCAATTAAAAAAGATGTGAAGCTTCATTTGTTTTGGAAGGATTTTTTTGGACGAACGTGAATGTATTAGAGGGGACACTTTAATTTTAACTGCAAAGTTATTCCTCCCTTATATTAGAATTCATAGTACAATTTAACATAGCAAACAATCTTTCCGAATTATTGACCAAAAGTATTCATGTTATCTAGCACTTCTTATGAACAATACACAGAATAGATATGACTAATTTAAATGTAATATCCAAAGCTGCATGACTTGGCTGTAGGCAATTAGCATAATCTAAACAATTTACAGAAGATTGGTTTCTCAACAGGATGTATGACCTACTGGGCTGGCAGCTGTTAAAAGTACATTAAATAACAATATTGTTCATGCTTGCATCAAACTTCATCCAATTTTGATTCCTTTTGCAGGAAACATTTATTTACAAATTAGCAATGTAGATGCAGCAACAAAAAGGATCAATAATTTTAAGTATTTGCTTCAAAATTAGATCACTGCACAAACATACTTGGAATTTTGATTTCCAGAAATGGTCAGCAATAATGACATCTCAGTTAGCTCAGGTTGTCTCTTGGCTATATAAAAATAAATTGAAATTAGCATGAAGGCGTATTTGGATGTTTTTACTACTTAATTAACTCTATGCAGATCTGATCAGAGCTATAGGGTTATAGAGATGTACAGCACTGAAATAGGCTCTTCAGTCCAACTCGTCCATGCCGACCAGATATTCTAAATTAATCTAGTCCCATTTGCCAGAATTTGGTCCATATCCCTCTTACCCCTTCCTTTCAAGGACTTATCCAGATGCCTTTTTCATGTTGTAATTGTACCAGCCTCCACCACTTCCTCTGGCAGTTCATTCCCGACATGCACCAATCTCTGCGTGAAAAAGTTGCCTCTTAGGTCCCTTTTAAACTTTTCCCCTCTCATCTTAAACTATGTCGTCTAGTTTTGGACCCCCCCCCCCTACCCCAGGGAAATGACCTTGTCTATTTATCCTATCCATGCCCCTCATGATTTTATAAACCTCTATAAGATCATTCCTCAGCCTCCGACTGGGTAAAAAAGACCCAGCCTATGCAGCCTCTCCCTAAAGTTCAAACCCTCCAAACCTGGCAACATCCTTGTAAATCTTTTCTGAACCTTCTGAAGTTTCACAACATCTTTCCAGCACGGAGGCCAGAATTGAATGCGATGCTCCAAACGTGGCCTAACCAATGTCTGGAAAGTGAAAAGGTAAGTTGTAAAAGTATCTTTGCTCCTTCGCTACAAGACGCTTTCAGTTCAAAATCATTCATTATAATCAATATGAATTAAAAAGGTGTGTGTTAAAAATATTTTAATAATCAAAGATGTTCAAGGTAAAAGTGTAATAGAGTTTGAAATTTTATTTAACTAATATAGGGATCAGACTGTGCATTGTGTCGAGTTCAAATTTGTTTAAATTAAGTTAAGGCAAGAATTTTGGGGAACAAACACGGTCAAGAATATGAATTCAATGCTTGGATTAATCAACTTGCAACACATAATTTGGGAAAATCCTAAAAATCAGATTTATAAATATTTTGTCATAAAGGTTCAACCATTTGGGCATCAGGTTGGAGACACAGTCTTAAAATATGGTAGATGTTTTTGAACTAAACTGGCAAACAATAATTCAGTAATCGATAGAGCCTGTCTTATTGTTAATCTAGTTCAGATTCCAGAGAGGGAAAATCCAAAGTGCACCAATTAGTTTCACATGAATCATGTAAAAACTGTAAAAATGTGAATACTACTGATATAACAACAAAGAATACTGGAGAAACTCAGCAAGTTTGATAGCCTCTGTGCAAAAAGAACAACATGGATAATGTTTTGAGTATGATATGACTCTTCTTCACGATATTTTGCCAACACGTGGATTATATTACGGACAAAATTGATTGTTACAGGTCTGGTTAGCTACTTTGAGGGAGCTATCTAGCAATCATGTATCCTAGGTATAAAAACTTTCTCTTCAATAAGGTGCAGATGGGATCAACAGACTTTGTAAGCAATCAGAAACTGAATTCTGTAATGGTGATCACCTGAGATTTGTTTTGATAAGTGCGAGCAATGATGTCGTTTTCTGGAACAGGGCCTGTCATGTTTACCATGTGGATTACCATGCTGTAGTAGAAGGATAATAGTTCCAGGGATTTCGGCCCTAGACATAGCTGTGACAAATGTGAACAAAATATGTGAGGACTGTAGGAGACACAGTTCACATCAAAAACGTCTCTGATATACAATAAAAGATGACAGGGAAAACAGGTAACTTGGAGTTTTGAACTCAAATTAAATGTTACTGTACAATAGTAATTGCTCATTACAATAGTAATAGTCCATGAAACATTGCCTGTGGATTCACTACAGATGTACCATGTAATACCACATAGCTACAAACATGCCATGCAACCAAACTGACAGTAGGAACCGGGCTTCAGTAGATTATTGTACGGGGCAACACAACCACGTCTTCCAGGCTCCCCCATGGCCTGAATATTGGTCATATTGAATATCCAACATTTTGCTTGAAACCCACAGAGCAATCTGAGTGGGAAATGTCCACAGAACCCATATCAGTCAGATACAAGTCACTGCTATGATGCAACATGAAGGCCTGAAAGCACATGGGGGAGTTTGGCCATTCCATACCACTCTTAGCTCTTGATCTTAAGCTTAACTTTAGAAGACTTGGCACAGCAGGGTGGCACAGGGACTTGGATTCGATTCCGCCCTCAGGCAAGTGTCTGTGTGGAGTTTGCACATTCTCCCCGTGTCTGTGTAGTTCTCCTCCCATTGCTCTGTTTCCTTCCACAGTCTAAAGATGTGCAGGTTAGGTGGATTGGTCATGGGAAATGCAAGGTTACAGGGATAGGGTAGGGGGTTTGGGTCTGGGTGGGATATTCTTTGGATCAATGGACCAAATGGTCTGCTTCCACATTGTAGGGATTCTATGTTTCTACAACCCAGAGTGACAAACAATAATAATGCTATAAAACATTAAATGGGCATACCAGCAGTAGGAAATCATAATTTGGAAAGTAGTGTATAATCTGAGTCAACATTGGATGAAAATATGCTTTATTATTCATGTAAAACAAATAATTGCTTTAATGCTTTGAGTCGGTGATTCTTCATTAGAACAGGTTTTGGTTTATGATTATGATTATGATGTGTTTGAGGAATTCTATTGGCTATATTAATAATCATAGTAGGTTACTTGTGATGTTTAATAAAACACTTGCAGAAACAGCAGATAATTTAGAATTTGTTGCTTTCATTAAAATAAATTACACCAAAGTGAAGATTTTCTCTTCCAGAATGTGAACACTGTAGGGGACAGTGTAACTTTCTCTTTTTTATTTTTAACATGAAGTATGTGTAAGAATAAATTAAAGTTTATGAATTTTCACAAATTGCGAGAAAAAATTTAATTGTTAAAGTTGTAAAATGAAGAGCTATATTTGAATATTTTTTGATCAATAATTTAGAACGTTAGTTGTCCAGATTCAATTGTACGCTTTGACAAAGGAATTAGAGTGAAATGAATGAGTGAAATGTGCAATACGAGAGTGATGCTTCCTCAAAATGTTATAGAAGACAATTGTGAAATAATTTACTAACAATTGTTTTATTGATTCTTTTGTTGATGCACTATTGTCAGAGCAGGACACTGTCTTTGACAATATAGTAATGAAAAGTGCAGTTATGCAAGTAATGTTAGAAATGCAGTAGACTGGGTAATTTTAAAACATAAGCCAAATATTTAAACAGACTTCTCTGCAGAAATATAAATGAGAATGATGGTCACAAGTGCAAACACCAGAAACTGGAAAATTGCATTAACAATACTATTGTTTATAAAAGATTGACTAACTAAATGTAATAATTGACCGTTGGTCCAGTTTGCGATGTTAAGATATTTTCTAATTGACCTGTTTGGAGACATATTATATACCACTGCTGCAGGTAGGACTTGAACCTAGGTCTCCTGGATCAGAGTTAGCAGTCACAAGACTCCAGGTTATAGTCCAACAGGTTTATTTGAAACCACAAGCTTTTGGAGTGCTTTCAAATAAACCTGCTGGACTATAACCTGATGGTGTGTGACTTCAGACTTTGTGCATCCCAGTCCAATACTGTCAGCTCCACATCTTGGATCAGAGAAAGGGACATTGTCACAGTACAACAACAGCCCTCTACTCCAAAACATTAACCTAATTATGTTTATTTGTAAGCCAAATGGGGCATAGACTGGGATTCATTTGTGCTCTGAGAATTAGGCACCAGCTTAAATTGTGGTTGTTGGATTAGAAGATGCTTGCTTATAATCTGTAATCATGGATATAACATTGATACCAGCCAGAGAAATAAAGAGCAGCATCAACCTTGAACACAACACTCGTAAACAAGGACATGAGTTCCATGTGCAAACTGACAAGGAACTACAATGCTGTTCATCTGCAGCATCAAACAGAGGGAGTTGAATCTGGATGCGGCAAAGGGAATGACTGAGGGGTTACATTCAGTAAAAGGCACTCATCCTGTCGGAGTAACAGTGTCACCACAGACTGTGAATGTCAAACCTGGTAGTCATTGAACTGTGTATCGTAACCTGATAGTCATTGAACTATGTACCATGTTGGAGGATGACCAGTGGGAACAGAGAGTCAACCATTGCCTGTAGCAGTGAAGATGATCGTCACCTTAAACTTTTATAGACTTAGCCCATTTCAGTGTCCCAGTGCAGACATGTGACGGTTTCACATCCAGCAAGCTTATTAAACAGGTCAAGGCTGCCCTGCGTCAGACTGGAGCCCAGTGCAACAAGCTTGAAAGAGACATGGTCATTCAAACCCAGAGGGTTATAGAGCTATACCTTGACAGCTGTCCTTCTTCAGGCTCAGTGTTCATAGAAAAATCCAGACACCTATGGATCATCCAGACCTATTTGTTAATTGCGAAGGTTTCCAAAATTCACAATTTGCCAGAAAATTATACAGATGCCAAACCGAATAATCCAATGGTAACCTGATCAGAATTTGGTCAAACCTTTAGTTTCCAGCTCTTCATAAGTGGAGCATGGCAGACTGATCTAATCACCATTCCACAACAGGATACAGACAATCTTATTTTTGAAGTATTTTAAATATCGAATATATCGCAGTGGAGCATGTATTTCACGTCATCTTAGACAGTTTGCGAATTACGTGTTGTGAGTCTGTATCACAACCTGAAAAGATTAATGTCCTGAAACAAAAAACAGAAATTGCTGGAAAAGCTCAGCAGGTCTGGAGGTATCCATGCAGTGAAATCAGAGTTAACGTTTCGGGTCGAGTGACCCTTCCTCAGAAGAAGGATATTCTATTTTGCAGAATGGGATGTGGTCTTTATATTGCATTTAACTTTTTTGTAAGAAGTGTCATTAATTAAAGTGTACAAAATTGACTCTTTAGTAATTCAGTGTCGTGGATTAGAAGACATAAAACGATACTTTTCAGAAACGTCCTGCTGTTAACATTTCAAATCCTGAGTGACTAAAGAGTGTTCCACGGGGGGGGGGGGGGGGTTGTTGGGACCGGCAGGTAGTTGAGAGGGACAATAATCTTTAACCTTACCATGAATGAGCAGAGCGCCGAGACTCAGTTGGAAGCTCACAAACCACATTCTGTAAGAAAACACAAAACCGATTTCATCAGGGAAGTTTTCCACATGATGACAGAACTGAACAGATACAATTAAGCAAAATCAGAAACCTGCATGAGAAACTCAGCAGCTCCCAAAGCATCAGTGGGGAGAAAGCAGAGTTAACGTTTTGACTCTTCTTATTGTAATCTCCAGCATCCGCAGTTTTTAAGATAAAAATCAAGTGTTTGGCCACTATATTAGTCCTAGAAAAATGAGGAAGCCAACAACTCACGTTTTTTCCCCCCCTGAATGCTCGAACTCAAGTTTCTCATGAACCGAACTGACTCGCACCCGGAGACCCCAAGACTGTTTTTTTACTGACTGGAGAGTTGACAGTGACCCCGCCTCTGCCCATTCACAAGGAACCTCCATTGACGCTGCTCCTACTCCCTGACTGTAGTTCAAAGGTTCCTCAGGAGTCCCAGGCACCTCTGGCACCTGGCAGAGTGGAAATTCCTTACTCTCCTGACAATCCAAATGACTTCAAAACACAGGAGGTGATCTGTACCCGCCCAGAGGAGTTTTTGAAAGGGTGCCTTGGGCGCTTTAGAGAAACTGAATTTAGATAGCACCTTTCCCGAACTGAGAGACACTTTTGAAGCAGGGAAACTTTTGTTGCTGGGAGACACGGCAGTTCGGTTTGCAATCAGTTAATCGCCTCATAGTCTGTCTGTAGGTGATGTTGTTCATGGCACAAAACTGGGCCAGGTCGGAAGAAAGAATACCCGTTGCTGTTCTTCCAATAGCGCAGTTATCCTTTTAGGTTCACCTCACCTTGCAGACTCAGTTTAAGATTCAATCGAAAAATATTGTTACTGGTAAAGCAGCACTTCTCCGGCACTGCAGCGCTGCATTACCCCTGATTTGTGCACCTAATTCACGGCCTATTGAGAAACAAGTGTTATTAGTATTGGGCTCAACACTTCAAACTGAGGTAACTGCGCCAGGAAAGCTGCAAATTGTGTTCATTAAGCACGAGGTTTCACATAAGAACGGCGTTGACACCTTTGCAGAATTTCCCAGTAACCTCATCCCTCTCCCACAGCACATACAATAATTATGGGTTTTAATCACTAAAACTTACTGCACTTAAATAGACTTCATTTTAGTAATTTTTAATTTTGATGCCTTAGTCTAAGGCTCTCTCCTCTCTCACTGATAGCAGGACAAAATTTTCTTTCAGATCATCCCCACCCACCATTTTTAACGTTGTACTACGTCACTGGAGCAAGAACAAACAGGGGTTTCTTTTGTCCAGCTTCACCTATTAGTTACCCTAAGATGACCAATCCGGATTGTGCAGCATATGATGAAGTAGGTTAAAGTTCCAATATTAGGCAGAAGTAGCAACTGAGACACCGTTGTGGCAACGCTACAGCCATCCCTTAACTACAAGGAATTATGCATCCCTCAAAGCTCAGACAATTCAGTGATATTGTGTTATATTTTAAGATTGTTTATTTTGGTTGAGGTAATTGCAGTTTGGAAAGGAAAGCATTTAGCAGTGGACCCTCATTGTTAAATAATCTTAAATTAAAATCTTGATGTAGCATTGCAGACTTGAAAAATAACAAATTATTGGCATTATAGATTTAACATGTATTGTGACCACTCCCTCACCAACTAGTCACGAAGCCTCCAGAATTATACAGCCCACAAGTCAAAAAGTGTGGTGCTTGAAAAGTACAGCAGGTCAGGCAGTATCCGAGGAGCAAGGGAATCGACGTTTCATGCATAAGCCCTTCATCAGGAATGGTCCACAAGCTTGGCAGCTTGGACAATATTGGATATTTGTGCGTACAGGCAACATCTCAATATAACCGAATTCAAGTACAGGAGGCTTATACATACACATCAACACTTTCCCCATTTGGGATGGAGGGATGGAGGATGGGATGGAGGGTGTGACTGGTCCATGGGGCATCTGTGGGAGGTTCACATCATTGGCCAGAGCCTCCAAGGAGCACAGGGGTGCCTGACCAGAAGGTCATCCCAGCCCCAACCTGTCTGCCAAGCTTACTAGTCTTGCCAGGCAGCCTGATGACTTGATGTGGGGTTTCTCCCGTTGCAGGCAAAATACTCACGGAGCAACAGTGAGCAGACAGACAACTGGCATGGTATCCAATTTTATACCTCTAGCCTGCCATCCTGCACTGAGGGGAAATATATAATTCTGATCTATGTATCTGTAAATGATAGGTCATACCTAACAAATTTATTTGAATGTTTTGAGGAGGTCACTATCATAATAAAGTTGTGTAATGTCCATGGCTGTTATCCATCTAGACTTCCATAATGATTTTGATAAGATTTCACAAATTAAATTGTCAACAAAAATGATAAAACACAGAATTGCAGTCAACATTTAGACAATGCCATTTGACCTCATCATTCACAAACTAGGACATACAGCTCTCCATCCCTATTGAGGAGAAAGTGAGGTCTGCAGATGCTGGAGATCAAAGTTGAAACTTTATTGCTGGAACAGCACAGCAGGTCAGGCAGCATCCAGGGAACAGGAGATTCGACGTTTCGGGCACAGGCCCTTCTTCAGGAATCTGTCCCTATACCTCTGTTATTAATAAATACAATGAAAGGTTGAGGTCCAGTAAATCACTAAAGGTGTCAGGATAGGTTGAGAGCATGGTTAATACCCTGGACTTTATCAAGAAGAGGATTGTGTACAAAAGATTTATGAAACGATTCTAGGGATAAGGAACTTCGGTTACTTAGATTGGATAAGTTGGGACATTTTTTTTTGAGAAGATTGAGAGGACTCATAGAGTCATATAACACGGACACAGATCCTTCAGTCCAACTTGTCCATTTAATATATATTAGGATAAAGTGAAGACTGTAGATGCTGAAGAGTCAGAGTTGAAAAGTGTGGCGGTGAAAAAGCATAGCAGGTCAGGCAGCATCTGTAGAGCGGAGAGTCAACATTTTGGGCATAAGCCCTTCATCATAAATCTAATAGGAGTCCCAAACTGAACTAGTTCTATTTGTCTGCATTTGGTCTATATGCCTCTCAACCTTTCCTTTCCATATACCTGTCCAAAGTCTTTTAAGTGTTATAGAGCCATTTGGCATGGAAACAGATTCTTCAATCCAACTCATCCATGTTGACCAGACATCCCAATCTGACCTCGTCCCACTTGCCATGATCTGGCCCACATCCCTCTAAATCCTCCCCTTCATGTATCCATCCAGATGCCTTTTAAATGTTGCAATTGTACCAGCCTCCACCACTTCCTCTGGCAGCTCATTCCATACAGGCACCACCTCTGCATGAAAAAGAATTTAGTCCAGTTATTAGGGGATCTGGAGAGAGTAGATATGGAAAAAAAACATTCCAATTAATAAAAGGATCAGGTACCAATCAGCACAGATTTAGGATAATTAGCAAAAGAAGTAATGAAAACATAAAGAGAAACATTTTCATGCAGCCAATGGTTAGGACCTGCACAGTGTCATTGTGTATTGAAGGCAAATTCATTTGAGCCATTCAAGAGGGAGTTAGAAGAAACAAAGGACTGTCCAGGGATATGGGGAGAAGGTGATGGTGTGACACTAGTTGAATGCTCCTTCCGACCCAGCAAAGACATGGGTTGAATAGTCTCCTTTTGTGCTATGGCCATTCTGTGATTCTTGAAACAAGACAGATTCCTTTAGCAAGACCTGGCCAAATGGAGGTCATAGCTATTACCCTTCCTGTCTGTCTCTTTCTTCTTAATGACTTCCCGATTCATGTTAAAAAAAAGTGTAGATGGACAATGGTAGGTTCGGTGAAGGGGGGAAATTGTAGTACATGGTGAAATACAAGGTGATGCAATTCAGAGTATTTTCTGAATTGAGATATTAGGGAAGAGCAGAGAGATTTAGCAGTTGATTTACCAAAAATACTTAAAGTTAATGAGCAGGTACAAGTTCATAATGACAGAAGTCAGGTGATATTTGGGGAAGGCTGAAAGACTTGTATGACTCTCAAAAAACATCTGATGCAACAAGGATCCTATAAAAAGACTAATGGAAGGTAGTCCCTACCTCTGGGTCAGGAGCTTAAAGAGGAGATAGAGATAAATTATTTCTTTTTAGTGTGGGAGACCAAAACAAGGTTGGGTCATCTTAAAATTAGAACCAGATTCTTTAGTGATGCTATTTCTTACAGAAGAGTGAAATTCTATAACAATTAGTTAAAAAATGTCAATAGAGACAAATGAGATTGACAGAAGAGCAATGAGGGATAATAAGTGGATCAATGAGGTTAATATACAAAACATTTAATTGAATGATGGAAGACAATAGAGAGGGTCAGTGGTCTTCTCATGTTCCTATGAAATGTCTCTGCAGTTAATGATCCACCAATCACAAGGTAACCACATAGCTGACTTAGGAATGAATTGAAACAATATAAATCAATTCTTATTGAGGGTCATCTGTTCCTGTTGTTTTCTCCATTTGTTTAAAAAGGTGACCTTCCCTTAGCCCTCCCTCCATTAATAGAATAAGTTACATCAGTTTGCACCATGATATTCTGGATGAGGTCAGTTAGTCCACTTTGCATCTTTTTATTTTCTAATCAACCTGCTCAGACATGTTATTATGCATGCCTGCAGCAGGTGAGATTTTAACTCAAGTCTCCTGGCTCAGAGATAGGGACACAGCGACTGCACCACAGGAACTATTTTGTACCATTATATTCTGGATAGGGTTACTTATTTCAGCTTGCACATGACACTCTGCGTCCCCAAAATGAACTCATTTATTGGAGATTAATAAATTCAGAATGTTGACACAAGTATGAAAGAACATACTCCCAAACCATTTAATGCAGAAGATATGTGTGACCTCTGAAGTTTCTTGAGAGGTATAAAGTCAAGGATTTGCCCTTTCAGCCTGTCCCAGGTATCTTCTGGCTTCTTTTGTAATACCAGTCCTCCAGTCAAACATGACATTGAAAACCTTATTTTGCTCAGCCTGAATCTTGAGTAGCTGCCATCTTGTTTGTGGCATCTTCACCTCCCCAACAGAGACAAAGTGTGTCATTATGAGTGCTGAGTTCACGTTCCCCTTCTGCCCAGTCAGACCCAGTAGCAATGCAATATATAGAAGTGAAAAACAGCTCATTCCACTTAGATAAGAAACTATGAGAATAAAGTGGGAGATAACACTTAGTGGTTCTATCATTGGACCATTAATCCAGCGGCCCAGGAAATGTGGGGACCCAGGTTTGAATCCTGTCACAACAGGTGGTGAAATTTGAAATCAATAAAAATCTAGAATTAAGAGTCTAATGATGACCATGATTCCATTGCTGATTATTGGAAAAACTCAACTGGTTCACTAAACAAAAAGTGAAATAACTGCCGATGCTGAAAATCCTTCTGAAGGGTGACTGGACCTGAAAGGTAAATTCTGCTTTCTCTCCAGATGCTGCCAGGCCTGCTGAGTTTTCCCAGCAACTTCTGCTTCACTAATGACCTTTAGAGAAAGAAACTGCTATCATTACCTAGTCTGGCCTACATGTGACTCCAGACATACAGCAATATAGTTGACTCTGAACTACCCCCTGGGCAATTAAGGATGGGCAATAGATGCTGGCCTGGCCAGCAATGCCCTCATCTCATGATTTTTTTTTAAAAAATGGACTTTCCCAAATCATTGTAGATTGTTGCACACCCCGTTTTTGCCTTGTGATAGACAATTATTTTATTTATATAATCTATGATGGTGCAAATGGTGCTTGACCTATTGGCAGTTCGATGCTCTCTTACAGTTCTTTGTATTTTGACTTTGAATATGATAAGAGGCTACTTTCTTCAAAATAATGCCATGGTATCTTTGACATCCAGGCACAGTGGTTAGCACTGCTGCCTCACAGCACCAGAGACCCGGGTTCAATTCCCGCTTCAGGCGACTGACTGTGTGGAGTTTGCACATTCTCCCCGTGTCTGCGTGGGTTTCCTCCGGGTGCTCCGGTTTCCTCCCACAGTCCAAAGATGTGCAGGGTCAGGTGAATTGGCCATACTAAATTGCCTGTAGTGTTAGGTAAGGGGTAAATGTAGGGGTATGGGTGGGTTTCGCTTTGGCGGGTCAGTGTGGACTTGTTGGGCCGAAGGGCCTGTTTCCACACTGTAATCTAATCTACTTTTACGAAATGTAGACAATGAAACACCAAATGTTGTTTGTGGGATGATAAGTAAATATCTGTTTTTATTTCCTTTACTGCACATTTGATTTAGTTTGTGCACAAGTATTAAGGTTTGAGACACAAGCGTAATGCTGAATTGCCTGGTCTCTATTATCCACCTATACATAACAAGGAGGATATTTTAATAAGAGTATATGCTAAAAATACTCAGATCTGACAGTACCTGTGGAGGGATATTTCAGCTTGATGGCCTATTGCCAGAACATTTTAAATGTCAGCTCACTGCGCAAAACGTACATGGGCTCTCAATTGGCACAGTCATTTGTGACATTTTGAATAATTGCTGACTCATCATGAGCATTTCAGTCAACTGATGATATGGGTGATGGCAGCAAGTTTGCTGAGAATTGAGTTCACTGAAAAACCCCTTAAACCGATGAACTGTCATTATAACGTCACCAGTTCCCTCGAAGGATGATTTCTGCATGAATTCATAACGTATGCTCATTGGAAAAAAAAACTTGCTCAGAAACACAAAAAAAATTGCAAAGTTGTCACTTGCCCATATAAATTAAACTCTGGTGTTCACCAGCTGGCATTGTGCAAGAATTCCTCCTCTAGTCATGAAAAAGGACAGAGACAAAAAGCCTTCATTTACTGACTCTTAAATTAGGCATCTGTTTCTTCTCCAGTTGCTTTTATTCACTAAAGTGCATCCTTGGGTGCTCGTCATGCATACTTATTCATGTATGCTGTCTGCTCAAGTTTTCTTTTGTGATTTGTAAACACAGGAAGCTAGAATTTATGTTCAGTATTGTGTCGATGATGCTCCTTTAACAAGGCGATGTTGTCCTTTTTTCAGAGGGGGTCATAAAGTCAGAGGTTCCAATATGTCTGGGTTGATCTACTTGAGAATGCTTTGAAGTCTTTCTTTTAAAACACTTGTACAATGAAAGGGGAGTGGTCAGTTCTCCCTATTCAGTGTTTAGCTTTCGAGGCTGCTGCTCAAGGAAACAGCTCAATGTTGATCCTCTCCCTCCCTGACATCTCTTCTCTAAGAACTGGTGTTTGAATTTAACTTTTTTTTTGCCAAGGGGGTGTTTATGAGAATGTTGTAAGTATTTGAAACAGCTCTTTGTTAAGTTGCGCTTTCATGTCAGTTAGGTTTTCAAATAATTATGTTATTCTAAATTTGGTCTTCTTTTGTTAGTATATAAATAGCTTTGTTTCAAAGTGAGTGGTCAGGCCAGCAGCATCACTCCTGGAATATCCACTTTACCCCTTAAAAACTGAAAAAAGTTAGGATCTGAGCTACCTTCTTAAAATGTCTTGAGGGTCTGGCCTGGTTTATAATGAATATTGCACTTTTATTGCAATCCAAAATGATGGTCTCGGTAAGCATGCATACTTCTGATGTGAAGTGTGCCAGACACTATTTTGTACTAAATTTTAGTTTGTGAGATAAGCATCCATGAGTAGCATGCACAACAAGCTGATTGCAACCTCAAAAAGCATGCAAATTTGCTTCTATACAAACAATGTTATTTTGGAGTTCTGATACACGCTTATATTGTCATTGCAGTTGAAAACGTGCTAAATAGCAGAAAGGAGATTTCCTTGATGACATATACTTAACCATAACCTTCTCAATGATGCTTAGTTTGGTATCTACATTGGCTACTCAGCTCCTAACCTCAGTGAAGCCTTGGTTCACACACGGACAACAGAGCTGAATCCCAGAAGCAAGATGAGAGTAACAGTTCTTGATATCAAGGCTGCATTTGACAGAAACCGTAGCAAAATTGGAATCAATGATATTAGGATGATTTGTGAAGAGTAGAGGCAGCAGATTTTGAGATTTTTGAATTTACATGTTGGTTGAAATTCCTTTGCCTTGTTTTTTTTTGGCAATGGCAAATTGGCAGCACTTAGTGTAAGAAGTTCTTTAACTGCAACACAGGGGGGACTTCCAAGTGGTTTTTTTGACTGTGATCTTTAAAGTAAACTCATGCTTAAATCCAGACTCATAATCATGGGTACTTAGCCACAAGGATGTACAAATACCCCAATTCATCCCTAGCACACATTTTTTAAAAAAATTGGTCATGGGATTTGGGTGTTACAGGTTAGGTCAGCATTACCTATAAGAGGACAGTTAAGCATCAATCACTTTACTGTGGGTTTGAACTGGATTTTAACCCGTTTTCAAATATATTTAAAGAGGCACAAAACAGGTCTCTCATTCAGACTACTTTTCACCCAAGTACACTATCGGAGATAAATCCTAGGAAAAAACATTGCAGCTTGTAGTGCATTTCCCCCTTGATGTCCCATCCCCTCGAAGCTTAGGTGACACCTCATCTGGTGAATACCTTGGGTGTCTCTCTCTCTCTCTTTATGCAGCAACTTAATTTATATCTTATTTGCCCGCATCCATTTACTTTTTAACAAAAGCACATGTTGGAATTACACTCTGATATATCAGTTGATGATGATGCAGGGTTAGAACCAATGGTTATGGTAGCCATCATCCTTTTGTGCTGGGTATGACAACAACTTGTGAAGCATTTTTTCCTTCTAGTCCCGCCAACATTTATTTTGATAGGGGTCCTTGATGCCAGGCAGCCTTCTAAACTCAGCCCATTAAAGCAAACTCCAACAAAATAAACTTTAATGGTCTGAATGGTACATCAAGATGACTCTGCATGCCACACTCAGGACGTTTCAGCTTCTGTTCTCTATAATATAGTCACAAGAGTATAAGGCTTGCTGGAAAGCTCCAGCTTCCACCTTTGTACCTATTCTAATGTTCAGTTAAAGCACTGCCAGGGAGTGAGGCATGCTACACATTTTGTTGGACTGGTTCAGATCCATCTATAGAATACAAGGGCATTATCCATTTACTCAGCTCACATGGTCTTAATGATAGCTACATTCCTATAATCTTGATACTGTTCATGAAAAGAGATAAAAGCCATTGAATATTTGACTCAATGCACAAAATACTAGACTATCCACATTCAATTAAAGTAACATTTCAAGTAGAAAGCAGTCAATATTAAAAATTACTCAAACATGTTCTTGTTTTACACAATGGAGAATAGGAATCAAATGCAACTGAATTAACATTTCAAGTACTTAATTGCATTGTTGTTTCCATTATTGTGAAATGAAATTCCGATGTCACTGTTACATCCTTTGAAACTACTTTAGCTTTGTTTTCTGTTGCTGTTCACTGCACAACTAAAAGTGCAACCGTTGACTTTTTCCTCTGTAGTTAATTCAAATGTTGGCCTGGTTTAAAACATTTCAAAATAAATCACACTTCTGATCTCACATTGGTCACACAGAAAAGGCAAAAAAAAAACTCCAAAAAGCACAAAAACAGGCCCTTCAATCCACCATGGGAGGAGAAAGTGAGGACAGCAGATGATGGATATCAGAGTCGAGAGTGCGGCGCTGGAAAAGCACAGGTCAGGCGGTATCCAATGAGCAGGAGAATCGACGTTTTGGGCATAAGCCCTTCATTGGGAAATCCCTGATGAAGGACTTATGCCTGAAACATCGATTCTCTTGCTCCTCTGATGCTGCCTGGCCTGCTGTGCTTTTTCAGCATCACACTCTCGACCCCCTCCAGTCTACCTTGTCTGGGCTGACCACATAATGGCATAGTTCATTTATGAGCCAACTGAAATTCAAATCTGCTATAGGAAAACTGGCAAAAGAAAAAAAAACTAGCAGCTTGATCATTTGAAACAAGCAGCAAAAAGCTGCAATTTCCAGGGAGGTTAATAATAATAAACATGCTAAATCTAAACTATTATAATCAACAAATGGAACTAATCTGACGGATTATGGTCTATAAAGTTACAAATTAAGAAGTCATTGGAAAATAGAAAAAAAAATTACTTTCATACAGGGCTGACCTTCCAGTTTACAATGCAGACGCTTTCATCGATTCTTCTTTTATCATATATCTTAAAGTCATCTATTTACCAAATACTTAGATGCAGTTTTATATCAAAGTCTCAGAAGGCAGGTGATATGTTATGCAGCAACATTAGATGTAACACTAGTTTTCATAAAAAGCAAAATTATAGAGAATTCATTATAAATGTTTAGGATGAAATATTTGCTCTCAATATGTCCCCTGTACACCATTCTTGATGAGATACCAACATTCCAGGTAACATGACAGTAGGGATAAATTTCCAATGATTTATGAATTATCAAGTATGTTATTTTATAAAACTGGTTATAAAAGTATCAACTTTAGCAATTTATTTTTTCAGGGATGTTCCCTGAAAAACCAGGTAGAAAACACAACTATTATACAATGAAAAGTTTGAGATTTTCAGTTTAGCTATTATAGAAATCAGTCACTTTACATTACATTATCAAAGTAGTGCAGAATATGTACACAGGAACAGAAAAATAATACTGAATTGTAGTTGGCAAATGTGTCTGGCAACAGTATTGGATTATTTTGATCGAAACTGGCAGCATACCTCACATTATCTATGTACAAATGCAACATTTTGAGACATATCCCATTAATCATGTAAGGCATAAATTTCCATTTAAATGACCACTGGAAAATTAAAGTCATTGTCCACCAAGCCTTAGCATGAAAAAGTAACAGGTTTAGCTATACATCTTTAGGAATTAGATTTTACAAGTAATGTTCACTGCTCAAAGTGCATGCAATCAGACATCACCTCAGATTGGACATTTACCAAAATGTTGGCATAATTTTCTGCTGCTGAGAACAGATTTCTTGGCTCAAAAAAAAAGGTACATAGTTCAAAACATCTGCAGGGAGCAGTTTAAAAACATTTTGCATAGAATTTTGACATCACAGGAAGTGGCAATGAAAATGGCTTCCATTTGTTTAGAGTACGGCTAACTATTCACATTTGTGGCACCAATCTCTAACCCTACCCATTTACGACAATGTTCTAAGTTTGTCTATTACATCATCAATTATGTTTACTATCAATTTGATATCGTCTTTATCATTCATTCGATGCTGACCATTTTTGCGCAGAATAAGATCAACATCTGAAGAAAGAATAATTTGTGCCACATTCAGCGAGATCTGCCAAGGAATATGATCATCCTTCATACCATGTATAAGCTTCACAGGACAGGTTATTGGAATGTTACTGTGCAACACACAGTGGTTTTCAGCATCTTTAATAAAGGTGTAAGGAATTTTGTGAAATTCTGAATACTTTTGAAGGTTTGGCAAATACCATTCTCCTTTTGTTTCTATTTCTTTCTGCGTCTATGAGAAACAACAAGTAGTTTAGATAATACTGGAAAATATCACACCAGGTTATCACAATACATTGTCATTAGTCATGATTAGCATTAATTGATAATTGTTTACATCACTTCACTGTCCAGTTTATGTATAACCATCCATACTTAAACAGCTGCAGGACAAGAAAACATCACTATTTGTTCACTAGAATTAACTAATGATGCCAGTACTACACGTATTCGATATATGTCTCTATGTATTAGTCTCTTCAATGGCATTTATCGTCAAAGAGAATCCAAAGCATAATATCTAATGGACATAAACAGCCATGTTTTGTTAATTAGCTTCTGCTAGTTTTCTAGGCTAAAGCTTATGGATAAGGGACACTGCCAATTTCTTGTGTTCCATGTCCAATTAATAATTCGTTACAATTATTCAAGGCTCATTTTCTCTCTCTCAGATGATACTATATATTCCAAAGTCACCTTCATACTTAATGAATTAATTTTAACCATTTTTCTGAGCTTCATTCCCTTCTGTACATTATTGCTGATCAGTAGTAGTGGGAGGTCATTGACTTAAATCAGTAACTCTTTCTCTCTCCATAGATGCTACCTGACCTGCTGAGTATTTACAATATTTTTCATTTCTGTATCAGATATTGATCCTTGTTTGGATTTTAACAATTCTATATTGCATTTCACTACTTTGGACTGCACTATATAGCAGGGATATCGGAATGTACTCTTGATCCTTGTGCTTTATGATACACTTTGTACTGAAAATGTTAGTTAAATGAATGCCTTTTAATGTGATTTTTCAAAAAGACAAGCTATATTTTATAACAATGAGTGCTAATCACAACTTAAACTGCCCAGAGAAAAGAAACATCAATTCATTCCAAAGAAACCTTTTAAAAAAGGTCTTTTTTAGTCTGTTCATTTCAGTTGTATGTTGTGTTGAGACTATCTACAAAAGCATATATTAAATCAGCTGGTACGCTGTGCTTGTATTTCAGAGCTTGTGTTTGAGATTAACCAGTTAGGCAACAGAACAAACTTCATTCAGCTTTACATATATATGCTTTCATATGCTCCACAACTTTGATAATTCAGCTTCCCTTATGTAACATTGTCACTTTTTAAATCCATACGACAGTCAAAATAAATAAAATTAAGTTTTCAAAAAACTTCTTGTTTGTTTAATCAACTCTGGTCAATCAACTCTGAAAGTAAGACTAAATTATTGGTTTCTATGTATATACATGGGAGCTAAATTTGCTGGTGACACGGAGATAGCTAAGAAAGTTAGTAGACAAAAGGGATATGGATAGATTAGCAACGTTAGCAGATGGTATATAATGTGGGAAGTGATTCCGTCCACTTTGGCAGAAGAGAAGCATTTTATTTAAAAATTATTTCAGAACTTGGAGCTCACAGAATCACTAAATTGTCACTAATTGAGACAACCATCTGGCCCAGTGTGTCTGCAGTGGCGCTCCAAATTAGCATCTCATTTAGTGCCATTCTCCTGTCTACTCCATGTAACCCTGCATGTTCTTCCTTTTCTAATAACTGTCTAATTCTCTTTTGAATGTTTGAAATGAACATGTATCCAATATATGTTCAGGCAGTGCATCCCAGACCCTAACCACTTGTGTGAGAACACTTTCCTCATGATTTTCATTATAGCCCCTCAAGAGTTTTGATTACCTTTATTCTAGTTATTAAAAATTGAGTTGGAAATGATTTGTAGACTTCAGGACAACTTATGGTAAAAGGACAAGAATAAACAAACAAGATTTGTTTGAGAGGCCTGGTGTGGAAGCTAATTGCTGGTTGATACCTGATTAAAAAGGTTTCCACACGACACACCGACCCAGGAAAAGCACTGATAAATAGATAGCAGTTGTAGGCTATTATGAAGTCATAATAGGAATTGGTTCCAGCAAGTCTGGAAGAGACCCCATGTTCAAGCACATGGTAGTTACTGAATGTAATTGAGGTGTTGGAAAGAGTTGATCAATCTCAGGATGGAATCAGAATTAAAGTTGTTTTTTTCAATTACATTTTCTGAGGGGTGACTTTTGGATTGCTGATGAGGCAGCATGAAGATCTGAGAGCTCCCTGCCTAAACAGCTACACTGGCTTCCTGAAACCCAAACAACAGAAAGCGACTTTAGAAATACTGCTGTCTTTGTCTGAATGAACAAAGGTAATCCTAAGCAACCAAGAGTCCATATCTATGCCTGTGAAACAGCACATCGTGAAAGACATTTAAGTAATTTGGTCAGTTTTGTTCTTTTATTTAATGCTCAACTGTGTATGTTTGTGTGAATGGAACTGAAAGTGTTTTGAGTTGAAAGCACATACATTATTCAGCCCCCTGCTAAAGTTTAGTGCGTTTAATAGTAGTTAAATCTTGCATTTAAAATATGAACCAATGTCTGAAAGTTAATTATTTACAAAGTTTAGGATTGGCTATTCGAAAGTCTTGTTTGGAACCACAGGCATCACTATTTGGAGGTCTTCAAAGGTTTAATTTTACCGTATAGCAAATGCAGAGGCAGAAAGGCTGCTTTAGTTTGGCTAAATGTGTATCTTAGACTAAATTAGTCTGTCTGAGTCAAAACATTCTTTTACTAACTACTTTAAACCTTTTCTCTCGTTTTCAATCCGGTCACTGGTGGCAACATTTCCACTACATTGGTGAGATTGCACATAACTTTGCTCCAGATCTCTGATTTGACAGAAGGATACAATCTGGTAGCTGGTAGATGACTCAAAACATTATTGGGCAGATACAGTGAATAATTTGAAAGGCAAATGAAACATTAGCATTGATTGAAAAGGAAGTGGAATATAAGAGTTGGTGAAAACAGTTGAACAGGTCCTTTGTGTGTTTAGTCCCATTAGCAATTATTTTTCACTTTGTATAAATGGCTGTTTTAGTAGAAAGGTATGATTATTCTGACTTTACCATTTTCAAAAGCGATTAGTTCAGTTGGATGAGGTACAATGGTGTAGAGGAGGAGAAAGGACAAAGATGAATTGTTAAGCTTATAACATATTAAAGAGTTTATGGATTTCAAATGATCATATAAAAGCAAAAATAATTACAGCTCAAGTTAAAGATGCACTGCACTTACCTCCAAAGGAAGCTGTTTGAAAGCATTTACCAAATAATCAGCTCCTGTAGCTATGCCAACAAGTGCAGCTATTTTATCAGGGCGAGCTATTGCAGCTAGGAGCATAAGCCATCCACCCATACTGGAACCCACCAGAACCTATAGATACGAAAAAAAACAAAAATGTACTCACTATTCAAGATGAATGAGATGCATTCATATTTCCCCCGCAACTGCCTAATTATCAAAGAGAGATTAACAGGGCTATTTTGGGAAATGAAAGAAAAGAGGCACTTAAGGGGGGTACCATATTAATACACATTGTTTAATAATTTGATTTTTGCTTACAATTTAGAAGCTAAATTAGCAATTTCTACATTGTAGACTTGCCTGGAGGCGCTAAATTTGACAACTGCATAGTTAGCACTAACAATTAGGAACAATTTCTGTGGAGCAATGGGATATTCACATTTCCTCTGAAGGGCATTAGCTTACAGACAACGGCAGGTTTCAGAACGGCTCAAGGTCTGAATTGGTGCTCACAGGTTCCTAGACATGGAAGGCCCTACTGGAAGTAGTACAAATGTGGAAGTATGCCCTGTAATCACAGGAAAGGAGGCCACAGATGTGCAAATGATGCAGCACATAACATGGGAGGAAATTGCTCAGAAGGTTACAGGAACCCTGCACGTCAGTGAAACATTGTAGAAAAATTGAACAATATATACTCAGGTAAAAATCAAAATTTTTAAGCTATTTAAGATTAAATTCTGGGGTCAACTAGTACATGGATACTACTTTTGAGGGGCTGAAATTCATGCTATAGTCCAAAAATACCATATCATTAGCGGAGGTCCAACTGATCTCTAAACAAATAAAGAAATAAAAACAAATTTCTGTAATTACCAGATAAAGAACCATAGAAACAAAAAATGAATTAGTAAGCTTTATTTATACATATTAAAAAAGTAGACCTATAACATGGCTTTAAATTAGTTATATGGTTGCAGTTTTAGAAAAGTTTGTAGCTCAGATTGTAAGTTTGCTTGCTGAGCTAATAGATTTGTTCTCAGATGTTTCATCACCACGCTAGGTAACATCATCAGTGAGCCTCCGATGAAGTGCTGTTCTGACCCACTTGCTACGTGTGCGGTGGGTGATATCACTTCCGGTTCTTTTTCTGAGAGGTTGGTAAATGGGGTCCAAATCAAATGTTTGTTAATGAGAGCTCTGGTTTGAATGCCAGGCCTCTCAAGTGTTGTAGCTTGTATAAATAACGCCCTGATGCAGCTCCGTTTGTGGGCGGCTCCTGTAGTTGAGTATCTGGTCAGCTCATGTGGCTTTCCTATAGACGCTGGACTGCAGCTCTCCATTGGCTTTTCGTTCTACTGTGACATTTACGAAGAGGAGTCTGTTGTTGTCCTTTGCTTCTTTGATGAACTTTATACTTTTGAGGGGCTGAGATTCATGCTATAATCCAAAATACCATATCATTAGCAGAAGCACAATTGATCTCTAAACAAATAAAGAGCCGTGTTATATGGTACATCTTAAATCAAAGATGTCAAATATCCATTAAAATCCTGCAAAATCACACTGTTCAATATCTTTAGCACCGAATAAAGCTTCTTAATCATCAGGACGAATGATATCGTCACAGGGATCCTATTCATCTTTGCTGTCCATAGTTAGAAGTAGCATATCATCTGCTTCTTCTTTTTCATCTGTCATCCCATGGATAACAGTCCTCTGTACCATCCAATGCATTCAAAATTCCACATTTCTTGAATGATTTGAAAATAGTGTCAGCTTTTATTTCCTTCCATGGCTGCAGTAGTTGGTCACTCATGATTGCTCAGTTTGCAGAAGGAATCTGTGAAGTTACAGCTGAACATGGACCAAAAGCAAATAAATTCTAATCTCCAGGATCTGATGGCTTGAAAAGACATGACTGCTGAAGTAATGGATGTATTTGTGATTTTCCAAAAGTTTCCTAATATCTGGAATAGTCCAAGTAAATTAGAAGAACACAAATGGAACATCAATGAAGAGACAGTAAATAGAACAAACGTATGAGAATGTCCTGTGACCAGTGAACAACAGAAGTGCAGAGGATTCGTTAAATAGTAGGAAAGCAGCAGATATTAAAACAATATGAGAATGACAGAGTCCAGGTACAGTGGAGAGAATTCGTTAAAACAGTCGAGACTAGAGAAACTGGTGAAGGATTAGTGGGAAAGTATTTTGCTCATTTATCTTTCAAAACAGAGGTAGTTTATTAGTAATTGTAGGTTTTCATAGAATCCCTACAACATCAAGTCCAGATGAACCCCCTGAAAAACATCACACCCAGACCCAAACCCCTCCCTATCCCTGTAACCCTACATTTCCCATGGCTATTCCCCCTAGCCTGCACACTATGAGCAATTCAGCATAGTCAATCTACCTAATCTGCACATCTTTGTCTGTGTGAGTTGCTCTGGTTTCCTCCCACAGTCCACAGGGAGAATGTGTCTATGTGGAGTTTGCACAGTCACCTGAGGATGGAATCAAACCTGGGTCCCTGGCCAATTGGTAAAGTTTCTAGGGGTTGTAAAATTTATTGGCTGTAATAGGTTATTAATTGTAACTTAATGAAGTCTAAGCAATAAATTAACAAACATTGCCACATAAGAATAATAGCAGGGTTGGTGATGTGCTGTAACTGTAGGACGTGAGCACATTTGGATGAGAGAGAGATCCAGGACAAATGCGGTGTGTTTTATTCATTTACATTATTCATTGTGGTTTCATGAAATTCAGTTCAGAGTCAGTGAACTGGATGCTGTGTTTCAGATTCCGTGACATATCCTAGAGTGTGTAAGTTTTATTCCAGGAGGTAATTGCATCCTTTAGAATAGGGTCTTCTGACTTGGTTTATAGTCAGGGAAAGGAGCAAGTGACTGCGAGTGAGATAAGTTAGGCGATCAATGAAGGTGCGAGTTGAGGAGCCTCAGACTTTGCAATTTTCTAACAGGTTCAAGGTTCTTGAAGCCTCTATGGACGAAAGCAGGGGCTTCAGGGATGATCAAACTGAGCATGGCACCATGGTGCAGGAAGCCATTCAAGTAAAAAAAAAAAGAGTTATCAGAATGTAAGGTTGTTAGGGGACATAATGTTGGGGAATATGCATAATGGTCTCAACTGGCAGCTGTGAAATCTTGTATTGAGTTGTGAAATCTGCCTGGTGTCAGGTTCAGGTCACCCGAGGAGGGCTGGAGAGGAACATGCAGTGAAAGGGATGAGGATACAGTGGTTGTGGTCTCCCAGGGACAACAGCATATGCAGAATTTGAAAGATTTTCTATTGGGAGGTATGAATAGCTGGTGGCAAATTAAAATGCTGAATTTCAAGAGTAACAGTCTCAGCATTATTATCCGAGCCACGAGGAGAATGCACTGAACTGTTACAATCTAGGAGGAGAATATTCAAATCATCATGCTCATGCCGGCTCTCCATATAAACACCTCCATTAGTACCTTTTCTTGTCTTCTCTACATAATCCTACACATTGTTTCTTTTCAAATAGCCATACAGTTTCCTATTGAATGCCATGATTGAATCTCCCTCCACCACACTCTCAGGTAAGGTCTCTATATCCTATTGGTTGCATTAATTTATTCTTTATGCAAATTGTCATGGATAAATAAAATTGGATTGGTGTAGGAAAAATGGGTTGCTTCATGTGGCACTTGCATCAGCACAGGATAAAGTGGCATCGGTACTGTAGGTACAGTTTTCATCTGAACCATACCGAAATCAATGCATTGGTGAGTTGCATAACTAGGGCAACAGACTAAATAGTAGGGGTGAAGGGAAAATTCCATAAATTACAGAGGATATAAGGCAACAGAGCAAGGTAGTAATAAGGGAAATAGTGATCAGAACATGATAGTAAAGGACAGGGTGCTCAAACCTAAGAATAAGGCGAGCGATTATTAAAATCAAAACAAAGACAAAACTAAAGGCTCTCTATCTGAACACATTTAGTACCTAAGTGGCTTTCTCAAACTGGGGTTTTAAACAAAAATAAAGGACTGGCTAAAGTGAACCGGGATATTAGGGTACGGAAAGGTTGGCAGAGATACTTCAGCATACTCAGAAAATATCCAATTTCCTTTTCATTGGAACATAAGGGAAGGACACACCATCTGTAGTAACTTAAGAAGTTAAGACATAATCAAACTGAAAGAAAGTGTATATAATCCCACAGAACAAGTGGAAGGACAGATAATTGGACAGAATACACAAAACAAAGACGGACTTCTAGATCAATAAAAAGATAGAGAAATTAGAATGCAAGAGGGAGCTAGCTAGAAAGATTATTTTTTAAAAAGGCAAGAGTTGCGTCTATTTGAAAAAGAAAAGAGGAAGTAAAGTGAGGGTTGATCCTCCATAGATCAAGCCTGGCGAATTAATAATGGAATGTAAAGAAATGACAGATGAGCTGAATGTATATTTTCTATGTTTTCATTGTAGAGGACACAAGTAACATTACAGAAGGGCGGAGACTCCCAGGACAATGTTGAGTTTAGTGGACAGAGGTTCTACGGGGAGCTGGGGAAGTCAAGGTATTTTACTTGGCGACAGCAGCGGTTGGGAGGGTGGTGGGATTTAAGAATGAGGTTAAAATAGTTACACAGGAGCTTGACTAGGTACTTACTGACTAACTTTCCCAGGGTAACTATTTACTTCACTCTAGTGGAATACTCCAAATTCTCAGATTTAAATGGATGGTCTCAGAGTTCTAGGGGAAATTGCGCGTTAGAAACTTCAGTTGCCTGGGCAATTCTGTCAGTCTGCGACTACATAGATTCCTGTATCACTGTGCGATAAAATTCAGTGTTGTCAAACAAACAATGTATTAGATTTAAATTACGAAATTTAAATTATTATAGACCAAATATGACTAAGTCCCCTGCGCCGGATGGAATTTATCCCAAGATTCCCTGGTTAGGGTGGAGATTGCCGAGCCTTTGATCTTTATGTCATTATTGTCTACAGGAATAGTGCCGGAAGACTGAAGGAGAGCAAATGTTGCTCCCTTATTCAAGGGGAGTAGAGACAACCCTGGAAATTATAGACCTGTGAGCCTTATTTTGGTTGTGGGTAAACTGTTGGAAAGGGTTATAAGAGATAGGATTTATAATCTCTAGAAAGAAATAAGTTGATTCTGGATGGTCAACACAGCTTTATGAAGGGTAGATCATGCCTCACAAACCTTATGGAGTTCTTTGAGAAGCTGACCAAACACATGGATGAGGGTAAAGCCAGTGATGTGGTGTATATGGCTTTTAGTAAAGCATTTGATAAGGTTCCCACAGTGGGCTATTGCACAAAATAGAGGCATGGGATTGAGGGTGATTTAGCAGGTTGGATCAGAAATTGGCGAGCTGAAAGACGACAGAGAGTAGTGGTCGATGGGAAATATTCATCCTGGATTTCAGTTACTAATGGGGTACCGCAAGAATCTGTTTTGGGTCCATTGTTGTTTGTCACTTTTAAAAATCACCTGGATGAGGGTGTAGAAGGATGGGTAAGTAAATTTGCAGATGACATTAAGGTCAGTAGAGTTGCGGATAGTGACAAAGGATGTTGCAGGTTACAGAGAGACACAGATAAGCTACAGAGCTGGGCTAAGATGTGGTAAATGAGTTTAATGCGGACGAGTGTGAGGTGATTCACTTTGGAAGGAGTAACAGGAATACAGAGTACTGGGCTAATGGCAAGATTCTTGGTATTGTAGGTGAGCAGAGTGATCTGTGTACAGGTACATAGAGATCCTTGAAAGTTTTCACCCAGGTTGATCGGGTTGTTAAAGGTGGCATACAGTATGTTAACTTTTATTGATAGCGGGATTGAGATTTGGAACCATGAGATCATGCTGCAGCTGTACAATACTCTGGTGCGGCCACATTTGGAGTATTGCATAAAGTTCTGGTCAGTGCATTATAAGGAGGATGTGAAAGCTTTGGAAAGGACTCAGAGGACATTTACAAGAATGTTCCCTGGTATGGAGGAAAGGTCTTATGAGGAAAGGCTGAGGGACTTATGGCTGTTTTCGTTAGAGAGAAGAAAGTTGAGAGGTGACTTAATGGAGACAAAAGATAATCAGAAGGTTAGATTGGGTGAACAGCAAGAGCCTTTTTCCTCAGATGGTGATGGCTAGCGTGAGGGACAAAGCTTTAAATTGAGGGGTGACAGATATAGGACAGATGTCAGAGGTAGTTTCTTTACACCGTAGTAGGGACATGGAATGCACTGCCGACAACAGTAGTTGACTTGCCAACTTTACAGGTGTAATATTGAGAGCCGAAGGGCCTATACTGCGCCGCAATGTTCTACGACTGCACTACTTTATTGCAGCTTTATTTCTGTTGGCATTTCTAAAGCACTGTTTTCATATGGATTGTTACATGTTAGAAAAGGAATAGAGTAAAACAGGATAAGATATTGCTTGATTGCTGTTACTACCAGTTAATTCAATATCCATTCCATCAATCATAATTATGCTCCGAATCCAAAACACTTAATTTTTAAGATGCCCTGCACTGTCATTGGCAGGACAGCACATCCCAACTTCTCAACTGAACTCAACTAATGGAAGGAGAAGAGCAACAATGTTTTGACACCATCATCTCCAAGTCTCCTCCCGTCCTGATTTCCTAAAGTTAGCTTTAGTGTGCCATCTTGCATCAATGAGATGAACACAAATGGTGGACTTACTTTATTTGAAGTGAATATGGTTTTGGTTTGTACCGACAGAATCACAGAACAGGACAAGCTAGAAGTCAATCAGCACATCACGAGCATTGCAATTAGCATTGTAGCCTGATTCTGGAATCAGAACCTGATGCGATACTTGAACAAAACAGCTTAGACGCCCAAGAAAAAAGCATCTTACTCCACTTCACTTTAGCAGTGTATGCCTCAATGCCCAGGTTAAATGATACGTATTTAATGCTAGTACAAAGCAATCATCACCTGTCAATGGTGGGAATTTTTCAGTGAAAACACATCATTAATTTCCTAGTGTAGTCCTACTCGACGTTGTAATTAGTGAACCTCTGTTCTCAGATTTATAATAACATTTTTGCCAAATAACGCAAACAATGGATATTCACAAAATACTGTACTCTCAATCTCATCCATGGAAAACTATAATCTGAAAACAAAGAAAATTGCTTCTAAAATCTTCATACAAAAGTCCAAAAAGGGCAACGGAAGATAATAATAAAAGGGTGATTCCACACAGCATGCACAATACCACTACCTTCCACCTATTCCTTTTTCTGGATTGAAAAATGATGGTCTCTGCCTTGAAATATGGCTAGAACATGAGCTGGAATTTGGACAATCAATATAGAACCAAATCTTTTAATAATTTTTTTCCAAATTCTTCTTTCTCCTACATTAGATTTTACTGTCAATAAAAGAACTAGATTAATATTAATGTACAGATTAAGAGGACAAGTAGTAATAATTACAAACACAGTGTACGATGAAAGAGGGATATGCACTATCAAAAGCACAATCCACATGCAATTGCAAATGAAAATTTCATTGTTTTGTGATGAGATTGTGACTACTTTTACAGTAAATTGAGAAATGCAGAAAGTACCAGGGGTGTTAAGGGATGCACAATAATTTGGAAAATGAAAGACATTGTGTTTTAAATCAAAATCAATGATGAGAACTTTAAATTTAAGACATGAGCCAATAGATGTCAGTTACGACACAGGTGAACACTAAAATGGAACTTTGCCTAGGATGCAATGTATTCATATCTCAGTTTGTAGCATTCTCACCTCAGACAAGACCTATGTCAGAGCTTGGAAGAAATTATCAAACTGACCAGTCCAGTACTGACCGATATTTCAGGTCGATGAACATTCATCAAAACTTATCTGGAGCTATCCCTTATGTCCTGCCCAATAATTCTTCAATCAATATCACAAAAAATAGATTATCTGGACAGAATCACACTCTTGTTTGTGGGAGTTTACTGTACACATTTGGCCCTTGTGTTGCCTGAGATTATAACAGAATGACTACAGCTCAGATGTACTTCACTGGTTGTTAAGTGCTTTGAGGCATCCGGTGGTTGCGTGAAGTGCTATATCATTGAAAAAAAAACTTTCTTCAAAACAAAGAAAACTTTAGATTAACTGAACATTAACAAACTAGGAGGTAGGCTACAGAGGCATTAATCCTTTTATCATCTCTGAATTGATTATTTTAGAGTTTCAGAAGCAGATATAACAAGGTGAAAAAGGTGTTATGGACAGAAACATAGGTCAAAAATGCAGTTTGGTGTGGGATTGAATTTGACATCAAGTTACAAATGATCTACTTCCAAAATTGAACATATGCCCAACTTATGGTACAGAAATGCTACATCTATGAACCAGAGTGATGACAACAATTTGTCAAACAGCCAATTTTTCCTGACAACTTTTTTTCACTTTAGCTAGTTATCATCTCAAAAAAAAGTTAACCCTTATTTTTTTCTACATACCCAATTAGACTGCAGCTGGGAATATGAACACTTGCCTTTAACAGTTACAGCCAGTGGTAATTCTCACCATGTACCATTGAATTTACTGGAAGGTAATAGTTCCCAATAGTTTGGCCTTAAAATCTTACTTGTGGTCCTTCTGAGAGTTCATCAAGCACAGCCAAAACATCCTTCTTCCACTGTCCTATTGTACTCTCACTGAATGTTCCTCCAGAAGCTCCACATCCCGAATAATCAAACCTTGTAGTGGCAAAACCAAAATGTTGTGAAACACAAGATAAACTTAGAGTTTAAATCAGTTTTAAAGACAAATTTATGGAAAGTTATATCCAGAGAGATGCCAAAATTACCACCACATAGCTGATAAGCCAAACTCAAAAATCAAAAAAGATTCATAAATTGCTTCACTCCCCCAAAATAAACTATTGATTTCTAAACTGTAACAGCAGCTTCATTCTTAAAAAGGCCAGAACTCAAAGTTTACATTAATGCAAAATGTTTCACCAAGATAAAGTCAAATAAGTCCTACCTGTTATATCAATGTTTGAACAGGGCCCCACAAAAGGAGGGGATAAGTGTCACATTTTCTTGTTAGAAGCCAATGAACCAGAAACAAAATTCACTATGCAGATTTCAGACCCGATAGCTGCTGGACAACAGGCTAAGAGAGGATAGGAATAAAACAGAAAGTGCTGGAAATATTCAGATCTGGCAGCACTGTGGAGACAGAAACAGAAATAACGTTTCAGGCCTGTAATCATTCATCAGACATTGTGGTGAAAGGTCACAGACTGAGATGGCAACTCTCTTCCTCTCTCCACAAACAGTGCCAATTCTGTTAGGTACATCCAGAATTTTCTGCTTTTTGGATTTCCAGCAGTCTCAGTATTTTGCTCTTTAAATGACAGAGAGGAGAAGGCTTTTTTTAAAAAAAAAAATCACTCATTAATTGATTTGTATTATTCTATTAGCTAGATCACTACCATATTTCTATGAATTGGACAATAAATCTTAATTTTGGCCACGTTTAAGTACTTTTGTCAATGCTCTTAAACTGTTACATGTAGGGGTGTATATGCACTTATCAGATTTTACTTCCATGTGTATAGTATGCAAGAATATGTTAATCATAGCATTTATGTATCTGTTAGTTGTACGGAGGTAAACTTCATTTCCTAATCATATCCTGTTTAAACAGCTCTCATGATTTGTGTACAATCCTATTTTCCATTTTCTTCGTCCCAACATAATTAATCTACTCCTACCCTTGTTAGCTTGCTGACATTGCAGTCAATATTGACTGCACCCATTCTTTTTCAGCTTTTATTTAAGCCTAATAAGATTCTAGCCATTGTGTACTAGATTGGACTCCTACAGGTATCTGTAAATTCTGACTACCCTTAAAGAAATTTAACACCAGTACTGTACATAACAAGTCTAGAAACTCAACACCTTGGCCACATAGCACTGAATCTCAGATCACTAATGTTCCCAACATGCATATGGTCACATTCAGCCCATCAACAGTAACCAGTCCTTCAGCTTTATTATTTCTGAAGACTACTGGCCTTGACAATATTCTGGCAATGGTAGTGTGGTTGTATGCTTCAGATCTTTATGCTCTCCTTTGTAAACTGTTCCAATATAAACGACAATACTGGCCCTGAAAGGGCGAGTTTAACACTTTGTTTCTTTCGACCAGATGAGATTTCGGCTTCCTTATTAAAGCATTTATTCAAGTATGCATGGAAGATGCATATATCCAAAAATGGCTTGCTATTCAAATTTTAATGCCAAAACTAGGATTTTATACTATTTGTTACAGACAAGCTTCCATTGACTACTCTTACAGGTAATAATTCCCAAAAGGTTACACATTTACTCATTCCTATCTCCACCCAATCATATTTGCATAGGTCATATTCCAAGTTACTACACATGACCATATCATCCAAACATGTTCAAACTAATGTATATGACTCTACTAACCAATCATTTTTGAACTAATCCACATGATTATATTAGCCTATTAGCCAGATGTTCACATCTTCTAGTAGTTAGTGCATCTTCTAATTGCTGGGGCATCAATTGTGATTACAAAACACCTACACTGTTTATTATCCTCCCCATTGCTGATACTATCTGTTTTCCATTTCAGTCCCGCTTATTGCCTATACTATCTTCTCTTTTAGTATCTATCAGACACTAGAAAATTGCTCAGCTGTGTTTGGTATGCTTTCCTTTATTGGTCAATGTACTGAGTATAGGAGTTGGGAGGCCATGTTGCGGCTGTACAGGTCACTGGTCAGGCCACTGTTGGAATACTGCGTGCAATTCTGGTCTCCTTCCGATCGGAAAGATGTTGTGAAAAACTAGAAATGGTCCAGAAAAGATTTATAAGGATGTTGCCAGGGTTGGAGGATTTGAGCTAAAGGGAGAGGCTGTTTTCCCTGGTGCGTTGGAGGCTGAGGGGTGACCTTATAGAGGTTTACAAAATTATGAGGAGCATGGATAGGATAAATAGACAAAGTCTTTTCCCTGGGGTCAGGGAGCCCAGAACCAGAGGGCATAGGTTTAGGGTGAGAGGGGAAAGATATAAAAGATATAAAATAAGGGGCAACCTTTTCCACAGAGAGTGTGGTACGTGTATGGAATGAGCTGCCAGAGGATGTGGAGGAGGCTGGTACAATTGCAACATTTAAGAGGCATTTGGATGGGTATATGAATAGGAAGGGTTTGGAGGGATATGGGCCGGGTGCTGGCAGGTGGGACTAGATTGGGTTGGGATTTCTGGTCGGCATGGACGGGTTGGACCGAAGGGTCTGTTTCCATGCCGTACATCTCTGACTATATCCCGTCCACAGAAGGTACACCAAATCCAATGTGACCTGCAAAAAACAGAATTCTTCTCCTTTTGCCTCATCTCTGGGCTGTCTACAACAAGATTTACTTATAGAAAAAGTTGTTTTTGAGTACTGTGACTTTAAGAATTGGCATTAATAAAGTTAAATCAAAAGAGAGACACACAAACAAGAGTTCCAGAGATGATACTTGAACTGAGTTTATTAACTGAATAACAAGAATCAAATTACACATCTTACAAGATAAAAATACTGTTAGCCTGAAGGATTTCCACTGTTTCTTCAAAGTTAGAAGTTTCCACATTTTCATGCAAAGTTGTCATCGAGCATATACTGAGAAAGGACATAATATTGTAGTTGAAAACAAACGAGCCCTTCTATTCACTGCTTGAACAGACTGTCTATTTAGGACTGCTAGGAGTTAATTATTGTTCTTCAGTGGTCGCAGACTGACTCGCTTTTCACAGAGTTTAAAATAGTACAAATTACTAACTCAGAGTCACAGATGTACAGACCCTTCGGTCCGACTCATCCATGCTGACCAGATATTCCGACCCAATCCAGTCCCACCTGCCAGCAGCCAGCCCATATCAAACACCACCTTCACTATCCTATTGACCTGCGACTCTACTTTCAAGGAGCTATGAACCTGCACTCCAAGGTCTTTGTTCAGCAACACTCCCTAGGACCTTACGATTAAGTATATAAGTCCTGCTAAGATTTGCTTTTCCAAAATGCAGCACCTCGCATTGATCTAAATTAAACTCCATCTGCCATTTTTCAGCCCAGTGGCCCATCTGAACAAGGTCCCGTTTTAATCAGAGATAACCTTCTTCACTGTCCACTACACCTCCAATTTTGGTAGTATTGCAAACTTACTAACCATACTGCTTAAGCTCACATCCAAATCATTTATATAAACGATGAAACGCTGTGGACTCAGCGCTGGTCCTTGTGACACACTGGTCATAGGACTCCAGTCTATGAAACAACCCTCCACCACCACCCTCTGTCTTCTACCTTTGATGCAGTTCTGTATCCAAATGGCTAGTTCTCCCAGTATTCCACGAGATCTAACTTTGCTAACCAGTCTCCCATGAGGAACCTTGTCGATCGCCATATTAGATCATGTCCACTGCTCTGCCCTCATCAATCCTCTTTGTTACTGCTGCAAAAAAACTCAATCAAGTTTGAGAGACATGATTTCCCATGCACAAAGCCGAATTAGTGGATTATCCCGAATCAGTCCTTGCCTTTCCAAATACATGTACATCCTGTCCCTCAGGATTCCCTCCAACAACTTGGCCACCACTGACGCCAGGCTCACTGGTCTATAGTTCCCTTGCTTGTCCTTACCACCTTTCCTAAACAGTGGCACCATGTTAGCCAACCTCCAGTCTTCTGGCACCTCACATGTGACGATCGATGATACAAATATCTCAGTAAGAGGCCCAGCAATCACTTCCAAGCTACCCACAGAGTTCCAGGGTACACGTGATCAGGTCCTGGGGATATAACAACTTTTATGTGCTTCAAGATATCCAGCACTTCCTGCCCTGTAACATGGACATTTTTCAAGAAGTCACCATCTACTTCCCTTTCATGTCCTTTTCCACAGTAAACACTGATGCAAAATACTCATTTAGCATCTACCCCATCTCTTGCGGCTACACTCATTGGCTACCTTTTTGTCCTCAATGTATTTGCAAAAACCCTTGGATTCTCCTTAACCCTAGTTGCCAAAGCTAGCTCATGTCCCCTTTCTATCCTTCTGATTTCCCTCTTAAGTATACTCCTACTGCCTTCATGCTCTTCTCAGGATTCACTCGATCTATCCTGTCTATACCTGACATATGCTTCCTTCTTTTTCTTAACCAAACCCTCAATTTCTTTAGTCATCCAGCATCCCCTACACCTACCAGCCTTTCCTTTTACCCGAACAGGAATATACTTTTTCTGGATTCTTGGGATCTCATTTCTGAAGGCTTCACATTTTCCAGCTGCCCCTTTACCTGTGAACATCTGCCTCCAAACCAGCTTTTGATTGTTGTTGCCTAACACCATCAAAATTAGCCTTCCTCCAATTTAGAACTTCAACTTTTAGATCTAGTCTATTCTTTTCCAGCACAATTTTAAAATTAATCAAATTATGGTCGCTGACCCTACTGACACCTCAGTCACCTGCCCTGTCTTATTTCCCAAAAGTAGGTCAAGTCTTGCACCTTCTCTAATAGGTACAGCCACATACTGAATCAGAAAATTTCCTTGGACATACTTAATTCCTCTCCATCTAAACCCTTAATATTATGGCAGTCCCAGTCTATGTTTGGAAAGTCAGGCAGCATCCAAAGAGCAGGAGAATCGATGTTTTGGGCATAAGCCAGGAGTGGAGGTTGGTTGGTGGGGGGTGTGGACCTGATGAGGGAGTCGCAGAGGGATGGTCTTTCCAGAACGCTGATAGGGGAGGGCGGGAAACATATCCTTGGTGGTGGGGTCTGTTTGGAAACAGGCTCCCTCGTCAGGTCCACACCCCCCACCAACCCAACCTCCACTCCCGGCACCTTCCCCTGCAACTGCAACAAATGCAAAACTTGCGCCCACACCTCCCCCCAAGGCCCCAAGGGATCCTTCCATACCCGTCACAAATTCACCTGCATCTCCACACACATCATTTACTGCATCCGCTGCACCCGATGTGGCCTCCTCTACATTGGGGAGACAGGCCGCCTACTTGCGGAACGTTTCAGAGGACACCTCTAGGACACCCGGACCAACCAACTCAACCGCCCCGTGGCTGAACACTAACTCCCCCCACCCCACTCCGCCAAGGACATGCAGGTCCTTGGCCTCCTCCATTGCCAGACCATGGCAACACGACGCCTGGAGGAAGAGTGCCTCATCTTCCGCCTAGGAGCCCTCCAACCACAAGGGAAGAATGCAGATTTCTCCAGTTTCCTCATTTCCCCTCCCCCCCACCTTATCTCAGTCCCAACCCTCAGACTCAGCACTGCCTTCTTGACCTGCAATCTTCTTCCTGACCTCTCCGCCCCCACCCCCTCTCCGGCCTATCACCCTCACCTTAACCTCCTTCCACCTATCCCATTCCCAACACCCCTCACCCAAGTCCCTCCTCCCTACCCTTTATCTTAGCCTGCTTGGCACACTTCTCATTCCTAAAGAAGGGCTTATGCCCAAAACGTCCCTGGATGCTGCCTGACCTGCTGCGCTTTTCCAGCAACACATTTTTCAGCTCTGATCTCCAGCAGCTACAGTCCTCACTTTCTCCTATGTTTGGAAAGTTAAAATCTCCTACCATAACCACCTATTATTCTTACATATAGCGGAGATCTCCTTACAAATTTGTTTCTCAATTTCCCTCTGACAGTTTGAGGGTCTATAATACAAATCCAATAAGGTGATCATCCCTTTTTTATTTCTCAGTTCCCCCAAATAGCTTCTCTGGACATATTTCCGGGAATATCCTTCCCTCGGTACATCTGCAATGCTGTACCTCAAAAACGTCTGTCTCTCTCTCTCTCTCTCTCTCCTCTCCCCTCCCCCCACCTTGCCTTCCCTCCTGTCCTGCCTGTAGTATTTGTATCCTGGAACATTAAGCTGCCAGTCCTACCCATCCCAGAGCCACATTTCTGAAATTGCTATAATGTTCCAGTCCCATGTTCCTAATCATGCCCTGACTTCATTTGCCTTCCCTGTTAGGCCTCTTGCATTGAAACAAATGCAGTTTAATTTATCAGTCCTACCTTGTTCTCTACATTGTCCCTCTGCCCTGACTGTTTGACTAGTTTCTTTTCTCAACTGTATCAGTCTCAGATTAACCTCTTTCCTCACTATCCCCTTGGGTCCCACCACCCCCACCTTACTACTTTAAATCCTCCCGAGCAGCTCTAGCAAATCTCCCTGCCCCTACATAGCCCCCTTCCAATTCAAGTGCAATCTGTCCTTCTTGTACAGGTCACTTCTCCCCAAAAGAGAGATTCCAATGATCCAAAAATGTGAATCCTTCTCCCAGACACCAGCTCCTCAGGCATGCATTCATCTGCTCTATCCTCCTATTCCTGTCCTCACTAGCTCGCAGCACCAGGAGTAATCCAGATATTACTACTCTTGAGGATCTCCTATTTAAATTCCTGCCTAACTTTCTGTATTCTCCCTTCAGAATCTCATCCTTTTCCCTTCCTATGTCATTGGAACCAAAGTGTTCAACAACCTCCTGTTGGTCCCACTCCCCTTTGGAGAACATTCTGCACCCTCTGAGACATGCTTGATCCGGACACCAGGGAGGCAACACCATTCTTATTTCTCGCTGCTGGCCACAGAAATGTCTGTCTGTGCCTCGGACTAGACAGTCCCCCAACACAGTTCACCTCTTGGAACCTTGATGTACCCCTTGTTGCATTAGAGCCAGTCTCAATACCAGAAAGTTGGCTGCTCGTGCTACGTTCCCCTGAGAATGCATCACCCCCTACATTTTCCAACACTGCATACTTGTTTGAAATGGGGATAGCCACAGAAAACTCCTGCACTACCTGCTTACCTCTTATTTTTCCTGGAGTTAACCCATCTCTGTGACAATCTGCAACATTTCTCCCTTCCTATAACTGCCGTCCATCACACCCTCTTGCTCATGTAAATTCCTCATTGGATCGGTTGGAGTGACAGTTAGAGGCAATCAATCAATCTGATAGGTTTCACAACCAACAGCATTTATTACAGATATAATCCTCAGCAACACATGCCAGGTTTGATTACGTGGCTATCGTATCAATATTTCTATTGTCCACTCAAATGATTGCTGCAAAAAAAACATTCTGTCAAAGCATTTCATCTTGCCCTCATCATGACAATGCACAAGAAATACCAAAGTGAAGGGGAAGCCAGATTTTTACTGAGAGAGTTGGCAAGAGGACTCTGGTAGAGTCATTGCTATGAGAATGCACTAGTTAATGATGGCAGATAACTAAATGCCAAGCTTTGTTCTGTATGGAATGAGCTGCCAGAGGATGCGGTGGAGGCTGGTACAATTGCAACATTTAAGAGGCATTTGGATGGGTATATGAATAGGAAGGGTTTGGAGGGATATGGGCCAGGTGCTGGCAGGTGGGACTCGATTCGGTTGGGATAGCTGGTCGGCATGGACGGGTTGGACCGAAGGGTCTGTTTCCATGCTGTACATCTCTATGACTGTTTGGGATAGTCAACATGGCTTTGTGCGTGGAAAATCATGCCTCACAAAGATTGAGTTTTTTTGAAGCAACAAAGAGGATTGATGAGGGCAGAGCGACAGGTGTAATCTATATGGACTTCAGTCAGGCATTTGAACTGGTTCAAAGGTAAAAGACAGAGGGTGGTGGTGGAAGATTGTTTTTTAGAATGGAGTGCTGTGCCCAGTGGAATGCCACAAGGATCAATGCTGGGTCCAGTACTTTTCGCCATTTATATAAATGATTTGGATGTGAGCTTAAAAAGGTATAGTTAGTAAGTTTGCAGATGACACCAAAATTGGGAGGTACAGTGGACAGTGAAAAAGGTTACCTCGGATTACAAGGGGATCTTGATCAGATGACTCAATGGGCTGAGGAGTGGCAGATGGAGATAAATGCGAACTGCTGCATTTTGGGAAAGCAAATCTTAGCAGGACTTATACACTTAATGGTAAGGTCCTAGGGAGTGTTGCTCAGAGAACTTGGAGAGCAGGTTCATAGCTCCTTGAAAGTAGTCACAGGTAGATAGGATAGTGAAGGAAGCATTTGGCATTCTCTCTCTCTCTCTCTCTCTCTCTCTCTCTCAGAGTATTGAGTTGGGAGGTCATGTTGCAGCTGTACAGGACATTTGTTAGGCCACTGTTGGAATATTGCGTGCAATTCTGGTCTCCTTCCTATCGGAAAGATATTGTGAAACTTGAAAAGGTTCAGACAAGATTTACAGGGATATCGCCAGGGTTGGAGGGCTTGCGCTACAGGGAGAGGCTGAATAGGCTAGGCCTGTTTTCCTGGAGCTTTGGAGGCTGAGGGGTGACCTTGTAGGAGGTTTATAAAATAATGAGGGGCATGGATAGGGTAAATAGACCAGGTCTTTTCCCTGGGGTGGAAGAGTCCAGAACTAGGGGGCATACATTTAGGGTGAGAGGGGAAGATTATAAAAGAGACCTAAGGGGCAACTTTTTCATGCAGAGGGTGGTGCATGTGTGGAATGAGCTGCCAGAGGAAGTGGCGGAGGCTTGTCCAATTGCAGCATTTAAAAGGCATCTGGATGGGTATATGAATAGGAAGGGTTTGGAGGGATATAGGCCAGTGCTGGCAGGTGGGACTAGATTAGGTTGGGATATCTGGTTGGCATGGACAAGTTGGACTTGAAGGGTCTGTTTCCATGCTGTACATATGGATATAATCAGGAGAAAGTGAGGTCTGCAGATGCTGGAGATCAGAGCTGAAAATCTGTTGCTGGAACAGTGCAGCAGGTCAGGCAGCATCCACGGAACAGGAGAATCGACATTTTGGGCATTCCTGAAGAAGGGCTTATGCCCGAAACGTCGATTCTCCTGTTCCCTGGATGCTGCCTGACCTGCTGCACTGTTCCAGCAACACATTTTCAGCATATGGATAGATCACCCAGACCAGATTGGCTACATCCGACAGTTCTGAAGGAGATAGCTAAAAAGATAGTGGAGGCTTTAGTAGAGATCTTTCAGGTGTCACTAGAGTTAGGGAGGTTCTCAGAACTGGAAAATCGCTAATGTAACCCCCGTTTTAGGGAGTAAGGCAAAATACAGGAAATTATAGGCATATTAACATGGCCTCAGTCATTCGTAAGATTCTGGAGTCCATTGTGAAGATGAAATTTCAGAATACTTGGAAGTGTATACTAAAATAGGACCAAGTCCACATGGTTTCATCATGGGGAGGTAATGCCTGACAAATCTGTTAGAATTCTTTGCGGAGATAATGAGCAGGTTAGATCAAGCAAAGCCAATGGATGTTATCTCCCTGAATTTCCAGAAGGCTTTTGATAAGGCTGCTGAGTAAAATAAGTGCCCATGGTGTTAGAGGCAAGGTACAGCATGGATAGAAGACTGGCTGTCTGGGAGAGGGCAGAGAGTGGGGATAAAATGATCCTTCAAGATGGAAGCCAGTGACTAGTGGTGTTCCATAAGGGTCAGTGTTGGGACCACAACCTTTTACTTCATACATTAACAATCTCTATGAAGGAACGGAGAGCACTCTAGCAAAGTTTGCTGATGACAAAGATAGGTGGTGGGCAGGTTGCACTGAGGAGGCAGGGAAGGCTGCAGAAGGATTTAAACAGGTTAGGACAGTGCGCAAAGAAGTGGCAGATGAAATACAATGTGGCAAAGTGTAAGATCACAGACTTTGGTAGGAAGAAGAGGCATGGACTATTTTCTAAATGAGGAGAAAATTCTGAAGTCTTAAGAGCAAAGGGACTTTGGCGTCCTAGTCCAGGTTTCTCTTAAAGTAAATTTGCAGGTTGAGTCCATAGTCAGGAAGGCAAATACAATGTTGTCATTTATCTCAATAGGACGAGAATATAAATGCAGGAATATATTTGAGGTTCAAAGTTTGTGCGAAGATTTGTAGCTCGGGTGCTCGTTGTTGTGGTTCTGTTCGCCGAGCTGGAAGTTTTTGTTGCAAACGTTTCGTCCCCTGGCTAGGCGACATCATCAGTGCTTGGGAGCCTCCTGCGAAGCGCTTCTTTGATGTTTCTTCCGGTGTTTATAGTGGTCTGTCCCTGCCGCTTCCGGTTGTCAGTTTCAGCTGTCCGCTGTAGTGGTTGGTATATTGGGTCCAGGTCGATGTGTTTGTTGATGGAGTTTGTGGATGAATGCTATGCCTCTAGGAATTCCCTGGCTGTTCTCTGTCTGGCTTGCCCTATGATAGAAGTGTTGTCCCAGTCGAATTCATGTTGCTTGTTGTCTGCGTGTGTGGCTAAGGATAGCTGGTCGTGTCGTTTCGTGGCTAGTTGATGTTCATGTATGCGGAACGTTAGCTGTCTTCCTGTTTATCCTATATAGTGTTTTGTGCATCCTTGCATGGTATTTTGTACACTACATTAGTTTTGCTCATGCTGGGTATCGGAGTTGGCTATCCTTTTCTTCTTCTCTCGTGAATCAACGGAACACCCATGGGATCACCAATCTCGGGACTCATAGCAGAGGCAGTTATGCAAAGGTTAGAACAAACAGTCCTACCACAAATTCAACCCAAACTCTGGGTCAGATATGTCGATGACACGTTTGTAATCATTAAAAACACGGAAATAGAAAAAACACACCGGATCATCAACGCCACACTCACAGGAATCCGATTCACGAGAGAAGAAGAAAAGGATAGCCAACTCCCATTCCTAGACGTAATGGTACAGAGAACACCGAACGGAGAATTCACGACAAGGGTATACAGGAAAGCCACACACACAGACCAAGTCCTAAACTATGAAAGTAACCACCCCAACACACACAAACGAAGCTGCATCAGGACACTATTCAAAAGGGCCACAACACACTGCAGTACACCAGAACTGCAAAAAGAAGACGACGAACACCTATACAAGGTATTCGCCAAAAACGGATACCCGCGCAACTTCATCAACAGATGCCTAAGAGAAAGACCACAGAACGAGGACATACCACAACCAAAAGGACTAGCCACACTACCATACATCAGGAGCATCTCGGAACTGACAGCCAGACTACTGCGACCCCTAGGACTCATAACGGCACACAAACCAACAGCCACACTCAGACAACAACTCACCAGAACGAAGGACCCGATACCCAACATGAGCAAAACTAATGTAGTGTACAAAATACCATGCAAGGACCGCACAAAACACTATATAGGACAAACAGGAAGACAGCTAACGTTCCGCATACATGAACATCAACTAGCCACGAAACGACTCGACCAGCTATCCTTAGTAGCCACACACGCAGACAACAAGCAACATGAATTCGACTGGGACAACACTTCTATCATAGGGCAAGCCAGACAGAGAACAGCCAGGGAATTCCTAGAGGCATGGCATTCATCCACAAACTCCATCAACAAACACATCGACCTGGACCCAATATACCAACCACTACAGCGGACAGCTGAAACTGACAACCGGAAGCGGCAGGGACAGACCACTATAAACACCGGAAGAAACATCAAAGAAGCGCTTCGCAGGAGGCTCCCAAGCACTGATGATGTCGCCTAGCCAGGGGACGAAACGTTTGCAACAAAAACTTCCAGCTCGGCGAACAGAACCACAACATATATTTGAGGTTTTATAAGGCACTGGTCAGACTACTTTTAGAAGTATTGTGAGCAATTTTGGGCCAAATACATCAGGAAGGATGTATTAGCCCTGGAATGCGTCCAGAAGATGTTCACGAGAATGATCCCAGAAGTGAAATGCTTAACATATGAGGAACGTTTGAAGAATCTGGGACTATAGTCAATGGAGTTTAGAAGGATGAGGGAGGGGGGGGGGGAAAATCTGACTAACACTTAAAATACTAAAAAAATTGGACAGAGTGGACATTGGGAAAATGTTTCCATTTGCAGGAGAGTCAAGGACCCTTAGAGGTACAGCTTTAGAATAAAGTTAAGACCTTTAGATTGAAAATACGGAGAAACATCTTTAGCTAGAGAGTGGAATTCATTGCTACAGAAGGACCTGGATGCCAGGTCACTGAGTATATTTAAAAGAGATAGGGAAATTCTTGACTGCCAAGGGGATTAAACATTACGAGGAGAAAGTGGGAAAATTGGGGTGAAAAACCTATCAGCCATGATCGAATGGCAGTACAGTCTCGATGGGCTGAATGGCCTAATTTCTGCTCCTGTGCCTTATGGTCTTATTTAACATCAAAAGCCTGTTTCCTGACGTTCAGCCTGGGTTCTACTTGGGTTACTCTCCTCCTGATTTGGCCTGCTCCATACGGACTGGGAGTGAGTGAGAAAGCGAGAAACACGTCAAGGCAGCATTAAACAGCCAAAGTTAATGAGAATCACAAAAAAAAGCTCTCAGATGGTTGGAGAATATCCAAGACATAGGAAGATGGCTGGGTTGTTGGAAATTAATCACTTCATTCCCAGGAGATTGCTCAGGAAGTCCTCAGGGTGGTGTCTTAGGCCTAATCATCTTCAGTTGCTTGAGCAACAACATTCACTCCATCATTAAATTAGAAGCAGAATGGTTGCTGATGATTACCCAATTTCCAAGATTCACAGAACGTGCAAATCCTCAGATACACAAGCATGACCTGGTACAATATTCAAGTTTAGGCTGGTAAGTGACAAATAAAATAATTACACCAGTCAGATAATGACCATCACCCTTTCACATTCAACAGCATTTCCATTACTAAAATCACTCACTATCCTGAACAAAAGAAAATACAAATTACTATATTTTAGACATATGCAGGAAATTGTCTTGTATATATTTAATTTCAATAACCATCAAATGATTTTTTTGGACCGGGATTGGAAAAGAAAATCTCAATTGTTCAGAAATGAAAAATGGAACAACTCACAGCTTGCTGCCTTTCCACTGTCCTGGAACACAGTTGAGTTGAGAAAATAAATTACAAATGAAATCACAACTATATTGTACAACATTGACTTTATTTCACATGAGACATTAGTTCTAATTTAAATCATCGCAACAGTGAAAAGATGAATCCTTGTGGGGAAACTATATCATACCTGAACAGTAAATGGAGATTGGTCAAACATTCATTTAAGTAGAATACATTTAATATAACAAAATATCACTTCAGAAAAACAACCTACAATATGTGATTCAATTATAACGTTTTCTATACAGACCTTATAAATGAATGCCCAAGTGATCTGCAGAATTCCTCAAGTTCCACTCCTTTCTGTGCCTTCATAGTAGAGGCAAATCCAGGCAGGAATATGACTCCCGGGCTTCTACCTTTTAGTCTCTTATATGCTAATTTAGGTTGACCTGGACGAGCTAGGTATTTGGTTGATTTCTTACAGCAGCCTAGAACACCAAAACATGGATCAACATTGGCAGTCAATCTTTGCAGTGGTTAAATAAAAGTCTGCTCAAATGCATTGATAAGCAACATAGGGTTGAATTCAACTGGAAGTTCGGGGTCCCCACTAACAGGTAGAAAAATGTTGAGGGTGAACTCACTCCAGCTCTGGTAGGTATTTAGCTAGGGTGGACAGTCAGGAGGGGAGGGTCACCTGGGGGGTCTCTCCGATGCACTCAGAGCTATTTGAAGAGGGCTTTAGGGAATTTCATATGTTTGATAACTCTTACAAAACGTCCTTCCCCATCAATGGAGAATTTTGCACATTTGTTACCTGATAGCAAATGACATTAGAAATACATTTTTCCCTTTATGTTGTCCAACGTCTCCTTTTTACTGAGTTTTGTTTGCATCTAAATTTCACTTCTCCCTGTCTTTCTTTCACTTTTTCACATTGTTCTTAGACTGCTCATCTCCAACTCCTACTACATACGTTCTCCCTTCCAACAGGTGACTAACTGTTGTAAAATCTAAGCCTGTGTGTAAAAGAAGGAACAGTCAGCTGACAATGGACAGTGCATAATATAGAATCAGGAAAGTTCCAACAAACATTTAGTGGGTTCTAACATGTAAATTTCCTCTACTCCAAAGTGCCATTGAATTTGGCATTACCTTCAGCATCTAGCAAGAAGGAAGCAAGCGGGTAGGCTGCTGAGCCAATCAGACTGAAGGGAGGGAGCGAATACAGAAGGCTTTAAAGTAAAGCACGGGGAAGAGATCAGGTTTGGGACGACGGGTTAAATTGAATAGACATAATGAAGTACAAGAGTAAGGGAACCGCAAGGCAACGAGAGGACCATGCGAGGAAGTGATCTATTGCCATGGCTGTAAGACTTGCTATAGGTAAAGATCATGACAATGCTACTCTCACTTTTCCCAGTAATGGTAATGGGTCAGTGTTGAATCAATAACTGCCAAAAGATGGAAGCTTGGTATTATGTCCCATCTGAAACCAGAAACTGTGACAATACAGACTTCATTATTGCACTGAAAGGTCAGACTAAATTATGTTCTTAGCTGCTCAGTGAGACATTGTGGTGTAAAATTATGTCCCAACACATGTGTGAATCATAATGTAACACATGTATTGGGCCAAGCAGTGGAATGTGGTGAAAGGGTTAAAATTCTGTCCCAATACATGTGTGAATCTAACCGGAATGGAGGTGTTGCTTAGTCCCGTGTGAATCTTATTACACACCTCCCCGTGTGAATCTTCTTATCTCTATGTAACCAGAATGGAATGTGTTTTTTAGCCTTGCTCTGCTGTTCACATGAATGTTTATATCTGGAAAAGAGTATATCAGCTGGAAAAGTCTCCAGTTCGGAGAGTCTGCTCCGGGGTTACGTTTAACCGCCGAGCGTGGGTTGTTGGCAACCGCTCTACGAGAACTGACGGCTCCCAGTTCCGGTAACATGTAGAGTGAGTATAAGCCAGACCCGGGAGTCTGCTCCGGGGTTACGTTTAACCGCCGAGCGTGGGTTGTTGGCAACCGCTCTACGAGAACTGACGGCTCCCAGTTCCGGTAATATGTAGAGTGAGTATAAGCCAGACCCGTTGTAAGTATGAGACCTGGTTGTGGCGACGCTGCGGGGAATAAAATGCTCATATTCTAGCAGACTCGTCTCTTGGTCGTTTGTTCTGTGTCAGACTACTCTCCTACGAACCTGACCTTGAGAATTTTTTAAAACAGACATGAATCAAAGCTGCAGATTCCAAGGGAAGAAGTCAGGGAAAAAAAATATCCTTCATAGCCTTAGAACTCTGGACTTGACAACTACATGTTATAAGTAACAGGGCAACCTTGAGTATTTGCACAATTACCTGGTTGGCAGTTAATGAAAATTGGCTGGTTAACAAAACTTTCCATCAGCCGATCTTGCTCATTACAGCACAGAAATGCTTGAAGCAAAGCAACAAGGCTTATGAAGTATAAACAATAATAAACATGTGCAATTACATCACCATTTTCAGTGGAAATTCAGATAAAGCAGAAGAATACATTAAAATGTTGAGAGAATGGCAATCTATCATCTACATGAATTAAAATTCTGTTGGATAAGTGTTTTAATGAATAAGTCATATTAGAAATGACAGCCCTTGCCGAAACGTAGATTTTGCTGCTCGTCGAATGCTGCCTGAATTGCTGTGCTCTTCCAGCACCACTGATCCAGAATCCATTCATATTTCACAGTTTACTCAAGTATGTAAATTATGGTCAATTTTACAGCACTAGAAACATCTTGAGGGAGAATCAAAAATTCCACTCACCTCAAATGAATCATCATTGATATTCCCCACACATCTCCAAAACACCCTCAACACTGCTGATGTGCACCGCGCACCATCCTCCACTCCCCAAATGTCCAAGAAGAACATAATATATGAAGTTGCCTACATTACTTGGACAGATAAGGGAGCCACAGAATCATACAGCACAGAAACAGATCCTTTGAGGGAGGGAGAAAACTGTTAAGAGTATCATTCTTCACTACTGTACCAAGCCACAATCCAGATGAATACAAATACTAGCTGAAGCTGCGAATATTTTTGTACTGCCCAGGTTTGGAATTTTGTAGATTCCACACAAGTCTTTCACCATTAACCATGGGGAATTGGCTAACTTACAAGAAACCCCATTTTTGGGAGGTTCATCTAAGTTAAATGAAATTTCCATGGCTGATGTCTTTGGACCTGGCTAGACTAACATCTTTCATTGATATTTTTGTTCATGGAAACATTTGGAAAGTGAGGTAAAAGCAGTGACCTTGGCTATGTGACATAACAACCCCGTCAACCTTGATAAGAAAGCTGAGCCACATCCAAGGTTAAAAATTGATGCCCACAAATCTGGTTTTGTTAAAAAACCTTCACTACTTTATGTTATCACTATACCTCACCACCTGTCCCCTCACCCCACTTTTGCAGCTTATCCTTTTTCTTCCATCATGTATTATTCAAAATCAGTTTGTTTTCCAATGCCAACTTCTTTCCCAAAATGTTCTTCATCCACTCTTCAACTGATTAAAACGTACACCTCAATTCTACAAGGCAGCTGTCCTCAGTTCACCACTCTCCTGTTCTTCTTAATCCCATCCTTCACTCTCCGAGCATAACCAAAACTTGCCAAGGTTATCTTCCAGGGGTCCTATGGATCTTTAATCACTGACAAAGCACCATCTGAATTCTTCCTTATCTCCTTATTTAATATCAATCCTCTCCCTGATTTTATTCGGATCGCCCTCACCACACAAAAAGAAAAAGCACTACTGTTAGTTCTTCATAATGCTTTCTCTAACCCTCCAGACTTTGATTCTGTTGGTTCCCCAGCCACCATGATAGCTCTGGTGGTGTTAACCTGCTTATCTGCTCTGTCAGTTCAGTTATTGATGCCATTAATCAAAATCATACAAATCATTATTCCCATCTCAGTGTGCCCCACTGCACAGCTTTAACAAGACTTAAAAGCAAAAAAAAAAGTCTTAACTTTTTGCCGGAGCTTGAAACTCACTCAGGAGTGCAACCTTAATACCTCCCAGTGGATGCGTGAAAAAGCAACAGAAGTACTCCTTAGGATGTAGAGGTGGTTCAAAAGGCCAAGAACGTACAGCTAAGCTGTTATTTCCTCCAAATGACATAAGCACAGTGTATCAACACATTCGATGTCCTAAGATCCCAGAGGAGAACAGATATCATTTGAAGCAGAACCTGTAGTAGGGCACACAATCCGATCCCAATGATTGATGTTTAACATTTGTGTGACTGGCTCATTCCAAGCTTTAATTGAGAATCTGCATGGCATCTCCCAGACCTCATCTCACAAAAACTAATCAAGGATATCACCAATCCAGTTTGTGCAAAATCTCATCATTTCATCTCTTTTCCCTGTGAAGGCCCTTTAAACTGAAACTTTTAACATTTTATGACCCAGGTAAATTCATGGGTAGAAAAGGGTTCATGCGATTAAGGTCCATTTCACCTGCAATCAATATTACCACATATTAGAGATCTGTGCCAGGTATGCTGGCAGTCTTGACTCTCTTCCACTGACTCAATTCTATTCTGCTTATGCGGGGTAAGGAGATGAATGTCAGTCACTCAACCACCTGACCCTATTATAAGGAATTAGGTCTTAAATGAGATATCCAGGACAGGATACACAAAAAAAGAGCTGTTACTGATGGTTGCAGTTGCAGAAAAGGTGGTACAGTATTTCAAATGAGCAAATAGGTCAGGAAGTCTTCATAGTTTAGGAGGGTGATGTGGTCAGGAGCCACTGAAGTAAGATGCTGCCTATAATAGTGACAAATAGACCATTAGCCTTTGTGGGAGGTGTGCAGTAGCTGACTTAAAATAAATCTAAGGTAGCAGAGAGAAGATGGCGTCACTTACTATTTCAGATAAGCAAGAGGCTGGAAGAACACAGCAAGCTAGGCAGCATCAGGAAGTGGAGAAGTCAACATTTCAGGTCCTGAAAAAGGGTTACACCTGAAACATTGACCTCCTCACCTCCTGATGCTGCCTGGCTTGCTGTGTTCTTCCAGTCTCCTGCTTATCTACCTTGGATTCCAGCATCTGCAGTTTTTTTTGTCACTTTCTCTTGCAGAGCAGAGTGACTACCAACCTTGCAGCATTGCTCTAGGCCATTCTGACCCAGACTGCTGTTCCCACTATGCTTATATGGTACAACACCTGAGGAAAGAGGACAGTCATCCTTCTCTACCAGATGTCCACAAAGCAAGGTGCCAACATCCGATGCTTGGCCATTTACTTCGAAAAAAATCATGTCACAACAGACTTCCAAAGCTAGATCCTGGCATCCAGTGTTAAAATGGTGCACAGTGTGAGCAGTAGAAGGTGCTGACAGAGGTGGCACTACCATCACAATAAGCACCAGATTCAACCAGAAGTTAGCATAGAGTCTAGTTGCATAATGAACAAGGGGAGCTACACAAGACTTTGTGAAAAAGGCAGCAGGGCTCACAGAGTGCATCTTTTCATGAAACATTGATATTGACACTTGGCTAAAATATGGAAAGATACAGACAGGATGTCAGCCCCTCATGGCACTCCAGTGACTAATATGGGCCTGACTGTGCTCAGCACTAACCAACCCCACCACCCCATGCTAAACACTTCAACTCCCCTTCCAACTCCACCAAGAACATGCATGTCCTGGGCCACCTCCATCACCACATCCTAACCACCTGGAGGAAGAACACCTCATCTGCTGCCTTGGGACTCTGATCCAATGTGTTTGCAATGTGGACTTCACCAGTTTCCTCATTTCCCCTCTTCCCCTCCCCCAATCTCATCACAGTTCCAACCTTCCAGCTCAGCACAGTCCTCATGAACCTGCCCCACCTGTCCATCTTCCTTCCCACCTATCCACTCCACCCTCCTCTCTGACCTTTCACCATTACTCCCATCTCCATCTACCCATCACGCTCTCAGCTAACTTCCCCACCCCCTATCATTCATCTGTCTACCCCTTTGACTCCCAGCCTCAGTCCTGGTGAAGGGCTTTTACCTAAAAAAGGTCGGTTCTCCTGCTCCTCGGATGCTGCCTGACCTGCTGTGCTTTTCCAGCACCACACTCTCGACTCTGATCTACAGTCCTCACTTCCACCCTGAGCACAGAACTTTCCCTAATAAGGGGAAGGGGGGTTGGGTCTACCTTCTGTTTACAGTGATTTGCCCAACGACAACCAGGCTGTACAGCGTGAGGAAAGCGGGTGGGCTCAGGTCAGCAGATGCTCCCCATTCCCAACGCGAACCGAGGGGCCCTTCCCTCCCCAGGAACCACACTCACTGGATGGACACACCTTTCTCTTCCCCCCCCCCCCCCAACTACCACATGCTCAGGCCTCAAACCAATCCTGTTCCCTCCCACAGCCGGATTAGCTCCGGGAGCCCGACCACAGGAACCGTCATCAACTCACCCACAACAGGAGACCAGGCTATGGGCCGCCATAAGGCGCCTCTTCCCACAGTGAGCAACCGCCACGGGGTAGCTGCCGCCATGACACCGAGTGAAGCGAGGGGGAGGCACTGAATATTCATGAGCTAGTGGGCGGGGCCACTTGCGTATCGCCACGGAACGGCTGGTCATAATCGAGAGGGCGTGACCTCTGGGCATCGTCATGAAGAAAGTGGAGCCACTTGTGAATCGGACTCACGAGGGCGGGGCCTCCGATTTTCATCCACATGAGGACGTAAACACGCGTCACGCAGGAGGCGGCCCATCGGGTTTCGTACACAGGGGGCGGGGACGTTGGTTTTCATTATCGGGGAGGGGCCAGTTGTGTATGGTCAAGCGGGAGAGGCCACGTGGCGGGGAAACGTCACCGGGAGGGCGGGGTATTGTGAATATTCATAACGGTGGCGTTCCCTTGTATGTTAATGAATGGGCGGGGAAATCTAGCGAATATGAATGAGGGGGCGGGGGCTATTCCGAATATTAAAGTGAGGGGCGGGGCAGTGCAATCAAAATAAACAAAAATAAAGAAAGAACTGCGCATGCTGGAAATCAGAAACTCAGACAGAAAGTGTTGGAAAGACTCAGCCAAGAGAGAAATAAAGTTAATGTTTCTTGTCACTGGACTGGAAATATTAAGTCTGTTTCTGTCTCTGGAGGATTAATGAGACAGAACGTACCTCAGTTTACTTTTACTTTGTACAAAACCACGGCTTGGGTTTTTACAGCAGCAACAGGCGATCGACCTTTGACCCTAGCGGCACGTGACCGGCAGGCCCACTTGGCGCAGGCGGCGGTCTCCATGGAGACGGGCTCAAGGCGCTGGGGCCATCATGGGGGAAGGTGGAGCAGCCCCCCAGAGAGACGCATGAGCACAGGCACAGGGAGAGAGAGGGAGGGCTGTCGTGGTCACTTGTCGGACTTGGTCTGTGAGTTCAGCCCATCCTTCATTTAGCGGGAGGCCGGGCTGGTGGTCTGCATGTCTGTCTGCTTACTATGATCAGTCCGCAGTGCTCGCACACAAAAGGTTTTCACTGTACTTGGGTCCACTTAATGATAAATAAATCGCGTCAAAGAGGGGAACAGATTGAACGTTTCAATTTCGAAAATTACGTCTGCACTGCCAACGCTGCATCGGAGGTAAAAAGAGAACATGGTGGAGAAACTCTCAAAGTTCTGAAGCAGAGTCATGTCGGACTCGAACATTAACCTCATGTTGTCGCAACTGATGAGTTTCTCCAGCATTTTATGTTTTGATTCTGTTAACAATTAATGCTAACTTACTGACAACTGTATATATAAAATATATGTATTATAAGTGAAAGAATTGCAATAACTCACTGAATGACTGTAGGATAGATACACTGATATCTGATTTTGACAAATAATATACTATTCACTTGAAACCATAGCCACACATTCCTTGTACTGCATAAATTTTGCTAAAGCTTCTTTGGTTAATGCCACTTTTAATAGACTGTCTGCCTTGCATCATAATGTCTGGTTTAAATTCTGTTTTTGTGGTAAGGTGCCAACTTTGAACTGATATCTCAGCTGGTGAGAGCTGATCTGAACCTGAATATTTTCAGTCAAAGTTGGCTGAAACAGGCTGACTTAAGTCAAATTGAGAGAATGTAATAACAGTGGGCTTGCTTACTGGGGAACTTGAATTAATTCATTCACTGGATGTGTGTGTAACTGGCTAGGCTAGTATTTATTACCATCGTTGCTCCAAAAGCTAGTTTGCTTCCAATTAAACCTGTTGGACTATAACCTGGTGTTGTGTGATTTTTAACTTTGCCTTTGAGAAAGTTTTAGTAGTGAGCTGTCTTTTGAACAGCTGAAATGGGAAGGTGATGGCCCAGTAATATTCACACTGAACGGTTAATCCAAAGAAGAGAAGGTGCGGACTGTAGAAATTGGAGATTAGATTCAAAAAGTGCCTGGAAAAGCACAGCTAGTCAGGCACCATCTGAGGAGCAGGTGCAGTTGTTAGTGTGTGTCCCTACCGCTTTGTGCCGATCACCTCAACTCTTCATCCCACTCCACCAAGGACATGCAAGTTCTGGGCCTCCTCCATCGCCAAATCCTAGCCACCCGATGACTGGAGGAAGAACACCTCACCTTCCAGCTTGGGACCCTGCAACCACATGGAATCAATGACAATTTCACCAGTTTCCTCATGTCTCCTCCTCCTCCTCCCCCCTCCCCTCCCCTCCCCTCCCCTCCCAGATCCAACACTCCAACTTGGCACTGACCTCTTGAACTGTTCTACCCATCCACCTTCCTTCCTTCCACTTATATGCTCTACTCTGCGCTCTGACCTATCACTATCACCCCCTCCCCTTCATCTGCCTATCACATTCCTAGCTTTACTCCAGCCCCTTATCTGTCTTATCTGTCAGCAGAGCTCCCCCCCCGCCATGCTCAAAATGTTGACTGTCTGCTCCTTGGATGCTGCATGGCAGGCTGTGCTTTCCCAGTGCCACACTTTTTGACTGTTAATCAAAAGACTCAGGTAATGTTCTGGGAACTTAGGTTGAAATTGCACAACGGGAAATGGTCGAATTTGAATTTAATTGAAAAAAAAACTCTAGAATTCAGAATCTAATGATGACCATGAAACCATTGTTGATTTTGGAAAAACCCACCTGGTTCACTAATGTCCTTTAGGGAAGGAAACTGCCATCCTTACCTAGTCTGACCTACATGTGACTCCAGACCCACAGCAATGTGGTTGACTATTAACTGCCCTCTGGATAATTAGGGATGGGTAATAAATGCTAGTCCAGCCATTGATGCCCTTGTCCCATGCATCATGAGGGCCATGGATAGGTTAAATAGACAAAGTCTTTTCCCTGGGGTGGTGGAGTGCAAAACTAGAGGGCATAGGTTTAGGGTGAGACAGGAAAGATATAAAAGGGACCTAAAGGCCAACCTTTTCACGCAGAGGTTGGTGCTGTGTGGAATGAGCTGCCAGAGGAGGTGGAGGCTGGTACAACTGCAGCATTTAAAAGGCATTTGGATGGGTATATGGATAGGAAGGGTTTAAAGGGATATAGGCCAAGTGCTGGCAAATGGGACTAGATTAGGTTGGGATATCTGGGCAGCATGGACAAGTTGGACGAAAGGGTCTGCTTCTGTACTGAACTTCTCTATGGCTCTATGTGATGCAGGTATGAGTGCAGTGTTGTTATGGAGGGAATTCCAAGATGATGTCCCAGTGACTGAAGGAATCATGATAAAATTCCAGGTTGTTGTAGGGATACTTGACAAATAATAGAGCATTCCAGGAGAATAGATAGTTGGAGAGAAGCTTTAATCTGGGTCAAAGCTCGATCGCCATGCATTCATGGTACAAACGATCTTGGAGGGTTCTATCAATTTAGATTACTTACAGTGTGGAAACAGGCCCTTCGGCCCAACAAATCCACACCGACCCGCCGAAGCGTAACCCACCCAGACCCATTCTCCTACATTTACCCCTTCACCTAACACTACGGGCAATTTAGCATGGCCAATTCACCTAACCTGCACATTTTTGGACTGTGGGAGGAAACCGGAGCACCCGGAGGAAACCCACGCAGACACAGGGAGAATGTGCAAACTCCACACAGAGTCGCCTGAGGTGGGAATTGAACCTGGGTCTCTGACGCTGTGAGGCAGCAGTGCTAACCACTGTGCCACCGTGCCGCCCCGATCAACACTACATAGGACAAACAGGAAGACAGATAACGATCCGCATCCATGAACACCAACTAGCCACGAAATGACACGACCAGCTATCCTTATTAGCCACACACGCAGATGACAAGCAACATGAATTCGACTGGGACAACACTACTATTATAGGACAAGCCAAACAGAGAACAGCCAGGGAATTCCTAGAGGCATGTCACTCATCCACAGATTCAATCAATAAGCACATCGACCTGCACCCGATATACCGACCACTGCAGTGGACAGCTGGAACTGACAACCGGAAGCGACAGATTCCAACCACTACAAATGCCGGAGGAAAGGTCACAGAAGCGCTTCACAGGAGGCTCCCAAGCACTGAGGATGTCACCTAGACAGGGGACGAAATGTCTGCAACACAAATTCCCAGCTCGGCGAACAGAACCACAACAGAGGTGGACAAAATCCAAAGAATCTGAAGCAGAACTCAGGACAATAGGCACTGGGTTAGCAGGCAGAACTGCACTAATGGGATGGAAAAATGTTAGATGAGAGGCTAGAATTCTACATAGAGAGGTCAAACCCCTCAAGATCCACTAATGGAACAGCTATGCTAATCAGAAAGGCAGGACAGTACAACTAGGCAAAATAAATCGCTCCTGTCAGAGTTAGATGAGCTGATGGAACAGGGAAAAGCCACGGCGGTAGGGTGAGGGGGATGGTTGGTGCGCTCCATCAACAGATTTATAGTGGAACAACAGTTTTAAAAAAGATTGAAAATGCTGAAGGATGGAAAGTATTCACAAGGAACTCCTGGTGAACTAAAGGTTGATGGTTGGATCAGAGGAAGAGTAATATTATTGCCACTTAATATTTGCAGTTATTCAGATAAATTAGTGCTGCTATAAGAAACCAAATGACAGTGGCTGTAGCAGGCAACAGTGACTACATCGCCAAATACCTGATTAATGCCATTTACAAGTTCGCTGATGACACCACCATAGTCGGTCGAATCTCGGATGGTGACAAAACAGACTATAGATGGGAGGTGCAAGACCTGGAAAAATGGTGCCCTCAATGCCAGCAAAACCAAGGAACACATTATTGACTATTGGCGGGATGTTACTCATGTCCCCTACGCATTAACAGCATCGAGGTGGGACAAGTGGAGAGTGTCAAGCTCCTGGGAGTGGTCATCCACAACAAGCTTTCTTGGATTTTTCATGTGGACACACAGGTTACAAAGGCAGCTGAGGAAATTTGGCATGATGGCGACTACCCTTGCCAACCTTTATAGGTGCGCCATCGAGAGCATTCTGTCTGGATGTATCACTACCTGGTATGGCAAATGTACCATTCAAGATCAGAGACGGTAACAGAGAGTGGTGAACTCAGCCCGGATAATCACAAAGGCCAACCTCCCATCTGTAGACTCAATCTACCAGTCCCGCTGTCAAGGAAAGGCCGCCAGCATTTGTAAAGATCCATTCCACCCTGGCAATGCTTTTCTACAACCTCTACCATTGGGGAGAAGGTACAGAAGCCTGAACACATGCACCAGTCGGTTTTGCAACAGTTTCTACCGTCCTGTTGTTAGAATACTGAATGGAATCTCAAACTGTTAACATTCGCCCCTACCTGTGTTTTTGTTTTTGCTGCTGTTTACCTATTATGTACTATCTATGCTACTTAACTATGTGATCTGCCAGTACTGCTCACAAGACAGAGCTTTTCGCTGTATCTCTGTACATAGAGTCATAGAGATGTACAGCACGGAAACAGACCCTTCGGTCCATGCCGACCAGATATCCCAACCCAATCTAGTCCCACCTGCCAGCACCCAGCCCATATCCCTCCAAACCCTTCTTATTCATTTACCTATCCAAATGCCTCTTAAATGTTGCAATTGTACCAGCCTCCTCCACATCCTCTGGCAGCTCATTCCATACACGTACCACCCTCTGCGTGAAAATGTTGCCCCTTAGGTCTCTTTTGGATATTTTCCCTCTCACCCTAAACCTATGCCTTCTAGTTCTGGACTCCCTGACCCTAGGGAAAAGACTTTGTCTATTTATCCTATCCATGCCCCTCATAATATTGTAAACCTCTATAAACCTCAGCCTCCGACGCTCCAGGGAAAACAGCCCCAGCCTGTTCAGCCTCTCTCTGTAGCTCAAATCCTCCAATCCTGGCAACATCCTTGTAAATCTTTTCTGAAGCTTTTCAAGTTTCACAACATCTTTCCAATAGGAAGGAGACCAGAATTACATGCAATATTCCAACAGTGGCCTAACCAATGTCCTGTACAGCTGCAACATTACCTCCAAACTCCTGTACTCAAGACTCTGACCAATAAAGGAAAGCATACCAAACACCTTCTTCACTATCCTATCTAACTGCAACTCCACTTTCAAGGAGCTATGAACCTGCACTTCAAGGTCTCTTTGTTCATCAACACTCCTTAGGACCTTACCATTAAGTGTATAAGTCCTGCTAAGATTTGCTTTCCCAAAATGCAGCACCTCACATTTATCTAAATTAAACTCCAACTCTCACTTCTCAGTCCATTGGCCCATCTGGTCCAGATCCTGTTGTAATCTGAGGTACCCTCTTCGCTGTCCACTACCCCTCCAATTTTGGTGTCATCTGCAAACTTACTAACTGTACCTGTTATGCTCGCATCCAAATCATTTATGTAAATGACAAAACGTAGAGGGCCCGGCACCGATCCTTGTGGCACTCCACTGGTCACAGGCCTCAGTCTGAAAAACAACTCTCCACACCACCCTCTGTCTTCTACCTTTGAGCCAGTTCTGTATCCAAATGGCTAGTTCTCCCTGTATTCCATGAGATCTAACCTTGCTAATCAGTCTCCCATGGGGAACCTTGAGTCAAATGGGCATTTCAGTCACCTCGACAGCATGGTTAGAAACTCTTGTGGGTAAACATGTAAATAAGCCTGCTAGAAATAACCGGTCAGGAAACATTCATGGAAAGACAGAATTAATGTTTCAGGTCAATAATATTATTGTGAATATTTTATTTCAGATTTCCAGCATCTGCAGTATTTCATGATTACATTACTATTAATTGGTTAGCATTGATATATCTTGTTTATCCCCAGGTTGACTTTGTTAGTTCACTTCTAGGAGCCAACTACAATCCTTAGTAGCCACACACACAGACGACAAGCAACATGAATTCGACTGGGACAACACTACCATTATAGGGCAAGACAAACAAAGAACAGCCAGGGAATTCCTAGAAGCATGGCACTCATCCACAAACTTCATCAACAAACACATCGACCTGGACCCAATATACCGGCCACTACAGCGGACAGCTGAAACTGACAACCGGAAGCGGCAAGGACAGGCCACTATAAATGCCGGAGGAAACACCACAGAAGCGCTTCACAGGAGGCTCCCAAGCACTGAGGATGTCACCTAGACAGGGGACGAAACGTTTGCAACAAAAATTTCCAGCTCGGCGAACAGAACCACAACTATAGTTGTTTCATGCTCTAAATCATTGTCTGACAGTTTGTTCTCTCAGGAATGTGAGAGCTTGTTATTAGATTACTAGCCTCACTTCCTGCTTTTAAGTCTCAGTTTCCCGGCCTCTTCGTATGTGGGGTCTCTTAGCAACCAAATGTCTATTTATTCGCTATGTTTGAGTTCCAAAACTGTCCATTCTTCACAGATACAAACACAACTCAGTGTCTCTCTATTTCAAAACCCAAGACCAATACCATCTAGAAGGACAAGGGCAGCAGCGACATGGGAACACCTACCACTTGCTCATTCTCCTCCAAGCCTCCTAACCTGAAAATATATCCCCATTCTTAATTGTCTTGGAGTCAAAGTCCTGGAATATCTCCCTAACAGCGTTTTACATGTACCTGCAACAAATGACCTGTAGCACTTCAGAAAGGCAGATCTTTCCTTTCTCAATGATAAATAAGGATGGACAATAAATACTGGCCAAGTCGGTGAAGCCTGCATTCCTGAATGAATAAAATTAAGTGTGGTGGTCGGGAAGGGGTGATCACTTCACACTTGATCCAAATACTTACATTGCTCTCAGGTTGTTTCACCAAAATACTCTGAAGTTGTTTCCTTTTACTTACAAAGAGACATCTATTTTTTGATAGTCATGTTTGCTTCCCCTCATGTGAATTCCATACTCTGAAATGCAGGTTCTGATACCAGCTGCAATTCCATCTTATTAGCTCACTATTGACTATTTGATTGAGCTTCATGGCTATCTAGATTACATGAGCTCTTCAGAGAAATTTAAAAACACATTGCTACAATTATCTTGGCTTCACAAATAAAATAAAAATAAAACAAACAATTGCAGATGCTGTGGATCTGAAACTAACTAAAACAATCATTGGAGAAACTCAGCAGATCTGGCAGCATCTGTGGAGAGAAAAGTAATGTTGACATTTTGGGTCCAGTGACTCTTCAGAACTGAAAGTTAATGACAGGGTTTGGTGGCGGGGGAGAGGGAACGAGTGAGATGATAGAAGGACATGGTGCCCAGAGAGAGAGAGAGAGAGAGAGAGAAATAGGCCTTTTTTCCCCTTTCATTGGGCATCATCTCCACCTATCTGTCTCAATCCTCCACCCCAGTCCTGTTATCAATGCAAAATCACCGTTTTCTAGCTGCTTTCAGTTCTGATGAAGGATCATTGGACTCGAAATGTTAACACCGTTTTTCTTTCCACAGATGTTGCCAGACCTGCGGAGTTTCTCCAGAAATTTCAGTTTTTGTTTTGATAGAAAATAAAGATAAAGGCTTTTCCCCAATACACAAAGGTCACCTCACCCTTAAGCTCTGACAACATCCCATTGGACTCCATGATTCATCGTTAAGTTAATTGTCTAACCATCCTGACATTATCCATTTTCTTCCACGAATCTGAATTCGTAAACCAACATTATTCTGTTTTACTTTGTCTAATGCTTCCTTAAGAGCATATGAACAACAACCACTACATTCTTTTCTTGAATGTTCTGTGACTTTATCAAAAATCTCCATTAAATAAGCCGAACACAACCTGGCTTCTAGTAATCGGTACTGACTCTCTGTAATTAATTCAAATCTCTCTGTTCTGAACTAAGGTGTCATATTTGCCTCTCAATAGTCCCCTGGCAGCAATCCCTGAGCAAGATTGTAAGCTTATGGCAGGTCTTTCTGCTAGAATTACTCTGTTGTTCTTCAAAATGGTCAAAAATCACACAACACCATATTCTAGTTATTTGAAATTGCAAGCTTTCAGAGCCCCTGCTCCTTCCTCAGGCAGCTAGTGTGCCATAGAACTTTTATAGTCATCTCTGCAGGCGGATGCCCTGTGGTTTTAACATTTCATTGAAAGGTGACACCCCTTGCATTGCAGTGCTTCCTCAATACTGCAGTCAAGTTTCAGCTTTGATTTTTATATCTCAGGCCTGGACTGGAACTTCAGCAAGAAACCTTGTGATTCAGAGGTGAGACTGAACTAACAACTAAGTTATCAAAGTAAATAAGTATTTGAGGTGAGGACTAAAGGTAGCAGTTTTGTAATTGATCTGTAAGTATATCTGTAATTTTCATTACATTTCAGGAAAGTATATTTAATAGTAACATAAAAAAAATTGATTAAATATTTGAAGGGGAAACACAACCAAATAAATGGAAAGTACAAGGAATTGGGATTCATTGGATAACCATCAAAGAGTTGGCACAAGCACCGCTAATCAAAAATGGCTTCCTGTCGATATCATTCAATGATTTAACATAGAACATAGAACAATACAGCACAGAACAGGCCCTTCAGCCCACGATGTTGTGCCGATTTAGATGGGATGCAACACAGCAGATGGATTTTGATATGAATAAAGCTAAGCTAATGTGCATAGGAATGAGTAAGAGTAAAAATATGTAGAACATGAAAGGACATTTGTTGGCAGAGAATGAATAGGAGACCAAATTTTGGAAGCAATGATTAACCATACTCAAAACACCTGGTCAGCTTGACACAATTGGTAATAATCCAGTGGAGTTGTGGGGTACATATGTAAGGTATTAGGTTGTAAGTCAGAACAAATTAGGCTAACACTACAGATCCATGGTGAGACCGATATGGTGTACAGTTTCAATCACTATTAGGGGGAGATTAAATAACAAAGAAAGGGTCAAGCCTACTTTCAGAAAAGCGAACAGAGGACTGACATAATGCTGATCTTTTAAAATAATGAAAATTTGGAATTCTCAGATGGTTAAAGAAGATGGAAAGAACAGTAACATGCTAGAGTAAAGTGGAGCAGAAGTGATATATTCAAAGGCGTGTACTTAGATATATAAAGAATTTATTTAAAGTTAACATGGTTGGAGTGACAATTATTGTTTCTTCTGCCTCTAATTATCTTTTTTTACAGGCACTGTGACTGAAGGAAGTAAATGGAGGCCTTTTGGAAGAGGTTACTAAGGAAACTAATTAAACCATCCATTGAAAGTGACAGAACACTGATGAATCAAGGATAATGAGGTTAATAAATTGGTCTCCTGATGTTGAAGTTAAGCTGGCAGAGTTGGCAAAGTTTACCAGGCAAGGGAATTAAACCAGGAGGAATTTAAATAAAATAAAACCTGATGAGTTTAAGAAGTATTTTGGTCTGCAGCATCAGCAGTGATTCATCAGCTGAATCAGAGTTGGTTTATGAAGAAGTTCATTAGAGTTAGAAATGGGGTAAAAGTGTTGTTTTTGCAGATATAGAAAAAGCATACAGAAAAGGGGTACAGCAAGAGAACTATTAATTCTGCAGGTATTAAGGGAAGAGTATCTCTACTTTTCAGTGTATAATTGTGGTTAATTAAATACTAACTTTGGTGTGTAATTATTATAGCAAGTAAGTTCTTTAAAAAATTATGTTTTCAGCAAAAAGCTGAAATGCTTGGGCTATACAAATGATACAAGTTAATGAAATATCCGAGGATGGAATGTACCAGCAGAATTGATACAAAATGTTAAACCAGATCTTGATGAAAATAATGTGTGTGTCAGCACTTACAGAGAGGAAGGTTGCTAACCTGGGGAAGGGGGCAGTAATAAGGGTGGAGCGCAGCTGGGCAGTGGTATGGTACAGTAAGAGAGATTGGGTAATTAGGAGTCTGGAGAGATGACCTCACTCAGCTCAAAGCGTATAACTGTACACTAACCTGAGTTCTAATTTGCTCATTTGCTTCTGCATTTGATGCCCTTTCTTGCAAGATCGTAGAATAAATTGTCTTGTTTCCAGTTTTGGTGGTCTCATCTAAATTTTATTAAATTTATTTCTAACAATTAGCAATTAACTAAAGGAGTGAGGGAGTGCTATTTCGCAGAATCTGCCTTTCACTGTTATTGTGTAACTTTCAAATCAAAGAAGTCTGCAACAAAGAGTCATTTTCAATGTGTGGGATATGCAAAAATTTGAAACTAACTTTCTGCCCTAAGAGAAGAGATAAAAACCAGAATGCAAACATGCCTTTACAGAGCAGTGTGAGAACATCTAGGTGAAAAGGGAGAGAAAAAAAACACAACGCTGGTGTTAAATGTGGTACGCAGTTGGGAGGTTTCAGAGCTGCAAAGTTCCCCATGATAGATGATTGGCCTATTCCACAAAAGTTTAAGCAATAACATGTCAAAATAAAAAGAACAAGGACTTGAGGTAATAGGCTGCGAGAAGGGACCTGCCAAATTTGACACTTGCTATGAATGAAAGAACAGGAGCAGGAAGTGATTTCACTGGTGAGAAATCCTCAATCCCCAACAAAGGAGCCCAGTGCTGAGGAAAGGTATAAAAGAGTGAGTTTCCACCGAGACGGTGCCATAGCCATCCATTGTTAGACCTCACATGGAGGAATTTCTGAACATAACCTCTGTCAGTCACTGTGTACAGTACTAGATAATGTTCTCAAAACGATAGGTAGCAAGATAATTCTTCCTTTCTAAAGTGTTCTATTGTTGTTAATTTTTGAATTTTGTCATAAATGAAGTTTACATTTGATTAGAACATAGAACAGTACAGCACAGAACAGGCCCTTCAGCCCACGATGTTATGCCGACCACTGATCCTCATGTATGCACCCTCAAATTTCTGTGACCATATGCATGTCCAGTAGACTCTTAAATGTCCCAATGACCTTGCTTCCACAACTGCTGCTGGCAACGCATTCCAAGCTCTCTCAACTCTGACATCCCCTCTATACCTTCCTCCAACCAGCTTAAAACTATGACCCCTCGTGTTAGTCATTTCTGCCCTGGGAAATAGTCTCTGGCTATCGACTCTATCTATGCCTCATTATCTTGTATACCTCAATTAAGTCCCCTCTCCTCCTCCTTTTCTCCAATGAAAAAAGTCCGAGCTCAGTCAACCTCTCTTCATAAGATAAGCCCTCCAGTCCAGGCAGCATCCTGGTAAACCTCCTCTGAACCCTCTCCAAAGCATCCACATCTTTCCTATAATAGGACGACTAGAACTGGACGCAGTATTCCAAGTGCGGTCTAACCAAAGTTTTATAGAGCTGCAACAAGATCTCATGACTCTTAAACTCAATCCCCCTGTTAATGAAAGCCAAAACACCATATGCTTTCTTAACAACCCTGTCCACTTGGGTGGCCATTTTAAGGGATCTATGTACCTGCACACCAAGATCCCTCTGTTCCTCCACACTGCCAAGAATCCTATCCTTAATCCTGTACTCAACTTTCAAATTCGACCTTCCAAAATGCATCACCTTGCATTTATCCAAGTTGAACTCCATCTGTCAACTCAGCCCATCTCTGCATCCTGTCAATGTCCCGCTGCAGCCTACAACAGCTCTCTATACTGTCAACGACACCTCCAACCTTTGTGTCATCTGCAAACTGCTGACCCATCCTTCAATCCCCTCATCCAAGTCATTAATAAAAACTATAAACAGTAGAGGCCCAAGGACAGAGCCGTGTGGAACACCACTCACCACAGACTTCCAGGCAGAACATTTTCCTTCTACTACCACTCATTGTCTTCTGTTGGCCAGCCAATTCTGTATCCAGACAGCTAAGTTCCCCTGTATCCCATTCCTCCTGACCTTCTGAATGAGCCCACCATGGGGAACCTTATCAAATGCCTTGCTGAAGTCCATATACACTACATCTACAACTCGACCCTCATCAACTTTTCTAGTCACATCCTCAAAGAACTCGATAAGGTTTGTGAGGCATGACCTGCCCCTCACAAAGCCGTGTTCACTGCATTTAGTCAAGCCATGCTCTTCCAGATGGTCATAAATCCTATCCCTCAGAATCCTTTCTAACACCTTGCAGACGACAGACGTGAGACTTACTGGTCTGTAATTGCCGGGGATTTCCCTATTTCCTTTCTTGAAGAGAGGAATTACATTTTCCTCTCTCTAGTCCTCAGGTACGACTCCAGTGGAGAGTGAGGATGCAAAGATCTTCGCAAGTGGCGAAGCAATCGCATTTCTCATTTCCCAAAGCAGCCGAGGACAAATCTGGTCCGGGCCTGGCAACTTGTCAATCTTAATATTTGACAAAATTTTCAGCACATCAGCTTCCTCTATCTCTATCCATTCCAGCATGCACACCTGCTCTTCAAAGGTTTCATTCACTACAAAGTTTGTTTTTTTTGTAAAAATAGAAGCAAAACACTCATTTAGGGCTTCCCCTACCTCCTCAGACTCTATACACAAGTTCCCTATGCTATCCCTGATCGGCCCTACTCTTTCTTTGACCATTCTCTTATTCCTCACATAAGTGTAAAATGCCTTTGTGTTCTCCCTAATCCGTTCTGTCAAGCCTTTCTCGTGCCCCCTCCTGGCTCTCCTCAGACCATTTTTGAGCTCCTTCTTCGCCTGCCTGTAATCCTCTGGAGCTGAGCTTGACCCTACCTTCCTCCACCTTATGTAAGCTACCTTTTTCCTTTTGACGAGAAGCTCCACCGCTCTCATCATCCAAGGTTCCTTTATCTTACCACTTCTTGCCTGTCTCAGAGGGACATATTTATTCATCACTTGCAACAACTGTTCCTTAAACAGTCTCCACATGTCTATAGTGCCTTTACCATGGAACAATTGCTCCCAATCCATGCTTCCTAACTCATGTCTAATTGCGTCATAGTTTCCTCTTCCCCAATTAAATATCCTCCCATTTTGTCTAATCCTCTCCTTCTCCATAGCTATGTAGAATGTGAGGCAGTTGTGGTCACTATCACCAAAATGCTCTTCCACCACATGATATGTAAATGTTTTTCATTGTGCCCACTTCAATAGCACTGAATTCAAATTATTTTCAGGGATATAGTACGAAATGAGGTGTTCCCAGATTTTAATTGGACACTGTCACAAGTCTGACAGCATTGTTCCAGTGGTGAGATTGAGAAATGTGTTGGAAAGAGAGAGCTAAGTATTGTCTACAAATGTGTGTATGGAAAGTGAATGCAACCAATGGAGATGAGGAAGAGACCAACTGTAAATCCATCACAGACTCCAGAGGTAACAGTGCACAATGGAAGAAATCACCTTTTTGAGATGGTCTGGCAACAGTTGGAGAGGCTTTGGAACAGGTGGATGATTGGATGTGTTAAAGCTTACAGAGAAGGTGAGGAATACAAGGGATTAAAATGCATCATGTCCATACTCAACAAGGTTGTGTCCCTGGCTTGTGAGTTGTTGACTCAACAACTTAACAAGGTTATTTTTTCTGACACCTATTATGTCATTTAAATGCTGTGGCAAACGTCTGATTTCACTGATTTGAAAGAGAAATTTTGCACCCCAATCTTTCCTTTTACAGCTATGTAATCTCCCAGGAGATGTGAAAAATACAGGAGCATGGGGTGGCATGGTGACACAGTGGTTAGCACTGCTGCCTCACAGCGCCAGAGACCCGGGTTCAATTCCCGCCTCAGGCAGTTGTCTGTGTGGAGTTTGCACATTCTCCCCGTGTCTGCGTGGGTTTATTGCAGGAGCTCTGGTTTCCTCCCACAGACCAAAGATGTGCAGGTTAGGTGAATTGGCCATGCTAAATTGCCCGTAGTGTTAGGTGAAAGGGTAAAATGAAGGGCAAATGGGCCTGGGTAGGTTGCTCTTCGGAGGGTCAGTGTGGACTTGTTGGGCCAAAGAGCCTGTTTCCACACTGTAAGTAATCTAATCTAATCTAATTACGAAAGAAGAAAAATCTGGAAAAACATCTGTGTTGGGATATCTGGTCAGCATGGATGGGTTGGACCGAAGAGTCTGTTTCCATGCCGTACATCTCTATGACTCTATGATATCAAATAAGTTCACAGAATATGTCCCAGACACAAACTGGTCCAGTTCACCCCCACTCACCTATCATACTCTCTGCTACTTTCTCCCCACCCCCACCCCCCTCTCATTTATCTCTCCACTCTGCAGGCACCCTGCCTCTATTCCTGATGAAGGGCTTTTGCCCGAAACGTTAATTTTCTTGCTCCTCGGATGCTGCCTGACCTGCTATGCTTTTCCAGCACCACTCTATCCACTACATCAGCCAGTAACATATTCCAGTGGCTCACAATTCTTTGGGAAAAGAAGAAACAAAAGTCATGTTTTATATAGTGTCTTTGTTAAAGTTGCAACATGGCAGATGGATAAAGTGTCCCAGTGTTATTCACTGAAGCATATACTGCAAAATGTGACACTAGGCACAAAAGGAGTTCTTAGGATGGTTAGGCAAGTATTTAGGTTTTAATGAGCATCTTAAAGGTAGAAATATTTAGTTAGACACTCTAGTCTGGTAGAATAAAGCAGACTAAGAATAGTAGAGTGATGAAAATTGGGAGAAAGTGAGGTCTGCGTAGATGCTGGAGATCACAGTCAAAAAGTGTGCCATTGGAGAAACACAGCAGGTCAGGCAGCTTCCAAGGAGCAGGAGAGTCAGCATTTCAGGCATAAACCCTTCATCAGGAATGTGGGGGGAGAGGAGGGGGAGGGGTGCACCCAAGTGTGCTGAGAGATAAATGGAAAGGGGTAAGGTTTGGGGGAAGGTAGCTGGAAATGCGATAGGGGGTAATGGTGGTAGATTGGAGCAGAGGGTGGAGCATATAGATGGGAAGGAAGATAGATAGGTAGGACAGTTCAAGAGGGTGGTGCTGAGTTGGAGAGTTTGATCTGGGATGAGGTGGAGGGGAGGGGAGATGAGCAAACTGTTGAAATTGACATTGATGCTGTGTGGTTGGAGAGCCCAAGGTGGAAGATTAGGCGTTCTTCCTGCAGGCGTTGGATGGCTTGGATTTGGCAATGGAGGATGCAAGGGGAGGTGCCAGGAGTGGGGGAGGGGAGGGGAGGGGGTGGACCTAACAAGAGAGTCACTGGTGGTGGGGTCTGACTGTAGGTGGGAGAAATGGCAGAGGATGGTGCGATGTATCCAGAGATTGGTAGAGTGGAAGCTGAGGACCGGGGGTTTCTATCCTTGTTGCGGTTGGAGGGGTGGGCTTCAAGGGTGGAGGTGCAGGAAGTGGAGGAGATGCACTGGAGGGCATTATTGACCACGTGGGGGGGGAAATTGCGATTCTTGAAGTAGGAAACCATCTGGGATGTTCTGTGTTGGAATTGGACCTTCTGGGAGTAGATGTGGTGGAGGCAGAGCATTTGGGACTAAGGGATTGCTTTTTAATTGGGGGGGAGTGCAGTGGTGGGAGCAAGTGTAGTCCAGGTAGCTGTGAAAGTTGGTGGGTTTGAAGTAGATGTCCGTGTTGAGTCAGTTGCTTGAAATAGAGATGGAGAAGTCCAGGACGGGGAAAAAAGTGTCTGAGATGGTCTAGGTGCACTTGAGGTCGGGGTGGAAGGTGTTCATGAAATTGATGAACTGTTCAACCTCCTTGTGGGAGCATGAGGTGGCACATTTATCGATTTAGTGGAGGAAAAAGTTGGGAATGGTGCCGGAGTAACTGTGGGAGATGGATTGTTCCACGTATCTGATGAAGAGGCAGGCATAGAGGTTCCATGCGGATGCCCCTGGCTACTCCTTTGGTCTGGAGGAAGTCGTAAGATTTGAAAGAGAAGTTGTTGTGGGTGAAGACCAGTTCAGCCAATCAAATGAGTGTGTTGGTGGAGGGGTACTGTTTGGGTTGGCAGGAGAAGAAGAAACGGAGAGCTTGGAAGCCTTTGCCATGGCAGATGGTCGTGTACAGGGACTGGATGTCTGTGGTGAAGATGAGGCATTGGGGGCTGGGGAACTGAACGTCATGGAGGAGGTGTAGGAGGGTGGAGTCCCGAATGTATGTGGGGAGATCCTGGACCAAGGGGGACAGGATGGTGTTGAGATATGAGGTGATACATTCAGTGGGGCAGGAGCAGGCGGAGACAATGGGTCAACCAGGCAGTCAGGTTTGGCACCTCATGCTCCCACGAGGAGGTTCAACAGTTCATCACCTTCACAAAGACATTCCACCCTGACCTCAAGTTCACCTGAAGCATCTTGTACACTTCTCTTCCCTTCCTGGACCTTTCCATCTGGCAACAACTCAACATCGACATCTACTTCAAACATCTTCCTGATGAAGGGCTTTTGCCGAAAACATTGATTTTCCTGCTCCTCGGATGCTGCCTGACTTTCTGTGCTTTTCCAGCACCACACACTCAACTCTAATCTCCAGTATCTACAATCCTCACTTTTGTCTACTTCAAACCCACTGACTTCCACAGCTACCTGGACTACACTTCCTCCCAACCATCTCCTGTAAAAATGCAATCCCTTATTCCCAATTGCTCCACCTCCGCCGCATCTGCTCCCAGCAGGAGCAATTACATTCCTGAACATCCCAGATGGCCTCCTACTTCAAAAACTGCAATTTCCCCTACCTATGACTCTAAAGTGGTCAACAATGCCCTCCAGTGCATGTCCTCAACTTCCCGCACCTCCACCCTTGAAGCCCACCCCTCCAACCGCAACAAGGATAGAATTCCCCTGGTCCTCACTTTGCACCCCACCAACCTCTCGTACAACACATCAAAGGTTAAACCCCACCACCAGAGATATATTTCCCTTCCCACCCCTTTCAGCATTCTGCAGAGACCATTCCCTTCACGACTCCATTATGAGGTCCACACCCCCCACCAACCCACCCTCCATTCCCGGCACCTTCCCTTGCCACCTCAAGAGCTGTAAAACCATGCCCATACCTCCCCCACCACCTCCGTCCAAGCCCCCAAAGGATCCTTCCACATCTGGCAGAGAGTTTCCTGCACATCCAAACACCTCATCTGCTGTGTCCGTTGCTCTTGATTTGATCTCCTCTACATTGGGGAGACAGGACACCAACTTGCGGAACAGTTCAGGGAACATCTCCAGGACACACACACCCAACAATCCCACCGCCCTGTGGCCAACCACTTCAACTCCCCCTCCCGCTCTGCCAAAGACGTGAAAGTCCTGGGCCTCCTCCACCACCAAATCCAAGCCACCCAAAGCCTGGAGGAAGAACGCCTCATCTTCCGCCTTGGGACCCTCCAACCACACGACATCATCGTCGCCTTCACCAGTTTCCTCATCTTCCCTCTCCCACCTTATCCCAGATCCAATCCTCCAACTCAGCACCACCCTCTTGAACTGTCCTACCTGTCCATCTTCCTTCCCACCCATCCGGTCCACTCTCCGCTCTGACCTATCACCATCATCTCCCACCTGTATCTACCTATCACATTCCCAGCTACCTTCCCACCAACCCCCACCCCCCTCCCATTTATCTCTCGGTCCCCTTGGCAACCCCCAACATTCTAATGAAAGGTTTATATCTGAAACACCGATTCTCCTGCTTTTCGCTGCCTGACCTGCTGCGCTTTTCCAGCGCCACACTGTTTGACTGATGAAACCTGGAGACTGATGACAATTGGGGAATACTCAAGAAATCAGAACTAGAGAACACCTTGCATCTTAAAGGGCTGTGAGGCTCGTGGAGGTTATGAAATGAGAAGTAAGGTCTTGGAAGAATTTGACTACGAAGATAAGAATTTTTAAATTGAGTATCTGCTTTACTGGAACCCAATGTAAATCACTGAACACATCGGTCGTGGGTGAATGGAACTTGGTGCTCACAAAGGTGCGGGCAGCATAATTTTGATTATATCATGTTGCCTGAGGATAGAAAGTGCTAGGTTTTGAGAAAACAAAAGGCATAGCTGAGGATTTAAGCAACAGGTCAACTGGAATTGGGCTTTGTTATCCAGGTAGATTGAACTGGTGTTAGAGATGACGTGGATGTAGCCAGCAGCAAGGTTGTGAAGAGTGTGTCAGCCTGAGGCAATTGCCATGAAGAGACTTGTTTGTCACGTGGATCAAAGGCCTGGGCTTCAGTGAACGCAACAATAGTCTTCACAACAATATTTTCAAAACTCTATGGCAAAGTAGATGCACTGTTCTATTAAGTACACTAGAGGGTAGCAAAAGATCACACTCAGTCCTCCACAGGTCAGTCAAGAAAAACATTCTTTCTGATTTCAATATTTGTTTAAAAATTATACTGATTCAAGTTGAATTTTGGCATTGATATGTTTTAGAAATTAATTCCAATTTATCAATTTCAAATGGTTAGATTTTGTAGAAAAGCCTTGATAATAATTTCTCCTATTTTCAACTTTTTGGTATAATTTAATGAGTCATGAACAAAACTACATTACATGGTTTGAAATGTGATAATGGGACATTTTAAAAAAGGCACACATTTTGATGTGTCAGCATCAGCGGTCCTTGAACACTTCTCAAGCATCTAATAAGCTGGCAATTTATGTCAAACGATTTGTTAATGGAATCATAGACTGCACACAAAAAATGTGAAAACCCTGATATTTTAGTGAGAGCTTAATGTAGGGTCTAATTATATGATGGAGGCTTTTGGTAGGGAAGGTACATTCCAACTCATTTCAAATGTTTAAGCAGCGAGAAGTAGTCCTGGAAGATGCAGAATGGCTGAAGTAAAACTGCAAACTTATAGCATGAATATGAATAAATTAAACATACAATAAAGGTTTCCATTTATTTGGTACCTTTCACATCTTCAGAACATGCTTAAGTGCTGCATCACAAATGAATTTTTCAGGCATAAATGGCAGGCAATTTGTGGACAGCGAGGTCCCACAAACCAGTAAAGAAAATAAATAATCAACTATACTGTTTATTTGATTTTTGATTGAAGACTGAACTGATAAGTTAAATAACTGGGAGCGCTCCCTACTTTCCTTTAGCACCATACCTCTTGCCAATGCGCTTGTTCAGAAAGTTGAGCCCAATGCATTAGAAACTGAAGTCATGAACCCATTATTGCTGCCTGTCCCTTGCCACCCATTCTACACCCTGTTTGCTGCCCACCCCATTATTAGTTCCCCACACCACCCTGCACTCTGTGGTTCTCCAGTCTCTGCTCTCCTCATTGCTTAGTTAGTTGGCTTTGGTGCATACAGTTACATACCAGCTCCTGTAGATCAACTTTGCAATTCCAACACTTTTAACAATAAGTACACAGAGTGGAGAATATGGATGGATTCCTTGCCTCAAATTCTTTAACAAGACAGCTTTAAGAGACTAAACAATTGTGCTGTTCATCTGTAAGAAGTTATTGTAAACTTTCACATGGAACTCAGTGGTGTCACAGAAACTGCAATGTGTGTAGTGAATGTGCTTCCTACAGCTATGTTGGCAGTGAGCAGAATCTTCCTTTAAATAATGTCACAGGACCTCTTTACAGTCACCAAAATTTGCAGACATAGTCATGGTTGAATGTTTCCTTCCAAGAAGGAATCTTTGATAATGCAGCAGTCCCTCAGTATTACAGTAAAATGTCGGGTAGATCTGTGTGCTCAAGTCTAGGAATAGGGTTTCCGATTGTCATTTTCAGATTCTGAGGTGAAAGCAATTGCTGAGTTAACTTGCCATTGGCAGTTCAGGATTTTAGTCAGAAACAAGCAAATTTATAATTGCTAAAAATCTAGGAAAAAAGTGTTTGAATTTCCACACAGAAGTATGCCAGAGGAAGGAGTAGGCAATTCAGCCTGACAAGAAAGTTTGCTTTTTTTAAATTTGTTCTTGGGATAAGAACATCACTAGCAAAACCAACTGGTGAAGGTGTGCCATATTAAACCAATGCTGTCCGTGTTATAATGGTACATCACAATGCTGTTAGAAAGGGAATTCCAGGAATTTGACCAAGTTGTGATGAAGGAATGGCCAATATAATTCTAAGTCAGGATGGGGAGTCACTTAGAAGAGAATCTGCAGGTGATGGTGTTTCCATCTATTTATTTCTAACACCCTTTTAAATAGCATTATCAAAGGAGCCTTGGTAAGTTGTCACAGAGCATCTTGTAGATGGTACACACTGCTACCACAGTGACTGGTGGTGGATGTATTGAATGTTTGTGTACAGTGAAAATTATGGTGCCAATGAAACAAGCGGCTTTTTATGATTGTGTTTTTTCGGTGTCATCACCACTAGATTCATATTCCTCTCCAGGGCTCAACACTCAAATAAATCAAGTATCTGGATGTTATCACGTGACCATAGACCATAGGCTGTCTACCCTGTAGTACTCAATGTACAAGCTGTATCCAAAGATTACTCAAATGTGTATATAACTATAACTGTAAATAAACCCATCAGAGATCTTCAAGTAAATGAAATCCACACACCTCATTCATTATATTTTAGATAATGCAAGAATATTATTACATTGTATGCAGATTGTTCAAACAATTCTTTCTAAAAACAGGCTTACAATTTTTAAATTGAAAGGAAACTGTGACCAACAAAATATAATAGCAATCCAGAAGTTCCCACTGTACAGAAAATATTACAAAATAAAGTATCTTTGCAAACTCTGAGTATCTCTGAATTCGCCAGGTTCACGTAGGCAAACAGCTGAACCAAACCTACCCGATTTATTGCCGGTTTGATAACCCCCTGCTGAATAAAGAGCAAATGTGCTTACATTTCAATGATGAGGAAGAAATTGTTGAAATGTGAAAAAGAGTCACCAGATCAAGCCCTAATATAAGTTTTATGTTCAAATTGAAAAGAAACATCAAGTACAATGCTAAAAGTAGAGAAGGATGTATACCAAATCCCTTAGCATGAACTGGAACGGCATTGACTTACCATCCAAGTTCAACATTTTCAATGAAGAATGATTCATGGACCAAGCAGTTCAAGAATTGCCAGGCAAGCTGGAAAAGTTCTCATAGCAATTGAATATGAGGGGCTACATCAAGTCAATAACTTGGGCTTGTCTGAAGAGAAGCAGAAAGGTCCCACAAAGAGAAGGAAAGTATTAGAGGATTTGCTGCATGTAAAAGCCAACTTTAGAATTCCTCATTTGGAATTGATAACTGGTGGACAAAATGCACAACAATTAACACATTGATTTGTCAGTAGATGTCATAACAAGGGCAACAAATGCCTCTTTTCATGGCTGAACTGTTGGATCAGATCATGGGAGTTGGCGGTTACCTCAACACTGGTGAATGCAGTCCAACAAGATCTCTTGGCAATAAAGAAAGTCAAAAGCATTCATTCGCTGCTAACAGGCGGCAGAAAGTAAGAAACCATTGTAGCCCCACTGTAGGGCAATCTTATCTACAAGCATTAACTGCAGCTTAACATTATTGACACTGTAGCCAGGATACAAAAAGCAAGCTTCCAGTCATAGGACAAGTATGCTTTCCACATTATGAATATAACACATTGTGTCAACAAAGTCAACTAACAAACCTTTTTTGCCACAATAAACATTATTTGTCCAAAGAAAACTGGAAACATGTATTCATTAAGATTAGCATGGGAGTTAGTGCAAATATCCTTCTAGTCTGAATTATAATGGGCATGCACTAGGATTCCATGGTACAACTGACAACCACTATCTGAACCGTATATAATTGATTGCCAATCCCTTGCACTGGTACACTCAGAATGCAGTGCAGCTATAGCAATTCAGGGAAACTATAACTTGCTTGGTGGAGACTGAGCAAGGATACCAATAAGCTCAATTCTGAACATTACACTTATCCATGAGATCACCAATGTATCCATGTTGGGAGAAGAAATCAAGAATACTCACATTGCTGTAATGTAAAATAAAGAACTGCAGAAGCGAGGATTCAAACAAAAACAGAAATTACTGGAGACATTCAGCAGATTTGGCAGCATCTGTGGAGAGAAAGCAGTGTTGACGGTTAGGTTCCAGTAATCCTTCTTCACAACACTGAACTCAAAGCATTACTTCTGCTTTCTGTCTCCACAGATACTGCCAGACCTGCTGAGTTTCTCCAACAATTTCTGATTTTGTTTCAACACCCGCAATGATTCTGTCCAGGATTTATAACACTTGAATGAGGTTTATTGTCACATGTAGTACAGTGACAAGTTTACAACTTACAGAACCACCTTAGGTGCAAAGGGACCTAGGTATAGAAACTTGATGCAAAGCAGAAAAATAAAGAAAGCAAAGTCCTTGTTACTAGAAAGTGAAAAAACAAAGAAAACACAGTTAACAATTCAACACCATAGTCTATGAGCCTCATCATGATAGCTTCACACGGTTCACAAAGGCAACCTTGCCCCTGCCCTGGGCTTGACTTTGTCCCTACCATGGGCTTGACCTGGCCCCTACCCTGGGCTTGACCTCGCCCCTACCCTGGGCTTGACCTCGCCACTACTCTGGGCTTGACCTTGTCCCTGACCCGGGCTTGACCTTGCCCCCGCTCTGGGTTTGACCTCGCCCCTGCCCTGGGTTTGATCTCGCCCCTACCCTGGGTTTGACCTTGTCCCCGCTCTGGGTTTGACCTTGCCCCTGCTCTAGGTTTGACCTCGCCCCTACCCTGGGTTTGACCTTCCCCCTCTGGGTTTGACCTCGCCCCTGCTCTAGGTTTGACCTCACCTCTGCTCTGGGTTTGACCTCGCCTCCCTGCTCTGGGTTTGACCTCACCCCTGCTCTGGGTTTGACCTCGCCTCCCTGCTCTGGGTTTGACCTCACCCCTGCTCTGGGTTTGACCTCGCCCCTGTTCTGGGTTTGACCACGTCCCTCCTCTGGGCTTGACCTTGCCCCCGCTCTGGGCTTGGCCTCGCCCCTGCTCTGGGTTTGATCTCGTCCCCGCTCTGGGCTTGACCTTGCCCCTGCTCTGGGTTTGACCTCGCTCCTGCTCTGGGCTTGACCTCGGCCCTGCTCTGGGCTTGACCTTGCCCCTGGTCTGGGCTTGACTTCGCCTCCCTGCTCTGGGTTTGACCTCGCCACCGCTCTGGGCTTGACCTCGCTCCACGTTCTGGGTTTTACTTCGCCCCTGCCCCAGGCTGTCTGCTCTTGCTCTCGTCACCAGCCTCTTCAGGCCACATGTTCCCGCTTTCTCCACAGCCCAGTTTTGTAAAAGACTGTAATGCTTGAATAATGTACAGAATATTTTGATTAAGTAAAAGAGAAGTCTGTTTTCTGGAATATCATGGACGTTGTTGAACACTTTCTTAAAATCTTTATAGACAAAATACCACATAAAAGAGTGGTTAAACAGGGTAAATGCAGGAAGGGGGTTCCTGATGACCGAAGAGCCCAGAACTAGGGGTTTTAGTCTAAGGATACTGGCTAGACAGTTTTGGACTGAGATAAGAAGAAATGTCTTTACCCGGAGATTGGTGAGCTTGTGAAATTCTGTGCCACAGCAAGCAGTTGAGGCCAAAACATTGAACGTTTTCGAAAAGGATTTGGATATAGTTCTTAGGGATCAAAGGTTAGGGGCTGAAAGCAGGAACTGGGTGTTGACAATCTTTTATACAACTGGGCCGAATCTCCTTAATTAACTCAAACCTCTTGAATTCCTTATTGTTTTACACCTCTGCACAATATTTATTTCTAAAATCTTTTGAACTCTGTCATGATCTCTAGATTGTGAAATGATAGTCAAATTGGAGCTAGACAGGTTTTTGATTACCAAGAGAGTCAAGTGTTCTGAGGAGTCAACAGAAAAAAGTGGAGGTGAGATCACAATCAGTTGAGTCGTCACCTTATTGAATGGCAGAATGGCTTTAGATGCCACATGGCCTACTCCTTCTGCTATTTCATAAGTTTTAAGTTTTCTCCTGAGCGACAGACAGCGTGAGGTCATGTAGCTTGAAGCAGCTGGTGACCATGATCACACTGAATGGCATAGCAGACATGAATGCTCTGACCTCGCTTTTATTTCCTATATTTATTTGTTCCAGTAACTTGCATGTTAAAGGAACAGCAATTCCTTCCCTGCTCCTTTGTTTTAAAATAGTGCTTTTTCGTAATTCAATCCATAATCTAAACTAAAAAGTAGTCTTTAAACATCACATAAGAAACTTCTTCTTCACATTCCCCTCCCCCCCAGATTACTTACCAAAAATTTAAATGCGTGCTTGCCCTTGAGCCACCAGCAATGTTTTTCTCCTTCCACGTCTTTTCCAAACCCATTCTAATTAATCAAATGTAAATTTCATTTATGACAAAATCCAAAAATTAACAACAATAGAACACTTTATAAAAGAAAAACTATCTTGCTACCTATCGTTTTGAGGACATTATCTAGTACAGTACACAGTGACTGACAGAGGTTATGTTCAGAAACTCCCCCATGTGATGTCTAACAATGGATGGCTATGACACCATCTTGGTGGAAACTCACTCTTTTATACCTTTCCTCAGCATTGGGCTCCTTTGCTGGAGACTGAGGATTTTTCACCAGCAAAATCACTTCCTGCCCTTGTACTTTCATTCATAGCCAGTGTCAAATTTGGCAGGTCTTTTTCAAACCTGTTCTAATTTTTGCACATCTACCAATCTCCCTTTAATCTACTTTGCCATAATGACCTCAGCTTAATTTTTCAATAAATCCCTTGGGACCATTCAATTCTTTGTGCATCCTCTCAAGGACTATCACATCCTATCTAAAGTGGTGTAACCAAAGGGATATAATGCTCCAGTTGATCTAAATGGGAATATCATATTTACCATTTGAATGAAAGGAGCAAATGCATGGTAGCTCTTTTCACAAAAAAAACGGCAAGATAGGTCGGAAGATTCTTTGTGAAGTAAACATGAGGCAATTGTAGGTGGATATAAATAGGCTGAGTATGGGGGCAAAAAATTTGGCAGAGTTGAAATTGGTCAACTTGGCAGAAAAAAGAAAAAAATATATAAATGGAGAATAACTGCTGACTTCTGAATTTCAGAGGGATTTGGGTGTTCTGGTGTGTAAGTCATTAAAAAGTTAATTTGCAGATTCAGCACATAATCTAGAAGGCTATTGGGATATTATTACAGAGGAATTGAGTATAATGGTAAGGACTTCATGCTTCAGTAATGAAGGGAATTGGTGAGATCACTTCAAATGCTGGTGTAGTTCTAATCTTTATTTCAGGAAGAATGTAAATGTATTGAGGTGATTCAGAGGAAGTGAGCTCAATCTGAGTAGGTTTTTTATGAGGAAACATTGGATTGGCTGGACTTGATTCCACTGGAATTTAGCTGGAAATGTGTTGCTGGAAAAGCGCAGCAGGTCAGGCAGCATCCAGGGAACAGGAGAATCGACGTTTCAGGCATAAGCCCTTCTTCAGGAACCGAAACGTCGATTCTCCTGTTCCCTGAATGCTGCCTGACCTGCTGCGCTTTTCCAGCAACACATTTCCAGCTCTGATCTCCAGCATCTGCAGACCTCACTTTCTCCTCCACTGGAATTTAGAAGAATGAAACATGACTTGATTAAAGTCTAAATGATTTTGACTGGTCTTGATGCGATGGGTGTGGAAAGGTTATTTCCTCTTGTGGGCCAGTCCTGAATTAGGGAGCACTGTTTTAAAATTAGGAATCATCCTTTTGGGACAGATGAGCAGAAGTCTTTTCTGAGAGTTGTCTGACTTTGGAAGTGTTTGCTTTAAGATATTGTGGAGGCAGGGTAATTGGATATTTTTAAGATAGAGTTAGATAGATTCTTATTTGGGAGGGTTTTAAGGGTTGCCGAAGTTGATAAGAATGTAGGATTTGAAATGCAAACAGTTAGGCTTTGATGTTATTGAATGGTGGAGTAGGCTTGAGGTGCAGAATGGTTTTTCTTCTCCTACGTATGTTCACAAACATTCTCCAAATGTGACAGAATGAAGCAGGATTAACATTGGATTTGAAATTAGAGAGGTGCATTTAGCAGTCTAATAAAAATGAAGAAGAAACTGTTCTTTAACCTGTTGGTACATGTATATAAGCTTCTATATATTCTGTCTGATGGAAGAGGTTGGAAGAGAGTATCATCGGGGTGGGAGGGGTCTTTAATGATGTTAGCTGCCTTTGCGAGGCAGCGAGAAGTGTGGATGGTGTCCATAGATAGGAGGTTGGCTTGCATGATGATCTGGGCTGTGTTCATAACTTTCTGTAGTTTGTTATGGCCTTCTCATGTGATTTCTAATAGTTGACCTCCCCGTGTCTACATAGCTTAACAGTCTAATCGTGGGCATTGCACAATCTTAAACAAGAAATAAATCAGCTTTAATGTCAGCGAAGAGTCAGAGTTCATAGACCTGCTAACTGCAAAATGTTTACCATAGAGATAAAACAACTGGCATGAGGAAAACATCAATAATTCTCAAGCAATGTCAGTGAAGCCGCAATACTTGAGCTGATATTCAGTTATTGTTTTGAGTCTGCTCTCAAAAAAAAATCTTGAGCAGCTGACCAGATATATTTATTGTACACTTAAGATTTCCAACGCCCTACTATTAACAGGGTGTTGATGCAACAACGCACTGCTTTCAAAACATGAGTAATAGAAAAGGATTATAAAGATAATGCATGCTGATTCTTGTTTGTCTGAGATGAAAACAACACCGTGGGTGTAAAGTAATTCATAGTTTAAAGATAATATGAAGGTGAAAGTTTCAGAAATTCCACTCTAATTTGTTGGATGAGAGCATGAGTTGGAAATTTGGGTATTAAGGTCTGTATGTTCGATTTTTGTCTTGATTGATCAACTGCCAATTGATTCTAAAGATCAGAAAAATAAGGACCATCATTATACATGAGTGTGGAAGTCAAGTAGGATTCTGCACAACAATATGGAATTCCCTTGCAGTTATCCAAGAGTTAATTTGCAAAGGTGTAAAGTACATTATTATGTCTAGGTTGTTGAGAGAAATGGGGCAAAGCTTTGATTTTACTGTTCTAATTCTCCAATTCTCTTCCTCCTTTTTCTAAAGGAGGTAAGTGTTTAAGATACAGCTCAATAGGCTAATGAACCAAGCCACTGAACGTCAGGTTTATTAAATTGTGGAGAGAATCTCAGCTGGAGCCAATGTTATTTCGACCCAATAACCACACTGGAAAACAATCCAGAATAGAAATCTTGGTTGATCTTTCCATTCTTCACCCTGGGCTGTGAAGGATCACCCTAGTATTCCAACAGTTGCCCTGGGCAAGATCAGCTGACTTAACAGAACAGTAATAAAATCTGAGACTGTCTGATCATTGCCACAATAGCATTTGGGTATATTTTTAGTGTATCTTCTTTCAAAGTAATTTCTTCAAACTAGAAAATGAGTCTCAACTTTAAGAAAAATATAGAAGTGACAAACTGCAGTTAAGACCTACTGGTAAAATTGTCTTGTACAATAGAAAAGAAAAAAATTCCAAAAATTGCAGTATGCCAACTAAGTTTAAGAATTAAACTTCACCTTATGAAAACAGAAGGGCTCTGCTTTTGTCATTAGCAATAAAGAAATGGCAATTTTCTTTCACTCATGACTGGGTTTTACATTTTTTTATGTAATCATGGGATGAGGGCATCATGAGCTAGACAGGTACATTAGGGACATTTAAGCAACTCTTGGGTAGGCACATGGAAGTTAGTACAATGAAGGTTTTGTAGGTTCATCTGATCTTATGGTAGGATAGAAGACCGGCACAATGTCTTGGGCCGAAGGGCCTGGACTGTGCTGTTCTAATTGCCCATCCCTGAGGGCAATTAAGAGTCAACCACATTGTTGTGGTTCTGGGGTCACATATAGGTCAGACAAGGTAAGAATGGCACATTCATGGGGTTTTCCTAACAATCAGCAATGGATTCCTATTTATTATTAGACTCCAACAGGTTTATTTGAAAGCACTAGCTTTCGGAGTGCTGCTCCTTTATCAGTGTTTCCTGTTGGACTATAACCTGGTGTTGTGTGATTTTTAACTTTGTACAGGAGAAAGTGAGGTCTGCAGATGCTGGAGATCAGAGCTGGAAATGTATTGCTGGAAAAGCGCAGCAGGTCAGGCAGCATCCAGGGAACAGGAGAATCAACGTTTCGGGCATAAGCCTGAAGAAGGGCTTCCTGAAGAAGGGCTTATGCCCGAAACGTCGATTCTCCTGTTCCCTGGATGCTGCCTGACCTGCTGCGCTTTTCCAGCAACACATTTCCAGCTTTTAACTTTGTACACCCCAGTCCAAAACCAGCATCTCCAAATCATTGTTGGACTATTAATTCCAGATTGTCATCCAATTCAAATTCCAGCATCTGCTATGGCGGGATTCAAATCTGGGTCCCCAGAACATTACCTGGGTCTCCAGAGCATTACCTGCGTCTCTGAATTAACCATCCAGTGATAACACCATTAGGCCATCACTGCCCCTAAAAACATGGGGTTTTAGAGTAGAGTTGTGTTCAAATGGATAGTCTGATCCAGTATGGTGTACTCTAGAAGGTATCTGCAAGAACAATGAACGTTTTTAACCGATGGGATTGAAGAATCACCGTTTAGACATTCAGATTCTAAACCAGGATGTATAAAGCAGGAAATGTAAATTTAATTTGAATCATGCCCAGAAAGAAAAGATTCTGAGAAGGGTGGGAATAATATAGAATGATGAGAAATGCTTATTTAATATTCTTAAAATCATTGTTTAAATACTGAATTATGTTGCAAAGTTAAGTTTACAAGGTCAGATAGGTAGGTGTTGATCATGACTGATACCATCTTCATAAATCACTTGCATCTGAATAAAGTGGCCTAACTTTCTCTGCTGTATGTAGTGAGTAAATAATAGGAGTTAAAAGCAATTTTGCACCCCTATCTTAATTTTAATGCCAATTCTATTACTAAAGCACTGTTATGCAGGAAAAGGGTAAACTGGAGTTTCTGCCCAATTTATCCCATATTTATCCCAAGGCGAGTATCACTGTTATTCTTAATTCAATATCTACGTCATGATATTCACCTATAACAGTATGCTGTGGTTATTTGAAAGGAAATTGACAATGAATAATACTAAAATTAATTCTGAGTGAAAATGCTGAAATTAGATACAGATCTTGGAGACATTGAAAAGTAAACTCTTCCTCAGGATAGGGTAATTTGCATATTGTATAAATTCCCCGTATATACAATTTCTCTGTATAGGCAATGCAGCTTTGAAGTTTTGTGACTCCACAGTAATTTATGGTAACAATTTGTCACACAAAATATCAATTTGTATTTGGTAAAGACCCATAACCACCAGATGACATTGGCTGTATAACTCACAGAAGTACAGGTGCAGTGTTAAGTTGATGACAACATAAATACTGTATTTTCTGTAAATAAACAGTTCACAGTGGTTTTCTAATTATTAAATTAAAGCACTCTATATGAATTCTATGCAACAAAGCAAACAAATGCTAAAATGATAAAAAAAAGTACAGAAACTGGCATGGTGGCTATATGTTTCAAATAAGTATTTACCACAAATTTAGTTAATTACATGTCAGTTAGGATTTGAGAACTTGACAGATTTGGGGCATACCCAATTTTTGACCATTCATTTTAGTGACTAAAATCAAGAGTGTCATAAATTGCAGTGTCATAATTCTAACTGCATACTGTTCTAACTGTTCCAGAGATGTGCTTCTGACATGGGAAGTTTCATCCTGGGAACACAAATACATAATATTTAACATATTATTACAACAAAGATGTGAAATCCACAGACAACTACTGAGGGAGAATTAGTTATAAATTACAAAAGTTTGCACTGAAGTACTCTTATGTCTGATTTATGAAGTTGTCAGTCCGAATCATATTTCAGAGTCTTGAGCAATATTGACTTACAGATCAATGCAATACACTTTCCTTTCTGATAAGATTAGATTCTCTACAGTGTGAAAACAGGCCCTTTGGCCAAACAAGTCCACACCAACCCTCTGAAGAGTAACCCACCCAGACCCATTTCCCTCTGACTAATGCAAGTAACACTATGGGCAATTTAGCATGGCCAATTTACCTGACGTGCACATCTTTGGACTGTGGGAGGAAACTCGGAGGAAACCCACGCAGAACAGGGAGAACGTGCAAATGCCACACAGACAGTTGCCTGAGGCTGGAATCGAACCTGGGACCCTGTGAGGCAGCAGAGCTAACCACTGAGCCACTGTGCAAACTGAGGCCCCACTTCCTTTTCAAATGGGCATGAAACTCCAATAGCTGTACCAGAGCAGTCCTCCAATGTAACCATAATAGATAGTCTGGTCAGTTATTTCACTACCATGTGTGGCACCTTGCGGTACTTCATTGTCTGTAGAACACTTTGCATTGCATTTAGACTGTAAAAGGTACTGATGTAAGTGTCTTTTTTTTTCTTTTATCATTAGAAATAATTAAACAATGCTATGAGATAATGAGAGATTGCAGAGGGATCTGTACATGGATCACAAAAGATTAGTCTTTTCGTGATGACAGATCATAACCTTAGAATAATTATCGAGATGTTGATCTTCTATGATTATGTGTGCTTTATAAAATGAGGTGACACAGGCAAAGAAACAGAGCTGGGAGAAAGTGAGGACAGCAGATGCTGGAGATCAGAGTCGAGAATGTGGTGCTGGAAAATCACAGCAGGTCAGGCAGCATCTGAGGAGCAGGAGAAGTGACATTTTGGGCATAAGTCCTTCATTAGGAATGAGCTGATGAAGGGCTAATGCCTGAAACGTCAATTCTCCTGCTTCTTGGATGCTGCCTGACCTGCTGTGCTTTTTCAGCACCACACTCTCGACAAAGAAACAGCTGGTAAATTCTGAGCAATATGCTTTAGTGACTGTCTGGGAAACCTATATGGATTACCCTCAGCCTTGTGGGAAAGTCTGGAAGGTCACGTATGATGGGTGTGAAGGAAACTTCAAGAAAAAGGACTTAAAACAGAGAAATTAAGTGCAAACTGAACTGTAATTTCCTGTCAGACTGTGAATATTATCAGGTCAAAGAGAGCCATCTGGATGATACAATGTCTCTTCAAGAATGCATAAGAACAGAAGTTAAAAGTCAGTTTCAACCCAGCTATCTGTGTGCTACTGGGCAAAGGAATGTGATGTGAGGTCACAGCTGAGAAATCCCCACTGCAGGTTAAACAGAATAGTCTCCCTGTCTCTTTTGTTGGAAGCCAGAAAGCAAGGGGTAGGACAGTTGGAAGGAACAATGGCCTTTCCAAATCGAGCATCATAAAATCAGTGGCTCACCTACCAACATTCGTGCTACTGGCATCATCCAACATAATGTAATATCCCATTGTCTACTCTTCATGGAACTTGGAGACTGAGCCATATATCATTTTTAGCTTTTATCTTTTTTTGGGACTCACCTCTCAATTGTAATCAGTGTTTTATTATCCATTTGTGGGATGTGGGTGTCGCTGGCTGGCCAACAATTATTGCCTGTCCCTAATTGACCCTTGAGAAGATAGTGGTGAGCTTTCTTCTTGAACTGCTGAAGTCCTTGTGCTGTAGTTTGACCCACAATGCCCTTAGGGAGGGAATTCCAGAATTTTGTGACAGTGAAGGAACGCTGATATATTTCCAAGTCTTGATGGTGAGTGGTTTGGAAGGGAACTTGAAGGTGGTGATGTTCCCATGTATCTGCAGCTCATGTCCTTCTAGATGGAAGTGGTCATGGGTTTGGAAGGTGCTGTCTGAGGACCTTTGGTGAATTTCTGAAATACATCTTGTTGATGGTACACACTGCTACTACTGAGTGTCAGTGGTAGAGGGAGTGGATGCTTGCAGTATCAGTGTTGAGTTAATGTTTATTTCTTGTGTTCAGAAAACTCATGAACTCACCAAGAAAACCTGGTTAAATTGGCTCCTTTTGAAGCTTACATTCATTTAGGAGAAGGACACCCACAAGGGAAGAGATCCTTTCTTATATTAACTTTGTTGCAGCTGAAGGGTGGATGGATAATGAAGGTGGGGCAGTTCATCATTCCTCACCTGAGAACTGGGTATTTCATTTGGATTTGTAATAAATTGGTGTACCTCACCCGGTGATTAGTTATAACTGTCTGCAGGTACAGCACATAACTATGAAAGCTAACAGAATGTTATTGTTTATTGTGATGAGAATTGAATACAAAGGTGTGGAGATTATGCTTCAGTCGTTATACAGGGCACTGCTGAGACCTTATCTAAAGTGCTGTACATAATAATAACGTCCTTATTTAAGGAGGATGTAAGTGTGTTGGAAACAATTTAAAGAAGGTTTATCCACCTAATACCTGGAATGGGTGGGGTCTTAGGAGGAAAGGTGGATAGGTTAGGCTTGAATTTGCTAATTTGAGGAATAAATTGATTGAAATATATTTAAATCCCAGGGAATATTGATAGAATGGATCTTGTTGAAGAATCTAGAAATAGGAAGTGCCATTTGAAAAAGAAATAAGGATCAGCCATGTAAGACAGAGATGAGGAAAATCTTTGTTTCTAAGGTTTGAGAATCTTTGGAATTCTCTTCCTTTAAAAGGTAGATGGATGTAAAGAGTCTCTGAATACTTTTAAGTTGGAGGTAGACAGATTCTCAGATAGAAAGGCAGTGAAAGTGTATCAGGTGTCACATTGATTTCTGTGTGCTGTTGGCTTCACTTATTTTCCCAAAACTGCCAACGATTTCCCTCCTTTTCAAAACAGGCCCATGTTTTTCATTTTCAGTCCATAGCGTGAAAAAAGGTCACCATTTTTTGTACACTGAGTTCTCCACAATCCCCTTCTCAGTTGTGGTGACCGAGCTGACTTCCCCAGAATCCCCTTTGGTCGCTTTTCATCATCACCCTCTGTGGATACTGTTGTCCTTGGAGAAAAGAAGACGAGCAGGAGATTCGCCAGAGTGTTCAAAATCATAATGGGTCTGGTCGAATCATAGAAACCTTATTGTGTGGAAGCAGTCCATTTGGTCCACTGAGTCCACAACAACCCCCTCACACAGACCCAACCCATCCCTCTGCATTTCCATGGCTAACCTACCTATCCTGCGCAATCCTGGAAAATTTGGGCAATTTACCATGGCCAATCCATGTTGTTTGCACATCTTTGGACAATAGGAGGAAACTGGAGGAAACCCACTCAGACGCGGAGAGAAAGTGCAAACTCTCGACAGATAGTCACCATAAGCTAGAATCAAATGCAGGTCCCTGGCTCTGTAAGGCAGCAGTGCTGACCATTGTGTTACTACACTGCCCGAATAGCTAGGGAGAAACAATAACTATTCAATTGGGTCAAAAACCAGAGGCAATGGATTTTAAAACGTTTTTCCAAAGAAGCAAAGGCAAAATGAGAGAATTTAAGTCAGAGTTTACGTTTCAGGTCCGGTGACCTTTCCTCTTTTGGTTTTTATTTAGTAGTAAATAAGCATTGGAATTTGACCCTATCCAACAAAACAAATTCAAGGCATGTCTTACTTATACAAGATGATATATGCATACTTTTGAGGCACCAGAAGGATCCGAAAACTGAATAGATCCGCATCTAACTTGGTCAGAAAGACTATAGATGGTAGTCTTTCACCATTGTGCCTTGGCAGCAGCTGCCTCAAACTTTAGCACATCCCTTAGTACGTAGTCTTGACCTTGAGTGTGCCAGTCTGCAAAATTCAGTCAGGGTTAGCTCCTTGTTCTGAAAGATCAATACGTTTCAGGCAGATCAAAGAGCACCTTTCACCAAGTTGCTGGTCCTCCAGGCGCAATTAATGTCTGTGTCTGTGTGTTCCAGGGATCAGAGCTGAAAAATGTGTTGCTGGAAAAGCGCAGCAGGTCAGGCAGCATCCAAGGAGCAGGAGAATCGATGTTTCGGGCATAAGCCTTTTCCAGCAACACATTTTTCAGCTCTAATCTGCAGTTCTCACTTTATCCTGTTCCAGGGATCAGCCCATAACAACACAGAGTCCTGAGTCATTAAGCTGCTTGGGATGAACCTCAACAAAACCCATTGCTTTTTTCACCAGATATCTTTTGCAAAGGCACATGCAGTGGATAACAATAAATACTGAGTGTTTCAACAGAGCAATCTTTCTCTGACTGCATAATTTCCCTATCTGTGGAATAAGAATGTGACTTTACTATTTAGAAATGTTAAGTACTTCAACTCCAGGGATGAAATTAAATTTTCGGAAAACATTCCTTTCTGTATAAGTAAAGTATTTGAGCAGCTATCTCTTGTGACAATACAAGCAACACCTCATTAAAGATTAATGATCATCACCTGCCATTAGCGACCTGCTGAAATAAATGACATCATTATTGTACATGTGATTGATTAAGCCAATTATTTTACAATTTCAATCCAACAAAATAGAATAAAACTTTAATAGACTTGTGAGTGGCAAACTCATACAAGGCATACTTTTGCAGCTACAAAATGCACGCTATTCAGATCTATTTGGATTTTTTAAAAAATTACAAATTCTAATAGCTGTATGCCACAATATTCTGCACTGATATGTTTCCTTGCAGTTTTAATGAGTAGATTAATGGATCTTTAACTTATTCCTACTTATCTTATAATTTATTGTACTAAGGAACAATACTATAGTTGTGTCAGTCTGCACTAATTATGATGTTACACAGGTATAGCTGAGAGATGTGAATGTGGTGACTCAATAAACACCAATATTGGAAGTCGCATCATTTAGTTGATCAGTCTAACATTCGGTTTTAATCTCATTAGTTCACACGGTGATTTAGATATTAGCATGAACCCTGCTTTATGGTAACATCATGAAAATGTCTGGCATTGTAGAAACCAATCAAAAAAATTCAGAGATAAAGATTAGGTTTAATATCCTTTTACTTAAGTCTTTCTGCAGCAGCAATTAACCAAAACCACTATTAACAGAAGAATTGGTGATTTCTTTAATGTGCAGCACCTTTCTCTTTTTCAGCTGACTGCTCTGTTTGCTTACATCACTGCTCAAAAGAAATGAATGAACTGTGAATATTTTAGAATTTGTGGACATTAAGAATAATAGCTGCTGCTGTTATCAGCCTCATTGGCTTAAATATGTCACTAGGATATATTTTTGAGTGATCTCCTCCCAGGATGAGTCTTGCTTAATGGAAACATGGACTAAGCACAGAGATTAATGCATCTCATTTATCTCATCCTTGATGTTTTAAATCTTAATAATTGGAAAATAGAATGCACTAAGAAGCGCATTGAAATTATTGATCTATGTTGCAATCAAGCAAAATTCTGTCGTGGAGGTGGGTCTCTGAAAATGAATTGGGTAAAGCTGAGATTTAAATGAATCAACAGACCTGTTCTTGAAATAGATGATAAAAATGTTATGCTCCACTCTTGAAATAATGGTTAATATCTATATGCTCTTGACTCTTACATCTGGGAGGAAATGACTACATTATTGGATTAAATCGTAGAATCACTGCAGTATGGAAGCAGGCTATTTGGCCCATTTAGTCCACACTGACCTTCTGAAGAGCATCCCACTCCCCCAACCTTATCTCTGTATTTCCCATGGCTAATCCACCCAATCAACTCATCCCTGGATACTATGGACAATTTTGCATTGCCAATCCACCTAATCTACACATCTTTGGACTGTGGGAGGAATACCACACAGGCATGGAGAAAATGTGCAAACTCCACATGGACAGTCACTGATGGCTGGAATCGAGTCCAGGTCTGTGGTGCAGTAAGGCAGTAGTACTAACTACTGAGCCACTGTACTGCCCTTGACCCAAGAATAGTGGGTCAAGAGTTGATTTATTACTAAAATATTTTAAGTGCTGTTTAAAAAACAAGTATCGAAAACATGTTTAAATGATGAAAAAAATTCTGCTTATTCTGTCCATTTTTCTACCCAAACTCCAGGCACCAGATGAATCGGCTGTACATTCTAATGACTGATGAAGGACATCAAACTATACATTCCACTGACAATTGACAGTTGGCAGTGTGCAGATTGTACTGCACTTGTAAGCCTTAGGGAACATTAGGTGTGGTTCTGCTATGGGACAGCACTTACTAAATAATCCAGACTGTGCTAAGAATCACAATGGAAACTAATATAGGATTATTAGTTGGGCTCACTAATCATTTGTGTGAGCTAGAAGCAAAATATATTAACAGACAGGACCCTGTTTTATTTTTTATATATTTAATTAACTTGTATGGACATGTGGTGTCACATCTCCATGGCTATCATATCTTGACATAAGATATTGTAATATGCTCCACCCCATGAGTGTAAATGTGTGAACATAAGAACAGGAAAAAGCCATTCAGTCTGTTGAGCTACCCTGCCATTCAATACAATCATGAGGAGGTGTAAAAGTTGATGTTTCAGGTGTAACTTCTTGACCTCCTGATGCTGCCTGGCTTGCTGTGTTCTTCCAGCCTCTTGCCTGTCTACTTTGGATTCCAGCCTCTGCACTTGTTTTGTCACTTTTCAATACAATCATGGCAGATTGAACACTTCAATACCTTTCATCACTCCATCCCCATAACCACCATGTACACCACTAGTTATTAGAAACTCACAGTTCTCCTGTCTTTCTCTCCCTCTCCCTCTTCTTGCTGAAATTGGCAAATTTCCCATGCACAAAGTCATGCTGACTATGCCAAGCAAGTCCTCACCTCTCCAAATGCCTGTGGATATTGTGTCTCAGAATCCCCTTTAACAACGTACCCACCAGAGATGTGAGGCTCACTGGTCTGTAGTTCCCAAGCATTTCCCTGCAGCTTTTCTTAAATAATGGCACAACATTAACCACCCTTCAATCTTTGGGCACTTTACCCATGGCTATCAACAATACAAATGTCTCCTCTAGGGTCCCAGTAATTTATTTCCTAGCCTCCAAAGTCCTGGGATACATTTGATCAGCTCTCAGGGGTTTATCTACCTTAATGTGTTTTAAGACTTCCAGCACCCCCTCTTCTGTAATGTGGACTCTCTTCAAAACGTAAGTTTATGGGGAAAAGGTAGGAAAGTGGATGTGAGGAATGTCGGCTCATCCATGATCCTATTGAATAGTGGAGCAGGCTTGAGGGGCCGAACAGCCTACTCCTGTTGCTATTTCTTATGGTCTCATGGTCTAATGATCCAGTGATTGGGTGATTTTAGTTACAAGGATAGATTGGAAAATTAGGTTTATTCTCCTTGGAGCAAAGGAGATTAAGGACAGATTTGATGGAGATGTATTGAATTTTGACAAGTTTGGATAAAACAAGCAAGAGAAAAAGAAACAACGGTTCCATTAGCTGATGTTACAAGGACAAAGAGACAAAGGTTTAAGATTCTGGACAAAAATACAGGGGTAGGGAGGGCTTGTAGAACTTTGCTTTCCCCAGTGGCTTGTTTTGACCTGGAACTGACTGCTCCTGAGTGTGGTAGAAACAGAGACCCATGATTCTAAAATGAAATTGGATGTGTGCTTGAAAGAAGTTGATTGGAATGTCTACAGAGCTAAAATAGGAGAATAAGACTAACTGGATTACTCCATGGACATCTGCATAGACTGAGTAAGCCAAATAGTCTCCTTCTCTAACTGGATATTTTCTAATCAACCTGTTTACACACCTCCTGGAGCAGGTGGAACTTGAAGCTGGATGTCCTGGTTCAGAGGCAGGGACATTATCACTGTACCACAAGAGCCCATCCTCCACCTCTATTGTAAATGACCTGACAACTTTGTACCCCAGCAGATATTCACAACTTAACTAGCATATGCCAGAAAAAGATGAACTCATCATTTATCTCATTGCTGTATGCAGGACCTTGTGGTGTACAATTAAAGTGCTGCACTTTTCTGCTTTAGTGCATACAGAAATACTTTACGGCTGTTTAAGCACTCTTGGACATCTTGAGATTGTGAGGGAATAGACTTTCTTCCTTCTTTATGTCAGGCAGTTATTGGGAGAATTGAGTTATTGGGAGAACTCAAGGTGGAGCATTGTGATGGGCAGAGCCAAATGTTTGTTTTTGTGGTGAAAATGACAGTTTAAACAGTAAGTAGCAAAATTCCAAACATTATTTGAATTAGTGGGTTTTGGCATCAATTTTGGATGATTATTACTTAATATGAAGAATTATATTATGGTTATCTTGACTCCCAAATGCCTATACTCTAATCTTTGTTACTTGCACTATAAATAAGTTAAGGATAATAATTGACCTGATTGACAGAGGTAATTGCCTGCAGTTACTTTGATCCCAAATGCGTGTAAAAAGGCATTACTGGTGGTAAACTCTGATTGCATTCTTTTGAACACAATCACATGAAGCAAATCATTAAAAAACAAACATTTATTTCTGCTTGAATGATCATAGTGTTTAAAACAGTTGTCATCATACCTGCTATCAGTTTTAAATGTAAACAGCAACAATGAAGTTTGCTGCTGACAATTATGTCACAAGATTTGCTCAAGGGACAGAACACATATATGCAGAGAAATCATTACAGCTTGTTAACTAATGGTACTCGTTTAGTAATCAGAATTTGAGTTCAGATACATTCTGGAAAACTAAGCTAGTTTTGTTTGTGATTTCCTGTCCATCCCAAACTGGCTGCTGAACTTTCCTGCCTCCAAGTAAATCCTGATGGCAATGGAATGAAGCCATTTGAGTAGGCCATGATTGCCCACAAGAGCTTCAATTGGGCCCACTTTTTTTTGAAAGATTCGACTCCCTATAGTGTGAAAACAGGCCTTTCAGCCCAGCAAGTCCACAGTAACCTCCGAAGACTAACCCACCCAGACCCATTCCCCTACATTTACCCCGCCTAATGCACCTAACACTTTGGGCAATCTAGCATGGCCAATTCATCTGGGCTGTACATTTTTGGATTGTTGGAGGAAACCAGAGCACCCAGAGGAAACCCATGCAGACACTGGGAGAACAAGCAAACTCCACACAGTCAGGGGTGGAATCAGTCAGGTATTCCTTCAAAGCCTTCTTAATTTTCGTCTTAAAACTGATGATCTCACTGCTATCTGAAACATTACACTGCAATGTGAAACAAACATTGCGATAATTTTTCTGTTCAGCATTTCCAAAGATGTGTGTTTAATTTCCTAGAATATCGTTCCAAACTTTTCATTGTTAATTACTGTTCTATTGTGATTCATGGTTTTGTATATTTTTTCAATAAACTTTTCCTGTCACAGTCACGGTTTCTCTGTCTGCAACAGTGTTCCCCACTGACCTTGCAGAATCTAACAATCTTTATGACATGGATTTCGCCTTTCCTGTCATCGATTTGATTCTCCAGCCAAATCACAGGGATCTCCAGACATTCAGTGAAGGTAGTGTCAACAAGCAGGGTAAGTACAAGAACATTTATGTTTTCTCACAGACTTCAAAGCAGGAAGTAAAATCCATTAAATATTTAATCTTGTCTAATTTAAAATTGTAAAGAAAGTTAGTGAAACAAACAAAAATTTAGACACATAAATACAGCTTTATCCCCTGCTCCACTACTGGCTTGTTTGAAGGTGGAATGGACATATAAAATCTGCTGGGCAGACTACTACTTACTGTCTACCTATCTTTGCCATCTTTTGAACCATATCACAAGGTGACATTGGATGGCCTGCTCAACAGGGTGGCATGGTGACTCTGTAGTTAGCGCTGCTGCCTCACAGCTTCAGGGACCTGGGTTCAATCCCAGCCTTGGGTGACTGTGTGGAGTTTGCTTGTTCTCCCTGTGTCTACATGGGTTTCCTCTGGGTGCTCTGGTTTCCTCCCACAATCCAAAGATGTGCAGGCCAGATGAATTGGCTATGCTAAATTGCCCAAAGTGTTAGGTGCATAGGCAGGGGTAAATGTAGGGGAATGGGTCTGGGTGGGTTAGTCTTCGGAGTTAGTGTGGACTTGCTGGGCAGAAAGGCCTGGTTCCGCACTGTAGGGAGTCGAATCTAATTTTTCAAAAAAAAACAGTGGGCCCAATTGAAGCTCCTGTGGGCAATTATGGCCTACTCAAATGGCCTCATTCCATTGCCATCAGGATTTACTTGGAGGCAGGAAAGTCCAACAGGCAGTTTGAGGCCAAGATCAAGTGGGGAAAATCCTGAAATCTTCCCCTCATCACAAAAAATAGACAAGGTGAAGTTATATTTCTGTATTTACCCTGATACCGGATTGACTTCTTTCTCTATTTGTATTTTGGCATCTGAAGTCAAATGGAGAAACTCGAATTCTAATGGATATTTATACGTGCAGAATTAGGCCAACACTCCCTCCCCAAGCATGCAAATTAATTGGAACTACTTGCAATATAACTACCTATAGATTGTGATTCTGAGCAAAGCTTTTATCAAGTGAATCACTTATATCGTAATTCGATTTCATAGCAAATAATTTGAGTGAAATAATTTAAACATAAATGTAAGGGGCAGATGCTCAGGAATATGATTGTTTATATGTAAACAAAAATATCTGTAGGAAAATTAAGAGTGAAGGACTGAGAAAGATGTATGTATAAGAATCTTGGAATTAGTCCACAGGAGTACTGCGTGAAGCATAGTAACAGAATGATTATGCTACTGGCCTCTTAATCTGGTAGCCTGAATTAATGCTGTTTACATAGAGCCCAAATCCTATCATTGCTGCTGGGGAGATTACACTCAATTGGATAAAATCCATAAGATAAATTAGATGATTTTGAACACTAGTCTTAGTAATGTTCAAAAAGCCCATCTGGTTTACTAAACCCTTTATGGGAAGGAAGTTGATCATCCTTTACTCAGCCGGACTTATATAAATCTCCTCAGAAGCTTCCCAAAATCAGAGAACTGTTACTATGCAGAAAGGGGTTATTCAGCCCCTATATCTGCACTGGCTCTCCAAATGAACGCCTCACTTACTGTCATTTTCCTGACTTCTCCTTGTGACCCTGCACATTGTTCATTTTTAAATAACAGACAAGATGTCCTTTTGAGGATTTAACACCAGTCAAAGTGGGACTGTTCAAAAGGCCAAACAAGTTGGGAGGCAAAATAAGGTGATAGGTCCCACGGGAGTCATAGAGTCATAGAGATGTACAGTACAGAAACAGACCCTTCAGTCCAACTCGTCCAAGCGACCAGATATCCTAAATTATTCTAGTCCTATTTACCAGCACTTGGCCCATATTCCTCTAAACACTTTCTATTCATGTATTCATCCAGATACCTTTGAAAGTCATAGAGTCAAGAGATATACAGTACAGAAACAGACCCTTCAGTTCAACTCATTCATGCCGCCCAAATATTCTAACCTAATCTAGTCCCATTTGCCAGCACTCGGCCCATATCCCTCTGAACCTTCCTATTCATATACCCATCCAGATGCCTTTTAAATGCTGTAATTGTACAAGCCTCCAGCACTTCCTCTGGCAGCTCATTCCATACACATAGCAACCTCTGCATGAAAAAGTTGCCCCTTAGGTCCCTTTTATATCTTTCCCCTCTCATCCTAAACCTATGCCCTCTAGTTTTGGTCTCCTCCACTCCAGGGAAAAGACCTTGTCTGTTTATTCTATCCATGCCCCTCATGATTTTATAAACCTTTACAAGGTCACCCCTCAGCCTCCTACACTCCAGGGAAAACAACCCTATCCTATTCAACCTCTTCCAATAGCTTAAACCCTCCAAACCTGCCAACATCCATGTAAATCTTTTCTGAACCCTTTCAAGTTTCAAGTTTCACAACAGTCCAAAGCTTAAAGGAAGAAAGCAAGAGAATCTACAATTTGAAGGCCAGAAGGGAGAGGGTGCATTGAAGCAAAAACCTGTCATTAAGTGATTAAGCATTCCAAGTGGCATTTTAGAGTACTTCAGGTGCAGCAGACACAAGACATATCTGCACAATGACTGCCCTGCAGGGACAGTTAATGTCCCAACTGTAATAAACATGGTCATTTATATAAAAAAAAGGCTGTCATTTCAAAACTTCAGCCAGTTGAAATAAAAAGCAATAGAATTTAAAATGTAACCTGCTCCAGGGAATAGGGATGAGTCAGTCACAGAAGATTGGCACCTGGGTAAAGATCAATGCTCTACGTAGTAAAAACTGGTCAGTAAATCTCAGAGTAGAGGGATCAAAGACGATATACTGGAGCAGGTTTTTGTATACTGTCAGATAGGTTAAAATAATTAGGACAGATTAAATTAAAGCATTTTTCAATCAAACTGCCAGGATCAAGAGGAACAAATTTGAAATTAAAATGTCAAATTAAAGCAAGTTTAATTATAAATACAGAGAAATAACTGAACCACTCAATAGATTGGAGAACCAAGGTTCTTCATATCTCAGTTTGAGATTGAAACTGATCTTTAGAGTAAATTCCTGAGTAAATATGCAACGCAAGCATTAGAGAATCATTTCCTAAATTATACACGAGGGAGTGGGCAAATTGAAAGAAAATGAGTACCACATTACACTGCAGGTAAATGTATACCTATTTGTCCTATTACTCCAAGAAAGATACCCCACCCAGGTATGGATAATGTGAAAGCAGAAAGTGAAGAAATACAGGGTAATTTTGCCAATTGCGGTAGTCATTAAATGGTGGTTAAGTGTGGTCACTGCCCTGAACTAAATCGGTATATGAGGATTTGACCTGACCCAACTCAACAAATCAGTACATCTGAAATCCATCCAGTGATATTTGTTGTTGATCACCTAGCTAAACTGGCAAAAAGTACAATGTTCACAAAAGTATATGCTAACTACATTTTACCAAGTACCTTTGGACCAGGAAACAAGATTACAAATTATTTTTATATCATGTTTTGGTCGTTATTGTTTCAACAGACTACACCTTGGAATGGTATCTGCCACTGAAACATTCCAGAGGATAATATCCAATATACAAGAAAGGAAGGATGAAGTAATATATCACATTAATGATATTCCAATGCAACAGTTCCACAGAGTAGTGTGCTTGTAGAGTTAGGGAGATTTTGAAAACATTGCAGGATTAAGATCTAATGTTACATATAAGTGTGAATTTGCAAAGCATATGATTATTCTTTGGTCACATAGTTCAGACCATAGGAATAATGGGTGATCCTCAGAAAATGAAGGTAATGAGTGAATTTGCACAATGCAGGAGTTTAAGCAGAACTACAATGGTTCCTAGGGAGGATTAGCCAAGTATGTGATGAAATATGTATGAAACACAGAAATTGAAAGTTTTTAGGGCAATTTGGAGGAGACCTGACTTGCGAACAAAAGCAAGTTTAGGTTCTTTCCTTAAAAGGTTTTCATTTAATTCAGAAAACAAATCCAGTTACCTCAGTGAAAAGGTTTGGTTAGTGCATCTTCTAAACCAGGACAGTTTGGTTAGAAGAAATCTGACTTTATTTGAAGCTGAGAAGGAATAAGCTTTCAGTTTTGTGAATATTTATGTAATAAGGCTTGCACTTCACAGGAAAGAAACTGGGGAGAATCAGTTAAGCAAAGTTAAGACTTAGTATAATGATGTAATTACAGAGCACAACTGGCGTTACGCTGGGCATGTACTTCAGCAGCTTTCACTAGCAGGGCTGCTGCCAGATAGAGAGTTGAGATAAAGGGAGCATTTTCAAGATGGAAATCTGTGACTCGTGAAGTGTCACAGCTGAGGCCACCATTATTCACAATTTATGACTTAGATGAAGGAAGTGGATGTACTATCAGCAGGTTTGTGCATGACACAGAAATAAATGGGAAGGTAAGTGATACGAAGATTCTGCAGAGGGATGTGCAGAGGAACGTCGATTATCCGAATGAGACGGGTTGGGAGTATTTTGTCTGGATAATTGAATGTTCGGATAATTGAATGCCAGATAACACAATTTAGCCAAGCATTGGGACCTTGCGACCTTGTTCGGATAACCCAAAATTCAGATAATCGATGTTCGGATAATTGAGGTTCCTCTGTAGACAGGTTAAGTGAATGAGTAAGAACTTGGTATAATGTTGGAAAATGTGAAGTGTGTACCTTGTCAGGAAGAATAGAGGAGTTGAGTATTATGCAGTAAATTTTTAAACGAAAAAATACTGCCGAAAGATGCAGTACGGAGGGACTGCACATAAATCACAAAAACTAGCACACAAATTCAGCGGGTAATGGGGAAGGCAAATGGAATCAATCTTTATTTCGAAGAATTGAGTGTAAAAATAGGGAAATCTCGCTAAAACTATGCAAAGCATTATTCAGACCACATTTAGAAAACTGTGAATAGTTTTGGTCCCCATATCTAAGCAAAGCTATTCTGACATTGGAGGCAGAAAGTGAGGTCTGCAGATGCTGGAGATCAAAGTTGAAACTTTATTGCTGGAACAGCACAGCAGGTCAGGCAGCATCCAGGGAACAGGAGATTCGACGTTTCGGGCACAGGGCCTGAAATAAAGTTTTGACATTGGAGGCAATCCAGAGAATTCTTATGGAGAGAGCTTGTGTAGGCTGGTGTTGTACTCACTGCAGCTTAGAAGATGAGAGGTGACCTTATTGAAACATAGAGACTCTTAGGAGAGTTCTGAGGAAGGGTCATTGGATTTGAAACATTAACTCTGATTTCTCTCCACAGATGCCCTAGCTGCTGAGCTTTTCCAGCAATTTCTGTTTTTGTTTCTGATTTACAGCATCCGCAGTTCCTTTGGTTTTTAGATTCTTAAGAGCCTTGGCTAGATAAATACAGAGAGAGGTAGCTTTCCTTTCTTGGCGATGTTAGAACCACAGCACGTAATCTTAGAGTAAGGGGTCACCCATTTAAGATAAGTGAGGAGGAATTTCTTCTGTACAGGTAGTGAAGTTGTGGAATTTATTTTTCTGCAGAAGGCTATTGGGCCTGTGTTGCTAAGTAAATTCAAGGCTAAAAGTTTTAATCAGTAAGGGAATCACAGGTGAAGGGGCAAAGACATTAATAGGGTGATGAGGATTGTTAGACTAACCATGATTTAATTTACTGGCAGAGCAGAATCAATGTTCTGGATAGCCTTCTTCTCCCCTTTAATCCAATGGTGTATGTGCCAGAGGCCATAGTAATACTCTTGCCTCTTAGGTTGTGGGTTGTAGGTTCAAGCCAAGACTTCATCACGTAATAGACATTGTGTAAATGATGGAGAAGTTGTCTTTCTCTGTTGGAGAAATATAGAAGTAGGAAGATGTAAAAGTAATGAATTTAAGTCAGCTGAGGACTTCATTTATCTTTGAGGAATCTTAGTTAATGGAATCCTCTTCTGCCCAGAGCAGTAAGATGCTGGCTCATTGACTACATATAAGGTTGAGATAGAAATATCTTTGATCAGTTATAAAGTTGAGGGATATGAGGGACAGATAGTGGAATTGACCCATGATTCCATCAAATAGGAGAGCAGATCTAAGAGGCTGAATGGCCCATCCTCTTGATTCTTGCATGCATAGAATTTTTCAAAACAGAAGGTTGCTGTGTTGTATATAACGCTTGTTAGCAAACCCAAAGCCCAAGAAACAAAAGGGGCAGTAGCAGCATGGATACAGAACTGGCTACGAGATAGAGAATAGAGAATTGTTGTGAAAGCTCCTTTGAGAATGGACAGAGGTTTTTCCGAGGAACTCCTCAAAGTTCAGTACAAGGGCCGATGCTATCTTTCACATGCATTAGTGACTTGGATTTGGAGGTACAGACCATAGTATTGAAATTTGCAGATGGTATGAATTTTGGTGCAGATGTTGCTGGAGTTCAAAAGGCTGGTATAGGGCCAACCACTTGGCAGATGGAATTCCACACAGGAAAGTGTGAGGTGACACATGAAGAATGAAGTGAGAAAAATTCACGTAGCACTTCTGGAGGTATCTAAGGAAATATGGCACAAAATGTGGGCACGAATAGGCTGAATGGCCTATCCTCCTCCTGAGTCTTGCATGTTTAGAACTTTTCAAAAAAATGCTACTGTTTGCATGTAAGGCTTGTTAGCAAACCCAAAGTCCAGGAAACAAAAGGGGCAGTAGCAACATGGAAACACAACTGGCTAAGAGATAGAGAATAGAAAATTATTGTGAAAGCTCCAGGGGTGGCACGGTTAGCACTGCTGCCTCAAGTACTAGGGATTTGGGTTCGATTCCAGCCTCAGGTGACTGTATGGAGTTTGCACATTCTCCCTGTGTCTGCATGGGTTTCCTCTGGGTGCTCTGGTTTCCTCCCACAATCCAAAGATGTGCAAGTTAGGTGAATTGGCTGTGCTAAGTTGCCCATAGTGTTCAGGGATGTGTTGGTTAGAGGCATGAGTCATGGATAAACGTAGGGGAATGGATTTGGGTGGGATATTCTTCGCAGGGTCGGTGTGGACCTGTTGGGCCGAAGGGCCTGTTTCCACACAGTAGGGATTCTAATTTCAATTCTAAATCTTTAAAAGTGGCAGGACAGATTAGCAAAGCAGTTAATCAAAGCATCCTGAGGTTTATAATTACAGATGGCTGGATGTTATAGTTTCCTGAATGGACAGATTTTCAGCCATGGTGGTGTGTATTTGAAATCTGACAAGTGGCTATCCAAGCTCTTTCCTGCCTACTCCGGTCCATTCTCTATGACCTTCATGGGAGAATGTGGTGGGTAAGGCACACCCTTTGGCTTGTCCAACTAAGTGACAATTAAGGGCCTCCATCTGCCTTCAAAGCAATAATATGCTGGACATTGGCAGATGTGCCAGAGTGCAAAGTCCGTGTTCAGAGAATAGACAATATAGATGTGGATGACACATCAATCAGGGGGTGCACCACACATATCGAGGGCATTCTCCCCACCCCCAAGATTTCATTTCTACCTTTGTTCTTCTCTCCCCATTTCCCTCATGGCTCTCCTTATGGTGATGATCCCTTCTTGCCCTCAACGCCCAAGGTTACCTCATGGTGGTCCTCATTGCCCTTCTTTGTGACAGTACTTGCAACACTAGAGACAACCATGACCAAAGGTCTGGTGCTGCAGGGGGCTGCTGGTTCTACTAATGAAGCAGATTAGCCAGCAACTTTTAAGGGTGGGTCAACCAACCCACTAAAGAGCAGGAGTCCAACACTCATCCTGTTTATGCTATCCCTTGTGTGCTATTACTATGGGGAAGGCCTTGTAAAAACCGTTCAGTTTGAGACTAACTTTTCTTCAACAGTGGACAAGGTGTGAGCAGTATGTTTCCATCTTGCATAAAATCCAGTGTTCAAATTACAAAACCCAGGAACCCATGATAAGCCAACATAAATCATTAGTTTGACTGCTGCTTCTAAGCGCAACATTTAGGAAAGTGTTGGAGAGAGTGCAGAAGAGATTTACGATGATGGTTTGAGAAATGAGTAATTGCAGTTCCAAGGATAGACTGAAAGGCTGGGTTTGTTCTCCATAGAGCTGAAAATGTTTGGAGGAGATTTGATAGAGCTGTTTTAAATCATGAATGATTTGGATAGAGTAAATAAAGAATAACACCGTTTTGTATGGCTGAAGTGTCAAAATATAGAAGACACAGATTTAATGTGATTGACAAAAATACCAGAGATGGTCAGAATTTATAAGCATTACTGATATGGTAGTGAATAAATATGCATTAATAGGGACTTAGGTAAATATGTGTGAAGGAAATGTTACAGAGACACGGAAAAATAACAGGCAAATTTAACTTGCTGAATTGCACTTTTAAAAAAGCCAGTGAAGACTCAATATATGAATCAGCCTCTGTTTATCTTGTACACTCCTTGAATCTATGGTTCTGTGATAATCAAGGCTATCACTCCCAATGTTGCGCAGATGGAGGTGCCATCTTTAAAATATATTAAGCTGAAATCTCATCTGTGCTTTCATGTGGATGCTAAAGATTTTATGGTTTATTTTTCAAGGTTTTGGAGAATTCTTCTAGTTCTCTGGCCACATTGTTTGCTTCAGTCTACATCACTAGAAGGTTACCTTGTCATTAACTTATAAGATCAGGAGAAATTGGAGCATGAGTTGGCCATTTGGTCTAACAAGCCTGCTCCACATTGGATAAGGTCATATCTGATCTGATTGTGGCCTAACCTCCACTTTCCTGTCTGTCATAAAGTCATAAAGTCAGACAGCACAGAAACAGACTCTTCGGTCTAACCAGCCCATGCCGACTATAATCCCAAACTAAACTAGTCTCACCTGCCTGCTCCTTTTATCTCATAGCCTTTATCTCCCTTGTGAATCAAAGATCTGGCTACCACAAGCTTCAGTGGATTCCTATCTTGACCTGGTGTATTGTTGTTGTTGGCACTTTGTTATGAACAAATTGTTGGCTGAAGTGCCCGATATTAAAGCAGTAGATGTTCTTTAAAAGTACTGCACTTTACTGCAAGGTATCTTGGGAAATCCTAAGAGGGTGAAATGTGCTACATAAATGCAAGTTCTTTTTTTGCGAAGGACATGTTATCAAGATATCCTTACAGCTCAATGATCTATTGCTCGTGGAGAATCAGAAAGCTGGAGGGCAGTACACCATTGAAAAGGTTACAAGAGTTAAGATGTAATGACTGTTGGCTAAACGTCTGCAGTATATAAGATGTTTAAGACATTAAATTGTTACTCCAATGTGACATTCTCAATGTGCCACTGGAGTTAGAAATCCTCCTCAGACTTGTGAACATTATTAAAATACGTTGAGTGTTTTTTGAAACTCAGAAATCATGTGCCAAATGCTTTCACTCCTTGTTCCTGTAGAAACCTCATCAGTGACACATGGAAAAATGTTCATTTACGTCAAAACTCACGGTGTGAGACATTTTACAAATTCCTTTTCAGTGCTAATATGTTTGTTCTGTTCTATTACACACTGGAAAAAAAAAATCACGGGAAAGAGTTTTTATCAGTCTATCTGTAAACATTTAATCGGAAAAGTAATAATACAGATATAGTATAACTTACTCAGTGCTAGAGGTCAACATTTTCTTGTTTGAGGGTGAGAAAGTTTATTGAGAGGCGAGCTGAATCTCCAAAACATGCAAGGTACATAAAAGCTTCGAGTTTTCCTGACAACTGATTTTACAGCAGGTGCTCTTTTCCTTCCCAAGTTTAATAATTTTTGAGGGGTCTGTTGAAATTGAGGGAGAGAAAAACAGTGAAAGGAAATAGGTATACCAGGTATAAAGTAACATCAATATCACTTCTAAGCGAATGCTAAAAATAGTTAGGGAGTTGACCCTTCCTCCACTTCCAGAAAATGAAGAAGATCTCCACATGGGAACAAGATCACCGTGCTGAGACAAGACGGTCACACAAGGACATCACTACATCACCACACAGGGAGACCACCACACAGGGAGACCCCCACACAGAGATCACCACAAAGGGAGACCACCACACAGGGAGACCATCACACAGGGAGACCCCCACACAGGGAGACCACCACACAGGGAGACCACCACACAGGGAGACCATCACACAGGGTGACCCCCACACAGAGATCGCCACACAGAGATCACCACAAAGGGAGATCACCACAAAGGGAGACCACCACACAGGGAGACCATCACACAGGGAGACCATCACACAGGGAGACCATCACACAGGGAGACCACCACACAGGGAGATAATCACACAGGGAGACTATCACACAGGGAGACCATCACACAGGGAGACCCCCACACAGGGAGACCATCACACAGGGAGACGACCACACGGGAGACCCCCACACAGGGAGACCATCACACAGGGAGACCACCACACAGGGAGACCCCCACACAGGGAGACCATCACACAGGGAGACCATCACACAGGGAGACCATCACACAGGGAGACCCCCACACAGGGAGACCATCACACAGGGAGACCATCACACAGGGAGACCATCACACAGGGAGATCATCACACAGGGAGATCATCACACAGGGAGACCATCACACAGGGAGACTGTCACACAGGGAGATCATCACACAGGGAGACCATCACACAGGGAGAGAACCACACAGAGAGACCCCCACACAGGGAGACTGTCACACAGGGAGACCCCCACACAGGGAGACTGTCACACAGGGAGACCACCACACAGGGAGACCATCACACAGGGAGACCATCACACAGGGAGAGAACCACACAGAGAGACCCCCACACAGGGAGACTGTCACACAGGGAGACCACCACACAGGGAGACCATCACACAGGGAGACCATCACACAGGGAGATCATCACACAGGGAGATCATCACACAGGGAGACCATCACACCGGGAGAGAACCACACAGAGAGACCCCCACACAGGGAGACCATCGCACAGAGAGACCATCACACAGGGAGACTGTCACACAGGGAGAGCATCACACAGGGAGACCATCACACAGGGAGAGAACCACACAGAGAGACCCCCACACAGGGAGACTGTCACACAGGGAGACCCCCACACAGGGAGACCATCACACAGGGAGACCATCACACAGGGAGACTGTCACACAGGGAGACCCCCACACAGGGAGACCATCACACAGGGAGACCATTACACAGGGAGACTATCACACAGGGAGACCACCACACAGGGAGATCACCACATCACCACACTGGGAGATCACCACACAGGGAGACCACCACGGCAGGCCAGAGATGTTTCCAATGTATCTGTTGGGTCTGTTTCAATAATGGGACCTGCCCAGGGTTGATGATGGAGAAATCTGAGAATCTTTAAGGCTTGAAATGTTGCTCAGTCAGGCTAACCCAGGAGCTCCTCTTTAACACAAAGGCAGTTAAAGGCAAATTCAAAAATTTGAACACCCATTGTTATTTTGGGCATTTCTTGCCAGGGCTAGATAAGGATGCAGGCAGTCAACTCACACATAGCACTGTTGTCCTTTATTTACCCTAACTATTCCCCCCCCTTCCACCCAACCCTACTCCCTGTCATTGTATTGGAGTAAGTTTTGTTCTTTGAGTAAATGTGATTCCCTTTCTCTTATAAACTGTGGGGTTCATGTATAACAGCTTTCAAATAACCAACCCAACCACCCTGTAGCTCAATATTTCAATTCCCCCTCCCACTCCACCAAGGATATGCAGGTCTTTGGACTCCTCCATCGTCAGACCACAGCGAAACGACAGTTGGAGGAAGAACGCCTCATCTTCCGGCTAGGAACCCTCCAACCACAAGGGATGAACTCGGATTTCACCAGTTTCCTCATTTCCCCTCCCCCCAGCCTGTCTCAGTCAAATCCATCAAATTCAGCACCGCCTTCCTAACCTGCAATCTTCTTCCCGACCTCTCCGCCCCCACCCCAGTCTGACCTATCACCCTCACCTTGACCTCTTTCCACCTATCACATTTCCGACGCCCCTCCCCCAAGTCCCTCCTCCCTATCTTTTATCTTAGCCTGCTGGACCAACTTTCCTCATTCCTGAAGAAGGGCTAATGCCCGAAACGTCGATTCTCCTGTTCCCTGGATGCTGCCTGACCTGCTGCGCTTTTCCAGCAACACATTTCCATCTATAACAGCTTTCCTCCTAAAATACTTACTTTGGCGGACTGAAGCTGAGAAACATCTGAGCAAGTGTAGGCCATTCAGTGCATCAAACCTGTTCCAGCATTAAGAAACAAAAGCAGAAATTGCAGGAAAAACCCAGTAGAGTTCTGATGAAAGGTCACTGGCCCCAAAATGTAAACCATGCTTTCTCTCCACAGATGCTGCCTGACCCGCTGAGTTTTTCCAACAATATCTGCTTGTCTTTCTGATTTCCAGCATCTGCAGTTCTCTGTTTGTTTTCCTATTGCATCAATCAATTCAATCATCCACCTCAATGTCACTTTCCCATGGCAGATTCCACATTCCGTGAGGAGGGATAAATAGAAGTCCCGTATAGCAGGTCACTCAGGAGCAAAGTCCGAAAGCATTTCACCATCTAAAAGATAGCGGGATTCTGGAATTCCCTCTCTCAAAACTGTGAGGAATAGATTATATTTTAGGTGATAGTATCAAGAGATATGGTGCATAGATGGATAAATTAAACAGGGGTGCAGATTAACAATGATTTAATTGAATGGCTGAGCAGGCTTGAAAGGCTGAATATTCTGTCCTCAATCCAAATTTACAAGGATGTTGCCGGGGTTGGAGGGTTTTGAGCTGTAGGGAGAGGCCTGGAGTGGTCGTGGCTCAGGGGCGACCTTCTAGAGGTTTATAAAATCATGAGGGGCATGGTTTGGGTGAACAGCCCCCTTGGGTGGGGGTGTCCAAAACTAGAGGATGTAGATTTAAGATGAAAGAGATTTTAAAGGGACCTGAGGGGCAACATTTTCACGCAGAGGGTGGTGCGTGTATGGAATGAGTTGCCAGAGGAAGTGGTGGAGGCTGGTACAATTGCAACATTTAAAAGGCATCTGGATGGGTATATGAAATGGAAGGGTTTAGAGGGATATGGGCCCAATGCTGGCAAATGGAACAAGATTAATCTAGTCGGCATGGACAATTTGGACCTAAGGGCTTGTTTCCATGGTATACGACTCGATGACTCTGTGTTCTTACACACTATTAGATACAGAGAACAGCAAGGGATTTTACAATTGGACAAAATGGAAACTTAAGGGGAATCTTTCAGATTTATTCTTGGCTTTACTACAACAGATTTATTTAAGTGATGATATTGAAATTAACTGCTTTGAGAACATGCATTGTGGCACGATCATGCGCCCACCATAAAGTCAACATCATCTATAATCTTTTAAATGCAGGAAGGATAATCAAATAACTGATATAAATGGCCACTTTAATTATCTGAAAGAATTTGCTTATAGCTTGTGCCCTGCTGTATGTGTGGTAAATAACTGCTGTTTCAGTGGATTATTTCCATTACACGTTCTTATTTGTTAATCATTTCAACAGCAGGTTTTACAGCTTCATCCTTGAGGTGGCGCTAGAATACAATATGGATAAATTAGACCCAGATGCATACACACAAGTTTAATTCCTCTCGTACCTGGTTCCTGCATTTATTCATCTACCTAAAACCATATGAAATTTTAAAACATCCATTGTAAAAGATATATGAATTAAAATATATGCAAACTTAACCTTATCCATTTTTTAAAATCTTACTGGGAATAATAGTCAACCTTACTTTACTAAGAGTTAAATGACAGATGGTGATGATTCATATTGACATAGTGGGCACTTCAACAATATAAACATACACCAGTGAATGATGACAAGGGAATAAGATGGATATTAAAGCAGTTGAATACAAGTGCATCTGCAGACTTATATAATGACAACTAAGTACATTTATTTGTTCCAACTACTTCCTATTTATGTCAGTTTTGATAGACGATGGAAATTGTTATTTGCCCAATGCTCACTTACAAAGTGACATATGTCTACATTGTTTGTTCAGTAAGATATGCAAGTCAGACCTGATTCTGTGTTAGTAAGATCTTATCCTTCATCTGTAATCCTGGGAACTGCCACACCTAGCACCTCTTAGATCAGGTACTTTCCACACAGCAGATGTACTTTCTGACTGAAACAGAGTCCAGGAAAATAGTGAAGAAGTCAACAATGCTTGTTGCTGAGCCTTACAGTATGATATTTAGTTCTAACTGTATAATCTATTGAGCCGTAATGGAGCATTTTGTTACTCTGACAGTATTTATTTGAATTTCAACTTTGGCTTTTGAGAAATTACATATATTGAAATCTTCCCATCAGGGCTGGTGTTTTCTCCCAATGATATTTAAGCGCAAATCATTCTTCAGGCACTTTTTCTTTTAAAGAAGCTTGCACTATTGAGCCCCTTTAACATGGAAAATGTCTCAGATTTCTGTCTGTAAACCTGGCTGAGATGAAAAGAGATATATAGGAATGGGAAGCCCTGAGTGTAGGGTCAAGCCTATGTAGTTGAAGGTACGGACAAAGGAGCAGAAGTTGCGGGGGGGGGGGGGGGGGTTGGCTCCTTCCTAAGAACTGAAATTCAGTCAATAGCAGGAAGTGGCATAGAGTCAGAAGGTGTTGGATCTGTGTGAGCAGAGTTGAAGAACTGCAAAGGATAAAAGACCCTGTCAGGAGTCATGCACACGCTTCCTAGCAGTAGTCAGAATGTGAGGAAGAAAATAAATCAGGAGATAGAGAAGGCATGTAAGAAATGATTTGGAGGAACCGGGTAAACTGGGGTTGACAATGTTAAAAATCACACAACACCAGGTTATAGTCCAACAGCTTTATTTGGAAGCACTAGCTTTTAGAAGTGCTGCTTCTTCATCAGGTGCTTTGTGGCTATCAAGCCTGCGTCTTCTGATTCTGCTCCACAACCACCTGCTGAAGAGCAGCACTTCGAAAGCTAGTGATTCCAAATAAACCTGTTGGCATGTAAGAAAGGCAGGGTTACAACATGCTTGGGGGCCTTCGATATGAAGGTGGACTGAGAAAATCAGGTGTGTAGCAGGTCTCAAGAAAAGGAAATCTTGGAATGTCTACAAAATTTTTTTTGGAGAATCTCGTGGTAGAACACACTACAGAACAGGCATTCTGGATTTAGGGATGTGTAATGAAGTAGCCTTGATTAGAAAGTTCAAGTGAAGGCACCCCGAGGAGACAGTGACCATTATATGATAGAATTGACCCTGCAGTTTGAGAGGGAGAAGCTGGAATCAGATTCAACGGTATTACAATTGAGAAACAGATACTACAAAGACACAAGGGAGGAACTGGGTTGAGTGGAAAGGGAGTCTTGCAGGGCAGATGGTGGAGCAGCAATGGCAGGGGTTTCTGGGGGTAATTCAGGAGGTACAGCAAAGGTTTATCCCCGGGACGAGTCAAGGGGAGGATGAGGCAACCATGGCTGACAAGGGGAGCCAGGAACACGTTAAAAGCAAAAGAACAAGCATAGAATGTCGTGAAGGTTAGTGGGAAGCCAGAGAATTGAGAATCCCTAAATCCAGAATGCCTGTTCTGTTGATGTTCATGGATGCGGATTGTTAGCTGTCTTCCTGTTTGTCCTATATCAACTAGCCACGAAACGCCACGACCAGCTATCCTTAGTAGCCATACACGCAGACGACAAGCAACATGAATTCGACTGGGACAACGCTACCATTATAGGGCAAGCTAAACAAAGAACAGCCAGGGAATTCCTAGAAGCATGGCACTCATCCACAAACTCCATCAACAAACACATCGACCTGGACCCAATATACCAACCACTACAGCGGACAGCTGAAACTGACAACTGGAAGCGGCAGGGACAGGCCACTATAAATGCCGAAGGAAACACCACAGAAGCGCTTCACAGGAGGCTCCCAAGCCCTGAGGATGTCACCAAGACAGGGGACGAAACGTTTGCAACAAATATTCCCAGCTCGGCGAACAGAACCACAACAACGAGCACCCGAGCTACAAATCTTCACCCAAACTTTTAACTTACAGGTTCATTTGACAGTTATGAAGGCAAATACAATGTGAGCATTCATTTCAACAGGACTAGAATACAAGAGCTGAGATGTATTGCAGAGGTTGTATAAGAGTCTGGTCAGACTGCATATGGATATTGTGAGCAGATTTGGGCCTCACCTTGAAGGGGTTCAGAAAATATTTAAAAGGATGTTGGAGGGTTTGAGTTACAGGGAGAGGCTGAGGCTGTTTTTCCTGGAGCATCGGAGACTGAGGGGTGACATTATAGAAGTTTATAAAGTCATGGTGGGCACGGACAGGATAAACAAACATTGTCTTTTCCCTGGGGTCAGGGAGTCCAGAACTAGAGGGCATAGGTTTAGGATGAGAAGGCAAAGATTTAAAGGGGACCTAAGGAGCAACTTTTTCATGCACAGGATGGTGCGTATATAGAATGACATGCCAGAGGAAGTGGTGGAGGTGGGTGCACATACAACATTAGAAAGGCATCTGGATGGGTACATGATTAGGAAGGGTTTAGAGGATTATGGGGCAAGTGCTGGCAAATGGGACTGAATTTATTTATGATATCTGATCGGCATGGACGAATTGGACTGAAGGGTCTGTTTCCATCTTGTACATCTCTATGACTGTATGACTCTATCTGAGGAAGGATGTACTGGCATTGGAGGGGTCCAGAGGAGGTTTACATGGATGATCCTAGGGTTGAAGGCTGGTTATATGAGGAATGGTTGAGAATTCTGCGTCTGTACTTAATGGAGGATAAGGGGGTGTCTCATTGAATCTTGCAGAACACTAAGAGGCCTGGTTAGCATGGACGTGGAGAAGCTGTTTTAATAGTAGGAGAGACCAGGATCTGAAGGCACAGTCTCAGAGTGAAAGGGCAACCCTTTAGAAGTGAGATGAGGAGGAATTTCTTCAGCCAGAGGGTGGGGAATATGTGGAACTAATTGCTGCTGAAAGCTGTGGAAGGCAAATCATTAAGTGCATTTTGGACAGAAATAGATAAGTTCTTGATTGGAAAGGGAATCAAGGATTACAGAGACAAGGCAGGAGAATGAGGTGAGAAACATATCGGCCATAATTAAGTGGTGGAGCGGACTCAGTGAGCTGAATGGCCTAATTTTGCTGCTGCATTTAATGGTCTTATGGCATGGTGAGACCAGAATTGAAGGACCAAAGGAATGATTGTTTCACGGTGTGTTGGGGTGAGGGATCAAAATAAAATGGGCTGATTTTAATTCTTGAATGAGTGGTTAATTGGAGAGATGCATGAAGAGAAAGAAATCAGACTTTGACAATTTTAATCCCTGACCTCTTTACGATCCCATCAAACCTTCTCTCATCCAGAACAGGTGAGTAGTGTGCAGAAAATCTGCAGAACATTGGACAATCATAGACCACCGTCTAGCATGTCCTAGTTATGGAAAAAGGTTTTGGGAAAATTCTGAATGAGTGAAGCCCACAAGATAAAAACAGTAAAACTGGAGAATGAGATATTCTGGTCTTCCTCATCTTGTATACTTGACACTGGTTAAGGAAGCGGAGTTTAGATCAGAGTGGTCAGGCAGCATCCGAGGAGCAGGAAAATCGATGTTTCAGGCAATAAGAAAGCATCAAGGGCAAATAATGTGCTGATGCTCTGAGAGAGAGGTTTGATGTTACTGCATTTGTTCTGCCTAACTCCCTCTCTTGTACAGCAGCCTTTCTGACCTAGACATCTCTGACAGGGCATTATCTCAACATTTGTAGATGACACAATACTTGGAGGCATTGTGAAACTGTGAGGAGGATAGTGCATAACTTCAGAAGGGCTTAGACTGGTTGTTGGGATGGGTGGCTCAGTGACAGTTGAAATTCAATATGGAGAAGTGATAGATTTTGGGAGGAAGAACATGGAGGGTCAATATAAAACAAAGCAAGGAATGGCAGGAGCAGAGGGACTTGAGTGTATGTACATAAAACATTCAAGATGTCAACACAAATTGAGACATTAGTTAATAAAGCCTTCAGTACCCTAATATTCATTAATTGGGGTATAGAGTACAAAATGTTCTCACTTGTGAAAGAATCGAAAACCATAAGCACAGTTTTAAAGTAATTCATAAAAGAATCAGATGTGATGAGAGGGTAAGCTTTATTATACAATGGCAGGCTAGGGTCTGGAAAAAACTGGCTGAGAGAGGGATTAAATTAAGGCATTCCAAAGGGAATTAGATGGTTATTTGAAAAGGAGCAATATATTGGGCTTGGGGAAGAAGGCATGAAGACAGCACATAGTGCAATGTTCATTAGGGGCGACACAGTGGCTGAGTGGTTAGCACTGCTGCCTCACAGCACCAGGGACCTGGGTTTGATTCCCAACTCAGGAGACTGTGTGCAGAGTTTGCACATTCTCCCTGTGTCTGTGTGGGTTTCCTCCGGGTGCTCTGGTTTCCTCCCACAATCCAAAGATGTGCAGGTTAGGCAAATTGTTCAGGGATGTGTAGGTTAGGTGCGTTATTCTGGGGTAAATGTAGAGTAGTAGGGGAATGGATCTGGGTGGATTACTCTTTGGAGGGTCGGTGTGGACTTGTTGGGCCAAATGGCCAGTTTGCATACTGTAGGGATTCTATGAGCTGCAGTCGGCACATGGGCTAAATGATCTCCATCTGCACTGTGACAATTCAATGATTCTTTGACTTTAAGAATCTGAGGACAGCTGATATCCGAGTCTCTTCTTGTGAATACCTGGCTGAAATTTCCACCGAGGTGACTGTTGATTGTATACGATTGAGTAATTGTAAGCAGATGGTGGGTATTAACTGAAGAATTACTTGTGTACCTGTAAATAAACACAAACTGAAAGTGATTGAATTAGGTACTTACTCATGTAAATGTAAAATAAAAGCTTTTAATAAATAAAATAAGAGTGCGTAAACATTGAGCCAGTTACAGCCTTCAACATACTACTCTTCACCCTCATCGCATCCAACATTTTGTCCAAGAAATCATTGGCGAATTGGACACTACCTTCCCTTACTTGCCATAAATCCTGCCAACTGGCAAGGTGTTTTAAAAAATGGTTTTCACAGTCTTTTTCCTCATCCTTCTTTGCAAAGAGAAACTGAGCCTTTAAATGCTGGTTGAGAAATTACATCCTTCGGTTCAATTCTAGGGATGCATCAGACACTAACATCTCACATGCTTCATGTCAGTCTCAGGTTTAATATCAGGAACTGCAACTCACTTACACGTGTCTGAATTGCAAAAGAAAAACAATTATGACACCAATCAACTTAATTAACAATGGAGCACATCAGCATGAGAGAAGTAAAAACTTTAGCGAGTGCAGGGGCCTTGTGACAGCAGGAGGTTAATTCAGCCCAATTAGTATGCGAATTAGTACTTTTCAATTGCTTAATAAGATGTCAATGTTTGAAGCTGTCCAAAGCACGTATAAAAAAGAAAAACCTGTTTTATTTTCAGAAAACATTTAATGAAATGTTATTGCGTTAGAATTATCTCTGCTAAAACAGAACCCCTTCCTGTTGCCTTTGGAAGCAGCCTGAAATCATATCATGATTCATACAATTGTGATAACTACTAGGATTATATTGAATACAATGGCCCTGTCTCTGATTGATCTCTGCAACTTACAGATGGCTCAGTTCAGTTCCATTGAACTGTTCAGTTCAGTTCCATTGAACTGAACTGTGGACATCTTATCTTTTACAAAACCATAAAATACTGGTGTGCTCAGACCTCAATATATCAGGTCAATGATCTTTCTTCAGATCTGTGAACATTCAGAAGTATAATAGGTGCTAAGCAAGTGGAAAGGTCTTAAAAGAACAAAAGTTCTAAAACAGGGAAACAGATGAGATTTAAAATTTTTTGATACTGAGCCAAAAGAATAGTAATAACATATGTGAAGGACAAAATATGTAGATAGAGGAAGTGTGAATGGTGAGATGATGGGCAGCTGCTATTTGAAACCAAAAGGAAAAAGAAACTTTCAAAATGAGAGGAAACAAAATGGGTGCAGAATTAAGATTTGAAATTGTTGTACTCAGTTTTGAGTCAGGAAATATGTAAAGGGCCCAAGTGCTAATGTAGAACTTCATTGGAAAGCTGTAGAACATGAAAGAAAGAGATGTTACCACGAGTGTAAAATGTAGAAATAAATTGACGGGAAACTCAGGGCCACCCTTAGGGACTGAATGGTGGTGCTCTGCAAAGCAGTCACCCAAATTTTAAACAACTACCTTTTTGGATGAGTGAAAAAGATCTGTGGCAATGTCCTGCAGAAATAACTGGTAAGTTGCCCTTGGTATCTTGGTTAAAGTTTATCCTTTACTAAAAATTGGTCATCACCATATTGCTATTTGGAAGAAAATTGTAGCATTGACTTCCAGTTCCAAAGGTCACTGCTATACTCAGGCTTCAGAGGCTCACACACTATTACAGGAATTAGAGGGAACACTGGTTGCATGTCGTGAGATTGTGATGATAGCACGACTGTTCCTCTTAACAGTATACATGTACTTACATTCTGACCTGAGACATAATGCAACATGGCCAATGTTTTGACCTTCTAACTATTTTTATCACAGATTTCTGGCAACCACAGTTCATGCTTTGCAATCTTACCTTCTGCTTGTCTTTCCAAAACAACGAGGAGCTACTCTGCTGAACATATTTGTATCTCAGCAGTGTTGTGTCATTCCAGGTCCAACCTATTTTAAAGAAAATACGTCCAATCTTCACAAAGAGCACAGTATTGCAGAGTTTGAATGAGAAAACCCGAGGCTGTATGTTCAAATCCTAGCATGCTAAATCGGGCAATATAATTCAGCATATCAGGTAATTTGTGGGGAAGTGTTAAAGGGACCATGAAAGTTGCTTATTATTACTTGTGAAAGGGAACATAGCATGTCTGCTTGACCTGGGCTACAAATGTTTTCATATGGTTCACTCAATGCCTTTAAGGAATTGGCAGCAGGACAAAAGAAACACACATTTACATCAAAGGAGAACAAATTCAAAGCTAAGACCAAGAAGGAAACAATAGCAACATAAATGAATCAGCAACATAACTAGGATTGCAAAGATAGCATGAAAACAGTGCACAGGACTAAATAAGATGAAACAAAAACCCCAAGAAGGTTCTTCCTTGGAACTTCTCCATTCATCTATGAAATGTAAAGAATTAGGGTTGACATTCTCTCTCAAGCAGACGTCTGGAATGCCTTGTAAACATGGCAGTCTTAAAAGCCAAGCCTTAACCGTGGCAGGAAATGCATCTCTATCTTGAATGCCCTGAAGCTACTCATTGGCTCCAAGCCATCACAATATCAAATGTTTTGCTCGATCTTTATGATGAAAGTACTAGATCCAAAGGAGCCAAATACCATTGGCCAGAGTTTGCATGGTGCTCACTGCATCCGGAATCAAAAATGTTAATCAATGTCTATTTGACATCCTGCAGTCCAAATTTTAATTTTATTATACCTTTTGCCTTTGAATCAGAATGTTGTGGGCTCAAACTCCACACCAGCAAGAACTTCAAACCAAGAACTAGACTGCCGCTTCAGTGCAATCATTGAAGAGTACTGCATTTGCAGATAAGATATGGAGGTGCCGGTATTGGACTGAGGTGGACAAAATCAAAAGTCACATAACACCAAATTTTAGACCAACACGTTTATTTGAAATCACAAGCTTTCAGAGTGCTGCTCCTTTGTCAGGCGACCTGACAAGTAAACCTGTTGGACTACAACCTTTTGTTGTGTGACTTCTGATCTTACAGATACGATCTTAAAGCAAATCCCTGTTAAAATGGATATGCAAAGTCCTATAGGACTATTTTGAGGAATGGTACTATGGGTAGGCCATAACCTGAAAGAGCAAGAAGTGGATCTTTCAGTCTTTTGAGTCTGCACTGCCGTTCAGTGAGATCATGGTTGATCTGATAATGCTCAACATCACTTTGCTGCCCTATCCCTACAACCATTGAGTCCCTTATTGATTAAAAATCTGTCTTTCTCTGTCCTGAATATACTTAATGATCAGCACTGATCCCTGCGGCACTCCACTAGTTGCAGGTCTCCATCAAACAAAACAATCAAACAGTTACAAATCTATTTGCCCATTATCTTATGACAGTTTGTGGAACTTTGCTGTGTAAAATGTGGCTGCAACATTTTCTACATTATAATTTGCAACAATTCTATAAAAAGGACTTTGTTGGTTGGGTTACTAAGGACAGTTATATAAATGCATGTCCTTTTTTAAATGAAATTTCTGTGGAAGTTACAATGACAGTGTATAAGAGGCCATTCTGGTCCGCTATCGGAAGTTTTACTTGAATAATAGCCACTGATTGTAAATGGAAGTCTTAGTGATGATGTATTTTTCATAACTATTACCTGAATTCAAACTCACTCTGAATTGACTTTGTGACAGATAATATGATTAATCAAACAAAGACATGAAGAGGATAAATGTTTTCATTTACAAATGGTGTGGCTGAAAAAAGGGAGAGAACGATCAGGGTCTTAGATGGAATCCCAGCTTTGAATGTATTGTTTTCATCAGACAGCTGCTCGCTCCTCAGATAAGGACCAACTTTAACAGGTTTTACGTGGCGCTGAGGAGGATAATCGCGAAAAAAAAATCGAATGGCATTTCCTTTGGAAAAGGTTATAATGAACGAGTCTTGAAAGTCTAATGACAGATGGAAAAATTACCCCTCAGGCTTGTCAACTTATCTAAGCATCTGCTAAATCAACATTGGATTATTAGACAAGGTTCTGCTTGGTATGTTAATTTGTCTGCAACATGTAGGTTAAGATCCCACTATCTAAAAGTCTTATTAACAATTCATATGCTTTCAAATGGATACCTCTTTTACATGTATTATGAATAATTAAATATACTGCTTCCATTGATAAAAGCTTATTATGAATGAAGATTTTGTACAAGCAAGCAAAACTTTCCAATCTAATAAATCTACAAATATCATTCACCCCAAATTATAAGACAAATCACAAAATAAGTGTTCCTATCGCTATTTTTCACAAATTTGAGTACCTAAAATATATAAAGATTGGAGGGATTTTTAATTAATTGATGCGTCTCTCAAATATGGAGGGCCGTTAACTTTTAACAGCAGTCTGCTGATAACATATAATCAAACTTCTAAGTTTAAATTTGAGATATTTACTTCCCTAATTAAGGATGCTGTTATCTGGATAATGATAGTTGCTCTTTGTAGCTTTGCTATTTTACGTGTAGAGTGCAGGTGCAGCTCAGAAAGAAGAAGCAAACTGGGTGTATCCTGAAGTCATTGTGGCAAAGCTGATGTGCTGATTGTTTTTGTCTGATTGATAGAAAACAAATTTGTTCGGCTCAGTACAATTTTCTCCAGCTGTGCTATAATGCTCCTGATGGGCTTTCCGGTGTTCGATATTAAAACAGGCGTCGGATTGGGGGAAATCTTTGCAATCTGATCCCAGCAGAACATCGCCTCAAGTCTTTTATAATAATTCTGCTCTTTTAAATGTCAATGTCAGAACTACTAACTATGTTCTTTTAAATCTGCTTACAGCTCTGGCTTTCTCTGCACCTTCGCTGTAGATGTAACACTATATTCTGCATTCTGGTCTATTACCCTGGTGTACTTATGTAAGGTATGATTTGTCTGGTTAGCACCCAATACAATACTTTTCACTCTATCTCAGTACATGTGACAATAAGAAATCAAATTAAAGCCTAATTGATATTTTGATGTTTTAGCTTGAACTGTAGAGGGGATGCAGACAACTGGCATTTGAGGTTATCCCATCTTGCCTAGACTCATTTTTTAAAATCTCCCTTTGTCCAGTCCCTTCCATTTGCATCTGCAATTCATCTGACACTTTACATCAGTTTCAGACTTTCCAGTTCATGGATTCCAGCTACCTCCTCTTTACAATGGATGTGGAATCCCTTTACAAGTCCATCCCCCATTATAATGGTCTCAGGCTCTCTGCTTCTTTCTGGAAGAAAGGCCTGAACCATCCCCACCTGTCCCCACCCCCCTGGCTGAGCTCAGCCTCACTTTGAAAATCTTCTCCTTTTAATCCTCTCACTTTCTTCCGGTCAAAAGGGTGGCCCCAGGCCCCAGTTATATCTCTCTCTTTGTGAGGTACGTGGAACATTCCATCTTCCAGTCCTTACTCACAACTCTTTCTCTGGTACGTTGATAACATCATTGGTGCTGCTTCCCGCTTTCGTCCAGAATTGGAAAAATTTATCTGTTTCGTTTCCAATTTCCATCCTGCTCTCATTCTCCCCTGGTCCTTCTCTGACTCTTTCCTTCCCTTTCTCAACATCTATGTTTCCAGTTTTGGGGTTAGGCCGGCCACCAATATCCACTACAAGCCACCAATTCCCACAGTTACCTTCACTATACATTCTCCTGTAAAGAGTCTATTCCATTCTCCGAGGTGCTCTGTCTCCGTCATATCTATTCTGATAATGCTACTTTCTGTGGGTGGGAGCCTGTGAAATGCCCACTTTTCTCTTCAACCAATGATTCCCCCCCACTGTGGGTGACAGGGCCCTTAGCTGTGTCTAATATATTCCCCAAACTTTGGCCGTCATGCCTTACTTTCGCTCCCACAACAGCAATAGGCTCCCGTGGGACTTCCCACCTCAGCAGCAACCAAAGAATCAAAAATTGCCATTTCTGCCACATCTAGTGTGCTACCGCCAATGGACACACATTGCCCCTCCCCTCCCCTGTCAGTCTCCTGCAGAGATTTCACCCTCCAGGAGACTCTGGTCCATTCCTCCTTCACGCCTAACACCTCCCTGCAGCCCCACAACAATATCCCAAAGCAATCTGCCCATTTACTTCCTCCTTCCTCACTATCCAAGGCCACATACACACCTTCCCGGTGAAGACACAATTTACCTGCACTTCATTGAATCTAGTCTCATGTATTTGCTGCTCATAATGTGGCCTCCTCTGTGCTGGCGAGACGAAATACAGACTGGCGACTGTCTTGTGGAACACCCACATTCTGTCCACAAAATTGACCCAAGCTTCAACACTTGCCTGCCACTTCAACACCCCACCAGTGCCTCCGGCCCCCCAGCTTGCTGCAGTGCTCCAGCAATCCTCAGCACAAGCTGGAAGAACAGCACCTCTATTTTCACTTGGGAACCCGCACATCCCTGAACATGTGGGCAATTTAGCTTAGCCAATTCACCTAACCTGCACATCTTTGGACTGCAGACACGGGGAGAATCTGCAAATTCCACACAGACAGACACCCAAGTCTCGAATCACATCTGGGTCTAGGTGCTGTGAGGCAGCAGTGCTAACCACTGAGCCACTGTGCCACCCTTACACCTGGTGGAAGATAATTCAAAAATTCAACTCAGGATCCATCCTCAGTGAATCCTTAGACAAGTTTGTAGTGAATTGTTAAAAAAAATCATCTGACACTTGCACTTGTTGGGATATTGAACTCTGTGTTTACAGCTGTATTTTTTTGTTCCACTCAGATTCTGAATCCTGATTTTGTGTTACTCCAATGGAGCAGATATCTAGTATTGTGTCATTGGTGAGAAAATTGTAACGTTTAAGATGATTTGATTGATGACTTGATTCATTTATTGTCACAAGTATTTTATTACAAAATACCAAAATGTGTTGTATATATCTGCTACCATCTTAAAAGGTGGAAAAATAAACCAAAACATAAAATATACAGGCAGAAAAATAAAGAAATAATGTTCAACTTTATAGTTCTCCTTATTAAGTGTCTCCTTACTGCACCACCGGAACAAGAGTCGCCACTCATTGGCATTACCTTGCCTCCACCAGATACTGCTGCCATCTTGCATCCTCCTGAACCTCACCAATGCAGCCACCACTGATGCTGCTGGATACTGCATTGGCCCAGATTGGACTCCGTCATTGCCTAGAATCCCTCCTGGGCCTACCTCACTGGTGCAGCCACCGCTGATACCACTGAGTCTTGTATTAGGCTCAAACCTGACTCCATCGCTGCCTCCATGAGGCTGCGCTGGATGCAGATGCTACAGAGAACTCTCACAGCAGCCATTAGCTGGTGCTGGGCCCACCTCATCAATGCAGAAGCTGCTAGGAACCCAAACCTGCCTCCCATACCTCTGCCACACTGGGCACACCTCTCCATCGCTGATGCTGCTGCTGCAGTGACGTATCAGTGCTATAATACATTTGCTGCAATACATTTTATTTTGATGGTGCTTCAATACAGTAGAAGTATCTGTTCTATATTGCATATTATTTTCCAACCTAATGTAAAATATAAACTGTGTGTTAATGCTTTAGAACTTATAACAGAACTATGTAAAACTGAAAATGATCAGGGATTAATTTGTCGGATATGTGGAACAGTCTATCTTCCACAGCTACACTGGCACCACCCCCCACCTTTTCCTCCGCTACATCGATGACTGTATCGGCGCTACCTTGTGCTCCCCCGAGGAGGTTGAACAGTTCACCGACTTTACTAACACCTTCCACCCCGACCTCAAATTTACCTGGACCATCTCAGACTCCTCCCTCCCCTTCCTAGACCTCTCCATTTCTATCTCGGGCGACCGAATCAACACGGACATTTACTATAAACTGACCGACTCCCACAGCTACCTAGACTACACCTCCTCCCACCCTACCCCCTGTAAAAACGCCATCCCATATTCCCAATTCCTTTGCCTCCGCCGCACCTGCTCCCAGGAGGACCAATTCTAATACCGAACAACCCAGATGGCCTCCTTCTTCAAAGACTGCAATTTCCCCTCAGACGTGGTTGATGATGCTCTCCATCGCATCTCCTCCACTTGCTGCTCCTCCGCCTTTGAACCCCGCCCCTCCAATCGCCACCAGGACAGAACCCCACTGGTCCTCACCTACCATCCCACCAACCTCCAGATACATCATATCATCCTTGGCCTCCATCACCAGTCCATGGCAACATAACGCCTGGAGGAAGAGCACCTCATCTTCTGCCTAGGAACCCTCCAACCACAAGGGATGAATGCAGATTTCTCCAGCTTCCTCATTTCCCCTCCCCCCATCTTATCTCAGTCCCAACCCTCGGACTCAGCACCGCCTTCTTGACCTGCAATCTTCTTCCCAATCTCTCCAACCCCACCCCTCTCCGGCCTATCACTCTCACCTTAACCTCCTTCCACCTATTGCATTCCCAACACCCCTCCCCCAAGTCCCTCCTCCCTACCTTTTATCTTAGCCTGCTTGGCACACCTTCCTTATTCCTGAATAAGGGCTTATGCCCGAAACGTCGATTCTCCTGCTCCTTTGATGCTGCCTGACCTGCTGTGCTTTTCCAGCAACACATTTTTCAGCTCTGATTTCCAGCATCTGCAGTCCTCACTTTCTCCTAATTAATTCTAACCTGGCAGTGTAAAATTGCACAAAGTTTGGTGTTTTACTCACAAAGTATCTATAATATGTTATGTGTAGTTTGAAGAATTTAGTTACATAGTGAGTCAGGTGAGCGTGTCATGCATTTTCAAGCTATTACACCCAAGGTACCAGTAATTGCTCATGAGTTAAACACCATTAAAATGAACTGAATGTCTGGAATGATCCATTGTATTTCACCCTGTAATGACCCCTGTATCACATACAAGGACAAGTTTCTCCATTTCAAATCTTATTTTATGATTTTGTTCCATTTAAATTGTGCCTGTCTGAAAAGAATGCCCGTACATTTGGTTTCTGATTCATTGAATAACAGAATAAGGCTCAATGGACCAAAAGTTTAACTCCTACTCCCTATGTCCCTATGTTTGATGACACCAGGGCAAAATGGTGCCTCCTTTTTCAAAAAGGAATACTCTGAGTGAAGAGCTGAAATAGTAAACATATATTTATATTGTGCTTTTACCATAATCATGTTCCAAGGCAATTCACTTAATTGCAAAGCAAATGGTGACAGCAAGTTATTTAGGAGTTATGAGGTCAGGTGATGAACTATTTTGTCAAAGACGTAGGCTTTTCAGAACGTCTTAAACCAAGAGAGAAAGGATGAGAAACAGAAAGTTTCAAGGAGGGTATTCCAGAAACCAAAGTGTTAGTTCCTGAAGGAAGAACAAGAGGAGTATAGCTATCTGGGAGAAAAGCACTTAGCAGATACCTCAATAGTCAATTTTTAAACTTAATTCCCCAAACTGAGCTGTAAATTAGACTTTTGCCCATACTGCTGGGAATATGTCTGATAACTAATGAACTCACAATTAAAGCAAATCTCCCACACAAAAGTATTTTAATCTTAAGTTAGACTGCAATAAAGTCTCATTTTCATTTGTACAAAATGTAGATATTTTCAGCAAAGGAATATTTCCAATTCCCCATGTCATTTCAAATATAGCTTACGAGTCAGTCACCCCCTATCAGGTGCATACCTCTCTTTAACTGAGTGTGTCTGTGGCCTGATGTCATCTATGGGATCAGATTTCCTTTGACAAATGATATGGATTTTGATTTACTTTAACTGTGGACAGACACATGCAGCACACATAATACTAGTTTCTCCTGTCAGCTTGAAAATATCTGGAGCGTATAAAGTCTTGTCAAGCTATTTCCATTTATAGTTGGCATTTTACAATAAATGTCAATCATTAATAAGAGTTAAAAGGCTGAAGTAAATGATAGTTTTGATGGAAGGAATATGAATAGATATTATCTCTTTGTTTTCTGTAAAGCAATGCTTAAGAAAAATAAATTATGAAACTTGAGATTAACACGATTTTGTTACATATAGATATTAAAGGACATCGATCCAAGATGGGTTGTTGAAATTAAGATACAGATAAATTAAGTGACTCAAAACATTTGAGGGGCTGAATGGCCTACCAAGTTCTTACGTTTCTATTTTAGCAACTAACTGTGACTTTAGGGCAACTCAAAAGTTGTTTACAAGAGTATGTTCACTTTAGTGTAGGAGCAATATATTAATCATTTTTAGTTGTATACAGATTGTAGGCATTAACTGGAAATTCATTGTGAATCAATAGTTACACACTAACTTAAACTTTGAGTTGTTGAATAAATGGTAAGTCTATGCTAGCAATGTGCTGCAGTGTAAACACATGTTTACAGAAGTGTGGACAGGTTGATTCCAGTTCTACCCTGTACCAACTGGATTTCTGGAACATGGACACAAGAACAGAGAATAGTTGCCTAAGAGTGAAGTTTGGAACTTGAGAAAAGAAATCAGGCAGAAAGCTACAACCTTATTAGTCATTTCAAAAACAAAATAGCAGATAAAGCAAGTGTAAATTTCCAGAATCAGTTACTGTCTAATATTCTCAGAGTCTGAACTGTTTGACTAGGGAAGAAATGAAATGGAAAATGAGGACCCATGTTATGACTCTATTGAAAAGGAAACAAAATATAATGTTGGAATTCCAATCAGCAATAAAATTAAAAGTATTTTTCTGAGGTGGATACTCATCAATGGGATAATAATGAAGGTTTAGATTAAAAGTGGAGTTGTTGGATGAAATCTACAAGATAAATGCCTAAAAGGTATTTGATACATTTTGGAAAACATTTATTCCTTACATGGAAGAATATACCATAGACTGTAATAGATTGCATTAAAATATGATGAAATTCAGTGTGGGATGCCTGGTTCATATTGGCATTTAAATTATGGATACAGCTATACTTTCTTCATGTGGACAGGCTATTGGTTGTAACTAGGTTGAATTGGTATAATTGGTTCAATTTTCAGAAATTGAATAAGAATCAGAGTCACAGGTGTCTTAGGCACAGAAGGAGGCCATTCAGTCCATCATTCCTGCACTGACTCTTCAAATGAGCAACAGTAACACATGCCAATCTCTTGCTTCACTACACCTCCCCCCCCCCGCACACTCCCATATCAAATAATTGTCTAAGTCCATCTTGAATGCCTCAGTTGCACCTACCTCCATCACACTTCCAGGCAGTACGTTCCATACTGAACTCCCTGCAGGGTGAAAAGGCCACACCACCATTGCCTCTTCTGCAAATCATTTTGAATCTATGCCCTCTTGTTGCTTTACAAACAGAAACATTTGCTCCCAATCTACTTAATACTCATGATTGTGAATTTTGTTTATGATGTGGTGGGAGGCCAAAGAGGTTCAACAATGGAAAGGTTCATGATGTGAGGTTCAAAAGGGAGGGAAAATGGAACCTGAAGAGAAGCAGAAGATATGTTAAGAGGAAGTGTAAATGGCAGAGTGATGAGCAATAAAGAAAATCAAAAAGGAAGATGCAAAAGAGAGAGAAACATGAAACAGAACAAAAACCAGCAAAAAATGGAGAAAATAGCAGCAGAGATTATTATTTAATAGTGTAGCCCAGAAAGTTGCAAAGTATCCAATCAAAAGTTAAGGTGCTGTTAGTTGAATGATGTTGCGTTTCATTGAAACATGGTCAGAAGCTGAGGTCAGAGAGGACAGAGTGTGTTGGGACAGCAAAACTAGAGTCAAACTGAGCAATAATGTTCACAATGCTTTGAAATAATCTGCACCTGGAATACACTGCATCATGAGAAGGGAATACTGTAAGCTTCAAGTTCCTCTCTAAGCCACTCACCATCCTGATGTGGAAATACATTCAAAAATCACACAACACCAGCTTATGGTTAAACAGGTTTATTTGAAACCACAAGCTCCTTCCATCACTGTCATTGGGTCAAAATCCTGGAATTGCCTGCCTAATGGCATTGTGGGTCAACCCACAGCAGGTGGACTGCAGCAGTTCAAGAAGACTGCTCACCTCCACCTTCTCAAGGGCAACTGGGGATGGGCAATAAATTCTATCCAACCAGCAACACCCACATCCCACAAATGAAGAAAGGAAGCTCATTTGAAAGTGCAACAAATTGCTGTTTCACCTGGAATAAATGCTTAGGCCCGGGACGGAGAGAAGAGAGGACTGAAATAAGCAGGTGTTCCACCTTGTGGAAGAGAAGGGGAGCAGTGTTGATTGAGAAGTGGTTCTTTCAGGGAAGGGATGGGGAAGATTTGTTTGATTGTGGAATAAATGGTTGAGGATAATCTGTTGGTCATAGTGGCTGGTGGGACGAAAGGTGAGGAGAAGCAAAACACTGAGTGGGATATTCCGCATGGATGGCAGAACTGAACAACATAGAATTGACTCACAGTCAATAGAAACAATTGGTTGAAGAATAAGAAAGAATTAGTGTACAGTAATCAGTTTCTTAAATTTTTTTAAATCAAAAGCTTTTAACTTTAAGTAGAGCCCATGCACCCAAAAGAGGAGCTGATTTTCAAAGCCTCCCCAAAGACCCAAAAACAAAGTGGAAACTGACAGCAGGGGAGAGGAAGTGAATGAGTTTATAAATATTCAGTAAGAGAGTATCCTCTGAAGGTTGAAATGAGGTTCATTGTTGGGAAGATTTGAGAAAATGCTATAATGGATTGTATCTTACCTGACCTGACGTGCTTAATAAACCAGAGATTTCAAACATAACTTAGGTTCAATCAATGTTTACATCAATAAGTAGATTGGAATATGCAACATATATTGGAATATATGTTTCTATGGAAACATAATATCTTCTTTATAAAACCTTACTTCCTATCATATTTTGTCATACTTTATAGCATTTTTACCCATTCTAAATTTCTATTCTCATATTTATGAAGTACAATGTTTATGGACTCTGCTGATAGCCAAGGCATATCTTAAAAATGAGTGATAAAAAGCAAACACACATAAGAATGAAGTTAACTGACTGAAAGAATATATTGTTAAATATTAAAAAAGTGTCAAGCAAAGGAGTATTTTTTTTAAAAATCAGCTTTTTATCACACATGCAGGAATGAGAAAAATCAGAGATGATGATCATATGGAATTGGCAATTATCTGTGGGTTGTTGGCATCAGCAAACTTTCTTTTAAGTAATCCTGTCACACTGTAATTGAAATGTCTTGCCAGTATTTTTGCTGTAGTGCCTCCATTTTCAGATCTCCTATTTTTATGCCTATTTTTTAGAGAAATCCATTTGCTTGAACATCTCCAATTCTCTGCTTTCCAAATTGCTGTATATTTGTAATGTCCTCTCTGAAAAATAATAATGGCATAAAATCAAAATGTTTTATAGAAGATAAAGGCATGATATATGAATTTGAATGCATTAGTCCTTTTTCATTTTTCATTCATTTACAGGATGAGGGTGACACTGGCTAGGCCAGCATTTATTGCCCATACCTAATTTCCCAGTTAAGAGCCAATCATATTGCTGTGAGTCTAGGGTCACATGTAGGCCAGATCAGGTAAGGATGGCAGATTCCTTCCCTAAAGGGGATTCATGGATCAGATGGGTTTTTCTGCGAATTCATTTATGGTCTTTTAATTCCAGATTAAAAAAAAGAATTCAAATTCCACTATTGCAGGATTTAAACCCAGGCCTCCAAAACATTATCTAGTTTGCTGGATTAACAGTCTAATGGTAATATCAGTGAACAGTATCTCTCTGTATCATGTAGGTATTAACTCTGCTTTACCTGAGAACTACATTTGGTTTTGACTCTCAGCCTGCAATCAACATGAGATTAGCTGATGATTTATAAATAATTGAGGCTTTTCTCATTAGGTTAGGCTGGACTTTAAAGTAGTGAGGCAAAAGTGAGGACTGCAGATGCTGGAAACCAGAGTTTAGATCATAGTGGTGCTGGAAAAGCACAGCAGGTCAGGCAGCATCCGAGGAGCAGGAAAATCGACGTTTCGGGCAAGAGCCCTTCATCAGGGATAGAGTAGTGACTCAGCCAGAAAGCAAACTGCTCAACTTCAACATGTGTAAATTTAAAATAGCGGGTTCTGAAATTTTTTTTAAAATATTTAACTTTCTTTGTTCTTCAATTATCGCTCTGGAACAAACTTTCTGCAGCTTACATCGTGTATGCAGGATAGTTACTGATCTTTCATCAACATTACACTCTGTGGTTGTGGAAAGCCAATGGAAATTTTACACTTAGTTTTTGCAGAAAGCCACGCAGATGTAAATATACCTAAAGGGTAGGCAGCTGGACAGCAAATAGTTTTTCATAAAACTGCTAAAATTCATGATTTCCTTGAAACTTGGTCAACACTCAGTCTCCCTGTTCTTACTTTCAGACATTGTACAGTGTTGCCAATGACCGTACACATATTTCCTGTCATTTTCTGCATGTGAACGTAATGTATACCTATTCACAGCCGCAGGATATAATTGACATTGTGAGTACGCAGATCAGTTCGTTTTCGGTCGGACAGAATGTACTGACGAGCATACCTCATAAAAATGCACATGGTACAGCCCTGTAATCAATGCCCCAAGGGTAATGTGGGATGGAAAGTAAAAATTCCAATGGAAACTATTTAGCACTGATGTTTGAACTGTTCTCACATCTCCGTCAGACTTAACTCATTAACTTTATACTGCTGGTATTGTATACTTTGCGATAGTTCAAAGCAGGATGAGAACCGTGCTATATATTAAAAAAATCTGTCACCTTTCAACTAAACTGGTAACTATAAAAATAAATCTTCTGACATGCCTCATACAAAATGTACGGGGGAGTATTTTTCACTTAAGAACTTCATTCATTTTTGTCTTATAAAGTTTCTGAGAAATATGCTTCATTCATATTTACATTTAGAAATCTGAAAGGCATCTGTTTAAGCATCTGTGAATTTCCCCCACTAAAGCAACATTTACAAGCTGATTGATCCATCAATTTTGTTTCATTCACTCAAGGAGCATGGACTTTGCTGGCTGGGTCAACCTTTATTGATCATTTCCAAAAGCCCTTGAGAAGGTGGTGGTGAGCTGCCCTCTTGAACCAGTGTGGCCATTTGGTGTAGGTATACCTACAATGCCATTTAGGAGGGAATTTCAGAATTTTGACACAGTTACTGTGAAGGAAAGTGATATATTTCCAAGTCAGGATAACAAATGATTTGGAAAGGTACTTTCAGTTGGTTGTATTCTTGTGTATCTATTACCCTTGTCATTCTAGGTGATAGTGATCATGAGATTGGAATGTGCTACAGTATTCAGGAGTCTTGGTGAAGTTTTGCAGCGCATCTTGTGGATGGTACACATTACTGCTACTGAGCATAGGTCGTGGAAGGAGTGAATATTTGGGGATGTGGTGCCAGTCAAGGGAGCTGCTTTGTCCTGAATAGTAAATAAGCTTTTTCAATGTTGTTGGAACTGCACACATAAGTGTGGGAAGTATTCCATCACACTTGGACCTTGTAGCTGGGGGATTCAGACAGTAAGTTATTTGCTGCAGGATATCTAACCTTTTGCTTTTGTAGCTACAGTCTTTATATGTCTGGTTGAGTACAATCACTGGTCAATAGTAACCTCTGGGACATTGATAGTCGGGGATTCAGTGATGGTAAAGCTATTGAATGTCATAGGGCGATAGTTAAATTCTCTCTTGTTGGAGTCAGTCATCGCGAGGCAATTAAATAACACAAATGTTATTTGACACTTATCAACTCAAGCCTGGATATTGCCCATTTTTAAATCAAGGTTGTACTAATATCAGGAGCTGAGTGGTCCTGGTGGGACTCAAACTGAGCATCAATTGCCCTTCTTTTTGTTCTAGAACATCCCAAAGCAGTTTTTCACATTTCTGGGTAGATCCTAGGTATTGTAGCTGTACTGGAGCAGCTTAGTTAAATGTGCGGCAAGTTCTGGAGCCCAAACCTTCACTACTGTTCCCTGAATATTGTCAGGGAACTTGGCATTTGCAATGTCCCGTTAGTTTTACCATTTTTTGATATCACACAGAATGAATGAATTTGGCTGAAGACTGACACCTGTGATGATTTGGAGATGCCGGTGTTGGACTGGGGTGTACAAAGTTAAAAATCACACAACTGCAGAACTGCATACATTCATGTAGAACTCTGAGCTCAAAAACTGCATGAATTTATGTAAAACTCTGTTATCTCACTTTTTAGATTAGAATCAATCTAAACATCAGGTCATAGACAGAGTACACAGGGGGCTAACACCTTCAACATATTGTCTAGCTATCACCATTGTTAACAGCTAACCCGAGAATGCAACTTTAAAAAAAAGGTTTTGTGATTTACACATGAAAAAAGTGAAACTATCACTGTATTCTAACAGATGAAAGGCTTAACAATCAATTTTTCAATGTATAATTTCAGTTACATCACACTGCAAATTTTTGTTATAAATTCTGTGTTACGATCGAGCCCTCCACTATCATCTGATGAAGGAGCATGGCTCCGAAAGCTAATGTGCTTCCAATTAAACCTGTTGGACTATAACCTGGTGTGTGATTTTTAACTTTGGACACCTGTGATGTTTGGGATCTGCAGAGGAGGCTAAAATGAAGCATTTCTGGCTGAAGATCGCTTCGAATGCTTCAGTTTTGTCTTTTTAACTGATGTGCTGGGCTCTTCCATCATAGAGGATGGAGATATTTGTGGGGCCTCCTCCTCCAGTGAGATGTTTAATTGTCCAGCAGTACTCATGACTGGATGTGTCGACGTGCGCAGTTAGATTTGAATGATTGTAGAAATGTTTAGTCCAGTCAATTATTTGCTTCTTACACTGGCACACACGTAGCTGTATTGTAGATTCATCAGGTTAACACCTCAGTTTTAGGTGTGCTGGTGCTGCTCTTGGTTTGCCCTCTTGCATTCTTCATTGAACCAAGCCTGATGTTAATGGTTCGAATGGAAGAGATCCTGGGCCATCAAGTTGTGGATTATGTTGGAGTACAATTAGGTGGCACGGTGGCTTAGTGGTTAGCACTGCTGCCTCACAGCACCAGGGACCCAGGTTTGATTTCACCCTCGGGCCACCGTCTGTGTGGATTTGCATTTTCTCCCCGTGACTCTGTAGGTTTCCTTCAGGTGCCCTGGTTTCATTGCACAGTGCAAAGTTGTGACAGGTTAGGTGGATTGGCTCTGCTAAGTTGCCCAAGGTAAAGTGGATTAGCTATGGGAAGTGATGGGATGGGATAGGGGAATGCGTCTGGGTGGGATGCCCTTTGGATGATCAGTGTGGACTTGGTGGGCCAAATGCCCTCTTTCCACACTGTAGGGATTCTTAATTCTGTTGGTGCTGATGGCCCTGTGTCTTAATGTTGGTGCTGATGGTCCAGAGTGCCTCATGGATGCTCAGTGAGTGACAAATCTGTTTGAAATCTATCCCATTTAGCTCGATTGGTGGTTCCTCAAAACAGAATAAGGGTACCCTCAATGTGAAGGTTAAACTTCATCTCCACAAATACTGTTCAGTGATTATTCCAACCAATACTATCATGGACAGATGCATCTGCAGCAAACAGATTGGAGAGGGTGAGGTCAAGTAGGTTTTTCCATCTTGGTAGCTCCCTCACCATCTGCCCTCATCTGCTATTGTGGGATTTAAACTTGGGATCCCCAGAGCATTACCTGGGTATCTGGATTCCTAGTCCAGTGATAACACCATTGTGCCATTTCCTCCACTTAAATAATCCATGTTACTTCCCAACTGTAAGCTGCCAACACTCACCTCTACCTTACAGCCAACTCTTTTAACCAGTCCAACATTGCAAAATTGTCAGAAATTTCCCCCAATTAAGTATTGTAAAGACTGGAGTCATTGACTTCAATCCCTAATCCAAATTTAACTCCTTGTCCATTGGTTCAATTCTTCTGCCTGACAACAATCACCATTGAGCCAGTCTGTTCAAAGTCTTGGTCTCACATTTGATTGTGAGATGAGCATCCAACCTCACAGAAATGTTGTCATGAGCTCAGCCTATTTCCAGCTCCACGGTTTGTCTGTTTTCACCATGTACTTCACCCTTAGCTCATTTGCTGATGAAATCCTCATAACTTTGCTACCTCCACATTCCACCGCACCAACATACACCTTTAAGTCTTCCATATCCTAGCCTCCATAAATTTGAGTTCATTCAAAACTGCACCCCATACCGTAATACCCAGTGCATCCAGTTCACCTATCAGCACCATTACTTTTTGCTCCTTCTAAAACATTGTGATTTTTAAACTTCTCATTTTTGGTTTAAAACCCCCATGACCTCAACCCTCCCGAGATCTATAATCTCCTGCAGCCCTGCAAGCCGCTGATTTCTGTGGGCTCCGCATAAGATAGTTTCAATTGTTCCACATTGGTGTCTCAACCTTCAGCCATCAAGGTATAACAGAGCATAGGACTTTAATACCTTCTCTACTTCTTTGTTGTCTTAGTTTGATTTGCTCCTCTAAGGCACTCCATAAGGGATGCCTCTTTGCCTAACTTTTTGCCGTTTGATTTGAGGTGGTTCACTGATGTGTTTTGTTCTTTACAATTGCTCTGACCAACCTTAGAATCTTCCATAGGTCAACAGTTAATAACCACCAATTTTACCATTTGCTGCTTTCAGTTTCGACGTTCTCCATTACCTCACTCCTCCTTCATGTTGGAACCTCCTCCAGCCCAACATCTCTGCAGTCTTCCAACTCTGGTGTTTCTGAAGTTATTCATTTTAATTGCTCGACCACAGGTGGCTATTTCTTCAGCTACCTAGGCCCTGAAATTCATTTTCTAATCCTCTCTACATTTCTGCCTCACACCCCTCCTTGAAGATGATCCATTAATTTTATCAGCATGGCTTTGCCGCTCTGCCTGAATATATACTATTGTGGGAGAAAGTGAGGACTGCAGATGCTGGAGGCCAGAGCTGAAAATGTGTTGCTGGAAAAGCGCAGCAGGTCAGGCAGCATCCAAGGAGCAGGAGGATCGACGTTTCGGGCACGAGCCCTTCTTCAGGAAAGGCTTACGCCCGAAACGTCGATCCTTCTGCTCCTTGGATGCTGCCTGACCTGCTGCGCTTTTCCAGCAACATGTTTTCAGCTATATACTATTGTGGCCATTGAAGTCATGTTCCTGTGAAGAAATTGGAGCATTTCATTACACTTTAGGCACTATATAAATCTAACTTGTTGATACTGTCAAAGATTCCATATTAAAAGCAGAGATTTTGAATGTTTATCCTCACAGAGAAGAGAGGAATTCTTTTTGTTGCTACTGTGAAATGCTTTAATTTTGTGAACAAAGAGGCGGAGAAATTTGTAGTGTCACTTGTAGTCGGTAGAATTGACAACACTTCCTTGGTCACAGAGACAGCAGGGCGTGGTAATGTTTCCTCACTGTGAGGTTTGCACAGACTTTAAGACTGTAAATCTCAGCTTCACTCGAAGCTGATCTGCACAAACAAGCTTGCCCTTGGGAGTATTTGTTGCTTATTTATAGTGCATGGATCAATATCCCTCCAAGACCATTGCTGGGTCAAGATTTTGTTCCAACTCAAGTATTCGTTCCCTTTCTTGTGCATGTGAATTTGAGTAGCTTTATGCTCGTCACATTGATGATAGTTTCTTGTCTATGCAAAACTTTGGGTTGGATGTGTGTTCGTCATCAATGGAGGTGATGTGAAGGTGTAGCTCAAGTTTGTCTCCATCACAGTTTGTTCCTTCTTTGTCAAAGGTATGTTTGAGAGCAATCAATTTCAATGTCAATGATCAAAAACTCAATAACTGGCATTGCAGAGGTCAACAGAGGAAGCATGCAGAATGTAATCTTACCACTGCACTATTGGAACACTGGTCGTGGATGGATAGAAAGTGGTACCTGAAATGGCTCAAATGTAGGGAAACTGAAAATGGCATATCTCATCTCTGAGAACAGTGGTCCTGAAAAATATTTCATTGAAGGGTCTCTTGTAAAATGGATTGCTAATCATGGAGACTGCATATAATTTATATTACATAAATATTCACAATACTTAGGTGCTGCATCTAAAGTGTGTTTTAAGAAGACATCTGTCGAATTTGTCGGGTATTGGCAAAGCCTTTTCTCAACTTAGAAACATGTTGCCTCATTTGCCATGGTCCATTTAAATATATTTTTCCCGCAATCTTTTGCTCTATATCCAATTAGTTATGCAACCAGCCCAACTTGTGGAAGAGGTGGGGGAGAAGATGTGGAAGTATTTGCTGCTGCTGCTTGTGGGACCTTCCTGTCAGTGGCGCTATATTTAAATCCCAGCTCCACAGCACTTCAGACACTGCAAACCCAGAACTGCCCTGTCCATTGTGTTGTGATAGTTGTTATTATCAGGGACATGGCCTGAAAGGAAAGATGGAAGCTTGCTCTACTGACTGGGACCTCGAAGCGCTAGTGGATAGTGTTAACCTTTTTATTGGCAAAGGGGGCCATGCCACAAGACTCAGGCTGAACTGAGATAGTGGCCTGGGTCAGTATAGAATCCCCACAGTGCAGAAAGAGTCCATTCAGCCCACTGAGTCTGAACTATCCTTCCAAAGAGCACTGCACCCAGGACCACACCCTCATCGTAAACCTACTTAGTGTTCTTACCATGGCCAATCCACCCTAACCTGCACATCTTTGGACCATGGGAGGAAGCCAGAGCACCCAGAGGAAATGCACACAGACACGGGGGGGGGGAGGGGGGGGCGGGGAAATATGCAAAGTCTACACAGTCGCCAAATACTGGAATTGAACTTGGGTCCCTGGCTCTGTGAGGTAGTTACCCCTACATTGTCACAGGTAAAATGCCCAGCAGTCCAGGAAGAAAGTGAATGATCTGCTGTGGTTTACAGGGGTGAGTCTTCGACCTTCCTCTTCACCCTCACTGGGCCACCACCATTCACTCTAACATTTCCACTGCACACAGGGAGAGAGAATAGCCAACAACGGCCCATTGGAGTCATGGAGTCGTAGAGTCATACAGCACGGAGACAGGCCCTTTGGCCCCAAACTGGTCCATGCTGACCAAATTCTCCAATACATCCTCTTTCACTCAAGATCTTTTTAAATTTCCCAATTCCCTTGTGAAAATCCTTGAGACCTTTTTTTTTAAACACGAACAATGGTTGCTAATCGGATGACCAACATTTTCCACCAATGCCACATTCACAGACGATGAAAAGATACTCAATACAAATAACATTTACAAATTTCCAGTTGAATTCTTGCTGTAGTTTGGATTGATGTCGATGTTCAGACCACAATCTGGATTGGAAGTCAATGGTTTGTTTACACATGTGCCTCAGTTGGCACCATTCCACTTTCAACTGCTGCATCTCATGACACATCATAGGGCAGAGCTGCCAGTACCACAACTAACGATAGTCTTTGAAATAATCTGTGAAAAGTGTCAGCAGTCAGTAGTCAGTAGCTTCCACAAGTTAAAAATCATCTTTGCTACAAGATCCATCTCTTGAGAGTTTAGTTGTCTTGAGATAAAACAAAGCACTACTTGCTATTTTCTGAAGTTATAATACGCACAGCCAGCCAATCAACTCTATAATTGCATAATCTGGATTCAAGATGCATGAACTGGAAGATTATTTTTGAAATAGTCTTGTTTTGTCAGTTATACTAATGAATTTGAGTAAAAATTAAAACAGTCTCATATCAAAATGATACCAATAAAAACTTAGTGAAAGATAAGGCAATCATCACTTCCATAATGCATGTATGCTGGAAATAAATATGAACCCAGAAATTGATTCAGTAAATGAGTGAATAGATTATTGTTTCAAGACTTAACCATACCACTGCTCATCATGTTTTATGAGCTATCTGGTAGATTTGTGACCACTATTCTCTTTCTGGGGTCTGCTTTGTCTAGTGTGACAGGGAAAGCCAATTGGTAGTTTAATGAGAAGTAGCTGTCATTTTAAACAAGGTATAGTTTATTGCATGAAAGCAGCTATGTGCATGCTACACTGATGGGATAAGCATCATTGTAGAGACTAGGAGGAAAATCTTACTATTTCAAGTTCCAAATCTTTTCCCCACCAAGTCTATGTAAGTACATCATCATGGGTGGCATTTTACACAATTTTTAGCAATAATCCTTTCAGAACCTTATATCCTTCTATCACATTTCCTTCTAAGCATTTTTCTCATTGTGAACATTTATGCATTTTTGTATATAATTATCTTTGTCATTGACAACAACAAAACCAGAAATTGCTGAAATAGCTCAGCAGAATTGGCAGCATCTGTGGAGAGAAGTCAGAGTTAACTTTTTAGTTCGAGTGATCCTTCCTCAGAACTGAACTCTTTGCTGAGCTTTTCCAGCAATTTCTGTTTTCGTTTCTGATTTGCAGCATCCACAATTCTTTCATTTTCTCTGTACTGTTACTGTTATCCTATTTCCTACCCCAGGTCTCTGACTTTAGAAATTGAAGTGGTTGGGATGAACAAAGAACAAGAAAATTACAGAATAGGAACAGGCCCTTCGGCCCTCCAAGCCTGTGCTGATCCAAATCCTCAATCTAAACCTATCGCTTAATTTCTAAGGATCTGTATCCCTCTGCTCCCTTCCCATTCATGTGTCTGCCAAATACTGACGCTATCGTGTCCACCTCTGCCACTTTGCTGGCAGTGTGTGCCAGGCACCCACCACCCTCTGCATAAAGAACTTTCCATGTATACCTCCCCTAAACTTTTCCCCTCTCATCTTGAACTCATGACCCCTAGTAATTGAGTCCCCCACTCTGGGAAAAACCTTCTTTCTACCCACCCTGTCTACACCTCTCATCATTTTGTAGACCTCAATCAGGTCCCTCCTCAACCTCTGTCTTTCGAATGAAAATAATCCTTTTCTACTTAACCTCTCTTCATAGCTGGTGTCCTATATACCATGCAAAGTCCTGGTGAACCTTCTCTGCACCGTCTCCAAAGCATCCACATTCTTTTGGTAATGTGGCCACCAGAACTCTACGTCGTGTTCCAAATGTGGCCAAACCAAAATCTTATACAACAGTAACATGACCTACCAACTCTTGTTGCTCATTCCTGAAGAAGGGCTTATGCCCAAAACGTTGACTCTTCTGCTCCTCAGATGCTGCCTGACCTGCTGTGCTTTTCCAGCACCACACTCTCGACTCTGATCTCCAGCATCTGCAGCCCTCACTTCCTCCAACTTTTGTTGTTGCCTCATTATTCTTCACGCAACACCAGGTTATAGTCCAACAGGTTTAATTGGAAAACCTGTTGGAGTATAACCTGGTGTTGTGTGATTTTTAACTTTGTACATCCCAGTCCAATCCCGGCATCTCCGAATCATTATTCTTCACTCGCCTAGTCTCTTTAAACTTGGAAGAGTAGTATGTGCTTTGAAGACTGTTGACTTTGACTTTGTTCCTGACAATATGAAGGCTGAATGTCCCTTTAAATTAGAAGGTATTTAGTCTTTGGAGCTGTTGCTCCATTTCCATACTTGGAGAACTTTTTGAATTATTTTGCGGAGTACAGCTGTCCTGTTGAAACAAACATTTTGTGTTTTTTGCAGTATCTTGGGCCAGACAATTGCTTCCTTGTAATATCCTGAATTTCTGAATCAGGCAATTATTTTCTTTTCCAAGTTAAAATGTGTGGACTTTGGTATATCCTTCTCAGTGGTAGCTTCCATGCATTTGTATGCATCATACCTTCCATCTGCTTAACAGATTTTTAATCTCAATCTGCCATGTTAAATGTTTAAACTCGTTACTTCAACTTGTTCCTTAACTTGGACATTTTCATTCAGCCTCAGTCATTACATTACTAAAATCAACATGTTTATTTCCTCTGTTGTACTAGTTAAGGATTGCTTGGTATGATGTATGTCACTGGTACTCAAGTTTCTTCCCGGGAAGGTAAGGAAATGAAATGTTCTGCTTGAACATGTATCCTCTTGACATCTGACATCAAATTTACCGACCTGCCATCACTGTTTCTTTGCCAAGCGTTGTATTCTTAGTTACATCAGTTAAAGATTTTCAGTTCTCTCAAATTGAGTACATTGTTTGTTGGCTGTCTGATTGCTTGTGTTTTCTCGTTAACTTTGTTGAGTTGATGTTGATAGCAGTTTGTGTCATCCACTATAGTCACAGGTGCCGACAGAATTATAAATTCTTTTTATGGCAACATAGTTAATCTTGATGAGTTCTGTCTTCTGCTCCATTATGAGTTGAGAGAACCATGTGAAATCTTCTAGCTGTTGTCCTTTGACTGGTTGTTTCATGACCAGCTGTTCAGAAACTGACTGGTTCTCGACTTGTTGTTTCAGGGCCAGCTGTTTCTTGACTTTAAGTAGGTTATCTCCTTCCACTGTTTGAGGAAGGTTGAGTACAAGAGTCTGGGTGTCATGTTGCAGCTTTAAAAGACTTTGATTAGGCCACACTTGGAGTATTGTGTTGAACACTGGTCACCACATTGCAGGAAGGATTTGGAGGCTTGGTGAGGCTGCAGAAGAGGTTTACCAGAATTAAGTCTGGATTAAAGGGTATGAGCTGTAAGGAGAGGCTAGAAAAGCTCCAATTATTTTCTCTGGAATGGCAGAGGCTGAAGGGGACACTTGATAGAAGTCGATAAAATTAGATAGTGTTGACGGTCAGAATACTTTTTCCCAGAGTTGAACAGTCGAAAACTAGGGGGCATGCATTTAATGTGAGAGGGGGAAAGTTCAGAGAAGATGTGAGGAGCAAGTTTTTACACAGAGTTGCAGGAGTCTGGAATGAGCTACCAAGGGTGGTGGTGGTGGAGGCAAATATGATAATAGTGTTTAAAGGTCTTTTAGATAAGCACATGAATATGCAAGGAATGAAAGGCTATGGACCAAAGAAGGGTATAGTAATTTGGCATCATGTTCAGCACAACATGATGGGCTGAAAAGCCTACTCCTGTGCTGTACTGTCCTATGTTCTATGTTCTATTGGGGTCGAGCTATTTTTTCCTGCTCAAGAGTGAGAATTCTCGGCTGTGATGTAAGTTCTCGTCTATCTGATATGCTTTAAATTGCAGAGTTGTTTGTAGCTTACCTTTTAATCTTTAGTGCTATACCTCCTCCAACATGTAGTTGCATGGTTATTGGCTACAGTGTTTCTTCAAACTGCATGGTGGCTGTTAGTATAGTGACATACATTTCTGTATCCAGCTTAAAATTTTTGGGGCACCCATTGACATAAATATCTTCAAGTCATAAGGCTACGTATGGATCACTTATTTTTCCTACGATTACCTTGTATCTCCTATTTTTGTCTATTCTATCTCATGAACTTCTTCATGTGAGTAGTTATTAGTCTTCTTGCTGCTCTATAATTAGGTCCTGATCTATGCATTTTCTGAAAATGAAACCTTTTTCCACAGATAAGGGGTTTGTTTTTATTAGCTGGGTGCTGCGTGGAATTAGCTCTGGATTCTCCTTAATCCTGGAATCACACAGTCATAGAGATACACAGCACAGAAACAGACCGTTTGGTACAACTCATCCATGCTGACCAGATAACCAAAATTAATCTAGTCCCATTTGCCAGCATTTGGCCCATATCTCTCTAAACAGTTAAACCTTGCTCTATGAAGAATTTTATTCATTCTGAGTTCAAAGTAATTGCCAAAGAACTTCTGACTCTTAATGTAACTGTTGTTTTGTTTACATCTTGGTGCGATATAACGTCATTAGTTACATTCCACTGCTATTTACAAGATCAGCTTCTGATTTAGTATCTACTTTGGAAGCTATTCTACATCTTAAGAAATCATTTATTCAAGATGTAAGATTCTGCATTCTATTTGAGCAATTTCTAAAATTAAATCTGTTGCCTTATCTTTCTAATATCATTTTTTCTTTCTTTCTTCAAATGTTTTTTAATTCCACTATCAACTTCTGCGAACTGGACATTTTCCAGTAACTTTTATTGTCAGAATGGAACATTCCTCCTTTTCACAAGTAAAATGGATTCTTCCCACTGTTTTCACAGCTTTTTCTGCATGAATTTTGCTCATCATGGCCTTAATGGCATCTCCTTAATAGCTTTACTGAATTAATTTTATTGTCTGCAGCTCTAAAAGATGAATCTTTCTCTCACTTTTACCTCACCTGAACCTTTATCAGTTTCTCCTGGATAATTGCCAGTGTCTTTGATTCTAAATGATAATCCTTCTTACTTTCATAGCTTTTCTTGGATGGGTCCTGATGTGTGCAGCTGAATAAATGTTTCTTATCTTCATTACCATTTAAGTAATGGATCTCCCACTTTTTCTGCAGCCTCAACTTTCTTCTTACATTAGAGTTTGTCTGCTTTGGTTTCCAAGTTGGTTCTTTATCACTCTATTTCTGGCTTTGCTATGTTTCTGGAATCAAACCCAGGTCCTTGGCGCCGTGAGGCAGTAGTGCTAACCACTGAGTCACTGTGTGACTCCATTCATAGAAAGGTACAGCACAGAACAGGTCCTTCGGCCCACAATGTTGTGCCGAGGATTATTCCTAACCTAAAATAAAATAACCTAACCAATGTACGCCTGAATTCACTGCTATCCATGTGCATGTCCAGCAATCGCTTAAATGTCCCCAATGACTCTGCTTCCACTACCACAGCTGGCAACGAATTCCATGCATTCACAACTCTCTGCATAAAGAACCTACCTCTGACGTCCCCTCTATACCTTCCTCCTAATATCTTAAAACTGTGACCCCCTCGTGCCAGTCAATCGTGTCCTGGGGAAAACTCTCTGGCTATTGACTCTATCCATGCTTCTCATTTCTTTGTATACCTCGATCAGGTTACCTCTCTTCCTCCTTCTCTCCAGAGAGAAATGTCCGATCTTAGTCATCCTCTCTTTGTAAGACAAGCCATCCAGTCCAAGCAGCATCCTAGTAAACCTCCTTTGCACCCTCTCCAAAGCCTCCATATCTTTCCTATAATAGGGCGACCAGAACTGAACACAATATTCCAAGTGTGGTCTCACCAGCATCTTGTAGAGCTGCAGCAAAACCTCCCAGCTCTTAAACTCAATCCCCCTGTTAATGAAAGCCAAAATACCATATGCTTTCTTAACAACCCTCTCCACTTGGGTGGCAACTTTGTGGGATCTATGCACTTGAACACCAAGATCCCTCTGTTCCTCCACACTGCCAAGAATCCTGTCTTTAAGCCTATATTCAGCATTCAAGTTTGACCTTCCAAAATGCATCACTTCACATTTATCCAGGTTAAACTCCATCAGCCATTTCTCAGCCCAGCTCTGCATCCTGTCTAAGTCGTGCTGCAGCCTGCAATAGCCCTTGATACTATCAATGGCACCTCCAACCTTTGTATCATAGGCAAATGTACTAACCCACACCTCAACCTTCTCATTCAAGTCATTTATAAAAACTACAAAGGGCAGAGGCCCAAGAACAGAGCCCTGTGGGACACCACTCACCACTGACCTCCAGGCAGAATACTTTCCATCTACAACCACTCTGCCATCTGTCAGCCAACCAATTCTGAATCCAGACAGCCAAATCTCCCTGTATGCCATACCTCTTGACTTTATGAATGAGTCTACCGTGGGGAACCTTATCAAATGCCTTGCTGAAGTCCATATACACCACATCTGCTGCTCAACCTGCCTCATCACATCCTCAAAGAACTCAACAAGATTTGTGAGGCATGACCTGCCCCTCACAAAGCCATGCTGACTGCTATCACGCTATGTTTTTCCAAACTGTCATAAATCCTATCCCTCAGAACCTTGCTGACCATAGATGTAAGGCTGACTGGACTGTAATTGCCAGGGATTTCCATATTCCCCTTCTTGGAAAGAGGAACAACATTTGTCTCCCTCCAATCCTCCGGTATGATACCTGTGGAGAGTAAGAAAGCAAAGATCTTCGCCAGTGGCTTAGCAACCTCCTTTCTTGCTTCCCAGAGCAATCTAGGACAAATCTGGTCTGGCCCTGGGGACTTATAAATCTTAACGTTTGCCAAAATTTCCAGCACATCAACTTCATCAATCCTGATCTGTTCAAGCCTGTTTCCCAGCTCCTCAAACTTTTTATTCACAGCAAAATCCCTTTCCTTAGTGAAAACCAAAGCAAGAAACTCATTTAGGCTTCCCCTATCTGCTCAGAGTTCCCTATGCTATTCCTGACTGACCCTACCTTCTGCCTGATCATTCTCTTATTCCTCATGTATGAGTAAAATGCTTTTGGGTTCTCCCTAATCCTTCTTGCCAAGCCTTTTTTGTGCCCCCTCTTGGGTCTCCTCAGTCCATTTCTGAGCTCCTTTCTAGTCAGCCTGCAATCCTCTAAAGCTGTGCTAGATCCTTACTTCCTCCACCTTATGTAAGCTGCCTTCTTCCTTTTGACGAGAATTCAATAAGGGGTATCCTGGATTTGAAGAAGGGTCTCTTGATCTGCAATCTCATTTTAAATTGTTTCTGTGGCCTCTTACTGTCGCCATATTTTTTGGTGCCCACTTGTTATGATGTTGACTCTGAGCAGTTGGTTCAAAAGTATCCTCGTGCAGTCCACAAATGGAACATGCAAAACTCTGAAGAAGAACTGCACTTGGTTCAGCAATATCGTGTTTCCATTATCACACCCAGAGCAAAGTGAATGATACCACATATATCATCAAATGTTTGCTGAAACTACTTAGATCCATGCCAATTCATGATTCTCGTGAGTTATTGTACCATTTATTAGAACCATTGAATTCCAATAGTGTCAAAGCAGGCAAGTCCACACAATTCCTCTGAATACTATCCCACCCCCTACTGATCTCTGTAACCCTGGATTTCCCATGGCCAATTTGCCTAACCTGCACATCTTTGGACTGTGGGAGGAAACCAGAGCACCCAGAGGAAACCCACACAGACACAGGGAGAATGTGCAAACTCCACACAGACAGTCGCCCAAGAGTGGAATCAAACCTTGGTCCCTGGCTCTGTGAGGCAGCAGTGCTAACCACTGAGCCACCGTGTAGCCCCATTCAATAAGAGATAACCTGAATTTGAACAAGGGATCTCTTGATCTGCAGTAAAATGTTCTACCACTGAACTATATCCACTTATTGTTCATACTGTGTTACAAATGTTGGACTTGTTAAGTTAGTTATGTTTTAAATTCTATCTCTTCAGTTGAAAATAAAACAAAATGTTGTGAATAAAGGATGATATGATTATATTGTTTCTCCTCGGGGATAGGCCAGTGTGAATTGTAACCAAAATGTATAGAAAACCAAATGACCAATTTTCACACTTTGATGCAAATGAGGAGTTTTTTTCTGGATAAATGCATACAGAAGGAAGAGAGAATGGGGGAAGGAGAGACAAGTGGCTGCTACTGTGAAAGTTAAAGGAAGAGACTATTTTTGTAGCTGATATATTAGTTGCCTTTTAAATAATGGTTAGTCAATTTGCTATCGACGTATTTGTTACAATAAAAGTCTTAAAACTGAAATCTTGTCATATAATCCTTTGTAATGGTCACTGAGAAATTCATCTTTTTTCAAAAAAGATATTGAGTTATTCCTCAAAAGGAATTATAACAAGTGACACTATTTTTGACCTGCAGGTCTTCACTTAGCTGGTAAATGCAGGCACCTAACTTAGACTTAAACATTCCCAAATAGCTATGCCTAGAATGAACGATGACAGGTGTTGATATCCTGCTATCTTCCCTATTCCTCTTGATCTTTTCTTCAACAAATAAAGAGGATGTTATACGTTGATTATAACTTGCATGATCTTTGTCATGATTAAGTGTGGCACTGTTTAGACAGCAGTGTATCCCTTACGCATTAGGAAGATAACATAAATAATTAAGGAAGCAGATATTCATGGTAGATGTTTCCATTGATGACTAATGAAGCCCTCTAATATCAGACATTGTGTTTCACGGTCCTCACATAACTACATTTCTAAAGGATATTTTCCTTCAGTCTTCTGACATTACTGACCCTTCTGTCTCTTGTATTTTGCCTCTGCGCCAGAACATGCTGTAAATTAAATCTCTTCACTCCTCCCACATCAGCATGGCATTGCCATCTGCTGTTCTTGTTAACTGAGAGGCACTACATCAAAATTATGTTCCCAATGCACCATTGCAAACTGCAAACTTTGCAAATTGATGAAACTTAACTTTTTTGCACAAAATGTATTGGGTATTATCATTGTTACAAAAGTGTTGATTGGATGCAGATTTTAATACAGCAGCAACCTTCCATCATGTGATAAGCCAGTTACAGCTATGCAGAGTGCTCCTGAAATTATTTACTGCTAACAGCACATGCTTACAAGTATAAATTGTTACAAAGGTGATATCCAGCTTCTAACGTTATACTTGGCACTCACTGTAAAATCCTATCGAACATTTAACATATCAGAAATACGATCACAGAATCTCATTCTGCTCATTGTTTCTGTGCTAATGTTAGCTCTTTAGCTGCTGCTATCCACTCTGATTCCATCTCCTGTTTTTTAACCCATATTTTAACCCAAATTCTTAGCCAATTGCCTTTGACCTTATTATGGCTAAGTTTCCTATCGAGTGGTCAAGCACTCACAGAGCGCATCAAACTGGAAATTGTGGCTAGCAATGCTTGTTCCTGGTGTAAGTCTCCCTGCAATGATTGCCAGATGCAGGAATCAGAAGACTGCAGAATGATCAGTAAAGGGTGCAGTGCAGAATGTTGTCTTAGGTCGGGGAAAACTTCCATTAGACCATCAGCCTCAGCCTCAGGAAAATCATTTCCATCCTGTGATCTGATCATAATCCCAGCAAGCAAAGTACTAAAGTCAAACTAAAACCATAAAAATGAAGAGGAGCTGATTTTTTATGAGGAGGATTTGAGTGCATATTTATTGTGTGATTACATCCTGCAACACTCTTTTCACATTTCTTCTGGTTATGACATTCTGTTGAAAGAAATTTCTTGCTCTCATTTTCACTGATCAGACTTTAAGTGACACTTTTAGTGACAATGGATAAATGATGTAAACAAAAGTGTCCTTGCATTTTTATCTGATAGAAAAACAACCCTTTTCATGGTCAACAATATCCCGTTGACTCATTGAAATTATTCCTGCAATTATAACTCCACAGAAAACTAATTGAAACCAAAATTAAATGTTTAAGTATAAATTATTAACATTTCTGTAAATAATACATTTGTGTCCCTGCTCTGTTGACTGTGATCTACAAACTTGTTGAATTTGAATCTCTGGAATAGGATGGATGAGAATCAAAAACATTTCGGGTCAATTATTACCACTGGCCAAATAACATTGCCAATTCTGAAAATTGATTTTGATTAATCACAATCATTTTGATTAATTTCAATCATTTCCCCACCCTCTGTCATTTTTACAAGTAAGTCAGAAGTCACACGACACAAGGGTATAGTCCAACAGGTTTATTTGAAATCACAAGACTTTGGAGCACTGTCTCTTCATTATGTGAAGTGGAGAGAAGCAAATGCTCCTGGTACACTTCACTCGTGGGGAACTTTCTAAACAAAGAGCTACACTGTGGATTGACTGCCTCTCACTGGATGTGGGCAGCCAATTTCAATAATTAAGGCAGCAGCTAAGGGTCCTTTTCTGAGGCCATCAAGGTCACTGGTGTAATAGAGGTAGCCTACTGCACGAAGGGAAATTGGAACTAGCTGAATATGCTGATAGAGAGGGCCACAGAAACAGCCCTAGTGATCCACATCTGGAGCAATTTCCCCTCCAGAAGCTGGGCCTCCCAATTAGCCAGCCAGACTTTGAAATGTATACTTCCAGGAGAAAGTGACGACTGCAGATGCTGGAGATCAGAGCTTAAAAATGTGTTGCTAGAAATGCCCGAAACATCGATTCTCCTTCTCCTTTGATGCTGCCTGACCTGCTGTGCTTTTCCAGCAACACATTTTTAAGCTTAAATTTATACTTCCACCCTAGTTATAATCTCTTCCTACCTCTTCCGCTGGGCAGAAGATACAAAATCTTAAACACATATACCATCAGATTCAAGAACAACTTCTTCCCTGCTGGTGCTGGTCTTCAGAATGAACCTCTCAAATTTTAAATTTAATGTTGATCTCACTCTTTGTGTACCTTCTCTGCAGCTGTAACATTTATTCCTTGCTCTGTTCTACTACCCAAATGCACTTTGTACAGTATGATCTGCCTGTACTGCACGCAAAACAAAACTTTTCACTGTATCTGGGTACATATGACAGTGGTAAATCAAATCAAACAAAAATTGAATCAAAGTCTTTAAGTACCTGAATAGCACTAACTGCCACTGACATCCTGAAAATAGGTGGATAGCACTTGAAGTGCAGCACCAACCCTAAATGGGCAAGAGGGTTTACACAGAATCTCTGTCTCCATAGAATATAGAGAGCTTAACTGAAACAGCAGTGGGCAGTAACAATCACCTATTGTATTATATCCCTGTTCAGGAACACTCCACTCTTCTCTTAAAACCTGGCTTGGGTTGGGAGGAAATTACTTCCACAATCAAGCCAGTTATGTGTGAATTAAATCCATCTCTTTTTAAAGCTAATGATATGCTACAGAATTCACAATGAAACTGTAATCTCAGGGTCAATGAGTGTTATTTCATGCCATTTGAATCCTCAGTGGAAAAGGAAAACATACCTGCCTTGTCTCACATTAAATTAATGATGGCTATTAGGGGATGCAGGCATCATGTTTCTATAGATCAGTAATATTGAATATGAATGCAAATTTTAATAGTATCTGTTTCTTTCGAGGTCCATAATGTGGAGCAGCTCAGAAGAGGTAATGGATTGGTGAGTACATAAAATAATACATTTTTACAAAGTCCTTTAAAAGCACATTTATATGATGTATTATATGTTTATTTGCAATGCACAATTTTTAATAGTTATTTACTGAGTGTTACTGTACTGTTTTATTGTTATGTTACATTTGTTGACACCTCGTGTCATGTTTATTCTCAAGTATCAAAATGGGTTAAATTTGAATACAGTTTGGTAAGCATCAATTTCGGCTATTGACTTCAGTCATTTTCTGTGGTGGCTAGTTCCATATTCTGACTATTCTGTGCAAGAAGTTGCTCCTTATTTCTAATTTTGGATTTATAAGTAATTATCTGTCTTCATGTCCCTGAGATTTGGATTCTCCCAAAATATAAGAACATAAGTGGATTTGCATAACTTAACAGAATGTTGCTGATCCTCTCCATACTATTGAAATGAAATGATCTATCATTAAGCAAGCGATTCTTGTATTGTACCTCCACCAGGCGGCTCCTCAATCCATATTGTTCTCAAGTAAAAAAGACCAAACTGTTTCAACCCATTTGGGGAACTAAGGCTTTTAAGCTGGGAATCGCTGTCAAAGCTTTCTCCTACCTCAAGGCTCAATTTGGGCTTGTGGTTTGAGTGTTTTAAATCTCTGAGGTGAATGGTTGTGGATCTAGCTTTCACTCCAAGACGTGAGCATCTCCTCTAGGCTGACAATTCACTGCCAAAGAGAATGTCGAATTGTTGAAAATGCTATTGTTTAAATAAAGACATTAAACCTGAGCCTGATTGTAAAGTGCGTTACCCCTATTTAAAGAGGAGAGTGTTCTCCTCAGGATCTTCAGCCAATTCACTCAAATAAATCAATTGGGAATAAATGTTGGATCATCCAAAAGTACCTCCTTTCCATGAGTAAATAAAAACAATGTAAAGTCACCTCATTGTCCTTTATTTGACTCTGTTGTGCTTTGCTTAAAACAATGTAACAGTAATGGCAGTTAAAATGTAATTTGTTGACTGCGATGTGTTTTGGAACATCATCAGGATGTGAAAGATGCACCATCAATGTGATTCTTGCAAGTGATCCTAATTTACCAAAAACGGTAGTAAAAGAAAAATGATTGGAGTTTCACAAACTACATTATACTCAATGCACGAGATTGTAATGACACCATGAGCTTGTCTTTCATTAGCACCTTTATGGTCACGCTATGCTGAATGTACAGGTAATTCTCCTCCTAGATGTCACAGTGTGGATATTAATGTATTTACATTTCCACAGATTTTAACTGAACAGCAGTGGATCGATCAGTAATCCTCCTAATGAGAGCCACTTATAGTGAATCAGCACTCAAAGCGATCCCACTGCATTTCTCTCCATTTTTGCCAATCAAACATTCACCGAGGAAACAGTTTTTCTTTCAAATGCCTATCACCATGGTTACCATCTGAGGTTCAACTGTTCTTTAGGTAGGCTGGTTGACAATAGAAACTGGTTGTCAGTTTGCCACCTGGATACTTCCTGAGATTACATTTTTTTTTGCCTCTAAATGACCCTCTACTGAAGGAAACTGTTGTTTTTGTCAACAAAATGGTCAGTGTAGAATTATAATTGACCTTTGGCTTTCAAGAGCCCAAGATGTTAACATTAAGTTTATTTTTAATCATTAACAGGATGTCTTAGATGCTTTTTGAGTATAAAGTTATAATTTACAATGAAAATGACACAAATATAACTAATGGTTCTATGTAGTTTTCAGCTATTTAACATTATGTGCCCATAGGTTATGATGTGGAGGGGCCGGTGTTGGACTGGGGTAGACAAAGTTAAAAATCACACAACACCAGGTTATGGTCCAACAGGTTTATTTGGAAGCACTAGCTTTTGGTACCTGATGAAGGAGCAGTGCTCCGAAAGCTTATACTTCCAAACAAACCTGTTGTACTATAACCTGATGTTGTGTGATTTTTAACTTTGCCCATAGGTTATGGCATACAAATTGGATCTTTGAAAATCTTTCCAAAAATAGGAATTGACTTACATACCAATTGCCACATTTTGAAATGTGCAAGAACATGACTGGTAATTTTAATTAAATCAGCGTGACAATTTGTTGAATAAATTAATTCCACAGCGTGACAGTAAAAATGCTGTTAAAACTGTCAGAGTCATTGTTGCCAACATCCAATACAAAGTGCAGAATTTTACCTGTGCCCTTCGCAGGTTTGCTGATGGAGTGACCCATAAAATACTTTGGGAAGCCTTCCTATCAGACCCTCTATCTTCTCCCCACCTTTGCAGTGGGGTGAGGCCTGCAGAGCTCAGGCCTCCCAATTAAAGCCCTGGAATTGCCAATTAATTACCACTAAAGGCTATTTACTGCACGGTATCAGTTTTCAGGTAGGTAGGAGCATTTCATGGTAGGAGAGAAAGCAATAAAGTGATCGTGGTCAGTATTTAAGCGGAAACAGAAATGGAAAGTAGGGTACGTCCTATATTTGTGGTATTTCCCCTGCCTCTGTGCTGGTAGATGAGCACTCAATTTTAAGATTTTCAGGTTTGTTGAAATTCTTTATTCCTAGTTCCCTTCAATAGTAGTTGGCTGGTAGAACTCAAGGAGAGGAAGCATATGTTGCTTTCCTTATCTGATGTGTTGCAGTGTTTAAAGGTTGTTCCCAAGCCATCATATTCACAGCTCACCCTGATTCACATACTACCTTGTCAGGCCACTTACACAAACACACCAGACTTGCTGTCAGTTTTTTTTGTATGTCCAATGCAGGTTAAAGTACAAACATATCTGCAGGAGATGGCCTCCTTCTGAGATGTATGTGAATAGTCAGTGTCTTGTTATATCTTCCTATTTAGTCTTTCTGTTTGAAAGACTCGGTACAGCTGTGATGTTCCAAGGATTCACATAGGACTCTGCCTGTCACTGAAATTATATCTGCGTCATCTTTTGACTATGCCAGTCTGCTTTTAAAGAAACACATGTTGGAATTATGTTTGTAAGTACTTTCTGATCTGTTGTCATGACAACCTGCACAAAATCCACTGTGGGGAACTCGATTTTCAACGTAATTTTATGTCTGAAAATTGTTCAGGCTTTGATTTTGTTCCATGCGGACAAGTAATACTGTGAATTGTGTCTTCTTGTATGCTGTGGTTTTCTCAAGAATCATTTTTGAACTTGTCAAATCCACAGTTTGGCAGCTGAACATATCAAACTTATGAGCGTTTCATCGATGTTGATGTGTAATTTTGCAGGTATCAATGTTTTGCTGTCGATGGATTGCCATCGGAAACTGATCATTTTAACGTCAAGTTTTTAGGCTGTCTCTAAGTGATCTTTGTGGTACTCTGCCACAACCCCAGACATTCTTGATTCAGAACATGGTTACATAGACCACATGGTGCTTTTTGCTGTAGTTCAGGATAATTTGAACCACTTCATTTACACATCAATGCACTGCATTTCTAGTGCTACATTAGCATCAAATCACTATTTTGAGGATCTATTCCAACACATGCTTCTCAAGATCAGGCCAATGGCACATTTGGTCTTAGAAATCCTCTTCAGAGTTGCTTCCTTCCACTTCAATTCTTGCATCAGTTTTTCATTGAAACAGATTTCCTCACTGTAGCAGTTATTTGATTCGGTGTCAACTACTGCCACTTTGAGCTTTCAGTTGGCTTCATACAACAGAGGTGGACTCTTAAAAAGGTTTGAGTGATGTGAGCCATGGTGAGATGTGTCGCAAAATCAGGTGAGCTATCCAGCAAGGGATATTTTGACATTGGGAGCATCTCATGCCTTTTTTGTAATGCTTTGCACATGTGGTGTGGTGAGATTCTCACTAGGCAGCAGCATGTTGGCATTGAGGTGAGTTTATTGTTTGTTAAATGCCTCAATGATGGCACAACTCGCCTCACTAATGTTCAGTCTCCTACCTCAGCAAGTTCACCAAACAAGCTAGATGTTGAGAAAACTTGACATGGAAACCAGAGCAGGTACCTGGCAGATTCAGCTCATCTCTCACTCGCAGCAATCTCCATGTTTAAGTAAAATTGCAACCCAGGATAAGATCCAGAGACATGAGCCATACGCACCCTTTTGTCCCCGGAGATTGGCATCTGCCAACCTCTTGAGATCATTATGGACTTCTGGGGTACACTGGCAGTGCACTCTGGGAGCACAATCTCACATTGGAAGGTGCACTGACAACTGGTCTTGAAAGGCTGAAGAAGGAGTATAGTAGACACGGACATGGCACTAGCTCATTATTGGATAAGGTTGTATCTCAGGGTCACTTGGTTGGTCACTTAGCACTCACTCACAGAACACCTACCTACCTGTTAGGAGGCAGCTTTGATGATGCTTCCTTTGAGACCTCCGTATTTTCATCCTTAGAGGTTCAGGAGGTACCCTCTGGGAAAATTCAGGTAACCCTCCATTACCTCGGGGCTTTTATAGAATCCCTACAGTGCAGAAAGAGGTCGTTCAGCCCATCATCTCTGCATCAACCCTGTGAAGAGCATCCCAACCAGACCTTATTCTCACCCTGTCCCCTGCATTTACAATGGTTAACCCAATCCACCTAATCTGCATACTACTGTAATGAGCCGAATTCTCCCATAACGAATAACAGGGAGGAGCTGATTGAGGTGACAGTGCGCGGCATGGTTGCAGCCCGGGGAAGGTGGTCAAAAGATGTTCCCAGCAAGTGAGGAGGCAGCACAGTAGGCGCGCAGGGTGAGTTGTATGAGGTGATGGTGGAGTGAAAGGAAGCACAGGAACGTATTGCAAACAATAGTGAGAGTGGCAGCTTTGGTCACAGGTGGGTGCAGGAGCAGAGATACAGTAAGTGTGAGGGAGCAGAGAGAGGGCACTTACCCTGATCTAAACAGAATCATAGAATCCCTACAGTATGGAAACAGGCCCTTCGTCCCAACAAGTCCACACCGACCCATCTGAAGAGTAACTTACCCAAACCCATTCCCCTACCCTATTATCCTATATTTGCCCCTAACTAATGCACCTAACCTACACATTCCTGAACACTACAGGCAGGTTGGCAAGGCCAGTTCACCTAACCTGCACATCTTTGGATTGTGGAATGAGACCAGAGCACGCGGAGTAAACCCACGCAGACACGGGGAGAATGTGCAAACTCCACACAGTCAGTCACCCGAGGCTGGAATCGAACCCGGGTCCCCAGCGCTGTGAGGCAGCAGTGCTAACCACTGAGCCACCGTGCTGTCCCTTTTGATTTACCCACCATTGAAAACAACCTGTCTGCTTCTACCTTATTTATTCCCTTCATAAGTTTATAGGTTTCATAGAATCATAGTCATTGACGTTCTTATAGCATTGCTGTATATTCCTCTGCTCTATGGATGTGGCACTGACCTGGCATCAGATTGCAAAAGGTCTGATGGTGCAGTTTACTCTTCGTGTTCTGCAGCCCTCCTTTGCACCACATTTCCAAAAGAACCTTCAGGATTCTGTTGAAGAATTATGGTTCCACCTTCCTCTTTTCTAACATCTTCCAAAAACTTCATTGACCAAGCAAGGCATCGTTGGAGTGCCTAACCAGGTACATAGTGGCCTTTTAAAATTGGCATGGGTACAGAAACTGCCAGAATATCCAGCAAGTGACACATGGTGCAATAGGGCCTGAATTGGATGTAATAGGTGGTGCTTGTTAGTAGTTAACAGAGTGAAAGTGAGGAGTGCAGCTGCTGGAGATTAGAGTCAAGATTAGAGTGGTGCTGGAAAAGCACAGCAGGTCAGGCAGTGTCCGAGGAGCAGGAAAATCGATGTCGATTTTCCTGCTCCTCGGACACTGCCTGACCTGCTGTGCTTTTCCAGCACCACTCTAATCTTGAGTTAACAAAGTTGAGTTTGGTAAGATACACTGAGAGAACTTAATAGGCCTCGCAGTAAAAATCCTGAAAATATTGATGCAACTCAGATTTATGATTTTCACCCACAGTTTTAGTAGATATACACTGTACCTTAATTAAAATCACTGGATTGAGCGATTACATAAATGCTTGCATATTTTCCTTGTTATTGTTCTGGTGTTTGCTCCTCAGTTTCAGACAACTAATGATTCACTTTTCTGATTAATTGCCACAGCAAAGATTTTTAACTTTCTTTATTCTGTAATGACTATGATCCACCATAAATATTTCAGTGGCATGATGTTGTATATGCAGGTCAGTGCAAATTTGTTTAATGCTGTGGGGATTTTGAATAGGACTCCATCCAGAGGCTGTATCAGGAAAATAATCTTAATGCAGTTATAAATGTGGAATGTCCCAATTCAATGGTTTCTCTTCATGTTTAAGGAAGCTTTTTTATATTTCAACACTAAGAGATGGACCTTATTGTGGATTGGCTCAGTCAGCAGCACGTTGTGAATTGAATTGAATTTATTGTATACACCTCAGTTTTGGAAATGTCATGCTAACTGCTAACTTGCTAACACCTGTTTTATACCATTGCACAAAATCAACATCAAACAGAAAAATTCTTAAACAACAATTGTGACAACAATCTCAGCTTTCAATGTTTCCTTACAGTCCACTGCAATAATATTTTTTTCCCTTTCACATTCAATTTCTCATTTCATGAGGCACATAACTTATGAGATTTTGTCATTTACATTGAGCAACAAACTAGTTGATGTCTGAAATATAAAACTGATATGATAAAGTCTCCAGAAATCAATTTATTTTAACCAATACACTGCTTCAGAATAAAAGTCTTGAATTCTAAATTGATGGGCCCAGATTAAAATCATGGGCAGCAGTTGTAGTTTGACAATATTTTGAGAGAACTTGCAGCCAGCACATTGTAATAAGTAAGAAATATGCATATAGGAATACAAGAGATGAGATTAGAGTGGTGTACCATTAAGTAAGATCTTCTAGATCTCCCTATCATCCTTGACTTGCTTAGGGTCCAAGGAACTATTGGTCTCAGTCTTGAATATCATCAGTAGCTGAACGTTCACAGCCCTCTGCTGTAGAGAATTTGAAAGATTCACAACTCTTTTGTATGAAGAAAATTTCCTTCATCTCAGTCTTAAATGTGATAAAGTCTTAAGTTCCTTCTGTCCTTGAATTTGCAAGCTTTTAATCTTCTGGCATCCTTCTAGAATCTAGGAAATTCAGTAACTTCCTAACCAGTGTTTCCATTACCTCTACAGCTGTATCATTTAGGATCTAATTATGTATGCCTTGCATATCCTGAATTTTTGTTAGTTTTTAGACTAATAGATTATACCTAATCTTATGGGCCCTGGGTAGCAGCAGTTTGTGCCTCACACCTTGGGTAAGCAGCAAATAAACTATCACGAATAGTTTTATGAAGGTATAGTCTTCATTGTGGATGCATTGGTGTTCTCTAGACACACATTGTGCTCAAAATTGTGACAATTATGAGAATTGATTAATACTTTCGAATTTCTGCTCAAATGCTTTTTGTGTATCAAATGTCAAGTCTGATGTGAACCAGCACCATCAGTGGTTTCAAATGTCATTTTATATTTAAAAGAAATATAAAATATTCATTGGTATCTTTAAGTGCAGCAACTTGGTGCCATTTATAGCTTTATGATCAGAGTCTCTACTCCATCACCTGTGAGTTTCTAAATTTAGAGAACTCAAAAGAATTTTAAATACCCATAGAGAATAATTTTCAAGCTTCTTATACACAGTCCTCAGTATCTACATAAATAAAGCTTTTGAGATGTGCCAATTTGTGTCCATATCACACAAGCATCAAGATCATCTCCATCAAAATCATGAGGGGCGTGGGAGGGGTAAATAGATAAGGTCTTTTCCCTGAGGTGGGGGAGTCCAGAACTAGAGGGCATAGGTTTAGGGTGAGGGGAAACATTTATAAGGGACCTAAAGGGCAACTTTTTCATGCAGAGGATGCTGCGTGTAGGGAATGAGCTGCCAGAGGAAGTGGTGGAGGCTGGTACAACTCCAATGCTTAAAAGGCATCTGGATAGGTATATAAATAGGAAGAGTTTAGAAGGATATGGGCCAAATGCTGGCAAATGAGACTAGATTCGGTTAGGATATCTGGTCAGCATGGACAAGTTGGACTGAAGGGTCTGTTTCCGTGCTGTACATCTCTATGACTCTATGACTCTATGACTCTATGACTCTAATCTAACTATTAACCCTTGGCATTCACCAGCATTGAATCCTCCACAATCAATATCATGGGGGTTACCATTAATCAAAAACTGAACTGGACTCACCATATAAATACTGTGGCTTTGAGAGTAAATCAGAGGTTAGTAATCTTGCAGCAAGTAACTCACCTCCTGACTCCTCAAAGCCTGAGCACAATCTACAAGCATCAAGTCAGGAGTGGAGTAAAATACTCCCCATTTGCTTGGAAGAGTGCAGCTCCAGCAGTAGTCCAGAAACTTGACAATTCACACAGAGGGTGGTAGGTGTATGGAATGAGCTGCCAGAAGAAGTGGTGGCGGCTGGTACAATTACAGCATTTAAAAGGCACCTGGATGGGTGTATGAAAAGGAAGGGTTTGGATGGAAATGGGACCAGATTTATGTAGGATATTTGGGCAGCATGGATGAGTTAGATCGAAGGGCATGTTTCTGTGCTGGACATGTCTATGAATCTATGACTACCCAGGACGCAACCCAGCCTGCTTGATAAACACCACATCCACAAACATTTCGTGTCTTACACCCTTGTTTAAACTTTTTAAGGATTGATTGGGGTGATGCAGTAGATGTTGAATACATGGATTTAAGTAAGGCATTTGACAAGGCCCGAGAGTGTGGTGCTGGAAAAGTACAGCAGCCCATCCAAGGAGCAGGAGAATTAACGTTTCGGGCATAAACCCTTCATCAGGAAAGCAATTCCTGATGACGGGTTTATGCCTGAAACGACGATTTTCCTGTTCCTCAGATGCTGGCTGCCCTTTGTGCTTTTGCAGCACCACACTCTTGACATTTGACAAGGCCCCACAGAGTATCCTGTTCAGAAAGATGAAAGCCTGTGTGATTCAGGGGAACAAGGTGAGTTGGATACAAAATTGGATCAGTGAAAGAAAACAAAGGATATTGAATGCCAGATTTTTTTTGTGAATGGAAAGCTATAGTATAATTTATTACTGTGGTGTTACTCAGGGTTAATTTGGGTTCTTTGCTGTTTCTGGTATGTGCTAATGATTTTTACCGTCAATGTTGGAGGCATGATTGGAAAGTGCGGTCAAAACATAAATTGGGAAGGTTGGCTGGAGATGGGGTGGGGCCAGGCAGAGAGGCGAGAAGGCAGGGAGAAGAGAGAGATTGTGGGGGAAGAAGGGAACAGGGAGATTTGGAGGAGGGAGGGGAAGATTTGAAGAAACCGATGGTTGCCCTGAGGCCTTGGTACCCTCCACTTCAGAGGTTGAGGAGATGGTATGTGGGGGAGCTGGCCATTTCACCAGGGAGCTGTGGAGATGCTGACGTTACCTGAAAAACACATGAGATAGGTTTCACACACAGTGGTTAGAAGCAGCATGCATGAATGGCATTGACAATAGAGTTAATGAGAGAGCCGCAGTTGAATGAACAAGTTTGCTTACTCATTTGGTGAGACGTGGATGTCTTTACATTACCGCAGGAGTGATCCCAGTCTTCTCATGTGAGGGCTTGGATTCTTTCCTCGTACCCTACAAGCCTGCTGTGCCCGGTTTTTGACTGTTTTTCCTTGTAGTGACAGAAAAGCAGGGATTGGGTGAGATGAAAGAAGGAGGCAAAGCTGCCTGCAGCAAAAATGTAGTGAGATCTTTCCGGGACAATGAGGAGGCAGTGAGATGCTCTGTGGAGTTAATAGTGTGCAAGGTTGGAGTGGGTGAAAGTGAGTGAGGAAAAATGTTGCAGACAATATTGAGTGTTGCAGAGCATGAGCCTTGATGGGTACAATAGCAGAGCTAGAGTGAGTGTGGCCCTTATCTTGGTGCAGGAGAGAAGTTCAATGACCTTCATTTGATACTGCTGTCCATTCTTCCAGACTGTGAGTATGGCATTGACCCAGGTGATGGTTTCAGACTAGAGTCCGGTGGCATAACATCCTGTGGGCTCTCTAGGTGGAGGACTTCCCTCCTTTGCACCACTACTTCGACCCAGGACCTTCAGGTCCCTGTCGGAGAATCACAGGGTACCTTCTTCCCCATCGACAACATGCTCAGACTCTTTGCTTGACTGAGTAGGACTGCTTTGGAATGCCTGTGCTCATCCAGGAGCACTGAGGCCTTTTCAAGATGGTGCAGATTCAAGGGATGCTAGTCTTTATCTGCTGAATGGCAAGTGGTTCTTGGAATGACATGTGGTCAGATGGTGCCAGATCCAGAATTGACAGATGGACTGGGTAGGTAGTTAATGAGACAAGTTTAGCAAGTGAACTGATTGAGACTGACAGTGAAAATCCCTCTAAAGCAAAACTCAATCCAAAATGGACTTAGCCAAAAAGGATTCAGTCCATTATTCCATGCTACTTTTCTTTTGCAATCCATAAAGACAAAGAAAAAGAAGGAGGATGGCCCCGATAATAATGAATAAGGCAAAGCAGAAAGAAAGGGTCTTTTACTGAGAAAATCAACTGCTACAATCAGTTTGTGTGGAATAACGAAGTTACAAGCAATAGAAATATTACTGGAGAGATTGGTTGGCAGGGAGAACGATGAATTGATCCTCTAACTATAGGTATGTGGCCAAGCATAAAATAACAGACAGATGCAATAAATTGTAATAGCAACCATAGGGACTTTTATCTGGGAACCACCTGAGGAAACCATATTTTCATTGTGAGGAAGACAATTTCTTGAAATGTACTCAACATAGTACCATGAATATGAAGCTATGTTATCATGTATTTTGTAACAAAGACTCTCTGTCTTGAAAATAAGAACCCAGCTGCATAGCAACAGGAGGAGGCCATTCAGCACCTTGAGCCTGTTGCACCAGTATAGACAGAATGGCCCCAGAAGCCTCATGACTTCTTTGGTGGATTCATCTGCTGCCAAAAGCAAATGATCAAATGGTGTTATCTTAAGAGAACCTCAAATGACTCAGGGTTTCTCAAACTTCAAAAGTGTGAGCACTCAAAAGCTTCTGTCGTGCTGAAAAAGAGATGGGAGGAACACCACAAAGAATTTTATTTTGTGGAAGGACGATTCATCAAAATTAACGTTTGATTGATTACGATAAAGCTGGCTGGAAACAGCTTTCTGAAGAGAATTATTTGAATATCACTAGAAAGACATAACACAGCCATTGCCTCTCAGCAGTGAGACAGGGAAGCATCAAGGACTGTGGTACTTAACCAGACTAATAAGAGCCACACTTCCAGTTCTGTAAGAATGAAACAAAGCAGTTTCCACTCACTCGCAAGATTGTGGAAGTTACCTCCAGCTACCTGACAACAAAAGGCGTTCAACCTGCTGAATCTAACTCTAGGGTTCCAACCCTTTCACCTCAAAAATAGAATTTTCAAACAAATTAGGCCTGCAGTTGGATTAGAGACTGATCTTGTCTTCATACATGACTTTTGTCTTTACTTCATTGAAATATTTTCAGCTGTATTTTAGCTAAAAACAATATCATTTTTTCACTGAAGCGAATTCCACGAATTGTTGTATAATAAACTAACCTCTGGTCCAATCTAAAACACAAAGCTGTGCTGCTGTTTATTTTTAAATTCAAGTACTCAAACACCATGAGACCGTAAGGTATTGGAACAGAATTAGAAGATTTGGCTCAAGGAGTCTGCTCCACCTTTCGATCATGGCTGAGATGTTTCTCAATCCCATTCTCCTGACTTCTCCCCATAACCCTCGATTCCCTCATCAATCAAGAAGGTATCCATCTCTGTCTTAAATGCACTCAATGTCTTGGCCTTCACAGGCAAGAAGCTCCACAGATTCACCACTCTCTGGCTGAAGAAATTCCACCTTATCTCAATTCTAAAAGGGAAATCCCTTCGTTCTGAGGTTGTGCCCTTGGATCTCTCCTACTTGTGGAAACATCTTCTCTGTGTCCATGCTATCCAGGCCTCTCAGTATTTTTTAAGCTTCAGCTAGATCCACCCTTCATACTTCTAACTCCATTGTGTACAGGACCCAGAGTCCTCAACCACTCCTGATATGACAAGCCTTTCATCTCTGGGATCATTCTGCTAAACGTACTCTGGATCCCCTCCAACACTAACACATCCTTCATTAGATACAGGACCTAAAACTGCGAAATGCCGTCTGACCAGAGCCTTATACAGCCTAAGCAGTACCTCTCTGCTCTCGTATTCTAGTCTTCTTGAAATGAATACTGCCATTGCATTTGTTTTCCTGACTGTCCACTAAACCTCCATATTAACCTCAAGAAAATCATGAGCCACGGCTCTTGAGTCCCTTTGTGTTTCAGACTTCAGAAGCTTTTCTCCATTTAGAAAATAGTCTGCACCCTACCCAAGTACATAAACACACACTGTCCTACATCGTATTCCATCTGCCTTTTTGCCCACTGTCCTCGCAGGTCCAGGTCCTTCTGCAGCCTCCTCACTTCCTCAACATGATCTGTTCCATTACCTATATTTTGTCATCTGCAAACTTAGCAACAATGCCCTCAATTCCTTCATCCAGATTGTTAATGTACACCATGAATAGTTGTGGTCCCAACACTGATCCCTGTGGATCTCCACTAGTCGCCAACAGCCATCTTGAAAAGACTCCTTTATGCCTAATCTCTGTCTTTTGCATGTCAGAGAATCCTCTATCCATGCCAGTTCCATGCTCCTAACACCACGGGCTCTTATGCTATTTAGCTGCATCCTGTGCAACACCTTGTTGAAGGCCTTCAGGAAATCCAAATTACCAGGTAGTTACGTTGGCTCAGTGGTTAGCTCAGTGTCAGGGACCCAAGCTTGATTCCCTTGGGTGACTGTCTGTGTGGAGTTTGCACATTCTCCCCATACTGTATCTGTGTGGGTTTACACCAGTTGCTTCAGTTACTTCACACAGGCTAAAGATGTGCAAGTTCAGTGGATTGGACATGGTAAATTGCCTATAGTGTCCAGGGATGTGTAGGTTACATGAATTATCCATGGGAAATGCATTGTTACAGGAAAATGTAGGGTGGTGGGTCTGGGTGGGATTCTCTTCGGAGAGTTGCTGTGGGCTGTATGGCCTGCTTCCACACTGTAAGATTCTATGATTTCACCCTCATATTTCATCTTCTCCCTTCTTATTGCTTTTTTTAGTTATCCTCTTCTGGTATTTAAAGGCTTTTAAAAACCATCACAGATCCTACGCCTACAGATTCTATATCACTTCTTGCTATTGACTGAATTTAATTTCTTCCTAACTTGTTCTGCAAATGTTAACAACCTCCCTAAGCCCTCCTCACCTTTAACTTTTCCCATAATTTTCCATGCAATTGAATCCACCCTCCACTACTTAACTTATAACCCTAGTTATATAATTTGCCAGGATTCAGGTCCCACCATGATTCAAGTGAGCCAGTACTGGTGCTAATGTCCCATGAATTTGAAAGTGATTCTCCTGCACCAATCTTTTAGCCATGTGTTTACCTTTTTAATCTTGTTTACCCTCTGCCAGTTTGCTTGTGGATCATGTAGTACCTTGTTAAACACTATGATATAAAATAAATCCATGTGGGCTATAACAGTGTATTCCCTCTTGAGCCTTCTATATATATATTTCATCAAAAAATTCAATTAAGTTGGTGTGACCCTATTGTTTGGCTGACAGGTTCTTTAAGGCAAAATCAAAATGAATACAAGAAGGCATGTGTGCTTTCACATAAAGCAACTGTATTAGTTTAATCTAATTTAGATGTATGGAAATTAACATGTGAATCTATTAGCTTAAACTACTTTGCACATATTCAGCAAGAGAGTCCCACAGCCTTCTGTCTGGTGGGGACTCTTGAGTGATGGTTGGCACCAGAGGGCTATCTCAGCTTTCACCACTATGGTCTCCAGAATCCCTGTGCAATGGTGAAATAGATGCTGTCTTGCAGATCCCAGTTCCCATGGTGATGAATGGTGAAAGGTTCCCCAAGCTGAAAAAAGTCTCCAATACTAATACTGTTCAGAAGCTGATATTATATGCTGTGTTGCTGTCTCAGAGTTCTTTTCCAAGCATTCAGGTGCCTCTCTGGCTTTGCACAACAGTCTGTTCCCAAGCCCAGCTACAAACCATCTGACTTCTAACCTGTAGCCAACACTTCCAGTCATATTTACTTCATTTCCACACTACCCATTACCTTTCCGCTTCTGTTGTTATTTTCTCTGACCCATCCTTCTGGATAAACACCATGGAATGTATTCATTAGTATTCTAGCATTACCCTTTGCCTCTAAACACACATTACTCTTTTTCTCTCTAGCAAGGCACTGAAAACATCTGAAGAAATCACCCGGTATGCAGCAAAAATCTCTTTTTTGTTTTGTTTTCATCTCTACCTTCCTCAGCTTGCAAGGGGCTCTCTTCCAGCCTGCACTCTCTTTCACTTTTGCTGAGATGTATCGAGCCTCTATCTGGAACATCTCTTCCTTAAAGGTCACCCTTTGATCCAAAACAGTCTCTCCTTTCACTTTCATTCCACTTTACTGGGCTAGATCCCATCCCATTTCATCTCATCGAAATTAGCCCTCTTTCAATCTGAATGTTCTACTTTTGATTGATTTTGGTCTAGTATCAACCTTAGGATATAATGATCACTCTTAACCAATGTACCTCCTGCTTTAGTTCCTGGTATTAGATCAAACAATGACTCCTTTCTCGTTGAGTCAGGGATGCACTGATTAAGGAAATTCTCCTTAACACATTACAGGAATATATATCTCCCCCTCCTTTCCCTTTAATCTATCAAAAGGGGCAGCATGGTGGCTCAGTGGTTAGCACTGCTGCCTCACAGTGCCAGGGACCTAGGTTTGATTCCAGCCTCGGGTGACTGTCTGTGGGTGTTCCCCGTGTCTGTGTGCGTTTCCTCCGGGTGCTCCGGTTTCCTTCCACAGTTCAAAGATGTGCAGATTAGGTGAATTGGCCATGGTAAATTGCCCATAGTGTTCAGGGATGTGTGGGTTAGGTGCACTAAACAGGGGGAAATGCAGAGTAATAGGGTAGGGGAATGGGTCTAGGTGGGAGACTCTTCGGAGCGTTGGTGTAGGCATGTTGGGCTGAAGGGCCTGTTTCCACACTGTAGGGATTCTATGATTCTATGATTATCCCCATCAATATTTGGGTCATTAAAGTTCCCTACTATCACCAAGCACATCTCCATGATTTCCATTCAGATTTACTCCTGGATTTTCCCTATTCTCACTACTTGGAGGCCTATGGAAAACCTCCGACGGCATGGTGACACCCTTTTTCATTTTCCAATTCTAGCCAAATGGATACTACATTTGGGCCCTCAAGCTCATTTTTAATTTGACATACTTCTTCTGAACAATTTTGTCCAAAGGGTTAAAATAAATGCTGAATGAGTGCAGTGCAGTCCTAATAAAACAGCTCTGTTCGAGAACCAGATTTAACACACAATTTTGACACTAATTGCTTTAATTTAAACTTGCTTGGAGACCTTGTTGCCTTTAGCAGTCAAGTGGTGATTACAAATAAACATGAAGAATATGTGATTCTTGCATCCATTTCCAGTTTCATGCTCTGACTTACATAAAGCAGAACATTGTAGGATTTTTTGAATCATTCATGTGAAAGGGCATCACTGGCTATACCCCCATTTATTGCCCATCCCTAATTGCCCAGAGGGCGGTTAAGGGTCATCCACATTGCTGTGGGTCTGGAGTCAAGAGAAGCCAGACCAGGTAAGGATGGCAGTTTCCTTCCCTAAAGGACATTAGTGAACCAGAGGAGTTTTTCTGGCAATTGACAGCTTCATGGTCATCATTAGACTATTAATTCCAGACTTTTCTTTGTTGAATCTGCCATGGCAGAATTTGAACCTGAGTCCCGAGAATATTCGGGGCAGCGTGGTGGCTCAGAGGTTAAGACTGCTGCCTCACAGCATCAGGGACCTGGATTTGATTCCAATCTTAAGCTTCTGTCTGTGTGGAGTTTGCACATTCGCCCTGTGTCTGCGTGGGTTCCCTCTGGGTGCTCTGGTTTCCTCCCACAGACAAATGATGTGCAGGTTAAGTGAATTGGCCTTGCTAAATTGCCCATAGTGTTCAGGGATGTGTAGGTTAAGTGCATTAGTCAGGGGTAAATGTAGGGTAGAGAAATGGTCTGGGTGGGTTGCTCTTCAGAGGTCGGTGTGGACTTGTTGGGCCGAAGGAACTGTTTCCACACTTAGAAACTTCTATGACTATTACATAGAACATTACAGCACAGTACAGGTCCTTTGGCCCTCGATGTTACACCACCCTGTGATACCAATCTGAAGCAAACTAACCTACACTATTCCATCCTCGTCCTTATAGGTGAAAGTGAGTACTGTAGATGCTGGAGATCAGAGTCAAGAGTATGGTGCTAGAAAAGCACAGCAGATCAGGCAGCATCCGAGGAGCAAGCAAGTCAATGTTTCAGGCAAAAGCCCTTCATCAGGAATGAAGGATGATGAAAGGCTTTTGCCTGAAATGTCAATTTTCCTGCTCCACTGATACTGCCTGACCTGCTGTGCTTTTCCAGCACTACAATCTTGACTCATCCTCGTTCATATGCCTATCTAATGACCATTTAAATGCCCCTGAAGTCGGTGAGTCTACTACTGTTGCAGGCAGTTTGTTCCACTCTCCAACTACTTTGAGTAAAGAAACTACCTCTGACATCTGTCTTATACTTATCACCCCTTAATTTAAAGCTATATCTCCTTGTGTTAGCCATCACCAGTCTCGAAAAAATGCTCTCATTGTCCAACCTATCTAACCCCCTGAGTATCTCATATGTCTCAATTAAGTCACCTCTCAACCTTCTTCTCTCTAATGAAAACAGCCTCAAGTCCTTCAACCTTTCCTCATAAGATCTTCCCTCCAGACCAGACACCATCCTCGTAAATCTCCTGTGAACCTTTTCCGAAGCTTCCACATCCTTCGTATAATGCGGTAATCAGAACTGCACGCAATAATCCAAATGTGCAGACGCCTATACAGCTGCAGCATGACCTCATGGTTCCGAAACCCAATCACTCTACTAATGAAAGCTAGCACACCGTATACCGTTTTAACAACCCTATCAAATTGGGTGGAAATTTTCAGGGATCTATAAAAATGGACACAAAGATCTCTCTGTTCATCTACACTACCAAGAACCTTACCATTAGCCCAGTACTCTGTATTCCTATTACTCCTTCCAAAATGCATCACCTCACACTTTTCCTCAATTAAACTCCATTTGCCACCTCTCAGCCCAGTTCTGTAGCTGACAGGATGAACAGTTCAGCAATAATACCACTGGGCCATCTCCTCCCCTCTGGATATCTGACAGAGAAGACTGACAGGTTTTTGGAATATAGCAATGGAGATCCTGGCAAAGGAGACCCAGAGGAGGATATAGTGTCTTGTAGTGGAATGGGGAAAGAAACTACCTTACCCTCTTGGGCTTTGCATTTTTCATCAGCTGGATTTTCTCTTCCTGGCCTTTTGGCTTTATCTCATTCCATTCAAGGCAGACCCCTCTAGCAAGATGCCGAAGACCATACACTTCCTTCTTCCTGTTGACTGTTACAAGCTGAATTAGTATTATACTTATTCTTCGGAGAACTTTTCGAAAATATGTTGGTCAAAAATTGATGAAGCCTTGACAAAACATCGCAAAAACATTTCTCATTGTGTTTCAAAGATCCTATTCACAGTCATAGCATCATTAGCCATGAAATGGTAAGCATCTAATTAAACAAAGAGGAGTGCTTAAAGTTGGCATCCACATCATGTTAACTTTTGGACAGATGGTCACTGGAGGGAGTTGTTGAAACACTAACCACTGAAATTTGATATAACCATCTTAATGAATGCAGCCAGGTATTTTATTTGGCAATCAATTCTTAATCAACCCTCCAAGTAGTTGATCCTAGCATTAACTTCAGTGCAATTACCAAAATAGTACATTGTTTTAACCATAGGTTCAATTGGTGGTTCACTTAAAGTTTCTATCTTGGGCAGTTTTTATTTCTTTTAAAAGTGAACTATTTGATGAAAATTACCTTATAAGGGCAGAAGTCAAGCCCTTCTGCCTTTGGCAAGTCAAGGCACAGGTCAGGAGTACGATGGAATATTCTCCAGTCGGATGGGTGTGAAATAACTCCACAAAGGCCGGTATCCCGTCACCAAGTCATCCCTTATTTACACATGGAAACTCCTTGACATTGATTCAGCTCCCTCAGAGCCAGCTCTCTGAGTGAACTGGATATCTGACACAACTGTTCTTATCTATCAGCTATGGCTCCCTAATTGGGCCAGAATATCAGCCCCAATCAGAGAACTTTGAAAGTGGAGTCACAGTTAGGTAGGATAGTGAAGAAGACATTTGGTATGCTTTCCTTTATTGGTCAGAGTATTGAGTGTAGGAGTTGGGAGGTCATGTTGCGGCTGTACAGGACATTGGTTAGGCCACTATTGGAACATTGCATGCAATTCTTGTCTCCTTCCTATCGGAAAGATGTTGTGAAACTTGAAAGGGTTCAGAAAAGACGGACAATGATGTTTCCAGGGTTGGAGGATCTGAGCTACAGGGAGAGGCTGAACAGGCTGGGGCTGTTTTCCCTGGAGCATCAGAGGCTGAGGGGTGACCTTATAGAGGATTACAATATTATGAGGGGCATGGATAGGATAAATAGACAATGTCTTTTCCCTGGGGTCAGGGAGTCCAGAACTAGAGGACGTAGGTTTAGGGTGAGAGAGGAAAGATATAAAAGAGACCTAAGGGGCAACTTTTTCATGCAGAAGGTGGTACGTGTATGGAATGAGCTGCCAGAAGATGTGGTGGAGGCTGGTACAATTGCAACATTTAAGAGGCATTTGGATGGGTATATGAATAGGAAGGGTTTGGAGGGCTATGGGCCGGGTGCTGGCAGGTGGGACTAGATTGGGTTGGGATATCTGGTCGGCATGGACGGGTTGGACCAAAGGGTCTGTGTCCATGTTGTATATCTCAATGACTCTATAACTCATATTCTATGAGGTCCACCTGGCTGACGTCATTACAACGTCTCCAGGGTGAACCTAAAACTACATTTAAGAAGCTTAACACCACCCAGGAGAAAGCAGTCCACTTGATCGGCACCACATCCACAACATTCAGACAGTCCACTACCAATGCTCAGTAGAAGCAATGTGTATTATCTATAAGTAGTATTGCACAAAATTACCAAAGATCCTTAAATAGCACCTTTCATATCCAAGGCATGACCAATTAGAAGGATAAGGGCAGCAGATGCCTCCATTATTAAAATCCTGACTTGAAAATACATTATTGTTCCTTTACTGTTGCTGGGTCAAAATCTTGGAATTCCCACCCTAATGGCTCCTAATGGGTCTACCTACAGCACATGGAATGCAGCGGTTCCAGGAGGCAGCTCATTACCACTTCTTCAAGGTCAAACAGAGACAAACTATAAATGCTGGGCCTGGTCAGGAACAACCATGTCCAATGAGTGAATAATAATAAAAAAAAGTACTGGACTGAGAAATCTTAGGGTGGAGAGCTTATCATCTTCCCAATCTGCATCAATTAATTCCGAGGAATGCCATCTCACACAGACAACAATTAAGGCCCAGTTTCAATGTGTATGAAGTGGTGGGTTGAGTTGCATCACTAATTACGGAGTTACACCAGCAATAACTATAGAGTTAGCATCTCAGTAAGAAGCAATAATATCTAGTACAACTGCTGGATGCTGAATTCAGTGTACCAAACATTTGAGGAGAGTCCCGTGGCAACCAAAATTTCTGAGATTTGAAGGAGCCAGTGTTGGACTCAGTGGACAAAGTTAAAAATCATACAACACCAGGTAATCGTCCAACAGGTCTGGTTGGAGGCACTAGGTTACAGTCTCATGCAACTGAAATCATTTCAGTTGAATGACACTGTAATTTTCTGCTATAATTTCTGTGCCTTATGGTCCTGCTTCACAACCACCTGATGAAGAAGCAGTGCTTCGAATGCTAGTGTTTCCAAACAAACCTGTTGAACTATAGCTTGGTGTTGTATGATTTTTAACTAAATTTCTGAGGAAATTATAATGTTTTTGCAGAAGTTAGGCTTTCCAATAAGTCCTAATGTGCAACAGATATAGATACTTCAACACTCATCACTGTTGATATTGGAAGATCCGCATGATATTGGAAGATGATACATGATATATATCTTCACTGTAAGGGGCAAGTTTTCAACCAACAGAGGATAAGAGTCATGTATATGCACAAACAGCAAGTAAACTTTCACAATAATGCCAGTGGCCTGGTGCACAACTGTGAATAAATTAAATTGCTAAGCAATAATTAAGTTTACTACAAATTTAACAAGTGGTAACAAGTGGCAATGAACACAGTTCAGTGTGTTTGAAAGGGCGTAGTGATAAGACACCATGACTGGGAACATTAACACTTTATCAAAAAGGTAACATCAGTGCAGCAATTGTTTCACGTAAGATTCATTCTGGCCTAGTTTGGATTTGGGCTTCAATAATCCTGCCAGGAAACAGGTCCAGCTCCCTGTTTGGGGAGGGGAGCAAACCAGGTTCTACCTGAGGAGGGGGAAGCAAAATTCTTGGGGGGGAGACATAACCTTAGTGGACTTAGGAGGAGCACTTCTGTTTCTTCTCCCTGACCCTTGAATAGAAAACTTCAAAATCTCTTAGAGCCAGAGAGTCATAGAGATGTACAGCATGCAAACAGGCCCTTCAGTCCAACCCGTCCATGCCGACCAGATATCCAAACCCAATCTAGTCCCACCTGCCAGCACCTGGCCCATACCCCTCCAAACCCTTCCTATTCATATACCCATCCAAATGCCTCTTAAATGTTGCAATTGTACCAGCCTCCACCACATCCTCTGGTAGCTCTTCTGGCCTTCTTTGAGTAGACTTCAGTTGATTAAATTTCCCAATGCCTGATGCAGCTGGACAGAGCTTTCTACTGCTGCAAAATCTACCCATTCATTTCTGAATTGTGCAGCTGCTGTCCCAGGATCAGCAGAGGACAGGAATTTGTATTTTAAAGCAGTCAAATGGGTGGCATGGATGCTTAGAAGTTAAAAAATATGTTGCTGGAAAAGCGCAGCAGGTCAGGCAGCATCAAAGGAGCAGGAGAATCGATGTTTCGGGCATAAGCCCTTCTGCCCGAAACGTCGATTCTCCTGTTCCTTTGATGCTGCCTGACCTGCTGCGCTTTTCCAGCAACACATTTTTCAGCTCTGATCTCCAGCATCTGCAGTCCTCACTTTCTCCCTGCTTAAAAGTTAATGCTGTTCGGTGCAATTCTGGTGTAGTCTGCCGGAAGGTTCAGCATGGAAAAGAGATGTGGAAGTGCCGGTATTGGACTGGAGTGGACAAAGTTAAAATTCACACATCAGGTTATAGTCCAATGAGTTTATTTGGAAATACAAGCTTCTGGAGCACTGCTCCTTTGTCAGGTAGCTAGCTGATGAAGTAGCAGCACTCCAAAAACTTGTACTTCCAAATACATGTAAACCTGTTCGACTATAACCTGGTGTTGTGTGATTTTTAACATTAGAAAAAGAGCTATCTATAAGGTTTCCTCATTGTATAGTTCCTTCCTCAAATGGTGTTCAGCATAGCACCTAGAAATTTCTACTTATGCAAAATCTGACTGTCAATAAGACTGGAGCTTTAATATTGTTTCCACTTGAGAAGCCAGCCTCATGCTTCTTAAAAATTGCAATTGCTGTAAATGTTCTCAAAATATGTTAAAAGGTTGGAGTGGTAAAACAAGTGAAACCCCAACCTGCAGCAGTTATGAGTTCCTGGAGCTTAAAATCCCCCTGCTTATTATTCTTACAGGGAAAAGACCCACTTTCCATCATGTACTTACTTACAATCGAGTGGTTTATCAGCTTAAAAGGGCATTTGTGTATAATCTGCTCTGAACGGGACATGGATCCAAAGAATCTGGGCCCGAAATAAATCCTAAAGCTCTACTTAACTGAATTTAGAAACAAAATTATGCAGAATCCTTTTAGACAAAGTCGCTAATGGTAATTGAAAATGAGTCTGTCAGCTTTCCCAGAAAAGCCATTTAAGATTAACAAATGAGTGAGGTAAGGTACAGCACTTCATAACATTGCTGCTTGGGTTTTATTTGCTAAAAGGAGAAAGTGAGGACTGCAGATGCTGGAGATCAGAGCTGAAAAATGTGTTGCTGGAAAAGCGCAGCAAGTCAGCCAGCATCCAAGGAGCAGGAGAATCGACGTTTCGGGCATAAGCCCTTCTTCTTTTATTTGCTAAACAAAGCACAAGGGCTGAAATATGCAGTGAGCATGTGCACTGCCTAATTAAACTGAAGGTGATTGACTTATGACATCAGGAAGTTGCAGGTACTGCCAAAAAACAACGGCAGTGTATGTGTTTGCTCAAACGTTAGTCTGTTCATTCACTAAGTGTGGGCTGTCTCAGCAGGCATGCTTTATTCACAGTCATGGTGTAATATAATGCTTGGGATGTTTTCCTCATTCATTATTTAGGCTTGATGGCCCAAATCCTCTGGTCAGCGGCGATGTTGTGGCAATCATTGCAAAGATTGCTGTGCCCTGGGAATGCAAAAGTAATGGTTCAGCATGGCCATACACTCAGTTAACTGGCAATGCAGAGCAGTCCAGTGAATATTCCCTTTTAAAAACACCAGCTTCTGTATTTAGGTGAGTGATTTACAGGTAGTGTAGAGCTTCCCAATGGGTTACTGAGTGCCACTGAGTCTGGGTGGGTAAGTGAGCATGAGTAGCTGAGCGACAGTGCGGGTGTGAGTGGGTAATTGAGTGAGTACATGGGTGGATCAGTGAGTAGACGAGTGAGTTGTAAAGGGAGTGCTTGAATAGGAGGTGAATAGTAGGTGGGTAGGTGTAAGTGAATGGAGCTGGGCTACAGAGCTTTAGATCTGATCCGTTATTTGTGGAACCACTAAACCTTGTCTATTGGTTGCTGCTCCTACAGTTTTGCATCCAAAATGTCCTGTACTGCAGCCTCATCAAGTTGACACCTCATTATCAGATTTGCAGTGTGTTGCTGTTGACTTGAACTATGGTTGATCACTTGGCTTGATGGTAATGGTGAAGTGGGGGGTATGCGAGGCAATGAGGTTGCAGATTGTGTGGGAGAGTAATTCTTCTGCTACTAGTGAACCACAGCACCCCATGGACACCCAGACCTGAGTTGTTCATTCTTTCTGAAGTTTATCCCATACATAGTAGAGGGAATCCATTGTAACAATGAAACTTTATCTCTAGAAGGTTGTTTAGTCATCACTCCTACTGATGTTCTTCTGGACAGATAAGCCAGAGGCAAATTGATGAGGATAAGGTGAAGTATATTTTTCTCTCTTGTGGGTCCCCTCATCACCTGCAGTAGCTGCAATCCAACAAAAATGATCTCAGTCGGGAATGTTGCTGCTGAGCCACCTTTAGTGATGGACATTGAAGTACCTCACTCAGATAACATTCTGCATCCTTGGCACTCTCAATGCTTCCTCCAAGTGGTGCGCAACATGGAGGCAAAGGTAAGTTTGCCATAGTCTTACCAGACCAAAGGGCTGCTCTTTTATTAGACAGAAACAACTAGTGGTGAATTAACCAGAGGGTCACCGTGCCTCAGGTGAGGGACGGGATTGAGAAAGTGAGTCCTTCATTGTAACCTCAGATGGTGTGCGAATTGAACCCATGCTGCTAGCATCACTCTGCACTGCAGACCAACCATTCTGCCAACTGAGCTAACTGACACCCTTCAACATGCAAAAGTACTGACTCATCAGTTGAGGGAGGGAAGTATGTGGCATCAGTAAGAGGCTTCCTTATCCATATTTTCTCTGATGCCATCAGACTTCATGAAGCCCAGAGTCAATGTTGAGGACTCCCAGGGAAATCTGTTCTTGACTGTATACCCTGTGATGCAAGCTCTATTGGGTCTGTCCTACTATCGGGACAAAACATGCCAAGGGACATTGTCTGGGACACTCTGTGTTAGGTTTGAATCTTCAAGTATGGCTATATTAGGCTGTTACTCAACCAGTCTGAGAGAACGCTCTCCCAGTTTTGCACAAGCCCCACATGTAAGTAAGGGAGACTTCTTCTGGTAGAGTTAACCAGACTGAAATAAGAAAGAACTGTTTGAAACACAGACATTTTTAAAAATGGCTGTATGTTTTGAAAGTAAGGAATTTGATGTTTGTCTTGCTGTGGATTCCAGCAATTCCCAGACAATTAAAGCTGGTTGGTTTGTGGACTGGGGACCAATTACCAATGACAAAGGTCCTCTGCCTGCTAACAACACGGTGATTGGTGGTTGGGTAGCTGAACAGTTGGATTGCAAGCAATTCAGAGAAAAGTGAGATCGGACCAGAAGAGAGAAAATAAAACAGACTTCTAGCAGCTAAAAGCTCTCTCTCTCTCTCTCTCTCTCTCTCTTTCTGTCTCTGTCCCTCTCTCTCTCCTTCTCAGTTTTCTGCAGTGAGCCACTTTAAACCTGAATAAAACCAGCTTGTCTTTCCTTCAGTGGATGTTGTGGGTTATGACTTTGAATTGGATAAATCAGAGATTGTTCATAAGTGAAACAGCCACCCTGTGCCTCTAGCAAAGCAGTGGGAAGCATTTGTTAAAAAAAGGAAAGGTTAAGGAGAAACCTTTGGATCAACAAGAACCAGCCAACACATCTCATTCCTGCAAAGGATTTTCTAGTTTTCTGTCTGCTCCTGTGTTTTTTTTTCTGGTTTATGTTTGTGTTGTGTGTATAAGGGAGTGTTTAAAAGGGATTTAGAATTTTAATTTGTAGAGTTTTCTTAATTTACTTTAATTGTTTAGCTGTAGTTAAAATCTAATGACGAGTACCATATGGTGATTTCTTGTTAATAACAGAAACCTTTCCATAAACCTGAGTTTAAAAAATCAGGTAGTCTGGGGAGTTTACCTATATCTTTAAAAAAGTATAACTCTGGGAATAATAGGGCTTGATTTCTAGCATACTAACCCAATACTAATAAAGCGTGACAGGTTTCTTTCTCTAGAGGACATTAGTAAACCTGTTGGGTTTTTGCAAAAGTTCACAATGGTTTCATGGTCATTAGACTTTTAATTCCAGATTTTTGTTTTAAATTCGGATTCCACTTGTCCCCTGAGCAGTACCTGGATTGCTGATCCAGCAACAAAAACAGTTTGCCACTATTTCTGAACTACAGATCCTGACAGATTTCTCTGTCGGATTCTTAAGGTTGCTCAGATGGCGCAACTGACTGCTTCTGTAAAAGATCCCACAGACAAAACCTAAAACCGGGGAAATCACCTCCCAGCAAAATCTTCCCATGATAACTCGGCACCACAAGATGTCTCAGATAAATATTTCAATCCATCTCCTATTCCCAAACATTCCATTTATTCTAGGAAACCATATAAATAATTTAAGCCCTTACAAAGACAAGTATAGACATATTGTCTCCATCAACTTAGAGAGGGCCTACCTCCCCATTGTTTCATGTTTTCCACTTGCAAACTTACCTTACTAAATAAACACAGATGTTTTGAATTGTAACCGCTTTAAGTCTGTCTACCAGCCTTCCAAAACCAGATGTTTTCATTACCTTAATTTTAAAATCTTCAACCCCCAAACTAAAAATTATATTCTTACAATTGTGAATTATAAAATTAGATATTTTGCAATTAAGCTGAATCTGGATTGTGTATCAAAGTACATATAAGAGCCCTAGAGAAATTCCATCCCTAATTCCTGTTACCTGCTTAAGATTCAATAGGAGGATCATCACATAGATGGTCATAATCTTCTTAAAGCTGGTTCCACAAACATTAAAACTCCTGCAAACTTGACTTTGAGAGGTTGGACACTGCACCTGGATGGCCGAAAATGTCTCCATGACATGCTCCAGATTTGTTGACTCTTAAACAGCCTGCTTTTCAGTAGATGACTAAAAAATGAAACACTTCAAAGATACTCTGAAGTTCTCCTTAAAGCATGGCAGCATCACCAAATGTTCATAATCTCAGCAATGTGTCCACCTAGCTGAGTCACAGAGGTCTTAGTAATTGGACAGAGCAGCAGCAACAAAGGAAAGACCAGGAAAAATAAATCCTGCATTCTGGATCTCACTACCTCCTGGAAATTCTGACTCCTTATGCCTAAAAGGCAGTGGTCTGGAATTGGCCTGATCAGTCACGTGAAGATCCATGGCAGGTACTAATGACCCTCGCGCTGTCATCCTTTAATCCAGCTACAGCCGCCCCCCAACAATGAGATGATTTGCCAGGACTGGATTTGTTTTTTTTTGTGTGAAGACAGCTTAGATAGGCTGGGAATTGTTTTCTTTGCAACTATGGAGGAGACTTAACTGAAATGTACAAAATTATACAGGAGCATGGTAGAATAGATAGGCTGGATTTATTTCTCTTCATGGAGAGGTTAATAAGCAGGGAGCAAAGATTGAAAATAATTAGTAGAGGAATAGCAGGCCATTGGCATTAAGGATCTGGAATTCACTGTCTAAAAAAAATGGGAGGAGCAAAAACCCTGTTCACACCTAAAAGGTATTTAGAATTTTGCATGAAGGATCAAAACCTACAAAGATACAGACCAGGAGCTGGAATATGGAATTTTTTGTTGCACTATCTGGACTCCCTGAGGGCAAGTAGCATTGAAAGAATGTTACATGGACCACATACGTTGGACCAGGGATAGAACTCATGATTCCTAGTATATCATTTGGTTTTGAGCTCTTTACTTCTCTCTCCACCCCAACTTAACACTCCTCCTCAAATTCTTTGGATTCCCAGAATTAGGGACCACAGTCACAGTGGGGTTGAAGTGGCTTGCATAAGATTAACACAACTTATTTACTTTTGTACTCAATGCCTCTCTTTGTAAAGTCCATCAGATTTCAGGGTTGTACGTTTTACAACCACTGCTTTGCCAGATAATTGTATGAAGTTTCAGGACAGCAATATTTACAGTACTTTATTTTTTTGAGAGAAAATAAGTCATTTTGCATTAATATTTTCTCATTTTAACTTGACATGTAACCAATCTTATAAATGCCCAGAATAAAACAACAAGATGTTGAAAATTGAGTAAATCTGAAATATAATACAAAACTGCAAAAAATACTCAGCAGGCTAGGCAACATCCACAGAGAGAGAAACAAAGCCAATGCTTGAGGTTCTCATTAATTCTGGTGAAGAATCACTGACCCCTGTCTCAGTACAGACTTGGTGAGCATTTCTAACACATCATATTTACCCCTTGGGGCAAAATTAATTCCTTTGCCAGTCCTCCACAAAGAAATAAGATTTTGTTTGAGCTTCTCAGTGTAAGTTAAAATGGACAATGTGAATTTCTTGATGCTTAGCTCAGTTGACTGGTTTCAAAGAGGTAAAAACAATGACTGCAGATGCTGGAAACCAGATTCTGGATTAGTGGTGCTGGAAGAGCACAGCAGTTCAGGCAGCATCCGAGGAGCTTCGAAATCGATGTTTCGGGCAAAAGCCCTTCATCAGGAATAAAGGCAGTGAGCCTGAAGTGTGGAGAGATAAGCTAGAGGAGGGTGGGGGTGGGGAGAAAGTGGGTGAGCAGGGGAGGGGATGAAGATGATAGGTCAGGGAGGAGAGGGTGGAGTGGATAGGTGGAAAAGGAGATAGGCAGGTAGGACAAGTCTGGACAAGTCATGGGGACAGTGCTGAGCTGGAAGTTTGGAACTAGGGTGAGGTGGGGCAAGGGGAAATGAGGAAACTGTTGAAGTCCACATTGATGCCCTGGGGTTGAAGTGTTCCGAGGTGGAAGATGAGGCGTTCTTCCTCCAGGCGTCTGGTGGTGAGGGAGCGGCGGTGAAGGAGGCCCAGGACCTCCATGTCCTCGGCAGAGTGGGAGGGGGAGTTGAAATGTTGGGCCACAGGGCGGTGTGGTTATTGGTGTGGGTGTCCTGGAGATGTTCCCTAAAGCGCTCTGCTAGGAGGCGCCCAGTCTCCCCAATGTAGAGGAGACCTCATCGGGAGCAACGGGATACATTAATGATATTAGTGGATGTGCAAGTAAAACTTTGATGGATGTGGAAGGCTCGTTTAGGGCCTTGGATAGAGGTGAGGGAGGAGGTGTGGGCGCAGGTTTTACAGTTCCTGCGGTGGCAGGGGAAAGTGCCAGGATTTGAGGGTGGGTTGTAGGGGGTGCATGGACCTGACCAGGTAGTCACGGAGGGAACGGTCTTTGCGGAAGCGGAAAGGGGTGGGGAGGGAAATATATCCCTGGTGGTGGGGTCTGTTTGGAGGTGGCGGAAACATTAGATAAAAAAGTAACTTCAGTTCAGACATTTTGCTTATTCTACAGTGGTTTTCTCACCTTGCCCCAGTCTGTGGTCAGGTTATAGCTCCAGCCATTTTATGCTTCTCCAAGCGTCTTCCTTTTAGTCCATGAATGTCTCAGGTATTCAAATCAGTTGAAAATTGATCATCCACATTTTAGCACTGTTGTGAGACCCTGTATTTCTGGGCATTCCTAAATTTTATTGAAGAGTCAAGTATAAAGATATGGAGTGAGGCGCTGGAAAAACATGTTTCAGGTATAGGCCCTTCATCACGCTCCTGCTCCTCGGATGTTTCCTTGACCTGCTGTGCCTTTCCAGGACCTCACTTATCAACTCTGATCTCCAGCAATTGCAGTCCTCACTTTCTCCTATAAAGATATGGATACAAGGAATAATACAGTGGAGGAAAATGCGAGAATAGTCAAGATATATAGAAAGAGGAAGGAAGAGATGAAGGTTTAGAATTGTCCTATTGTCCAATCATTAGCTCATTTAAGATATTGCAATTGGAGTGAGATTGAAGCCATTCTGGGTAACAGTTTTTAAGCACTGAAGAAAATTATCTGAACAGCATTGAAGCTTTAGCAATAATATTTTTGGAAAACATATGACTGACTACTAACAGAAAATTACCATCTCTTCTTCAGTAGTTCTATTCACTAGTAATAATTGCACATTTACCTCATTACCCCAAAAGTCTTCCAAAACAAAGATTGTTCATTCAGGCATTTAATTTGCATAACAAATGTTGCCCGCATTAAATACAACCTATCATTGTGTGGTATCATAAAACCATTGGAACTTATTCAAATATTTATTTGCTGGTTTAGCTCTGAAATATTAAGCACAGACACATGGATGGGGGAATGGGTTTTAATCTAATGATGTGAAAGGGTTTGTGATTCAGCTGCTAATAGGAAGGGCTAAAATTGATGATGTAACAGGAAGCAATTTCCTGTTTAACTTCAACTTATCTGATCTCATGCAAGAACTTCCTTGGAACAGGCCTGTGACCAAGTTAAACAAGCATGACAGAAATTAGCAGCTGTTTACACCAGATTTTTTATATTGAACTGAGAGCACAATCCTTTTTGAGCTTCCTGGGACACTCCTTCAGAACAGCCATATGTTTATGAGTCAAATTGGACTCAAATCATTAACTCTGTTTTTCTCTCCCCATAGATGTTGTCAGACCTGCTGAGCTTGTCCAGAATTTTCTGTTTTCCTTTCAGATCTCCAGCACCTGCAGTACTTTGCTTTCACTTATTTTGAGAGTGGACGTTCATTACTTTAGATACAGTTTACAATATTTTGAAGGCAATTTCTACCATTGTGGTGTGTCACGTTGACAATTTCCTTCTGACAATCATCAGTTCAATGTGAGTGCTGCTTGGGCAGCTTTGCCCAGGAACTTTGTTGATGACTGTGATGATGCTGCTCATTTAACAAGGCTAGGCTTGTTATGAAGATGTGAGTGTACCTTTAAGATTGTGAAGGACTTGGCAAGTACATCGAAGGCTGGAGAGTTTACAAAGTAACATTTGATTCAGAACAACCAGCTGAGTTGCAATGAGACAAAAACAAAAGTTCAAATTTGGCCAATTAGTTTAAATATCAAAAATCCAATTTGAATTGAGTATTTTGACAATCTTAAAAGCCAATGGCACAATCCGATGCTTTGGGGGTATAAGATGGGGGAATATTGAACAGTTGAGAGGAGAACTGCCGAGCCCAGCATGTAAACAGACTGCTTGAAAAATAGGTGTCTTAAAGGTACCTTTACTGCACAGTAACCTGTGATGATGAAATTCCTAAGAAGAAGAAAAAGAAACGCAGGAAGATCCAAATAGAAGCATGAAAGCTGACTGGTTCTGAGATAAGAAGTCTTGTTTTGTAAATCTTAATTGGAAGTTTTATCAGACATGTATTATAGAAGGGAAGATAACAGATAGGTTAGAGTAAGGAATTGTAAATAGTTGTTAGTTAATTATTCTCTGTTATACTTTAAGAAATAAAGCTGTTAATTTTTACTTTGAATAGTTTTTGTCCACTCAAAGTTTTACAGATTACCGCACAGGTTAAATCTTTACTGTGTTGCTGGTTTTAAATTAAGCTGGACGGTTTACCCCATAGTTTGGATGCTCGGGTTCAGAATTTGGACTGGTTTAGACAGATTCGGATAGATTTGGAGAATGAAAAATCCCAGCAGATTTAAACACTTGCAGATTAGTGTCTTAAATCTTTAAATAAAACATAGGTGAGACAACTTGTTTAATTTCGGTGACTTGTAGTTGATTAAATTAAAAGTGAGAGAAATGGCTCTTAAAATTGCTAAAGAGATTCTAGGACTTGAAGATGATTCTCAAATTTGCCAAGAAAGTTTAGAAGGAAAGAAAAAAGGCCATACTTTAGAATTAGCAAATAAGCTAGATTTGGGTTTAACCAAGGACAAAAATAAAGCTGAAGTTGTGAGGGAATGAGTCAAAAACGTAGATGTGTCAGAGAAACTGACAAGTGCAGTAGACATACAAAAACTAAAATTACAATTGAGGAAAGTGGAATTAGAAGATAAACAAAGGGAGAGAGAAAGAGAAAGAGAGAGAGAAGAGAGAGAGAAGGTTCTTGGTTGAGCAAAGAGAGAGAGAGAGAGAAGAAAGGGAGAGAGAAAGAGAGAGAAGAGAGAGAAAGAGAGGGAGAAAATTTGAACTTGAGAAGTTGCGACCTAGTCAGCCAAGTCAAGTTAACAGGATGGAGATTAAAAGAGAAGGTTTTATATCTATAAATATGTCAAACGCCTGCCACATTTTGATGAGAAAGATGTTGAAGCCTTCTTTATTTCATTTGAAAAATCGGCTTAGCAGATGGAGTGGTCCGAGGAACTATGGGTAATTCTAGTTCAGACTAAACTGGTAGGCAGAGCTAATGAGGTATTTGCCGCGCTGTCAGATGAGGTGTCAAGCGATTATGAAAAGGTTATTTTAAGTGCTTCTGAATCGGTACCAGAAACATATAAATAGCGGTTCAGAAACACAAAGAAGGAACCAGGTCAGACTCATGTTGAGTTCGAAAGAATTAAACATAGTCATTTTGATCAATGGGTGCGTGCTTTGAAAATAGATAGGACCATTGAGGCTTTAAGAGAAATTAGAGCTGAAAATGTGTTGCTGGAAAAGCGCAGCAGGTCAGGCAGCATCCAAGGAGCAGGAATCTTTCTGAAGAAGGGCTCATGCCCGAAACATCGATTCTTCTGCTCCTTGGATGCTGCCTGACCTGCTGCGCTTTTCCAGCAATACATTTTCAGCTCTGATCTCCAGCATCTGCAGTCCTCACTTTCTTCTAGAAGATTTTAACCTACTGTGAATCCTCTTGCAAGGATGCCTTCCTTGAAGAAGCTCTCTTCCTCCCTCTACAAGGATTTCATTGAGTCCCTCTCTCACTGCACACTCTAGGTCATCTCCTCTGCATTCCTGATGAAGGACTCATGCCTGAAACGTTGATTCTCCTGCTCCTTGGATGCTGCCTGACATGCTGCGCTTTTCCAGCAACACATTTTCAGCTCTGATCTCCAGCATCTGCAGTCCTCACTTTCTCCTTTAAGAGAGATTATTCTGCTGGAGGAGTATAAAAACTCACTACCAGAAATGGTAAGAATTCACGTGGTGTAACAGAAAGTTCAGGAAGTGAGAAGGGCAGCAGAACTAGCAGAGAACATGTTAGTGCATAAGACAAGCTTCCAGCCAGAATTCCATCCTGTGAGGGATAGAAATTGGGAAATGGGGAGATCCGACTCTACGAAACCAAGAGTAGAGAGCACTGGTAAGATTTTACTCCAGTTTAAAGGAGCCCATGAGCGTGGAAAGGAGGTGAAAGGCCTCAGGTGTTTTCATTGTAATGGAGAGGGTCACAGAAAATTACAGTGCTGGTGGTATCAGAGGGGCACTGGAAAAAAGGTGTTTTCACCGCCTGAAGGTGGGACATGTAAAGGCACAGAGCTGGTTGTTAAAGAAAGGCGCTGTGGGAAAAGATGTGGGAAAAGAATCCAAGCCAGTGGCATTAGTGAAAGTTGTAAAGGAGACCCTCAAGAAGAGCTGAGGAGCTGCAGGAGAGTGCACAGCCTATGCAGGGGCTGGGTATGGAGTTACTACCTGATCTCTACAAAGAATTTGCCTCTGTGGGTAAAGTTTACTCAAAGAGCAGGGGACAAGGACAAGAAGTTATAATTTTGAGAGATACAGGATTTAACCAGTCGCTGATAGTAAGAGATAGGCGAATATGCACTCTTTCTGATCTGTTACCTGAGTGTGGTAATTTGTGGGAGAGATGGACAGAAATTTAGCATTCCCCTCTGTAAGATCAGGTTGGAGTGCCAACTTAAGACTGGGGAAGTTACGGTGGAGTGATTGACAGATTGTCAATTCCAGGAATTCAGTTTGTTCTTGGGAATGATTAGCAGGATCCAAGGTGGGAGTGACACCCCTTGTTGTGGAGAAGCCCAAGGAAGACCAAGAAACTGAGGATTTAAAACAGAAATATCCTGGTATTTTCCCAGACTGTGTGGTAACCGGATCCCACTATCATAAGTCACAGCATGAAGCAAAAAGTAAAGAGGAAGATGAAAGAGTTGAGGTTCAGTTAGCGGAAACCCTGTTTGACATAATGGTGCAGGAAAAGCCTGAACAAGCAGGGGGTCAGACAGAAGTGATAAGTCCTGAAAGACTAAGGGATTTGCAACAGCAAGATAAGACGATAAAAGATATATATGTGGATGCGTACTCTGAAAAGGAGGCAGAGAATATTCCGGAGGGTTGTTATCTGAAAGATAGAATCCTAACATGGAAATGGAGACCACGGCAGGTTAGTGTAGAGGAGAAATGGGTTGAAGTACACCAGATTGTGTTGCTGGTAGCACCTAGGCAGGAGGTGTTACAGGTAGCACATGAATTACCTGTAGGAGGTCACCGAGGGGTATGAAAGACCCAAGCCAAGGTATAAAAACATTTTTATTGGCCTGGAATGCACAAGGATGTAGTTAACTTTTGCCATATGTGTCATACATGCCAAATAGTAGGTAAGCCACAGGTGGTAATAAAACCAGCCCCTTTGTTGCCAGTTCCCACATTTGAAGAACCTTTCACACGGGTTATACTTCATTGTGTAGGTGCCCTCCCGAGGACTAAACGTAGGAACCAATACTTGTTAACCATAATGGATGTGTCTACCAGATTTCCAGAGGCAATTCCATTACGGAGTATCAAGGCAAAAAGGTGGTCGAGGAGGTCGCAGCTTTCTTCACAGAGTATGGGTTACCCAGAGAGATTCAGTTGGACCAAGGGTCAAATTTTACTGCTCAGCTGTTTAAGGTGGTTATGGATAGCTTAGGTATACAGCACTTTAAATCCAGTGTGTATCATCCTGAATCCTAGGGAGCTTTAGAAAGGTGGCATCAGACCTTGAAGACCACGTTGAGAACATACTGTCAGGATTACCCGAATGACTGGGTATTGTTCGCCATTAAAGATGCCCCAAATGAATCTACTCAGTTTACTCCCTTTGAGTTAATATTCAGTCATAAAGTGAGAGGCCCTTTGAAATTAATTAAAGAAAAATTGACAGGACCAAAGTCGGAGATCTCACAGTTAGATTATGTTTCGGAGATGTGGGCGAGATTAAACTGAGTAGATGAGTTAGCTAAATAGAACCTAAAGAGACAGCACAGAATGAAGCAGGTGGCAGATAAAAGCTCTGAGACTTGGATGTTTTCCCAAAGGAATAACGTGTTAGTACTGTTACCAGTGATAGGAGATCTGCTCAAAGCCAGAAAAAGTTGAGTCAGGTGAACTATTTCATAAAGATGCCAAATAGGAAAAAAAGGTATCGGGTATGTTATGTGAAAATGGTGAAGCTGTATTATGCTAGAGAGAAAGAACTGGAGAAACAGGTGTTAGTTACTGCCCTGCAGAGTGAGGAAACAAATCCAGATGATGTGGATTTTGAGGTGCCTCAAAATAGATTAAAAATGAAGAAGCCCTTGATGAGTGGGATAGGTTAGTAAGCTATCTGTCTCAGGAGCATAGAATGGAGTTGAAAGATTTGTAACTACAGTACATAGACATATGTAAGATTCAGATGGGGAGGACTAATGCTATTGTACATGAAGTAGACATTGGGAATACTGCTCTGATAAAACCACACCTCTATCGGCTTAATCCTTTCAAAGCCAGACAGGTCCAGATGGAGGTGGAGGTCACGCTCGACAAGAACATAATTGAACCAAGCCAGAGTGAGTGGAGTTCGTCTATCATCTTAGTTCCAAAACCGGATGGGACTCATTAATTCTGCATGGATTATCAGAAGGTCAAAGCCGTTACGAAATCAGACTCATATCCAATTCCTAGACTGGAGGACTGTATCGAGAAAGTCGGACAAACCAGTTACATTACCAAGGTGGACTTACTGCGTGGTTACTGGCAGGTACCTTTATCAGAGACAGCGAAAGAAATTTCTGTGTTTGTAATCCCAAATGGGCTATATCAGTTTAAAATGATGCCCTTTGGAATGAAGAATGCACCCGCCACATTCCAAAGAGTCATGAACAGAGTTGTGGCTGGATTAACAAACTGTGCAGTCTATTTGGACGATGTAGTGATCTTTAGTAAGTCCTGGAAAGGTCGCATGTTACAGTTGGCAGAGCTCTTTGAACGACTATGAGAAGCAAAACTGGTGATAAACTTAAATAAAATGGAATTCGCGAAAGCAGAGGTGAAGTTCTTGGGACATAACATCCGTCATGGAAGGTTAACCCCACGGAACGCAAAGACAAAGGCCATCGAGGAATTTTCATGACCAGCCTCGAAGAAAGAGGTGCTTCGATTTTTAGGAGTCAGTGGATTCTATCGGACGTTTGCCCCAAGCATCAGCAGTGTAGTGGCACCGTTAAGCAATTTGCTGAAGAAGAACATAAAGTTTCGGTGGACAGAACCGTGCCAGGAGGCATTCGACCGTTTGAAATCAATATTAGCCACCAAACCAGTTTTAGCTACACCAAACTGTTCAAAACCTTTTAAAGTCACCATCGATGCTCGTGACATAGGAGTTGGAACTGTACTCCTACAGGACAATGAGGATGGGATTGAACTACCAGTTGGTTACTTTTTGAAGAAGATCAACATTCACCAGAAGAAATATTGCATGATTGAAAAGGAACTATTGGGTTTGGTGCTGGCCTTAAATATTTTAATGTGTATGTCGTGAACAATGTCGGAGACAGTTGTGTACACGGATCACAATACGCTTACATTCTTAGAACGCTTTAAAGACAAGAACTTGAGACTATTTCATGGAGTCTCCTGTTATAGACTTTTAGTTTTAAAATGTACATGTTGTGGATTGGAAGCATGTAATCGCAGATGCATTTTCATGGATTTAACTGATAGAGTTTAGGTGAGGTTTGTCTTTATTTAATGTTATATATGTGAAGGGAAATGGGAAGAAGTTAAGGTGAACTTATATTAAGGTTATCTGTATGTTAGGATATTGTGTTTAAAAAGTGGAGAAAGAAAGAAGCCATCTTTTCATTATGATGGTTCATTTTTTTCTTAAGAGGGAAGGTACTATGAAGATGTGAGTGTACCTCTCAGAGAGTGAAGGTCTTGGCAAGTACACCGAAAGCCAGAGGGTTTACAAAGCAACATTTGATTCAGAACACACAGCACTCACTGAGTTGCAATGAGACAAAAACACAAATCCAAATTTGACCAATCAGTTTAAATTATGACCCGAAAAATATCAAACTACAATCCAATTTGCATTGAGTATATTGACAATCTTAAAAGCCAATGACACAATCCAATGTTCTGGGTATAAGACCAGGAAAATTGAACAATTGAGAGGAGAACAGCCAAGTGCAGCATGCAAACAGACTGCTTGAAAAATAGCTCTCTTAAAGGTACCTTTTCGATCAGTAACCTGTGATGAAGAAATTCCTAAGAAGAAGAAAAGAAAACACAGGAAGTTCCAAATAAAAACACGAAAGCTGACTGGTTTTGAGATAACAAGTCTTGTTTTGTAAATCTTAGTTGGAAGTTTTATCGGACTGGTATTATAGAAGGGAAGGTAATAGATAGGTTAGAGTAAGGAATGGTAAGTAGTTGTTAGTTAATTATTCTCTGTTATACTTTAAGAAATAGTTATTAATTTTTACTTTAAATAGTCCTTGCCAACTCAATGTTTTACAGACTACTGCACAGGATAAATCTTTTCTATTTTGCTGGTTTAAGTTAATCAGGAAGGTTTACCCCGTGTTGTAACAGCTGTCCTTGGCCTTTTTTTCAGTGGGGTCGCAAAAGCAACTATTCCGAAAAGTCTGGCTTGGATGGGTTTTAGGGCCAATTTGATTAGAGAGAACAGATACTACATCAGGTAAAAGGCATTCAAGTTTAAAAAAAAACACTTGTACAATGAAAGGGGAGTGGCCAGTTCTCCCAGTTCAGTTTTCCTCTGGTTTGGGTTTTGTTTGGTTTTAGCAGTCAGTCAGTTGTGAAGTTGCTGGACCCAGAGAAGCAGGTCCATGCTGATCGTCCCTCTCTTCTGTAAGATTCTGCATTTGATTTTTTTCCTTTTATGTCGAGGGGTGTTTGTGGGGATTGTTGCAAGTATTTAGAACAGCATCATTAAGTTGGGATAATCTGTTGAGTTTTCAGGTCAGTTAAGTTATTCTAGAAAAGGGTGGCACGGTGGCTCAGTGGTTAGCACTGCTGCCTTACAGCACCAGGGTCCCAGATTCAATTCCAGCCTCGGGCGACTGTCTGTGTGGAGTTTGCACATTCTCCCTGTGTCTGTGCGGGTTTTCTCCAGTTTCCTCCCACAGTCCAAAGATGTGCAGGTCAGGTGAATTGGTCATGGGAAATTTCTCATAGTGCTAGGTGCATTAGTCAGAGGGGAATGGGTCTGGGTGGGTTACTCTTCGAAGGGTCGGTGTGGACTAGTTGGGCCAAAGAGCCTGTTTCCACACTGTCGGTAATCTAATCATTATTCTGTTCTCTTTTGTTTATGTTTCATTCAGTAATCTTGTAAATAAGTTCTGTTTTGTTAAAACTAAGTGGTTGGGCCAGCTGCTTTGCTCCTGGAATATCCACTCTACACCTGCTTAAACCAATTAGCCAAGTTAGGGTCTGGGCTACTTTCCTGAAAAGTTTTGAGGAGGGGTCTGGCCTGATTCATACCAATGACATAGAGCAGTTACTGCTGGTAACAGCATCAACACTAATAGCAGCAGCCTCCACATTCTCAACATGAGTTGGGTAGATCATTTATGACATGAATTTGGTAAGATACAGCAGGTGATTTCACTCGGCCATGCAGCATTAAACCCGACAAAATGGACATTCAGCCAAAACAAAAACATGCTTTCAAGTCGGCTGAGAGTGTGGCTCAGTGGGGCACTTCCATGTTCCTGTTACTGTTTGCCTTAGGTTTTCTAAACATGGAAGCTCCAGGTTTGGGAAGTGCTGTTCAAGGAATAGTGATGAGAGGTTGCAATGCATCTTGTAGCTGGTGCACACTGCCACTTTGTGAAGGCATTGAATGTTTAAGGTGGGGGGGGGTGGATGTTAATCAGACTTCTTTGCCTTTCGATGGTCCCTCTGCTTCTCCTGCTTTTGCTTAGGCATCACAAAGTAAATCCATATTCTATCAAAGCTTCTTAATTGTTATTGGAGCTGTAATTATCCTGGCAAATGGAGAATATTTATTCATATGTCATGTCACAAGATGACTTTCTTGACACTGACTTTGCAATCTTTGGCCAGTTCTTGTAACCACAGCACCTTTATGACTGGTCCAGTTCAGCTTCTTGTTAAAGGCAACTTCAAGGATGATGATATTAATTCCAGAACTGTGTTCCGCAGCTCTAATATTTTCTAATCAACCTGTTCAGGGATATTATTGCACATCTCTGGAACAGGTGGGACGTGAATCCATACCTCCCAGTCCAGGGATAGGGACATTACCACTGCACCATTAGAGCCCTCACTCCACAGCTATACAATCCCAGTGCAAAAAGATCTCACCTACTGAATCAGTCTGAATCTGTCCATGTCCAGACTACTGTGAGTCTTTTGCTGATAAGTGACAGAGTCCTGTCTCACAAGTACTAGATACTGGCCATCTCTCACAAAAAAGAATCTAACCATCCTACCTTGATATTTAATGGCATTACCATTCCTGACTCCCTTGCTATTAATATCCATGAGAGGTGATGTCATTTAATCCTGGAGTCCTGCATCTTAACCTTGCTTCTTTCACACATTATATCCTTTAAATGGTTTATAGTTTATCCAGCATGTCCAGTATTCTTGTAACTAGGGATCATCAAAACAGACCTGATGGAATGGGTTTAGTTCCCATCATTCCTGTGCATTACCTCAGGAAATGAACAGCTCCTGAATGTCAAATGCCAGGCATGTGACCTCTGACACAAAACTTTGTTACAGATATTTTAAAGACTTAGCAATTCTTGCTTTCTGATGTCATTTCCCAGAAGAACAAAAATAAAAAAAAGTCCTTTAAAGTCTGTTGAAAGTACAACTGTAATGAACTGTCATAATCAGTTTGCACTCAGAACAACCAGAACATCTGGAAATCTGACTGGAAACCTAAATTTGTCAGATGACTTTAGCTGTAATTTACTAGAAACAGCTGAACTGTGCACGGGCAATCAAGAGGCTCAAGTCTGCAGATATGGTTTCTTTGTGTGTCAGTTATCAAATTATGTGTAAGGCTTTCCTGTGTGTCCCATCAGGCTGTACACACCGATGTTCTCCAATCCTGTGGCAGTTATCAGATTAGTCAGAGTTTATAAACCCTTTCCCTACCATTGCTGGAATAACTGCAAAACCTTACTCAGCATCCAAATAGCAAATTTGAGACTGTGAGATGAAACAGGAAGCCTAGTAGCTTCCTACTTGTTTCTTAATCTGCTCAGTATTGATTTGTTTCTCATATGATTTTGAAAATAAATAATTAAATCAATAACTCCACTTTTGCTATATACCGTACCAATACCAGAAGAACAATTAAGATGGTATGCAATGTAGCAAGCAATTAGGAAAGCAAATGGAATGTTGGCTTTTATTGCAAGGAAATTAGAGTATAAAATAAAGGAAGTTATGCAAGGTTGTGTTGAGACCACACCTGGAATATTGTGTGCAGTTTAGGTCTTCATAGAAGTTTGATATTTTAGAAGTTTCAAGAGGTTTGAGTAAGTCAGGTACAAATATGAAGCCTTTTCTACAGTACTAAGTATGAGATATGACAGCTGACTTGTGATCAATGTATGTAGGCACTTTAGTCAAATTAGTCATGCATCACAACCTCTAAAATGTAAATAGTTCAGCCCAATTTTGAATTGAATAATGCACTTTGGTTATATGTACCACAAATATAAATTTCTTGTTATCAACCATGTTTTCTCATTGTCACCATGTAAAGCATTGACATTGTTCCTTAAATAAGAAGCTAAAGCACACACAATATTCCAGGTATGATCTCACCACAACCCTGCACAACAGTGACAAAGCTTCCTTTGTTTGCAGTCCAGCTTCCTTGCAATAAAGGCCAAGATGCCAACTGGGTTCCTAATTGCTTACTGGTCTTGCTAGCCATCTTAATTATACTCCTTGTATGGGTACATTACATGGCAAAAGTGAAATTATTGATTTAATTATTCATTCTCACAATCATTACAATGTTTAGGGACTACCTGACAATTAAAATCTGAATTCTGATTGAGAAGCTGGGTATCTGGTAGTCAATGGATGAGGCTTAAGGAATCAATCAAATATTCAATTTAAAAAATCGCCAAGAATATCCCTCATTTATGAAAGTCCATAGACACAATGCTATTCTGTTTATCAGACACTCAGTGGAGAACTTATAAATGTAGGTCCATAATAATTGGGGTCTTACATATTGATTTGTAACGATTATTCTGATTGGTTTTAACTTAAGAGATCAATGGGCCTTTCTTTATTTTTATTATCTTGTTTCAAATAAACTTTTAAAAATTATGCAATTGACAGTAAACGTGTTTATGATTTTACTCAGCTGAGTTTATTAAACAATCTTCTCATTTTTAATTTCCAACAATTCTTTATTAAATAATATTTATTAAAATTAGACAACCCAGAGCAGTGCATTACAATCGGATAAGGTTAGCACTATTGCACTTATTACTGAATGAATGACTCTCTTACTTAGGATTCTGTGACAGCTGCTCTTGGCACAGAAACAATTTCCTCAAGGTGCTTACAGCTTGACTTAAATATGCACAGCAAAGACCAGCCAGGGTCCAAGCCTGCAGTGGGACTGCTCCTGAATCATGTTAACGACCCAGGCCAGGAACCATTAAATTGATACAATTGCTGGCTGGATGTTTGGGTGGCTTCCAAATTCTTTAATGCTGTAACAAAGATTATTTTTGTAAGGGTGCTCATTGTCAGACCCGAGGACAGATGATTGAGGTGCCCACCGGGATTGTTGAACAATTAGCTCACCTCTCACATTCTTGCATTAGGTTTCTTTCCCCCTTCTTTTGATCTTCTTTGCAAATGAAGACTCTTACTGCTACTGTATCTTGCCCCCAGTTTTTGTTTGTGAGGCAATACAGTACACATTAAACCTCAAATTTGGGACACTATTTTGAAAGCATGTTGTAGGGTTGCTCAGATCTGTTGCATCACTTGAATTTCTGTTTCAGTAACCCTTTGGCATGCTCAGTTATTGGTTCTGTATATTGTCCAGATGTGGAGAGAAGCATCACAAATAGTTCCTGTGGAGGTATTGATAGTCCCTGTTGTTATGATCCCAGCTGGTATTACTGGACACAAAGTCCAAAACCCAAACACCATAATCTCAAAATCAAGTTCTAAAGTAAATCATATTACAATATATATAAATCATATATCACACCTATAGCCATCATCCCACATGGAATGATCAAATATTGTCAGAGTAATTGTTTTATCATACAGTGATATATACAACACTAATACAACTGGTGTTGTATTAGCTTTAATCTCTCAAATACCGTTTCTTGAGTCCAAGGTGCTTTCCTTAAAACTCTTTTTATTATGGTATAGTAGGTACACATATTCTGCTTGATTCTGGTAGATCTTCTGCCTCTTTCCTAGCTGTCTCTGCATCAATCATGTACATAGTCAAATGTGTGGGCCAGATCAATCTGTGTCATTGATAAATATCATTGCATTGAACCTGCTTATTCATTAAAAATAGCACTCTGATAATCAATGTTACAATCCTGAAACGTAGCTACCCACTGGTGTTCTGTGCCCTGATGCTACCTGACTTTGTCAGAGGGAGAGAAATCAACCACTCGACAAAACCTGAAGTTCTCCCATATTGATTGTCGATAGAAATAGAGAAGATGATGCACTGGTTAACCCTTGCAAATAGGCTTAATGTAGCTGCATTGCACAGAATTTCATTGAGAAGTAGAGAAGGTCATTAGAAGAATAAAATGAAGGAATTATAAAACATATTAACTTGAATCCAAAATGCTGCTAAAAGCTTATTGGGAATGGATTAACTTTGGATAGTGAATAGTGTGAACATATTTGAATTCAGCATAAATTGTAGCAAGGCATTATTTTACATATAGATTCAGGCTCTATCCTTAGGTGACTAATCATTCTTAGCTGAGCTTTACTTTTGAAGCATTTTTAGATTATGCTTTAATAAAGATATGAATTAATTCACTAATCATAATAAATAAATAATGTGTTCAACACTATATGGTAATATATTGCCTGTGGTATTTTTATGGATTATCACAGCACCAGCAAATAGACCAGACTCCAGACAGCAAGGATGGTGGAGGGGGTGTTGAAATAGAATACTTGCTTTCAGAAAGTATGATCTTAGGATGTCTTGAGGTTCTTCACAAACAATTAATTGCTTTGAAATGCAGTCATTTTAATGTTATGTTTATGAATGCAGGAAACAATTATACACATAGCAAGTTCTCACAAACAACAATGAGAAAATTGATTAGTTGCTTTGTTGTTGTTGCCATTGCCTGAGGAATGAATGTTGGTCTGTGCTCAAAAAGACCTGTCCAGGAGTGTGCAGGATTTCACGGGTGGAGACTGCTCCCCAACTACCAGAAGGAAAGGCAGTTGGAGGCTGACTTTCTCCATCTAATGTCAAGGAGGTCTAATTTGGCCAATAGTGGGACTTCCATGTTTCACTCAGGACGAAACCCCATCTGCCAATCTGATTGTTCAGTAACTCAATCACCCCAACACTGCAGCTTTAGTCGTGTGAGTGCCTGAGTCCGAGGGAGGAGAACCAACTGTCCTCTAAGAAGACAAATCACAGGACTTTATGGCAGGTAGAGATCCTGAAGTAAGGAAGGGAGAGTGAAGGGATGGGGGGGAGGGGCAGGTTCTGTCATACAGGCAGAGTGAAAGGAAATAATGGTGAGATCTTGGGGCCCCAGAGGAAAACAAAAACAGCAGAAAGCCAGTAATACTGGAAATGAATGTACTGGTTGTAGTGAGGTTCCATTCTGAAGGACCAGTCTGTGTCGATTGTATTTTCCACTGGTTTTTCCTTCTGGGGATTGGGGGTGGAGAATGGGGAGGTGGTGCCCCAATTCAGAAATTGCAGGCTCGCCAGTCTCTGTGACATGATTGATCAGTGTGTTCAGCAGTTAATCAAAAGGTTAGTAGTTCAAGACCACCCAGGAAGGAACAAATGCTGTTCTCACTCCATCAGTCTTGGACCCACCTCTCCTACCCAGCCATCCATGCCAGTTGTTATTATGGAGTGTGTCACCTATTATTATTATTATTTAGTATTTATTATTAATATTATTATTCTGTGGGCTTGTTAGCAAGCCTGATTGACTTTTTATTGATTTTTTTTTAATGACAGGGGGAAGACGGCTGCCAATTTCAGGGCCTTCCCACACTGGGAGTTTGGGTGAGGTGCTCAAGGGTTGTTGTGAAGCTGGTATACTCGCCATCCGCTCTATTTTACATTTCATCTCCCCTTCACTCGATTCAAAACCAATTTGGGGCTGTCAAATCCAACTTCTTTCTGAATTGGTGCACAAATCCAACTCCTCTCTGAATAGATGCACAAATCCAAATCCTTTCTGAATTGGTGCACAGCTTTACCTCTGCACTTAAATAACATCTTGGTTTCTTTTTAACTTCCATGCAAAAGGCAGTGTTACTTACAATATTCCCTCAGTAATACAGTGAAGTGTATCCCCAAGGCTGGGAGTGTTATTTCAACCTAAATTGGAAGAATTTAAATGTTACAATGCTACTCACTGAGCTAAATTAAGGTGATAAGATGCTTTCAAGACTAACTTGCTTATTGTTTTGAAAATGTACCCACGTCAAAACAACTTTGAGAAATTGTAAGCTCTGGCTCAGTGGGAACACTTCTGTCTCTGAATCAGCAAAGTCATGGGTTGAAACGATTCCTCCAGAAGTTTGAGCTAAATTGGAATTTCAGTATAATGTAAGAAGTGCTATACTGTCAAAGATGACAGCTTTTGAATGACCATTTAACCAAATCTGCCTGCTCAGTAGATGTAGGAGTTTTTGATTTTGATTTTTCATTTATTTTTGTCATATGTGCCCAGGTACAGTGAAAAGTTTTATTTTGTGTTCAGTGCAGGCAGATCATCACATACAAGTGCATTAACGTAATAGAACAGAGTGAGGAATACAGTATTACAGCTGCAGAGAAGGTGTACAAACAGTGAGATCAACATTAAATTTAAAATTTGAGAGGTCCGTTCAGAAGTTTAATAGCAGCCGAGAAGAAGCTGTTCTTGAACCTGTTGGTACATGTGTTCAAGCTTTTGTATTTTCTGCCTGACAGAAGAAGTTGGAAGAGATTATATACTATGAAATAACTAGCTCTGTTACAATGCCAGTTTGAAATGGGAGTTAGCAATGTGTTTACATGGAAATTTGTAAATACTTTGTAAAATTGTTCAATATGTTTTCAATGTTAAGTACTCTAGATAAGTGATTTCCTCCCAGCAGTAATTTAGTATCATGTTAATACAGGTTTAAAATACAGGTTCTGTTTTTCTACAATCCCAAAATACTGGTATGAGCATTTGCTGTAATACTATCATTAACTAAGGCTATTTTACAAACCTGAGAATTTGGGAACTTTTTCTGGTGTTGTATTGATATCCATTGATGGATTTGATGGGTTTGCATTATGTTCTCATTCCTGATGAAGGGCTCCGGCCTGAAACGTCGATTTTCTTGCTCCTCGGATGCTGCCTGACCTGCTGTGCCTTTCCAGCAACACACTCAACTCCTCTCCAGCATTTGCAGACCTCACTGTCTCCTTGCATTATGTTCTATCACTGTATTGATCTACTTGGGTTTTAACATGCCAATGAAGTGGAATTGAACAGCGCTATAATTTTAGTCCAATAGGCTTCAAAGATGTATAAATATTGAGATGCATTTTAGTCTTTTCCTATGTCTAGTCATCCACAAGGCAGATCTACCATAATAAGTATGCCACTCACTAATTTATTTTACTTAGAGTGAAATTGTGTAACCAAATGACTAAAGTCTCCAATTTTTCCATTTGTTTGGGTTTGTACATTAAAAGAAAGACTGTCAGGAGCTGAATAATATGGAAGTAATCTCCCTACAGCTGAATATTTTTTCTTAGCATTTACATGACACTGACTGGCAGCTTCCATTAGCTCGTGGCTGATTAATTACCTGAGGTGAAGATTATCTTTGGTGTTAGTTGCAGTGAAATTGAGAACATGTAAATGAAGACCAATCGTATTATCTTTTCCTCCTTCTGTTGGTTCGCAGAAAATTGTATTTTTTACCTTTCGGGTCAGTTAGATTTGTAGCAGCTCCTGAAATCCTCATTCTACTTAACAAACTTCAAATTGGTTACGATATCCAATTGTTCCAAATTTCAGATAGCCCAATAAAGAAAGCACATAAGGCCATATGAAATAAGAACTGGAGTAGGCTATTTGGCACCTCAAGCCTGATCCACTATTTAATAGGATCATGACTGATCTGACACTCCTCACATCCAGCTTTCCTGCATTATCCCCATAACTCTTGATTCCCCTACCATTTAATTCAGTATGAAATTATCCCCATAGCTCTCTGTGCCAAGGAGTTCCAAAGATCCCCAGCCCTCAGAAGGAATTCTTCGTATCAGTCTCAAATTGGCATGCTTTAATTCTCAGACTATGCTCTTTGGTCCTAGATTCTTCCATATGCTCCCTTTTAAACATGTATTAATTAGATTAACCCAAATAATTGAAGCATGGGCTGGTAACAGTTTAAGGACTGCCCCTGCAGATTCTTCAGATCTTCCTATTTCTGCAAATGATCTTTTTTATGTCCAGTCCTATAAAGAAAATAACAATGCTTCCACTGTAACATCACTTTTTTGATCCGAGTTTTTTTTTATTATTACTTCAGCATCCTTCTGTTCTGCAAAATCAGTCTAACATTATACGTTCTATGTCCTGTAAATTCTGATATGACCATCTCCCCACCTGTAACTGTCTACATAGGTTATTATAGTGATCTGCCAGAACTGCTAATTCTTTAATGGTTGTTGCCAATCCAAACAGATTTTCTTATTAAGATTTGTTGGAATGCCATTTCTGAATTTTCCACAATCATAATTTCCCTTACATTTAAAAAAATTTGTCTCTCGCTTTAGTAATTGAAATGCTGATCCCACCATATTTCCTTTTCCCTTGGAAATTCTACAAATGTCTGATTAGGTTTCTTTCTTGCAGTCCTATATTTGTATGAATAAGTTTTGGTGATAGGCTCAAACGTTGCGTAGAACCTGTTTAACAGTTTCATAATCTGCAGATTGTCTTCTGACAAATGACCGAAAATACATTTTATAATAGTAAGTTTCAAACATCCTTTGTCTTTTTTTTCCCCCAGGAGCTTTCTCAACAAATATGAAATATCGTTCAGCTTCATCCTCAGGAAATGTAAACACTAAGCATAGATTTTTAGTCAAATCAAGTATTTAGAGAAATCAGAACCATCTTCCAAGCCACTGTTCCTTTGCCACTAAGATTTCTATGACTAAATCACATTCTCTAATTTCCCTATCTCTTTGGAATTCAAGCTTTGAAAATTCCATATCCATTTCTTTTTCTTTTTCCTTTTCCTCACTTTCCACTTTTATGTATCTTTTCTTTATCGTCTCTTTCCAATTCATGTTTTCTGAACTCTATGTCCCTTTCCAATGCTTTTTTCTTCAAGTTTTTTTCATTCCTCTTTCTTTCCCTAAGTGACATTTGTTTTCCACTTTAACTTCTTAGCCAATTCTTGGTGTTACATTTCAATTTCAGGTTTACCTATTTCTAATTCTAAATGATGGATAATCGCTTTAAGCAGCTCCTCTTTGGGGAACCTACTTTTATTTCTGCCGTCAATTTACCTGCTAGCCCTCCCAGTTTAGCCTTAGCAAAAGAATGCTAACATTCTACTGTGATATCCACAGCTCCCAGAATACACAGCAAAATTCAAAGCCATTTATAAAATTCGTGCAATAAGCTCTGCCACAATTAACTTTTTTTAATGTCCATTGTCTCCATGTGGAGATAGTAAGGGCTGCAGATGCCAGAAAGTCAGAGTTGATAACGTGTGGAGCTGGAAAAAGCACAGCAGGTCAAACAGAATCAGAGGAGCAGGAGATTGGGACCTTTCCTCATCTCCATGTACCCATTCCTTAAAAAAAAAAGAGACATAGATCTCTCTTAAATTCAGTGAACTCAGATCCTAACAAGAGCCACCTTGTTGTGATCCCAACTCATGCTCCTACTCAACAAATCAGATCCCAGGCCTTACAACCTCAGATGTGGTGGGGGGTGGGGGGAGAGGGGGAAGGGATGTAATGATTTGAACCAAGTGGATCTCATTGACTACGAGGTCTTTGATTGGGTTTGTTAACCCAGCCAATCAGGGAATCCTTTTGACCAATATAACCAGGATATTACTGTTTTGATCACACAGCACTGCCCTTTGATGTGAAGGGCAGTGTTTGTCACTGGCCACCCGGGTGTTTTCCTATCTTCCTGGTGGTGGAAATTGAATAAAGATTCGTGCACTTTGTGTCTTTCACTGTGTCTCCCACCTGCACACACACACCATGGGTGCTGGGGATAAAATAAGCACAAAGAAAGAAAGAAAAAATAAATAAACAGGAGAAGCTCGTCCAGGTCAGAAAACGGATTAAGCAGAAGATTTAAATACAGACAGTGGATTAACCAATCTTTCTGCTTTGAGATGCCATCTTACTGTTGTTTATTGACTGGCAAAAAAAAAATAACCAGGATATTTACCCTTCCCTTCACTGTTTTGATCTCACAGCACTGCCCTTTGATGTGAAGGGCAGTGTTTGTCACTGGCCACCCGGGTGTTTTCCTATCTTCCTGGTGGTGGAAATTGAATAAAGATTTGTGCACTTTGTGTCTTTCACTGTGTATCACACCTGCACACACACACCATGGGTGCTGGGGAAAAAAATAAGCACTACCGCTATTAGACGGTAGTGTGGAGGCTATTAAAAAATAGGAAATTAGAATCTCCTCAGTTGAGGACTGATTCCAGTATAAATAGGTGATGTTACCTGAAGAACATTATCTTCTGCTTTTGGTTGCACGTCAGACCCACGCTCCTGATCTTTGGGCAACCGGTGCAGAGGGGGGAGGTAGGTCAGAGGATCTCCTGGTTCGTTATGGCCGATTGCCTGCCCCTCTTCCGCGGCTACGTCTGAGCCCGGGTGTCCCCGGAGAAGGACCACACGTTGTCCACCAACACCCTGAAAGTTTTCAGGGAGAGGTGGGCACCATGGGATATGGAGTGCTTTATTTCCTCCTTCCAATTCTATGTCACTAGTTTAAAATTCAAAATTTTTAAAAATCAACATCTATAAATCACACACCTTTCACCACATTGAAATTTTAAATTTCTGTCAGATTTAATGAGAATAGCCATTTCTATATTTATATATCCCGTTTGATATATAAAGACAATTTGTATTACAAATAATTCACCATTGAAATGAAAAACTAAACTGGCAATCACACAAAATTAGAATCAATCACACAGCATTGTTTAAGATTAAATTATTTCTCTGGCAAGAGTGCAAATGTTGAAATGTGCAAATCGTGTTATGAAGAACTTGGAATACGCATCTGAGTTGCGTGTTTCAAAATTAAGTATCTCGTACAATCATCAAATTATGGATGTGTTTTGTAGCTTAACACATTTCTAAAAGTTTTCTTCATTATCGACGGATTGTGAGGGTATAGAAATATATAAAAGAAAATGTTCATGAGAATTTAAATAATATTCATACAAAGAGAAACAAATGTCATAGAGATATACAGCATGGAAACAGACCCTTCCATGCTGACCAGATATCCCAGCCCAATCTAGTCCCACCTGCCAGCACCCAGCCCATATCCCTCCAAACCCTTCCTATTCATATGTCCATCCAAATGCCTCTTACATGTTGCAATTGTACCAGCCTCCACCACATCCTCTGGCAGCTCATTCCATACACGTACCACCCTCTGTGTGAAAAAGTTGCCCCTTAGGTCTCTTTTATATCTTTACCATCTCAGCCTAAACCTATGCCCTCTAGTTCTGGAATGTGTATCATACCTGAGTGCAATGCATGCATGTCTGTTTGGTAAACATTATTTTTTGGTATTTTAGGGATCTAACTGTATTGCTTTCTCTGTTGAAAATCAAGTCCAATGACTTGGATTGATAAACAGTATACCAAATTCTGTTAGCATCATATGGTATTTCAGGATTTTCAGTTGTGTTTTGGGATTTGAATTATGTGGCTCTGAACATTTTTTCTGTGAAACCCACAAATAAATAGTTTTCATTCTAAACTATCAGTCTGAATGAAATAGATCAAAAGCAACCACCTGGGGGCAGCATTCACAGCTCTACATCAGATTACTCTGATCATTTCCTTTGTACATATTTTCTAACCAACCTGTTTGGTGATGTCATTACACATCTCTGGAACAAGTGGGACTTGAACCCAGACCTCCTGGCTCAGAGATAGGCACATAATAGTCACACAAACAACACCCTTATTTACACACAACCAATCACACAGCGATCAGCCATCATTCCTTTTTTAAGAATGTAAGAAATCCAATTTCATGCTCAATTTCAGAACTCATGCACCTTTTATAAAATGTAGATGGCAACACAACAAACCTAGTAAACCTTTTTGAAAGGATAGTTGCCTCAATGGCTTAAGGGATAAGTAAAATATCGTCTTAAGTGCTCTAAAGTTTTCACATTTACACAAGCTGTTAATTGGCACAATGTGATGGATTATAATGCAGTTACTACACAGAGTGGAGAATAATCCACTTATATTTTTGATAACACAAATACCAGAACTCTTCAGATAAAGGATGGAAAGTCCCACTATTGAAATTTGGCCTTGGAGCTGAAGTTTTTATAAACCAAATGCATTATTAATAAAATAAAACTTTCTGCACTAAATTAAAATTCTGGATATTTTGTAATGTAGAAAATGTAGAACGTGGAGATGACTATTGGTTTAAAATAAGAAAAATAATGTTTATGACATAGTTTACGTATGTTGCATTGGACTCTTAAAGCTTTTAGAGTTTTCATTGCTATAATATTCGGTTGTATTACCTTGAGAACATTACAAACAATCCATACTGTGTTATTTCATCATCACTTGACCTCATCTTACCAACACCCTCAGAGCTTGCAACAAGAACAAAATTAATAAGAATAGCTTTGAAAAAAATCACGATAGTCCTTCCAAGAGAAAACTTCAGTCTTGAGATCTTGTCTGTAAGAGATTTGTGGTACAGAAGTCCATGCTCTATTATTGGCATCTGTCTTGCAGCTATCTACAGTAGATATGTTTACTTATCTCAGCAGCACACTGTCTATCGAGTTGTCTGCACTGAGAGATACAAGCAATGTCAGAGCAAGTCTATGCTTCAACAGACTTTGAACATCATCCTGGGAATGAAGAGCAGTAAGTCTATCTACCAAACTGAACATCCATACAACAATAGCCCAGTCCAGGTAAAAACAATGACTGCAGATGCTGGAAACCAGATTCTGGATTAGAGTGGTGCTGGAAAAGCACAGCAGTTCAGGCAGCATCCGAAGAGCAGGAAAATCGACTTTTCGGGCAAAAACCCTTCATCAGGAATAGTCCAGTCTATTCTGTTTCATATATGACAGTCTTGGACTGCATGCCACAAAGATTAACCTCTTTCACCTCATATAGCAGAACAGAACATCAGGACTGAGGTGCTTTGTCAAGCTGAGGTGTCACACTTCTGGTCCAAATTGAGACAGTCACAAGTGAACTAGGCTGGTCAGGTAACCTCAACATCTGATACTTGTTTAACAAACAAAGCTTCAGTGGAAAGACTGAGTGAGGGATGCAGTAAAAAGACAGCTTCAAGAATTCACTTGTTTTGATTTTGACTTTTGTGTCCCGGAAGAAGCTTGTCCAGGATCATTGCATCTGGCACACCCAAAAAAATTAAAATGGTGCAGTTTCCTTCAAAATGAGAAAGAAAATGTAAGAAGAAAATCCAGAGCTGAAAACATACTCTAAACTCAATCAGCTGCAGGGTCCTATCCTACTTGCAGCAGAACATTCTGACAGCAAATTGGCTGTAGCATAACCACCAAAGCACCAAACACACCAGATGATAAGCAGATCCATCTTCACCCTGAAGAATGAACAGGGCAGGATGTGAAAAACAATTAGTGTGCTGGAAATCTGGAAATTCATTAGTTCTATGATTTGATATTTGGACCTAACAATGAATTAAATCAATTTTAACTCAATTTGAAGCTATGTATTTATTTACAACATGGTCCATGACCTTAAACCATCAGAACTTGCAAAGCAGAGTCTTTTCTAATGTAGAGTCAAGATTAGATTGGAGTAGTGCTGGAAAAGCATAGCAGGTCAGGCAGCATCGGAGGAGCAGGGAAATTGATGTTTCAGGCCAAGCCCTTTATCAGGAAGGGCTGATGAAGAGCTTTGGCCCGAAACAACGATTTTCCTGCTCTTCGGATGCTGCCTGATCTGCTGTGCTTTTCCAACGCTATTCCAATCTTGACTCTAATATCCAGCATCTGCAGTCCTCACTTTTGCCTCATTTCTAACGTAGTTGGTCACCAAATAAATGAATGACATTTGAGAGTACAGGAAGGCCAATCAGCCCATCATGCCTGCCTTGACTGTCCAAATAAGAGTTATTACTCTCATTTTCCTGCCTTTTCCCTGTGACCCTGAGAATTGTTTGTATTCAAATGACAATTCAGTATACTCTTGAATGCCTGAATTAAACCTGTCTCCACCATACTTCTTCAAGGCACTGTATTTCTGACCCTAACTACTTGTTGTGTGAGAAAGCATTTTCCCACCTCACTTTTGCTTACTTTATAAATTACTTGGAATCTCTGCGCACTTGTTCTTGGTCATTTTAACAAATGGGAACAGTTCCTTCTTGTCTACTCTGTCCACACCATGCATGATGTTGAAAATATCTCCTTAGCCAACTTCTTTCCAAGAAAGAAAACACCCCAATTGCTCCCATCTATCATATTAACCGAAGTTTCTCATTCCTGGAGCTATTCTCATAACCCTTTTCTGCACTCTCTCCAATGTGTTCAAATTTGTACTGAAATTGTAATGCCCAAACTGGATGTAATATCCCTGCTGGGGTCTGACTAATGTCCTATACTGGTTTAGCATTACATACATCCACCTTGATTAAAAAAAAATGATAAAACTGTCAATGTTGGATATCAGAAACAAGAACAGAAATTGCTGGAAAAGCTCAGCAGGTCTGGCAGCATCTGAGAACAGAAATCAATGTTAATGTTTCAGGTCCAATGAGGACTGGTCTGAAGAAGGGTGACTGGACCTGAAACGTTAACTCTGATTTCTCTCAACAAATGCTGCCAGACCTGCTGAGCTTTTCCAGCAATTTCTGTTTTTGTTTGGATGGGATAAATAGACAAAGTCTTTTCCTGGGGTCGGGGAGTCCAAAACTAGAGGGCAAAGGTTTAGGTTGAGAGGGAAAAGATATAAAAGAGACCTAAGGGGCAACCTTTTCACACAGAGGATGGTACGTGTATGGAATGAGCTGCCAGAGGGTGTGGTGGAGGCTGGTACAATTGCAACATTTAAGAGGCATTTGGATGGGTATATGAACAGGAAGGGTTTGGAGGGATATGGGCCGGGTGCTGGCAGGTGGGACTCGATTGGGTTGGGATATCTGGTCAGCATGGACGGGTTGGACCGAAGGGTCTGTTTGCATGCTGTACATTTCTATGACTGTGACTCTTGAACTCCTTGGCTCTATCAATAAAGTCCAAGATAATGAGCCTGTTCTCCCATCTTTAATGACCTCTACACATCTACACCTAGTTCTCTCTGCTCCTGCACAACCCCAACGCCTCAAACTGAACTTCATCTGTCTCCTACCTGCCCATCCCTCCAGCTTGACCATATCCTTCTGGAGTTTTGCACTTTGCTCCAAACCCGACAGCTCTAACTTTGCTCAAGAATCTGTTGTGGGGCAAATGATCAAATAACCTTCACAGGTCGATGGCCACCATGTGAACGGCATATTGTTGAAAATTATAGCAATGTCGGTGTCAATCCTTAAAACAAACTGGAGAAAACACATTTCACAATGGAACAGAATCAGAAATGGAACAACTGATCAGTTATTAAAAAAAAACATAAACGAAGCAAGTAAACAAAATATTATTCTAGAGGAGATGTTAATTGACTATCACCTGAAACAATTCTTATTCATATTAATTATATCACCATTTACATGTGTGACATAATTAACTAGAAAGGATGATCTGTTATTTGTAATTCAGTTAAGACTTGTAGTGGGTTTTAGCAATCTTCAGAACAGAACTGAAGGTTATAACAAAAATAGCGAACGCTTGTTAACATAATGCTGTTTTAAGGTCATGCACACTGACCCCAAATCTCACCCAATGAAGCAAAGAACGATTAACTACGTCTGAAATTCGAAAAAAAAGTGCATCCGCAATCGCTCTGAAGAGTTAATTCAATTTAAACCCGAAATCACGAAACCGGCAATGGAAAAATACAGTAATGAATCACTCGTTTTTGCTGAGGTCTGTGCAGATTAGCATTAAACGCGTACGCCAGAGTTTTCACACAAAACACTAGCAGTAAACATGGATAAGGAAAGTATCAAATAATCGTTTTCAATTTCTCTTTGAAATCGGGCCGTTCAATTACAAATTAACCATGCTCTCTCTGTGAGTCTAACTAGATGGAGGATTGCGATAATAGTTATGGTCTGGGGACAGGAATCTGCTCCAAGCTAAAAGCTTGCCAGCTGGTAAACAACCTGCAAAACCACTCGCTTCCCAAAGTCAACGGCGTCAATAACTTTACTCCAACGCCTCAGAGCTGAGGTGAACTCCTCCCCCTCTCCACGTTTGAAACAACAAGCCCCTGTCTTTAGCTCATGCGAGGGGGCGGTCTTGTCTTATACCGTGATTTAATCACCATTATATAATTTATTCAGTGTGTAGGCAGGTACAACAACAACAAAACACAATAAAAAGTAAGCCCTCTCTGGAATATGTGAACAACTCGAATATTAAATGTTGCTGTTTCCTTGCTGCAGAGTCGGGTTGCCAGTGAGTCAGCGGCTGACTGAGTTGACCCCAGTGAGCTACAAAACTGCAGCTTCCAATGTGGGAGCTGCTGAGCATCATAGCTACCTGTCACGGGGTTCACACACACACGTATAATCTTCACAATTACACAGACAGGTATACGCACACACACATACAAATATGTGGGGGCAAATGATCAAATAACCTTCACAGGTCGCTGGCCACCATGTGAACGGCATATTGTTGAAATTACAGCAATGTCGGTGTCAATCCTTAAAACAATCTGGAGAAAACAATGACACTTTTCACAATGGAAAAGAATCAATAATTGAACAATTAATCAGTAATTTTTAAGAATAAACGAAGCATGTATATAAAATACTATTCTAGGGGAGATGTTAATTGACTCACACATACACACGCACATTATATCTCTACACACATACACACACACATGGATTTTCGAGAATAGGCAAGTTGTAACTGCGTTCCCAGTTTCACTCCAGGAGGTTTACTCGGGCTGAGATGAAAGTGTACCGCCAGCGTCCTGCTCTGCGCTTGCAGCTATGGTAACGCTATTGATCGTCAGTTCAGCCTGACGCATTGGTGATAAACAAGGAACTCCCTGTCTCCCAAAGGCAGCTCACTTTAAAGGCGGTCCACCTAACCCTGCCAGGCCGGCCAACTCTCTCATTCAGCCACCTTGATATCCCTGCCTTCAGCAGAGCCCGAAGACTAAAACATACCGAAAGAAATTGAACTGGTGACAGGATTTTGGGGGACACGGAAATATTTATCTGTTGTTAAATAATTGAGTGATGTTCTTTAGTGAATTTGTTCGTTGAAATGAACTGGTTATATGAACAAAAATAAACTGGGGACTTTTACCAGCTCCAGGTTGAGGACATGGGTAACTCCAGGATCTCACTGGGATGCTGCTGTCTGATCTAGCACTGGGGACTTTAGTCCCATTCCTACGACACTCCTCCTTCCCCAATCTTGCTTTCCTTTCGCCTTTTCTCATCTACCGCACTTTCAAGACTCCCCCCTCGCCAACACCCCCCCCCCCCCCCCCCCTCAGTCTCAGGTCCATGATAATACTTGCTTTTCTTTCCTAACGTTTCTACAAAAGTGGAAGATTCACCTGAAGTGGCAGCCTCCTATCTCAAGGCTGGTTTGCGCCATGGTGATCAACTCCATAAAGCTCAGAAACCCCACTCTAGCACAGCAGGGTCTGCTGCATTTGGGTCACAGGCAGACAGCGGCCTAACTACTCAATCTCCTGATATTCTTCTGCACTTTGGGTTCCCTTTACAATTTGCTCTTGGTGGGTGAACATTCCCTTTTGAGAAGAAAACTGTCAAGACTCACTGCCCCATAGACCTCAATTCCCTCCAAGGTGGTAAAACCAATGACTGCAGATGCTGGAAACCAGATTCTGGATTAGTGGTGCTGGAAGAGCACAGCAGTTCCTTGGATGCTGCCTGAACTGCTGTGCTCTTCCAGCACCACTAATCCAGAATCTCAATTCCCTTCAAGTTAATCAATATTTATAAATATTGTTCCTATAATTTCCAAATCGGAGTTCGCTTTTAGCAGTGCGTTCTTGTGTGGGAGGTGATCAGTTCAGCCTGAGGTTTCTTGAGAAGTCACACCCACATCCCTCAAGACTCATTTATAGTTCAAAAGACGCACCGGTGACAATGACTGTGTACATCCCTTCCCCCCTCTACATTATACTTTTTTACATCTTGGAATAATCCCACATTCTGGGCTCATGAGCAGCTCATTAACATATGAAGGTGATTTTGGCTTATCGGTATTATCAAATTGCTGGCTGCATTTTGCTATAATGAATGGGATTAGTATTTCCAAGGAATGTGGTTACACATACTGGAACTTGCAGCTTGTTAGTTGGTAAATACTGTTTATGTAAATACTTCAAATGGGAGATAAATGGCTGGGACAAATTTAACTGGATAGATGCATACCTATCATGTGGCCTGATTGGCTCAACAGCCTCTTGCCTAGTTTTTCAAGTCACTTCACTATCTTTGTGTTTCATTTCTTGTTTCTTCAAGTTCAGATCCAAAGACATGTGGGTAGCCAAATATGGTCAATTTCTGACAATTGCTTTTTACAAACAGCAATCCTATTCACTTTCTTAAATACCTTTTGGAAATCCAAATAAATAGCTTGCAATTATTGGTTCTCTTTTATCTATTTTCCTCATTATATCTTCAAACAGCACTAATAAATTTGACAAATGTGATTTAATCTTTCATAAAATCATGTTGTTTCTGCTTGATTATTATGATAGTCTAAGTGTCCTGCTATGACTGAATAAATTAATTTCAGTATTTTCCTACTTAGGAGTTAAACTAGGTAACCTATCATTTCCTGCTTTCTTGTATTTACATATTTGGTTATCCAGCCTGTTGCAACCTTTCCAGAATCTAGAATCTACCTTTAAGTCTTTTGGATTCATGTCATTATGCCCAGGAAACTGGTCATTTCTCAGCCTCAATAGTTTTCCTGGTACTTTCTCTCTAGTAACGATTATTCAAGTTCCTCTCTCCCCATTTGCCCCTTGATTTTCAATTTATACAGTGATCCTTTTGTTGTTTTCTCCACGGAAGCCAGCGACAAAATACAGTATTTGTGCAAAGTCCACTTCTACTCTTTCTTTCCCTCTTTTACTTTCCTCTTCTCTTCTCGCCAACTCTCTCTTACTTTTCACTCCTTCCTCTAGCCTGTTCTGTTCCCTCCCTTTCATCACTTCCCCACCACTCCTCCCTGTCTCTCCTTTTATTGATCACACTCTCCTCTCCATACGCTTCCTCAACCTTGTACCACCATAACTTCCCCTCCTATTGCATTGTCCTCTCCCTTTTTGCCTCCATTCCTCCTCTCACTCCCAACTATCTCTTTTACTCCAACCCTCCTTCTTTTCCTCCTCACACATTTTCCTTCCTCCTTTGCCTGTTCCCCCACTCTCTCTCCTTGCTCTCTTCCTCCTTGTTTTCCATTCCCCTCCTACATCACTTCCACACTTTTTCTTAACTTCACTATTATTCCCTGTTCTCCCACTCTGCCCTATCTCCCATCCTCTCTCCCACTCTCCTCTATCCCTTTCCTATATTTCAACTTCTCCCTCTCCCCTCCACTATTCTGCCCCCTCACTCTTTCCCCTCCCCACTCTCGCATTCACCTTCATCCTCTTTACCCACCTTCCCTTGCCTCATTTTGCTCCTCTAATCCCTATTTCATCTCTTCTAATTCCTGCTCCCTCTCTCTGTCAGTATCTCCTTTCACCTCTCCTTCTTCCTTTTCCTCTCCCTTTCACCCCTTCCCTCTTTTTCCCTTTCCCATTTCTCCCCTTTCCTCCTGTACTTCCCCTCCCTCCTTCCCCCTTTCCCTCTCCTCCTCTTTCCCCTCCCATTGTTTGCCCCTTGACTTTCTCATTTCTTCCTCATCTCCTTTGCCCACTCATTTCCACCCTCCCCTCATTTACCCCTTTCCCTCCCTCCTTTCCCCCTCCCCTTGTTACCTCCTTGACTCTCATTTCCTCCTCCTCTCCACCCCCTTCCTTTCACACACCCCCGCCCTTCCCTTTACCTCCCTGCCTCTCTTCTCGTTTCCTCCTCCTCTCCCCTCCTTTCACCTTCTCTCCCCATTCCTCTCCACTGCTTTCCACTTCCTCCCCATTTCCCCCTCCTTTCCACCTCCTCCCCATTTCCCCCTTCCCTCCCCTCCCTTCCTTTCCACCTCCTCCCCATTTCCCCCTTCCCTCCCCTCCTTTTCCCCCCTTCCTCCCCTCCTTTCCCCCCTTCCTCCCCTCCTTTCCCCCCTTCCCTTCCCTCCCCTCCTTTCCCCCCTCCCCTCCCCTCCTTTCCCCCTCCCCTCCTTCCCCCCTCCCCTCCCCTCCTTCCCCCCTCCCCTCCCCTCCTTCCCCCCTCCCCTCCCCTCCTTCCCCCCCACCCCTCCCTTCCTTCCCCCCCACCCTCCCCTCCTTCCCCCCTTCCTTTCCTCCTTCCCTTCCCTCCCCTCCTTTCCCCCTTCCCTTCCCTCCCCTCCTTTCCCCCTTCCCTCCCCTCCTTTCCCCCTTCCCTTCCCTCCCCTCCTTCCCCCCTTCCTTTCCTCCTTCCCTTCTTCCCCCCTTCCCTTCCCTCCTTTCCCCCATCCCTCCCCTCCTTCCCTCCCCTCCTTTTCCCCTTCCCTCCCCTCCTTTCCCCCTTCCCTCCCCTCCTTTCCCCCTTCCCTTCCCTCATTTCCCCCTTCCCTTCCCTCCTTCCCCCTTCCCTTCTTCCCCCTTCCCTTCCCTCCTTCCCCCTTCCCTTCCATCCTTTCCCCTTCCCCTCCCCTCCCTCCCTCCCCCCCTCTCCACCCCTCCCCTCCTTCCCCCCCTCCCCTCCCCTCCTTCCCCCCCACCCCTCCCCTCCTTCCCCCCCACCCTCCCCTCCATTCCCCCTCCCCTCCTTCCCCCCCCACCCCTCCCCTCCTTCCCCCCCACCCTCCCCTCTTCCCCTTCCCTCCCCTCCTTTCCCCCTTCCCTCCCCTCCTTTCCCCCTTCCCTCCCCTCCTTTCCCCTTCCCTCCCCTCCTTTCCCCTTCCCTCCCCTCCTTTCCCCCTTCCCTCCCCTCCTTTCCCCCTTCCCTCCCCTCCTTTCCCCCTTCCCTCATTCCCCCCTTCCCTTCCCTCATTCCCCCCTTCCCTTCCTTCCTTCCCCTCTTCCCTTCCCTCCTTTCCCCCTTCCCCTTCCCTCCCCTCATTCCCCCTTCCCTTCTTCCCCCTTCCCTTCTTCCCCCCTTCCCTTCCCTCCTACCCCCCTTCCCTTCCATCCTTTCCCCCTTCCCCTTCCCTCCTTCCCCTCTTCCCCCCTTCCCTTCCCCCCTTCCCTTCCATCCTTTCCCCCTTCCCCTTCCCTCCTTCCCCCTTCCCTTCTTCCCCCCTTCCCTTCCCTCCTTCCCCCCTTCCCTTCCATCCTTTCCCCCTTCCCCTTCCCTCCCCTCCTTTCCCCCTTCCCTCCCCTCCTTCCCCCTTCCCTCCCCTCCTTCCCCCGTTCCCTACCCTCCTTTCCCCTTTGCTTCCCTCCTTTCCCCTTCCTTTCCCTCCCCTCCTTTCCCCCTTCCCTCCCGTCCTTTCCCCCTTCCCTCCCGTCCTTTCCCCCTTCCCTCCCCTCCTTCCCCCTTCCCTCCTTTCCCCCTTCCCTTCCCTCCTCTCCCCTCCCCTCCTTTCCCCCTTCCCTCCTTCCCCCTCCCCTCCTCTCCCCCTTCCCTCCCCCCCCTCCCCTCCCCTCCTTCCCCCATCCCCTCCCCTCCTTCCCCCCTCCCCTCCTCCCCACCTTCCCCCCCTCCCCTCCTTCCCCCCTCCCCTCCTCCCCTCCTTTCCCCCTTCCCTCCCCTCCTTTCCCCCTTCCCTCCTTTCCCCCTTCCCTCCCCTCCTTTCCCCCTTCCCTTCCCTCCTCTCCCCTCCTCTCCTTTCCCCCTTCCCTCCTTCCCCCTCCCCTCCTCTCCCCTCCTTTCCCCCTTCCCTCCTCCCCCCCTCCCCTCCCCTCCACCCCACCTTCCCCCCCACCCCTCCTTCCCCTCCCCCCTCCCCTCCTCCCCACCTTCCCCCCCTCCCCTCCTCCCCACCTTCCCCCCCCTCCCCTCCTCCCCACCTTCCCCCCCCTCCCCTCCTCCCCACCTTCCCCCCCCTCCCCTCCCCTCCTTCCCCCCCCTCCCCTCCCCTCCTTCCCCCCACCCCTCCCCCTCCCCTCCTTCCCCCCTCCCCTCCCCTCCTTCCCCCCTCCCCTCCCCTCCCCTCCCCTCCTTCCCCCCTCCCCTTCCCTCCCCTCCTTTCCCCCTTCCCTCCCCTCCTTCCCCCTTCCCTCCCCTCCTTCCCCCGTTCCCTACCCTCCTTTCCCCTTTGCTTCCCTCCTTTCCCCTTCCTTTCCCTCCCCTCCTTTCCCCCTTCCCTCCCGTCCTTTCCCCCTTCCCTCCCCTCCTTTCCCCCTTCCCTCCTTTCCCCCTTCCCTCCCCTCCTTCCCCCTTCCCTCCTTTCCCCCTTCCCTCCCCTCCTTTCCCCCTTCCCTTCCCTCCTCTCCCCTCCCCTCCTTTCCCCCTTCCCTCCTTCCCCCTCCCCTCCTCTCCCCCTTCCCTCCCCCCCCTCCCCTCCCCTCCTTCCCCCATCCCCTCCCCTCCTTCCCCCCTCCCCTCCTCCCCACCTTCCCCCCCTCCCCTCCTTCCCCCCTCCCCTCCTCCCCCCCTCCCCTCCTCCCCACCTTCCCCCCCTCCCCTCCTTCCCCCCCTCCCCTCCTCCCCCCTCCCCTCCTTCCCCCCTCCCCTCCCCTCCTCCCCACCTTCCCCCCCTCCCCTCCTTCCCCCCCTCCCCTCCTCCCCCCTCCCCTCCTTTCCCCCTTCCCTCCCGTCCTTTCCCCCTTCCCTCCCGTCCTTTCCCCCTTCCCTCCCCTCCTTTCCCCCTTCCCTCCTTTCCCCCTTCCCTCCCCTCCTTCCCCCTTCCCTCCTTTCCCCCTTCCCTCCCCTCCTTTCCCCCTTCCCTTCCCTCCTCTCCCCTCCCCTCCTTTCCCCCTTCCCTCCTTCCCCCTCCCCTCCTCTCCCCCTTCCCTCCCCCCCCTCCCCTCCCCTCCTTCCCCCATCCCCTCCCCTCCTTCCCCCCTCCCCTCCTCCCCACCTTCCCCCCCTCCCCTCCTTCCCCCCTCCCCTCCTCCCCACCTTCCCCCCCTCCCCTCCTTCCCCCCCTCCCCTCCTCCCCCCTCCCCTCCTTCCCCCCTCCCCTCCCCTCCTCCCCACCCCCCTCCCCTCCTTCCCCCCTCCCCTCCCCTCCTCCCTACCCCCCTCCCCTCCTCCACACCTTCCCCCCCTCCCCTCCTTCCCCCCCTCCCCTCCCCCCCTCCCCACCCCCCCTCCCCTCCTCCACACCTTCCCCCCCTCCCCTCCTTCCCCCCCTCCCCTCTTCCCCCCCCTTCCCTCCCCTCCTTCCCTCCCCTCCTTCCCCCGTTACCTACCCTCCTTTCCCCCTTCCCTCCCCTCCTTTCCCCCTTCCCTCCCCTCCTTTCCCCCTTCCCTCCCCTCCTTTCCCCTTCGATTCCCTCCTTTCCCCTTCGATTCCCTCCTTTCCCCTTCCTTTCCCTCCCCTCCTTTCCCCCTTCCCTCCCCTCCTTTCCCCCTTCCCTCCTTTCCCCCTTCCCTCCCCTCCTTTCCCCCTTCCCTTCCCTCCTCTCCCCTCCTCTCCTTTCCCCCTTCCCTCCTTCCCCCTCCCCTCCTCTCCCCTCCTTTCCCCCTTCCCTCCTCCCCCCCTCCCCTCCCCTCCTCCCCACCTTCCCCCCCACCCCTCCTTCCCCTCCCCCCTCCCCTCCTCCCCACCTTCCCCCCCTCCCCTCCTCCCCACCTTCCCCTCCTCCCCCCCCCTCCCCTCCTCCCCACCTTCCCCCCCCTCCCCTCCCCTCCTTCCCCCCCCTCCCCTCCCCTCCTTCCCCCCACCCCCTCCCCCTCCCCTCCTTCCCCCCTCCCCTCCCCTCCTTCCCCCCTCCCCTCCCCTCCCCTCCTTCCCCCCTCCCCTCCCCTCCCCTCCTTCCCCCCTCCCCTCCCCTCCCTCCCCCCTCCCCTCCCCTCCTCCCCACCCCCCTCCCCTCCTCCACACCTTCCCCCCCTCCCCTCCTTCCCCCCCTCCCCTCCTTCCCCCCTCCCCTCTTCCCCCCCCTTCCCTCCCCCCCTCCCCTCCCCTCCTTCCCCCCTCCCCTCCCCTCCCCCCCCCTCCCCTCCCCTCCTTCCCCCCCTCCCCTCCCCTCCTTCCCCCTTCCTTTCCTCCTTCCCCCCTTCCTTTCCTTCTTCCCTTCCCTCCCCTCCTTTCCCCCTTCCCTCCTTTCCCCCTTCCCTTCCCTCCCTTCCCCCTTCCCTTCCCTCCCCCTTCCCTTCCCCCCTTCCCTTCCCTCCCCTCCCCTCATTCCCCCCTTCCCTCCCCTCCTTTCCCCCTTCCCTCCCCTCCCCTCCTTCCCCCCCTCCCCTCCCCTCCTTCCCCCCCACCCCTCCCCTCCTTCCCCCTTCCTTTCCTCCTTCCCCCCTTCCTTTCCTCCTTCCCCCTTCCTTTCCTTCTTCCCTTCCCTCCTTTCCCCCTTCCCTCCCCTCCTTTCCCCCCTTCCCTCCCCTCCTTTCCCCCCTTCCCTCCCCTCCTTTCCCCCCTTCCCTCCCCTCATTCCCCCCCTTCCCTCCCCTCATTCCCCCCCTTCCCTCCCCTCATTCCCCCCTTCCCTTCATTCCCCTTCCCTTCCCTACCCTCCCCTCCTTTCCCCCTTCCCTCCCCTCCTTTCCCCCTTCCCTCCCCTCCTTTCCCCCTTCCCTTTCCCCGTCCCTTCCCTCCCCTCCTTTCCCCCCTTCCCTCCCCTCCTTTCCCCCCTTCCCTCCCCTCCTTTCCCCTTCCATCATTCCCCCCCCCTCCCCTTCCCTCATTCCCCCCCCTCCCCTTCCCTCATTCCCCCCCCTTCCCCCCCCTCCCCCCCCTCCCCTTCCCTCATTCCCCTCCCCTTCCCTCATTCCCCCCCTCCCCTTCCCTCATTCCCCCCCTCCCCTTCCCTCATTCCCCCCTCCCCTCCCCTCCTTCCCCCCCACCCCTCCTCCCCCCCCCCTCCTTCCCCCCCACCCCTCCCCTCCTTCCCCCCCTCCCCTCCCCTCCTTCCCCCCCACCCTCCCCCTCCCCTCCTTCCCCTCCCCCTCCCCTCCTTCCCCCCACCCCTCCCTCCCCTCCCCCTCCCCTCCTTCCCCCCCACCCCTCCCCTCCTTCCCCCCCTCCCCTCCCCTCCTTCCCCCCCCCTCCTTCCCCCCCACCCCTCCCCTCCTTCCCCCCCTCCCCTCCCCTCCTTCCCCCCCACCCTCCCCCTCCCCTCCTTCCCCTCCCCCTCCCCTCCTTCCCCCCACCCCTCCCTCCCCTCCCCCTCCCCTCCTTCCCCCCACCCCTCCCCTCCTTCCCCCCCACCCCTCCCCTCCTTCCCCCCCTCCCCTCCCCTCCTTCCCCCCCTCCCCTCCTTCCCCCCCTCCCCTCCCCTCCTTCCCCCCCTCCCCTCCTTCCCCCCCACCCCTCCCCTCCTTCCCCCCCACCCCTCCCCTCCTTCCCCCCCTCCCCTCCCCTCCTTCCCCCCCACCCCTCCCCTCCTTCCCCCCCTCCCCTCCCCTCCTTCCCCCCCACCCCTCCCCTCCTTCCCCCCCTCCCCTCCCCTCCTTCCCCCCCTCCCCTCCCCTCCTTCCCCCCTCCCCTCCCCTCCCTCCCCCCCTCCCCTCCCCTCATTCCCTCCCCTCCCCTCCCCTCATTCCCTCCCTCCCCTCCCCTCATTCCCCTCCCTCCCCTCCCCTCATTCCCCTCCCTCCCCTCCCTCCCCCCCCTCCCTCCCCTCATTCCCCTCCCTCCCCTCCCTCCCCTCCCTCCCTCCCCTCCCCTCATTCCCCCCCCTCCCCTCCCCTCATTCCCCCCCTCCCCTCCCCTCATTCCCCCCCTCCCCTCCCCTCATTCCCCCCCTTCCCTCCCCTCCTTTCCCCCTTCCCTCCCCTCCTTTCCCCCTTCCCTCCCCTCCTTTCCCTCCCCTCCTTTCCCCCCCTCCTTTCCCCCTTCCCTCCCCTCCTTTCCCCCTTCCCTCCCCTCCTTTCCCCCTTCCCTCCCCTCATTCCCCCCTTCCCTCCCCTCATTCCTCCTTCCCTTCTTCCCCCTTCCCCTCCCCTCCTTTCCCCCCTTCCCCTCCCCTCCTTTCCCCCCTTCCCCTCCCCTCCTTTCCCCCCTTCCCCTCCCCTCCTTTCCCAGTATTTCTCTGTAGCTGTTCCCTGCACCTTCCCTGCGCGGTGCCGTGTGTGTGTGTGTGTGTGTGTGTGGGGAGGGAGGTCACATGTTGTTTTGCTGTGCAGCCAGTCAATGTGTGTGTGTGTGTTATTTACAGCTCCCACTTCCACTCTGGTACCGGCAGAGAGAGAGAGAGAGGGACAGGAGCAGAGAAAACAGAGAGGAGCAGAAACCTGCAGCGGCTGGTGTTGTTGGGGGAAAGATGGCCAGTCCTCCCGTGTTAAAGGCGGGCGTGGGGGGCCATCTCTGTTTCCCCAAAGTGAAGAAATGCGGCTACTTGAAGAAACAGAAACACGGGCACAAGAGGTTCTTCGTGCTGAGGGAGCGGAGCGGCGATTGCCCGGCTCGGCTGGAGTATTACGAGAACGAGAAGAAGTGGAGGAACAAGTCGGCAGCGAAGAGAGTGATCCCTTTGGAAAGCTGCCTGAACATCAACAAGAGAGCAGACGCCAAACACAAATACCTCATCGCCCTCTACACCAAGGACGAGTATTTGGCTGTGGCGGCTGACAGCGAGCAGGAGCAGGAAAGTTGGTTCCACGCCCTCACTGAGCTGCTGAACCAGGACCAGCTCCTGCAGCACGACCAGGTGGGCTATGGTCTGCTCACCCCCGCCTCTGCCCTCTACAAGGAAGTGTGGCAGGTCAACCTGAAGCCCAAAGGCTTGGGGCAAGCGAAGAACCTCACCGGCTTTTACATGCTGTGCCTTTCCAGTAAGAGCATGGGCTTTGTGAAGCTCAATTCCCAGGTCCCCTCTGTCAACCTGCAGCTCATGAACATCCGCCGCTGTGGGCACTCCGAGAATTTCTTCTTCATGGAGGTGGGTAGGTCAGCGTCGACCGGGCCCGGCGAGCTCTGGATGCAGGTCGACGACTCGGTGGTGGCGCAGCACATCCACGAGACCATCCTGGAGGCCATGAAGGCGATGAAGGAGCTGTGCGAGTTCCGGCCCCGCAGCAAGAGCCAGTCCTCGGGCTCCAACCCCATCACCGTGCCCACCAGGCGGCACCTGAACAACCTGCCGCCCAGCCAGACCGGCCTCCAGAGGAGGTCGAGGACTGACAGCGTCAACGCCCCGCTAACGGCCAATAAGATCACCTCGTGCCGCATGAGGACCGCCAGTGAAGGCGACAGTACCATGTGCCGACCCGAGTCAATGACCAGAAACCCCATCAGCCCCAGCATGGTGAGAACACACTTTAGCCGTTCGAGTACCATGTGCAGGAACTCCAGAGTGATCCCTCACAGTTCTCTTCACCACAGTCGGTCAATGTCTATGCCAATGTCCCATTCGCCCCCATCGGCCACCAGTCCAGTGAGTCTGTCCTCGAGCAGCGGGCACGGATCTGCATCAGACACCATACCTAGACCATCCAGTGGCAGTGCATCTGTTTCAGGTTCCCCGAGCGATGGTGGCTTTATTTCTTTTGACGAGTACGGTTCCAGCCCGGGCGATTTAAGACATTATGTGGGAAACCGAAGTAACACACCCGAGTCCCTCACTGAAACACCACCTGTTCGAGAAGGCAGTGAATTGTATGGATATATGTTAATGGAAAGGCACAGTGCTGGCCACTTTAATGCTGGCTGTTATCAGACAGCTAGGGATGAAAGTGCAGAACTGGAGAAGAGCTACAGGAAGAGAACTTACTCTTTAACAACTCCGTGCCGTCAGAAAGCCACATCACAGGTTTCTTCAGTTTCATTAGATGAATATACTCTAATGAAAGCTACCTGCATGGGGAGCTCTGGACGTCTGTCACACACTGCCTCCCCCAAAGTAGCCTACAATCCTTACCCGGAAGATTACTGCGACATTGAAATAGGGTCCCAAAGGAGCTCTGGCTCCACTAACCTTGGTGATGACGGTTATATGCCAATGACTCCTGGAGTAGCACCGGCACCTAACAAAAGTGATGATTACATGCCAATGAGCCCGAAAAGTATTTCTGCCCCAAAACAAATCATTAATCCCCGATCACATTCTCAAGTGAATGCAAATGGATACAAGAACATTTCTCCGATTGGGAGCTGCTCGCCTGACCCAAGTGGATACATGAGAATGTGGTGTGGGTCAAAGTTATCTGTTGAAAGCTCTGATGGAAAGTTTAACCATGATGAATATATGAACATGTCTCCTATTGACTGTTGTGCATCAGTGACTCCTCCAGACTACTTTTTCAACCCTGTAGGTGATGATGTTCCCAAACCCGGCTACTCCTTCCACTCATTACCCCGATCTTACAAACCCCAGTGTCAGAAAAATGGTGAAAATGATCATTATGTTTTGATGAATTCGCCGGGCAGTGTTATTCTTGAAGAACCAGCATTTAATGCGAAGTCTGGCACATCTTGTGCTGTCAGTCATGCTTCTCGTTCGCCAGGGAGGCAAAGTCAGACAGATAGTTTAGTGTCCAGAGGAAGAGCGATGAGACCCACGAGATTGTCACTGGACAAGTTGAGAGCCAGCACATTACCAAGTACAAATGAGCATCCTTTACCCCCAGAACCAAAGAGCCCAGGAGAATATATTAATATTGATTTCAACAACAAATTTGTGTACTCCCCACCTGCTGTGTCATTACAAAGTTCCTTATCTTCCAAGGAATGCGGTAATGCTCAAAGGAAGTCAGCAGTGTCTGACTACATGAACCTCGATCTCAACTCTCAGTCACCAAAGAGTGGAGTTGTTCCTTGCGGTTCCTTTGATTCAGCCTCTGGATCGTCAGTTGCGTGCTCCAGCATCAACCACCCGACTGACATTTACCTTAAAGGTCAGGTTGGGACATCTTACCTCCCCAGCCCTTTGGAAGACGAGACTGATTATACAGATATGACTTTTGGAATGGCTACAACAACTTCACTATCCGTTTCACCAAAACATGAAAGTATCCAAGTGGCAAGCCCCACCACTGGTGTGAAAAGACTATCCCTGATTGATCAGATGCCTCCGGTTGAGGTTTTCATGCTTCCGAGTCTGCCACCCGATCCCAATCGAGGGGCAAAAGTAATCCGCGCCGATCCCCAGGGGCGAAGGCGTCATAGCTCAGAAACGTTCTCTTCCACCACAACGGTCACACCTGTTTCGCCTTCATTTGCTCACGATCCCAAGAGACACAGTTCTGCTTCATTTGAGAATGTTTCTCTCAGAAAGAATGATGAAGCTGAAGAGGAACAAGGAAGCCCGATGTGCCGCAAAACCTCCACTGGTTTCCAGAACGGGCTGAACTACATTGCCTTAGATTTAATGGATGATGATTTGACGAGATGCGAGAAGCTAATACGATGTCGATCAACTCCTCAAGCCAAAGGAAGTATTAATGGTTCAGATGCCAGCACATACGCCAGAATAGACTTTGTATCAAAGAATTTGGACCGGGCTGCTGCTGTGGAAGGTTTGTCAACTATCTATGTTTATCTTTTTAAGATTTTTGTTCAGTTCTAAGCATGTATTGCTGTATGTTTGAATGTGCGAGTAACCAGTGTTGTTGCTCTTTTATGGATAGGCAGTTTGAATTTGCAGGCATTCACAATGATTTTTCAAATATGAAACTTGGCAGGTAGGTGGGAAAGTACTTTAGAGGCATTTGGTTATTCCTCTGCCATTTTACTTAGAATTGAATGCACGTCTGCACTTCACTCCACTCCACCCCCCAAAATAAGCCATCTGCACTTTTTATTGCTGAACTGCCTGGAAGCTGTTGATAATTGCAGTTACCTCTTGAAGGTGGGGAGACAAACAGTGTACTTTGTGTTATGTCAAACACTGAAAGTGAAGCATTCATGTAAAACCCTCGCTGTTATAAGTTCCACTCCTTACAGACTTTCAATATTCCTTTTCCTTTGGTTTACTTAAAGGCAAAATGTTGTAGCATTGCCCATTAAACATCAAGCTCTTTTTAAATTAAATGTTCATGTCCAGCTTGTTACAATTAGAGTGGCATTGCCTGTTGCTTTTTACATTGTGTAAACTACCTTATCAGATGACAGAGTTCAAGACGTGGGGACATGAAAGAAAAATCAGAGATGGAATACTTATTTTGGATTTAACCAGCCGAATTAATCTTTGTTTAGAATTTAAGCACAGCTACAATCAAAGGCAAAGGGAAAGGCAAGGGAGCAAGAGTGGAGGTTGGTGTTTATGTTGTAGAGAGGAGGAGGAATCTCTTCAGTGATCTGTTTAATCATGAAATCAATATTAAGAGCAGTCATGGTGATTGAAAGTGCAGCATATAGAAAATACAGTTAAAATAATGCAAAGTTTGAACTCCAGTGTTGGAGTTCTTATGTGATGAATGCTCCTGTGAATATTTATTGAGAATTTATATTGGTGCTTCAGGATCTGAAGCACAAATTTAAGCACAAGTGGAAGCAATCAGTTTATCTCTCATTACAGTCTTGATTTTCATTTACTTTGGGATTTTCAGTTCTGTTGGTTAGTCAAACTGAAACCAAAAGCTGAGTAGCAGCTGTCTTTTTGGGTTTAGTTTGACACAGGGAAGCTACTACAGTGATAGCTGGGTTTCACAGCAGTACTACATCTGTGCTAGGGAAGAACTGAAACAGATTTTAGATGTTTGGACGCATAGTTGTGCTGGTAATTAAGTAGAAATGTGTCGAGATAGAAGTTGTAAATGTCTCAGTATTACGGTACCAGGATATTCCACATGTTTATATAATATCATGGTTCATATGCTTTTTGTTCCTATGTATGACTTAAGCAGTAAGTTATTTCAGAACATATGATTTGTGAGATTAACTACTGTGTATGTCTCTGACTTCTGCTGAAATCTGAGCCAGGTACTTTAGTCATTTCGATGGAAAAACACACAATCTCTGATGAATACATTTTTTGAAAGCAGTTTCATTTGGTTAATAGTAGTACTGTGAGCATTTCTGATCAGGCTGTGTTCACATTCAGTCCTGTGGAACACTAGTGACATTATTGTCATAAAATACAAAGTGAAATGCTTTTAGTTTGTTTGCAGACTAGTTGGCACAGGTATTAGATGAAAAGAAAATCACTTTTAACAAGCTGAGGCTTGTTCAAAATGATGTCAGTATGTTATTGTAAGATTCCTATAACACATTTAATCAGGAAATTGTGTTATTTTATACGGTGGTTGAATTGAACTGTGTGTCTGATTAGTCACTGGGCTGATCTGTTGCAAAATTGGATCAGCACCACTGAACAAAAAGACACCACATTCTGTTCATTCATGTTAAATAGCACGTTTGGATGCCAAAAAGGCACTGAAAAATGTAGCTTGTTTGTAACTGGTAGTCTAGTACTACTAGCTGCCAGCCTGTCTGTGATTTATTTACTTTATTAGCTGCTTTTGCTAGGGGCAACGAGAGAGCTGTTCATTTCTGTACGTGGCACTAGTTGGCGTGTTTCTCTAAAGTCATGGAATTGTATACAGTGAGAAATTGCCTCATTTTAGGGAGATTAATCTGAGAAATAGATTGCAGCATGAGCATCGATGGATAGGAATCTGAGCCACTTTCTGCATCTAAGGCTCTTTTGTTGGTCTGTTAATCTGCTAAGAACAAAATGTACAAAGCACACAAAGTGTGTGCACACGTTCCAGGGCAGAGGCTTAATAATTGTTTACCAAAGATTCCTGAGAGCATCCGTAAAGTACTAAAGACGAAAGATGGTAACCGGATGAGTATTCTGAAGAAAATTTCAGTTGGCTTTATTTAAATGCACAATTGTATTAAAGAAGGAGAATGAACTCTTTCCCCCCACACCTTCAAGAGGAACAATAATTTGACAAAGGTTAAAAAAGAACCTTCTTTGCTTTGCTCTTATATATCTCCTGCTCCCCCAACTTTGTCTTTAGCTGCCACACTCTGCAATTCCGTCATGAAAAGCTTGACTCATTTTTCTCCTTTTAATAACATGATTAAAACCCTTCTTTTGACTTAATGTTTGATCACTCTCCTAAAATCTGCTTTAGCTCAGTGTTCATTCTTTCACTCCACTTCTCTGAAGCAATGTTTGGACTTTTTGCTATGTTAATAACATTTTATGTTATTGAAAGGGATTTTTAAAATCTCTGTTTTAAATTCCCACACTTTTTGATTACAATTTAACACCGGTTTTAGCTTTATTTATGATGAGAAAATAACTTTCAGAGAGTATTCAGTTTTGGTCTAGCAGCACTTTTAAGATTCAATTAAATGTGGAAAGCAGGCCCTTCGGCCCAACCAGTCCCCATCGACCCTCTGAAGAGTAACCCACCGACACCCATTTCCCTCTGACTAAAGCAACTAACACTATGGACGATTTTAGCATGGCCAATTCACCTGACCTGCACATCTTTGGACTGTGGGAGGAAACCAGAGCAAACCCACACAGACACAGGGAGAACGTGCAAACTCCACACGGTCACCCGAGGCCGGAATCGAACCAGGGACCCTGGTGCTGTGAGGCAGCAGTGCTAACAATTGAGCCACCATGCCATAGTCCAAGTATAAGAAAAATGGATGTTTTTAGCATTAAAACAGTTTACTGTAGACAAATGAATCTTAGCATAGGTCGTATAAACATGACAATCTAATAACACTCAGCAACAGGAGAAGGCCATCTAGCCCCAATGAGCCTTCTCTGCTATTCAATCTGATCATGGCTGACCAATCACTTCAATGCCTTTCACCCATCTCTGTTATGGCACTGGTGATTAGAAATCCATCAGTCTCTCCCTTAACCTCACCCAAACACTGAGCCTCCAGTGGTACAGAATTCTGAAGATTTCCAACCCTCTGAGTAAAAAACAAAAACCTCCTGTTCTCAGACTTAAGTGACATCCCCCTTATTTTTAAATTGTGACTCTGATGCTAGACTTCACAATTGGGCCAAACATCTTATCTACAGCAACCCTGTCCATTCTTTGCAAGTTTCAGTGTGGTGGGTTTCGGGCTGTATTTCGACCAAGTGCTGGTGTGGGTCTGCTGCAAGCTTTTGCACTGTCCCCAAAATGGACCTAAGTGAATAATCCTTTGGTTTGATTGCATGAAGTGTACATTTTGTGTGATGTTAAATGTCATTTAGAAAATGTTCATGACCACTGATACAGTCTTCAAAATGCCTAAACATGAACATCTTGAGAGCTTCAGCTCCTGATGGGAGAAAGTGAGGACTACGGATGCTAGAGTTCAAGAGTCGAGGGTGTGGCGCTGGAAAAACTCAGCCGGTTAGGCAGCATCTGAAGAGCAGCTGAATCGACATTTCGAACATAAGCCATTCATCAGGAAATTCTGTCCAAAACGTCAATTCTCGTGCCCTGCAAATGCTGCCTGACCTGCTGTGTTTTTTCAGCACCACACTCTCGACTTCAGATACTGATACCAACATTTGGAGCCATTAGAACACTTTTAGTCACACAGGCACAGGGCTGGCTTTGAAACAGGACCTGTTGAGCAACATACACTCGTCATTGTCTGGATTGAATCTTATTCAGGACACCAGGTGCAATGTCACTTAAGAATTCTGATACCGAACAGGACAATTCATTTGGGCCTGCCCAAGGTATTTGGAAGCATGTATGAAGCAGAAGGGCTCTTGTAGTACAGTGGTAGTGACACTAGTCTGGGCCAAAGCTGCTCCAGAGCTTTTTCATAGGACATCTCAACAGGTTGATTAAAAAATATCTGTACTTCAGCAGACTCACAGAAAACCCATCCACACTCAAAATTGAAGGAACCTGACCCAAAACAGATCAGAGCTTTGTTCATTTGTTTATTTAAAAGAAACACTGGTCGGTGAAGAAGAATAGAGAAGGTTGGTACAGTCACAGGGTCAAATGTAATGCTCATAAAGCCCTGTACCTGGCTAAGCCAATGGTATCAACTTCAAAATTACTATATATATTTTCTCATTGGATATAAAACAATTCATCTTTCAGCCACTAACCCAGGCTAAACTAGTGTGGATTTTAATCCAGCTATTGGAATGTCCCCCTAATGAGGCCCCTCGTATTCGATGCTTAAATATCTCCAGATCTTGAATTCCAGGATTCACAAAGAAATTAATATCATTAGTGATAATTGTCTCTACGGCTACAGAATACTTTTAATGTTTCTGTTTTACTCCAGCATCTCCCCTTCTTCCTATATAAACAATTCGTTGAATTTAGTTATTTTAAAATTAGTTTAAAAGAAAGTTCAAAACATTCTCTTTTTTTTTTGCTGTACACTTTCCTGCTGCTTCAGAAAAATGTGTTTTTTCCCTGATATCTCAGTAATGGTTCACTGGCCTGGTACTGGGATAGATGAAGGAGCATTGCACTGGTTGGAATGCCCCAGGGCTGGGATTGCTTGCCACAGCTCCTACTCCTGAACAATATCAAGTTACCCCAGCCCTGCTTGGAAAATTGCCAGTGTATGGGTGTCAGATGAGGACAGAGTTGAAGCTCACTGGGTGATACCCTCAATCATGTTTCTCGTGCGCACTGTGTCCTGGCTCCACACGCAGCAGAGCAATCCTCTGATTCTGCTATCCAAGTGACCTTTACTGTCCTTCAGCACAAAGGGAGCAGCAAGCCATTCAAATCTCTATTGTCAAGCAGCCAATTTGAGGGAGAAAATGTATGGAAATTGTGGTTGGCAAACCTTTAGCTGAAGAAGAAAAACAAGTGACATAAAATGTTTTGAAAGGCATTATTGTGTCATATCTTTTACATGCTTCCAAACAATTGGTAAAATGGCTTCTTAATAAAAGCTGTATCAGTTTATGTTAAAAATGTTTACCTCATACCTCGCTGGGATGTCCCAAAGTGCTTCACTACTAGTGAATTACTCTACAACAATGATGGTAGGAAAATAATAGAATGCTAAACCAATAAATAGAACTCTTATAGACAATGTTTCTGTGTAGTTCATGATTAGTACTTCTGAACTGTTGGACCTTCAGGAACTTAAGAATATATCAATACTTTAGCAGGGCTTATCCTCAGTGGCTCTGAGCATTGCAGGAGATTGCATTGTGAAGCCAGAATGCAGGTTTTCCCACTCAGCTCAATCTGTGGTTGCCTGTGTTAATATGAGAGCAAACAGAATGGTTTCCATTGTTGGGATTATGGAGTATTTATTCCAGGTTACTCCAGTGAGCCTCCGAATTGCTGTTCATTTGCAACACAGTACAACCTCGATTATCCAAATGAGACGGGCAGAGAGTATTTTTTTCGGATAACTGATTGTTCGGATAATGTTTTTACAGGACCTTGAGGTCTTGTTCAGATCATCCAAAATTTGGATTATTGACGTTTAGATAACTGAGGTTGTTCTCTATTGGGAATAGGTCAGCTGCCTATCTTATATTCGTGGACATGATGGGACCAAACAGCTTCCTTTATTTCTAGTACTGTCATATACTGGCTTCACACATCAGTTGCTTTTGTCTTCATTTTTAAAAAAATGTATACATTCATCAGATGTTGGCATTGCTGGTTGCCCATCACAAAATGGTAGAGGGCTGCCTTGAACCACTGTAGTTCATTTGGTGTGGGTATACTCAGCGTTTAGGAGGGAGTTCCTTAATTTTGACCCAGTAATAGTGAAGGAACAGCGATTATATTTCCAAGTCAGGATGGTGAGTGGCTTGGAGGGGAACGTGCAGGTGATATCTGCTGACCTTGTCCTTCCAGATGGTTGTGGGTTTGGGAGGTGCTGTGTCAGGAGCCTTGTTGAGCATCTGCAGCACGTCTTGCACATGGTATGTACTGCTGCTGCTGCTGAGCATTGGTGGTGAAAGGAGTGAATGTTTGGACATTGTATCAATGAAGTAGGCTGCTTTGTCCTTTGTTTGCATTGTCACCACAGAACTTGCTCTACCCTGCAACGATAGTCCACCTGAACCAAACTGATGCCTGAGGTAACAAGCTGGTTAAAGCTAGTTCAGAGCACGCACTTTTCTCTTGCCACTCAGCTTTCCAGAAGCAGAGGTTACACATCGCCATGATGATCCATGTGTGCACAGTGAGGGAGAACTAGTGAACTGTGAGATCAACTCTCAGAGGCTCAGCACTCGACCAATCGATCATGATCTGTGTGTTGGAGACCAAGGCTATATGGCCCGTCAAACTGGATTTAAAAGAATCAGAAGTGAATAACTGGGGAGAAGGCAATATCGATCTATCTTATGCGAATGACCGAAATGTTGGCTAGTTGGACGGTTTTACTTTGGTTGTAGTCTGCATCTTCATCCAAAGCATGCATTAAGCCTGAGTGGTTAAAGCTGAGGATGTCATTCTGAAAGACCAGTTTACTAGTCTTGGCTACCTGTGAGTCCAAGTTCTGCTTACTGTGATGTACCCTGTAGCATGTGTTGATTTCATTTACTTATGTCGTTAATTGCACGGACAGTATTAACTAATTGGTGCAAAAATTCTAATTGGAATTCTTTTACCTCTGGCATTTTTCTGATGGAAATTAAATTTGTCTTTTAATCTAGGTCATTAGTGTGATATTATAAGTGCCTTGTCATTAGTAACAGCAGAGTTCCTTGATAAATAGTTAGTAATTTGGTAGACAGCTATAAAAATGGCTTGCTAAGAAGCTTCACTCTTTTAATGAGACATTGTCCTAGTTTAACTATTGAACTCCAATGTGGTTCTGATCAATTTAATAGCATGACCAGCTCTTCTCTCCTCTTACCAAACTTCAGTGGGAGGAGGCATATGTTACTCTGTTCCTGCTATAACACTATCAGACAGAACTGGTAACAGTGAGCCTTGGTTTACCCTGTTCATTAAACACAAATGCTGCAGTAAAGGTTCTCATTATGAGTATCATAGAATCAGGAATGGTGGAAAATGTAAAATCCGAAAGAACTGTGCATTATGTAAATCAGAAACAAAAACAGAAATTGCTGGAAAAGCTCAACAGCTCTGGCAGCATTTGTGGAGAGAAATCAGAGTTAAGGTTTCGGGTCAAGTGACCCTTTCTCAGTTCTGATGGTGGAAATTGTGCTTCTTTAGAATTTTGGGATATTTTCTCCCCATAAATCTAGTTGGCCGTGAGGGAACCAGCTAGGCTGCAGTTTGAAAGGAACACACCATTATATCATGAGCTTATGTTGAATAGCATCTTATCTAAGAACTCCTGTTCCCTAGATGCTGCCTGACCTGCTGCGCTTTTCCAGCAACACATTTCCATCTCTGCATTACAATTAGTCAATCAAATAATTTTTTCCCACAAAAAAAAATTATGGTTTCCTGTTTCAGTCAGTTCTTAGGTTTGTAATTGTGAATATGTAACTTGAACGAAACATTATAGGTGTTTAACATAAACCTAATGGAAGAAGAGGCAAAAAAAAATAAAGTTAATGTTGAGATGAACTTGCAGTATACTTTCAGCATGGTGTTTTTGCTTTTATTACGTAAACATCTGTTACATTTTTCCTTCAGTATACCATTCATTATTGCATCAGGCAACCATTAATTGGAATTTACTTTCTCGAAAGTTGTGCATGTACCTTGAAATGCTTGTGTGTTTCGAATGTGTTTAGTGTTTAAAAGCTGCAGTTGGTTTCAGGTCTTAACTGACTGTAGACTGTGATTAAAATACTTCACAAAAACAAGTGAGTCAGCTGCTTGCCAGTTGTCAGGTACTCTGTTTCCTGACTGGAATGCAGACTGGTAGTCCAAAGGTTGAGTTGCTCACTTGTTTTTTGACCTACACAGTTAGGCAAAGGGTGCTTTTGAAATGGGAAGGCTTTCATTCTGGAGGGTTGATGCCTCTGACCAAAACCTTACTCTCTCTCCCATAAATACCACTGACCAAAACCTTATTCTCTCTCCCATAAATACCATTGACCAAAACCTTACTCGCTGTCCCATAAATACCATTGACCAAACCTTACTCTCTGTCCCATAAATACCACTGACCAAAACCTTACTCTCTCTCACATAAATACCACTGACCAAACCTTACTCTCTCTCCCATAAATACCATTGACCAAAACCTTACTCTCTCTCCCTTAAATACCACTGACCAAAACCTTACTCTCTGTCCCATAAATACCATTGACTAAAACCTTATTCTCTCTCCCATAAATACCATTGATGAAAACCTTACTCTCTGTCCCATAAGTACCATTGACCAAAACCTTATTCTGTGTCCGAGATATACCATTTCTGTAACTTAAACATTCCTGTCAAAGGGAAGGGGATGACTTGCTTGATTTTGTTTTCCTTTCAAACAGATTGCTTACTAGATTCATCCTAATTTCATTTTCAATTTAATTTGAAACAGGGGACAAAGAAGTTTTTCTTGGTGAATTGTGCCTGCAATGATTGCTTTAAAATAAAGTCTGGGAATTGATTTCAACGTTTCTGCATTTTAACAGAGTATGACAAAAAAAGGACTTTTGAAAACAAAGCATTTTTATCAATCCAATTGCATGTTCTGATCATTCAGACTTCTATAATATGCAGTTACTCAATCAAAATTTTTACTTTTCCCTGTTGTGGAATTTTCGCACACACTACATGACTTCAGCCTAGACTATCAAGGGAATGATGTATCACAAAATGCTTGTCTTTTGAATGAACTGTTAACAACTCCTGTTTTGAATACTTGCTGAAGATGTTTTCCATTTTCAATTTGTCGCTGTTTCTGATGTGGGTCTAACCCATTCAGACACAGTGCTGTAACTTAAAAGTGTAAACCTAAACTTAACTAAATTAATCAGCAAAGTGGTTTGGTTGGCGTTATGTTAAGATCGATTGATTTACCTGATGATGTTTCACAATTGCACAGTGAGTTATCCAATTCAGAAGGAAATAGGCAAGAGGTTAACAAGTGAATTAATGTTAATCAGGAAAAGAGGTCAATGTGTTCCAGAGGCATGTGGAAGTTATCTAACACAGATAAATTAAGCAGTGGGTTAATTCCCCCCTCCCGCCCCTCTGTTTGGTGTGATATAGTAGCATTTAAGATTATGGGACAGTGTGAGATTGTGAGGGTACAGGATTTTACATCCTTGTAATGTTCCTTCCCACGTCACCATATTATTTTAATTTCCCCCACTTCAACCAAGGAAGGCTGCCTATCCCTAAGGAGCAGGGAGCTAATTTAAATAGCAGTGTTCCATCTGCTTCAGTTCCTTAAAGCCTTGAGTAAAATGTGGCCCTCGGGTCTTTTGTTGTCTTTTGTCCTAGACTATTAATGTAGTTTGATGGTAAGTGACTACAGTGTCTTTACTGTGACACAAGAGCTGTATTTATGGAAAAACAGTGTTGTGTTTACTTGCAGAGCGGGCAATAAACAGAATCTAAGTGGTGAACATGCAAGCATTCAGTTCTAGTCATGTACTAGTGAGTTTTTCCTCCCTGGGCAATACTGACCTAAAGTTTGGTGCAAAAGAGCCATAGCACACAGACAAAGTCATGGTAGAATTGTACTGTAGCCAGCCATCGAGTTCAGCAGCTGCAGTAGAGGTGCTATCCAGGCCCAGTTCAGATGTGCTGCCTGATTGTAATTAGAATTGAGCCTCCCGTTGCATGCTTGCATAGTCGGAGCTCTGCCCCCAGCCATTTATAAATGTTTAAAGGCCCCATGGTCAAGGGCTTCTGGCCTGTGTAAACATACAACTTCAGAAGTGCTCAGGGGGTCAAGAGCTCTGCCAGTGTGTTTTCCAAAAGAGTTCTGTCATAATACTGGATGCATAAAGCTTTTCAATGATGCTAAGTTACAATATTAATGCAGGATTAAGTCAAATAAGGGCACTTTATTCACCTTTAACTGGATTTTGTAAAACACTTTACATGACTTTAGTTATGTTTCAGTATAGAAAGGTAGGTTCCAAATGCGCAGCTTAGACTTTCATTTCATAATGACTAGTTTTCTTGTGTAAATTCTAAATAAAAGTTATTTGTGTTGTTAACACTTGTATGTTTTGATGCTTCTGAATATTTATTTACCTGTACCATCAGGGTTTTACAAGAATAGTATATTTGTGTAACTACAGGGCACATGTTTTAAAAAAAACACGAAAAGATTTGGAGGAGTCAGATAAATTCATGAACATGAAAATGAGTGGAAACAGAATTGTCTGTGCTAAGCTTTTGTTTAATTGGAGCCAATTGTGTTTTAAAAGGGAATTGAGTAGTTGATTGAAAAATGAATGTTAAGAGGTATGAGAACCTAATGGAAAATCAAGATAAATTTTGAGAAATAGGCAATGAATTGCTGTATGGGATTTGATGCCATAATTTGAAATTAAGTGATTTCCACAAAAAAAAGTATATTAGTATTTTTAACTAGAAGAAAATGTTTATTTTATCTATTCTTCCCAAATGCAATACAAATTGCTCTCCGGTTTAATGATAACGGAATGAAAAGTTTTGTCGAACAATGTTTGGGAAATTCCACATCTGCTCTGTTTGCTACCCGTGGTGTACAGCTTTAAACTTGAGTTACACCACCTAGCAAAAGCAAAACCTGTTTTTTCTCTTTGGAATTGTTTTCTAATTATAAACAAAGATTTGTTTTCTCTTTAAAGTACTGCTTCAGGACTTGGCTCACTCTAGTCTCTGAACTGTATGATTTGACAGTCAAACTGGGCTACATGCTAAAGTACAGTCAATGCAGCATCATCTTTCAGATGGTTTTTTTCATACCAAGACTCTGTCAGGTGTATGAGGTAGACCCAGTGCCATCATTCAAAGGACAGTAAGAAGCTCTAGTCTCCTGGACAACATTTAAACTGTAAAACTATCATCTGTTTGTGTGCATATTGGCTTCCATGTTTGGCTTTGTAACAACAGTAAGACTTGTGTTTATGAAACATTGTAGGCCATCTGATTGTGAACACACATGGACACTGCATTAAAGCAGGAGGCTTCAGAATGGATTCACTACTGTGTGAATCAGCCCTGATTTTATTTTTCTCTAAGCCATCAGCTAACTATCTGCTGTCATGTTGAAAGCATTTTTCTAACTTTTAATGAATGCACCCCAGTAGACACTCTTTGTGATAGTAATGAGGGTCACATCAAGAGGGTAGCAGGCAGTAAGGGTTTGCTCCTTTTTTTTAAACACCTCAGTTATAGATTAGTTCAGTTAGTATTTTTTGCTCTGTCTGCTAGAAACATACTTCACAGTTGCTAATTTAAAAAAGAAGTTTCTAAAGTGAAAAATCTACAACCACTATCCTCAGTGGTTCTTTTTGCTGGTATCACTTCCTGTGGAACCCTGTAACTAGGAAGTGAACAATTAAGATGTCCAAACGAATCACTGAGAATTTTTATCAGGGCTAATAAATCTTGTACTTGGTTTTACATTATCATCTACTTTATGTTCTGTCACTCATGTAGAGTCAGTCAGTCAATTTGTTTTTAATCAGTTGATTCCTTGTTTTCTGCTCTTGGTCCATTTATAGGTTACAAAGACATTAGCTTTAAATTTTAATTCTACCCTAAACTGAGGTAGGATTCAGTGTTCATGAAAGTGCTATTTTAGTCGTATTAGTTTGCTAACTTGTATGATCTCGTTCAAGTTCCACTGGCTCATCTGTATCAACAAGATGAAGCTGATAATTTAAACACAAATTTCAATCTTTCCCCACCCAAAAAGAAAACTAGTCTTGACTTTCAGGGTTTCCTATGGATTTTCTGGAGATTTTCAACATCTCCAATTCATTCTCCCTTCTTGTCCAAACAGCTCTGGCATTAGGATGAAGATTGTCTTGTACTATTCCTGCATGGATTTGGGGGCATCTGTGAAGTCAGCTTTCCTGAAAATATCAGCTGTTTACTCACTTTAAAGGATAATGGGCACTTGCCCTCTCAAGAATGAGATTTGTGCCATTCTACAAAAAGCAGTGAAGTTTTAAAAATTCTTTCTTGGAATGTGTGCAGTTCTGGTAAGACCAGCATTTGTTACTCTTGAACTGAGTGCCATGCATGGCCATTTTAAAAAATTCATTTGTGGGATGTGGGCGTTGCTGGCTGGCCAGCATATATTGCCTGTCCTTTGTTGTCCTTGAGAAGGTGGTGGTGAGCTACCTTCTCAAACCATTTGTAGTTTACCTGTACATTTCACAGGGCAGTTAAGATTAACTCCATTGTTGTGAATCTGGTGTCACATGTCAGCCACGCCAGGTGAAGATGGCAGATTCCCTTCCCTAAAAGATATTAGTGAACCAAATGATTAACCATAATGGTCCTGGCACATGTGTTGACGTGGTCTATGATGTAAGTTATCTGCTACAGGCTGTACCTGGGCATACATGTGCTGCTGAGGTTGGGAGGTGGAGGGTATCTGTAGAATAGGCTTCCTTGTTTGTTGCTTGCTCTGTCCTGTGACCACCTGCTCCTCTTCAGCCATGCCTGTGCCTTCCCGTCCCACAACCTACTGTTCCTCCTCCTCCATCACTGCTGAGGAAGGAGTGATCCACTTCCTTGCCCAGATGCTAAGATGGCGGCTGGTACATGCACGCATGGGTCCAATGACATCACTTGACCACGATACTGTGTTCTCCCACGCAAAAGCCTGTTGGTCCACCTGATGGTTGAAGTTCATAATAAACATGCTCATTAGTTAACCTGACGAGTGTTTGAGACAATCGATGAAAGCTGAACGTAGCTTTCAATTTCAGACATTTTATTAATTGAACTTAAATTCCATTAACTGCGATTTGAATGCATCTTACCAGAGCTTAAGCCTGGGCCTTTTCACTACTTGTCCAGTGACATTGTTCTTACACTACTGTCTGTTTGATTATAGTGGCTGAAAGTTGTGTGTTATTACACAGTTTAAGAAGCTTAATTTGCCTTCCAAGGCAGAATTAACATGGTCCCTCTGATTATGCTTTCTCAATGTTGACTCGTAGGGCTGCATCTTTGGCCTAGTTTCCACTAAGGAAAGAATTTACTCTTTATAGAAGTGACACAGTAATAACAGTAAGACAATAATCATCCAAATAAGAGCTGTGCTTCAACAATTAGCATTCTGTCACAATTTAGTGGTGCCTGTTTCTGACCAGCTGTTGAGAAGAATGCATGTGCATAATTTATTTATTACTTCCCCTTTTGAATATCAGTAAATGTGGCACAGCAATACCTGATTGATTTGAAGAAACACTAATATCTAGATGGTATTGGTTTTAGATTATCTACAGTTCTTTCCAGTGGAAAATCCTTTTAAATCCAAGCTAAAACCTCACCAATAGAGGAGAAAAAAATTCTAATCAATCATGAATGCATTCCAGCTGCATAAACCATGTGCCTGCCCCACTGTTACCCTTTTCAGTTCTGTTGCCCTAATCTGTTAGATTGTCATTCTGTTGGTAACACAAAACATTTTTTTGTGTACAAATTAAAGCTCTTGTGTATTTTTAATTTAAAAAAAAACATAAAACTGCACAATCTGCCATGGATAGATTTGAAATTGTCGATTTTCTTCTGAATTGAATGTTCAACATTGAAAGAACTGTCAATTCAGTTACTCTGAAAGCCAGTATTTCTCTTAATTTCATGATGTTGCATGTTGTTTCTCTTGATAGTTTTCCAAAAAGGCTGTGTGTGTGTGTGTGTGTGTTTGTTTGTCACAGTAACCAGTAACCTGGATGTGATACTTGGGTGGGGGGAGTGGGGACATTAGACTTGCTTTAGCCTCTCCCAGGCATTGCTGGACTCCTTTCCTTCCAACCCTATTGTAGCATCATTTGTAAATGTACACACATGGCTTAAATGATCTACATGGTTTCCCCCTCTCCTGATGTCCAATTACAGAGAAGCTCTGGTTTCGGAGAGTAGCCACAGCCGTCTTGCAATTCCCGCCTACTTCATGAGCTGTGAGCTTGGCATATAAAGGAGAGGGGTTCTAATTCATTTAGGAGATAACAGCCTTCACTGAGTGTTACAAAGAAGGAATAATGAATGAAACATGCAGCTATTTTTAGGGTTTGCGTCACTCCCATCAGGCAGACCATAAAAGGCTGAAGGGGAGAGGAAAATAGAAGTGTTACAGAGGCAACCTTTTATTTTGTTGTTTAACAGAGGCACAACCTCTTCAGCATCTTGACAGAATAAACACAGAACATTTACTTCCCAGCAGATGGCAGTCCCAGGGTTGTGCACCTGCCATTACAAACACAGTACACGAGTAATCTACCCTCCATCACTGCTGACAATGGGGCTAATGATTTCAGGCCATCTGCCTTGCAATTCAAACAACACAGGAAAAATATTTGTCCTTCAGCTGAGACATAACAACATTTAGGAAGATGCAGTTAAGAGGAGGGCAGTTAAGAGGAGGGAAACGTCTTACTACAAGACTGAACATTTCACCCTTTGATCTGTGCCGGCATTATGCTTGTTTTTTTAAGAATCCATAATCAAATTTCTCATGGCGGCTGTATTTTGTTTTGTCCCCAGCAGTGTTTCCAGTAACCATGTGTGTACATTTACAATGTAACCAAGTGCAGGCATTCCATCGTGTGTCTTAGTGTCGATGTGATTCCTGGTTATTTGCTGCTGGTTTTAGGGGATTGCCTTTTAGTCAGGTTAATTACCTACATTTAGGAGCATTTAGCGATTATGCAAAATGTTTTTAAGTCATAAGTTCAGAAATGATGATGCAGCCAGGTCAGGATGTTCTTGCTGAAGATGCAACTATTCATTACGTTGAGTTAGCACTGTATTAGGAAAGATTACATGACGTGGAGATTAGACAAAGTTGAGCAGCCTGCTTTTGTTCTGTGATCAGTGAAGGGAAGTCTGGTGCTTTTGTGTTTGCCAAAACAACAGTGGAACTTGCCATGACCCAGAGATTTTTTGTGACGAGCAGGTCAGCTCAAAAGACAGGCTTTGGTAATGGACGGCTTTTCCCTTCACACTGATAGATTCTGACAATTTGCCAAGCAATGCAAATAGAAGTAAGATTAAGGTCTAAGTATAGTAATCAGCTAACTCTGATTGACTGGCAACAGGATTACAGAATGTGTCACTGTTCTAAATGCATTGTCACACAGCGTAAGGCTATGTTTGTTTCTATGACAATACTTTAAAATAGGGAGAATGAGGGGGGCAGTACAAAATAAAGGGCATAATTCCAAAAGGGATACAGGAGCGGCGAAAGACACAGGGTATATGTTCATAAATCATTGAAAGTTAGACCATAAGAAATAGGAACTGGAGTAGGCCGCTCGACCCTTTGACCCTGCTCTGTCGTTCAGCAGGATCGTGGCTGATCTGACATGCCTCATGTCCACTTTCCTGTAACCCTACTATCAAGGGTCTACCTATTTCAGCCTTAAAGATGCATAGGGACTCCCAAGGAATTCCAAAGACTCTCAATCCCCTGAGAGAAGAAATCCCTCCTCAGCTCAGTCTAAACTATTCTGACTCTATGCTGTTTGGTCCTAAACTCTCCCAGGGCATTTATCCTGAGAGTACCTCGTCCCAGATAGATAAAGGTTTGAATTATCAATTCCCCCTTCCTCAATGAGAACTCATTAGAGTAACAATGCCTAGGTTTAATACAATTGTATTTGCTGATCAATCTCTTAATTGTATTAAGCAATGACAAGTAATGGCATTTTCCTGCATCATTATCCCATGATAGTAGTCAGGCATTGCTAAATCCCTCATGCTGAGCCACTATCTGAATGTAACCCTTGTTTATTTGTGTTGGGGCATTGTTTTTATTTGCAGTTCTGTTTCCATGGGATTTCAGATTCCCTCTCCTATTTCATACAGTCCCATTGGGGGGTTTTCCAGTTCTGTTAAGCCTCAGGAATTCTTCAGGGGATTCTCAAGCCCCTTAAGAATCCTATATGACATCTCCTGTATGGCTGTGTTGGATCCCCCAGTTGTCAGAAGAAGTCAGGTCTGGAGCAGGGCAAGTGGGATGGGTGGGAGCTTGGATCCAGAGCAGAAGAAAGGGGTGGTCAGTTCCAGAGTGGGGAGAGGGGACTGGGTAGAGACCAGGAAGCGAAATAGGGGGGGTGGTCAGGCCCAGTAGTGCCTTGAAGGCATCAACTCTGGGAGAGGGTTGGGGGGGTGCAGGTAAGGGAAATTGATAAGGTCCCAGGAATACTGGGGTGTATTGGATCCCAGGGACAGAGGTGAGGTATTGGATCCTAGGGATGGAGGTGAGGTATTGGATCAGGTTCTGTGACGTCTGGGGTGTAGTCAGTGGTGTAATTTGAATCATTAATCTGGAGTTAGACTTGGTATTTTAACACCTAACTTTTCAGAGTGTCTATTTGCTTACTTGCAGTGGAACCCTCTGGATTCTCTGAATTTAAACGGATACTTTCCAACAATTCTAGGCTCCAGGGTATTGCCCAGTGGAATCTTCAATTTCCCAGGCAATTCCTCAGGAGTCTGCTATGCTCAGCATTCCACAGAGTCCTTGTGCACAACTCCTATCAGTGCTGCCAAAACAATAACGTAGCCATTGGAAAATCCAGGCTGATGTGGTTTCTGATGATTATTCTCCAGATAACAATTTGCTAACAAAAACAATTATGATATTTACATTCCATCTGCTCATCTTTAACTTTTTACTATTTGCAACTCGCTATGTACTATAGAATTTCTAACCATCAACATCAATGGATAAAATTCTGTTGAGCTTAACTCCATAGTCCCCACGCAACCAGTAACTTGTTTCTCTTAAGCAGATTAAAGGTCTGTGTTAAAATAGGAGAGTGCTGTGCTATAATTCAAATTTAATAGGAGAGTTTTGTTTCTGTCTAGTCTGTCTTAAGTGCTCTAGAATAGCGAAATAAAGTTAGTCTACATTTTATTCTCTGTTCTCTACCTCATAGGGAGATATCAATATTGTCATTTGCAAATTAATTCTCCTTTAAATGTCAGTACCTCCCTGCTTCCATTCATGTAGGTTTCAGAATGGCATGTTAATTTACGTTTTGACCAAAACAAAGAGCTTCTATATCAACTTATGAGAGCTAATTTAAAGGTATGTTAAGTGATACCAAAGAAGGTAGTCTCTCACAAACTGAAGCACTATTTTGTTTTCTCAAGATGAAAATATTGATTTTTAACTCAATGTTGAAGACCTTGTAACAGGTTTGTGATTTTCTGAGTCCAGTCAACTCTGACAGCAATGTGATAACTTTCGGTTGTTGGTACATTGCTTAGTCTTCATCAGTTACCGCAAACCAAAATAAAATTTTAAATATATGTTGAATATTTCTGATCCTCCCAGTCACATACTCATCTCTGTACTGCTGGCTTGGTGTTTGAGAATGAACACAAAACCTAATGTCCTTTCAATATGGAAGCCATTTTAGTTGAATCATAGAATTTCTACAGTGTGAAGACAGGCCATTTGGCCCAATCAGTCTACACCAACCCTCTGAAGAGTAACTCACCCAGACCCATTCCCCCCTAACCTATTACTCTACATTTATCCCTGACTGATGCACCTAACCTACACATCCTTGAACTCTATGGGCAATTTCACATGGCCAATTCACTTCACCCGCACGTCTTTGGACCATGGGAGGAAGCCCATGTAGACATGGGGAGAGGCTGGAGTTGAACCTGGGTCTGACACTGTGAGGCAGCAGTGCTATGCAGTGAGCCAGCATGCCACACAGGGAATTCTGTAAAGCACTGCAGTGTGATAAAGTTATGGATTGTTAAAATTTATTTTAGAAACAACGTCTTCAATTTAAACTTTATTAGGATGTGTAAGATTAATTAAATCGCACAGATGTGGATTTACGTTCCTTCCTTGAAGTGTATTTATGTCTTCTGAGACTTATGCATCTTATGCCCTATACCCAGCTTTCTAACTGCCACCCTCTAACTCTACCGACTTAGCTGAAGCCCTTCTGACTTGCCTTGCCTAACCTGCCCATTCATCCATTCGCTAACGTTCATTCATATTGGACATGTAAACTAACTGAACAGCAGCTACTGCCATTTAAAAAAAAGGGACCTAACCTGTCTTCCATCTGATGCTGTGGCATTGTGGTAGAGGGGTTTGTCGGACTGTGTGCTTCAAATTTCTGTCGAAGGTGGCCTGGAATACCAGGCTAGAAATGCAGAGTTGCATTTGAGCAAAAGTGTAATCTAACGAGCATCGCTGGTTTGCAGAAGATGCAAGCCCAAAGTTTGATGGCGATAGGGATGTTGGTATATTTCAATGGACTGACTTCTGAACCTCCCATTTGCAGCAGAGATGAACTAACATTGCACACTGTGTTGCTCCCCAAGTCTCTTTTTGTATTGGGATTAGAATTTTTCTTTAAAGGAACCTTGTCAATGGATTTTTGCATTTTTGTATAAAGGATGGTGATGGGATTTGCACTGTAAAACTTAGTCGCTTGATTTGCAAAGTCTTCTGAACTCCTGTATTTATCATGGATGACAGGATTTATTGCAAAATAAGTCAATTTATTTCGATAATGTATTTTTATGTTGAACTGTTTTAATTAAATTCTATTGTGCCAGAGCCAATTTATATTTTGCCTTGGTCTTTTGAATAGCTAGTTGAAGGTTTAGCTGGGTCAAGGACATTTTAATGATAAAACTGTAATGGAGAAGAAGACGATGATTTGAACCTTATTCTAGCTGCATAGACAAAGAAATAAAAGGACATTAACCAGCCTTTAACGTCATGTGTGTGGAATGTAAACAAGGCTGAGGCATGTGACAGGAGGCAGTGTTGTGATCATTGAATACCTTCATCGAATGCAATCAGTGAGTAGTTGGCAAGCAAATTTGGATTAGATTTGTTTCAGAGTATTCTATCCTGGAAATATACAAAGTTCCTTTAAAAATCTGCAATGGATTTTTAAAAAAAATTTTACCAACAATTACAAATGAGTATACAAATTGCTGCCACTATCCCGCCCAAATGTGGGAAACGAAGGATCAGCTTGCTCTAATGTGAAGAGGAAAATCACCTTCCAGTCTGACGAGGGGAGTCTTTTGTAATTAATATGGTACAGTTTATTGCTTGTTAGTGACTAGTTATAAGTCACATTGATCTGTTAGACATTTTTAATGAGAATTTGTAGAAGACCAGGTGAGTTCTCACTTCTTCCAGATCCTAAGCCTTCAGTCCATACATCTTTACAGGACGTGGTATTTAAGGCACTCTTCAGTATTAACCCTTTCACATACACAACATGCAGCAAGTCATGTTGCCTTTGATGACTCTGAAACTCAAGTGAGTCAGATGGTCAAAATGAAAAAGCAGTGCCCTCAAACTCTTCACTGTTTGGGAATCCAGAACAAACTGCTAGTTACTGAGCAACAAAATATTATAAATTCGTTTTGTTACCATGTTCAGTCTCAGCATTCTACTCATTGTTTACTGATGATTAGAAGGTTTCTTAAGTGTGTGTGTGTGTGTGTGTGTGTGAATGTAATATGAAGTAAAATAATTTGTCAGACAAGACTTTAGCCTAACCCTAACCTGCCACTGTTTATCCCTGAGAAAGTGTTGATGTCTATTTGTACCACTGCAGTCCTAGTGTAGGTACAACACCAGTGCTGTTCGGGAGGGAGTTCCAGGATTTTGAAACTGGTGTTTGTAAAGGAACAGTGATATTGTTTGTGGCTTAGAGCCAAACCTGAGAGCAGTGGTGTTCCATTCACCTGCACTCCTTGTTCATCCAGGTGTTGGAGGTCAGGAGTTTGGAAGCTGCTACTGAAAGAGTCCTTGAATTGTTGTCATGCATCTTGTCCTCTTCCTCTTGCACTTCATAATCTTGCCCTCATTCTCAAGCAGGTTACAGTTCTTGGATATCTGAAAGGTTATAGGTACAAGGCTTAATTTGGTGTGGGCGAAAGCAAGAGTAATACTTACATCTGCAACCGCTTAAAAATCTGAAAAGACTGTGGGATCTGGGCATGTGATGAATTAAGCAGGGACATCCTTCATTATTTCAGCACTTGCTGATCTCGGCCACTATTGTAGCTGCTGTAATTTTACCAACACTAACTCTTTGTGGGCATGCAGATGTCTCTATCTTCTGTTGAGTTGCAGGGAGGATGTTCCCGATGATGGGTGTGTCCAGAACTAGGGGCCACAGTCTGAGGATTCAGGATAGACCATTCAGGGCAGAGATGAGCCATTTCTTCAACCAAAGAGCAGTGAGCCTGTGGAATTCATTACCACATGAAGTAGTTTTAGATTAGATTAGATTACAGTGTGGAAACAGGCCCTTCGGCCCAACAAGTCCACACCGACCCGCCGAAGCGAAACCCACCCATACCCCTACATTTACCCCTTACCTAACACTACGGGCAATTTAGCATGGCCAATTCACCTGACCCTGCACATCTTTTGGACTGTGGGAGGAAACCGGAGCACCCGGAGGAAACCCACGCAGACACGGGGAGAACGTGCAAACTCCACACAGTCAGTCGCCTGAGGCGGGAATTGAACCCGGGTCTCAGGCGCTGTGAGGCAGCAGTGCTAACCACTGTGCCACCGTGCCACCCACAGTGATGCCAAGACATTGAATGTATTCAAGAGGTGGCTAGATATAGCACTTGTAGTGAATGGGACCAAAGGTTATGGGGAGAAAGCAGGATTAGGCTATTGAGTTGGACGATCAGCCATGGTCATGAGGAATGGTGGAGCAGGCATGAAGGGCTGAATGGCCTCCCCCTGCTCCTACATTCTCTGTTTCTATTTTGGTGATGTTGGTTATGACCCTGGAATAACCTGCCTGCACCTGACCATTCTGAAATGCTTATTTGAGTAACAGGTTGACCCTCCATATTTAACAACAGCTCCAAAGCATTCTTTCAGGCCTGTATGCAGTGATAGTCCAGATTATTGATTCAAGTGCTTAAACTAATGGGTTCAAACCCAAGTTGTTTTTTGGCTTACCAAAGTAAGTGTTACCATTGGGTCAGACTGTACTTCCAAAAATATAGTGCATCACCTATTACCCTGGCTGTACTTTCGATTGATGCTGACTAGACCAACTTGCAACTTTAATGCAGTATACAAGGCATTCCTTTTCTTTCTTGTTTCTAAGGAGCAAGATAACAGAAAGGATATAGCTTTAAATCATTAAATCATACGTTTAAAGATGAACTTGCAATACTTTGTTCCTAAAGAGTTAACGTCACAATAAGTAAAAAGTATGTTCCATAATTTTCATAAACAAGTTCAGTTACCCTTGTCTGATAAAGATAATGAATTTGAATCAAAATGGCAGATGGAGTTCCCCAAAGCTTTCAGTCAATCGCAATCCATTAGTGAAATAAAAAGCCAGCCAACTGGGACCTACCTATAATAATTATTTCTCTAGAATTTAGGTTGTCCAATAACCAATATAAATAATAAATCTTTTGTTTGTTCCCAATGTGATTTGCACAGAATGACACCGGAAACAACTGCTCCATCCTGTTTTTCAGATTTGCACATAATGTCCTGTCAGATAAATTACTCAAAGTGAATGATGGGTAATGAACACCTAGATACGTGGCAGGAAATGCAGTCCATATTGAAAGGGATAAGCTGGATGGATGGTGCAGTGCAATGGTGGTGATTCATCTGCATTTAGTTTACTAATCCAACACCCACTGCCAGGTGAGGGAAAATGAGTTATTGATCCACATTTGCATATAAATTGACTCATTTTCTGTCATTATGTTGGAAGCTGCATTTTTTTGTTTGGCTGAGATGGAATGTTAAAATGTATGGCTACACTGTTACTGTATAAAGAGGTAACGTATTGGCATGGAAAGAAGATTAACAGACCAGCAGGAAGCAGAGAATAAGGATAAATGGGTCTTTTCAAGCTGGTAGGATGTCACAAATGGTGTGCCACAGGAGTCAATGCTGGGACCTCAACTCTTTACAATTTATAGCAATGATTTGGATGAAGGGAGTGCGGGTTTGGAAGCTAAGTTTGCGGATGACATGACAATAGGTAGGAAAATGATTTGTGAAGAGCCTTAAAGTGATATAAATAGGTTAAGTGAGTGGGCAAAGAGCCAGCAAATGGAGTACAATGAAGGAAAACGTTAAATTGTCCATTTTGGCAGAAACAAAACAAATAAATAAGCAAATTATGTACACAGTTACAGGTCACACAGCTCTGAGGTCCAGAGAGATCTGAGTATGCCAGAGCATGAATGTTAGTATGCAGGCACAGCAAGTAATCAGGAAAGCCAGTAAAATATTGTGTTATTGCAAGGGGAATTGAATGCAAGATTCTAGATTAGAGTGGTGTTTGAAAAGCACAGCAGTTCAGGCAGCATCCGAGGAGCAGGAAAATCGACGTTTCGGGCTAAAGCCCTTCATCAAGAATAGAGGCAGAGTGCCTGCAGGGTACCCACCCTCCTCTCATTTATCTCTCCACCATGTAGGCACCCTGCCTCTATTCTTGATGAAGGGCTTTTGCCTGTAACATCGATGTTCCTGCTCCTCGGATGCTGCCTGAACTGCTGTGCTTTTCCAGCACCACTCTAATCTAGAATCTGGTTTCCAGCATCTGCAGTCCTTGTTTTTACCGAATTGAATGCAAGGACAATTATGCTCCAGTTATACAGAGCATTGGCAAAACCACATTTGAAGTACTGTATATAGTACTGGTCACCATAGGGAAGGATGTTAGCACATTCGAAGCCGTTCAGAGAGGGTTGATTAGATGAATACCTGGAATGAGCAGTTGGCCTTATGAGGATAGGCTGCACAGGCTAGGGCTGTAACCTCTGGCATTTGAGTTATTGAAACATATAAGATCCTGATGTGACTTGACCGGGTGGATGTTGAAAGGATGTTTCCATTTGTGGAAGAATTTAGAACTAGGGTGTCATAGTTTAAAATTAATGGGTCATCTATTTAAGACAAGAGATGAGGAAGTGTATTTTCTTTTAGGGTTAAGAGTCTTTGGAATTCTCTTCCACAAAAAGCAGTGGTTGTGGCATCTTTATGATGTGGAGGTGCTGGTGTTGGACGGGGGTGTACAAAATTAAAAATCACACAACACCAGGTTAGAGTCCAACTGGTTTACTTGGAAGCACACTAGCTTTCGGAGCGCTGCTCCTTCATCAGATGGTTGTCAATCTAGTGCTTCCAAGTAAACCTGTTGGACTATAACCTGGTGTTGTGTGACTTTTAATGTGGGATCTTTAAACATTTTTAAGGCAGAGATAGACAGATAGATTGATTCTTGATTACAAAAAGGGATAAAAGATTATCGGTAATTCACAGGAATGTAGACTTGAGGTCAAAATCAGATCAGCTGCAGTCATTAAATGACAGAGGCCGCTCAAAGGACCTGTTCTTGTTCCTTGTTATTTGGGGCATGTAATCTTTGTAACTTCATTTAAACACATGGGAACTTTCCGATCGTCTTGCTTTCACAATGTGATATAACAAAATAATAGTGTTTAAAATTTTTCCTTATCATTTCAAAGTAACATGGGTGTGTGGAAATTTTTAAAAGGATGCAGGTTAACTGTTTGTGACCGGGTGTGTATTGTGAGTGCTGCTGGAAGTCAACTCTTAGATGTAGAAGCCCAAAATGGACTTAAAAATGAGTCAGTCAATCTCTCAAAAATTGTTAATTTTTTTTCATCTAATTATGGGGGTTGATTACTCTGGTTGACCCACGCCCCTCCCCCTCCCCCCACCCCACACACACCCCCAGCCCCAATTCCTTGAAAATGTTGGATGCTGGGTTCAGGGTTGGGATTTCTGAAATCTAGACTCTGATGCCTTTTGGCTACACTTTCTGTAACTGTATAAATCCAGGCCATAGTGTCCAATTTTAATTCTGTGTAAGTCCAGAGATGTTAATTAGGTTACATTCCAGTCCACAGTGTTAGATTGCAGGCACATTTAGATCACACCAGAAATGCTTAGCAGGTTTCCTTTTCCTTGGAAAACTAGTGATTTAGTTAGATTTTTCCAATTATCAAATACCTCTCACCAGTTGTTGTCAGTTCTACTTTAATTCACTTCCACAATTTTCAGGGTAGCAAGTTCAGTATTCTGTTATAACTGTTATCCTGTAACTCCCTCACTGAAGTTAACAATGAAAATCAATTGGAATTTCACTTAGAGTCATAGAGATGTATACAGCATGGAAACAGACCCTTCGGTCCATCCGGTCCATGCCGACCAGATATCTCAACCCAATCTAGTCCTAACTGCCAGCACCTAGCCCATATCCCTCCAAACCCTTCCTATTCATATAACCATCCAACTGCCTCTTAGATGTTGCAAATAGCCTGCACCACTTCCTCTGGCAGTAAATGCATACACTTACCACCCTCTGCGTGAAAAAGTTGCCCCGTAAGTCTTTTTTATGTCTTTCCCCTCTCACCCTAAACCTATGCCTTCTAATTTTGGATTCCACTACCCCAGGGAAAAGACTTTGTCCATTTATGCTATCCATGCTCCTCATGTTTTTATAAACTTCTATAAGGTCACCCCTCTCAGCCTCTCCCAATAGCTCAAATCCTCCAACCCTGGCCACATCCTTGTAAATCTTTTCTGAACCCTTTCAAGTTTCACAACATCTTTCTGATAGGAAGGAGATCAGAACTGCGTGCAGTATTCCAACAGTGGCCTAACCAATGTCCTGTACAGCCACAACTTGACCTCCCAACTCCTGTACTCAGTGCTCTGACCAATAAAGGAAAGCATACCAAATGCCTTCTTCACTGTCCTATCTATTTGCGACTCCTCTTATTATTATCAGAGGGGGCTGAGGGCAATAGCTGACTTTCACTTGGAGAAGCTATTTCCAACATTTTGAGCATTGTGTTTGGATAATTCAGAGGTGCAGATAGATTTGTTTTGTATGCTTTAAATGCCTAATACTAAGCGGGGGGGGGGGGGGTAGAGGAGTTCAAAGACGTGAAAGGAAAATTTTTATTTTTTGCACAGAGTGGTAGGAGTCTGGAATGTGTTGCCAGGGGTAGTCATGGAGGCAGATACGATAGGGGCATTTAAGGGATCTCTGCATAAGCACAGGAATATGGAAGGAATTGAGGGTTATGGACCAAAGGCAGGCAGAAGGATTACTTTGTCGTCATGTTTGGGACAACACTGTGGGCCGAAGGGCCTGTTCCTGTTCTGCACAGTTCTATGTTCTGTGCTTTAAGAGCTGAATAACTATTAACCTTGAAGTAGAGAGATCAGATCAATTTAGCTATCAATGCAGATTTGATGACCTTATTTTTCACTGTTTGTAATGTAAAATATCCACCGAAAGATATCATCAGCGGTTTTACCTTTGATACAAATATTCCTGAAGCATATTCTGCGGACATTAAGACATTTTCAAAAAAAACAGTCTGACCACTCTGGTAACAAGTATTCCACCAGACTTTCAAACGTTTTTGAAAATTGATCAACAAGCAGATTTGATCTGTCCTTCGCAAAATGAGGAAGTGCTTGTACTTACAATGTAGAGGGTACAGGAAACAAAGAAAACACTGTATATATAAATATGCAGTTTGAGACAGATCATCACAACTAATGGTAAATGGTAATTTTTCACTTAAGTCGAATTGAACCCAAGTAAATTTTGCTGTATGTTTGCATATTTTACAGCCTCTGAAAAGCATCCCAAAAGAAATTGCAAAAGAAACTTGAATATCTGTATGGGGAAGTTGGCCTTGCTGTTGGATTTGGCTATAGTATATGATAATCCATCTGTTTTAAACCAATTTCCTCAAGTTTAGCAGCTCAGTATTGCATCACAGAGCTGAATACTTACTTCATGGTTTTTGTTGGTGACCAATCTGATGAGCCCTTGGGTGGTTAGAGATTAGAGTCAGAGAAACAAAACCTGAGGGGAGGTGGTTGGACTGTTATCTCTAATATTAACATTAGTTCTAGTTTAACTTAATCTCTATTAGTAAAAGGAGGGACTGTAAATAAGCACTTTCTCATCCATTCTAGGATATTTCACAATGACTGAGGAAGATTATTACTACATCCTTCCAGTCAGAAACTGTTTTCTATTTCAGTTGGGTAATTAGGCAAGTCTCAGATTGCATCAGAATCCTCAAAAATAAAGGAAGTAGTTTTCCTTCTTGTACTTTTCTGAAGATGAATTATATCCTGTTTTTCTCTGACTTCAAACCTGCAATTTTCCTTCGGCTTATGTTGCTTTGACTCTAACTGCTTGTGCACTCATTCTTCCTTTACCCTTGGCTGTTTTTGAGCTGTTCAGAGCTGTTGAAACCTACGTAGCCAATTCTGTCTGTTCCATTGCCTCTTCTCTTTTTAAATCCTACCTCTGAACAAACACGTCATATTTTGCATTAAAGGTGCTCTATTAACAGAAGGTATTTGAGAATTTAATCTTTTTCCATCAAACCTGTATCTTCATTCTCCTTTATTTTAGTCCTTTGATTTCTTTTGAGATTGTTTTCCTATGAGCTTTGCCTAATATTTTTTAAATATGCGGCTATTTTACTTCCATTATTTGATTAAGCTCATTCTAGATCCTTTCCTTTAGTTTCGCTTGTTTCAGTTTCTAATTTCCTGATCATGATAGCCACAATGTAAATTCATGCTTCCTATTAAAACCAACCTGTTAAAGAGATCTGCATTCTCCGCACGCAATTCTGCTGTCAAACTGCAGTACCTTCCCTACTTAGCTATCAAAAAATAAATAAAATCCAAGTATTATAGAAGAGATCAGACAACCTAGGATGTACAAATAAAACAAAGAATTGAAGGTGCTGGAGATCTGAAACAAAACAGAAATTGCTGGAAAAACTCATCAAGTCTGGCAGTAACCAAGGAAAGAAAGCAGAGTTAATGTTGCAATTCCAATAACTTTTCATCAGAACCTCCCACAGATGCTGCCAGACCTGCTGAGTTTCTCCATCAATTTCTGTTTTCCTGTGACTTACACGGTGGGCAAAATTCAATTTGTAAGTACGCTCAACCTGAGCAATTTGTTTGATTTTATGTTCAGCACCACGGAAGGTTGACAAATAATATACTATATTTGTATATTGTGGACACTTCTTGTTCTGTCTCACTTGCTTCCTGTACACTTCAGCTGTCACACGTCGGTGGACACCCGGACTTGCCATGAGCAATTTCACACACGCTTTGATGGTGTAACAAATGTTCAAGTGCAACATAGCAACCTTGATAGTATAATGAAGAACTTAAAGCAAAGTATACTCAATGGCAGATAGTTATTATTAGCTGTAAAGATTTACTTTGATTCCTGGGGGAAAAAAAGCATGAATTTACATTGCAGCTTTCATGGTCATTGACCATCTCAAAACTCTTTATAGCCACAATATGGGAGTTTAATCGCAGTTACAAAGTTAGATATGGTGGAGCCAAATTTCATGCAAACAGCAAAGTGATAATCACCAAAGACTCAATTTTTTGCTAATGTTAAAAAAAAACTTCCCAGGTTTATTCTCTTGCTTTTCTTCAAAATAATGCCATGGTATATTTGACATCCAGGCACAATGGTTAGCACTGCTGCCTCACAACGCCAGAGACCGGGGTTCAATTCCCGCCTCAGGCGACTCTCTGTGTGGAGTTTGCACATTCTCCCCGTGTCTGCGTGGGTTTGCTCCGGGTGCTCCGGTTTCCTTCCACAATCCAAAAATGTGCAGATTAGGTGAATTGGCCTTGCTAAATTGCCCGTAGTGTTCGGGGAATGGGTCCGGGTGCGTTGCGCTTCGGCAGGTCGGTGTGGACTTGTTGGGCCGAAGGGCCTGTTTCCACACTGTAAGTAATCTAATCTAATCTAATCTAATCTAATCTAATCTAATCCAAAAACAAAGGAGCCTTGGTTCAACCTTTCATCTAACAGCCTGACACTCCCCCAATACTGTATTGGAAAGATCAGCTTGATTTTTGTACTCTAGTCTGGTGACCCCAAGTGTGAAGGAGAGATATTATCAACTGAGCCATGACTGACACTCTAAATTTTATTTTATTTCATCTTCTGTGTCAATTTTTTTTGGTTAAATTGTGATGCATTGTACTTAGTAGCTGGATGTGCTCTGGGCCTGCACCACCATTTAGTCAGGACATGGCTGTTCTGGTCATGTTCTTTTGCGTAACTCCTACCCTTGACCTCCTTGCCTATTAAAACTAGAACTCAGCCTTGAGTAAATTTAATGACCTAGCCTCTGCTATTTTGTGTTGAGGAGAAATCTACATTCTAAATGACCGTAGAGAAAGAAAAACTCATCGTCCCCTTCTATTGTTTTATTTCAAACCATGTCCATCAGTTTTAGCCTCCTCCATTAAGAGGCATGGGTACGGGGAGGGACAGAACACCGGTGCTTCAACGAAAGCTCAGTGATGAAGTTTCCTTGTATGGTTTTGAAATGTCCAAAAACAAACCTTCCAGCTCAGTGAGCAAACTTACAATCTGAACCTCAACCTGAGCTACAAATCTTCTCAAAAATCGCAAACACTTCCTCTTTCTTCTCCAATCAGAGCACTCTCACCCAATCCCCCTCTCACACCTCTTGTTGCCAACCCCTCCCAACTTGAACTTCATCCTCAATAGATTTAACACTTGACTGTCTAAGTTGTTCCAGTACAGCTACAACCTGGCATCTACTTGGAAATGTAAAAAATTGCCCAGATCTGTCTTTGTCCACACTAATTAATGATGTATGGGAGGAGCTGCCAGAGGAAGTGGTGGATGGTGGTACAATTACAACATCTAAAAGGCATCTGGTTGGGTATATTAATAGGAAGGCTTTGGAGGGATATGGGTCAAGTGCTGGTAAATGGGGCTAGATAAAGGACTACATCGGTCACCATGGATGAGTTGGACCAAAGGGTCTGTTTCTGTGCTGTACATCTCCATGAATCCATGAAACAGCCTCCCAGTAGCCATTTTATCAAATCTCCTCACAATCTTTTATGCTTCGATGAGATCGCCTGTCCTTCGAGTGGGCATGGGCCCGAATTGTTCAACCTTTCTTTATAAGATAAGCCCTTCATGCAGGAGTGAACCTTACAGTTCTAGAAATTGAATCTCTTTCTGTGTTGTAAACATCGATGTGTGTGAACTAAGACTTTTCCAATTAAGTTGCTCATTCATCAGTTCCGCTTGATCACAAAAAAAAGCAAACTTTCTTCAACCAGCGCAGGAGAAATTCATTCCTACGCTGCTGTTTTAAACAGTGCTCCCCTTAGTGTGATGATTCCCCATGAGCAGGTCGCACTGCAGGCTGCTGAGGTTTCTCAAACCGTGCCTTTGGAGATTGCCTGTGAAGTTTCGTGCCCCTGGGAATCTGGGCAGTGCTTTGCAACTGAGCCTTTTCCCCAACATTTTGAGAGCCGCTCTCACATCACCTCAGTACCCCAAGGAAATTCCCATTTTTGTTTGAATCTTAAAATTCGCCCTCTGACTCATGAGAAATCACATAATGTAGACCACTAGTTTGTTTGGTTTAGTAACAACCTTTTATACCTTTGTTGTCAAAGGCTTAAGTGAAGCGATTGTAAGCACTGCAAAATGAACTGGTTAGTGGTGAGAGTGGAAGTGAATGAGTCGAATGGTAAAGGCAAGGCAAACAAATGAGTTAGCTATCTGTCCATGCTGTGCAATGGAGATCTGACAGAAGTGAATGATGACCTATCAGCTGGATAACAGTTGCAGTAGCACTGCAATAGTCACCAAGAAAATGCATGAGTTTGCTTTTGTGCCTGTTGAAATGGTTTGTGTGTGAAATATTTGAGTGGTTGCTGGGCTATCTGCTACCAATTAATCCCATAAATAGCTCCCTCCCCACCTCCTGTTTTACATGATCTTTCCTGAGGATCTGTTGTTTTAGATATGCAAATGCTTTTAATATATAGTTTCTGCCATAAACGTGCTTCTTGAATATTGTTGGTCAATTTCACTGCTCTCTGCTCCTGGCAAATGCCATAACGGACAAAAAAAGCACAGTGTTCACCATGTCTGCCTGATATAATGCTCCAAAATAAAAAAAGAGATGATGGAGCATCTGAGCAAGTTACTGGCGCCTGTTAGCCCAATAGAATGTAGTGTTGAAAGAGCTTTGGGATATGATGAAAATTTAAAAATAAGCAGTAAACAAAATGTAAAATTCAATAATCATGGCCGACTAATATTTTCAATCTCCTTCCATGCAAATTAGTTTTCTGCTTTTCTGAGGTGTTGCATAAAAGATGAATACATGCTTTGAATTAAATTATTTTTAATGCCACTATCCCCTATTAATACTTCTAACTGGGATGTGGGAATAAAATTAATTGAACTTAATCACGTGTTAAATTAACATTTTGGTATTTTTCAAATTTGCCTTTTCACAATACTTACTGTCCACAAAATGCTGCAGCACTTGTCCAGTTTCCTTTTGATAATCCCTTCTTCCATTATGCAAAGTTGTTCTACCCTGAAGTGGAATTCTAATAAATGTCCCTTCATAACATACTGAGACTCGCTTTTATTTAATGAGGAGGAGGGAAGAAGCATAGTGGGCAGGAGGATCGGAGGTGATTGGTTTTTAACTTAACATACTCCCTTCACAATCTATAACAGATGCCTTGCATTTCTGAACAGTAAGTCATAATATGTTTTAAAAACCTAAAACGTGCAAATAACTTTACAGTAGTCTTTCCCCATCTGATTTTCTTTCTCAGCATGATCCAAATAGTGACGGGGAGGCAGATTGTTTCAAAACAAAAAAAAGAACATAATTTGGGTGGATGTTAGTGACCTAATTTAAGTCCCAGGATGAAAATTGAAACCATGTAAGCTACGTTATAGAAATGGGTCACTGTTATGTGTTAGAATCTTAAATTGTACCTGTTCAATACCTGAACAGAGCACTGAAGCAATCATACTATTAATTTCTCCTTTTTGTCCCAGTGCCAAAGTACCAATACTTTGGAATAGCATCAGAGTTTAAAATATTTATTTCATTACACACCGTGTGAAGAAAGTGATTTAAAAACATCTTATTTATGCTGGATTATTTTCTTAAATAAAATCGATGAAGATACAATAATGAGGTTTCCTGAGTCTGAAACATATTCAAATTGTATATCATTCTGAATTAGACTAACAAGTTGTTGTAATTGTGTAGCCATACAATTGTCACAGTTAATAGCTGTTGAACCTTCCTACCTTGTGACCAGTTGAGTACACCGGCTACACCGTTGAAGTGAAAGCTTTTGGGAAGACCGATGTGTTGAAAATGTTATTTCTGTTTCCTCCTTTTCACTTCATTTCATTCCATGAACTGCTGCACAGATGAACAGTTGTGATGTTATATCATGGAAAGGCTTCCGCTGCTGTTCCTGCTGTTTTGAAAAGAGACCTCAAAATTGACCCCTTTAAATACACCCCTATAATCTCTTCTCTTATCTCTTTCTGCCGACTCTTTTCCCTTCAATTACCTTGAAAGATTCTGGATATCATTTGAAGGACAGTAGTGTTGCTATTGATTTTGAAGTACATTTCACCTCATCCTTCTGAATACAAGTTATGCATATTCCAATTTTCCATTTTTAAACAATAAATCAGTCAAGTCTTCAGTCAAAACTTGGTTAGTTTATTGTAATTCTACAATCAAGTTTATCAAACATCATTTTAGCGTGTTAGAAAAATATTTCTACTATTTTACGGTGCACAGATTATGTGAAATTTATAAGAAACTCCTGTAATTCTGCTATTGGAGAGGAAATTCAGCCAGTGTTTACTTTTATAATACTGTCTATGATAGATCATGATTTTGGAACTCCGTTTTAGTAAATATTTCAAATGGGTGCACTGAGTTTGTTTTTCAAGTTACATAGCATTCTGATAATGCACACAGTTATTACACAGCATTGCTTAAGAGTCCCTAAACCAAGTCACTGTGACTACATGCAGACATTTTCTGTTTACCAATTTATTACCCCATCCTTGGAGGGCCTAATCTCATTTACTCAAGTCCAGATTGGATTAGATTTTGGGCATGTTTCAATCATCATATTGCAACCAATACCAAGCCACTTACCAGCACAGGATATTATCACCAGCTGAAGTTTTTAGTTTAGCTAAAATTTCAACAGCTGATAGCAGTGACAGTTGTACTTTGGCTATACAATTAAAACAGCTTGTTCGTCAAATTCGGAATGAGATACAATTTGGAACATGTTAGAGACTTGGGAAACCTCATGTTGATACCTTCATCAGTCTTCTTTAAGAACATAATCTCTTATTGTAAGCAATTTATTATAATTTGCTGGCATTGCATATTGTCTACAAGTTAACCATTGTTTCTTGGAAGTCCAGCGTAAATAGATGTTTTTAAAATCACATTCTTCACACTGTGTGTTATAAAGTAACTATTTTAAATGCTGATGCTACCCCAATGCATTAGTAGATTGGTACTGGCACAAAATAAGGTAAGAAACCATGCAAATGGAGAAATTAATGGCATGGTTGCTAGCTCGTCTAGCGAAGACTATTCTTGGATAATTTGTGTGTGTTTTTGGTTAAACTCTTTTGATTGCTGTTAATTATTGTGCAACTTAATATCCAGCCAGTCAGAAAGTCTAGTCATAGACTCTTCATCCCTGGAAGATTGTTTGAATGGTGTCTCTTATGGTGTCACTAAGGTGTGATTGTGAATGGTACTGCCTCATCATTTTGAGCTTGGGCCGGCTGACAGTGATGTGGCTACATGGTTCTTGTAACTGGACCTTAACGCGCATGAGAAGACGATGATTGTTGATGAGAATGAAAGATCTACTGAATCTATTTCATCGAGTTAAACAAAGTGCTGGGAATGCGAACCCAATAAGCACCATTTTACAACCAAACTTTGCTTGTTTTACCTCTTTGACCAATTATTTTCATACCACAATAGGCCAATGCTTAAACAGGGATAGAATTATGCTAATATATATTTAACAGCAACAACCTGTGTTTATATAGTGCTTTGAATTCAGTAACTTTCCCAGTGCACTTCACAGGAATGTTATTTATCTCCAAAACATGAGCTGTATTTTTTTAAAAAAAGAGGAGTTGCCCAGAAGCTTTGTCAGAGGTAGGTTAAGGAGAATTTTCAAGTAGGAAGACAGGTGTCAGGAAAATGATTTAGGGAGGCAATTCTAGAAATTGGAACCCCAGGAGTGAAACATAGCCACTGGTTATGATGCGGTCGAGATTGAGGATGCTTAAGAGGCCAGTGCCGCATTAGCTGAGGCCAGAGGAGATTACAGAGATTAGGGAGGACAAGGCCATAGAGAGATTGGAAAATAAAGGATACAATTTTAAATGTGAAGTACTTCTTTAAAGGGGGCCATTTCATGTCAGCAAGCAGAGGGATAGTACCAACTTAGAGGCAAGCTAGGCCATGGCCAGAGAGTTTTGGATAACCTCAAATTTAAAGAAGATAGATCAAGGGATAACCAGGAATATCTGATTCTCATAGCAACCAAGGCACGGATCGGGATTTCAGAACAGGTGAGCTGAGGCATGGATAAGATTAAGCAATTTTAGGGAGGTGCAAGTCGGTGGTGTTAGTGGTGACATTGAATTGTGGTTGGAAGTTGATCTCTGCTACAAACACAACACCGAGATGTTCAGTCAGTCTAGTTCAGCCTCATACTGTTGACAGCAAGGAAGGAGAATTAGAATTAGGCATTTTTTTTGTCCCATGTACTCGAGTACAGGAGTACTGTGAAAAGTTTACAGCATTGTCGGTCACGGCACCATGTTAGGTACAAAATACCTAGATACAAAATACATAAAGAAAAAAAAGTTACATCACCATTCATAGTATAACGTAGATAAAAAGAAACCAAGTTAGAAGGATAAACATTACAGTCAAATAAGCAGATTACAGAAAAGGGAAAAGGCAATGATTTGCATCTTTTGTAGCTTTGCAATGGCCTAAAGTGCTTACACTTTAAAAGTATCAATTATGTAGATAAACATGGCCATTGCATTACAGCAAGCTCCATGATCAGCATGAAGAGAAATGAGCAGTTAATCTGCTTTTGTTGTAATGCTAGAGGTATGGAAGTTAGACAAGACTCTTGGAAAAGTATCACGCTCTTTCCCCATTATGGCAGAATATTTTATAGCCACCTAAGAAGCGAGGTGGGGTCTTGATTTAATATCTCATTCAGATATTGCAGCTCTCTAACTTAATGCACTGGAGTACATACCGAGAGCGTGTGCTCAGGTCTGATGTGGTACATCTGACTCCAGATATACAAATGCTAACACTCAGTCAGTTTTATGTATACAGAAGTTACAACAGATGCTAACTAGTTGGACAATATTGGTTTCATAGTGTCACTGTACACAAATATACCTTAGCACCATAGCTGGTTCTTTTTGTGATGATGATGATGATGATCTGACTCGTATTTGTTTTGTGTTGGATATTAACATCCTAGAATGTAATGCTGAATCTCTTAGCAGTCGCAGGAGTTTGCAAACATCCTGCTTTACTAGCCGATACTTACTGAACAATCCCTCCCAGCAATTGTTACTGAGAAGATTAAAGAACTATACAACAAATACATTGGAAGTGATTTGGCAATGGGTGTATTATTCTCCGCTTTTGAATGAATTTCTGCAGAGGATAAGTAAGAGCCCAATTCATACAGATCACATGTTGTGATCGATGTATCTTAACTGAATATACAAAACAGTGCTAGACAATAGCTTGGTCATGTAGTGAAACTACATTGGAAGGGTTTGCTGCAACTATGCGGCACATTAGTGAGACTTCCCTTAGAGTGCTGCACAGAGATTTGGTCACTGTACCTAAGGAGAGATATGTTTGCATTGGAAGTAGTTCAGAGAAGGTTCACGGGGCTGATTCATGGTTTGAAGAGCTGGTCTTCTGAGGAAAGTTTGACCAGAATGGATCTATACTAGTTGGAGTTTAGAAGAACAAGACCTGGTGTTATTAAAACATAAGGATTGACATGGTAGATGCTGAAAGGATGAATCCTTTAGTGGGGTAATCTAAAATAAGGGTCATCATTTAAAATTATGTTGCCTCATATTTAAGGTGAAGATGGGAGGGTTTGTTTAATCTCTTAGAAGTCTTTGAGATTCTTTTCCCTAGGGACGAGTAGAGACTGGGTCTTTAAACATATTTAAGATTGAACTAGATAGATGTTATGATGTGGAGGTGCCAGTGTTGGACTGAGGTGAGCAAAGTTAAAAATAACACAACACCAGGTTATAGTCCAACAGGTTTATTTGGAAGCTTTCAGTGTGCTGCTCCTTCATCAGGTAACTAGTGGGGCAGGATCATAAGACACAGAATTTATAGCAAAAGATCACAGTGTCATGCAATTAAAGAATATAGTGAACAAATATAACTAAATTAGATTCCTTACAGGGTGGAGACAGGCCATTTGGCGCAACAAGTCCACACCAACCCTCTAAAGTAACCCACCCAGACCCATTTCCCTCTGACTAATGCATCTAACACTATGGGCAATTTAGCATGGCCAATTCACCTGACCTGCACATCTTTGAAACCCACGCAGACACGGGGAGAATATGCAAACTCCACACAGGCAGTCACCTGAGGCTGGAATTGAACCCGGTCCCTGGCGCTGTGAGGCAGCAATGCTAACCACTGAGCTACCATGCTGCCACCCCAACAAGGCAAATGAATGTTGGCCAACAAGGGAGTTGAGGCCACAATCCAATCAGTCATGATGATCTTACTGAATGGGGGAAGCAGGTTCAGTGAACCTACATTTATATCTTATGATCTAAATGTAGTTAGTAGCTGATCATTTAAATGACTGTGAATGATCCTGTACTGTCAACAAGTTTGCTCATGTTCTTCAGAGAAGGGAAATCACCTTGATCTGGTCTGAACTACATGTGATCAATGTTACAGTATGTAGTTGACCATAAACACCCTCTCAAGTAGATGACATATGTCTGGTCAACTAGCCTTGTGAGAAACGCTAAACCAAAAATATGAGTTGTGTGCCTCACACTCATCATACTCTATTCTTCAAAAACAAAAGAACATGTGTTAGCAAGGGACTTCTTGCGAAGTGACCATTTGCTGCACGCTATCATTTTATCATTATAGTGATGCACCCAGAGGGCTAAATTTTACAGTGCAGATGGGGGCGAGTCTCTCTCCACTTGGCCAGCACATCCTCAGCCATTTTACAGCAGGCTAGGCCTAAGTTGGCGCCTGGTCATCAAATTCTCTGACCGCAGCAAGCTGCTGGCTGTGGCTGGCACCTGGCGAGATGGAGAGCTGTGTAATCCGACAGTGTGGGTTGGGCAGCCAGTGAACCAGAGGCCAATGTTTTACTTTCAACAGTTGTCACTCTCATTCCGAAGGCTCGCTGGACCCGAAACATTAACTCTGCTTTCCCAGTCCACACATCCTGCCAGGACCTTTCCAGCAGTTTCTGATTTTGTTTCTGTTTTTCTGCTTTCATGGTTCTTCATTGATAAGTTTTTACTTCGAATTGTCTTGAAAAAATGTCATCAAGAATTTCAAATGCCAACCAAGTAAAAGTGTCAGCGAGACTTGGAATCGAATCTCCAGAAAAAACGTTTGAATTAATTGTCTGTGATCTTCGTGATAAGAAGTGTGGCTGGGCTGAAACAAAATCAGCTGTTAATACACCAACACTGTTCCATGATGCTGCTATAAACTAACTTCATCCCCTCAATGTTTATCTTGTGTTTCAAAACCCTTCTTTCAAGAGTTTGACTTTCAAGCAGCAGATTGTTCTGCATCTGATAATCATTATCTTTTGGAGTTCTTTTGTTAAAAATTCAATGGGATGTTGAAAAACAAAAGGAGCCTGTATTCAGGCTCCTGATAACTGCACTTTAGGAAATTGAAAAGAACTTGTGCCAACAGTAATATTTAGAGCACAGTATTCCCATTGTAAACACCCAATTCATACTTTCCAGAAACCTCTCTCACTGCTTAGGTCTGTTCTTATTCAGTTAGTTTAAAGGTCAGGCCTGAATCTTTTTGAGAATCAAATCTTCTGTTTTTAAGACTCAATTTTGTCTGTTAACTGTCAAGTAGAAAATTGCAGAGGTTTAATAACAAAAAGTTGAAATTGTAAAGCTGTGTATCTTAACAGCACAAATTATAAAGCCATGTTGAAGGGTTAGACATAGTTACTCCATTTTAAAACTCCAGTCAACCGTAGCTTCTTTTTCAAAACTAAACAAATATACATTCAAAAATAGGGCAGAGGTATTGTAGGTTGTATTTGAAGTTGCAGTGTAATCAAAGCGTAGACCTGACTTCCAGTATTCCATGTCAGACCTGCAGACTATTAACAAGCTCTGCTAATTTAACTTTCTTCCCAGAACCATGAAATTAAAACACACTGCATCTACAATGCTCTTCATGTTCTGCAAACCACCCACTTGCATTGTTTTCTGAATTCCTTGCCTTAATCCTTAAACTTATGTTTTGCTGCAGAAATAAACACGGCCTCGAAAGCAACATTTCCCATGTGAATTGTTACTGCACTTAGCTAACTAACCAAACAACTTTGGAGAGGGATTTCACAGATACAGGCTCAAGTGCTGGAAATAGCTGCAGCTTGTTATCTGAGCCTTCTGTCTATGTAAATAGTTTATTAAGTAAATAAAATAACTGCAAAGAACTAGTCTAAGCAAAATCAACATGTGAATGTCTATATTGCAAAGTTTACATTGTTGAAATGAGAGACATATTGCTGAAGCATTTTTTGTACTCACTAGGATAAGTACAAAGGAAATCTAAATTTTATGCAATCGTAACAATTTTTACAATAGGAGGAGTGGGTGCTAGTTGGTTTGCAAGTCGACTGTGATTGACTGAGGCACTACCATGGAGAAAGCAATGGGGAACTATAGGTTCTCCATGATTCTGGATAATTTAACAAAGAAAATAAGAAAGAACACTTTTGTGTTATTTAAAAGGAATATGTCCCTGGGAGGGAAGGAATGCCACTTCGAAAAGATCAAGTGTGAATGAGATAGGTTATGAACTAAACTGATTAACTTAAATATGTTGTCTGAGCTGAGATGTCACTCTTTTTTTTAAATAAAACCTTGTTATCTTGAGAATGTGACTTAAAAGTAGTTCTGACATTTACATATTAGTGAACCAAAACCTGCAAACCATTCGAAAGGATGAAAGACTTAACAGCAATCTAGGTTTGTTCAATATATCGTATCAGTTGCATGCATGACACTATGATCTTTTGCTATAAATTCCGTGCCTTATGATCCTGCTCCGCAGCTACCCGAAGAAGGAGCAATGCTCCGAAAGCTAGTACTTTTTAATGAACTTAAATTGGATGTTGGTGCAGCCATCAGTGCAGGTCAGGCAGCATCCAAGGAGCAGGAGAATCGACGTTTCGGGCATGAGCCCTTCTTCAGGAATCCTTCTTCAGCCCTTCCTGAAGAAGGGCTCATGCCCGAAACGTCGATTCTCCTGCTCCTTGGATGCTGCCTGACCTGCTGCGCTTTTCCAGCAACACATTTTCAGCTCTGATCTCCAGCATCTGCAGACCTCACTTTCTCCTCGTAGCCATCAGTGCATTCAGGACTGTTCAGCAATTGATGTCCAATCGAAGCATTCTATCTAAACATAGATGAGTTAGTTTGGGTTCTGCGAGCATGAGCTGGTTGAGTGTGCTCTGTACTCCAGCTTTTGTGAACAGCTGGAGAAACATATTCTGCCAGAGTCAATGTGCTGGCCAACCTCCCCTGCAGTATAAATTCAGCGATGGTTTGAAATTTGGAATTCTTGAAGTTGTCCTGATGATTTCAAAGAAAGAAAATCATCTATTTTTAGATGATATTCAAGTTCTATGTTACAAAATGAATTGTAAATTTATCATTTGTTTCAAGCAACGTTTTTTATTTCTGTTCTTTCAGACTGACGGACCCTTCATCTCTGGAACCTCACACAAGCGATGCTGCTCAGCAACACCTTTTGTGGAATGCTGCTCAAGTTTACCTTCTTTCCTCATTGTGAATGGGTAACCAATAATGCCTCGAGACTATTATAACACTGCAATGCACAGCGTACCTTCAAGGACAAGGAAGCTTTCTGCCTCATTAGTTTTTGCTATGGATATTGATCACCCTCATCCTTCTTTGGGTGGAGTGCACTGAAGCAGTACTTATTTAGCAGTATGTTAGTTGTTGCCAGTTAGGCCTATCTTTCAGCTGAGATATGGCCAAATGTTAGTACCTTTAACTTTCCCAGTCTGGTAACACCTTGACCACATTACTTTTTTGCAATGTATCTCACACCAGGAACCGACTGAACTGGAATGTTACTGACCTGGTATAAATCCTACCTCGTTTAATTATTAAAGTCAGCCTTTCATGGGAGAAGGTGCACAAACTTTGCTTTATCGCTACTGAACTCCCGATACGCAAACCCTAGGCCTTAACATCTTGTTTAACATCTTGAATATAGTTAACTGTGTGATGAGCCAGAGTTTTGGGCTTGCCTTGTTCCAGAAAGATCCCATGTTGGTTAGTTTGAGCCTAACTTAAGATAAAACAAAATGGTCTTGTAAGAGGGAAATAAAGTGCAATTTCAGGACATTGGATTTGGATCAAAAGATCCATGAAAGACCCAGTAAGATGCAGCCAAGCACTTTCACTAAGACCAGGAAGGTAGCCTTCCACAAGTCAATATAGGGAAGAGAAATGTAATATTACAAATGCGGGCGATAGGATTTTCACATATTTTGAGCTGCATCAGAATGTAAATATTAAATGCAATTGAATGCAAAACATTATCAACTGTACAAATTATTTAAGACGTAACTTTGATTCCTTAAGAGGGGAGTCAGCAGGTTTTGTTTAAAAGATATATAGAGAATAATGTTCTTGCTATTTCTTAACCGTGAGTGCTTCTTACGTTGAATGCAGAACTTGGACTGATCAGTACTGCTTTTGGTGAATGTGGTTCCTCAAGACCTTTCTGCTAAGTTATTTATTAATACCAGAACAGTTGATGAAAGTGCCAGATATTTCTGAATGTAGACACAATTTTCTGCAATGCCAGTAATTGAAGTTACAGACCGGTGTGAAGGTCTCTGTATTGAGGTTGATTCCATTATAGTTATGCCTAATGGTGTGTGTAAATGTACTGTACAAAGAAAATCAGTACTGTGAGCATTGCTAATTTTTACATTACATAAAAATGGATTAAAGGTAATCTTGATAAAGTGGCCGAATCTACATTAAAAGCCACTTACAATCATGGCACTGAAAGAAAAAATGCTGACTATAAATTACATTACCTGAGACAACAGCAGAGTATGGAATGTACTGAGCTAAGTAACACTTGCCACTAAATAAGTTTCATAACTTCACTGTATCAAAACATGTAACTGAATGCAATTTTTACATCCTTAGTTTACAGTTCAGAACGCAATTTAATATATAACTGTCTACGCTAGTTACAAAGATCACTAGAGTGTGCAGCAAAGTTTGCGATCTGTATATTTTGTCCCTTTCAGTTCAGTGCGTGTTTTCTTTTTGTCTTGATGCTGTTTAAACTCTAAATAATACAAAAGCAGTGTTTTCATGTTATTTTTTAGTTTTCAGATGTCAGGAAATACAACATTAAGTAATATTTCTTCTTGTGACCAGACAAGAGATAATTGTAACTTTAACATATCTTGCTGTGTCTTCCGTTGTATATATTGTATATAACATTGAATGTAATGCTGCCGGAAGATGAATAATTGATTTAGAATAGTATATTGTACTATATCTGTATTGATCTTGAATGCTGTCTCAATAGCCATATGCAATAAAATAGCCTACAATATTTATGAAAGCAGTTGTTGTTCAGATTTCAATGCATAAGTGTACTTCACATACAAAAACACATACACCCCTTTATCCAATGTTCACACTGACAAAGCACGTGCGTTGATTGCGCTTAACATTTACAGCGAGAATCCACCTCCAGAGACAAGGTAGTGCTGGAAAACTAAACATATGCTACTTGAAACTGAGTGAGCTCTGTAACTAAACTGTCAATGATGTTGGTGATGACCCTCAGCAGCTAACACTGCACATCCAAAGTTATTGCTCAACCAGCCACTCATGTTTCCAAAGGTTCAATCGGGATTGCAGTCTTCTGATATTGTAGGTCCATAACTTTACCCTTTAGGGAATATGGATGCTGGTGGCTGCTGGTTATCAATAATATATGCAAACTGTGCAAGATGAATGCCAAATCTGTGAATACAGTTATGTTTGCCCTGTTTCCTGTTGCTATCTCCTTAGATATCTTTATCTTTAAATGCAGAAGTTTAGTGTACATCTTTCTTCTTTGACTTGCATTTCTCCTTTGTTGTCACTTTTCCTATCTTTTATCCTGTAAATAATTATTTGGTCTCTTAGAATATTCTATCATTGTGCTCCACAGTAGTTTGTTTAATCATAAAATCCCTGCAGTGTTGAAGAATCCATATCAGCCCATACCAACCTTCCAAAGAGCATCGCAACCAGACCCACTCCCTACCCTATCCCTGTAACTCTGCATTTCCCGTGGCTAACCCACCTAGCCTGCACATCCCTGGACACTATGGGGCTGTTTAGCACAGTCAATCCACCTAACCTACATATCTTTGGACTGTGGGAGGAAACTGGAGCACCTGGAGGAAACCCACGCAGACCTAGGGAGAATGTGCAAACTTCTTACAGTTGCCCAAGAGTGCAATTGGACCTGGGTCCCTGGTGCTGAGGCAGCAGTGCTAACCACTGAGCCACCAAATGTTTACTGTTTTTTCTTGTTTTAAGCAGTGGCTTGTTTTTTGCTTTATTTTTATTGAAGAAGTTTAGATAAGTTACTACCAAAAGAAAACAACCATGCAAGTTTCCACTTGTGCCTCGATAACTATTATTCCTAAAGGGCAAATTGCTTATCACCACTCCGTGTTGCCTACACCGGACGCTGAATGCAATGTGAAGTGGCTTTGTGAAATTCACAATTTGAAAATTGCTGTTCAGCAGGGAAAATAAAATTAGCACCACAGAGGTGTGTAATAACATCTCCGAGCAGGTCAGTTAGAAAAATATTACCATCACAACATGGATTGCAACAGTTCAAGGACAGTTTGTGTCCTTATCTGAACCCTGGCATTCTTACAGTCCACATATCAAACACTCAATTTGAAAAGAAACACTAACTAGCTACTCAGCCCTGCACAATATAGTTCAGAAGGATTCCTACATCTTCAAAATGTGACCAAAAAAACTGAAACATAAAAAGATTGTGTTTAGTTTAGTTTAGTTTAGTTTCATGTCCTCACATTCTCTCTCCTCCGCTTCAGGACCTATGTACCAAAAGTTACTCTGTTAACATATAATATACCTCATAACCAGACCAAATTTTAATTTCTATCAATGAAAATGGATCATTTTTCAAAAAACATCTTCCTACATTCCAATCAGAATGTCTGGACTCTACATGAAGTGCAACATGTTTGTTTCCATGTCCCTTCCATTTAACTATCTATTAAAACATATTTTTAAATTCTTTGAATAGAACAGTTTTTCAAGCTCATCCAGGGTGGGAAATAAAAACTGTTGGAACTGTCAGTGCTTCCAGAAGTCAGCAGGTCCCCATGGACATCCAGCTTTAATATGTACATGTCCTCATCTGGTGGGGACGTTTTGTAGGCCAGTTGGTTTGGCCATTTATTATGTTAAGTGCTTACCAGCTACTTCAATTCACCAGTTTGTATCTAACCTTCCACATGTTTTTTGGAATATGCTTTGCAAAACAAGGTGAGAGACCAGTAAGAATTAACAAATTGAGAAAATGACAGGAAGAAAGACTTTAAAACTGAAATCTAACAGCATCTAGTTAAATGCTTTTACACACAAGATTTATTGAGTGACAAAAACAGAGGGTGCTGGAAAAGCTCAGCAGGTCTGGCAGCATTTTTCGGGCCGAGTGAACTCTCCACAGATGCTGCCAGACCTGCTGAGCTTTTCCAGCAATTTCTGTTTTTGTTTCTGATTTAAGCATCCGCAGTTCTTTCAGTTTCTATTCTGACTGAGTGCTTTCAACTTATTAATGATTTCCAAAACTTTGAAGGTTATTTTTACCACCTTGTAAATTTCGCCAAAAGGATTTGTGTGGCAGCAGCAGTAATCTCCTCAACTACCTGTTGCTCCACAGAACTACAGGAATGACTACAGTTGTGTACCTCAAGAAATATCTTGTTGGCTGGACATCAATCTCAAGAGAGTCTGACTTTCTAGTCCAATAGTTGTTGACCTCTGCAGCCTTTTGAAAGAAGGTGGCAATGATCGTCAAAGTTACAACAGATTTTAGTTTCTTCACCTCTAGTTCCTTTCAGTGACCTACTTAGTAAATCTTTGCTGTTTCTCTCAATCAATTGCTATAAGTGAAACTTATGGGCATAAGTGCTCTGTTTTGCAAGGTCATCACTTCTGCGTGCTATTGCTGACGAGGGAAGCAGAATGGGAGGGCTCACAGATTTGCTGGTCTTGCTAGGCTCCAACAGAGACTTGTAGATTGCACAGGTCATAATCAAAAGGTGTCACTGATTATTGGAGCGTTTATATCAACTTAAAGGGATTCCAATATTCAGCTCATCTGTAACCACCATCATGTCAGTACAAGACAGCCAGTGATAATGACAGGATGCAGGCATTGTGCATGAGTCAAATATCCCACAGATGTTTACCCATCAGAACAGAAACAACAGACAGCTGTTTGAAGACACATGTTAGCCTTGAAAGCCATGCCTGATGACACTATTAGAGACCTATTTCAGATAACCAGGAGAAGTCCAGCAGGAATCACATCAGTACATGGGCTGTCATTGAAGCCACAAACCAGGAACTGAAGATATGTTTTAGATGCCTCTACAGATCCAGGGGAGCCTAGTTTGCAACAAGCAGGGTTTCCAGAGTATTAGTGGTCTTGCTGAAGATCATAAACAGTTTGCAACTTTGTTGGAAGAGAAAGGGTGACCAATGGAACAGCATGAGGTGGTAGGTGCTCCAAGAGGTGCACATTAAACTGGCAGGGATGTTTGGGCTGGGCTGATTCAGGTATGTACCAGTCAGTCGATCTAAGGCAGTGCAGCCAAAGAGACACCAATTCTGAAACCATTGTGCTCTACCCCAAACCCCCAGAACCAAACAATACTTTTCATTGTATCTCAAGACATGTGACAATAATAAATAAAACAAATCAAAATCAGTCCCACAGTAAACAATACATCCCTTGCCTATTTCTGGTCTTTAAGCCTTTCCATAGCATTCTTCACTAGGTCCAAGTTGACTTGGCAGGTCACGGGCAAAAATGGGGACAACGGGTCAATGGAACTTAGAAATAGGCCTTATGACTCAAACATGAAAGGGATAGGTGATATTTCTCCAAAGTGATAACTCTTGTGCAACTGTAAATCTTTACTCTTTCTCTTTCCTGGTGCTCCTCTGTGCTGCAGTCAGTGTTACTTCTACAGAGCTAGAGATGCTCTGAATGTTTAAGTGCTCTTGTCTGATAGTGTCCCCGCTGGTCTCCATCACCATGTCCAACTCCGCCCCCAAGCCGACCTCTGTCCCCGCCCCCAGGCCTAACCCCGCCCCCACATCCAGCTCCAGCCCCACACCAGGTCCTAGCTCCCCGCCCTGCCGTGTGTTCACCATCCCTCCAGACTTGCCCCTCTCTGAGGATGAAAGATCAGTCCTCAGCAGAGGTCTCACCTTCGTTCCCACACGTTCTCGGGTCAATGAATTCAATACACGGAGTGACACCGAACAATTCTTCCGCTGCCTTCGCCTCCGTGCCTTCTTCTTCAATCAAGACTCTCGCCCACCCTCTGACGACCCCTTCTCCCACCTCCAACACACCCCGTCCACCTGGACACCCCGTGCTGGCCTCCTACCTGCCCTCGACCTCTTCATAGCAAACTGCCGCCGCGATATTAACCGCAACCTGAACTCCCACACTCCTCCCACTCACTCCAACCTCTCACCCTCGGAACGCGCAGCCCTCCACTCCCTCCGTTCCAACCCCAACCTCACCATCAAACCAGCTGACAAGGGAGGCGCAGTAGTAGTTTGGCGCACTGACCTTTACACCGCTGAGGCCAAACGCCAGCTCGCAGATACCTCCTCCTACCGTCCCCTTGACCATGACCCCACCCCCCACCACCAAACCATCATCTCCCAGACCGTCCATAACCTCATCACCTCAGGGGACCTCCCATCCACCGCCTCCAACCTCATAGTCCCATAACCCCGCACCGCCCGTTTCTACCTCCTGCCCAAAATCCACAAACCTGACTGCCCCGGACGACCCATCGTCTCAGCCTGCTCCTGCCCAACCGAACTCATCTCGGCATACCTCAACACGGTCCTGTCCCCATTAGTCCAAGAACTCCCCACCTACGTTCGTGACACCACCCACGCCCTCCACCTCCTCCAGGATTTCCGCTTCACCGGTCCCCAACGCCTCATCTTCACCATGGACATCCAGTCCCTGTACACCTCCATCCCCCATCACGAAGGACTCAAAGCACTCCGCTTCTTCCTTTCCCACCGTACCACCCAGTACCCTTCCACCGACACCCTCCTTCGACTGACCGAACTGGTCCTCACCCTGAACAACTTTTCTTTCCAATCCTCCCACTTTCTCCAAACAAAAGGAGTAGCCATGGGCACCCGCATGGGCCCCAGCTATGCCTGCCTCTTCGTAGGGTATGTGGAACAATCCATCTTCCGCAACTACACTGGCCCCACCCCCCATCTTTTTCTTCGCTACATTGATGACTGTATCGGCGCTACCTCGTGCTCCCACGAGGAGGTTGAACAGTTCATCCACTACACTAACACCTTCCACCCCGACCTCAAATTCACCTGGACAGTCTCGGACTCCTCCCTCCCCTTCCTAGACCTTTCTGTTTCTATCTCAGGCGACCGAATCAACACGGACATCTACTACAAACCAACCGACTCCCACAGCTACCTGGACTACACCTCCTCCCATCCTGCCCCCTGTAAAAACGCCATCCCATTCTCCCAATTCCTTCGTCTCCGCCGCATCTGCTCCCAGGAGGACCAGTTCAAAATACGTACAACACAGATGGCCTCCTTCTTCAAGGACCGCAATTTCCCCCCCGACGTGGTCGACGGTGCCCTCCACCGCATCTCCTCCACTTCCCGCTCCTCCGCCCTTGAGCCCCGCCCCTCCAACCGCCACCAGGACAGAACCCCACTGGTCCTCACCTACCACCCCACCAATCTCCATGTACAGCGCATCATCCGCCGTCACTTCCGCCACCTCCAAACAGACCCCAGCACCAAGGATATATTTCCCTCCCCTCCCCTATCAGCTTTCCGTAGAGACCACTCCCTCCGCGACTCCCTTGTCAGATCCACACCCCCCACCGACCCAACCACCACTCCCGGCACCTTCCCTTGCAACCGCAGGAGGTGCAACACTTGCGCCCACACCTCCCCCCTCACTTCTCTCCAAGGCCCCAAGGGAAACTTCCATATCCGCCACAGATTCACCTGCACCTCCACCCACATCATCTACTGCATCCGCTGCAGCCGGTGTGGCCTCCTCTATATTGGGGAGACAGGCCGCCTACTTGCGGAGCGATTCAGAGAGCACCTCTGGGCCACCCGGACGAACCAACCCAACCAACCTGTGGCACAGCATTTCAACTCCCCCTCCCACTCCACCGAGGATATGCAGGTCATTGGACTCATCCACCGCCAAACCACAACAACCCGACGGTCGGAGGAGGAGCGTCTTATCTTCCGACTGGGAACCCTCCAACCGCAGGGGATGAACTTGGACTTCACCAGTTTCTTCATCCCCCCTCCCCCCACCTTGTCTCAGCCGGATCCCTCCAGCCCGGCACCGCCTTCCTGACCTGCAGTCTTCTTCTTGACCTCTCCGCCTCCATCCTACTCCGACCCATCACCCTCACCTTGACCTCTTTCCACCTATCACATTTCCAACTCCCCTCCTCCAAGTCCCTCCTCCCTACCTTTTATCTTCTCCTGCTGAACACTCTCTGCTCATTCCTGAAGAAGGGCCTGTGCCCGAAACGTCGAATCTCCTGTTCCCTGGATGCTGCCTGACCTGCTGTGCTGTTCCAGCAATAAAGTTTCAACTTTGTGTGTTTTGGCACTGATTGGTATCCAAAAACTGTATGTGCACAGGGGCAGAAGAAACCGGTGGCAGTATGTGAGGCTTTGATTAGGTGGATAGAAGTGGGTGAGCATGGAACGACTTTGAGCAAAGTCCCCACTTCGACATGCTCTTTCTACCCATTCTCTCCCCATGATCCAGCCACCCAGCACTGAGGTACTGAATGACTGAGGGGAGCTTTCTTCAATCCTCACTTGAAAAGGTAGGCTGCATCTGATCCCAAGTATCATCATCCTCATCACCATCGCTGGTCCCTCGCACACAAGGATGATTCTCTTCCATTCTCAGGGTGAGTCCATAGGTGGCTGTATAGACTGATGGGGCTACAGCAGGCTCTGTTATACTTGGGGTAGGTAATGGTCATGGGAAGGGGTGGATTTGGCAGTGCACTCCTGATGCCATTTTCGCCTGGCTTCCATGTTTTCCCCAACAGCAATTCTCGAGGTACTCAACGCCTTCCCAGATGCTCTTCCTCCGCTTGGACAGTCTTGGGCCAGTGATTCCCAGGTCTCTGTGGGAATGCTGCACTTCCCCAGTGAGGCCTTGAAGGTATCCCTGAAGCACTTCCTCTGTCCCACCTGGAGCTCGCCTGCCATTTTGGAGCTGGGAATAGAGCACCTAGTCGGGGAATCTTGTGTCGGCCATGGGACCAATGTGCCCAGCCCATCACAGCCGATCAAGGAGGGTCAGTGCCTCAATGCGGGAGATGTTGGCCTGGCTGAGGACACTAGTGTTGGTGCATCTTTCTTCCCAAGGGATTCGCAGGATCTTGCACTCCTCGCATTCACTCAGTAAACTGCTACATCTAGTGCTCTACACTTCGCGTGGACATAGACATCAGAATGAAGATTTGAAACATCACTCTGTCTTTACAACAGCTGAACTGGCTGCCAGAACTTCACATATCTTCTGTTGCTCCCTCGTTACAGTCCTCAGTCAATGATCCTTGATGTTCAGCAGTTGCATCTAGCCAGGCAGAATTTGACAGCTCTGCACCTCCTGACAGGTACACTGGTGGAGAGTCCTATCTCTAATTCCTATTTGTACTTGTTTGAGATACATGAGACACCAGTTACCTGTATAGGTGGGCCACTGAGCTCTACACATGATTATCAACTATTAATTGATTAAAATAGTTATGTCAGAGAGAACAATGCTGGACTTGCTGTTATAAAATAAGTGGAGAATTATAAAAGACAATACAATACAGGTTAAAATCAGATATGATTAGAAAATGAGTGATCGTGCAAGACTTCTAATTACAAGGTATTGTGTTATGATAAAACAAAACTAAACATAAAGCCTTGGGTAGTGTTGTAGAACAGTGAGACCATGGAGTTCAGGTACATAATTCTTTGAAGTTTGCATCACATATCGAGAGGGTGGTTAAGGAGGTGTTTACCTCACTTGCTTTCATTGCTCAGACCTTTGAGTATAAGAGTTGGGACATTATGTTCAGGTTGTACAGGATGTTGGTGAGGCTTTTTCTGGAGTACTGTGTTCACTTCTGGTTGCCCTGTTATAGGAAGGATGTTACTAAGTTGGAGAGGATTCAGAAGAGATTTACCAGGATGTTGCCGGGAATGGAGGGTTTGAGTTATGGGGAGAGGCTGGAGAGGCTGGGATGTTTTTCATTGGAGTGTAGGAGGTTGAAAGATGGCTTTATAGAGGTTTATAAAATAATCAGGGGTAGAGATAAGGTGACTGGCAGGTATCTTTTTCTTGGGTGGGGGATTTCAAGACTAAGGAGCTTATTTTTCAGATGAGAGGGGAAAGGCAACTTTTTTTTACACAGAGAGTGGTTCGTGTGTGGCATGAACTTCCAGAGGATCTGGGTACAGTTACAATGTTTAAAACACATTTGGATAAGTACATAAATAAGAAATGTTTGGAGAGACATGGGCCAAGTGCAGGCAGGTGGGACTAGTTTTCTTTGGAATTATAGTCAGCATGGACTAGTTGGGCTGAAGGGTTTGTTTCTGTGCTGTATGAAACTATGACTCCTTAAGAGGCATAATTTAAGTCGGCAAAGAAATGACTAAGAATGATAATTTGGCAATGATGGTTAGCTGTGTTGCAATAGGATGAAAGTTAAATGTATGCAGATATATAAATAATGGGCTGTAAAACAGATATATTCCGTCAGGCACTGTGTGCAGTCGACAAACATCATGGGTGATAAGAGAGGTGATGTGGGTTTTCGGGGTCACATCTTAAGCTTCTCAAAAGTCAAATTTATGACACTTTTAGATCAGAAATGTTGGAGCTTTGTTGCTTGATATCTGATTGTAGTAAAGTAGTAAAGATTGGGGCACTCCGGATATACCATATTAACAAAACAATGTAAATCCTAACTCTTTAAGAATAATACCATAAAATAACAACAAGAGTAGAAAGAAATATATTAACTATTCTACTAGAAGCAACTGTCTTTTACGTTCATGTTTCTCAAATGAAAATTAATTTTGCCCTGGATTATGGTCTCTCCAAGTTGTCCCATCATCAACAATAAATTGACTTTTCTGTACTTACTGATTAAATTGCACTCTTTTTCACCAAGAGTGTAACATTTGAGCCCTCTAGTCTCAGACACTTGAGCAAGGACTGGAAGATTATTGCCAGAACCTCCCTCATTTAAGAATGAAGAATGGGAGTAGGCAATTCATCCCCTCAATACCACTTCACCATTTAATATGATCATGGTTATTAATACCCTTTCATTCCTCAGTAAACTAGCTTGCAGCTTATCCAGACCAGATAGTTTTTCTATTTGAGCATTAACTTATCATTCTGCCCTTTATCTCTCCTTTTCAGTCACTAGTTGGCCCTACCTTTCCTTTAGGTGAAAGTGAGGACTGCAGATGCTGGAGATCAGTGTCCAGAGTTGATGCTGGAAAAGCACGGCAAGCTAAGCAGCATCTGAGGAGCAGGAGGGCCGATGTTCCGGGCAAAAGCCCTTCATCAGGAATGAAGCTGGGAGCCTCGGGGGTGGAGAGACAAATGGGAGGGGGCAGGGGGAAGGTAGCTGAGAGTGCAATAGGTGGATGGAGGTGGGGTAATGGTGATAGGTCAGAGAGGAGGGAGGAGCAGATAGGTGTGAAGGAAGATGGACAGGTTGAACAGGTCATGAGGATGGTGCTGAGGTGGATGATTGGAACTGGTTCACCAGTTTCCTCATTTTTCCTCCCCCCACCTTATCCCAATTCCAACCTTCCAACTCAGCACTGTCCTCATGACCTGTCCCACCTGTCAATCTTCCTTCCCACCTATCTGCTCCACCTTTCTCTCTGACCTATCACCTTTATCCCCCACCTCCATCCACCTATTGCACTCTCAGCTAATTTCTCCCTACCCCCACTCCCCCTCCCATTTATCTCTCCACCCCCGAGGCTCTCAGCCTCATTCCTGATTAAGAACTCCAGCCCGAAATGTCAACCCTCGTGCTCCTTGGATGCTGCCTGACCTACCTTTACTTTGACAAGCCTTGGATTATTAATCTAAAGATTTCAGTATTCCTTTTATGATATGCACTAAGATTTCTCAGGAACTCTTTTTCTTTAATCCCATTCCAGCTCAAGAACATGCAGGAAAAACAAAAGTGGTGAAGAGACTGAAATAAAATCTGGATATAAAGAAACAAAAGACAAACAGACAGCAGAAGAAAGTTAGCCAATACAAGGGGAACTGGTGGGTTAGATAATAAAATATAGAAAGCTCTTAGGTAAATGCAAAGGAAAGTAGATGTGATGAGGAGATGCCGGTGTTGGACTGCGGTGCACAAAGTCAAAAATCACACAGCACCAGGTTATTAGGCCAACAGGTTTATTTGGAAGCACTAGCTTTCAGAGCGCTGCTCCTTCATCAGGTGGTTGTGAAGTTTAAGGTTGTAAGACACAAAATTTTACAGCAGAAGTTTACAGCGTAATGCAACTGAAAATATATATTGAAAAAGACCTGGATTGTTTGTTAATTCTCTCATCTTTTCGAATGACCATGTTGGTTTCAGTTCTTTCATATGTAAAATCCAGAACTTATTTTTTTTTTAAAAAGTTACATTCTCAAGTGAACTTTAACAATAGGTGCCATGTCGTCTCAGATAATGCATTGAAAATGTGAGGTGCCGTGTGTGAGGCTCTGTGCCCCAATGATTCTATTGCTAAAAAAGGGATTTACAGAATCTTACAAGTAGACGCATATTCAATGTTTTAATTTTTGAACCCAGAAGTAATGTCTTATTATTTGGAAAAAAAATGGAGAAAGAAAAGTAAGTCAGAATATGTCTGAAAATCAGAGCCCGATTTCCCCTGTCTCATGAACAAGTGCAAGTTAGATGCTATTGGAATCGATCAACTATACCAATGCATTTCTTACCAACCTGTCCATAATATGCTGACAGCTCTTGGGAGGACCATCAGACTGGGCTCTTGTGGTATCACTTCTGCTGAATCACAATTTTAGATGCCATTACAATCCTCATAGCAGCAATTTCCCAGTGTTTTTCAGTATTGGAATCAGAAGATCTGGCAGATAAAGCAGTTTGGAAATTAGACGCCTACTTAACCACTAATGTGACAAGAAAATCCATACATATACAATGCTTAATTTATTCCAGGGTGGATTCACATTCAATTTTTTTTCTAGTTTTCAAGTGTTGCTGCAACTCCTTATTGAGGCATTGTCAAACAATCACCTCATTCCACAGTTTCTGTCAAATGCCAATCAGACTTTTGTAAGACATGGATATTATTGCTTTGGCAGGATATCCATTGCTTTCTTAGTGCATTTTGATTGTGCTCAACGATGAATCTTTAAACAAAAGTGTGTTTGGATATTTTCTAATTGGACTTTCAGCTTTTGTGCTTTTACACATTTATAAATTGTAAAGCAAGAGCTACAACATGCAAAGTGAAAACAAAACAAGCTACAAGTAAGGCAAAAAGGAAAGAGGAAGAAACAAAGATTAAAAAGAAAAGAGCACTATAAATATCAAGCAACTTCAGAATGCATTTATTTGTGTTTGCATGCTTTCCCAAATGAGAATTAATTTTGCCCTGGATTTATTGTCTCTATAAGTTGCCCCCTCACTGCCCTATATTTACCTCGTATACCTCATTCTCTTTTTCACCTGTTGCAGCCGTCCAGTCTGTGGGACCACTTAAGGATGATTGGTGAACTTTGTCAAAACGTTCTTAGAATCCCTACAGCGTAGAAGGAGGCCATTCAGCCCATCAGGTCTGAACCAACCCTCTGAAGACCATCCCACCCATCAAGCCCCCTTATTTCCCATAGCTAATCATCCTAACCTACGCATCCCTGATCACTACAGATAATTTAGTTTGGCACCTAGCGTGCACATCTTTGGACTGTGGGAGGAAACCAGAGCACCTGGAGGGAACCCATGCAGAGATGGGGACAATGTGGGAACTTCCAACAGACAGACACCCAAGGCTGGGATCAAACCTGGGACCCTAGTGCTGCGAGGCAGCAGTGCTAACAACTGAGCTATTGTGCTGCCTTTTTAACCTTTCATTCCTCAGTAAATCAGCTTGCATCCCATTGAGACCAGATAGGTTTTCTATTTGAGCATTGAACTATCATTCTGCCTTTTAACATTTATCACATTAAAAATGGTGCAGGTGACTTAGACCCTACTGAGAAAAATAAAACCCATCATGCCGAGATAAATAGCCAAGATGTGGAGTTTTAAATTGAGGGATAGAATCTCATCTTGTATAATGGATCATTTTGCCAATACAAAGCAGAATACTAAAACTCACTCCAATACTCAAGGGATTGGAAGAACTGGCTTGAGATACGTATTGTTTCAATAGTTCACAGGATGTGAGGACGACTGCCATGTTCAATATTGATTGCCTATTCCTAATTTCCCTTTCAGTAGATAGTGGTGAACAGCTTGAGTGGTATAATAACATCCCCAGTGCTATTAGGGAGGGAGTTCCAGGATTTTGAATGCAACGGTGAAGGAATGATGCAACTAGTTCCAAATCAAGTTGGTGTGTGATTTGGAGAATAACTTGGTGGTTGTGTTCCCTGCTGCCATTGTCCTTTCCAGATGGTGAGGCCAAAGGTTTGGAAAGTGCTGGCTTGGTGAGTTGCTGCAGTGCATTTGCAGGTGCCCCATGTTGCTGCCAGTGTACATTGGTGCTGAAGGGAGTAGATGTCCATATTGGTGGATGATGTCCCAATTGAGCAGGTATCCTAGTTCTGGATGATGTCAAGATTTCTTTTTTGAGTGTTGCTGAGGCTACAGCCATCCAGGCCAGTATTCTGATCTGTGCCTTTAGACAGTGAATTGTTTTTTGTCTGGAGTTGACTTATTGTTTGCAGAATTCCCAGCCTCTGATCTTCTCTTACATTCACAGTATATATGTGATGGGTCCTGTTCAGTTTCTGCTCAATGGTAACTCCCAGGATTTTAATAGTGGGGATTCATGGATGGTAATGATCTTGAATGTCGAGAGAGATAGGCACTGCCTGGCTATTGGATGGCACAAATGTTACTTGCTACTTTTCCTGTCTTACTGCACATGGACATGAATTCTTCAGTATCTAAGGAGTCATGAATGATGCTGAACATTGTTCAATCATCAGCCATCGTTTGACCTTATGAGGGACAGAAAATAATTGAAACAGCTTTAAGAACATTGGATCTAGGATAGTTGTTTGAAGAATTCCTGCAATAATGTCCCTGCACTAAGATGATTAAACTCCACAACCATTATCCAGTCTGTTGGAGACAGGAACCCTCAAAAAGTTGAAGGGCATCTGCACCTGAAGCATTGTAACCTGCGAGTTTATGGATGAAGTGAGAGTAAGTGGGTCTGAAGTTTATTGAATCGAGCACAGACATGATCAGCTGAATGGCCTATTTCTGAGGTGCAACATTTCTGTAGTTCTAGGACACTCAGTTGGGTTCTGTCAGGGCCACTTAGTTTAGATTCCCTTCAGTATAGAAACAGACCCTTCATCCCAACAAATCCACACCACCCCTCCAAAGAGTAACCCATCCAGACCCATTTCCCTACCCTATATTTACCCCTGACTAACACATCTAACACTATGGCTAATTCACCTAACCTGCACATATTTGGATTGTTGGAGGAAACCGGAGCACCTGGAGGAAACCCACGCAGACACAGGGACAATGTGCAAGCTCTACACAGACAGTCACCCAAGGTGGGACTCGAACCCAGGCCCCTGGTGCTGTGAGGCAGCAGTGCTAACCACTGAGCCACTGTGCTGCCCTGAGTTCCTAACCTTATCACACAAACTTAGTCCAATATGTATAAAGGAGCTAAACTCAAGAAGGGAGGCAAGAGTGACTAGTCTTGACATCAAAACAACATTTGACTAAGTGTGGTATTGAGGAAACTGAGGCCAACAAGAATTAAAAGGAAAACTTTCCATTGGTTGGAGTCAAATCGAACCTGACAGCCTCATTGGCTTTCCCTTCAATCATTACCAAAACAATAGAAGGTGTTGTTAATAGTGCTGTCAGGCAGATCATCAAGAAACGACATCAAGACATCATTTGACCAAGTGTGGCACTGAGCCAACTGATGTTCACAGGAATCAGGATAAGCTCTCTAATGGATGGAGTCATGCCTAGCTCAAAGGTGGTATTCCAGATATCTACCATACTCTAGAATAAAGTGTTTTTCATCATGACTTGAGGCAAAATGACTGCAGATGCTGGAATCCAAGGTAGACAAGCAGGAAGCTGGAAGAACACCGTAAGCCAGGCAGCATCAGAAGTGGGAGAAGTCAATGTTTTGGGTGTAACCCTTCTTTAGGCCTCAAGAAGTTCTGAAGAAAAGTTAAACATAAAACGTTGACTTCTCCAATTGACTTCCTGATGTCTTAACCAATCCTTATATCAATCATTTGTACTCCCTGATCATTGACCTCTCTGTCAGAAGAAAGAGTTTCCCTATGCCCTCTAACTGAGCCCCTCATTATTTGGTACATTCCCTTTAAGATACCCTTCAATCTCCTCTGTTCTAAGAAAAATAACCCTAGCCCATCTTTTGTTATAACTGCAATTTTCAAGTGTTTGAAAATTTTTGTAAATCTCTTCTGTACTCTAGAGCAATTGTGCTGTTTTTGTAATGTGGTGACCAGAACTGTACATAAAACTTCATCTGTGGTTTTAATTTTCCTGATAAGCCTGTCATATAAGACCTCATTAAATACCTTGAGATTTATGTAGATGAGATCCATTGCAGTGCCCTCATCAATCCTTCTTGGTACTTTCTCAAGGGGGTGACTCAGTAGTTAACATTGTTGCCTCACAGTGCCAAGGACCTGGCGCTGTGTGGGTTTCCTTTGGGGCTCTGGTTTCCTCCTACAATCCAAAGACTTGTAGGTTAGATGGATCAACCATGCTAAATTGCCCATTGTGCCCAGGGATGTGTAGGCTTGGTGAGTTAGACATGGGAAATGCAGGGTTACAAGACAGGTCTGGAAGGGATGCTCTTTGGAGGGTCAGTGTAGACTTGATAGACCAAATGGCTTGCTTCCAAACTATAAAAATTCAATTAAGTTATTTAGACACAGCCTTCCAGTAACAAAACCATGTGGACTATGTCTGATTAATCCATACCTTTCTAAATAACAATGAAGCCTATCTCTCAATATTGATTCTAGTAATTTGTACATCAACCCACCTATAATTCTTCCTTCATGCTGTTTTTGAGTAATGGTACAATGTTTGAACTTCAGTCCTCTGGTACATTGCCTGTTTTAGTGAGAATTGGAAAATGAGCCTTCGAACATCCACTATTCCCTCCCTGGGTTCCTTTAACAATGTAGGATATTCATCTGGCCCGAGTGATTTAATTTACCTTCAAGGGGACCAATCCCTTCAGTACTTCCTTTCTCCTGTAAAACAATATCGCCTTCATACCAGACATGACAAAAGAACTCTTATTCTGTATCAAAGTGGAAAAAGGTCTAGTACTTTTTCTTGGCAATTACATGAAATCATGACCTCAAGGCAATATATTTTAGAAATAATTAGAATTATGTTAAATACTGTAGCAAACTGTAAGCGAGGGCCTGAACTTAGACAAGAATTCCAGCTTTTTGTTTAGATTTGTAGATAAGCCAGGCAGTAGAAGCATGCTCTTAGGACTCACCACATTCTATATACTTAATGTATAGAATGCATTAATACCTTGCATCAATGACGTTTGGATCATTAGTTCAATGATTCTAGACACAGACTGTATCATTGCGTCTTTGAATTTGATTTATACTTTCACAAGTGGTTTTTGAATTTAGTGCATAGCCGCAGTATGAGACAGATCAGTTGATCTGTTATTCAACTATTTTAAGACATTTTACTTTTCCAGGGTAATCTGAGGTAGATTAAGTATCCCTCAGGGATGAAAATAGGCTGTTTCTTGAGATTTTCAATACACATGGCGTAATATCTTGATGAAGGTATCCATTATCATGCAGGATGGTTTGGATATGCCTTATCTCAGCATCAGTCTTACAGTAAGCAGATGTCTAGCACAGAGTTGCTAATAAATTGATTTTGTAGCACGTGTAACTGTAGGAATCGGAGTGTGTAAATTGACCGGTGAACATAGGCTTTGAGAGATAAAAGTTAAAAATCCATTGTCAGACTGATACACTGAGAATAGGGAGATAATTTGATTCTCCCATTTCGATGATAAATTTGAGCATGGAATGGAGTTTATTAAGTTATCTAACAAAAGCCCTTCCCTCTGTGGGTTCAAGTATCGTAAACATGTCATCTATACGTTGGAAACATGAAGGTTAGTGGTCTTTCCATTAAAGGTCCTCTTCTCATGATAAGCAACACAGATGTTAGCAAGGGATCCAGGTGATCCCATGGCAACACCACCTATTTTTGGAATAATAGTTTAATTAAAACTGAACTTAACTGAATAAGTAACTAAGTTCATGTGTTTGATGAGCACAGATTCAGACATGGGGTGGCACATCAAGATTGCCATGACAGTGAAAGTTTAAATGTCTTTTTAAGGTGTTACATTGGCAAATAAGGTCGCGATGTTGAAAGAGCATGTGGGCATACGTTTGCTGTCAACATGTAGGTCTTGTATGGTCATGAACATGAAGGAATGCTTTCCAGTGTATATGGCCTACTCATTTAGAACTGGTGTTAAAAGCTCACATGGGCTGCATGGTGGCACAGTCTCTGCCTCACAGCGCCAGACACTCGGGTTCAATTCCCGCCTCAGGCAACTGTCTATGTGGAGTTTGCACATTCTCCCGTGTCTGCATGGGCACCCTCCGGGTACATAGAACATAGAACATAGAACAATACAGCACAGAACAGACCCTTCGGCCCACGATGTTGTGCCGAACATTTGTCCTAGCTTAAGTACCCATTCATGTACCTATCCAATTGCCACTTAAAGTTCGCCAATTATTCTGACTCTGCCACTCCCACAGGCAGCGCATTCCATACCCCCACCACTCTCTGCTTAAAGTTCCTACCCCTGACATCTCTCCTATACCTTCCACCCTTCACCTTAAATTTATGTCCCCTCCCACAGTCCAAAAATGTGCAGGTTAAGTGAATTGGCCATGCTAAATTGCCCGTCGTGTTAGGTGAAGGGGTAAATGTAGGGGAATGGGTCTGGGTGGGTTGCTCTTCGGAGGGTCGGTGTGGTCTTGTTGGGCCGAAGGGCCTGTTTCCACACTGTAAGTATCTAATCATTGAACGAGTTCTAGTTGTTCAGAGGGAACAGTACTTCCTGCTGACTATTAGTAATGTGTTACATGCCAATCAGGCTCAGCTACCTTGTGCTTTTAATGACTCAGAAAAGTATATCCATCATTAGATAGGATTCTGCAACTGGAAATCATACATTGAACAATCTGAACTGCGCTAAGGGTTACACTAGAAGCCAGTTTAAGATGATTAGTTAGCCTCAGTATGATGCTTTTGCATGTGCTGGAGACTACATATATAAAGGATATTGTTTTATGTAAGCAAATGGGACTGCTACTCCTGCTCCAATGTTTTAATATTAAACATTATGATAATTACCAGCATTTTTGATAAAGACATGAGAATGATGTTCCTCTCTGTAATGACCTAGACATTATACCGTAACAAATTAAGTCAAGAAAGACAACTGTATCAATGAAGCAGAAAACTCAAAAAGGATCATGCTGTAAGGTTGAGTGAAATAGGAGTTGATGGGAAGGGTGAGGGCAGTAACAAATTAAAAATACTATACATGAATGCACGAAGCATTAGAAATAAGATGGATGAGCTTGAGGCTCTTTTGGACATTGGCAGATACGATATTGTGAGGATAACTGAGACAGGGCCTGGAAAATGAATATTCAAGGTGACACGTGCTATTGTAAGGACAGACCGACGGGCAGAGGGGGATGGGGTGGCCATGTTGGTAAGGGATGATATTCAGTCCCTTGCGCGGGGGATGTAGAGTCAGTGTGGATAGAGCTGAGAAATTCTAAGGGTAAAAAGACCCTCTTGGGAGTTATTTACAGGCCCCCAAACAGTAGTCTGGATGTCGGATGTAAGTTGAATCAGGAGCTGAAATTGGCCTGTCGCAAAGATGTTACTACAGTTGTTATGGGGGATTTCAACATGCAGATAGACTAGGAGAATCAGGATGGTATTGGACCTCAGGAAAGAGACTTTGTGGAGTGCCTCCGAGATGGATTCTTAGAACAGCTGGTGCTGGAGCCTACCAGGGAGAAGGCAATACTGGATCTGGTATTGTGCAATGAACCAGAATTGATCAGGGACCTCGAAGTGAAGGAGCCATTGGGAAGTAGTGACCATAAAACAATAAGCTTCAATCTGCAATTTGAGAGGGAGAGGGTACAATCAGAAGTGACAATATTTCTGTTGAATAAAGGGAACTATGGAGCTATGAGGGAGGAGCTGGCCAAAGTTCAATGGTGCAATACCTTAGCAGGGATAACAGTGGAAGAACAATGGCAGATATTTCTGTGTATAATGCAGAAGATGCAGGATCAGTTCATTCCAAAAAGGAAGAAAGATCCTAGGAGGAGGCATGGGTGGCCGTGGCTGATGAGGGAAGTTAAGAAACATATAAAGTTAAAAGAGAAAAAGTACAACATAGCAAAGATAAGTGGGAAAACGGAGGACTGGGAAGCTTTTAAAGAACAACAGAGGATTACTAAGAAGGAAATACGCAGAGAAAAAATGAGGTACGAAGGTAAACTGGCCAAAAATATAAAGGAGGATAGTGAAAGTTTTTTTAGGCATGTGAAAGGTAAAAAAATGGTTAAGACTAAAATTGGGCCCTTGAAGACAGAAACAGGGGAATATATTATGGGGAACAAAGAAATGGCAGAAGAATTGAATTGGTACTTCAGATCTGTGTTCACTGGGGAAGACACAAGCAATCTCCTTGAGGTAACAGTGGCTGAAGGACCTGAACATAAGGGAATTTATATTTGTCAGGAAGTGGTGTCGGAGAGACTGTTAGGTCTGAAGGTTGACAAGTCCCTGGGGCCTAATGGTCTACATCCCAGGGTACTGAAGGAGGTGGCTCGAGAAATCGTGGATGCGTTGGTGATTATTTTCCAGAGTTCGATAGATTCGGGATCAGTTCCTGTGGATTGGAGGGCAGCTAATGTTGTACCACTTTTTAAGAAAGGTAGGAGAGAGAAAGCAGGAAATTATAGACCAGTTAGTCTGACCTCACTGGTGGGAAAGTCTATTATAAAGGATGAAATTATGACACATCTGGATAGTAGTAACAGGATAGGTCAGAGTCAGCATGGATTTATGAAGGGGAAATCATGCTTGACTAATCTTCTTGAATTTTTTGAGGATGTAACTCTGAAGATGGATGAGGGAGATCCAGTAGATGTAGTGTACCTGGACTTTCAGAAAGCTTTTGATAAAGTCCCACATAGGAGGTTAGTGAGCAAAATTAGGGCGCATGGTATTGGGGGCAAAGTACTAACTTGGATTGAAAGTTGGTTGGCTGATAGGAAACAAAGAGTAGTGATAAACGGCTCCATTTCAGAATGGCAGGCAGTGACCAGTGGGGTACTGCAGGAATCAGTGCTGGGACCGCAGCTTTTTACAATATATGTTAATGATATAGAAGATGGTATTAGTAATAATATTAGCAAATTTGCTGATGATACTAAGCTGGGTGGCAGGGTGAAATGTGAGGAGGATGTTAGGAGATTACAGGGTGACCTGGACAGTTTAGGTGAGTGGTCAAATGCATGGCAGATGCAGTTTAATGTGGATAAATGTATGGTTATCCACTTTGGTGGCAAGAACAGGAAGGCAGATTACTACCTAAATAGAATCAATTTAGGTAAAGGGGCGATACAAAGAGATCTGGGTGCTCTTGTACACCAGTCAATGAAGGTAAGCATGCAGGTACAGCAGGTAGTGAAGAAGGCTAGTAGTATGCTGGCCTTCATAACAAGAGGGATTGAGTATAGTTTCAAAGAGGTTCTTCTGCAGCTGAACAGGGCCCTGGTGAGACCACACCTGGAGTACTGTGTGCAGTTCTGGTCTCCAAATTTGAGGAAAGACATTCTGGCTATTGAGGGAGTGCAGCGTAGGTTCACGAGGTCAATTCCTGGAATGGCGGGACTACCTTACGCTGAAAGACTGGAGCGACTGGGCTTGTATACCCTTGAGTTTAGAAGACTGAGAGGGGATCTGATTGAGACATATAAGATTATTAAAAGATTGGACACTCTGGAGGCAGGAAACATGTTTCCGCTGATGGGTGAGTGCCGAACCAGAGGACACAGCTTAAAAATACGGGGTAGACCATTTAGGACAGAGATGAGGAGAAACCTCTTCACCCAGAGAGTGGTGGCTGTGTGGAATGCTCTGCTCCAGAGGGCAGTGGAGGCCCAGTCTCTGGATTCATTTAAGAAAGAGTTTGATAGAGCTCTCAAGGATAATGGAATCAAGGGTTATGGAGATAAGGCAGGAACAGGATACTGATTAAGGATGATCAGCCATGATCATATTGAATGGTGGTGCAGGCTCGAAGGGCAGAATGGCCTACTCCTGCACCTATTGTCTATTGTCTATAATCATTCTTAATCATGAAATATATTACCACATTCTTGCATGTCCAAGAGTGAAAATCACTTCACAGAACATTGCTTCTACCTGAAGCCTACATTTTATTTTTGCTGAAAACACATTTGAAACACATGTTGGAAGAAAGCAGAAATCACCATAATGAATTTTTTATATTCTTTCCTTCAATAAATCCCTCAACTCTCCAATATAGTACAAGTGTAGTTGGTCATCAATTTAACAAGACAATATTAAAAGTGAATAAAAACTGGAAGAACTGTGGATGCTGTAAATCAGAAACAAAAACAGAAATTGCTGGAAAAGCTCAGCAGGCCAGGTAGCATCTGTGGAGAGAAATCAGAGTTAATGGTGCCGGTCGACTGACCTTTTCTCAGAACTTGTAAAAGATGTAACAGTTAAATGAAGGAGATGAAAGCCAAATAGACATAACTGGGTAGCAGAGCAAGGAGATCTACAAGGTAAAGGTATTTTGATTGGAGTAAATAATCCATTGGTCTCACATGAGTCCCAAATTATGAGCATAGTACAGAGAAAAGATTGTGCTAATCCCTTTTATGTTTGATTTGTGCTGCTGCCAAATGTCCCCTATGACCTTTCCAATTCCTATGCCTGACTACAGTGGGCCAGCAACCACATTTCCTCCATCAGAGCCAGGTGCAGATCAGGAATTGTCAATACTCTGTACACTTGATGTTGCCAATCGTTAGGCTAGAGTAGTGAAAAAGGGAGTTTAGCTTTAATTTGTTGCTTGAAAATAGTGTTGCTCCTTCAGCTATGGTTTGGAAATGTTACAAATTTTTTACAATTAATGAGCATAGCCTACAGTATGCCATCAATTTCAAATATAACTTGCCAGAAACAATTCTATGTCCAGTTGAAAACTGCTGAAAAAATTAAACAAAATTTCTTACCACAAAGTAATCATCTTTCTTTGTACTAACTAAATGTACTCTGTCCAACTTTACAATGAAAACATCCGCAAAATCAAACTTGCAGCCTGTTCCAGTTGACACATCCTTTCTCTTGTTAATGCAGTTGCATTTTCTGTTACACCACACTCAAAGTGCTCCAATATCACAATAACACACCATGAATGGTGTTTTTTGAAACAATCTACTCTTTGCCTGCAGGGTGCTTCTCTTTTATTCTTTTTTTCCAAGCCTGATAGAGGAACCAAACCAGATTTACTCAAGGTCCCAGCATCGCCTGCTCTCAGGGGGTAGTGAATTCCACAGATTCACTACCCTTTGAGAGAAGTCATTTCTCCTCACCTCTCTTTAACTTAAACCTATGTTTCCTAATCAACCTGTTTCGAAGTGTGATTAGACATCTTTGGAGAAGGTGAGACTTGAACCCAAGCTCCTTGATCCAGAGGTAGGTTCACTACCACTGTACCACAAGAACCCTTCATCTCTGTGTTAAATCTACTACCCATCACCCTCTCATTCTAGATTGCCCACAAGGGGAAACATCTGTTCTACATTATCTTTCTCAGTCCCCTTTAGCATCTTATATACCTCAATTCGATCTCCTCTCATTCATTTAAACTTGAGCGAATACAGGTCTAAATTGCTCAATCTGTCTTCATAAGAGAAGCCTTTCTGGAATTAATCTAGTGAACCACCTCTGGACTGCCTACAATTTAATGACATCCTTCCTCCAGTAAGGGGACCAAAGTTGTACATAATCCTCCAGATGCAGTCTCATCTCCAACTGCCTTACACAGTTGGAGTTCCCTACTTTGACACACAATTCCTTTTGCAATAAATAACAAAACTCTATTTACTTTCTTTATTGCTTGCTGCACCTGCGTTCAGTCTTTGTATGACTCATTAATAATCCAAATGACAGGTGTCTACTCCGGCTTGCAGTTCTTTAGTTTTTAGGTTCTTATGTTCAAAGTGGTAGAGGAATTTCATCCTCATGATCACTGAGATGATACACCTCTACTTGATTTTCTGGGCTATGGAGTTTATTCTATACATTTCCTGTAAATTCGAAGGTGGTGATTCTGTTGTAGAGTTGAGTAAATTGGGTAAAATGGCCTTCATTAATTGTAATGGTGAGGAATTCTGATGAGATCTGAAGAGCTCAAAGCTGGAATTCTTTATAGGTTATTTCAGATGCAAAGTCTTATGCTACAAATTAAAAATATATAAAATCTACCCTCATCTGGGGTAGAGGAATCTAGAACTAAAGGGCATAGGTTAAGGGTGAGAGGGAAAAATTTAAAAGGGACCTAAGGGGCAACTTTTCATGAAGAGGGTGGTGTGTGTATGGAATGAGCTGCCAGAGGAAGTGGTAGAGGCTGGTACAATTATAACATTTAAATGGCATCTGGATGGGTATATGAATAGGAAGGGTTTAGAGGGATATGGGTCAAGTGCTCACAAATGGGACTAGATTGGGTTAGGATATTTGGTCAGCATGGATGAGTTGGACTGAAAGGTCTGTTTCTGTGCTGTACATCTCTATGACTCCATGACTGTATATGGGACTGATTTATGGAATATAATTGACAGTGTGATTGTTATATATTGATTTATTTATGATATACCATGGTAGCCTGATATCAATAAGAATAAAACTGAGACTTCAATAAATATTGGGCTCTTAGTGACATGGGGCATGGCAAGAGGAGGGGTGGAAATAGCTGAGATGTTTGCCAATGCCAATTTCTTCATTGAGATCACCTTGCTGCATCCTGAATGCACTTCCCAAGTAGTATGGTGAGATTCTTGCAGTTCAGAGAGGGTTCACTCAGATGATCACTGGTCTGGAGAGATTGTCTTACGTGTAAAGGTTAAACAAGTTGGGGCTATACTCATTGGAGTTAAGAAGAATGAGAAGAGATCTGATTGAAACATATTGGATTCTTAAGGGGCTTGACAGGATAAATGCTGAGAGGATGTTTCCATTCATGGGAGGTTTTAGGAACAGAAGGCATAGCCTTAGAAGACCAATTTATGACTGAGATGAAGAGAAAATCATTGTAACTCTTTGATACAGAGAACTGTGGAGTTATAGTCCATCTGTATATTTAAAGCCAGTGTAAATGGATTCTTGACCAGTAGAGGAATCAAGAGTTATGAGGAACAGGCAGGAAAGTGGGTGTGAGAAATATCAGATCAGCCATGGATCTATTGAATGGCAGAAGGGCTCAGGGACTGGACCTCAGGGGACTGGACCCAGACCGGATACTCAGTCTTATCACTCTCTGTCATAGCGCTCACTCACCCTGAAGGTACCTGGATGCTCACAGCATCACCACCTGATGAAGGAGCGGCGCTCCGAAAGCTAGTGTGCTTCCAATTAAACCTGTTGGACTATAACCTGGTGTTGTGTGATTTTTAACTTTGTACATCACTACCTTGTACTCCTTGCCTTTTCTTTTTGAGATTTGCCCCTTCTGCCAGAGATACAAAGTCCATATGACTTCTGTCTTGTCATTTAGCAAAGTCACATTGGAAGGAAACTTGTCATGGTTGTCAGTAGGCCTCATTAAGTCATAGAGTCATATGGAAACATACCCTTCAGCCCAACCAGTCCATGCTGAACATAATCCCAAGCTAAACTAGTCCCACCTGCCTGCACCTGGCCCATGTCCCTCCAAACCTTTCCTATTCAAATGTTTTTTAAATGTTGTATTTGCACCTGCATCCACTACTTCCTCAGGAAGATCATTCCACATGCGAACCACCCTCTGTGCCAAGGGAGATAGCGCTCAGTCAGACGGTCTGACATGTGAAATTGAGAACAGCTTCTGATAGCAGTGCAGAAGCTTGGACACAGTTAGACAATGGCTAGGGGTGGTCAGAGTCAGGGTGTTCACCACATATTGGTGAGAAGCTGAACGTCATGTCGCTCACCACCCATCTTTGAGCCTATTGGGGGCTGTTTTATTCCTGGAAAGAGAGAGGCAGGGCATTAAGGGAGATGAAACTGGACATTCACAGCTGTTCATTTGGATGCAGCTGGGCTGGTGACTCCAGCAAGTGAGTAGGAAACATAGAGACCATGCAGAATTAGCAGTGTCAGGGGTTGGGGTGGGTAAGAATGGGTGAGAGAAGATGTTATAGGTAACAGTGAGAGTGGTGGGCCATGGGTATTGGTGGGCATTGGGTACTGCTGCAGAGAAAGAGTGAGTGTGAGGCATCGGCATTGTAATGGTGAAGTGGAGAAGGTCATTAACTGGGCATAGGGCAAAGGGTTTTTCAAGCTGGCTGGTATCCTCAGACATGGCTGGCATGGCTCGATGTCATTATCTTCCCTCCTGATCCTGTGGGAAAAGGATCACTCTGCTCTGCTCCAGCCCATACAATTCCAACCTGCAGTGCGAGGTGCTGACTCTCCACTGTCTGTCCTATCTGGGGCAGCTGTCAGGTACTGTGCAGGACTGCTGTGGACTGACACTGCTTTTTTTGGGTGCTCTATAAGCTGTTAAAAATGGTGCAGATGCAAGGGTAACTTTTGGGGATTTGTGAAATCCATTGAGAAGCACGTTGTTCCAGAAGCTGCATGAACTGAAGGGGGCAATTTGTGGAGAAGTTTTGTTATTCCTGGGGCAAGTGGGCGAATAGTGGGAAGGAGTCATTTTTGAGGCCGTGGGATTAGGACTGACAATGGTCTTAAAGCATAAAAAGGAATAATGATGAAAGAGACTAATGTGCAGATATTTGCTACATACTTTATTATCTCTAAGAACATTGGTCACAGAGATTTCTTTCACTTTAGAAACCATGGGGATTATTGTATAGAGATACCACTGGCTGTCTGGGGAGAAGGGGAGAGATCAAGGTTGCCTGCTCTGGGAATGTCCACCAAGAACACTTTGTCAGTCTGATCAGACTTTTGCTCTTCAATGTCATCAGAGAGGTGTTAGCTGCTTTGAGAACGACCACTGACAGAGGCCCAGGAGAACAAGGGCAATGCAGTCCCAGGGATAAGTCATAAAAGGAAGGATTTTGTGGTGGGTTTGAGATGGAAATCACAGCAGATCAGTTGTCGAGGACTTCAGTAGCAAGGGAGCGGTGCTAGCTCTAAGATGGCCCCTGCCTTCCTAATACCAGGTCCCTCAAGCAGGCATTCATTGCAGGAGTCCTCCTCTTACTATTGGCTCCCCGGTTGGGGGGTATTGCATGCAGCCACATGATGGGTTAACAGGCTTCCAGGCCACCTGTAATCCCAGGCTTTGTGTCCAGGGGCTATCTATTTATAGTTTTAATCCAACAGGTTTATTTGGAAGTATAAGCTTGTACTTTCAAATAAACCTGTTGACCATAAGCTGGTGTTGTCTGATTTTTAACTTTCCAGTGTGTGGTGCTGGAAAAGCACGGCAGGTCAGGCAGCATCGAGGAGCAGGAAAATCGACATTTTGGGCACAAGTTCTTCATCTTCCTTTGAAGAAAGAGGAGGAGAGTTCCTTCAAGGTAGGCATCCTTGGAAGAGGCTTCGCAGTCGGGTTGAAATCAGCTAGGAGAAAGTGAGGACTGCAGATGCTGGAGATCAGATTTTAACTTTGTTCACATCAGTTCAACACCGGCACCTCCACATCTTTTTTATAGATTGTAATTGGTACAGATCCTCATTTCTTTTTGAAGGGATTATTTATTTTTGTTGTTGTTGGGGTTTTAAAGTTATTGCAGGTGTCCCTGATATCTCCTCCCTTGCCTCCCTCAACAACTTGGGATATGTTTAATCCAGACCAAAACATTCAACCTCTCCAGTACCTCCCCTCTCTCTATGTTAATTTCTTCTGGTATTTCACAATCCTTCATCCTGAAATCCATACATGTGCCATTCATTTCCGTTCATTGAGGACGATATCCATGTCTTCCAAGTCCACACACAGTTTGCCCTATGCTCCCAAATGGACCCTTATCTTTCTCTAGTTATTTTCTTGCTTTTATTTTTAAATAAAAACCCCTCTAATAGTGTTTTAGTTCTCATGTACTCTCTGAGATTTCCTCATTTCCTTGTTAAACTTCCCACTTCACACGTTTATGTTACTCTTAGGACTCTACAGTATCGAGCCCTTGGTATCTGCCATAAACTGCTGCTTTTATCTTATTACTAAATGGAAGGTTTGGTCAAAGAGATGGATTATCAGGGAGGAAATAAAGGGAGACATTGTGGAACTTTGTTTGATAATAATTGTCCTGAGAATCACTTTCAGCTATTTTACTGCATTAAAAGTGCTTTCTCAATGCAAGTTATTGATTTCAAGAGTTTGAAGAGGTTTAGGGAGGAAATCTCAAAGCTTAGGACCTGGAAGCTGGAGGCATGTCTGCCAATTGTCTAAGAAAGAAAACAGGAGATAGACACGAGATCAAAATTGGAGAAGTTGAGAATCTCAGATGATCCTAGGACGAGAGGAGGTTACTGAGACAGGGACTATCGAAGGCCTGGAGGCAAGGGCTTGGGTCTGAGTTCGGATATGGGCTGTGCTATTTCAAAGTTACGCTCAAATTCCGGGAATAATACCAAGAAAGGAGAATGCAAGGACATTACTGAACATTGTCTTTCAGATGAATCATTAAAGCAGTCATGTCAGCTCTCTTTGGTCGTCAGAAAAACAATCCAAGAGGTTATTCCAAACAAAAATATCCCTGGTTGTCCTGGCCTTTATTTCAATGAGCAATGCAATTAACAGACTGGTTGTCATTATATTTTTTTTGTGAGAATTTTCTGTGCACATATTGGTTTCTGTGTTTTCCACATTAGAACAGTGACTACTTTTCAGAAAAGAAAGTATTTTGTTGCTTCATTGTAAAGGTGTTTGGGACATTCCAATGTCATGAAACGTACAATATAAATTCAAGTTTTTGTTTTCTCTTGAAATTGTGCTATATTGCAACTGACAAGGAATATTGAAATAATTCAGCTTTGAAATTCAATACTTGTATATGTTGCGTCAGGGTTTAAAAGTTGTCCCTTAATACCCAGGAGTCAAAAGATATTTTGCCTTTGTACTTTATGACATAATCTAACTCCTTCAGCCTCCAAACTAATTCTATGACACTCTCGCGTATTTATTGTCTTTTGTACTCAAACATACTCCAAAGGATTATAGTCCTATTCTTGATCAGTTCTTTGCATTGCAATTCTTATGAAGATAACACATCATCAAGCTAATCCATGACTAAGTTAATACTTCAAGAAATGCTTTTCAGGTAGTTTAGCATAAATCTTAATATGTAGCCCTCAGCTTACAAAAGTGAACACAAAGCGTTGGTGAAAGGTCTCGAACCCAAAATATTAAGTCTGTTTCTTCCAGCACTGTACTTGAGAAGCAAATCCAAGAATAAGATCATTGTTTATTGGACACCAGTGATCCCGGCTCTTGTAGGTGCTTCAGGGTCTTGGACAAATGCAAGAGGCACCTCAAAGTACTGAAGAAGTACCATTAATGGTGCCTTCCCAAGTTTCTCCAAATCAAATGGCCAGAAATATTTTCTAATGTCAGCATCACTTCCTAAGCCAGCATATCTAGTTTTGAAATCAGTTCTACTAGGCAGAACATGCCATTTATATGCCTAATACCAGACTCTTGAAACGACTGTTTGATGTGGGTGCAACTTGTCAGTGTCCTCCTGAGGCAAATGCAAATGTTTTAGGGATATCCTCAAAATGTCCCTGAAGAGGGAAGAAATCCCTATTCACTCATGGGAGTCCCTGGCCTACCACTGACCAAAATAACAGAATCACAGAACCATTGAATGGTTACAGCATATAAGGAGGCCATCAGCCCATTGTATCCATGCTGGCTCTCTGCAAGAATGTTGCGGGTGATACGTTCCTAGATCTACCGAGGATGCCCAAAATCGCAGATAGTAGCAAACCCTACCATTTAAATGGGAAATTTAACTGGCCGGCAGCCCCCTGGAATTACTTCTGGAATGTTCTATGTAATATTTTCGGTCCGCGGTAAACCGCGGATATCTGAAACCGCAGAAACCGAATCTGTGGATACAGGGTTCTACTCTGGTGCCATTTCACAACCTTTCTGATTGCAAAGCATATTCCTCTTTCCTGTTCTATCTTGAATCCAACTGACAACCAGCACAGTCTTAGGCAGTACATACTAATCCTAACCCCGTAAAAGGTCCAGATCATTCACTTTGATTTGATTGGATTTATTTATTGTCACGTGAACCGAAGTACAATGAAAAGCTTTGTTTATGAGCAATGCAGGTAGATCACAGTAAGTAGGGATATGCAGATCAGTGTTTCACATTGCTATCACTTCTTTTGCCAATTACTTTAAATCCATGCCTCTAGTCCTTGACCCTTCTATCAAAGGGGACAATTTTCTCTCTATCTAATTTGTCCAGACTCCATTTGACTTTTAATACCTCTATTAATTATACTTTCAATCTTCTCTTCTTCAAAGAATACTGTCCCAACATCTCCAATCTACATAGCTAAACTTTCTCATATCTGGAACCATTCTTGTGAATCTTTACTGCACTTTAATAACTTCCCATTCTTCCTTAAGTATGATATCTAGAGCTGGATGCAATGTTCTAGTTCAGGCCAGTACAGCATTTTGTTCAAGTTTAACATAACTTCTTTGTTTTTGGACTTTTTGACCATATTTAATAAAGCCTTGAATGCTATAGGTTTTAGTAACCATGCTCTCAAAAATTGCTGTCACGTTCAGTAATAAAGCCCTATTCCTGATGAAGGGCTTTTGCCTAAAACATTGACTCTCCTGCTCCTTGGATGCTGCCTGAGCTGCTGCACTTTTCCAGCATCTGCAGTCCTCACTCTGATCTTCAGCATCTGCAGTCCTCACTTTCTCCACATTCACTAATACAGGTCGTTCTGCTACAACACAAGTGTTGTTAAAACAAATTCACTGTAACACAATTGACAAATTGGGGACACCATTTCTAAAACGTAAACTTTCAAAGTGTGTATTGGTTATAAAGCAATTCTGGCCCCTTTAGTTTAAATGGTCCTGCTATTATGCAATTTTCTTATAACATGGGATTGCATGAGAACAGAGTGTCTGCATTATAGCAGAACTGACTGTGTGTGCACGTATGCACCTTTCATTTTCCATTAGACTTCTGCATTTGTTCTCCCAAAATTAGTCATTTCACCATTCTTTGCATTAAATTTTATCTGCTATCTGTCTGACCAACTTGTCTAAACCCTTTTGAAGTGTAACACTATCCTGACAGTTCACAATATTTACAAATGCTGTATTATCTTCAAGTTTTAAAATTCTGCCCGTGTGCCAAAGTCTGGCGATTAAGCGACCAAACACACAAAATACTTTGTCAAGTGCAATCAATCAGGTCCTGATTGTGCGGCAACTACAGAGTTTTTATTTCACAAGGTCACAGATGTCTGTAGTGATTTCCTGGGTAAAGTGCAGCCTCCTCATGTACTGGTTTTAATCACATGAATGAGTGAAGAGTCTGAGTGGCTACAACATCCTGCTGAGAGCTGTCCTCCCTCATCTCCTCCAGAGCACATTTAGTGAGCTGGTCACAACCACTAGTAAGGGCTACGTAAGTAGAAAAGCATTGGGTGACCTCCAAAAAAGACTAGTATGCATGAGCCGGCAGTGCAGGAGTCCCCTGTGGCCATTCCCCTTTCAAACAGTATACCATGTTGGATACCCTTGCGGGGGATGGCCTTTCAGGGGAAGCAGCAATAGCTAAGTTTGTGGCACCACAGTTACCCCAGTAGGAGCCACAAAAAAATGTGTCCTTGAACTCAGAGGAGAAGGGATATAGCGATTGTAATGTCAGACCTCATAGAATATTGACACTGTTAATCTGGTCCTATCAAAGAGCCCTGGCTGACAGATAAGAACAGGATAAAGTGAGGACTGCAGATGCTGGAGATTAGAGATGAGAGTGTGGTGCTGGGAAAGCACAGCGGGTCAGGCAGCATCCAAGGAGCAGGAGAATCGACGTTTTGGGCATAAGCCCTTCATCAGTTAAGAACAGGAGTGTCAGACATCCTTTTTGCTCTGAGGCAGCTGGATCAATGTCAAAGCCTCTCGACGTGTAAATAAAGGGTAACTTGGTGATGGGATCCTGGCGTCTGTGGACTTACATCAGTACCAAGTAAACCAAGGTAAGAAATATTATTGTCAGTCAAAAAAGAAAAACTGTAAGTTAATCACCCTAACAAATGGATTAGGAATTGATCAGCCTAGTTAGCACAGATGATGCCCAGGTCCTCTTGTGATGGACATTTAAGTGCTCAACTACAACACATTTTCACTCTTACTCTCCTCAGTTCTTTTTCTAAGTCATATTCAACAGCTGATTGTGGTTGGTGAGTGAGGTATCCTTGACCATATTGGCCTGCTGTCATTAACTTTATTGGGTTGAGGACTCCCAGGACCACTGTTTCTCCATTGTTTGAAGTTCCATTCTAGAGTGAGGACAAGACACACCAGGGAATGTTAATGAGGAGTGGTTGAAAGGCACAATTTGTGGATTATGATGTTATCAGGCTGTCTGTGGCTAAAACTCACCTAGTTTAGGAAAGGTGCCAGATGTGAGTAAGGTTGGGTTTCCTCTGCTCATGATTAGTTGATGCTAGGTTGTTCCTATAGTGTAATTATTACTGAACATTTTCATCAGAATCAACCACATTGCTGTGGATTTGGAGTCACATTTAGACTGAGCAATGACGGCAGATTTTCTTTCCAGATACATTTTTACAACAGTCTGCCTGTTTTTAGGCAGAATCTCAAAGATTCTCAAAGAGCAACGGCAATGACCAGATGGGTGGCAGAATCGGGCAATGACCCATTTTGATGTTGAGAGCAACTTGTACCATTATTGATGTTTTTTGCAAGTGGGGGCGTGGCAAGATTCTCACTGGGCAGTAATGAGTTTCCAATTGATGCTGATTATTGCTTGTTAAATAACCCATTAATTTAGCTCACCTCAGTAATATTCAGCCCCCTATCCTTACGAACCTGTCAAACAAGCAAGATGCCGGGAGAACTCAATAAGGAAACCAGGGCAGATTCACCACGTGCTCTGAACAACCTCCATGTTGGACACTGGGTAACACCATCGCAGGATGTGATCCATGGGCACCAGCCCCACACGCATTCTTTATCTTACAGGATATCGGCATCTGGCAACTTATGATTACCATCATGGCACTTTTGTACACTGGCAGGCCTCTCAGCATTCACAGATTTGCATTGCAGAATGCACCATCAACCAGCATTTAGATGGCTGTTGCAGGACTACTGTACACAACAGGGACAGGCACCCAACTCATAAACTGGACCATGATGCATCTCAGGGCTGCTGTCTTGCCTTCATAGCACTTGCACAATTAGCATCTACCTACATGTTCGCGCCATCTAGGAGTTTAGATTAGAGTGGTGCTGGAAAAGTACAGCAGTTCCGGCAGCATCTGAGGAGCACTCGAATCTAGACTCTGGTTTCCAGCATCTGCAGTCATTGTTTTTACCTACCATCTAGGAGTTGCAATGCCATGCAATGCCTAGTCTGTTAGTACATTGACTCTAGCTGAAGTGCCAATGTACAAAGACATTTACCACTGCTGTTTACAGGTGTACTTTAGCACTTGTCATTAGAGACCTGTCCCAGGGTTAGGTGGTATATAATTTTGGTAACTAGTACATTGAGGCATCAGTCTAATACCTACACCATATGCCAGTTGCCTGTGCAGCAATTACACTGCACATTAGGTCATCCAACTGGCCACATTGGTAACTAAGCAAAAGTGAGGACTGCAGATGCTGGAAACCAGAGTTTAGATCAGATGAAGGGCTTTTGCCTGAAACGTCGATTTTTCTGCTCCTCGGATGCTGCCTGACCTGCTGTGCTTTTCCAGCACCACTCTGATCTACACATTGGAAACTAATGCAGGCCAATCAAGGAGGAGGGATGGGGTGGGGGGGCGGGTTGCACAAAGTGGATTGCTGTTGCTCAGAGAGTCCTCGTAGTGTTGGTTGTGGCCCAGTACATATAAAGGCTTTGACGCAGCCAGTCACCAGCTTGCGACACTTACAGTCAGGGGATAGGTCGCAGTGTGTCAGTTCTGTCAGGACAGCGTAAGTCATCAGGGGAACACATGCCATCAGTTGGGGAGCTGCCAAAATGGTGGTGAGGAGTCTGGTCAGTCAAATCTAGGGACTGCTCATGGAATCTGGTTAGAGATCTGAGAGTTCTAGTTGTCCATCTATCACCCTTTCAGAAAGATTCAATGAATGGGGAACAGGGCATCATTGCCAGGGGAAGTGGGAAAGTCAGAACTGGGAGAAGAGGGAAGGCTAGCAGAGGCATTGATACAAGTGAGTATCAAAACGGTGACAGAGAGTAGGAATTCTGCTGACTCACTAAAACCTGTCTACCATCTACAAGGTACAGGTTAGGGGTGTGAAAATGAATGACTTCCCAACAAACCTCAAAAAGCTAGTTGGCATTGAAGACAAAGCAATCTGCTTGATCAGGACCCCATCCATAGCCTGAAAAATTCATTCTGGTGTACAGTGACTGCTGTGTGCAGCATATACATTACACACCACAGAAATTTACCAAGACTGATTCGACAGTAGCTTCCAAACTGGCAACATCTAGTGAGAATGATGAGTGAACAGATATATAGGAACACCACCAAGTTCCCTTATCTGTCCCTTTACAACCTGACTTGGAACTAGATCACTGTTTCTTCACTGCTACTGAATCATACTCCTTCATTTCCATCTCTAACAGCAATGTGGGTATACCTCCACCACATAGACTGCAGTGATTCCTGGTAGCTTAACACCAGCTTCTCCGGGGCAATTCAACTGTGCAACAAATGCCAGCATTGCTCAAATCCCAAGAACGAACTAAACAATAGGGTGAGCACGACAGTGTGAAGGCAGGAGGGCTATCACTGAGTGTGACTATAATTGGCCTGTCACTTGAGAGTGGGTGTAATAGGTTTCCACTGAAACAGGGTTATCATTACACATGGTCATCGGCTGACCCTTGAATAAAGTATGACATCTACTCAGAGTGGCAGGCGGATTCCGCTGTCGGTCTTTCAGCGACTATACAGACCAATCTTAACCTGCAGACCTGTACATACATGCAGCAAGACATCCTATAATGTAGTGGGAGCCAGGTTGCAGGATTTTCTTCCTTTTATGTCCTTTAACCTCATCATCAACCATTTTGAGTCAAAGCCTGACTCAGCTTGATGGGCATGTTGCTGGCATTTTCAAGCTCCTCCAGCTCATTAATGATAATGTTTCGGTGTCTTTGTAGAGTTTTCTCTGTTCTCCTCTGGAATTTGAGAGTTGAAGAAGCAGGACGCTGGTTGGGGTGGGGGGTGGGGGAGGGGGACAGCAGGCACCTTGCAACTTTCCAGAGATACTCCATTAAAGTTCCTTTTGTGGAAGCTTCACCAGAATGTTTGTAGGGCTGCTGCTTACGTGTGACTACAATACAGCAATGGTTCTAGTGTTACAACATGAGAGATACCACCACAGTATGACTAAAACAAAGCTACCGCTGTAATGTGATAGTGCTAATGTTGAAGTGTAAATACAATCGCACCTACTTCTCTTCGAACGCTACATGTTTTCAAGTCACAGCCGCTTTCTTTCACATGCCTATAAAATGCCATTCTCCGACATTGTTTATCACTGAACTCCCTAGGTACATTGCAGAGGTGGGTGTGGGGGTGAATGCGCATAAAAGGAATAAAAAAATGGTAAGTATGGTGCAAAAAGTAGGAAAACGTACTCAAAGTTCGTTCAAAGAAATGCATTTCGCATTTGAGATTAAAGCATTGTCGAAAAGAAGTGCAGTGAAGTTAGTTCAGTAAAAATCATGGAATACCTGCAATAGAATATGTTCGGTTTTTGGTATTTTTAACTTAATGGACATGCTCCAGTGTAGGAATGTAACCCTCCCCGTCTTGTATTCTCCAAGCACTTGCCCTCGAGCATTAGAAAAGGAACACCTGCCAATGCAGCTCTGTGATCTGGTCATATTTCTTTGAACTCTGAACCAGCATTGCAGTAGCTGTGTAGATGTAGGTGAAAGTAAAGCAGCCATAGTAACAGAAGACCAAAGGGCTGCTCTCTCATTAGGGAGAGACAAGTGGTGCTGGTTTAACCTGAGGGTCTCCACATCTCAGATTGCTTTTCATTCACATAGGATGAGGGTGTCGCTGACTAGGCCAGCATTTATTACTGATTGCCCAGAGGGCAGTTAAGAGTGAACCACATTACTGTGGTTCTGGAGTCACATGTAGGCCAGACCAGGTAAGGATGGCAGTTTCCCTTCCTTAAACACATTCGTGAACTAGATGGGTTTTTCTGATAGTTGACAGTGGTTTCATGGTGATTAGATGCTTTCCAGGAATGAAAAGCTTAATTTACGAGGAAAGTTTGAGGACTCTCGGTCTATACTTGATGGAGTTTAGAAGGTTGAGGGGGATCTAATTGAAACTTACACAGTACTGAATGGCCTGGACAGAGTGGATGTTGGGAAGATGTTTCCATTGGTACCTAGGCCCCCAGAATATTGCCTGGATCTCTGGATTAACAGTCCAGGGGCAATACCATTAAGTCATCACCTCCCCTTGATGAGCGGTGAGGGTTGAGTAGACTTGACCTTCATAGTTCTGGTTGACAATATAGAAAGATGCCAAAAACGTGGGTTCAATTCCAGTAGAAGTTGAGGAGTGTAGATATAGAGCCAATATAAAATGCATGATGTAAAGAGAGAAAAGAGAGAAGAGAATGTTGTTCATTTTGGAACACTCGTGTTTGCATATGTAACAAATTACCCTGTGCTTAAAAAAAATAAATTTTGAATGTTCTTAAACTCAAATTTGTGTAAGCCTGATGAATATTGATAGGCCAACAATAAGGGAAGTTATTTTAATGTTCTTATTATTTGGGAAATTGACTTCTAACGTTGATGTAATTGGATTTTTGGTCTTCAGTTTTGTGAAAGTAACTTTTATTTTAATAGTCAGAAATTCTTTTTTTAAGTTATGAGCTAAAAAGAGTCATTTCAAGAAATCATGTGATTTAAACTAAATGGTATTGAAAACCACCTGGTCGTTGAAGTCTTTACTAATGTAAGTATCTTTGACTGAGAGAGAGAGAGAGAGAGAGAGAGATAGAGACAGAGACAGAGACAGAGAGAGACACAGAGACAAAGAGAGACAGAGAGAGAAAGAGAGAGACACAGAGACAAAGAGAGACAGAGAGAGAAAGAGAGAGACAGAGAGAGAGACAGAGTGAGAGACAGACAGAGAGAGACAGAGAGAGAGAGACAGAGAGAGAGAGAGATGGAGAGGGACCACAACTCGGTTTGGTGCAGAGGAACCAGCGGAACAAATTATAGTTTGCTTTTGGTGGTTTTCCAAAGAGCTAGGGAAATATCAGAAGCTGTTTTAGCAACCTAAGTGGACAGGGTTGGGAAAGAAACCCTCAGCTTTTCTTTTGAATCCAGTGAGGAAATGTGTGTGAGTTAGACTGTGTCTCTGTGTCTTGTACACTACCATAGAGAATCAGATCTGGTGAATATGCAGAAACTCACTGAAAGAATATGTTTGTGACCTTATTAATTGAGTAAGAAATACTAAAGCAAAGATGGGGATATTTCACTGTGGTTGTCTATAAAGGATGTTGCTGGGAAAAAGGATGAATTTTTCTCTTTGCTATTTATGATAAAAGCTTTTTAAATTATCATGTAAACATACAACTTTGTTTCTCATTCTGTTATTTTCTGTAGTCATGTCTTGTGTGAATATTTTCACTGTCTGACCACCATTGTAACCAATTTCCAAAATGAAGCTTATGATCTATCAAGCCAAATTTCAGTCTGGAATCTGACTTGTTCAGTAAAACCATCAACTGGGATCTGAACTTAGCAGCAACAGAAGTTGCTCAGGTTCTTGGCAATGAAGTAATTATGAATCTGATAGTAATACAATAATTTTGCAACCATATTTTTATAAGCGCTATATTGCAGATTTCTTTTTTGATTTCTACACTGGTAATGTAATAATACTGCTACAAAGGTTAGTGCCTCTGAAACACTGCCTTTAACAATAGCAGCTTACATTATGGACCAGGCCAGATCTCCTCAAAATATTTCAAGAAAGTAGCCGGGACCCTAACTTTGCTAGTTGTTGTAAGCAGGTGGAATGCAGATATTCCAAGAGGGATCTAGCTGGGGAAACCATTTAGTTTTAAACAAAACAGAATTGATTTACAAGATTATCAAATGAAACACACATGAAAGAGAACAGAATACCAAATAGCAACCTATCCGAAAACCCAACAACTGTACCAACTCAATGATGCTCTTCCAAATAGTTGCAACAATCCCTATAAACATTCCTTGGCACCAAAGGTAAAATCAAAGAGTCTCATAGCAGAGAAGTCAGAGAGAGAGCACCAACATGGACCTGGGTCCAGCAGCTTTTAAGCTGCCTGACTGCTGTCAGTGAATAGCCAGACTGCCAAAAACCAAATCAAACCAGAGAAAAGCTGAGCTGGCAGAACTGGCCATGCCCCTTTCATTGTACAATTTTTTTTTTTAAAACTTAAAAGGCTTTTGCCTGAGGCAGTATCTATTAGCTAGCATCAAGTTGACCCTAAAACCCATCCAAACCCCGACTTTTCAGAGTCTGTGTCTTTTACGATCTCTCCGAGAAAAAATCAAGGACAACATAACCTTGGTAAGTAAGTGTCATCACACTTATAATTGAACAAGAACAACCGATTAAACTAATTCCATGTACCAGACGAAAACATCAAAGCATTTGAATGAATTTACCTGTGAAGCATGAGATGAAATTGAACAGAAAGTTATAATATTGAGGCCTTGTTCAGTGGCCGATCAAAAATGAATTTATCAAATTGAAGCAGTTCAGTGGCACATTTGTTAAGGAGATAACATGCAGAAGGTTAACTGCACCAAACAGCAAGGAGCTTTTTAAACGTCTGTGACATTGATAAGATGAGAGCTCACCCTCAACATTCTCTAACTTCCAGATATTCACTTCCTTGACAGAGGAATGTGAGTCGTGATGCCAGTTATTTGACCATACAGTATGTCACTTGGCTGCTCTTCTATCCCAGAGGTGTTGTGTTGTGTGGGAGACCAAGAAATGTTGTGCCTTAAGGAATGCACATGAGGCATTCTAGAGGATGCACAGTACATTTTCTGTTTACCAAACTTTATGTCCTGCATTTTACATTTATTACAAAACCTACGTATGTAAAACTGCACCCACACACAAGTAATAGTGCTGTACCATAGCATCTCAGTTCCACCTCCGACACCTTAACCTGCAGAGAAGGACCCAGTGCCATCCAACTTCATTTCTCTGCCTCCTAAAAGTGCTGTAAATTTTGCCAGTCAACCATCAAAGCAATTTTAAATTTAATTCTATTATATAAAATAAGGAGAGACATCTGGGGTTTTAACAGTAAGGTCTCGAAAATAATTACGTTCCGAAAATATTGATAACTTTCAATATTTATGACAAATGGCATGTGGGAATATATAACAAATGAAGCCAGGTGGATCATTTTAAAATCTATTTAGCACTGATGAGAACTTTCAACTTTGAAGGGATGCATGAGGTGCGGTATCAAGTTGACTGATTGCCTGTTCATTATACATCCCTCACAATTCAATCCCACCCAATGTCCTTCCAAATTTAAAAATTCTAATGCTTTCAGGAATGTTAAACTCAGCTTTGGTCTCCCACGATCCAAGTGGTTAACGGGTTAGTGGAGGGAGATTGGGGAAAGACCACAAAACTGACTGACTGCAAAACTTTAATAATTGACATGGGAGATGTTTCTTTTTCCTGTATTCCACTGAGATGGGATAGGATAGAATGTTTAAAATTATGAAAAATCGTAGAAAAGCAGATCTTAGTAAGTTTTATTGCCATGTGTCGAATTCAAGCACAAAGAAACATATTTACAAATTAAAGGACAACAGAAGAAATATAAACACACATTTAGCTGGTCCTTTTTATTACCTTGGTACGTTCCAAAGTGCTTTGAAACTAATGAGGTACTTCTTAAAATATAGTCACTCTTGTAATGTTAGACATAGAGTCATAGAGATGTGTAGCATGGAAACAGACCCTTCAGTCCAACTCATCCACGTTGACCAGATATTCTAACACAATCTAGTCCCATCTGCCAGCATCTGGCCCATATCCCTCCAAACCCTTCCTATTCATATACCCATCCAGATGGCTTTTAAATGTTGCAATTGTACTAGCACGCCCCTCCTCCAAGTCCCTCCTCCCTACCTTTTATCTTCTCCTGCTGAACACTCTCTGCTCATTCCTGAAGAAGGGCATGTGCCCGAAACGTCGAATCTCCTGTTCCCTAGATGCTGCCTGACCTGCTGTGCTGTTCCAGCAATAAAGTTTCAGCTTTGATCTCCAGCGTCTGCAGACCTCACTTTCTCCTACTAGCCTCCAGCACTTTGTGGCAACCAGTTTGAATGCAGCAAAATCCACAAATATTACTGAGATAATGACCACATATCCATGCCATCCTATTTCCAATTCTTTACTGTTTTATGCTTGCCTCAAGGCATTTCCTGCTGACACCCTCATTCATGCTTTTGTTATCTATAGACTTTACTCTTTCAAAACATGTTTGATCAGCCTCCCACTTTCTATCCGCTGTAATCTTGAGGTCTTTCAGAACTCTGTTCCTACGTTTTAATTTGTGGCAAGTTCCGTTTATTCGTCAGTACATTTTTTAGGATGTGAGTTTGCTGCCAGGAGCAGCATTAATTGTCGATAACTAATTGTCAATGACCAAGTGACCTTTTTGAATTATTGCAATACAAGTATAGATTTGTGCTATTTTCCTTTCTAAAGTGGCTTGACACAATTGAATTGTTTAAAGCCTTTTCACAAAGCAGCTATGAGTCATCGACATAATTGTAGGTATAGAGATACATGTTGGCCAGACCAGGCAAGGACTGCAGATTACCTTGCCTAGAAAATATTAGTAAAGCAATTGGATATTTATGAAAGTATGCTAATATCATGACTATTATTAATAAGGTTAGCATTTTATCCAGGTTTATTTGTGTCTCCAGAACATTAATTCAAGTCTCTAAGTTACCAGCTCACTAATATTACTATTACTCTACCATTCCTGTACTGCTCACTGACTTACATTGTCTCCTATTTAATTCTTGGCATTACAATTCCCATCCCTGTTTTCTCATCTGTCCATGAGCCCTGTCATATGTTGCAAAGTCTGAACACTGTGTTGTATTAACCCCTGTTCTGTCCTTTCTTTTGAAGACATGCAAAGAAAACCACGATAATTGCCCGCAACTAACTGCACATGTGTTTGTCTTCAGAGGCTGAAAGGTGACTGTAGAGGTTTATAAAATTATGAGGGGCATGGAAAGGGTGAATAGCCAAGGCCTTTTACCCAGGATTGGGGAGTCCAAAACTAGAGGACATAGGTTTAAGGTGAGAGGAGAAAGATTTAATGGGATCTGAGGAGCAACGTTTTCACGCAGAGGGTGGTGCGTTTATGGAATAAGCTGCTATAAGAAATGGTGCAGGCTGGTACAATTACAATATTTAAAAGACATCCAGATGGGTACATGAATAGGAAGGGTTTAGAGGGATATGGGCCAAATGCTTGTAAATGGGACTAGATTCATTTAGGATATCTGGTTGGCATGATGAGTTGGACCGAAAGGTCTGTTTTCGTGCTGTACAACTCTATGACTCTAAGTCTCAGTCACATGTTTTAACTCCTTTTGCAGAAATTTTAGAAGTTGGATAGTTTGGTCACAATGACTATTTTATGCAAGGACACTGTAAGTTACCCTGGTACATAATTCAAAAATGGCACTGAAGGTACATTGGGCTAAATGAGAGAGTAATTCCATAATGGCCAGGACTGCTCTAATTAAAAAATGAGGTTACACATTTAGCTGAAAGAAAGTCAATAAGTAAGAGATGAAGAATGTTTACCGCCATATTGGGGTCAGATGCATGAGAAGTGATGTCAAACCATTGTTGCCCACAAGACCCAAGCATTATAGATGAAATTTGTATTTATTCATGGCATGGCTAACAAAGAAATTGTACTAAAACATGTTCTGTCAAAGGAAGCAGTTGCCAAATGAGGAATTTACAGATTACAGACTTGAACTGAAGACATTCTTTTATCATTGGTTGTTAGGACACAAACTTAGAAATCAAACTGCTACATTTGTAGCAAAGTTTTGAGCAAAAACAATGAGCTGATCTGGAGAAATGCCTGTGATAAGGCCACAGACATGGACATGGCATCAAGAGAGAGTACTAAATTCGGTCAAATTAGTGTGCCTATGGGAAGGTTAAACAAATCCAGATAACATGCAGGAGTAGAGGAAATAGTAGCACTCTATTTTGTAGAAAGGTTCCTGGCCACAGCTGCTCTCTATATGGATGTGAAAGGGTTAATACTCATTGACTTCCATGAGCACTGTCTTACAGTGGCTATACCATGAAGGGAGGGGGTGGGAACAACCAAGAAATTTTGTAGGAGTCAGATATAAGTTCCCCTAACAGTCTCTGTAATAATGTCTACCTTATATTTGTAACATGTAAGTCATTTCATAGATGCAATAAACTAAATCTTGTTTATTTAGCAGAAAGTCCTCCAATTAGACCCAAAAGGTGGCTACCTTCATCCGCACTAGACCATGTAGACCCTGGAGAAACATGTACCTCTAAAGTATCGATGGGAGCATCATGATTAGATGAAAGTGAGGACTGCGGATGCTGGAGACTAGAGTTGAGAGTGTGGCGCTGGAAAAGCACAGCAGGTCAGGCAGCATCTGAGGAGCAGGAGAGTCGATGTTTCGGGTAAAAGCCCTTCATCAGGAAACTTCTTTCCACAAAATAGAGCCCTATATTTCCTCTACTCCTGCATGTCATCTGGATCTGATCAACCTTGCCAAAGGCACACTAATTTGACTGAATGCCATGGATATGGAAACATCAAACTTCCTGACTCTTTGAACCTGTGAATGTGGCTGCAGTGGCCTGGATCTTGGTGAGATCTGGTGGGCCTACTCTGCTAGTTCAGGAAAATAACTTGCTTGCAATTTAGAACTCCCTCTCGATGTTATGTACATGTCTGTGATCTTATTACAGGCTTTTCTCCAGATGAGCTTACTGCTATTGCTCAAAGCTTTGCTACAAATGTATCTCTCCAGCTGATTTCTAAGTTTGTGTCATACCCACCAATGATAAGAGTGTCTTCAGTTCAAGACCTTACCATACAGCAAATGTTGGACCAACTTGTAGTTGTGCTGGATCTAAATCTAGTTCGGGAATTTTGAAACCTTCAAATACCTATGTGAAAGTTATGGAAATAGAAATTGATGTTAATGATCAAGAAGGTACTCAGAGAACAGAAATTATCACAGGAAAGATGAAGGTGAAAGTGCAGTACCCACAATAAAAATGAAGATTCACAACTTACCTTCATTATTGTTAAATTTGCAGCAGTGTCTGTTATCTCGATAGGAGGGTACAAAAACTCCCTATATCATATTCTAGTACTTCCAAACAAACCTGTTGGACGATAACCTGGTGATGTGTAAGTTTTAAGTTTGTCCAATCCAGTCCAACACTAGTATCTCCACATCACATTTTGTTTTGCGGAACTAGTGTGGAGGTGAGGAAGTATTCCCTTTAACAGTATTCCACTGCTAGGTCAAGGTCATGTTTTGTGCAATATGATTACATTTCCTATTATTCAAGGTGAGGTGAGAGTGACTGCTCTTGACATCAACGCAGCTTTGGACTGTATTTGGCATTAAGAAGATCTAGCAAAATTGGAGTCAATAGAAATTAACAGGATGAGGCAAAGATTGTAAAACTGCCCACAAAGCAAGACTTTAAGAAACAGGAAGAAGAGCTTGAACTAGAGCAGTCAACAGTTTTCATTACTGGAAGGTTGTTCCACTACAACAAAGTTAGTCAAAGTCCTGAATTATTGTTTTTGATGACTGTAGAACCACACACTAAACTTAATAGGTTAATGTATGATAATCAAGAGGTTAATATATGATTGTCCTTTGGTATTGCAATTTCACATGGATTGCAATAAGATCATGCATGTTCTATTACAAGTGGAAAACTCTCAGCTGGGTTGGAGTCATATATAGAGCACAGAAAGATTGCTACCATTATTGGAGGTCTGTCATCTCAGCTCCAGGATATCTCTGCAGGAGATCCTCAGGGTAGTGTCCTAGGCATAACCACCTTCATCTATTTCAATGTCAATGACTTTCCTTCCGTCATATTAGGTCAGAAGCGGAAACACTTGCTGATGATAGCAAAATGTTCAGCAGCATTTGGAATTCCTCTGGTACTGAAGTAATCTGTATCCATACACAACAAGACTGGGCAATATCCATGCTTGGGTAACATAGAGTCATAGAGATGTACAGCATGGAAACAGACCCTTCGGTCCAACCCATCCATGCCGACAAGATATCCAAACCCAATCTAGTCCCACCTACCAGCACCCAGCCCATACCCCTCCAAACCCTTCCTATTCATATACCTATCCAAATACCTCTTAAATGTTGCAATCATACCAGTCTCCACCACATCCTCTGGCAGTTCATTCCATACACGTACCACCCTCTGCGTGAAAAAGTTGCCCCTTAGATCTCTTTTATGTCTTTCCCCTCTCACCCTAAACCTATGCCCTCTAGTTCTGGGCTCCCCCACCCCAGGGAAAAGGCTTTGTTTATTTATCCTATCCATACCCCTCATTATTTGTAAACCTTATAAGGTCACCCCTCAGCCTCCAACACTCCAGGGAAAACAGCCCCAGCCTGTTCAGCCTCTCCCTGTAGCTCAGATCCTCCAACCTTGGCAACATCCTTGTAAATCTTTGTAGCAAGTAATATTGTACTTGATCTAATTCTAGTTCAGGAGTGTCATACAAGTGCCAAACAATGATCATCTCCAACAAAAGTGAATCTTACAATCACCTGTGACATTAAATAAGGTTATCATTGATGAATTCTTCCTCTATCAACACTCTAGCAGTTATTATTGACCAAGATTGAACTGAACCAACCATAAATTAATTTGCAAATAGGAGCAGGTCAGATGCTTCAAGATTTGCAACAAGCAACTCACCTCACTCCCAAAGTATATCCACCCTGTTTAAGGGTTAAGTTAGGAATATGATGGAATACTGTTCATTTGTCTGAACAAGTGCAGATCCAATAACACTCAATAAGCTTGACACCATCTAGGTCAAAACTTAATTGGCACTCCATACACCATCTTCAATATTTCACTTATTTTCAAATGCATAGTGCGTGTCACCTACAAGATGATTGCAGTTACTCACCAAGGCTCCTTCAACAGTACCTCCAAACCCGTGATTGCTAGCACTTAGATGGCAAGTGAATCAGATCAATGGGAACACCATTCTACACCAGCCCCCATCCTGACATGGAACTGCATCGCTACTTCTTTACTGTCACTGGGTCAAAATCCTGGACCTCCTTCCCTCACCGTCCTCACAGCCGAAGGTTTTCCACAGTTTGTGACCATCTTCTTCAGGGCAATTACGGCTGGGAATTAAATACTGACCTAGCCAATGCTGACCATATCCATGCAGGAAGAAAAAAAATACTTGTCATTGACAGTTGGAGGCAAGAATGTCTCGCTGACAGGAATAAATTGCCTTAAGAAGATACAGTTAAACTGGGCTGAGTAATGGATAGCAAGAATCAGCAAGAATAAGTCTGATATTGAACAGCTGTGAAGAGGGCACGAAGTGGTCTTTGAGCAAGAAGAACTAAATGATAAACATGGGCATTACAAGGCAGAAGCTGAAAATGTGTTGCTGGAAAAGCACAGCAGGTCAGGCAGCATCCAAGGAGCAGGAGAATCGACGTTTCGGGCATGAGTCCTTCTTCAGGAATAATCCTGAAGAAGGGCTCATGCCCGAAACGTCGATTCTCCTGCTCCTTGGATGCTGCCTGACCTGCTGCGCTTTTCCAGCAACACATTTTCAGCTCTGATCTCCAGCATCTGCAGTCCTCACTTTCTCCCATCACAAGGCAGAAGTCAGGATAAGGACCAATGGACATCTAATATTTTTGCAAGGCTAAACCAATAAGTTAGATACAATTGGAAGCAATAAGTAAAGATGAAAATAGATTAGAAATACAAAAGGCAATGAGTAGGCTGTGAGTAATGAATGGGTCACACCCATTGTGGTCACACCCATTGAATTTGTGAAGATTATGAGTAGCTGATAAACAGAGTAATCCTTGACAATGTGTGCCAGTCAAACTTTGTTTTCAAGTTTAGTAGGATAAGTAAGATGAAAGGTGTGTGTTAGTTCTTTGATGCGTTCTGATTAACAATGAGTCAGAGGAAGAAAGCACAGTAAGGTTGGACGAGATCCTAAACTGAATTTAAGAGTGTGGCATCCAAATAAAAGTAAACATGTTGTTTCATAACTTCGGGTGTAATATACCTGGGTCACCAATAGATGCTGATGGTCTCCACCCATTAAGGTTGAAGAGATTTTGGAAACAGAGAGAAGAGAACAAAAAAGAACTTGCCCGTAGTGTTAGGTGAAGGGGCAAATGTAGGGGAATGGGTCAGGCTGAGTTGCTTTTCGGAGGGTCGGTGTGGATTTGTTGGGCCGAAGGGCCTGCTTAAACTTAGATCATTCATAGAGATTCATTCCTCACTTAGCTGATTTATCAGTTAAAATGTTTTCACTTTTCAAAGACAGAGCAGAGAGGGAGTGGTCTCTGACTCCATCAGTATCACGTCGGTCACTTGCTTGAGAAAGGAAATCTAACAACGTAAGAGCAGGACAAAGCTCACGCAATCCAAATTCCTTCAACCCAATGCCTGTAACCCAAAGTGAAAGTCACAAAGAAATTTAAATTTTGTAGTTGGTACAGAAGTCACTGATAGAGCAAAGTGAGTCACAGTCTTTGATTAAAGCAAGTCAATCAACGCCACTGGTAGCACCATTAAATGTAGTTGCTAGTCCAAGTCAAAGTTCAGATTTGACACAGTCAAATGTTCAGAGAGTAGAGTCAATTTAATGGAATGAGATAACCAGATAAAAAGTGAAAGAAGCAGAAAGAATTGAAAGTATGAGGCAAGGAAGAAAAAAGTTGTTTCTGCATTATTTCTTGAATATGATGATATTTTTGTCAATCATATATTGCAATAAAACAGTTTTTAAAAAATTCACACTTCAATTTCTCTGGCAGTGTAGATGATACATGATTTGTTTGCGATTACAATAAAATCTGGTATGACACCCAACAGGAAGATTGACAGGTGGAACAGGTCATGAGGATGGTGCTGAGCTGGTAGATTGGAACTGAGTAAGGTGAGGGGGAGGGGAAATGAGGAAATTGGTATCTGTAATATATTGTACTGTGTAAGAGACACATGCACAGCTATAAGCAGCCATATCAAACAAACTTAATTCATACATCTCCAACAGAAAGGCCAGCAGAGAGACAATGCGACAAAATGTTAAAATCTTGTAATGTGCTACACTTGCTCTCCCCTTCAAAATCAAAATCATATATTGTACAATAAAACCTCAAATGTTACATGCACATAAGCACTCAGAATACAATATGGTTAAAATAATATCAGCAACGCCTGAAAACGTAGCAAGTTGGGTGTCATACCAGATTTTAATCTAAGCCAAGTACAGTTGGTCCTCCTAAGTCTTCACCTGACAAGGCTGTAAACTGTACTGACTCTCCCCTTTGGTTTTCCATTTTACAATGCCCCAACCACCTAGCTCTTTGACCAAGTTTCTGAACCCCTTGCTTGAGAATACGCCTGTAAAGTGTCTTGGAATGCCTGGCAGATATGCTAAATAAAGTAGGCATAAGGGCTGCCAGGTTTCCAAGGGGGTGAGGGTGCAGGCAACTCTTTAAGCTAACAGTGAAAGATGGGCAGTAAGCAAATTGCAAAGGGGGTCACTACCCAGAAAGTAGCTGCGCCATGGAGAAGGAAAAGAAAGGTTTGCCTTATGTAGGAATTACTGGAGAGACTCAGCAGGTCTAACAGCATCTTTGGAGAGAAATCAGAGTTAACATTTCGGATCCAGAGACCCTTCTTCTGAACCCTGGATCTGAAACGTTAACTCTGATTTCTCTCCACAGATGCCGCCAGACCTGCTGAGTTTTTCCGGCAATTTCTGTTCTTGTTACCAATTTTCAGCGTCTCCGGTCCTTTTGATTTTTTTTGTGCTTATCTCGGATCTTTTATGACTATCAAGGACAAAAAAAGTCACAAGTTCTTGACTGGTTAAACTAATTACTGGACAATAATCGGGATCCAGATTGTCATCTTCTGTTGTAGGGCCAACAGTAGCAAAACTGAAAATGTGTTGCTGAAAAAGCGCAGCAGGTCAGGCAGCATCCAAGGAGCAGGAGAATCGATGTTTCGGGCATGAGCCCTTCGGCCCGAAACGTCGATTCTCCTGCTCCTTGGATGCTGCCTGACCTGCTGCGCTTTTCCAGCAACACATTTTCAGCTCTGATCTCCAGCATCTGTAGTCCTCACTTTCTCCAACAGTAGCAAAAACAAAGACCAAGGAAGTGTGCAATATCATGGCTTCTTCTGCATTCAGTTGTTCAATTTGTCAGACTCCTTTGATTGGAGATGATTTTTTTGATGATGCCTTTAAGTAGGCTCTTGTGGTGCAGTGGGAGTGTCACTAGTCCTGATTTACGAGCTCTAGGTTCAAGACCCACCTTCTCCTGTGGTGGGTAATCCTTGAGCAGGTGGATTTAAAATATTTATCCTTATATGGACCAAAGGCAGGCAGACGGGATTAGTTTAATTTGGCATCATGTTTGGCACAACATTGTGGGACGAAGGGACTGCTCCTGTGTCCTATAACAGGTGATTTTACATTGCAAAAATGCTGATAGTGACCAAAGCTGTCACAGTGGGCTAAACTTTACACTTTTTCACCCAAGTGTCAATTTTGTTGAGTTTCATGGAGGGTTTTTCTTTGTGGGACCAACCAAGTTTTCTCACATTTTTGTCCCAAACTTATTAACCTCATTAACTACCTACTCCACCTTTTGGCATTCAATGGAAGCCATATTCCATCACTTATTGTAGCTGAGAACCTGCCACTCAGTTGTCCTGGAATAGATTGACAACCTTGGCACCGCTATGTTGTCAAAGCACAGTTGCATGCTCAGAGAAATGTTGGCATACCGAAGCTGCCCTGCATGGTTGTACACACTCCCAGAGGGCGTGCAGATCAGAGGAAATTAATTTATTGTCTGAGATAGTAATGTCCTGGTGGATGGCGATGGTATAGAGGAGGGCTTTCCTCTCCCTCCAGCATTGCAAGAGGAGGCCACAATGCCAGGCTCTGCCAGCCTGGACTAAGATTAGTACCCACGCCAGTGCAGTCACAATCTGGCTGAATACCCAGCAATGCAGGAAGAATGTAGTCATGAAGTGACACCATCTTCACTTTATCTTGGCTCTGCACCCCAGCATCCAATAAAACATTTGCTGCAACACCCTCCCCCTTCACTTTTACACCCGACATCTTCCCTTGTTTACTCTCATCCAACCCAAAACCTTCCCACACTATTAATTCTGCTTTCCCTCTGCCCTGTCTACTTGGTGCAGCATGGTAACAGTTAGCACTATTGCCTCACAGTGCCAGAATCCCATGTTTAATTCCACCCTCAGGCAACTGTCTGTGTGGAGTTGGCATGTTCTCCCTGTGTCTACATCGGTTTCCTCCTGGTGCCCTGGTTTCCTCCCACAATCCAAAGACGTACAGGTGAGGTGGATTCTCTGCAGTGTCCAGAGATGTGCAGACTATGTGGGTTAGCCATGAGAAACACAGGGTTTCGGGGATAGGGTGGGATGCTCTTCGAAGTTTGTTGCAGACCTTATGGGCTGAATGGCTTCTTCTGCACTGTTGGGATTCTATATTCATTCACTCGGGTCACCTTACCATCTTTCTCCCATCTGCACCAGTACTAACAGATGTGGTCAGACACTTTCATGTGACTCATTCCCCACCTCTCTCCCATTCCAGGAAAAAACACCAGCTCAAAATAGGGCAAAGAGAGCTAGGACAGGTCATAGGGGTGCTTTAAGAGGAGTGGATTACCTGGGATTATCTCAGTGCCCAACTGTGTTCCCATGACTTCCAGCTGCATTAGACCGACAGGTCTCAGTGTGGCCCACTCTCCAAACTGACAGTGTATGGATCCCCTGGCTGTGAGACCCTCAGTCAGACTTGCCCCTGGACTAATATCTGAGGCTATCCTTGACTTACTGCGCTGGACTCACTGAGTGACAGGTGCCCCCCTGGACATCAGTGGGAATTTTGTGATATGGCTGTTTGCTTGAAGCACGTGCAGCGTGTTTGCTGTATGCATAGCTGGCACATAGTGTGAGTGTGTGGTTGACATGTCAATGTGCCGTTCAACAACAAACCCAGCCCCTCAATGGCTGATTACTAAAGGCCATGAGAAGCTGCTTGTCTTTGTGTCAGTTCTAAACATCAAAGCAATATAGAAGTACAATTCATTTAAGCTTTGGTTGAAAGGACAAATAGCGAAAAAAAAACCCAAGACAAGGCAATCTGTGAGCATGCAGGTAGCCTTTTGAGTTGCTAGGCTGCTGGGACTACTGGTTAGTCTGGGCATGTTCATTTCATTTTGTTGTCTTTATACTTTAACGTGTGAAAAATTGGACACAAAAGAAAGAGTGAATTTGTTGTCAAAATACTTCTAGATACAAAAAAAAAGCAATGTCAATTGTCTTATGACAGCCATTGTTAAAAAATAATTGAATGAAGCCAATTTGAGAATGTTCCTACCCATAGAACATTGGGAAATCCTTCAGCCATCATGTTAAAGGAATATCCTCATTTATTAACACACTGTATCAGTAAAGGAAAACCAATTTTATATTGTAAACAATAGGAGACATTTTAACAGCTTTCAGGTTTACTACTATGATAATATTTACCACAATGAAGATTCAAAAATGACTTCAATTAATGAAGAATATTATAAGACAACAAATGAGTGTTGTACAAAGGGATCAAAATCCGAACAATATTCTTTCATATTTAGAAGATGATGAACAACGTCACATGTCTACCAGTAATCAAACTATGTAACAAAATTCAACTATACCAATCTTTCACTAGGGAAAAAAATCTTGTCACTCCACTTGTAGATCAACAAATTGGCAGATTTGGGAAACACATTTTCTAAGGTTTTGAACAGCTTTAGTACTGGGCACCAAACTAAATGAGAAACTGGTTAGAAGTACAATGGAACAAGTGTTTTAACATGGACAAACAACATCACTCTTCTCTCAGTGAGTTAACACCATCATCTCATCCAGATAGCATTGATGGAGAAGGAGAAACAGCCCAACTTTCTCATATATTCCTGCAGTTATATCACTCCAAGTTCCTTCAGCTAGGTTGATCAAGTCTCTTATTTAATGGAATATTAATCTAATGGAAGCCAGCAGAGAACAAGCAAATCATCAACTTTACCTCACATGTATCTATATCTTGTTATGGACTTTCCTTACCTACCTATCAACTCAGATAAAAGAAGCCAAAGACTGACGGAGGATGGGAAGTATAAGACAAAATGTCCAATAAACGTTGCAGAAAGAAGTTATCTAAGTAACCAATTTTTGAATGCACATAGAACCTGTTCAGTATTTATGATGGAAGAAAAAAACCCACTTGGAATGGAGATATTTAGAGGGATCAGTATCCTGGAGCATTTTTGCAGTGATGCAAAGCTGCACATCACTGTGCATAAATACTACAGTGTGAGCAGAGCTTAAATACTGTGGAAGAATATTATACTAGAATACATTAGAACTCTCTAATATCTGTAAGAAGCATAAAGAGTACTTCAAGGTGAACATATAAAGAAGAGAAATTAGTCCTTACCTGATGTAACAATATAGCAGAGCCTGTTATGTCTATGATTAAGACGAGCAGCAGAATTTAGTATTAATGTATAATTCATAGTGTAATTTTGAATTCTAAGTCTGGAGATAGTCTTTGACTTTGTTTTCTCCTTGACCAGTCTGGAAAGAACTCATATTGTGACATCAAACCACATGATAAAATATTTACAACTCCAGTATTGTTTGGATTCCTTTAGCAACCTAAAAAGCTGCATAATAATAATGGAGGAGATTTTGAGTTGAATCATTGTATTGGATTGGGTAGATAAAATTGTGATTAATCTTTGTTGATAAAGTTGTTCACTTGGCTTGGCCAATTGTGATAAAATGTAAGGAAAAGACTTTTTTTTAAACATTTCATTGGGCTGAAATTCTGAGATTATGGTGTGATTAAGGACATATGTGAGGAATACACTGTAAGCTGATAGAGTATCAAGATGGGTAGCTATCTTACTGCAGTTGTGATACTGGATTAAACCCCTTAATAGGATCTATTTAGAGATTAATATTCCTTAATAGGAATCATTCGTTCCATTTATATGAGGTCGATGGATTTGTGTGCTTGTTAGTGAAGATCATGGATTAATCTGGTTCCCTTGGGAATCTAAATAATTTGTAACATTCTTGAATTGATAACAGCGTAAACATAGAGCACAATGAGTGTGTTGGAATCTCGTGGTGTCTTTACCTCTAGTGCAGATAGTTGGAATTCAAATCCTACCTGCTCCAGGGATGTGGCATCACTAAATTTTATATATATTGATGGAAGTGTCTGAAGATTATGTTAATACCGGCCCTGAAGATGACAAGTTTTTCTGTGTGAATTTTGGGACATGCTGTCTTTAAAACAATTGGCAACTGTTACTGCGAGGCTGAAGGATAAACCTAAAATTTCAGCTGGTGCTTCGAATTTTGGAGTGAAAAGATTTCAAATTGATCATTTTCTCATCTTCCAGCCTTTTTTCACCAATGAAATGTTAGGACTGCCCTAACTTCCCTAACACAGGAGGATGTTCAATAAAAGTGAACAACAGAATTTTTTATCAATTAGGATCTGCTTTGATGTAGTGAATGCTTAGAGTGTGAGTTTGCTTTCTATGCGCTTATATTGAACTAGCCGGGGCTAGATCCTTTGAATCAATCTGTTCTTTTGACACTCCTCTGAAACAGGTGAGACAGACTTCTTGCACCCCCCCGCCCCGCGCGGGTAAAGATTCATATTTTCATGTTAACCATTTCAGCATTCTTGTTGATTAACTTTTAATATACAATAAATTATTAATTTGTATTTATTACAGAAACCCAGTAGCTGGAATCTTTTTATTTTACCTTTAATATAGCGAAGGCATGTGATTGACCATGTCAAAACTGGGTAAAACAATTCGACTTATGCTGTAAACCATGGAACTACAGATAAGTAGTACACTCCTCTGTGTTCAATTGTAACTTAGAACTTAGGACTTGCAGTGGAATACCCAATATGGACAATATTTCTTTGGAAGTGGGGCAACAATAATTTGAAAATGAAAGACACTAGGTGTGTGGTGTATTATTAAGACAAAATGTCATGCTAGTTACTAAGATTATTTTGGAGATGGAAGAATTCTCCCTGAGTGATTTATAAAACATAACTGAAGCTAGGCTATGAGAATTGATGGGCATGTTATAAAGTCAGAAGCAGGGGTTAATAATTCAGAAAAAACAGAGGTAACAGCATTGAAATTGGAAGAGAGAAAAGGCACCGCTTTTGGTGATTTAGATGAATTAGTTAGAAATCAGTTGTGGGCAAAGCAGCTTGAATTAGATAAGGAAAAAGAATTTTTTTTAAAAAATCTGAATTTGAAAGAGAATAGAGGAAAGGAGAAATGAGAGTTTTAAGGGCTGGAACTCGAATTGCAAATGGAAGGAGAAAATTAAGGCGAGAGAAATAAAGGGGATACCAGCTTAACATGCAAGAACGGAATAAGAAGTATGCCTCAAATATCAAAGGAACATTCAGTTCAACCCTCGGCTCAGTGAGGAGGTATTTCCTATTTTTGATTAGGCAAGATCCCATACAATCCACAAGATCAGAATAAACAGTTCCTCAAGTACTCCTGTATGCATTAAATGTGCCAGTTTAATTACACATTGCAGTTTTCCCACATCTATGGTACATTTTACAAAACTGCACCACTCCCTGTGAAGATTTGGCTAGTAACAATGTTGACTTCTATGTGTTAGAGTCTTCAAGATTCCTACATTTCTTGCGATGGGAAGTCAACTGGTCAACTCAATTTACAAGCAAACTATGAACAATCCTTGTACATAACTCTCAGACACAGTTTAGGTGCACACAATGTATACTTCCCAACAAATTTACTGAAATGCTGGATTCACTGCAATCTCTGGTGGAAAGTAATGCCTTTTCCCAGCAAAAGAGTTTGAATGTCTTCTGTTGTTTAGTACAACAGGTGTACCTACATTATTTGAGGAACAAGAAGCCATTTACTTATTGACAAGAATATCCAGTAACTCTCATGTAACTTATTCATCTTTCCCACACCCATTGTTTGTACATGCCCCACAGCTGCAGTTAGAGTTATCACGTTGTTGTCGTACACTTCAATCTTTTGTAGCAACTAAGTCCCGTGGATTTATCCCATAATTTGCAGCACATTGGATGAAGGTGTCCCACTTTGGAAACACTTTGGTCTTCAGGCACCATTATGACCCTGTATCAGTTTTTCCTAATGGAGGGAGTAATTTTAAAAATTCCTCTGAGAGAAATATTTCTTTAAGGAAACTAAAGGTAATCGCTGTCTTTAATTTCAGTATTGGAGTATTTGATTAACATCCAAACCACTCGAAAAAAAATCAGCCAAATGATATCAATTTATTGAAGCAATACCACTACTGGGTGAAGGACAGTAGCAATGACAGTGGAATATAAAGAAGCTAGATAATGAGGAAGATTAAAATTAGATTAGATTAGATTAGATTAGATTACTTACAGTGTGGAAACAGACCCTTCGGCCCAACAAGTCCACACCGACCCGCCGAAGCGTAACCCACCCATACCCCGACATTTACCCCTTTACCTAACACTACGGGCAATTTAGCATGGCCAATTCACCTGACTTGCACATCTTTGGAGTGTGGGAGGAAACCGGAGCACCCGGAGGAAACCCACGCAGACACGGGGAGAATGTGCAAACTCCACACAGTCAGTCGCCTGAGGCGGGAATTGAACCCGGGTCTCTGGCGCTGCGAGGCAGCAGTGCTAACCACTGTGCCACCGTGCCGCCCACAAAATCTAAACAATTCCAAATTGAACAACAAACCGTAGAGTTAGCTAATACTGACCTGTTAGGGAAGACACCGTGCTTTCATGTTTAGATGCAAAATAAGGAAGGGGCTTATCAAGACCTACTCACAAAATTTCAAGCAGACTGCTGGGACAAACTGTGTCATATAACCTTAGCGATATACGATGTGGATGCAGGTGAATCCTCTCCCCTAAGATAACATCCTTATCCCTAAGGTCCACAGAAACAATAGGAAGCAGAACTGTAACACAGCTGTAGAAAACAACCAAATCAAAATAACTGAAATCTCTAAATCATGTTCACACCTAAGCCGGGCAGACCAACCAGATTCTGCAGATCAATGCAGTAACACAAGCAGACTCCTACCTAAGGTCTCACTTGGAAGACTCACTTGCATTGATAGAATTGTCAGTGCTGTATTTCCTGTTAAAGTAGACTTATTATTGAGATACTGGCAGGTTCCTTTAACACTTTGAGCTAAGAAGGTACCAGTCTTCAACACCACCACATGATCTTTTGTAATAACAAGTGATGTCATTCAGGCTAATTATGCCCTAGCCCTTTCCAAACACGAATGAATTAAATAGTAACTCATGTTCCTAACTGTGTGGCTTGCCTTGATGATACGTGATTTACCTTCATGATGTGTACAACCATGGTCTCCAATATGCAGATCACAGTTGACTGTTTGAATGCAGAGTCTTTAACAATCAATCTTACTGCTCCCCCCCCCCCCCCCCCCCCCCCCCACATTAATCACCATGCTGCTGGATGGCTTCCACTTCTGGCTACAAAAAAGCACATGCTCTGAACAGTCTTTGCCAGCCTTTTACATCATGATTTCGTTTGGTCCAGATGGACTACCATTGTGGAGTAAAGTAAGTTTTGAAATGGTAATAGAAATGAATGAGTGCGAACTATGAGTGGAACCAGTACATTACACCACCAGAAACATATAAACTGTTCAGCCCATCATGTCCATGAGCACCGTCTGCAAGAGCGTAGGCCCCATGAACCAAAGCACACACCACTGAAGTGAGCACGTGCCTGAAGTAACAAAGAAGACAATAGGAATGGCAATCCAGAACTTGTCACTTGGTGCTTCCACAGTAACAAGACACATGGAACCTTTAACTGAAGATGGCTTTCAGCAACTACAGCAAGATCTAAAGGACTGTGAATGGTTCTTACTGCAGTTCAGCGAGAACATCACTGACACAACCCAGCTGATTGTTTTTATACTCATGCTTTTTAAAGAGCAAAGCAACCAAAAAGGATCTTCACACCTCTTTCCCTCATAGAGAATAGGATAGAATGGAAATTTATTGTCATGTATAGTTTTACATGAAAAATACAGTGAAACATTTTATAAGTTGCACCATCTACATCAATGACAGAAGTCGTACAGAAGAAGAAAAATGTAAAATTAAGACAAAGTTCATCACAGTTCAGATAACAGCTCAGGGAAAGCTGAGAAAGGAATGATTGAAAACCTTAAAGATGCCAATCTGGGATGAGATAGTCATTCCGAGACAAGACAGTCACTCCAGGATGAGACAACCATTCTGGGATGGGACAGCCATTCTGGGACAAGACACCCATTCAGCGACAGGACATCCATTCTGGGATGGGACAACTATTCCTGGACAAGGCAGCCATTCCAGGATGAGACTACCATTCCAGAACGGGGCAGTCATTCTGGGATGAGACAGCCATTCCATGTCAAGATAACCATTCTGGGACAGTCATTCCAGGATGGGACAGTCATTCCTGGATGAGACAGCCACTCTGGGACAAGACAGTCATTCCTGGACGAGACAGTCATTCTGGGACAAGGCAGTCACTCCAGGATGAGATAACCATCCCGGGATGAGACAATCATTCTGGGATGGAACAGCCATTCCGGAACGAGACAGTCATTCTGGGATGGGGTAGTCATTCTGGGACAAGTCAACCATTCCAGAACGAGACAGTCATTCCGGGATGAGACCAACATTCCGGATGAGACAGCCATTCTGGGATGAGACAGTCATTCTGGGACGAGACCAATATTCTGGGACGAAGCAGTCATTCTGGGATGGAACAATCATTCCGTGATGTGACAACCATACTGGGACCAGACCACAATGCTGGACCGCTAGAATACTGGGCTGGAACCCTCCAATGTAGAAGCCCACCTTGCTGAGCTGAGACCATCACTCCTGGATGAGACCACCTGCCAGGCTGTTGGAATACCTGGAAGGCAAAGACAAAGAAGACCTCCACACAGGAACGAGACATTCATGCTGAGAGAAGACTGTCACACCGTGAGACCGCCATGATGTGCCAAGGCTGCCACATCTCTTCTTTCAGATGCCTGGGCCTATCTGCACACCTGGAGCCTTGGCCTAGTCTGTGTGTCTAGGCTGGGGGAATATCAGTTCAGGACATGCTCCTCATTTGCCGGGATACCCCGGGCTGGGGTGGAGCCATGTCCATCTTGTCCTGGTGTTGCTGCTGCTGGAGTCATTCGCCTTTGCCTGCCATTCTCTAGACTTTTTAAAAAAGGAAACAGAGAAAAATGGAAAGAGATAAAGAAAAGAAAAAAATACTGAAGAACGTCAAATAAAAAATGAGAAAGAGAAAGAAAGACAATGAAAGTGGAATAACTGCACAGAAGCCAGTATCTCATCCCAAAGTCACCGTCTATGGAGAGTCCTTGACACTGATCAGGTCCCTCAGAGCTAGCTCCCACAGTGAATTGAACCTCTGACACTCCAGTTTATATCTGGTCAGGCAGCATCTGAGGAGCAGGAGAGTCGAAGTTTCAAGCATTAGCTCTTCATCAGGAATGTGGCGAGATGCCCATGGGGGCTGAGAGATAAATGGAAGGTGTGTGGGGCTGGGGGGAAGGTACCTGAGAATGCGAAAGGTAGATGAAAGTGGGGGGAGGGGGGGAGGGGGAGCGATAGTGATAGTTCGGAGAGGAGGGTGGAGTGGATAGGTGGGAAGGAAGCTGGACAGGTAGGACAGTGCCAAGTTGGAGGGTTTGATCTGGGATAAGGTGGAGGGAGGGGAGATCTGGAAACTGTTGACACAGCTCATTGATCCCATGTGATTGGAGGATTCTTCCTCCAGGAGTGTAGGGTGGCTAGACATTGGTGGTGGAGGAGGGCCAGGACTTGCATGTCTTTGGTGGACTGGGAGGGAAAGTTGAAGTGTTCGGCCACAGGGTGGTGGGGTTGGTTAGTGCATGCTTCCTTCCTACCTATCTGCACCACCCTCCTCTCTGACCTATCACCATCACCTCTTACCTTCATCTACCCTATTTACCTTCTCAACTACCTTCTGCCAGCCCCAACTCCCCTCCCATTTATTTCGCACCCCCTTTGGGCCCTCCCATCACATTCCTGATGAAGAGCTCATGCTCGAAATGTCGACTGTCCTGCTCCTCAGATGCTGCCTGACCAGCTGTGCTTTTCCAGCACCATACATTTTGACTCTGACCTCCAGCATCTGCAGTCCTCACTTACTCCTGTCAGCCAGAACTCCCTGATTGGACCAGATTAACAGAGATGGAAATGTGTTGCTGGAAAAGCGCAGCAGGTCAGGCAGCATCTAGGGAACAGGAGAATCGACGTTTTGGGCATTAGCCCTTCTTATGGAATCAGTGACCTCATTACAGTCACTGCAGAGAGTACATTGAAATGAAAGTTAAGAAGATAAACTCAAATTGAGCAAGAACACTTTAATGCTGCTTGTTTAAATGACACAATGAATCAGATGCTGCCTGTGATGAACTAATCCTACATGCAGGTATGAGGTAGTTAAGATTTGATATATTTGACACCTGAAATCATGATATTTCTTAAATCAGTGAACGAAGTGTGCAGTGAGCTGTCAGACAATGCGTAGTTTCTTGATTTGTGGTTCCTTACAGACGTAACATCAAAACTGAATGAGTTGATCTTTGAACTGCAGTGAAAGAACAGAGAATTCATATTGCAATACAGTGTCAATGAAGATTATGCCCTCAACTCCCTATAGTGAGACTTGAATCTTAGATTCAGAAACCATAGTACCAGCATTGAGCCAAGCTGATAGACATGCAGGTTAATTCCTTGACAGTTGGCCCACAAAAAAGGTTTTTGCCGGAGGGACTGGGTCAGAAAATCATGTTTGCAATATTGTAGACCCATCCATAAACGATTCTCCTGCTTGAGCCAGCATCCCCACTGGGATTACAGAATCACAAAATTAGAACTCTACTGTGCAGTGCTGCCCTACTTCAGCTTGTCCTTTCTATTTTCAGATGCTGACAGGGCTACAATGTTCTGCCAACATTTTATCATTTCGTAAGACACAAACATGTACGATGGGACAAGGGATTGGTGCACTCTGCTAACCATGCTAATTGTGCTGTATGCAAAGTCATCAGTGGCTTATTTAGATATTGTTCAATATATTTCAGTAACAAGTATGTGAAGCTTGAAGTATTTAACACATATTTGTAACATGATTTGATGATTTATCAAATGTGTACCAATTCTCATGAGGTAATTGCTATGCACCTGAAACCCGTTCTGCAATGTGACAGTCCAGTTCTGAAAATTCACTTTCACTTGTGTATTGGTTTGAATCAATTCAAACGTCGAATTCCAAAGCAACTGATCTAAGTGATTGCTGTTTGCTGGTAAAAATCAGTGGCCAGCAAATGAATTTGACAGAACTTGATATTTTCAGTTGGATGTATATAACTTCTGTTATTTGAAAGTACATTGTGCATATCTGCTCCTCGACCAAGTAATGTTCACATGATGCAGACCCAGTGCTACTTTTGCCATAAGTATTTTTTTCAGCAAAATAAAACACGAAGAGCAGGTTTAATAAAAAATTTAATGTAATTTAATGTAATTCACATTTTTAAAAGGTACCTTTTAAAGGTAGGCAGAAAATGCTAAGAAATAGTTGTTAATTCACCAACATCTTTCCTGATAGATGTTACAGGTTCTGCAAATTAATAGAAGACTATCACTCAGCCTACACTTATGCATACTTCATTGACAAAGATACACACAAGGCAAAACATTGTTTTATTGACATCTTTATCTTAAATTTGTGTGTTTGAACACTTTTGGATTTGAGGAAGGGCAGGGTTTTTATATAGAAAATTATGAATGGTTATCGGTTTATGCTCATTCCTTTATTACTATAGGTACATTGGCCCCACACAGACTGTGTGCGAGGTGAATGGACAATAACATACTCTGACTTTCTATAGATAGTACGAGGAGCAGTGGCGTGGTTGGAGGGCATAGATTGGCATGGAGGGAATGAGGCACCATTTATAGTGGGTGGGGTCATGAGATGGCATAATGACATGAACAAGACATTTTGAGTAATCTTTCAAAACAATTCCTCATCCTGATCATGGTTCCTCTAACAGATCGAGAACCTTGGGCCCTTGAGAAGCTAATCACAGGCAAGGTGGAGGAGTTAGGAGATCCAAGCTGATAGGCTGGGATTGCAGAGACCGTGCCCCCCACTTCTCCCTTGTTAATGATATTGGTGGCCCCAGAAACAGGGATGAATCTCAGAATTGGATTGAGTCCTTCATCTTTACAGGTCCATGAAATCAGGGAGACTCACCATTCCTGATGAAGGGCTTATGCACGAAACGTCGATTGTCCTGATCCTCGGATGTTGCCATTTCCAGCACTACACTCTCGACTCTGATCTCAGCATCTGCGATCCTCACTTTCTCCTAGACTCTATGAAAGTTCAGCTCAATAAATGTATTGAAGGAGGTGATAGTGAGGAAGAATCCAGTGCCCTCAACGTACGTCTGGAAAATGCCAGCAAGTTTTTATTATTTTGATCATCCAACATCTGCTGTTTCCATCCAGTATGTAACAAAATAAGATGTGACTGAGATTTCATTCAGTTATTTTATTGCTTTATTATAGCATGCAAAATACATTTGTTGTTTAGTTTTCCTTCTTATTTGCTAGATTTACTGATGTTTTCCTGATCATTTCGAGCACTGCGAGAAAACTCAGAGCTTTTTTTCAGTCTGTTTCTGTAACCATCTTTTGCCCTTTCCCATAACGCATTTACATTGGATTAGTTCCAAAAGTGCTGATACTATTTAAAAACAAATCAATATTTTGATATGAATGAGTTGGCAATACTCTCCCATCTTTGTTTGTCGCGCCTTGTAAACCTGCTCCTTAAAGCTTTAATTTATGTTTTAGTTGATTCATTAAGAACATCTTATGTAAAGAGATGGTTGGAGAGTGAGGAAGCATATAATCAGCTTTTGGCTGCTACAACAGTGTTGTGATTTTGAGATAATTTTAGGCTTTTGAGGTATATTTTTCTTTTTCCCTTTTAAACAGGCAAAGATTTAAAAAAAACCTGTGAAAATTGGGTCATCGTGCTCACAAGGAAACAGGTGTGATCTGTCCTTCAAGAGCTCACACTAGAATTGGCTGCAAAAATGTATGATCTGTTTCTAAATTTTCACTTTCTCTGTATCTAAAAAATAGATTGACCAATCCATGGTATTATGTAGGCTTGAGACTCTCACAGAATTTGGGGTTTTGCGTGGCATACTAAAAGTCATATTTGACAGTCTGTTAATTATGTTCTGCTTGCACTTTTAATTAAATTTCAGCAACTTCAATGTGCAAGTTATTAGAGTGCTGGGAAAATGGATCTCCTTTGCTCTGCAGTGCACAGTCAAGTTAACTGCAACTCAAGTAGGAACAAATTACTGCAGATGCTGGAATCTGTACTGAAAGCAACAAATGCTGGATATCATAGCAGGTCAGGCAACATCCATGGAGAGAGAGCAAGCTAGCATTTCAAGTTTAAATGACTCTTCATCAGAGCTCTGGTGAATAGTCACCTAGACTTGAAGCATTAATTTGCTTTCTCTCTATGGATGCTGCCTGACCTGCTGTGATCACAGCATTTTTTATTTTCAATAATTGCATAGCAAAGTTTCCTCTGCTTTACTCCAACAATCTGCCACCTTTAAAGCCTCAGAATCTACCTTTCCTCTGTCAATATCTAATAGCTCATGTTGCAGATAGGGGATAGAGAGTATAATGGTTCCTCTTTTATTTTACACTCTTAAATAACTCTAACAAGATGTGTTTTAAATAAGCAAGTGTTTAACCCCATCAGTGCTATGAGTCTTAAGAACTGACACAAGACTGACACAAGTTCTGTAAGTTTATACAAAGGAAGAATAGATGTTAATTTTCCAACACCCACAAGTGTTGAGAAAATATGGACTCAAGAAAAGATGAGTACAAAATAGATAGCATGCACTTAAGGTTTTTAAAGAGTCTGAAAACTTTATTCTTGCTTTTGACTTTTGAGATGAAATCTGGAAAATTTACAGCTCTGATGACTTCCTTTTGGTTTACTGAAGAAAATGGTTGTTGGAAGGTTCAGGTGATGTATTCACAGCAGCTTGCTCTTTGCAACAGGAGGGCTTTTGGCTTTGCTCAGTCAAAATTAGATTTGGCTTGGCTCTGCTCATCTGTCGGTCCAAGACTATTCCACCTTTTCTGCCGGTTAGTATACTTCAGGCAGAGTTCTTCCTTTGCTGGGTGGGATTTCTTCTCTTCGTAGTCTCCCAGACTGCCTAATGTATGGCTGCTTTTGAGATGTGTGTTATGAAATGTTTCTTCTCTCAAGCTGGTTTCTGACAGGCACCCAGACTGTTGGAGCTTCTATAGTCCGCACAAGTTGTCCCTACTGACTTTAGCATTTCTTAGACCGTAGGGTTTGAATCTGAGCCATTTGTATCCACTTGCGTTGTAAATGTTTGATTCTTCATATTCATTCTGTGGAATTCTATTCAGCAACCACTACGTCTGTGTGGTCCTCTGCATAATTTTTTGTAGGCATTTGGCCAATAGTAACTGTTAAATCCACAGGAGAGATCTGTTACATCCTTAATGTCTTGTCAAAGGAATGTTCCAAAAGATCACTTGCACTTTAACATACTGGCCAGACAAACTGGGCAATTTAATGTATATTTGTAGACAAGGAAGAAATTTACCCAGCCAACTCAGTATTCTGACTGTACTGATTGTCCATTCTTGACCTCCTTTTAAAAACAACCTAGTGTTCATTTCTCATACAATCAGAGCTACCATTGTGTGGTTGTGACACTCTCCATGCAAAAGCATTGAATTTCTAGATGGCATTATTGTGATTCATACAGTAATGACTCATTTTAAATGGGCTAAATCTTGGCAGGCAACTCAATTTTGCAAACCCTTAATCTTTCACATTCACACACCTATAGGTTATATAGATTGAACTTGTAATGTTTAGCCCAGCTTTTATTCTGGTGAATCTGTGTCTTCAGGAATAGGAAACTGTTGCCCATGGCGGGACTGCCTAACATGTATCGCTGAAAATTGGCCAAGTTTTAGTTTCAGAGAGTTTTATGGAGTGTTTCTATCTGTGAACTCCAGGGGAATGTCTCACATAATTCTCTGCTCCTCAACTCAATATATATGCACCATGCCCCTGCAGTGCTGTTGCATGGTTAGCAGGGTTGGTAGTACCACTTTCTCCTGCTGAGAACCTCTGGGAATTTGTAGCACTGGCAACATACCTAAAGCCCAGTTGTGAAAGCTGCTACCCAGCAGTTATCAGTTACAGTGTGTTGCTGCCCAACTTTAAAGGAAGTGGCTGAGGAAGGGAAGTTGGCACCACTCTTCAATGGCAGGGACCTTAAGGTCCTGTTGGATGGGCTCTGGAGAGGAGAGCCATCCTTTTTCCCTCAGGTCAACCAGAAGATGTCTTGGCACTAGATTTTGCCAGCCTGGTCCAAAGCTGCCACCCGAGTCAATGCAGTGGCCATGGTTTACAGGACTGCCCAGCGTGGGTAGGAAGAAGATGATCTTCTGCGCTGTACAAGGGTAAGTGGCACTATCTTCTCTCTCCTACCTCACCCTCACTGTACCACTGCTGACACGTCTCAACAAAGTTCAGGGTTTAACACATCTGCATAGCAGGTAGGTGGGCTCTCACTTTCACGTCCCAATCAAAGATAACATGTCTAACAGTGCAGTTCTCCTTCAATACTTTGCTGGTGTCTTCGTCTTGATACAGAGTCATAGAGTTATACAGCACAGAAACAGATTCTTTGGTCCACACTGACTGGATATCCAAAATTATTCTAGTCCCATTTAGTCCATATCCCTCAAAACCCTTCCAATTATATACCCATCCAGATGCCTTTTAAATGTTGTAATTGTACCAGCCTCCACCACTTCCTCTGGCAGTTCATTCCATTCATGCACCACCCTCTTCGTGAAAAGTTGCCCCTTCGGTCCCTTTTATGTCTTTTCCTCTCACCTTAAATCTTTGCCCTCTTATCTTCCTATCCTGGGGAAAGGTCCTTGGCTGTTCGCCCTATCCACACCCCTCATGATTCTATAAACCTCTATAAGGCTACCCCTCAGCCTCCGACACTCCAGGAAAAATAGCCCCAGTCTATTTAGCCTCTCCCTGTGGTTCACACCTTCCATTCTTGGCAACTCACTGCACCCTGTCAAGTTTAACAGTATATTTCCTCATGAAGGGTGACCAGAATTGGATATAGTGTTCTAAATGTGGTCTCATCAATGTCCTGTGCAGCCACAACGTGACATTCTAACTCCTAAGCGCAATGTTCTGAACAATAAAGGCAAGTGTGCCAAATACCTTCTTCAAGACTCCATCAACTGCAACTCCTCTTTCAAGGAACTACAAACCTGCACTCCAAGGTCTCTTTGTTCGGCAACACTCCCCAGGACCTTACCATGAAGTCCAAAAGTCCTGCCCTAATGTGCCTTACCAAAATGTAGCACCTCAGACTGATCTAAATTATATTCCATCTGCCATTCTTCGGCCCATAGGCCCATCTGATCAAGGTCCCATTGTACTCTGAGATAAATGTCTTTGCTGACCACCATTCCACCTATTTTGATGTCATCTGCAAACTTACTAACTATACATCCGATGTTCACATCCAAATCATTTAAATAAATGACAAAATGGGAGGCTCCTGACCAAAGAAATGAGCAATGTAGCTAAGGTGACAGAGCAGAGATCAATATTCATTGATGGAGGGATATCATTGGATAAAGCTGAATTTGCTAAGGATGAATTGTTTAGCATCAGAGAAGGAAGGTCAGAAGATTCTGGAGGAAAGTCACTGGATTCAAAACATTAACTCCGCTTTCTCTCCACAGATGCTGTAAGAGAAGTTGTGTTTCTGCAGCAATTTCTGTTTTTGTTAAGGTCAGAGCATATTTTGGATAAACAGCAAGAGGGGAGATGCAAAGAAGAGATGCAATTAGAGAAAAATGAAGAGGAAAAAAAATGGAAGAGCATTGATGCCCGTGAGTTTCTGCAGCTCCCAATTCTTATCTCATCTAGATAGAGGAGGAAAACAAAACTGCTGTTAAAGTCTCAGATAACATGGAGCCTGAAATGAAACTGCAGAGCAGGACAGCTTTGAGCTAGTTTCATTGAAGTAACCATGGAGTCTATTAACTGCATCTTCCTGACCACTCAGTCCCCTTAGTAGCCACTTTTCCTTCAGGTTCATCCTTAAGACCTTCATTATTTTTATTAATGCTTTCTTCCAATGTCATCTTTGATTTAATACCTACCTATTTAATGTGTGTTGATTTGTCTCTGTGTTGTGCCTATCATGGCATTGTGGTAGCACTTTAATCTCTCAGTCATAACTTGGTGAGCTTCAAACCACTCTCAAGACTGGAGTATGAAATATACTCCAGTAGTCCATTGCATTCAAGAGGCACCACAAGTTGAAGAGGACCCATATTGGATAGGATGTGGACAGTTAAAGTTAATTAGGCAGCCGGGTTGGGTGAGATGCAACAAAGGATATGGAAGGAAATGAAACTGGGAAATGCAGGGACACTAACTCATTATTTTTCAATCTTTCTTAGGCTTAGGCACGGTGGAACAGCCTTGTGCAAAAGTATAAAAAGACTGAAAAGCAAATAAAGGTCAGGTTCTAGATTAGAGTGGTGCTAGAAAAACACATCAGGTCAGGCAGAAGGAGAAGGAAAATTGATGTTTCGGGCAAAAGCCCTTCATCAGGCTTCCAAATAAAGGTCAGTCAGTTTAACTTTGAGTATGGGGTTATTTTTAGGATTATCTGCCTGCTTATTGCACATGCAATGTTTTCACTATGTAAGTTGTTAGCACTTGGTGCGGGTGTAAGACTGACATAGCACACTGCTGCACAGCAAGGTGCTTGTTCCATTAACTGAGCACTGCTGACCAACAAGACAAGCTACCTGGTTGTGTGACTGTGATATAGGCACAGCAAGGCAGGGGTGCTGTGAGATTGCAGAGTGCTAACTGAGCAAATGGCAAGAGAAAAAACTTGAGGTGCAGCCTGGCCCGGAGAAATGCTAGGTAAAAACAAGGACTGCAGATACTGGAAACCAGATTCTGGATTAGTGGTGCTGGAAGAGCACAGCAATTCAGGCAGCATCCGAGGAGCAGTAAAATCGACGTTTTGGGCAAAAGCCCTTCATCAGGACTACAGGATTCCTGTATTCCTGATGAAGGGCTTTTGCCTGAAACGTCGATTTTACTGCTCCTCAGATGCTGCCTGAACTGCTGTGCTCTTCCAGCACCACTAATCCGGAGAAGTGCTGTTAAGATCCTGAGAGAAGGCTTACATTGGACATAAATTTCAGCATGAACCAGTTGTGTTGAATGGCCTGTCTCAGCATTGGAGAAACAGGAATGCATTAAAAGAATGTGGAGCATGCCCTTCCTAAACTGTCTGTGCACTTCACATGCAATTTGACCATTCCCCACCTTGGTCAATGATGTCCTCCACATGGTGAACAGTATTTCTGCCAATCTGCAGCCTCTCTAAAACTAACTCCACTACTGCCAACACTATATTTCCCATGGTCAATGAACACTGATTCCTGGTGTGCCTCTTCCTCCCGTCTCCAGCTTTATCCCTTGGGTCATGTCAGGTCTCCTATTCAATGAACTACAAATAATGCTGTTACCCTGATGGTTGACATTTATGCCAGATATTTGAAGAAAAAACAAAGTGATTCAAAGTGAAAAAAATCCTTGGTTATGTTATGAAGGTATGGGTGTACCTTTAAGATAGTTAAAAGCAGCAGAACTGCCGGACAGCATGAAGTGTTCTCAGTAAGGCAACACTGGATGTAACACTGGGTAGAACAACTCGAGTAGTTTGTTGCCTGGAAACAAAAACAAATTCGAATCCAGCCAATCAGTTTAAATTATACCCTGATAAAAATACCAATTTTGAATTGAATATATTGACAATCTTAAAAGCCAATTACACAATCCAATGTTCTGGGGTATAAGACCAGGGAAAATTGAACAGTTGAGAGGAGAATTGTTACATCATGGGGTAAACCTGTGATAGTGCACAGAATTCTGCAGACATCACACGATGAAATTTAAACTCCAACAAGAACGGAGGGTGCAGAAAACCAAGGCATTCTCCCTCAAGAAGGGGTTAAAAGTTAAAAGTGCAATGTCCCTGCATCATTCCTGTGCACCCTCACAAAGCTGGTTATAAAGTGTAGTTGCTGAGAGGCTTGTGAGCTGGCTATCAGGCTCCTATTTCAGGGAGGGCTGTCCAATGCAGACATCTTTCAGAGATCAATAAAGGAAACACAAGTGAGGGCCTTTTAAAAAAGTGTGAATTAAATAATAAAGAAGCTTGGATTTCCTTGCTGTTATGATAATCTACCATACTTCCACAAATACAGTTCAGCAAAAATGCAGTTAATTGAGAAGATTTTTCCTGAACTTTTAATATAATTCTTTTATCTGATTAAAAGAAATATTAAAATTGCCTATTGTTTCTAACAAAAAATTGCACAGTTTACAGGAACATTGCACATTGCAAGATGTTTCCGATTAGCTGACCTTGCAAGCTAATAAATTCATGCTCTATTTTCCGCTGCTGCCAATTTATGGCATACAGGAAACCAATTGTGCACAACAACTGCCTTCCTGTACTCAACGTCTAAATGGAGCCAAATGGATTTAGAGATGGAGATACATAGCAGAACGTTACAGTCCCTTTGCAAATTGCTGATCACAGCAAGGATTCTTTATGTTGTTAAAATTAGAAAGGGAAGACATTCAGACAACGGTAAGAGAAGAACACTCAGTTATTGACTTTACCTTTTGCCATTAACTTGTATTTCACTGGAGATTTTTTTTCTAAAATTGGGCTTCAAAATTCTGAACATATTAACTGGTTTACATACATACCTCAAACTCTTTAAGTAAATGTTCTCTGCAGTTAAGTTCTCAGAAGCATCTGACAACTAGGATGTTACTTAAATTAAATTCAATTTAAAATATCTTAACAGCATAAAAAGCTCAATGTATTTAATGCATGCAAATAAGATTTTGGGACTGGGACAACTGTATTTAAAAGTTCAATAAAGTTACCATAGTCTCAGCGGATCGTAGGGCTGCTCTCTCACTAGAGAGAAGCAACTGGTGGAGGTCATCACACCTCAGGTGAGGAGAGAGGCTGAGACCTTCACTGCAATCTCACCCTGTGCATCAACCGAACCCATGATGCATCAAGAAACCAGCCATCCAGCCAACTGAGCCCTGTCAGGATCTAAACACTAAACAGGTTTTTGGACAATACGTTGTTGGGCTTTCTTTAGGATCATTTTTAGGATCCCAACAGAAGAAACCATACCAATAGACAATAGACAATTGGTGCAGGAGTAGGCCATTCTGCCCTTTGAGCCTGCACCACCATTCAATATGATCATGGCTGATCATCCTTAATCAGTATCCTGTTCCTGCCTTATCTCCATAACCCTTGATTCCACTATCCTTGAGAGCTCTATCAAACTCTTTCTTAAATGAATCCAGAGACTGGGCCTCCACTGCCCTCTGGGGCAGAGCATTCCACACAGACACCACTCTCTGGGTGAAGACGTTTCTCCTCATCTCTGTCCTAAATGGTCTATCCCGTATTTTTAAGCTGTGTCCTCTGGTTCGGCACTCACCCATCAGCGGAAACATGTTTCCTGCCTCCAGAGTGTCCAATCTTTTAATAATCTTATATGTCTCAATCAGATCCCCTCTCAGTCTTCTAAACTCAAAGGTATACAAGCCCAGTCGCTCCAGTCTTTCAGCGTAAGGTAGTCCCGCCATTCCAGGAATTGACCTCGTGAACCTACGCTGCACTCCCTCAATAGCCAGAATGTCTTTCCTCAAATTTGGAGACCAGAACTGCACATAATACTCCAGGTGTGGTCTCACCAGGGCCCTGTACAGCTGCAGAAGAACCTCTTTGCTTCTTTTTTTTTTTGCAGAAGTATTTAAACTGTTTATTCCCCAAAGGAACCTGCAAGGGTGGGAGAGCTACCTATACCTTAACCTGCAGCAACTAACATTTCAGGAAAACTGGATGGAAATCCCAGAATCAAGCCCCAAACCCCATTTTTATAAGGAGCTCTCAAGTGAGTCTGACTGAACAAAACATTTGAGTCAAACTGTCTAATCAATCAGTGTAAAATTGTTGATTTAAAAGTGGAACAAATACCAAAGATATACATAAGAATAAAAAAATCAGGAAAAGAACCTCTTTGCTTCTATACTCAATCCCTCTTGTTATGAAGGCCAGCATGCTATTAGCCTTCTTCACTATCTGCTGTACCTGCATGTTTACCTTCATTGACAGGCGTACAAGAACACCCAGATCTCTTTGTACTGCCCCTTTACCTAAATTGATTCTATTTAGGTAGTAATCTGCCTTCCTGTTCTTACCACCAAAGTGGATAACCATACATTTATCCACATTAAACTGCATCTGCCATGCATCTGACCACTCACCTAAACTGTCCAGGTCACCCTGTAATCTCCTAACATCCTCCTCACATTTCACCCTGCCACCCAGCTTAGTATCATCAGCAAATTTGCTAATGTTATTACTAATACCATCTTCCATATCATTAATATATATTGTAAAAAGCTGCGGTCCCAGCACTGATCCCTGCGGTACCCCACTGGTCACTGCCTGCCATTCTGAAATGGAGCCGTTTATCACTACTCTTTGTTTCCTGTCAGCCAACCAACGTTCAATCCAAGTTAGTACTTTGCCCCCAATACCATGCACCCTATTTTGCTCACTAACCTCCTATGTGGGATTTTATCAAAAGCTTTCTGAAAGTCCAGGTACACTACATCTACTGAATCTCCCTCATCCATCTTCAGAGTTACATCCTCAAAACATTCCAGAAGATTAGTCAAGCATGATTTCCCCTTCATGCTGACTCTGACCTATCCTGTTACTACTATCCAGATGTGTCGTAATTTCATCCTTTATAATAGACTCCAGCATCTTTCCCACCAGTGAGGTCAGACTAACTGGTCTATAATTTCCTGCTTTCTCTCTCCCACCTTTCTTAAAAAGTGGTACAACATTAGCCACCCTCCAATCCGCAGGAACTGATCCCGAATCTATCGAACTCTGGAAAATAATCACCAATGCATCCACGATTTCTCGAGCCACCTCCTTCAGTACTCTGGGATGTAGACCATTAGGCCCCAGGGACTTATCAACCTTCAGACCTAACAGTCTCTCCAACACCAATTCCTGGCAAATATAAATTCCCTTAAGTTCTAGTCCTTCAGCAATGTTACCTCAGGGAGATTGCTTGTGTCTTCCCCAGTGAACACAGATCTGAAGTACCAATTCAATTCTTCTGCCATTTCTTTGTTCCCCGTAATATATTCCCCTGTTTCTGTCTTCAAGGGCCCAATTTTAGTCTTAACCATTTTTTTACCTTTCACATACCTAAAAAAGCTTTTACTATCCTCCTTTATATTTTTGGCCAGTTTACCTTCGTACCTCATTTTTTCTCTGTGTATTTCCTTCTTAGTAATCCTCTGTTGTTCTTTAAAAGTTTCCCAGTCCTCTGTTTTCCCACTTATCTTTGCTATGTTATACTTTTTCTCTTTTAACTTTATATGTTTCTTAACTTCCCTCGTCAGCCATGGCCACTCATGCCTCCTCCTAGGATCTTTCTTCCTTTTTGGAATGAACTGATCTTGCATCTTCTGCATTATACACAGAAATATCTGCCATTGTTCCTCCACTGTCATCCCTGCTAAGGTATTGCACCATTGAGAGATAGTGTCCAATCAGAGGCATCTTGAAGCAAGCTGTAGCTGTTGCCAGTACAACATCCTCACTCCACACCTGTAGGAAGAACTGTGGGCTGTGAGAGATTAGGCAGAGGATTTCACTGGATGTTAGAAGCAAGGTGGGTGAGGTGGCTCCAAAGAAAAGGAAATGCTCAAATTTATTATACAAGATGGGACAAATAAACATTGGATAATAATGATCTGACTGAGCAGTGATTTGTAAAGGGAAATTGTATTTGACAAACTTGTTGGAGTTTTTTGAAGTTGTTACAATGAAAATTGATAAGGAAGGGCTGATGACACTGTACACTTGGATTTTCAAGCCTTTGATAAAGACCCCCATCTGAGTCTGGTTGGAACCAATAAAGTAAATGGGACATACTATGATGGATTAAGGATTAGCTAAAGTATAGAAAACAGAGAATAGGAATGAGTGGTCATTCTATTGGCACACTGTGACTAGTGGAGTACCATAAGGATCTTGATTTGTGACCACAACTCTACCGCCCCCACCCCCCAAGTTGTCTACAACATATACTGATAATTTGGAGCTAGGGACCAAATTTGCAGATGATACAAAGCTAAGTGAAATGTGTTTTGTGAGGAAGACGTTAAGCAGCTTCAGGAGGATTTCTGCCGGCTAATTGAATGAACAAGGATATAAGGGTATGCTCTGGCAGGAGGAAACAATGTCCAAAGTATTTGTTAAATGATGAGATTGTAAAGTTTAGATATACAAAGAAACCTAGGGTCCTTGTTGAGAAGGCACACAGATGCAGCAAGCTATTAAAAAGGCTATATGGAAGGTTAACTTTGATTGCAAGAGGAATTGAGTACAGGAATAGTGAAATCTTATTTCAGTTGTGTGGGAGTTTTGCTGGACCACACCTGGTATAGTGTGTACACTTTTAGTCTTCTCATCTCATGGATATTATTGACATAGATGGAGGTTCACTAGATTTGTTCTTGGGATGCTGGACTGTCTTATGAAGTGGGGTTGGGCAGACTGGGCCTGCATTCCTTAGAGATCCTTAGTATTCGTCATTAAAACCTACAACATTTTAAAGGAATATACAGGATAGATGCAGGTAAGATGTTTCCCTAGTTGGGGAGTCTCGAACCAGGGAACACAATTTAAAAATGAGGGGAATGTGACTGAAGTCAGAAATTTCTTATTAATCAGACATTTGTAAACCTTTGTAATGTCCTAACCTAGAGTGTTGTGGAAGCTCACTCTTCGAGTATGCTTAAGGCATAGATTTCTGATCGACAATGGAGTTATGGCATTGGGTTGGGTAAAAGGCATTAAGAATTCGATCGGCCACGATTGTATTAAGTAGTGGATCAGGCTCAAGAACGGGCTATTTCTGTTTCTATGTTCCTATATGCTTCACCATCACCCCCTTGGCCCACATCTGGTCACAAGGTCAGGCTCAATCAGTGCAATTTGAGTGAATGCCTGAACTGATTGCCTAACCAGTCTGGTTAACCAATCTGACTCCTTTCCATTCCACTGGGAGGTGATATAATTGCAGTCCACCTGGGTAAGTAGTTCTTAACTGGTCATTAATTGACCACTTAAGACCCTTAATTGGAAGAAGGACTGGAAAATTGAGCTTGAGCCTTTCTATGATGCTCGAGGGTTCTTGTGGCAGAGTGATGTAGTCCCTATCTTTGAGCAATACAGACCATAAGACTGTAAGACATAGGAGCAGAAATTAGGCCATTCAGCCCATCGAGTCTGCTCAGCCACTCAATCAGACCAGTAAGTTTCTCAACCCCATTCTTCTGCTTTCTCCCTGTAACCCTCAATCCCCTTGACAATCAAGAATCTATCTGTCTCCATCCTAAATATATTCAATGACCTGGCCTTCACAGCCTTCTGTGGCAGTGAATTCCACAGATTCACTACTCTCTGGCTGAAGATGTTTCTCCTTATCTCTGTTCTAAAAGGTCTTCCCTTTACTCTAAGGCTGTGCCCTCACGTCCTATTCTCTCCTATCAATGGAAACATCTTCCCAACTTCCACTCTGTCCAGGCCATTCTTAATTCTATAAGTTTTAATTAGATCCCCCTCATCCTTCTAAACTCCACTGTATTATAGACCCAGTGTCCTCAAACATTCCTCATATGTTAAGTTGTTCATTCCTGGTTCAAACACTAGGTTCAAGTCCCAATCACACCCCAAAGGTATTTCTGGTTAGAAAATCATCTATACAGAATTTCATATTAGTGAAGACCGGGAAGTATTACAGTGTCCCACTCTGGGGCCTGACATTGAATTTATTTTGGTGTAACGTGTCCTCTAGCATCTTTCAAAGGGAATAATAATTAATGCTAGTACCTTCAAACACAGTACACTCAGTAAGAGATAGTTTAGGTACAAATAGCTATACACAGAAACAGAAGGCACTTCCATTCAGTTTATGTTCCCAGTGCCTTTCAGTTGAAAAAGAGGTTAATCTCTCAGTCAAGTTGCTGTGAATTCCCAAGAGAGAAAGAACATTTCCCATGTATTGCTATTAACTGTATTTGTGAGAAGCTGCATGAATCACTGATCCAACAATCACTGTTCCCATTCTGGGGACCTCTATTTATTTCCCAGCAAATAGCTTGAACTGTGGGTATCTGGAAACGTGCCCACTTATGGAGCTCAAAGCTTTACCTCATTTTTGGAGGATAAGTATTCAAACTATATGATTTTTTGACGCAGAGCTGATGATACACATTTATATGAACAATCATTGACAAACCTTCCATGTTTACAGCCATTTAACCCACTATATCTGAACCAAATCTTAACTAACCCACACATATCACTGCCTAGGTCACTCTCTGTCTCTGAAACTTTCCTTGCTTTAAATATTTAATCCTTACAATAAAATAATGCAAAAGTCAGTGTTTCAACAATCCCAGTCGTAGAGTTGTGCACTAAGCAACCCCATCGCACTGTGACTGAACACTTTAACTCCCCCTCTCATTCCACAAAGGACATGCAAGTTCTTGGCCTCCTCCACCGCCAAACTTGAATCACCTGATGCCTGGAGGAAAAACGCCTCTTCTTCCACCTTGGGACTCACGAACCACACGGGATCAATGTGGATTTCACTAGTTTCCTAGTTTTCCCCTCCCTCCAAGCTTCCAACACAGCACCACCCTCTTGAACTGTCCTACCTGTCCATCTTCCTTCCCATCTATCTGCTCCACCCTCCTCTCTGACCTGTCACCTTCATTCCCACCTTCATCTAACTATTGCATTCCCAGCTACCTTCCCTCAGTCCCACACCCTCCCATTTATCTCTCAGACCTCTTTGGCCACCCCCTCATTCCTGATTAAGAGCTTATGCTCGAAACGTTGACTCTCCTGCTCCTTGGATGCTGCCTGACCGGCTGTGCTTTTCCAGCACCACACTCTTCAACAGACCCTTCAGTCTAACTCGTCCATGCTGAGTGGATATCCTAAATTAATCTAGTCCCATTTACCAACATTTGGCCCATGTCCCTCTAAATCCTTCCTATTCATGTATCCATCCAGATGCCTCTTAAATGTTGTTGTTGTGTCTGTCTCCACCACTTCCTCTAGCAGCTTGTTCCCTCGGTATTGCAGAGTTCTACAATCTCTCCATATTGAAATAATATGCCATTTCTCTTCCTTCCAAAACGGACAAGTTCACATTTTCCCACATTCTACACCCTCTGTCAATTTCTTGACTGTTCTTTCAACTTGGAGAAAGTGAGGACTGCAGATACTGGAGAGTTAGAGTCGAGAGTGTGGTGCTGGAAAAGCATCCGAGGAGCAGGAGAGTCGATGTGTCAAGCATAAGCCCTTTATCAGGAATGACTGATGAAGGGCTTTTGCCCGAAACATCAACTCTCCTGCTCCCTGGATGCTGCCATTCTTTCAACATGTCCATATCGATGTGTCGACCCTTTATTTCTAAGTTATAATTTATTTTCTCCTTATCTTTATGTCATCACCAGATTTAGTAATCAGTGTTTTCACCTAAGTCAATGATACAAGTTGAAGCCTGTGGACTGTGGCCTGAGGCAGTCAACATTCCAGTATTTACTCAGGACTGAGGTGTTTCAGCACAGTTTACGTGTGCAGGTTTTAGCAGTGATTCATAGTCCTGGAACCTGCACATTCCATGGTGTGTGTACTGACTGCAGCCTGATTTGAAATCATCAGACACAACATAAAGTGACACAACATATGTAACCTTAAGTTGATGCCTGAAAATGACACATTAGTCCTGATTCCCCATTTTTTGCAACCAGTCCATTATCCATGATAACTGAGGATTTTGGAGAAGGAGTTGGCCATTCAGCCCTTCAAATCTGTTCCACCATTCAACAAAATCACAGCTGTTCTGGCTATGGTTTCAACTTCAATTTCCTCTCTGCTCCAATGGCTCTTCGTTCTCACAGCTCTATCTTATTCATAGACAGTGTCCCATAATACTAGTCTCCTCCTCAAGAAGTCATATTCTAATGGTATACATCCTATCAAGTCCCTGCAGGATCTTATATGTTTCAATAAGATTACCAGAGTCGTTAAGGTGTGGAGCTGGAAAAAGCACAGCAGGTCAAGCAGCATCAGAGGAGGAGGAGGAGGAGAGTCAACAATTTGGGCATCAGGAGTCCCCTGCTCCTCAGATGCTGCCTGACCTGCTGTACTTTTTCCAACTCCCCATTTTATCAACTCTGACTTTCCAGCATCTGCTGTCCTCATTATCTCCAAGTCAATAAGATTACCTCTCATTCTTCCAAAGCCCAAAATGTACAGGTCAGACCTCATCAATCTTTCTTCATATGATATGCTCCCAGGGGTGAATCAAGCAAAGCTTCTGTGAAATGCCTCTACTGTAATTATATATATTTTTTTAATAAGGAGATCAAATCTGCGTACAGTACTCCATGTGTGGTCTCTCCAAGACCCTGTACAGCTGCAGAAAAACTTCACAACGTTTACAGAAATCTTTGATGTGGCACTTTATTGTACACCTTTTAAAATCCAAGTACCATATGTACAAACGTCCCTCTACCTCTCTTGTTAAATTCCTCAAAAAATGTTAATAAATTAGACAAGCACAAATTCCCTTTCCCAAACCTATGTTGACTGTGACAGATTAAATTAGGATTTCTGAAGATCGCTGCTCTAATCTCCTTCATAATAGATTCTCACATATACCCTCAGACAGATGCTCCCCAAACTGGGATGGCATAGTAGCTCAATAGTTAGCACTGCTGCCTCACAGTGCCAGGGAGCCAGGTTCCATTCCACCCTCGAGCAACTTTCTGTATGGAGTTTGCACATTCTCCCCACATCTGTGTGGGTATTTTTCAGGTGATCTGGCTTCCTTTCCCAGTCCAAAGATGTGCAGGTTAGGTAGATTGGGCCCTTTAAATTGACCAAAGTGTACAGGTTAAGTGGGTTAGCCATGGGAAATATAGGAGTGTGGGATGCCCTTTGGATGGTGAGTGTGAGCTAAATGGCCTTGACTTACAGTGCTGAACCTCCTGATTAAAGGGAATCTCCCTCAATTCTGACTGGGTGATTCTTAACAGAAGTTTGGAAATAAATTTGAACAGAACTAACTTGCAGGTTATGGGAAACAAGTTGGGGTTTGTGACTAAACTGGAAACTCTGAAAGAATCAGAACATGTGAAAACACCCCATTCTCTGTTGGAAGACGCCATGATTAATTCCTGTTATTGCTGTAAAAGTCAATGTTTAAAGATTAACCTGACAGTGATACACCTTAAATATAACTAACACCAAAAACAATAAAGAAGACAATGTGGAGAGATAGAGATGAAAGTAATTATCTTTGGGATCGAGGAAGTATTTGACCTAGAATGACTTGAGTAAAACCAGGGAGCCAGGGGAAATCTCTCCACTGGTTAGAGTCATCCCTAGCACAAAATGAAGTTGGTTGTAATCATTGGAAGTCAGTCATCTCAGCTCCCAGGCAGTTCTGCAGGAGTTCCTCGGGGTAGTTTCATAGGCCCAATCGTATTAATTGTTTCATCAACCACCTTGCCTCCACCGTAAAGCCAGAAGTGGGGGTGTTCACTGATTGCACAGTGTTCAGCACCATTCGTGACTCCTCAGATACTGAAGCAGTCCATGTTCGAATGGGACAAGCTCTAGACAATGTCCAGGCATGGGCTGACAATGGCAAGTAACATTCATGCCACACAAAGCCAGGCAATGAGCATCCCCAAAAAGAGACAATCTTACCACTGCCCTTTGAATCTCTTACTATCAACATCTTTCAGTTACCATTGACCAGAAACTCAACTGGACTCACCACATAAACACAGTGGCTACAACAGCAGGTCAGAAGGTAAGAATATTACAGTAACTCACCACCTGTCTCCCCAAGCATGTTTGTTATTTGTAAGGCACAAGTTGGGAGTGTGATAAAATACTCACCACTTGCCTGGTTGTGTGCATGTTCAACATTGTCCAGAACACCAGAGTTTAGATTAGATTAGATTACTGTCAGTGTGGAAACAGGCCCTTCCACCCAACAAGTCCACACCGACCCTCCGAACAGCAATCCACCCAGACCCTTTTCCCCTACATTTACCCCTTCACCTAACACTATGGGCAGTTTCACATGGCCAATTCACCTAACCTGCACATGTTTGGACTGTGGGAGGAAACCCACGCAGACATGGGGAGAATGTGCAAACTCCACACAGACAGTTGCCTGAGGTGGGAATTGAGCCCAGGTCTCTGGCGCTGTGAGGCAGCAGTGCTAACTAGGCCACCGTGCCACCCCAGAGTTAGCTTCCCTTGTCTTCTTTGAGACAGTGCCGCGTGATATTTTATATTCCGACCTTGGTGGCAGCTGAGAAACTCATGCAAAAGCTGATATCTCTGACAGTGCAGCAATCCCTCAGCCGTATCAACCTTCATTTTTGCACTTAATACCTGGAGGTGAACTTGAATCCTGAATCTTCCGGTTCAGAGGCAGGTGTGCTACCAACTGAGGCATGGCTGGTAGAAGACAAGGAGAGGGTAGGGAAAACTCTAATCATCTGAATCGTCCAGTCACTTCAAAAGTCTCTGATGGCCCATGTGCCAACAATGGTTCACAAGATAGGGTAGATAAGTAAGGTCTTTTCCCTGGGATAGGGAAGTCCAGAACTAGAGGGCTTAGGTTTAGGGCGAAAGGGGAAAGATATAAAAGAGACTTAAGGGGCAACGTTTTCACGCAGAGGGTGGTGCGTGTATGGAATGAGCTGATAAAGGAAGTGGTGGAGGCTGGTACAATTGCAACATTTAAAAGGCATCTGGATGGGTATATGAACAGGATGGGCTTGGAGGGATATGGGCTGGGTACTGGCAAGTGGGACTAGATTAGGTTGGGATATCTGGTCGGCATGGACGAGTTGGACTGAAGGGTCTCTTTCCGTGCTGTACATCTCTATGACTCCAAGATAGTAACATCACTGATGGAGAAAAATGCAAAACAAGTGTAATTCTTTCAAGTTTTACTTACGGAATTTCTGCAAAATTAGAAGTCACATTCTGTGAAATTGAAACATATACAAAATAATCAATTCATATCAAAGTATAAAAACAAACAGGGTGACACTAACAAACAGGAATAATTTCCTGTTCTTGGAAGAACTGATTGCTAAGGAGAATGTTTCTTCTCTGTTTTCCCGATTTTCTATTCATTTATCTACGTCACTATCTTTCTGTCTGAGTGTCTGTTTGTCCATTAATAGTTTATCCATATGAAGAAATGAAATTCTCTGTGAAGTTTTAACGAGATTTGGTGACCAATAATATCATTAAAATTTGAGGAGATTATGAAGAGATCCATGGGATCTGCTTGATTAAATTTGATATTCAATGTGTTCTGTAATGTGCTTGTCCGATGTTTGTCTGTTACCCATGTTCAGTTTGGAATGTTAGAAAATAAGTGCAAACTATTTTTGCACAGTCTGAACCATTCTTGTCAATAACCTTTGCATACTTGTTTAAGTTTTATTCTTTGTGGACAAAAGAACCCAGGTTGAATTAGTTCTAATTTCTAAACCAGATACAGTCTAACAGCTTTATAATTGACCATATCATTCCTCTGGTCGCATTTTGCTATGTGCAGTGGAGGAATTGATGCACCTGTCTAAACTCGTTCATAACAATATTTTTACATTGGAGGGAATGTACCATCGGCTCACTGGACTGATTCTTAGGATGAGGTGATTGTCCCATGAGAGAGTTTGATTACATTAAGCTTATATTTTCCCTAACGTTTGGAAGAATGAAAGATGATCTAATTGAAACATATAGAATTCTTAAGGGGCTCGTAAGAAGCTGCAGGTGGGATGTTTCTCGAGGATGGGGTGTCTAGAATTAGGAGTTATGGTCTCAGGATAAGGAAACAGTCATTTAGTACTGAGAAGAGGAACCTGGGTTGATGGAGTATTTCAGTCAAAGGCTTGTGCACTTTTGAATTTCTCGACCTCAGTGAGCTGTGAATGCTCAGTTATATAGTGAAAACAGGCAGACTGAGGTCGAAGATTAGCCATGATATTAGTGGGGTGGGATAGAAGGCTTAAATAACTTGTTTCTGCGCTATTCATAATGGTTTTACGATTTTATTGTACTTTCTACAGTCCTTTTGCAGGTCGGCAAGTGTTTGTAGCTTAATGTCTGATACATTTTTATAGTAAGGCTGTAAAGAACTTGGATATTGCCACTATTTCAGAAACCATTGCCTGCAACCATTGTACACTGCTGTATCCAACATTCGGCTGCAATCATAATCTGAGCAGTGCTCCTGGACCATGGGATTATGTGAACTGTTTAATGATCTGACTTGATCAATATCAGAATCTCCCATATTCAGATTATAAGCTTAATTTTGTATAGTTCTTTACATGAAGAAGATTAGGTGCCTCACAGCGCCAGAGACCCGGGTTCGATTCCTGCCTCAGGTGACTGTCTGTGTGGAATTTGCACATTCTCCCCGTGTCTGTGTGGGTTTTCTCCAGGTGCTCTCAATCCCAGGATGTGCAGGTCAGGTGCATTGGCCATGCTAAATTGCCCTTAGTGTTAGGTACATTAGTCAGGAGTAAATATAGGATAGGGGAATGGGTTACTCTTCGGAGGCTGAGTGTGGACTTGTTGGGCTGAGGGCCTGTTTCCATACTGTAGGGAATCTAATATTTTGGTTGCCTTTTCTGCTCCTTCTTACTAATTTGTTCTTACTAATTGCCTATCAATACATAAGAATTCAATAACAGTCAAAAAAGCAAGCTGATTGCTCTATGAGCAGGCAGTCTGGGTACCAATTATAATAAAATTATTTCAAGGTTCAAGTTTTTTCCAACAGTCTGTCTTTGCAACTGAATCCTCTGAAGTGAGAGGTCAGTTTCATCGACTAATTTTTAGCTTGCTGTTCTTGAACCTCAGTCCTTGTTATGCTAAATGCTGTATCAGTCTGCATTCTGCCTCAGTCACAGGGTTCCTGAAAGGAGTCATAAGCTGTATTTGGAGAGGGTAGCCCTTGTCTCCCAGCAGCCATCCTCCTATAACATTCTGTCCTTCAGCTCAGGCAGGAATTTGGAAGTTGCCAGGAATATAGGCACCATTTCAGCTCGTAGAATACTTAGTGCAGACCTCTAAGATGCAGTTAACAATGATCACAGATGAGTTAGACCAGGAGGAATATAATTTCTGCTATTCAGCCATATTTTCAGAAAGGGCTCTCAACCTGACCTGTATAACCCATTGTACTTAGCATCCAGGGGAAATTGGCAACGTTTACAAGCTGTGCCTGGGCTGGAGCACTGAATTCCTTATGCAGAAAAAATATGAAGCAATGTGATCTTTCAAAAATGTATTTGGTAAGATTCTTGATATGCTTATGGTTTGAGGATTGGGTGACTCCACAAATGTACAAACATAGGATGATATAAATTTCCAAAAAAACATAAATGCTGCCGACATCTTGAGGGCCAAAAGATTGGGATATCCACCCATTCCTTCAAAGCCCAAGAACTGTGCCAGCAGAATATACAGTTCTGTTACAGAGTCCTGGGATACCCTCAGTTTGGGATACCCTCAGCCAAACTTGGTCACCTGGAAGAAATAACAGTGAGGTGAGTATACTCTCGTGCATCCAATACTTTTGTGCTTCTCCTAAAGTTTCTTCATGTGGAGGGTATTTACCATCTGCTAGAGATTACTGAAAATTAAAACTGGAATTCAATTTTATTGTCAAGTCTACTCAAGCATGGCAATACATGGATGCAGTGAAAAGAGTACAAAGTCACCATTCTTCAATGGTATTTTGGTTACAAAGCCAGAATTTAAAAATAAAACAGCAGCAGAAATAAAAACAGGGCAAAAGGTAAGAAAAACGTCCAGTTTCCTGCACTTGCTGACACCTTTGATCCTCTTCAACAGGTCAATGCTGTTTGTACTAAAGATGACACAGCACCTGACGTTACAAAATCCATTCAGAATGGCTCAATGAACCTATGCGGGGAATATCAGCAATGCAACACCTTAGCAGTGATGCAATTCCTGGGCAGTTGTATCAAACTCAAAAGATGCTTTAACACAGACTGCTACACAGTAGAGCACGGACACCTGAGATTCTACACAAATGTGGCACCAATTAATTCGGATATTGTGATGGTGGCAGCAATGCAACTTGCTAACCACTCCCCACCCTGCACCTCCCCCACTCCCCAACCCCCCCCCAATCCCCTTGACCAACAGGCACACAAAGTAACATTTCATACAAGGAGCATGTTATTACAGATTTATGCTTCCATTTGAGAGGAGAGCAGTCCCATGCTGCAATGGGGACTTTGGAAGGTATATATGAATTGAAGAGTACAGGTGACACGTAAATGTTTTTTTTCAGTCATTTCCACTTCACAAAGCTTAGCTGGATGAATTTGTCCCATGACATTTCCATGATTACTTGCAGGGTAATTTGATGCTAAATGTGTGTCTTCATTCAATCAATGGAAGCCTGATCAAAGCAATGGCCTTTCATTATCCACAAAGCACACCTGGCCCTCACAGATCAGATGAAACAAAATAAACTTACACCAGCCTCTGTCAGTGTGCTCAAAGCCACTTTTCATCCTGTCAATGTGCAGCTGAAATTTGGTGAGTTCTAAGCTCTGCGTGAAAGTCAAGACATCGCCTTCCTACGTCTCTCATGTACCTTTTCATGTCACTGCCCCAGTCACTTTGAAGCTCACCACATTCCTGCCCAACCTTTTTATTTAAGGATCAGTATCCCTTGTTTCCCCTCCTCTCTCCACAGTGCCCCATGCTTCACATTAACTCAGATCCCATCCTTATATAGAAGAACCTCGATTATACGGCATTTGATTATCCAAATTTCAGATTATCCAAACAAGATTGCAAGGTTCTGATGCATGGCTAAACTATGTTATTCAGCATTTGATTATCCAGCATTCGATTAACCAAACAAAACTCCCTATCCATGGTCTTTGGATAATCGTGATTCCTCTCTATTTGCCCCCTTCACAATCATTGCCCTGACTGCACCACAGCATAATGGCTTCAATCTCTACCCTTGAGATTCCCACTTGTCTTGGTATAGTGTTGATTGATCTCTGATAACTTACTTGACATATACTGCCCCAATTAACTGTGGTCCAGCCCTCAGATGGAATAATAAGGACTGCTCTGATTGAGGATAGGCTGGCCTCCAGACCATTTGTCTCTGCAACTCCCCAGTTCCCCGATTGCCTTATCGGTAATGCCTTCAATATTTGGACTTGACTTGTAGAACTGACTGTAGCTCACTCCCTGGACTGGAGGGATATGGATCTCTGCCCTGTAATCACACTGCAGTGAGAGATTGATTATAGCAAAAGCCCTGGAAGAATGAGATGCTATAAGCCTGCATGGGTTCTGAATGAAGTAGCAATGCGCTAAAAGGCAAGGCAAGGGATAGATGCCAGAAGCATCCAAGTCAGTGCAACTACAATCACTTCTACTTCCTGGTTCTGTTAAAATTCTGGGATGCTGCTGGTGCCTTCCAAAATTAATAAAGAATACTTATTCACTTGCTTCGCCTTTTCTTTATTCCCCATTACTAATCCCTCACCATATTTTCCAATGACCCGATGTTCACATTTGCCTCTCTCTTACCTTTTAAATATCTTTAAAAAAAACTCTTACAATCTTCTTTTATATTACTAGCCCGCTTACTTTCATATTTCTTCTTCTACCCCCTTTTGCTTTTTTAGTTGTCTTCTGCTGATTTTTAAATTTTCGCAATCCGCTGGCTTCACACTAATCTTCACCACATTGTATGCCTTTTCTTTTGCTTTTATGCTGTTCCTGATTTCCCTTGGTCAGCCATGGTTTCCTCGTCCTCCCCTTAGTATGTTTCGTCTTCCTTGGGATGCATTTATGACGTCCCTCCTGACATACTACCAGAAATTCCTGCCATTGCTGTTCCACTCTCTTCCCTGCTGGGCTCCCCTTCCAACCAACTCTGGTCAGCTCCTCCCTCGTGTCTTTGTAGTTACCATTACTCAGTTGTAATACCATTACATCTGATTCTAGCTTCTCCCTCTCAAACGGCAGGATTTTAAAAAAAATTCAGATTTCCACCATTTGTAGTATTTTGTTTCTAATGGGTAAGGTCAAATTGAGTGTTGTATCAGGGTACGTTTTCAGTCTGAAATGATTGAGAGCCAGCATTTTGTCTTTCTATTGCAATTTTGTCACTTTACCACCCAGAATCCATTAATATGAGCAATTTACAGAAAGAAAACTATATCTGCAATACCACACATGTACACTGAAGAGGAACTAATTGCATCCCAACAGCAATTAATAAATTGGCATCAGTGAGAAATAAGTTAATGTTCTAGATATAGTTGTTTGCACCTTTTGAAATCTTTAAGCAAGAGATCCACATGAAAGAGCTCTAATTAAACTAAAAGCCACAGGACACTGCACTGGATTAAAGAGTTTATTGAACACTAAGAAACAGAAAGCATTCATGAAAGGTATAGTGATTGTAATGAGGTCAGCTAGCTGGACCTCATAGAATGAGCTCCTTGATTGGGACTGTTAATCTGGTCCAATCAGGGAGCCCTGGCTGACAGATAAGAACAGGAGTGTTGGGCGGCACGGTGGCACAGTGGTTAGCACTGCAGCCTCACAGCGCCAGAGACCCGGGTTCAATTCCCGACTCAGTCAACTGACTGTGTGGAGTTTGCATATTCTCCCCGTGACTGCGTGGGTTTCCTCCGGGTGCTCCGGTTTCCTCCCACAATCCAAAAAAAAATGTGCGGGTTAGGTGAATTGGCCATGCTAAATTGCCCGTAGTGTTAGGTGAAGGGGTAAATGTAGGGGAATGGGTCTGGGTGGGTTGCGCTTCGGCGGGCCAGTGTGGACTTGTTGGGCCGAAGGGCCTGTTTCTACACTGTAAAACAAAAAGAACAGGAGTGTCAGAGGTTCTGTCCACTTTGAGGGCTGGCTCTGAGGGAGCTAGATCAGTGTCAAGGACTAAAGTAAAAAAAACTAGGAGAAATTGAGGACTGAATAAAGGCCTGTGCCCGAAACGTCGATTCTCCTGCTCCTTGGACGCTGCCTGACCTGCTGCGCTTTTCCAGCAACACATTTTTCTGTTCAATGTCAAGGACTCTCCACATATAAATGAAGGGTGGCTTGGTGATGGGATACTGGCTTCTGTGGAGTTATTTCAAAAAGTGTTTTGCAGACTGGGAGAAAGTGCTCAATCTAGTCTCCCAAGGATTATGCTTGGATGCAATATATTTTACATCTGATTTTTGAAAATGACTTGAATCTCCAAACCAAACCAAACACATATCAAAGTTTCCTGGACAAGTTCATAAAAGCAGACACATACATATGGGGAATACAATAAAAATGTTTTGCAGATTAATATTTGCAACATAGTTATGCAGACAACCATCAATTAAAATTTAATATTTATAAATGCACTAAGTAGAAATGAATTTACAATGATTGACATTGCATTATCTAGATTTAAAAAGAGATCTGACAGCAATAGTAGACTCATCACTTTCAATGTCTAAACAAGCTAGCAAAGCAATTAAAAATGTTACGAGAATACTTAACAAGAACAATTCAGGACACGTCTTCAACGATTATTCCAAGAACTGCTGCTCATTTCTCACTTAGAGCTGAAATTGTCCATTGTGCTATTCCACATGCAAATTGACTCCTAAAGTTAAGATTTTGACAATGTTAAATTTTAAAATCAGTCAATGGAAGGGTTCAATAACATAAATCATTCCATTTTGCACTGGTGTAAAGTACCCTTTGTTTCTGAAACTTTTCCACCTCAGCTACCAACAGAAATTTAGCACTCTGTGTATAGGGCAATAGTTTAGATCAGAGTGGTGCTGGAAAAGCACAGCAGGCTAGGCAGCATCCTCGGAGCAGGGCAACAGCATGAGTGCTGACACTAACCATCCGATGAGAAATTCCAACTAACTCACCTCCGATCATTTTAAAATGTGCATATGCATGCACAATATAGGGGTGAGTTTTAAAAATTAAATAAAAATATTCCACATAACAGTCTTTTTATCTTGAATTATTAATTTTTCCATTATTCCTTTTTAAAGTTTTACGTGTTTATTAGGTTTTTATTATTCTTATTTCAGAGATTTTGGGGAAACCATGCATGCTCCTTGGTGTCAACAAACTTAGTAATATGACACAGGCATCTGTCCAAAAGTTTGGAAAGTTGCCCAGGTATATCCTGGATATATAATATTGGACAGATGGAATTTAACCAATTACTGCACCATAACTATTCATTATCAGTAAAGTGACAGAATTCGTCATCAACAGAGCTATCAAGCAGCACTTGCATCACAATGACCTGCTCACTGATGCTCATTTTGGGTTCTGCCAGTACCATTCAGTTCCTGACTTCATTACAAACATCGATAATAAAGCTGAAGTCCAAGAGCGGGTGACAGTGACTGCCCTTGACACCAAAGCTACATTTGACTGAATTTAGGATCAAGGATGTCTAGCTAAACTAGAGTCAAAGGGAATGGGGGGGGGGGGGGGGAAAAACTTCATTAGTTGGAGTCATGGAAGATGGTTGTGGTTGTTAGAGGTCAGTCATCAGAATTCCAGAATATCTCTGCAGGATTTCCTCAGGATAGTGTCCGAGGTTCAACCATTTTCAACTACTTTATAAACGACCTTCTCTCCATCATAAGCTTAGAAGTAGGGATGTTCACTAGAAGTAGGGAAGATGACTGCACAACACGTATGGCACAGTAGCTCAACAGTTAGCACTGCTGCCTCAGAATGCCAGGGGCTTGGGTTCGATTCCAGTCTTGTGTAAATGTCTGGGTGGGGTTTGTGCATTCTCTGCACGTCTGCATCAGTTTCTGCCAGTTGCTCCAGTTTCCTCTGACAATCCAAAAATGTGCAGGTTAGATGGATTGGCCATGGCAAAAGTAGGATTACAGGGTTAGGAAACTGGGTTTCGATGGGATGCTCTTTGGAGGGTTGGTACAGACATGATGGACTGAACAGCCTCTTTCTGCAATGTAGGCATTTTATGTACATCATTTATGACTCCTCAGCTACTGAAGCAATCCATATCTAAATGCAATAAGACCAGGATAATATCTAGGCTTGGGCTTAGAAGTGGCAAGTAACATTCGCATCACACAATTGGCAGGCAATGATGATCTCCAAGAAAAGAAAATCTAATCATTACCCCTTGACCTTCAATGGTGCTACCATCACAGAATCCCACACTATCGACATACTGAGGATTACTACTGACTGGAGATTGAACTAAAAGAGCCATATAAATAGTATGCCTGCAAGAACGGGTCAGAGACCAGAAATCCTGCAGCAAGTAACTCCCCAAAGTCTTCCCACCATCTACACGATTCAAGTCAAGAGTATCGTTGACATTATGCAGAAAATGAATAAAATGAAAGAAAAATGTCAGTGATGGTAACACAAGCACCACCAGGTGGATGATCAATCTGAGTTTATGAACATAGCATCATGATCATTTTTCAGCCTTAGTCCTGTTCCATATCACCAAGGTTGTGATGCAATTTTCAAATGTGAATCTTGCCTCTGAGTAAATTGATGCCCAATCTGCAAAACCAGGAGCAGGCTGAAGGCAGGTCATTAAAACCAAGAGTCCTTTGAAAGGCAGACAGTGTCAGAGTATCATTAAGAGATTCTAGAAGCTGAAGCATACAAATACTGAACACTTAGCCAGTGTAATCTGTAAACATTTATTGCCTACACCTGCACTATCTGTACAAGCCATGATAGAGCATGTTGCATAAGCTCTCTTCTGTTAGGTCTCAATCTCATGTGAGTTGACATCATCATGATATGGCTCTTAATGGACAAACATGATAGCTGAAAGTGCCAGTACAGGTAAACTTTTACTCTCCATCTCTCCAAAGTCTTTATTCCCACAAAATACTTACAATATTCACACATCATCCCATTGCCTCTCCACTAAGTCTTTGCTCTTTGCAGAGATAGCCCCTGGCATGGTTTCACCAATCATTGTGAACATATATGGAATTCCTTTAATTGTTGGAGATAGCCGGTCTGTTCATAAGAACATAGGAACAGTAATAGGCCATTCAGCCCCATTCAACAGCTTAAGGTTCCAAGCTCATTCTCATGCGAACCTACATTCTTTGTCTCCGTTGTTAATGGCTGTATAATCAGGGCATCGACCTGGAAATTGGGATTAAGAGGACATATGACCAACAGTTTCTTTATCCATGGAAATTCCTGTCTCATCAATTAATGCCAGTTTCTGACCAGAAACGGTATGATCTCGGTTGTTGTAGCCTTGCAATCACGTACTCTCTCACTGCTGTTCACATTCAGTGGGGCTAGTGTCTTTGCTTTTTGTGCAGGTTTGGCCTGCTCCATAGCTTTCTTCCTGATATCATGCTTATGTGATCCTGCACAGTGATATGTGGGAAATAGAGGGATGTAGTGCTTGCACTATGGCTTATCAACACCTGGCATGGACAATGCTGTTGATAATGCTGTCGAGCAGGAGTTAAGTACGGCAAATTGAAAACCTACATTTCATCTTTGGAAGTTTGGATATGGTTGATGTATCTGCTGCTGCAAAAATTGATAGCTTGAGATGATAAAGTCCCAGAATATCTGAGGATATAAGCATTTTTAAAAATTAAAAAATGATATCATTGATGGTCAGTCCAGCATCACATCTGATTTTGCTTCATATGTTACCTTAAACATTTATTTTCTTGGACTAAGGAGAATAAAACAGATTTCCAGCCAGTTCACCATATGGGCAAAGTCCTGAAGTTCTGTCATATTCCTGAGTGGTGGAAATTTCCTCATGTCTTCAATCTTCCACAGATCTATTATGATCTTTATTGTGAGGACAAATTTGGCCACAACGCACATGGTTAGCTTTGAATATTTGCTTTTACTAAGTGTCAACCCAGCATCTTATAACATTTCCAACATTCCCCATATTCTTTTCACCTATTGCCATGTAGTGGATTCATGGATGAGAACGTCACCCATTATAATATATACCTACAATAACTTCTAGTAGGTTGGACATTGATCTTCAGAAAATCTCTGATGTGGAAGTGATTCCAAAGGTAAATGTTGAAACAATAATATGCAAAAGATCTTATGAAGGTAGAGTCCAAAACTAGAGGGCAAAGGTTTAAAGTGAGAGAGGAAACATTTAAAAGGGGCCTAATGGGCAATGTTTTCATGCAGAGTGTGTTGTGTGTATGGAACGAGCTGCCAGAGGAAATGGTGGAGGCGGGTATAATTACAACATTTAAAAGGCATCTGGATGGGTATATAAATAGGAAGAATTTAGAGGGATATGAGCCAAATATTGGCAAATGGGATTACACCAGTGTAGGATGTCTGATCAACATGGACAAGTTGGACTGAAGAGTCTGTTTGTGTGCCGTATAAGTCTATGACTATTAGAATCTTGGACTCCTTACCTCAAGGAAATTGACAGATTCTTCTGTTTGCATCTGACTGCATTATGGAGTTTGTAAGTTTAGGCAGGCTCTTGTATACAGATGCCTTTGAGTATATTTCTCATTGCACTTATATAGAAATTGCTATTGCTATGGCTGCATTGCCAAATACCAGACTAATGCTATTTACAAGTTTGCTGATGACACCACCATAGTCGGTCGAATCTCACAGGCAATGAACAGACTGCAGACAGGAGGTGGAAGACCTGGAAAGATGGTGCACTGAGAACAACCTAGCTCTCAATGCTGGCAAAACCAAGAAATGCATTATTGACTTTCGGCAGGATGTTACTCATGCCCCCTACACATTAACAGCCAGAGGTGGAATGAGTGGAGAGTGTCAAGCTCCTGGGAGTGGTCATCAACAACAAACTTTCTTGGACTCTTCATGTTGAAACACTAGTTACAAAGGCCCAGCAATGTCTCTTCTTCCTCAGGAAGCTAAGAAAATTTGGCATGACGGTGAATACCCTTGCCAACTTTTATAGATGCGCCATCGAAAGAATTCTGTCTGGTATGCCTGGTATGGCAACTGTACCATTCAAACTTGGAGTCGGTCACAGAGAGTGGTGAATTCAGCCCGGACAATCACAAAGGCCAACCTCCCATCAATAGAATCCATCTACCAGGCCCGCTATCAAGGAAAGGCTGCCAGCATTCTCAAAGATCCATCCCACCCTGGCAATGTTTTTCAACAACTTCTACCATTGGGGAGAAGGTACAGAAGCCTGAACACACGCATCAGCCGGTTTCGTAACAGTTTCTATCCTACTGTTGTTAGAATACTAAATGGTTTCACAAACTCTTAACATTCACCTGTACCTGTGTTTTGGTTTTTGCCACTGTTTACTTATTATTTACTTATCTATGCTATTTAACTATGTGATCTGCCTGTATTGCTCGCAAGACAAAGCTTTTCACTGTGCCTCGGTACACGTGACAACAAATTCAATTTAATTCAAACATTTAAATTTATTTACTCGTTCCTCAGTGTTGATTTCTTCCGCTTTAAGAATGAGGTTGAAACCTCTCCAAGCGTCCTAGCTTCTCAGTGAACTTAGTGAATAACAGGCAGTGTTTCTGAGGTTTCTCTCCTTCTGTTGCCTGAAACTAAGCTTGGAGTTTAAAGTTGAGTTTTAATGACCCTTGATGTTTTACAGATGAAAGCTGTAGAGTATTTAATTTTGGAGCCAGTTAACTCCATCAGACAAAAAAGTGACTCTAGCCCCATGTCTTAATTAAAATCTATGCCATGCCCATTAATTTTGATGTTAGCTCTCCAATGCTGAGTTTTGATCTCAATGACTTCCTGTGAAGGGCCATGTGGTTTCCTAAGCACAAGCTGTTTTGAGTGATCTGCTGTTTGAGAAGTTATTTCAGCCCTAGCTTGTGGTGGTATGGGCTCGTCCTTTCTCCTGTCTCTGGACAATTGTCACGCCGTTGTGGGGACCTTGTAAAGTGGTGGTTGGCAACATTCACACATTCTGCTTTTCATTCTGAACACTCTGTGATGAATGCCTTGTAAGGACATTCTCCTGCTCTGTTCTTGCCCAGTCTGTCTGGGGTCCTTTAAATGCTGAGGGGGTTGGGGGTGGGGGTGGAGATGGTGTTGGAGATGGCAGCTTGAAAGTGTTTATTACCCAGCCTTAGTTGAAATCTATGTCTCCCTCAGTGCTGTCTGTAGTCAGTGCTGGGATATCCCAAGAGTTTTCCACTCGGTTGGCCTCCAGGTACTTGACATGCTGCTTTCGACGACAGTCAGATTTTTACTTAAATTTTTGCTAATAGTTTATCACCATTTTGTCTGTTGATGCTTGTTACCATGAAGAAATGTCATGGGACACACAAAGCTGAATACAAGGCTCCTTACGTCAGGTCTCAGACTTATGTGATCTAACATTATCATGTCATTGGAGCTTATGGATATGATCGTTAGATCACATTAATGTGTTAGCACAATGAATTCTTTACACTACAAACCACGACTGGGCTTGCTGTTCACTGGGAACAGGGCATAGGTGGGTGCTTATAGGATTGGCACTGGCATAGACAGACAGCCATGGAATTATGCCAAGATTTCCTGATGCCTCTCTACAAACACTCAGGGAGTTCATTGTGGACCAGAGCTTAAAGGACTGAGGTGCCTGGCAAGATGTCAGCTCCTATCGCCCTGTTGCTCTGTTATTAGCAAGTAGTTGATTCAAGGGCGATACACCCAAAGTTATGGGCATGTATCCACTGAAGCTCCTCCTCACCATTCTGTCTCATATGAGAGTAAATTGCTCCAATTTCCACTCCCTGAGCTAGCACTCACAGCTGACCAGCCCTGACACCCTTGTCAGGACTTCCACCTCTCTACTTGTCGCCAGAGTGCCAGAAATAAAAGTTTTCTCCTCTGCTTGTGCAGCTGAGCGTTATTGTCCACCTGTTAAATGAGTTGCCCAGCCTATCTTGTGGCCCGGATATGTCCTGCTATGTACAAGATGAACACTGTCACGTTCTGCATGTTCCCCTATGCTGAGCAGCTGACAATTCAAAGCTGCTCCCCTGAGTCCTGGCAATGTCATCAACCTTGAGGCATGTGAGTTTTCAGAACTCCCTTTCAACGTTCCCTTGATAATGATACTCCAATCTGGAGTCCGTGGTAATCTGTGGCACCCTCTAGGCATGCGATTTTCAAATCGCACTCATATTGTTTTACCTTTGAAAATCTAGCCCTATTCCTTCTGCCTTTAGCCAACACCTTCATGCATTTCCCTTTGGGTTCACCGTTCTTTGTAGCTGTTAGACCAAGGCTGAATGTAGTCCTGATGCCTGATTTGGACAAATCTTTCTTGCCCAGATCCGATTAATTATCAAAACTGTTTGTTCTCTTCCACAACACTGCCCGTCTGATTGCTCCCACTTCTTTAACTTAAACACATACCTTCTTTATTTAAAGATTCAGCTTCCTAAATGCAGTACATGTCATCAAATATAAAACGTTTGGAATCCCAAATCGGCTACATTTTCATTTACACCTCATCTGGTAAGAATATCACTGGCAATGGAGCCCAATGTACATAGAGGTATATGGACCCAGAGTTGTTATTGCTTTGAATGGAGACTGGAGGAAATGGCCAGATGTGGGTGACAAGGTAGATCAGAGGTTAGCACTGCTGCCTCACAGCGCCAGCGACCCGGAATGGATTCCAGCCTCGGACGACTATCTGTGTGGAGTTTGCACATTTTCTGCGTGGGTTTCTTGCCGTAGTCCAAAGATGTGCAGGTTAGGTAAATTGGCCATGCCAAATTACCCATAGTGTTCAGGGATATGTAGGCCAGTGTATTTGTCAGGCGAAATGTAGAGTAATAAGATAAGGGAATGGGTCTGGGTGGGATACTCTTTGGATAGTCAGTGTGTGGACTTGTTGGGCCAAATGGCCTGTTTCCTCACTGTAGGAATTCTATGATGAAATTCTATATCTGTGGAAGTGCATCTTCCACAACTCCCATTCATGTGCTTGTGCTAACCCCTTGATAACATTGTGTGGATATAGAAAAGGTAAGAACCACTTGGCTGGGACAGACATGTTGCCAAGTTGGAATAAATTTCACTAAATTTCACTGTGGTTAAGTTTGCACCTTCCTCATTTCACTTTGATAAGTGTTATCGATTTCATTTCACTCCCACAAAGCCATCAGGCCATTGTGTTCAGTGAAGCTGAGGATGTGATTGCTGGAACCCTTGCTGAGATATTTGTATCATCGATAGTCACTGGTGAGGTGCCGGAAGACTAGAAGTTGGCTAATATGGTGACACAATTTAAGAAACCAGAAGGATGTTGTGAAACTTGAAAGGGTTCAGAAAAGATTTACAAGGACGTTGCCAGACTTGGAGGATTTAAGCGATTGGGAGAGGCTGTATAGGTTGGGAATGTTTTCCCTGCAGTGTCGAAGGCTGAAGGGTGACCTTATAAAGATTTATAAAATCATGAGGGGCATGGATAGGATAAATAGACAAGGGTATTTTCCTTGAGGTGGGGGAGTCCATAATTGGAGGGCATAGGTTTAGGGTGAGAGGGGAAAAATTTAAAAGGGACCTCAGGGGCAACCTTTTCACGCAGAAGGTGATGCGTGTATGGAATGGGCTGCCAGAGGAAGTGGTGGAGACTAGTACAATTATAACATTTAAAAGGCATCTGGATGGGTATATGAATAGGAAGAGTTTAGAGGGATATGGGCCAAGTCCTGGGAAATGGGACTAGGTTAGGTTAGGATATCTGGTTGGCATGGACGAGTTGGACCGAAGTGTCTGTTTCTGTGCTGTATATCTCTATGACTCTATGACTCTAAATCATCTTAAGATTTTCTTACCTCTGTTTATAGTTGCCCAATCATATCTCACAATTCCAATTCAGATTTGACTGAGCTAGAAACAACAGAGTGTCCATTACTGTCATCATCTGTTGCAATGTTCTAGTGTGTACTTTTTGAGTCTTGATACAAATTGACACAAATCTGTCTCAATTGTAAATTGATTTTATTGTAAAATGATTTTATTGTTATGCTGCACTTCATAGTTAGGTTACAAAACATCATTATCCGAGTTGCACACAGTCCAATTTCTTAGTTAGATACTAACACACGTGGTCATAGTATCAGCAGGCTTGAGAGGCTCACACACATGTTCAGTAAATCCTATCTCCATACCCTTCACTTGAAGTGCTGTAGGTTAACAAAGGCCACATTTAGAGAGGTGGTGGCAGAGTGGTAATGTCAATGGATTAGTCGTCCAGAGCCCCACTGAGGGCAAGATTCAAATCCCACAATGGCAGATGATGAAATTTGAATTCAATAAAAGAAAATCTAGAATTAAAAGCAAGTTGCCATAATAGTAACCATAGGAGGTAATGTGGCTCAGTGGTTAGCACTGCTGCTTCACAGCGCCTGGGACCTGGGTTTGATTCCAGCCTTGGACAACTGTCTGTGTGGAGATTGCATATTCTCTCTGTCTGCGTGGATTTCCTTTGGGTGTTCCAGTTTCCTCCCACAGTCTAAAGATATGCAGGTGGATTTGCCATGTTAAAGTGCCCAGAGTCATGGTGAAAGGATACAGCAACAGGATGTTTTTCAGAGGGTGGGTGCAGATTTGATGGGCTGAATGGCCTGCTCCTACACCATAGGGTTTCTATGTTGCCATTGTTGGAAACTTGCATCTCTGTTACTACTTTTCATAAGGGAATGAAATCTGCTGTGTTGGTCTGGTGTGGTTTACATGTAATTCCAGACCCACAGCAATATGGTTGACTCTTAAATAGCTCTAGCAAACCATTGAGGTCAAGATTCGATTCCCTACAATATGGAAACAGGCCCTTCGGTCCAACAAGTCCACACCAACTCTCTAAAGAGTAACCCACCTAGACCCATTCTCCTACACTTTATTTACACCTGACTAATGCACCTAACGCTACGGGCAATTTAGCATGGCCAATTCACCTGACCTGCACATCTTTGGATCATGGGATGAAACCGGATCACCTGGAGGAAACCCACGCAGAACATAGGGAGAATGTGCAAACTCCACACGGCCAGTTGCCCGAGGCTGGAGATGAACCTGGCTCCCTGCTAATCACTGAGCCACCGTGCTGCCCATAAAATTAGGGGTGGGCAATAAACGCTGGTACAGTCAGCAACTTCTGCAACCCATAGACAAATAAAAAAACCCTGTACACCGTGACTTGTTGTGGATATGTGACCTTGGTTGTAGTTTTTTTCTGTTTATTGAAAGAAGCCAGTAAATCATACAATTGGAATTTGGTATCAGAAACAAACAGCTGAAATTCTGTGGATGTTGGGAACCTACAACAGGAGTAGGCCATTCAGCTTCTCAAACTTGCTCTGTCATTCAAATAGATAGTGACTAGTCATCCATCTAGAAATCTACTGATTACTGTCTTGAGCATGGTCAGTGATTGAACTTCCAAAGCTCCTTGGAGTAGAGAATTCCAAGGATTCACCATGTTCTGGGTAAAGACTTCCTCCTTATCTCAGTCTTAAATGGCTTACCCTTAATCCTGAAATTATGTCCCTTGATTCTCATTTCATCAGCCAAGAGAAACATCAACCCTGTCAATATAACACCGATAAATATTGTTGAGATTGCTTCTCATTCTTTGATATTCGAGAGACTATTGAGCCAGATTTCTCAATTTCCCCTCATAAGATAATCCTGTCATCAAATAATTAATGTACATATGAACGTATAAAATAGTAATACAAGTTGACTTAAACTTGCCTTATAATTCTATGGCTGATCTGTAAGCATTTTAAATTCCACATTCCCATTTACCCCCCAATAACTTCTGAGTCTCTTGCTAAACGAGAATCTATCTACCAGGTCCTAAAAATATTCTATGACCCTTTCTCCATCACCTTCTGAGACAGAGTGTTTCAAAGTTGCAGGGCCCATTAAGAGAAATAATTTCTCCTCATCTCTGTCCTGAAAAGGTGGCATCTAAATTTAAAGCAGCACCTCATTGTTCTGGACTGAACCACAAAAAGAAGCATCCTCTCCATGTTTACCATTGTCAAGACCATTTAGGGTCTTATACAATTCAGTCAAGTTCACTCACTCTTCTCAACTCCAGTGAAAACCAGCCCAGTCTGTTCAGTCTATCATAAGGCAGTTTGCTCATTCCAAATAACAATCTAGCAAATCATCTCTGAACCACGTTTTTCCTTAAATAAGGAGACTAAAATGGTCTCACCAATGCCCTGTATAACTACATTACATTACATTTTTACATTACATTACATTACAGTGTGGAAACAGGCCCTTCGGCCCAACAAGTCCACACCGACCCGCCGAAGCGCAACCCACCCATACCCCTACATTTACCCCTTACCTAACACTACAGGCAATTTAGTATGGCCAATTCACCTGACCTGCATATCTTTGGACTGTGGGAGGAAACCGGAGCACCCGGAGGAAACCCACGCAGACACGGGGAGAACGTGCAAACTCCACACAGTCAGTCGCCTGAGGCAGGAATTGAACCCGGGTCTCTGGTGCTGTGAGGCAGCAGTGCTAACCACTGTGCCACCGTGCCGCCCATACTGCAGTATAATATCCTTACTTTCATCTTCAAATCCTTTTATAATAAAGGAAAGCCTTCTATTAACCTTCTTGATTATGTGATGCACCGACAGACCAATGATTGTGACTCATGCACATGCCCAATGATGTTACTGTGTTCATGTTAACCCGACACCAGGAGCTTTTATTTTCCACAACCACCTTTGATGTGGCAATTTATCAAATGCCGTTTGGAAATCTAACTGAAGTACATGTTATTCCTTTAAAGAACTCTAATAAATTTGTTTAAACTCTTCCCAATTACCCTGATTCTTTCTAAGGTGCAGCAATAAGTTGTTTAATGATCTATTCTAAAATCAGACCGATGACAGACATCAAGCTAACTGGCCTCTTGTTTCCAGTGCTTAATGAGAGAGATTATGTTTGGTCATTTCCAGTCTGGTGGAACCTTTCCAGAATCAAGGCCATTTTGGAAAATTAACACTGGCCATTCTAAATTGGCCCATAGTGTCCAGGAATGTGTAGGTTACATGATAAATGCAGGATTGTGGAGATAGGATGCTCTTCAGAGGGTCAGTATGAACTTCATGGACCGAATGGCCTGCTTCCACACTGTAGGGATTTTATGTCACTATTGTTGTCAAAGTGCATCTCTTTTAGTACTTTTCTTTAGGGAATGAAATCTGCTGTCCTTGTCTGGCCAGGTCTACATGTGGCTCCAGACCCAACAGCAATATGGTTGACTCTTAAATAGCTCTAGCAAACCCAATTACTTCATTAGCCACTACTTTATGATCTGGGGGATGTCCATATGGACCTGGAGATTTATTATCCCACTGTCACATTAGTTTGCTCAGTATGACTTCCTTTGTGATCGCAAAGTTGCTATGCTCCTCTGTTCCTTCCATATCCTGATTTACAGCTATTCCTAGAATTACAGTAAAAACAGAGCAGAATATTGTTAGCTTCATTCACCAACACTCACTTTAATCACTCTTTTTATTTTTAAACACCAGTATTTTAAAAATGCTATCCATTTCTACCTTCCGACTGAGCTTCCTTACATACTCTAACTTGGTCTGGTGACCCTCTATTGCATCCCCTCTGTGGAAAATATGCCCTTCTTTAGATGAAGAGAGTAAAACTGTACACAATGCTCTGGGTGCAATCTTTCTAAGCTTTTGTACAATTGCAGTAAGAAATCTTTACCCCAGTATTCCAATCCTGATGTAGTGGAGGTCAGCATATTATGAATGTGTTCACTTACAGTGACACGTGAACAAAGACACTTCAGACACCATCACTTCCCAACCTATCACCATTTATGAAATGAGCAAAATGCTGGAGATGTAGGAAATTTGAGATTGAAACAGAAAATGCTGGCAAAATTTAGCAGGTCTGGAGAAAGAAGCAGAGTTGATGAACTGAATTTTAAGATGGAGCCCACACCAATCAACATTTTAGAGGCCGCCCTGTAACCATAATGTGTGTCAGGTGGCTTCGAAGAGGGTGAGGGTTATACTTTAGACCCTCAATGGGAACAGGTACTCCTCTCTTCACATACCAGCCAGACCCGAGTTGTGGACCCTGCTGGGACTGGACGTACACCCTGGGTAGAGGATACAGGTTTTCGTAGGCCAGGTGGAGAAACGTAAAGGGGAGTGAGGCATGGAGGGGATGGTGGGTGACCTTGATGTGCACAGGGGGTTACCCCACGCCAGAAACTGACTTACCTCCCTTCGTGCCTTATGTGCAAAGTCACATTAAAATAAACGACAATCTGACACCAAACTACTCACACTGACTGTAATTATAATGCACACTGTGTAACTCTCAGGTCGATGGCTTCGCTAAAAAGCTTACTTGGCCGTTAAGAAGTTTTAAAACAGCAGGTGGGCTGTCAATTTCAGCACCCACCCATCTCTTTTCCCAGAATGAATCAGAGGTGGGCAGGAAGGGGATAATCTAACAGAATGCTAATTTTTATTGGCTTCCCTCCCATCCCTGCCAAAAGTAATCAGGATCAAGGGATGATTTGATAACAACTCCCTTGGCGCAGAGCATTGCAGGAAATATTTAGGGCCGGGTGCATGGAGACAAGCATAGTTTGACATTTCAGTTTTAGAAATAATCTGTGGATGTAAGTACTGCTGATGTGAAAGACCATAACCAACTTGAGAAAGTAACAGTTGGACAATCCATGCAGTCGGTTCTGAAGATACTTCACAACCAACTGTATGTAGACATTGGCTATTTGGTCCATCAAGTCCACACCGACCCTCCAAAGAGCATCCCACAAAGACCAACGACCTGGTAACCCTTCACTTCCCTTGGCTAATCCACCCAGCCTACACATCCCTGGATACTATCACAGGCATTGGCCAACCTACCTGACCTGCACATCCTTGGACTGTGGGAGGAAACCAGAGCACCCAGAGGAAACCCACACAGACACGGGGAGAATGTGCAAACTCCACACAGACAGTCGCCTTTTGGTGGAATAGGACTTGGTCCCTGGTGCTGTGAGGTAGCAGTGCTAACCACTGAACCATTATCCACCCAGCTAGGTACAGATAGTATGTTTCCATCCTCAAAGGAAAATGATGAACTAGTTGAATTTCACAACAATCTAACAGTTCTCCGATCACCATTGCCAGCTATTTATTTTCAGATTTTCCAAATTTCAAATCTCTTAATACTCCTCCGAACTGCTGAGAGACATTTTACAATAATGGATGTTGAATTCAAACTTTCAAATGGCCCGAATGGTATTGAATTAGTTTCTTCTAGCTTACTAGTTGAGGACTTCAGATTATAAAATCACTACACTGTTGTAATCAAAATGTGATGCCAATCTGTGAGAAACAGAAATGAGGGATGCAGTCATCAGTGTCTATATTCCTAATACCTAATCTTCAAAACTCTTAGTTCAGAACATGCAATTGTCATATTTACCTCAGAGCTTTGTGAATATATAAATAGGCACAGAATGACAATCACACCGATGAATGCTTTTTGAGTCTAGAAGGTATTTTCTGTACATTCCCTGCCATTTCTGTGCTGCCTACAGTTTTCCAAGGTTGCAAAGTTGTCTCCTTAGCAACTGTGCTGTAACCATGACTCCTAACATCAAAACTCTTACAGATTAGTTGAACGCTACTACAACAAGGCACATGAAGATGCCGAATAAATTGCTGAATAGACTCTTAGCTTGCCTCAGCACAGATTCTGATGTTTAGCTTCTATTCCACACTACCCCTCATTTTTGAATCCTTTCAAATCTTTATGATCTTCAGCCATACAATCCTCCAAATCTCTAGACTCCTATAATTCCAGCCTCTTGCGCATCACTGATATTCTTTGCTCTACAGAAGATCAGCAGTTTTTCTATCAAAATATGTAGATTCAATGGGCAAAATGGCCTGCGCCATTCCTAATATGAGGCGTTATGAGACACGTGAAAAATAAGTTTACAACACATAGGGTTGAGTTTAATGGTGGATTGGGTGACCATGTCTACTTATGGGACCCCTTTGGGATGATAGGTCACTTTGTATATTAGCAACAACCTGCTTTTGGGGTTTCTGTTTCTTTAAGGATGAAGATCCCACCTCCAAGAACTGGTGGCCAATCATTGTACTTGCAGCTTTTCAGACATGGTAGCAACATGATGAATGGTGCACTTCACGATAAGGTCCTGAGGAGTGTTGCTGAACAAAGAGACAGAAGTATGCTTGCCTTTATTGGTCAGTGCATTAAATAGATGAGCTGGAAGGTCATGTTGTGGCCATACATGACATTAGTTCGGCCACTTTTAGTGTCTTGTGTGCAATTCTGGTCTCCTTGCTATAGGAATGATGTTGAGGAACTTGAAAGGGTTCAGAAAAAAATTACAAAGGTGTTGCCAGGGTTGGAGGTTTTGAGCTATAGGGAAAGGCTGAGTTGACTGGGGCTGGTTTCCCTGGAGTGTTGGAGGCTGAGGGGTGGCCTTATAGAAGTTTATAAAAATCATGAGGGACATGGATAGGATAAATAGGCAAGGTCTTTTCCCCAGGGTTGGAGAGTCCAAAACCAGAGGGCATAGGTATACGCTGAGAAGGGAAAGATATAAAAGGACCTTAGGGGCAATTTCTTCACGCAGAGGATGGTGTGTATATGGAATGAGCTCCAGAGGAAATGGTGGACGCTGGTACAATTTCAACATATGTAAGGCATCTGGATGGGTATATGAATAGTCAAGGTTTAGAGGGATGTGGTCCATGTGCTGGTAAATGGGACTAGATTTATTTGGATATCTGATGGACACGGATGAGTTGGACCAATGGGTCTGTTTCGGTGCTGAACAGCTCTCTGACTGTATGGTCAGCACTGATACTGCAGGAGACCCTGGACCAGCAGCCAGTTGGTCCAGGATACAGGTACATCATGCAGACTCGTTTGGGTTACAGTGATCCCAGGGGCCTGGAGAGAGGATTTCTTATGTAGGCAAGGGAGCTACCTTAGCTGGCCTCTGGCTGGGAAGATCATCCTTAACAAAGTTTACACCTGCCTGCAGAAGGTGGATTGGGAGGGGAAGGAGGGTGTAGCTTATTAGGGGCTGCGGGGAGTCAGGAATGTAATGGATTATGATTGATTCTCCAGTCTGGACAGTCCAATGAAATATATAGTACAGCCACACCCTTCCCCTCCACCCAATGTCACCTCCCTGCCCATTCTAAACTGGGAAGCAATTGAATTCTGCCCAGATACTGTACAAATAGCTTAAAAACCTGGGATATAAGTATGTAGAGGTGTATTAAACACTTGAAAAGAAAACTAAGAAGATTCTGCTTTGTTCTGCATTATTGACTGCCCTCTTACCCGTTCTTGTTGTAAAACAGCTTCTTATACATATATTTATGTGAGGTAAATTTTTCAATGTTAGGCATGATTGGGCTGCTTTATATTTGTGGTGACCTTCTCCTCAAATTGCAATTGATCACGTAAAGATACTAAAGTTTAATTATCTACCAATGTGTAAGCTCATTCCTGACTTTTATCTGGAAATCACAAGAGCACATCATTTTCCATGTTTTTTTAACAAATGGAAAGGCACAAGCAAGAACATGAGATTTTCTGATATTTTGTGGATGAAGATCCTTCCAACAGTGCAAATCCATAAACTTCATCTCAATTTGGATCTTTTACTCTATACTATAATTGCTGTGATGTTTAACTTTTAACTTTGTTTTTCCTTTCTATCTTGTTCTTAAGATTCTGTACCTTGGTATTTGTACCTAAGATGGTGCTGTGTGTAGCGACATAATGCACTTTTCACTGTACTGATGTATGTTTGTAGTTGAGTGCACTTCACCTGACAAAGGAGCAGCACTCCAAAAGCTTGCAATTTCAAATAAACTTGTTGAACTATAACCTGGTGTTTTGTGACTTCTGACCTTGTCCATCCCAGTCCAACACTGGCATCTCCAAATCATAATTCAATATAGAAATACATTGAATTTACAAAACAAAAGCAATCCATTTTGTCCAACCAGTTCAAAGCTCATACTCACCCTTCATGTGATGTAACTTGACACTTACCACAGTTCTCAAAATGGATTGTCCTTAACTGATTATGACCATTCCTGTCATTGTTTTGTGTAGCTGAATATAGCACTATAATGTTATGAGTTTGGATTTCTCCAACACTTTTTGTAGTCAGGTGATTGCTTAAGTGAGAGAAAGTGAGGACCACAAATGCTGGAGATCAGAGTCAAAAAGTGTGGTGCTGGAAAAGCACAGCCAGTCAGGTAGCATCCTGAATAGACCATTCTAGTTGAAGAGCTCGAAACGTTGACTCTCCTGCTCCTCGGATGCTGCCTAACCGGCTGTGCATTTCCAGCACTACACTTTTTGACTCTGATCCCTTAAGTGGTCTCAGTATTTTTTCTTTATGGGAGTTGCCTCACAATGCCTGTATATCTACTTTTACACATTTTAACCTGTGGATGCAACAATAGCATCATCTTGTGACCTGGACTCATGGAGGAGATATTAGTCATTGCAATAAGCTGACTTCAATGGAAAAGAAACTCAATGGCTTAATAGCTCTCAGCTTGCTTAGCATTACTGGAGAAGACCAATTTCACCCACCTGTAACGTCCACAAGAAAAACAGAAAGTGCTGGAAAAAAACATGCAGATCAGGCAACATTGGTGGAATGAGAAAGGAGGTATTAACATTTAGGTTGGTGATCTGCCACTGGAACTCCGTACTTGCAAATCTGAGACTAAATAAACTAAAATGGAGCTGATTTAAAATAATCAGAATTGCTTGATTAAGTTGTTAATACTCAATATAATACTGCTAAGTATAGAAAATAATAAAAATAAAAAAAAAACAGGAAAAATATAGTACTGATGAGTCATTTTACTTAGTTTAAACATAATTAATTCTCTGTATTTTCTATTACTAACTCGTTTCAGAAGTACAAGAGGGTGTAGTTTGATTTTTGAAAACCTTTCTCCCTAACTCAAAAAGCTTGTCCAGCTTACAGACTGAAAAGGTCAACATATTTTTTTAGCACAGTAGTGAGGAGGATTTTTCCAAATAGACAGCTGAACAAATAAATATGGCAGGAATGGCTGATCATTTCAGATTAATGGGCATGAACCAATATGATGTTCTGTGAATATTCTCAAACAAACTGCATGTTAATGAAATGGTACTCCTGCAGTATTGTTAAATTGCCCATTGAGATGTGCCATATGTATAAAATTCATGCCTTCCTAAGCCTGAAGTAACTGCACAGAGGCCAGTATCCCGTCACCAACTCACCCTTTATTTACATGTGGTTTGTATATAGTCTCTGACCAGCCAGCTCAGAGCCAGTACCAAGGATCTGGAGACTCTCTGAATCCCCTGTTTATACCTGTCAGTCAGAGCTCCCTGATTGGCCCAGTTTAACAACCCCAACCAAGGATCTCATAGTGAATGAGATCCACCTGGCCCTAGTTCCAATCACTACAGGGCCATTGAGAATTCCACAACTTGGTAATGTCTTGTGTCTCCTCCTTATGTTTGTCTCTGACTATAGATCTGTGAAGTCCTTTTTGTTTCCATCTGAGATTTTCCAGATGCGCAGTGAACTATGAAACAGCTAGTTCTAGTTGTATGGTGATGGCAGTTTTGCATCCAGTATGGTATTGTCACCTGATATAGCAATGCTTATACTATTCCTCCTAAACCAGGAAGCTAGGATTTGGGTAATGTGGTATTGAAGGATCCAACCGATGTTTATTACAGCTCACTATGTACACATTCATGGTCACATTTGGGCTAACATTCAGGTTTTCAGTTACAAAGAGTCACATGCTTCTATCCATGTGCCATGCTTCTAGTGGCTCAAGTTTAAGATGGAGTTTGAGGCCTTTATACAATCAGGCTACTTGTTATGATCCAATGGCAATACCATGAGCATGTTGCTTCAGTCCATACTTACACACTATGTCTCTTACGGATCTACTAACTGTCTGATATAATAAGACAGAAAGATCTAAAGGTGCCTAAATTGAGAATAATAGTATCTTCAATCCCACTGTGTGTTGCTTGACAAATGCAGTTCTGACTGGAACATATGACACATTTCAGTGAACCTCTCCATCATAAATCAGAACTGCTAATGGCAAATATTAAAATCAAAATGTTCCATGCGTGTCCTAGATGGGGGATGACCTTCCATCAGGAACATTTATTCTCCCCATCTGCATTTTCTTTTCTGCTGAGACTCTACTGCTGTGACCTGATGAAATGATAACAGACTTTCTAAAACACAATTCATCCACTAATTTGGCAATGGGGAAAAAGAGAAGAATGCTTCACCTGAAAATTCAACGTTGATATTTTTAAATAATGCGATTGGTGGTTCTCTTGTGAAATTGAACCTGTGAAGCCCAATGTGGAAGGTCAGCTGCTAAATCAGCATTTCAACGCTGAGTGACAACACAATCTGTCTACTCGGCATACATCCGATGCAAGTTTGGCTCCCTATGCCTTCACTGTCTCCAAGTATGGCACACCGCACTGGCAAATGGTCTAACCACAATTTTTGGGACTCAGAGCTGCCTTGACTCTGACATCATTGACACTACAGAGACTGATTTTATGGCCAGTGTGTTTAATCCTGGAAACAGCTGTTGGAGTTGTCAGGTCCTCCTATCTGTGTGATAAAATCCACCATAATTGGAAGCTGTCTTAGGTCTGGAACCCCTGTAGCTGTTGACAGCTTCGAAAACATTGCAAGCAGTACAGAAATGGCTTTGTAAATTCACTAATACCAGCATTATTGTTTAAACAAATTGAGGGAGTAATAAAATGGACATCTGTTGAGACTGTTCACTAGCAGTAAAATATTGAATTCATTAAATTTTGAAAGAAATTAGAAATACCTCAAGCTGTTAAGTAAAACACCATTCTTAATTTTAAACCTGTGGATGGAATAATATTTGTAAAACACGTGGATCTTTTTAGTAAGGGAGTTCTGAGGAATAAAACCATGTGATTGCAAAATAAATGCATTTTTAATATAATTATGAGAGGTTTGAACTTTAAGTGACTTTAAGGTTTGAACTTTAAGGTTTGATTTGAAAAATCTCTACCTAATAATAAAGGACCTGAACTAATCAGAAATGGTTCCCATCCAATATCAAAAAAAAACCTCACATTCAATGGAGATAAAATCCTTAGGGTGAGATTCGGTGACTAGGTTGAGTTTAGAAGGTGGTATAATTGCAATTGAAGACAACAAATTCAGGAAACTAGGTGTCAATTATGGTTCAGTAGCAGTCATCTGACGTCTGACCTCTGTGTCAGACAATGTGGGTTCAGATCCTTCTCCAATATTTGATCACATATTCATAGTTGACACTTCCATTGTTGGATGTTCTGTTAAGCTGAGGCTCCTTCTACCTAAACTCTTGTGTGAATGGAAAGGATTCTATGACACAATATGAAGAAAGGGTGAGTGTTTTAAGAGGGTCAAGGCTGTCATTTATCCCTCAATTGTCACCACTAAGATCAGTTTAATTGATTATATATCTCATTTCTGTTTTCAGGATCTTCCTGTGCAGTGACTGACTGGTCTTACTCTGCAACTACACCAGACTGCACTCCAAAAAAAAAATCATTGTGGTGTGATGTTTTGTGAGAATATTGTGAGAAAATGCTGTGTTCATGCAAGCCTTTTTTTCTCCTCGACCTACACAACCAGAGATGGGCTAACTGCTCATTCGTTCACTTGCTATTTGTTGGATCCCCGTGTCAGCAAATTGGTGCCTCTTTACCTACGTATCAATGTTTTGAAAAAAATCTGTTACAAGCTGAAGCACTTTAAGGAAGTGACACATATACTCATGAATGCAAGTTTTGATCTTTGTCAAGCGAGTTTAGCTTCACTATGTCATCTCACTAAAGTAGTTTGCGCCAAAGCAAAATTAGGCGAGATCGACGTCAGAGAAACTTCTTATGATCACACATGCCATGGTCTTCTGCCTGGAATGTTTCCCTAGCCATATCTGACATTACCAGGGACAAGACTTACGCACAGTACTCCCTCCAGTTGAAGGCTCCATTAAAATTATGTTTGCAGCTGCTCCATTTTTGCCATTTAGACTTGGAAAGTCTATAGATGCAAATGCTATCATATTGACAATCAGCAGCAGCTGCATGAGGAGGAAATGTGCACTATTTGAGACTGCGATGATGAAGGGCAAGCTGGGAGGTTATAGTGCTCTGACAGTACAGCTAGATCCCTAATATGCCACAGGCATTTTTTGAATCCATTTAAATCAGTGAGTGCCTTTGGCACCACACTTGACTTCTTAGAATATTCATAAGGCTTTTCAAAGAGTGGAAATAACTGTCTTGTGTGGAGAGGATGAAAAAAAGTGCAGAATGTTAAAATAAATCCATGGTTGAGAACAAGCATTAAAACAGAACTCCTCATGTCTCAGAAGGAGATATTTACTGGCATTGATTGATGCTACAGACAAATCATTTGTACCGAGAACTGGTGCAGGATTAGTTTATTAATGGAGTGAATATTCGAGCTGAAAAGGTTTTAGAAAATAAAGCATTATGTTGATATGTTTTTTTGTTAACCCCCAAGTAGATAACTGCTGGAGTTAAAATAAACCATAAAACATCATCCTAGTACACAATTTACTAGCTTTGTGATAAAACCAATACCTGTACCAGAGGCAGATGGAATACTTTAGGATATTAACCAAATACTTGCTGATGATAGGCTGAATTTTCCCCAGGGAAATAGAAAGATGGTTGGGAAATAAATGGCAAGGAGGAGAAAGCTAGACTCTTGACATTGTGAAAAGAAATGAAGGGAGGCAATGGCCTCCCTGAACTGGTCATCAAGAGACCCTGGTTTGAATCTTGCCATGTCAGATTAATTTTAATCAATAAAAATCTGGAATTAAGAGTTAATGATGACCATTAAACTTTTGTCAAATGTCAGGAAAACCCATCTTGTTCTCTAAGGTCTTTTAGGGAAGGAAACTGTCATCCTTATCTGTTTTGGCCTACATGTGACTCCAGACCCACAACAAAGTGGCTGACTCTTAACTGCCTCCTGGAGTCACATGTTGGCCAGACCAAGTAAAGATGGCAGCTTTCTTTCCTAAAGGACATTAGCGAAGCAGATGGGGCTTTCCAACAACTGACAGTGGTTTCATGATCATCATTAGACACTTAGTTCCGTTCAATTTTTTAACTGAATTCAAATTCCTTCACCTGCTATGGCAGGATTCAAATCCAGATCCCTGAAACATTATCTTGATCTCTGGGTTAACAGTCCAGTGATAATACCTCAAGGCCATTGCCCCTCTAAAAATCACTGTTTCCAATAATGCACATGAGATCTGTAACCTCTCTGTAGACAGAATAGGACCTTCAATATGAATCTAATGCCTATCTGTGCATATTCAGGTGGAACAGGAGTTCTCCTGTGGGCTTGCATAAGGAACATCACAACCTCCCCTCCCCCGACTTTATATCTGCGGGGTTAATACGATCTTGCCCTATCTCTGGTTGCTGAGATGTATCTTAAATCTATTTTTAGAATGTGGATGTCACTAGCTGGCCAGCACTTATTGCCCATCCTTAGAAGATGATGGTGAGCTGCCTTCTTAAACCGTTGCAATCCATGTGCTCTTGGTAAAGCCACATTGCCATTGGGGGGCGTGCTTTCAGGATTTTGATTCAGTGACAGTGAAGGAACAGTGATATGCTTGCACATCAGGATGGTGTGTGACTTGGAGAGGAACATGTATTTGGTGGTGTTCCCATGTATCTGTTGCCCTTTATCCATTTGGATAGAAGTGAGCTTAGGATTGGAAAGTATTGTCTTACGATGTTGGTGAATTTCTGCAGTGCATCTTTTACATGGTACACATTGCAGCTACAGGGTGGTAATCTAGGGATATTAACATTACGTTATTAATGCAGAGAGACAGGCAATCTTCTGGGGACTCAGTTCAATCCCTCCAAAAGCCCAGACGTAGAATTTTAGTTCAATAAAAAAGATCAAGAATTATGAAATTGGTGAAACTATTGTCAATTGAAAAAAAAAACCATCTGACCACCTTTACCTGGTCTGGCCGACATGAGACTCCAGACCCACAACAATGAGGCTGTCTTTAACTGCCCCCTGGATAAATAGTGATGGGTAATGAATGCTAACCTAACTGGAAAGTAAATAGTCAAAATGTGTGGTGCTGGGAAAGCACAGCTGGTCAGGCAGCATCCGAAGAGCAGGAGACTTGCCGTTTCGAGCATAAGGAATCAGGAATGTGATTCCTATTGAAGAGCCTCTCCTGCTCCTCAGATGCTGCCTGACCAGCTGTGCTTTTCCAGCACCACGCCTTTTGACCCTGAACACCAGCATCTGCAGTCCTCATGTTCTCCCTGGAGAGTAAATAGAAGAGTGTTGGAAGGAGCCTACCAGTTAAGTAGGCTGACTTCTCTTGGATGATGTTAAGCTTCTCCAGTGTTAATGGAACTGAACCTATGCAGACAATTAGGGAGTATTCCATCACATTCCTGACTTGTGCCTTGTAGATGGTGGACAGGCTTTGGGGAGTCAGGAGGTGAGTTACTCGCCACTGTATTCCTAACCTCTGATAGGCTCTTGTAGTCGCAATATTATTTGGCTAGTTCAGATCAGTTTATGGTCAATGGTAGCCCCTAGGGTGTTATTAATAGAGTATTCAGCAATAGTAGCATCATTAAATGTCAAGGGATGATAGTTAGATTCTGTCTTGTTGGAGATGGTCACTGCCCAGCATGTTGAGGTGCGGATGTTATTTGCCACTTTTCAGCTCAAATTTGGATAATGTCCAAGTCTTACATATTTGAACCAAGACTGTAATGAAGTCAGCAGCTGAATGGTCCTGGTGGAATTCAAACTGGGCATCACTGAGCAGGATATTGTTGAGATAATGCACTGTTGATGACACCTTTCTTTACTTTATTGATGATGAAGAGTAGACTGAGCGGGTGGTAATTGGCTGGGATGGATTTGTCCTGCCTTTCATCCATAGGACATCTCTGGGCACATTTACACCATTGTCTCATAAATGCCAGTGTTTTAGTTGTTCTGGAACAGCTTGACTAGAAGTGTGGCAAATTCTGGAGAGCAAGTTTTCAGTTCTATTGCTGCAATGTTGCCATTTTAACTATTCAATGTCCCCTGCAATTCCTTGATATCATGTGGAGTGAAAGGAATTGGCTAAAGACTGGCATCTGTAATGTTGTGGATCACTTGTGTCATCAACAGTGACATCAAGCAGCCTTCTTCTTCTGATGAACCACATCACAACAGACCAGGGTTTAAACAGAGAACTTCTTAATTTACATCATTCAATATCACACCATGTGACACATATAACAAAATGCTAAGGTGAGGGGCCAATATGTGGGAATTTTAATGCGCTTCTTCTTGTTTCAGTTATGTTAACACATCTTGTTTGGCCTCAATAGTTACTAATGTACAAAACTGCCTCACAGCCTCTACAGAAACTAAAAGCATTCCATCTTCCTTACATGCAGTGAAAAATCCACACTGTCACAAAGATCAGCATGACAGAAAATCAAGAGCTGGAATTTCTCAATATTCATTTGTTTTTTTTTTAATACAGAAATCTGAATTCTTTTTAATGTCTTTGGGTTCCTTATTATCTCAAAGAAACACTCCACACCTTGTAGTATTTGAGTTGAGAGAGGCAGTAGCCGATGAGTGAGGTTAGTTGAGACAAATACAATAATGTGACTTTTTTTTGGTGATTTTTAAAAAAATCATTTTGAACAAACTAAGTTATTAACACTGCAAAGCAGTCAACACTTAAAAGAAATGGAAATAATAAAATAAAATAGATGTCAGGTTTTGAATGTTGTCTTTGACTTGGTTAGCTTTTGATTCAATTCCATTGTCAAGGACATTAGCTCTGGAAACAAAATTACTTTTACATTTATAGCCATACCTTACCTTTTTTATAGCTATTACTCTAAACAATATAGAGATTAGATTACCTACAGTGTGGGGACAGGCCCTTTGGCCCAACAAGTCCACACCGACCCTCCGAAGAGTAATCCACCCAGACGCATTCCCCTCTGACTAACGCACCTAACACTATGGGAAACTTAGCATGGCCAATTCACCCGACTTGCACGGCTTTGGATTGTGGGAGGAAACCCACGCAGACACGGGGAGAACGTGCAAACTCCGCACAGACAGTTGCCTGAGGCGGGAATTGAACCCAGGTCTCTGGCAGTGTGAGGTAGTAGTGCTAAACAATCAGCCACCATGCTGCCCCTAAAGAAAACTACAAGCAAAGAATAATGGAAGCAGAAGGCAATAAGTTTGCAATAAGTTTGGTTCCATTGCACAATCTTGTTTCAGCTGTAGCTTTGAAAAGTCAGTAAAAGTGGTTTTTGAATATTTAAGCTTGATGACTGAAAGAACAAACATACAACTGAAATATTTAAATCGTGAAAATTGCAACAATTTACATAATTATTTAAAACTCTTTGAACTATATACCTATTTTTGACTGAAGATTTGCTGAAATATTGGATTGTCCAGGCAGATCAATACATGGGAGGTTTTGTTAACACGATAGAAGGAACTTGTCAGAGCACAGCTGGAATACAATGAATAGTTTTGGAACACTTACCAAAAGAAGAATATGTTAGCATTGGAAGAAAAGGTTTACTAGGATAATAATGGGTATGGAAGGACTGTCTTATGAGAAGGAGTTGAGCAATTTGGGTCTGTATTCATTGGAATTTAAAAGAATGAGAGGTGACTATATTGAAATAAACAAGATTATTAGGGGACTTGAGCTGAAAATGTGTTGCTGGAAAAGCGCAGCAGGTCAGGCAGCATCCAAGGAACAGGAGAATCGACGTTTCGGGCATAAGCCCTTCTTCAGGGGACTTGACAGGTTAGATACAGAAAGGTTGCTTTCCCCTTGTGGAAAAGTCTAGGACCAGTGGGCACAATCTCAGGATAAGGAGAATCGACGTTTCGGGCATAAGCCCTTCTTCAGGGCTTATGCCCGAAACATCGATTCTCCTGTTCCTTGGAAGCTGCCTGACCTGCTGCGCTTTTCCAGCAAGATATTTTCAGCTCTGATCTCCAGCATCTGCAGACCTCACTTTCTCTCACAATCTCAGGATAAGACAGAGATAAGGAGGAATTTCTTTTCTCAAAGGGTAGTGAATCTGTAAAATTTGTAATAACAGATGAATGTCAAGCCTGGGTCATTAAGTTTATTCAACGTTGAAAGAAAGAGATTTTTAATCAGCAAAGGAATCAAGGATTTTGGGGAAAAGGCAGGAAAGTGGAGTTGAGGATTATAGCTCAGCAATGATCTCATTTAATGGTGGAGCAAACTTGATGGGCTGAATGGCTTACTTCTGCTCTTATGTCTTACGGTCTAACATTGAGGAAAAAGAATAAGCCAACTCAATACGATTGATCAAGAGTGAGAATTTCCATCCAATGATGGAAATATGATTAGTGGCCCTAAAAAGCTCATGAGATATTTGTAGAGTTTCAAACTGACGCTGGTCTTCTGAAAGTTTTATACAGGCACTCCACTCCACTAACAGATTCACAGATCAGAACTGCTGACAACCCTGTTATCAGGCTATTTAAGAAAGTTGAAAAGTGTGGTGCTGGAAAAGCTCAGCCATGCCAGCAGCATCCGAGGAGCAGGAGAGTCGACTTTTTGAGCATAACATGTTTTGCTCTGATCTCCAGTCCTCACTCTCTCCTAGTTAAGAAAGTTGGTAAGGAAAAACCAGGGAACTATAGACCGGTGAGCCTGACATCGGTGGTGGGCAAGGGAATCCTGAGGGACATGATTTACATGCATTTGGAAAGGCAAGGACTGATTAGGGATAGTCAACATGGCTTTGTGTGTGGGAAACTGTGTCTCACAAACTTAATTGAGTTTCTTGAAGAACAAAGAGGATTGATGAGGACAGAGTGGTGGACATGATCTATATGGACTTCAGTAAGGCATTCTACAAGGTAGACTGGTAAGCAAGGTGAGATCACACGGAATACAGGGAGAGCTAGCCATTTGGATACAGAACTGGCTCGAAAGTAGAAGACAGAGGGCTGTGGTGGAGGGTTGCTTTTCAGACTGGAGGCCTGTGACCAGTGCTGTGTCGCAAGGATCAGGGCTGAGTCCACTGCTTTTCATAATTTATACAAATGATTTGGATGTGAACATAGGAGGTATGGTTCGTAATTTTGCAGATGACACCAAAATTGGAGGTGTAGTCGACAGCGAAAAAGGTTACCTCATATTACGTTGGGATCTTGATCAGATGGGCCAATGGGCTGAGGAGTGGCAGAAGGAGTTTAAGTTAGATAAATGTGAGGGGCTGCATTTTGGAAAGGCAAATCAGAGCAGGACTTATACACTTAATGGTAAGGTCCTGGGGAGTGTTGCTGAATAAAGAGACCTAGGGGTGCAGGATTACAGTTCTTTCAAAGTGGAGTTGCAGGTCAACAGGATGGTGAAGAAGGTATTTGACATGTTTCCCTCATTGGTCAGTGCATTGAATGTAGGAGTTGGGGTGTTATGTTGTACTTGTGGAAATGATTAGATTAGATTTCTCACAGTGCAGAAACAGCCCCTTCAGTCCAACAAGTCCACACGAACCCTCCGAAGAGCAACCCACCCAGACCCATTCCACTACTAATGCACCTATCACTATGGGCAATTTAACATGGCCACTTCACCTAACCTGCACATCTTTGGATTGTGGGAGGAAACTGGTGCACCCGGAGGAAACCCACGCAGACATGGGGAGAATGTGCAAACTCCACGCAGACAGTCTCCCAAGGCTGGAATTGAACCCTGGTCCCCGGCGCAGTGAGGCAGCAGTGTTAACCACTGAGCCACCATGCCACACATTTTTCTACACTTCTTATTCTTCCTAAATTAAATTGCCCAGAATTGGAAAATGACATTTAGCGGGGCTGTTGAATAGGAAGAATTCTGGACTAACTTTCACAGTAGAGAAAGAACAAGAGATGTTGCTGTGAGGATGTTATTGGGACTAGAAGTTTTGAGCTGTAGGTAGAGGTTGAATAGGCGGGGGCTGTTTTCTCTGGAACATCAGAAACTGGGGTGTGACCTCATAGATGTTTATAAAATCATGAGGGGCATGGATAGGGTGAATAGTCAGGATCTTTTTTCCCCAGCATAGGTGAGTCCAAAATCTAGAGGCCATAGGTTTGAGGTGAGAGAGGAAAGTTACAAAAGGGACCTAAGGAATGTTTTCACCACAGGGTGGTACATATATGGAATGAGCTGCCAGAAGAGGTGGTGGAGGCTGGTACAATTGCTACATTTAAAAGTCACTTGTACAGGGGCCTGGTGTCCATTTACACCAGTCACTGAAAGTGGATAGACGCAGCAGACTGTGAAGAAGATAAATGATACGTTGGCTTTCATAGCGAGAGGATTTGAGTCAAGGAGCAAGGATATCTTGCTGCAATTGTACAGGGGCTTTGGTGAGATCACACTTGGAGGATTGTGAGCAGTTTTTCTCACCTTATCTGAGAGAGCATGTTCTGGCAATGGAGGGAGTGCAATGTTTCTGGTGACCATGGAGAGCAGAGATCATAATAAGGACATGTGGTCAGACGTCTAGGTCTGAGACAAGGAGACATTTCTGTACCCAGAGATTGGTGACACTGTGGAGTTCCCTGCCAGAGAAAGTGATTGAGGCCAAAGCTTTGAATGTTTTCAAGAAGGAGTTAGATATAGTTCACAGGATTAAAGGGATCAAAGGTATAGAGAGAAAACAGGAGTAGGGCACTGAACTGGACTATCAGCCATGAGTGTAATGAATGGCAGTACAGGCTAGAAGGGCCAAAGGGCCTATTCTGGCTCCTATTTTGCAGTTCCTATGTTATGGTGGAAGGGTTAGGGACGGACTGTTACTAATAGCAGAAGGGCCAAGAACATGAAGAAACAGCAGCGACATGAACAAGAATATTTTAGGTAACAAGTGGTTACGATTTGGAATGTAGTGCCTGAGAGTGTGGTGGATGTAGATTAAATTGTGGCTTTCTGAAGAGTGAACTGCCAGACAGAAAGAAATTGCTGCTCCACAGGAAATCTGTGGGAAATGGGACTAACTGCCTTGGTCTTACAGAAAGCCAGCACTGACATAATCAGCTGAATCTCCTCTTCCCGAAATGTAAATATTGATGATGTCAATCAGAGCTGCTTAGAGTGGCCAGTTCCCAAACTGTGGGTTCCCCTCTCAATGGTGGGAGCAATTTGGATCAGGGGAGGTTTCCTTCATAAATGGTGACTGTGGTTTGGAAAATCTATTGGGACAGCCTGGTGTTCACCTTCAATATCCCATGAAGATGTGCCCATTTTATTTCTTGTCACGGATCGGTGGGTGTTTACTAAGCTCCAAGGTCTCATCTTCTAAACAAAGCCACAAAATGGCAGGAGCAAAAGTATTTCACTGTCTGACATCCAACCATGCCCCACTCACTATGACAGCATGCTCTCCCACACTCCAATAGCTGCCCTACCCTCGCCCCCTCCAACATTATCACCCACATCACTTTCCCCACTCACTCTGGGCTGATTGCATGCATTAAAATGAGATCAAAAGGGAAAAAGTTTGTGATGCCGTAGCCTAACGCCCACAGCCTGTAAATAGAAAACTATTCCCAGCTCTTGTTCAGATTCCACGGCTGGTGATTTACTGAAGTTACAAACAGTTCATTCAGGCTTGTATGGTTTAATTAATAAAAAAACACTTCACAAAATCGCTCCATCTTCACCAATAGCATGTCTTGAGAAATTAGATGTAAAACTAGTTCACACAAATAAAGACATAATCCTAAAGAAAGCCAATCTTGCATTCAGCTTTTAAAAGTGTGGCTCCTGTAGGTTTTAAATTTGATATATAATGGTTCACCTGAAATGGAAGTGTCTCACAATCAGACTGTGAGACCTGACAGCCTTGTCTTGCTGGGGATGGCTTTTTTACTGCAGCAATGTCTTGGGAGCATAATCAATTTGAGAACTAAATGAAATCAATTCCTGTTCAAGTAAAAAAAAATCCCTGGAGAATAGATTCAGCAGTCAGTCAAACACAGAAATACAGATGGGCAATTTGTTATAAAGACTGTTGCAGATTTGAATCGCCGCTTCATCTCATCTAACATAAGTTATGATGCATTGAATATGTATGATTTCCTTTTTGGAATCTGTAAAGCATGTTCTGAGTTACAACTGTTCCTTCTCAAGGCTGCGACAGAAAGTATTTACTTTCGTTGCTTCACAGATGGATACACACTCACACTAGCACGTTGACACACAAATTGACACATTGACACTACAAAATGCCACAGCCCCGTTCCGGCTGTGTTCTTTTCACCAGCTGTGACTGTGCCTGCACCTTTGGCAATGGCCAGAGTCTCAACAGTGCTTTTTGCTCAGAATCGAAAAGGAACACAATTAAAATAAAATGGCGCACATCTTGCTGAAGGACCTTAATACCTTTCATCCGCTTTGTTCACACTGAAAGTCAGCACATTGGCGCAATTTGAGGAGCCATGTGAGTTAAGCTGCTGTCACTATGTGTCTCATGCTTAATATCTTAGCTTGCACATAGGGACCGATGTAATACTACACTGACGTGACATCAGCATGTTGTAAATAGCTGAGCTCATTAACTTGCTTAAATCATCAGATTATTTAGATTGTCTGTACTTGGATATGCTTGATGAACAGACAGTTCCTTTTGCTACAGTTCTTTTTAAAAATCACTTTCTCTGCCTGGTGAGCAAATGGGAGAAGTTTAGTTTCCATCTCTGGTCTTCAGATCAATCCCTTTCACATTATATGACTTCACAGACTGTGATGATGGACAGACTAATTGTCTTCCCAAACACATGCCAAAAATTCCAGGTTAATGATAGTTTAGACAGATTACAACCTTTCTTTCACCACATGTGCACTGAAGTATGCAGTGGGCAGGCCTAGAATAGAAACACAGGGCTGAAGCATTTCCCAGAGCTCGGAAGTGACTATGTGAGGACACATCTGTTACATCAAAGTTTAATTCATCAAATGGAAGAGCTATTCATTAGAACATAAACTCTCCATTCTTTCATCAAGCAATCTCAACAATAGCATCACCGAGGTTGGAATTTCCCCAACTCCATGGTGGTGATCTTGGAGGCAGTGCATTGTGGGACTGGGAAACTAGAGCGAAACTGGGAGTGGGGTGGATTCCCTACTGTACAGAAGAAAGCAGCCAAATAGGATGCCTAAAGGAGACCCTGGTGGTGATTTGCAGGTCAGCTGACAAATTGTGAACAGCAGTGTGGCACTATGCAGAGCTTTCAACCTAAGAAAGATGACCTCCTTGTGCTAAACAAAGCAGGCATTGGAACTGGAGGTTCCAAACCCCAATGTATGCCGTGGGAAGATATAATTTAGTACAGAGGTGTTCCCCTCTACTCTGACGGAGCCTAACAGTTTTACTCTCCATGATGTTTCATTCATATCCCTGCCTCAGGATGTGCCTTTGAGCTGAGGGGCGCCTCAAAGAATTGTTCCTCCAGCCTTTGACTGGGTGAGTGGGACCAAAATCCTACCTGACAATTAGGAAGTTATCTCTGGAGGACTACTGCATGGGTCTTGCTGGAGGCAAGTCTGACATTTAGTACCAGTGTCAGAATGTCCAAATCCATATGAAAATTCAGCCTATAGTCTCAGTGATTGAAACAGAATGGCAGCCTACTTTTTCTAGTCAGGGTCTAAATGTCAGTAATGGATCAGTTTGTAGCATGGCTGTTTCTGAGTTGAAAGATTCTGTGTTCCAGTCCCACTCCAAAGCCTTTATTGGTCAGAGCATTGAACATAGGAGTTGGGAGGTCATGCTGTGGCTGTACAGGACATTGGTTAGGCCAATTTTGGAATACTGTGCTCAATCTGGTCTTCCTGCTATAGGAAAGATGTTGTTAAATTTGAAAAGACTGCAGAAAAGATCTACCCCCAAAATATTGCCAGGTTTGGAGGGTTTGAGCCAAAGGGAGAGGCTAAACAGGCTGGGGCTATTTTCCCTGGAGCATCGAAGGCTGAGGGGGTGACCTTTTATAAGTTTATAAAATCACGAGGGGCATGGATAAGGTAAATAGACAAGGTATTTTCCCTAGGGTGGAGAAGTCCAGAACTAGAGGGCGTAGTTTTAAGGTGATAAGGGGAAGATGCAAAAGGAACCTAAGGAGCAACTTTTTCATGCAGAGAGTGGTACATATGAGAAACAAGCTGCCAGAGGAAGTAATGGAGGTTGGTACAGTTACAATATTTAAAAGGATTTTGGATGGGTATTTGAATAGGAAGGGTTTAGAGAGGGGACATGGGCCAAATGCTGGCAAATGGGGCTAGATTAATTTAGGATATCTGGCTGGTGCAGATGAGTTGGACTGAAGGGTCTGTTGCTGTGCTCCACGTCTTTGTGACTCTCTATCAAGACTAAGATACCAGCAAAGTATTGGAGGAAAACTGCACTAATAGACTCTTGACTGGGACACACCTGCCTGCAACACAGGATGTAAAAGAACCAATGGCACAATTTTGAAGAAGGTCAGGGAGTTATTCCCAGTCTCCTGGTGATTATTTATTCCCTCACTAACATGACTAAAACATGTTATCCAGTCATTATCACATTGTTGTTTGCTATGTAGAAAAGTACTTTATCTGTTTCCTACACTTCAAACAGAACTCAATTGTTGCAAAATGCTTTGAGGCAGCATCACAGAATTGTGTTAGCACAAAGAGAGACCACTTCGTTAATTGTGACTACCTGGCTCTGAACATTTTAACTTAATATCAATCTCCTGCCTTTTCCCCATAAGCCGGCACCTTGTTTTTTTATGTTAAAAGCTGTCTATTCCTTGTGAAATGTTTCAACTGAACCTCTCTGCAGCACCATTTCAGGCTGTGCATTCCAGTCTTTAAATCCTCGATGTGTGAAAAACTCTATTCTCTCCTTGCGTTTGCTACTTTTGCAAAACATTTTAAAACTGTGCCTTGGGGGTCCTCTATCCATTTATGGGAAGGAACAGTTTCTCCCTATAAATTCCGTGTAGACCTCTCAGGTTTTTGCAAAGAAAATCCTTCCTAGTTTTCTCCTCTCAAATGCTCCAATCTTTCCTCATAACTGAAGTGTCCCATTTCTGGAACCATTCTCATGAACCTTTCCTGCACCCTCTCCATTGCATCCATATCTCTTTGAAAGTGGGACACCCAGACTGAACACAATACTCCATATGAGGCCTAACTAATGTCCAAAATAAGCTCAGCACAGCATGCCTGCTCTTGTATTCTGTGCCCCTATTGATGGAGCCTGGATAACTATATGATTTATTAGCAGATCTGTCCACGTGACCTGGCAATCCTAACCACGTATGTACATACATTGCCAGTTCTGTCTACTCCTGCACACCTTTAGAATAGAAACTATTATTTTATATTGTTTCTCCATGATCTTCCTGCCAAAGTGTACATCACAGTTCCCTGCTTTGAACTTCTTCTGCCATCTATTATAGGAGTCAGGGATTAGAGGTGGAAGGATGCTTTTCAGAATGGAGAGCTGTGACTAGTGATGTTTCGCTGGGATCAGTGCTGGAACCTCTGCTGTTCATGGTCAACATAAATGACTTGGAGGAAAATGTAGCTGGTTGAATTTGTAAGTTTGTGGATGATACAAAGATTGGTGGAGTTGCAGATCATGAGGAGGATAGTCAGAGGATACAGATTAGAGGCATGGGCAGAAAAATGGCAGATGGAGCTTAATCCGGACAAATGTGAGGTGATGCATTTTGGAAGGTCGAGTACACGTGAAAATTATACAGTGAATGGCAGAGCCCTTAGAAATATTAATATGCAGAGGGATCTGAGTGTGCAGGTTCACAGATCACTGGAAGTGGCAGTGCAGGTAGATAAGGGAGTGAAAAAGGCTTATGGCATGCTTACCTTCATTGGAAGGGGCATTGAGTATGAGCATAGACAAGTTATGCTGTAGGTTTATAGAACTTTAGTTTGGCCACACTTGGAATATTGCTTACAATTCTAGTTACCACACTATCACAAGGATGTGGAGACTTTGGAGAAGGTACAGAGAAGGTTCATCAGGATGCTGCCAGGTATGGGAGATTTTAACAATGAAGAAAGGTTAGAAAGACTGGGCTTGTCTTCACTGGAATGCAGGAGGCTGAGGGGGGGGCGACGTGATAGAAGTTTATAAGATTGTGAATGGTGTGGATAGAGTGGAAAGTATGAGGCTTTTTTCCGGGGTGGAGGGGTCAATTACTAGGGGACACAGGTTCAAGATGTGAAGAGGATGTTTTAAAGAGATGTGTGAGGAAGGTTTTTCACACAAAAGGTGGTGAGTGCCTCGAACACACTGCCAGAGGAGGTGGTGGACGCAGACACAATAGCAGCATTCAAGAAACACCTGGATGAATATGTGAGCAGGAAGGGAATGGAGGGTTACAGATCCTGTAAGTGAAGACTGTTTTAGTATGGAAGGGCAAAATGTGGTGGTGCAGGCTTAGAGGGCTGAAGGGCCTGTTCCTGTGCTGTAATGTTCTTTGTTCTTTATCCACTCAGTCCACCAACATGTCCCACTCACCACACTGTCTTTGTCACTTTACAATTCTCCCAAGTTTTGCGCTTGCAATTGTCACACACACGTATACACCTTGGAAAAAGCAAGGTTCCTGACATTTGGGAAACGCCATGAAAAACTTTCGTGGCCAAAAAAATACATTGTCGTCTGTTTTTTGTGACTCAGATAATTTTGGCTTTACATTGCTCCTGTCCCTTTTATTCCATGACCTAACTCTTTCGTTACAAATCCTATATGTGGCATTGTATTGAATGCCCTCTGGAAGTCCATACACATCATATCAACAGCCATGGCTTCATCAACTACTTCCCTCTTCAAAAAACTCCAGCGAGTAACTTTGACACAATTTTACCTTTACTCTTCCAAATCAACCTGTATTTTTCCATGTGACAAGTAATTTTTTGCTTCCAGAGGTTTCCCCACCACTGAAGTTAAACTGGTCTGTAATCGCGGGCCTATCTTTACAACTGTTTTGGAATAACAAAGTAATGTTTACAATTCATTTGTCCTCCAGCACCATCCCTGCATCCAGGGAAAATTGAACACATATGGCCAATGCAGAGCCATCTAATGACCATGAAAAGCACCATATACATAAAAATCTTTCTTTCTAATAACTCAAAGGTCATGAGTACAATTCTTCAAAGCAAGTTGTGAAAGTAGGAAGAATGCAAAGCATCTTATCACTTAGGGGCAGCACGGTAGCTCAGTGGTTAGCACTGCTGTCTCATAGCACCAGGGACCCGGGTTCGATTCCAGCCTTGGATGACTGTATGTATGGAGTTTGCACATTCTCCCTGTGTCTGTGTGGTTTTCCTCCTGGTGCTCCAGTTTCCTCCCAGAATCCAATTATGTGCAGTTCAGGTGAATTGGCCATGCTAAATTGCCCATAGTGTGAGGTACATTAGTCAGGGGTAAATATGGGGAATGGATTTAGGTGGGTCACTTTTCAGAGGGTCGGTGTGGACTTGTTGGGCTGAAGGGCCTGTTCCCATCCTGTAGGGAATCTAATCTAACCTTAGGAGGGCCCTCAAGTACTTAAACAGAAAACAGCAGCAGAACAAAGTTAATGTGGCAGAAAAAAATCTGAAGAGATTTCAGTCACTAAAATGGAGTAGTTCGTGAAACCTAAGTGCTTTCATCAGAGGATGAATTCTGAGTAAGAAATAAGTAATACTTTTGCAACAGAAAAAAATCCACTAATATTACTTCAGGCTATCAATAAACGAATACTTTAAAAAAGAGCAGAATCAACAGGGCAGGCTGTGCATCAGAACTGTAATTGTAACTGCACAGTGAGGGTGCCCCAGTTTCCCACAACAATATGAAGTCTTCAGTCATTCCAGCTCTGAGGAATTCTGCACTGAGTGGCGCTGGGGAGGAATTTCTGAATCAGTTCTTCATTCTGGTCAAACTCGAGAGAAAGGCCCAAGTACAGGAATGGCAGGTTGTGTCCCTGTCAGGGTGTCAGGTAGTGGGCAATTCAAAGAGATTACAAAGGAGGTCCAGAGAACACTGGTCCTTTCCGTCCAATGCAATGTTCTCATTATCAGTAAAGATAATCACAGGTTGTGGGAATGATTGCATAACGTCATAGCTCTGAAGGAGTTAATGCTCTTGTTAATGGAGCTCTACCAAACTGCTGGTGTCATATATAGTCTATGGGTGGAGACGGAGTTTCATTTTCATAGGGAGCAGGTGTCTTTTGTACAGCTCCAAATGTCTAGTAATTATCCCTGACATGCAATGTATTTGAATTTATTGCCATCTTGCAATAATTCATCTTGTTAACTAAGTTAAGATCAGAGCCTTTTCTGTTAAAGACTCCAGATTGATGTATATTCTGACAACAATCATTAGACAGCCCCAAGACAAAATATAGACAAAGGAGATTGGTGGCAGTGAGCTACCTTAAACAACCCTTACAACTGGGCCACATACTGGCAGATACCACATGAGGGTTTCAGGGTAATACCACATGGTGAGTGGTGGCATGGATTCAAATTCCATTTAGAGACTCTCACCATGAGGAAAAGAAGATTCAGAAGAAAGACAAATCTTGAAGCCAAGTGAGTTGACCACACTGAGAACATGACTGCTTCGAGAATAAACAGCAGTCAGGCCATCACCTTCTCTGAGAGGCTGTGAAAATGTAGGAAGAGAGACTGGGCTAGTGTAAGAGAGAAAAGTTAGCTTCAATTCGGAAAAGACAGAGATATTAGTAAAAGAAGCACTGGAGGTTTCAAGAGGAGGCTTCTTAGTTAGAATTTAGAAGTCCTTGAAGGAAAAGAGGAAGCTATTATGAAAATGCTGCAATGACCTGAGAGGAAAGACAAGGGAGTGTAAAAGAATGTTTTCACCTTACACAAAGTGTCACTGCCATTGAGATTAAGCTCCATGAGACACAATATCTAGGGACGCTGAAAAGGACAGAAGAAAATATTTAGACTGTGATTGAAGAGTCAGTAAAGCCTCAGAAATTATTTATGCTGGAAAAAAGCTCATTCAGAGAAATTGATTGAAAAAGTCAAGCAAAAGAAGAAAAGTCAGAAGAAAGAAAGATTTAAATGTACCCGGGTACCAGTTATAATCTGAAATTTTGGCAGCAAAAGCCATAGACAGGAAATTCTATTTCAAGAACTGTGTAGGTGAAAGTGGTTTAGATTGTGGAAGATGGGAAAACATCCATTTTGCCTGAGAAGAAGAGGGAAAACCCCATCTTGTGTGCAAAAAGCCTGGAAAAGGTGCATGACCAGCATTCTGAACACTGCAATAAGAAGCCAAACCCTGAAAAGGTGGGAAGAAACAGTGAGAAGTATAAAGATACAGTTTTACAAGATTTTAAAAGTTAAAAGCAGTACATCACTACTGAACAGTCAATTAAAATAATTTTAAGACTTATTGAAGTATCAGAGCAACACAGTTTTTATTAGATAAAAGCAAAGTAAGAAAATCCTGAGTAAAGTTTAGGAAACATCACAGCAATTAAATTTCGCAAAACGATAAGTGCAAGAGTTCAAGCTCAAGGAACAAGTAGCATTGAGATGATATATGTTTAAACCAATTTCACAATAATAAGAATTAAGAAAACCATAGAGTAGAAATGGAAACAAGATATAATACTTCCACCAGGATTTAAGTTCAGTATAAGACAATACAACACAAAACATAGAACAATGTGGAGAAGATTGTGCTCTAGATACAGGATTTCTTCAAAATTAAAGCCTTAGTGCAGAATTATACTGACGACTGAGCAATGTGGACTTTGGTGCGATGTGTGTCAGAAATGGGTGAGAAGTCAGATGAGATCTATCTTGATGTTGTGAGCACCTTGCTCCATCATTTAAACGTTTTACAAGTGGTACAGCAAGTTTCTTACAAGACAGTTGTGACAGAAATACCAATCAATGGAAATTATGACTTGCTTAATGTTTTGTGGCCAGAATAGCTTGCCACATGCTGCCTCCTATCTCCCCCTGGACCATGACCCCAGCATTGAACACCAGGCTATTGTATCCACTACAGTCACTCACCTCATTTAATCTGGTGATATTTCCCCCACTGCTCTTGAGCTTCCAGCCATCAAAAAGGAATGCTATTTTCATAAAGTTGGAGATCAACTCCAGAATATGTGCTGGAGTAAGACACGGCTTCCCAAGAGCAGAAATTCAGAAATTTTGGCAGCACACACACACACACGCGCAAGAGTGAACACAGTAGAGCATCAACTGCTATCAGAAGAGGTACATTATTTGAGACAATACCATTGGAGAAAGTACCCAGTTATGTCTAGGAGAACTTGCTAATTCAGGTGATGCAGAATACACAGAACTTGTCTCAGTAATCTATATGCTGGTGATTTAAGATTGATGCAGAACCAAGTGTTACTATCTTATCTGACCAGTTACATGGTTGACGATGCAGAGGTTACAGTGCACAGAGGTTACATGGCATAGATGAAGTAACTGTCAAGGACATTAGGTTGTTAATGTTACACTGTAATGCAATGCACTCAGAAGAGTGAAAGATGTTCAGAATACAAAATGTTGGTTTTCCCGAGTGCATGCATGTCTGAACTTCAACTTTATCAGAAGAATTGGAACAGATTGACAACATAGAGAGAAGAACTGGTCCAGAAACAAATTGTTATTGGGCAACCAGTCAAGGTACAACTAATAAAAGATTCTGTTGGCAGATCCCAAACAGAACAAAGAATTCAGTGAGATTACTTAGATTGATGTAAGAAAGTGAAAAAAGAAGACATTGTCAACATCAAGGATGTTATAGACTTCATGAAACTGATGGAAATATTCAATCACCTGGTTTATAAACAGAACAGTCAATGTGAGTAATAGAGCTAGTGTGCAATAATTTTTCCATAACATGAGAGAGAATTTAAAATGGTCTACTTCACTAATAAAACAACCACAGAGGTAATTGATGACATTTAAGCTGAAGATCAACTGAGCGATGTGAACAGCATTTGATTCCATGTGAGCCAGACCCCTACTCAAAGATAAAATTGTCTGTTCTAAGCATCCAGGCTGCTATGAGAAAGAAATGACCTTTTACAATCAAACCCTTATTCCCGGTGAAGGGCTTATGCCCAGAATGTCAATTCTCTTGCTCCCCGGATGCTGCCTGACCGGCTGTGCTTTTCCAGCACCACACTTGTTCCTAATCGAAAGATATTGCCTGATATTGAAATCCAAGATACACCAATGAAGAAAGTACTTGTCTGAACAGTAGTCATGATTTGGAGGTGCCAGTGCTGGACTGTGGTGTACAAAGTCAAAATCGCACAACACCAGGTTATAGTCCAACATGTTTAATTGGAAGCACTAGCCTTTGGAGCACTGCTCCTTCATCAGGTGATTGTGGAGTATAATATCGTAAGATACTGAATTTATAGCAAAAGTTTACAGTGTGATGTAACTGAAATTATATATTGAAAAAGACCTGGATTGTTTGTTAAGGTGGTAGGATGGCTCAGTGATTAGCACTGCTGCCAGGGATCTGGGTTTGATTTCAGCCTCAGGTGACTGTGTGGAGTTTGCACATTCTCCCTGTGTCTGTGTGGGTTTCCTCCGACAGTCCAAAGATGTGCAGGTCAGGTGAATTGGCCATGCTAAATTGCCCTTTGTTTAGGTGCATCTTTCAGAAGGAAAAGGGTCTGGGTGGGTTACTCTTTGGAGGGTTGGTGTGGAATTGTTGGGCTGAAGGGCCTGTTTGCACACTGTAGGGAATCCAATCTTTTAGGATGACCATGCTGGTTTCAATTATTTCATATGTAAATCCCAGAATTTTTTTTTAAAGTTACATTCTCAAGTAAACTTTAGTAATAAGTGCCATGTCTTCTCAGATAATGCATTGAAGATGTGAGGTGCCCTGTGTGACGATGTCTGCGCCCCAATATTCAAACTGATTCTATTTCTAAAAAAAAGGGATTCACAGAATCTTACATGAATTCATGCAGTTTTTGAGCAAAATTAAATATAATTCTGCAAGTACAAATTCACCCCACAAACTTATGTGGGTGTGCGCGCGTGGGGGGTGGTATGAGTGTCTGTGAGAGAGTGTGTTTTTGTGTGAGCGTAAAGGGGTATAAGTCTATGAAAGGGTGCATGAGTGGGTGGGTGTGTATGTGTGAGCGTATGATCTGGAACTCATACATGAGAGAGGGTGTGCATGAGTGTGTGCGTGTGTGTTATGTAATGTAGTGGGGTCACCTGTAGTGTGACATGTACCCAAGGTCCCGGTTGAGGCCATCCCCATGACAATCAGCCTCTGCTCAACCACTTTGCGTTGTTGCCTGTCCCGAAGTCCACCTTGGAGCATGGTCACCCGAAGGTCCGAGGTCGAATGTCTCTCATATGCTCACACATACACACGTGACCATTACAGAAACTGATATTGGTGTGAGTATCTGTCTGCTTGCAAGGGTAGGTCACATTGATGGCGAGTGTCCTTGCCTATCTAATCCTCCTCTCTTTCCACTTGTAGCTTCTCCCAAAATACTTTTTGATTCACAAGATGCAGATGGTCACCTCATGTGTTCCTTCCTTTTACTTGTCCAAACCTTCCCTTGTTCCTCTTTTAGTTCATATACTCAGACCCTGGAATCAACTGGGTCAGAAAAGGAAGAGGAAAATACAAAAAGAAGAAGGTAGCAACACTCAGTGTTACACACACAGCCAGAAATTCTGCGAGTCTATCCAAGATGAAGTTAAGGATGAGTGGTATTTGATGAGATACTGGGCGCAAGTATCTGCCTACTGCCTGAAGGGGTGAGAGGAAAGGTACAGATGATGAGATAATGTACTAGACCTTCCTACAAAATAAATCAGACAAAAGAAGGTGATTGGGTGTACAAAATGTTTGTTGCAATGAAAACCCAGCAAACATCATCAAAGAACATTCAACAAACTTAACATTGAGTTGGTACAGGGATTGTGGGATGCTTAAAGCCTCTTGGAGCAGAAACGGATCATCACCGCCGTACGGTCACATGTGGAACCCTCTATGTCTGGTGACCAAGTTCTCAGCTTCAAATGTAGCAGGAATTGCTCCTGTTAAATGTTTGGGTTTAGCAGTAGAAGCTCCGTCATGGCTCGGGATGACTCAGATCAGCTTGCAGGGCATCAGAATAGCTCATTAACCTGTTGTCCACTTTGCTGAGGTAACGGGCAGAGACAGTATGGATTATCCCTCAGCAAGAATGACAGTCACCCTGCAGAGGCCTTGGTGTTGTCAGTCAGCCAGCCAATCAAATGACTGGAGCCAGTGCTTAGATGATGCAATCAAAAACCATGCTTTCAGTACTCAGAACAGCTCATGGTTATCTTCCAGGGACAACTGCAGACTCCCTCAATTAAAGGTCTGCTGACTTCCATCAACCATTTAACATGGAAGTAAAGTGAACACAAGACACCTGAAATAAAACCAGAAAATGCAGGGGTAACTCCAGCTGCTGCTAATAGCTCATATATATTCATAGACCCCCATTCTTGAGGTGTTATATCTGTTTGATTGGCTAGTAGTGAGAAGGGCTCTGCCTGTGAGAATCCTTTATGTACGCTCTGCCCCAATGCACGCTGCCCTGTGGGGACTGTCACACACCTCCTTCTGGGATGTACCTAGGCAAAGCGAGTCTGGAGAGGAATGCAGTGGTGTTTGATGAGGTTCCACCCAGCACAAGATATACAGAAACACTTGACTTTCTCCAATTCTTTCATGCTGCCTCTCACTATAGCGATCTTCCAGAGGATAATGAGAAGTAAGTAATCTCCAATAAATTAGAATTACATGGCTGCTATGCTTGAATCGCTGTTACACGTGTGTGAGAGGTGAACCAGGTAACCAGAGCATACAAAGAAAAATAGTGTGTGCTGGTGGTTGATAGTATTGGACGGGGAATAGTAGGTTTGTAATGCATTTGGATGGAAGGGTTGCAGATTGATAGTGAGGAGCTGGGTGATGGGGATGTTGTGAATTGAGCAGTGGATGAGGCTGGTCATGCATATACAGGGTATATCATTTAAAGGTGTGCTTTTCCAGCACCACATGTTTTGACATTTAAAGGTTCTGGCTATTGTGATGCAGTGGTCGTGGGCTAGAGTTAGCTCGAGTGCCTGTGTTCAAGTCCCACCAGCTCCAGAGGTGTGTCATAACATTACTGCCCAGCTTGATTAGAAAATCTAAATATCCCATTTGAGTATTGAACTCACTCATCTTAATTACATTCTGGCATTGACTCCCACCATTACATCTTCCCACTGTCTCCTGAACATATGTCTGATGGGTTCCTTTGTGGGAACAGGATGTTTATCCTTTTCTCAATAGACCAAGACCTTCAGGGCACTATCAGAAGACTTTGCGTGCTCTCTAACATGCTCAAACATCTGTAAATCTCTCACAGCACAAAATCAGCTCACAAAAGAATCCCTCAACTTTTAGCAGCTACCATATATCACCTCTTTAAAAACTGCCTTGACGGTGTGATACTGAAGTCCGTGCTGAAGTGCATAGCCAATAACTAGCACATGTAGCATTGTCTGCCCGTATCTCTTAAAACAACAGGCAGCACCAATTTAACACACTGTCTGAATCATAGTGAATTGCTGCAAGTTAATTGTGTATGTGATTCTCATGCCTATTTTTGGGGATTTGCCAAGTTAATCCCCATGATATTCTGTTCGCTTCCCAAGTACAGTATTGCTCTGCCCACGAGTATTTCTACAGAAAACCTGAAACTATATCAGTGGAGTTAAATTTTCTCATTGAGACTCTATTTCTGATGCATTGGTGTTTTGAACAAAAATTGTTCCCTGCATCCTGCTCAACTTTGGTTCTTTGATGAAAAAGTTTTTAAAAAGAATTTCACGTCTATGAAGTAGCCTACTGAGGAGTTATATTTTTGCGTGATTCTTTGATAGTAACAAAGTAATCAAGCAATCAATTACTAACAGTTCTTGTCAGCTATTTAATCTCTTGAACAGGCCTCTAACTGGCTATTCAATTCATACAAACATGATTTAATTTGTGAAAGGGGCTGAAATAAAAGAAAAAAATGATATTCAGAAGAGCCACATACCTTTTTGTTTTAAAACGCATGTTTACATGTTTATTCCCTTTGGAAAATGAGCAGGTGATGGAATGATTCACTGGCTGATTATGAGCATTGGTAGGGCCTGCTTGTGGTGCAATAGTACTGTCCTATCTCTGGACTTGAGGCCTATATTCAAGTCCCACTTGCCCCAGAGGTGTGCGATAACCTCTGAACAGGTTGATTTAATGTTTTTTATTAGCATTGGACCACATCATGTGCACCCCTTCCTTAGCCAGCAAGTTCTGGCTTTGGGATTTAAACACACAACTCGGAACATTACTACTGCCTCTCAGGACCAAGCACATTCAATGGTCTGCCTCAATAGTTCAGAACTATCATTTTGAATCAGAGGATGTCCAAAACCCTAACTTGAACTGGCTGGAAATCATAAAGGAAGTGAAAGCCACATCCAGGTTTAGCTACAACTGAGATAAAGAGAAAGGTTTTCTTGAACTTCAAAAGGATTATGAATGTCAGCAATCACAATCAATGATACCTATCATAGACGCACAATTCATACAATCATACTAAGTATTGTAGATGGGCACGCAATGTTTTAAAATCATCAGTCGCTACTAACATTTGAATAATAGGGCAATCAATTTTAATCATATTAAAGCTAATTTTGTTGTGACAAATCAACATTGTTAGCTTAAAGTGCAGAATGTGCTGCCATGCAAGCTCGTTAATCTGAGGAAGAGTCACTCCACCCGAAACATTAACTCTAATTTCTCTCCATGGAGGCTGCAAGACCTGCTGAGCTTTTCCAGCAATTTCTGGTTTTATTTCTGATTTCCAGCACCTGCTGTTCTTTCGGTTTTTATTAAGTTCATTAATATGTTGGGCAAAATGCAAAAGGATCGATTTCTCCCTATGGTGAGAAGTGTAGCAAAATCATGAAAAATGTGCAGAACGGCCATTCACAACTCAGGACATCTCTTAACTGAGTTTCGTGTGCCGAGTTGAGATTCTTTCTGGAGAGTGGAGACTGACCTATTAAGGGGTTTAATTAATGCAGTTTAATGATGTTATTAACTGCACATCTCACCTCATCAATGGGCAGAATTCTATCTTACCCTTGGCTGTGAGCCATCTTGATGTGGAAAATTCTTGACTTCAGCTCACCGCTGCGAGGGGCATATTGCTCACCATGCTAAAGATCTCAGGGCACAAACCATGGGCACCAGCCATGCACACCCTTTGTCCCTGGACATTGACTGCTAATGAGTACCAACCTCTGAGGATCTTGGTAGCATCTCTCTGATGCACTGGATGGCTTCATTGGAGGCTGCTGCAACGATACTTTGTACACAGCAGACCACAGCACTCAGGGCCTCCCTACATGCCCACAGTATCTGTGTGTCGCCTTTCAAGGCATTGCCTGTTAGAATGTTGATGCTTCAGTCAAAGTCTAAAGGCTAATGAAGGGCTTTTGCTTGAAATGTCGATTTTCCTGCTCCTTGGATGCTGCCTGACTTGCTGTGCTTTTCCAGCACCACTCTAATCGAGACAAAGTCTAAGGGCAATCAGCTCTGCTGTATCGATGTGCTTTTTTACACATACATACAGACTCAGCAGTGTGGATCTGTCAAGGAAGGCTCGAACATTTTAATGTCTCGCACACTGAGGCATCAATTTTAGAGCTACAGCATATATTTGAATTTCGAGGCCAACATCCCAACATCCACAAATGAAGCTGCATTAGAACATTATTTCAATGAGCCACCACACACTTCAGTACAGAGAAACTACACAGAGCAGAGAAAAATTACCTATACAGCGTATTCAAAAAGAATGGGTACCCAATGAACACAGTCCGCCGATTTCTCAGCAACAAACCCAAACAAGCAGACAAGACATGTCCAAAAACCCTAGCCACTCTCCCCAAATCAAAGACATCTCAGAAATGACTGCCAGACGACTCAGACCCCTTGGTATCATGGAAGCCTACAAACCCACCAACACACTAAAACAGCAGCTAATGAACTTGAAAGACCCTATACAGACAACAAGCAAAACTTATGTCATTTACAAAATACCTTGCAAGAACTGTAACAAACACTACATTGGACAAACAGGCAGAACACTAGCCACCAGGATACATGAACATCAACTAGCCACAAAACAACATAACCCACTCTCACTAGCATCCTTTCATATGGATAAGAAAGGACTTTGACTGGGATAACACATTGATACTAGGAAAGGACAAACAGAGACACACATGAGAATTCCTAGAAGCATGGCATTCCAACCAGAACTCTATCAACAAATGCTATCACCACAGGAAATTACATCACCAACCCTAGGAAAATCAAACATATAAATAGAAAGTGGGCTGCACCACCATAGATTCATTCGGAGGCTCACTGAATATATTACCTAGTATGGTGACAAAACATCTAAAAATGAACCTTCCAGCTCAGCGAGCAAACCTACATCGAGAACCTCAACCTGAGCTACAAATCTTCTCAAAACTCACTGACAGGTAAAAGCACAGACAGTGTCACGAGGCTGGAATCGAACCTGGGTCCTTGGAGTAGTGAGGCAGCACTGCTAGCCACTGAACCATCATGGTACCCTTGGACTAGCAAAAATAGTCTGGGGAATTGCATGTTATCTTTTGGGAGCCTTCAAGCACAGCAGTCTGATAGTCCAGGGGCTATTTATTAATGTCATTCAGAGATTTCAGGTGAATACCATGTTGAGGGTCCATCTACTGATCTTTGATGAGGGTGCAAGGTGTGAGTTGATCAGACAGAGGGGGGTCTCATTGCCAAATTGGGGAGAGACAGTCAAGGATGGGAGAGGAAGCAGGGACATGCCTTGGGGTGAGGGGGGGCAAGGATAGTGATGGTAGAAGGTAAAAGGGGGTTGTGAGGAAGAGCATCAGAAGGCATGCCAGGTGATACAAAGGGGTGCTATTGGCAGTGAGCACCATTTCCGTGTGCTCTTATTGCCAGGACCATAGGGAACCAGGATGGACATCTTTAAGGTTTAATATCAGGACTTAGGGCACAAAAAGGAGACTTGGAGAAAAAGTTCAATATGGCGGGTCTTCACATGGGAGTGGAATTAATTAAAATGGGATAACAGGGGGTAGAAAGTAAAGGAGACATGGAGGTTCTTGGTGGGGTACCCAATGATCAAGGAGATGCTGCTCCTGATGCCATTGACTGTAAGATTAGATTAGATTACATTACAGTGTGGAAACATGCCCTTCGGCCCAACAAGTCCACACCAACCTGCCGAAGCGCAACCCACCCATACCCCTACCCTTTACCCCTTACCTAACACTATGGGCAATTTAGCATGGCTAATTCACCTGATCTGCACATCTTTGGACTGTGGGAGGAAACCAGAGCACCCGGAGGAAACCCACACAGACACGGGAAGAACGTGCAAACTCCACACAGTCAGTCACCTGAGGCGGGAATTGAACCCGGGTCTCTGGCGCTGTAAGGCAGCAGTGCTAACCACTGTGCTACCATACCACCCATAAAGTTATGTTGCCTGCCCTCTCTGGCTGTTCAGTAGAAGCTAACTGCAATTGGAAGATAACGAGACGATGCCAAAGGTGAGCAGAGACAGTGTTAATTTGAGGGTAAAAGCACAGGAATCATAGCTGCTGGATGCCAAGATTTTGACTCTATAAGTGCCAGGACATTGTTATGGAACACTTGCTGGATGCTGGAATGGGCTCCAAGGGCTGCAGGAACGGTGGGCACATCCCCTCCTGGTACTTGCAAAAGTGAGGGCTGTGTCAAGCCTCTCTGAGACATTCCCCTCCCAGGGAGCAACAGATGACCTGCAAAGCATCTCTCAGTCATGCTTTCACACATGCTTCATGGCAGTGACCGATTCCATCTGTGTAAGATCATACCAGCTCTTTTTGTTTCCTGAGGACAAGGATATTGCTGTAGCCCAGATACAGGATTTGCAAACATAGCTGGCAATGTGTCATTGACTGCTCACACGTGGCGCTGAGAGAGCCATATCACAACTCTTCACCAGGAAGGGGTTCCATTCGATTGATATCTATGTGATTGCCGTTACCACTTCCTGGAGGTGAGTGTCCACTACCATGGATTCTGACATCCCGGAGCATTTTCAAGTGCCAGGTTGTGTTTGATGGGTTTACGAGGCTGCTTACTGTGGGAGAAAGGCTATTGTGATCGTGGCTCATGACACCAATAATGCAAACCCCTGACTGATGCAGAGCACTGATACAATTCCCCCTATGCCTTGACTAGGTCCATGGGGGAGCAGATGATAGGGTTACTGAACGTACAGTTATGCTGCTTGTGCCTATCTGACGATCCTGCCAGTATAGTCTAGACGGACTGTGCCACATCACCCTGGCATGCAGCACTCTGTCCAATTGAAGCACACAACAAGGCAATATGATAGATACTGAAGAACTTGTGGGGGGTGGTGGGGGGGGGGGGGGGGCTGCTAGGTAAGATTGGAGCAGTCCTCAAAAGACATGAATGGGGACAGTAGAGAGGAGGGCTTGCTCTTTAATCATGACAGATCTCAGCTCCATCAGCTGCTAAAAGCAAGACAGGACCTGAGTAACACTTGGTCCAGTAGGTAGGAGGTGGATGCAGCTGTAAAATAGTCAGTGGTCATAATGCCAGCATTCAGATTGCATTTTCAGGGTGAGCTGCAACCTCTTGTTTTTTTTGTGTTTGCTTTTGCCATGGCACCTTATCTCATCTTTTGGAAATCCAATACAAGACATCTCCCATTATCCTTCACCTGTCTTACAGATAGATTTTCAAAACATTCTAATAATTTTGACAATCTTGATTCATCTTTTTGTAAAGTAACATTGACTCTGACTGATCATATTCATATTTTCCAAATGAGTAGTTAAAGTTCATTAAGAATAATTTCCAGCATTTCCTGATAATCAGTAACAAGCCAACTGCTCTGGTGTTCCTTGTCTTCCCTTTCTTTCATTTCTGAATAGTTGTGTTACATTTGCTAACTTCACGACACAATGGACCATTCCAACATCAAGAAATTTTGGAAATTTTTAATATTGTGCCTCTACATTTGGTCGGCATGGATGAGTTGGACCGAAGGGTCTGTTTTCATGCTGTACACCTTTACAACTCTATGACGCTGTTATCTCTCCAACTGTTTCTTTTAGAATTCGGAGCTATGAGCCATCAGGTGACAGGAGTTTAAGATTAAGTGGGGTGTTAAACACCAGGTAAGTCAACAGATGACAACAGAAGATGTGGTTGTGATATGAGACACTATAAAATCCAAGCCTTTTTACTGCAGTTGGGAGGAGAAGGAGTCATCTAGTCAATAATCATCTCTAGACTCAGGCCAATAATGAACTCTGTAAACATTAGCTGCATGGATAACAGCAACGCAAAAGGAAAAATTAATATTGTCATTGCAAATGAAGACCTCTGGTGTGATTCATCTTGTGTCAGTCAAAAAGGAGCTTCAGTATGACCCAAATGTTCATTTCCAACCATTATTGGTTTTTTTTCACTAGTTTATCACTCTAGGAAGTTTCAGTCAAATTATAGAGTTGCTTGTACTGGGATAATTTGCAAGTTGCAGTCAAATCACAGTACGATTTGAAGCTATTTATGGAAGTTTCAGTCAACCTTGTGTAGGGATTTTGTGCTGCGGTGTTTTATGAATTACAGACACATCACAGAAGGATGCATTTTCACAAAGGTGCATACAGCCAACATTGTGATATCGACAAGGTACAATGCAATAAATTACCAAGCCTCTTTCAACAGCACTTTCCAAATTTCCCACCAGCTGAAGGGAGAAGAGCCACTGATACATGGGAAAACCATCTCCTACAAATTTGCCTCTGAGCCACACATCATCCTGACTTGCAAGTATATCATTGTTCCATCATGGCCAATGGGTCAAAATACTGTAATTCTCTCTCTGCATCTTTACTCCACAAAGAAGATAAAAATTATTCAGGGCATGTGGACATTGCTGAACAGACCAACATTTATTGCCCATCCCTAGTGACCCTTCAGAAGATAAAGGTAACCTGTCTTCTTGAGATTCTTGAAGTACACATTGCTGTTAAAGAGGGAATCCCGGGATTTTGACCCTGTGACACTGAAGGAATGGTGATATATTTTCTAGTCAAGATGATGAATGGAATGAACATACAGGAGATGGTGTAGCCACATATTTACTGTCAATGCTTTTCTAGATTGTAGTGGCCATGAAATGGACATATGCTTTCTAAGAAGCCTTGGTGAATCTCTGCAGTGCATTTTGCAGATAGTGCACGCTGCTGTGACTGAGAGTTGGATGTTTGTGGATGTGATGCCAGTCAACTAGGCTGTTTTCTCCTGGGTAGTATCAAGCTTGAGTGTTGTTGGAGCTGCACTGATCCAGGCAGGTTGGGAGTATTCCTTCACATTCCTGACTTCTGCCTTGTAGATCTTGGACAGGCTTTGGGTAATCAGGAAGTCAGTTACTCACTGCAGGCTTCCTAGTCACTGACCTGTTTTTGTAGCCACTGCATTTACATGGCAAATCCAATTCAGTTTCTGGTCAATGGTAACCCCTCAGGCTATTGATAGCCGGGAATTCAATGATAGTGATGCCATTGAATATCAAGTGGTGATTGTTAGATTCCATCTTGTTGTAGATGATCATTGCCTGGTATTTGCATGAGGGCAGCAAAAATTACTTGTGACTTGTCAGCCCAAGCTGAGACATTGCCTAGATTTTGCTGTTTCTGGACATGTATTGTTCCAATGTCTGAGGAGTTGCAAATGCTGCTGAACATTTTGTTGTCATTGCAAAAATCCCCATTTCAGATCTTACAATGGATGGAAGGTCATTAATGAAGCAGTTGAAGATGGTTGTGCCTAATACACTATCCTGAGGAACTCCTAGATGTCTTAGAATGGAGATACCTGACTTTCAACAAACACAACCATCGAAGAATTTTCTCTCTGATTGCCATTGTCTCTAGTTTTTGCTTGACATTTGAAAAAATGCAGCTTTAATGTCAAGGGCAGTCAGTCTGACCTATTTTCTGGAACTTAATCCCTTTGTCCATATTTGAACCAATGCTGTAATGAGGTCAGGAGCTAAATGGCTCTGGTGGAACCCCAACTGAGTGTCAGTGAGCAGGATATTGCTGAGTGACAGCACTGTTGATAGTCTCTTCCATCACTTCACTGAAGATTGAGAGTGGACTGATGGGGTAATATTTTGTTACATTAGATTTGTCCAGCTTGATGTTTACAGGAAATACTTCGGGCAATTTTCCACATTGTGGTTAGATGTCAGTATTGTAGCTGTGATGGAGCAGTTTGGTTAGAGGCAGGCTCATTTCTAGAGATCAGGTCTTCAGTGCCTGAATGTTGTCAGGGCCCATAGTCTTTCACAGCAACCAGTGCCTCCAATCATTTCAGGGTATCATGTGGAATGAATTGAATTTGCTGAAGACTGGCATCTTGTGATTTTGGGGACCTCGGGAGGAGGCTGAAGTTGCAATAATTCAAAGAGACAACTCATAACCAACTTCTCCAGAAAAAATAGGGATCAGTGATAACTTCTGTCCTACCAATGATAGCCAAATTTCATTAACGAATACATAAAATAATAATAATTGCCTTAAATTCCTCAATCTCATTTATCTCTTGGTTACTCTATTATCCAGTATTGGGACATTATGTTGAGGTTGTACAATATGTTGGTGAGGCCTCTTATGGAGGACTGTGTCTACTTCTGGTTGCCCTGCTATAGGAAGGGTGTGATTAAGCTGTAGAGGGTTTAGAATGGATTCGCCAGGGATTTGCTGGGGGTGAACAGTTTGAGTTATAAGGCTGGATAGCCTGGGGACTTTTTTCAGGTTGAGGGGAGACCTTATAGCAGTTGATAAAATCATGAGGAATAATTTTAAGGTAAATGGCAAGTGTCTTTTCCCTAGGGTGAGGGATTTCAAGACTGGGGGGCATAATTTTAAGGTGAGAAATGAAAGATTTAAAAAAAGACATAAGACATGGATGAGGGTACAGTTACAACATTTAAACAACATTTAGATAAATACATGAATATGAAATGATTGGATGGATATGGGCCAGGAGCAGGCAGATGAGATTAGTATAGTTTGGGATTACAGTTGGCATGGACGGGTTGGACCAAAGGGCTGTTTTCGTGCCGTTTGACTCTATGACTCTACATGTCTTTTACTGTGAAGAAAGACACAAAATGTTTTGTTTCACAACAAAAATGTCTCTGTCATTTCCTCATTCCCTTTCATAATTTCCTCTCTCTGCCTCAATGTTCATTTTATGAACTCACTGACTTTCTCCAAACTCATAAATAAACATGTTTATATTTCTGGATAATTTGTTCTCAAAATCTTTTTTTGAACCTCATCTCCCTATCTTACCGTGCAAACTCTGTAAAGATCCAGAAAAGACCAGGTTGTGGATTTTCTCTCACATCTGGTTTCAAATTCCAAAAATTCTCCGAACACTGAAAACACATTTCTGTGCTGGACTGGCTTTGCAAATAATGTCTACCTCTATCTCCAGCATGTTTGCATTTTCTCTCTGAGCTGTGGGAAAATTTGTGAAACCCAATTTAGATCAAAATCTTCTCTTAATGTTGATTTCAAATACATCTCTACATTCGGATGTGCCCACTTGAATTACAGCAGTTATGTTGTGAGACACAACATTTCCTTAATAATATTTAAAGGAACTCTTATTTACTGCTCTTTCCTCACCATTGCTATGACTGACTTGGTTTGGGGCCACTAGTTCCACTGTTTAAGCATCAATCTGTTCCTGCTTCAAATATTTGTAAGAGAAATCCTCAGCTGTTTTTGGATTTTATGTTATTGTCTGACTTCCCCATCAGCTTCCTGATGTTGACTGACCCTCTATACCTCCTGGATTTTCATTTCTCTGAAATTACTCAGTCTGCCCTTTGATATTCCAATAGTTCTGCTTGGTTCAGCTACCTCTAAACTCAGACAAAGGGCAGAATTTTTCCAGAGTTTCAACAATACAGACACTAGCAAGACAATTGGGAGAATATAATGAATGACAAAATGTGATTCTCGAAATTGAGGATAAAATGATTAATTTTCCCCTTTATATTTCAACAGCTGGAAGACAGCCTTGCTCAGAAGTGACCAAGTTCCTTAATATTGCATTATTACCTAATCTCACCTCATTTCTCCAGCTTGAGATTCTCCCAGGTATTGTTGAGAAACTACATGGTGTGAATTACCAATTTGAAATTCAGTGTGGTTATTTGGTGGCTGCAGCTTGCCAAAACCTTTTTGGCCAGTATTCCCAAACATCTCAGGCACTCTACATGGGCAGTGTCCACTTCCACACACCATCCACGGAAGTCATAATTGGCAAAGCCACAACTCACCACATCATCATGGCACATCATGGGCTACCCATTCAGCACTTCACTACTGGAATTTGGTGATCACCGGCACTTAATATCACAACTCTGCCTCCAGGTTGCTTTGTGCTTAACAACATTTACCCATCTCACCAATCTGCAGAAGATGCATCTCAGGGTTCTTAGCTTGCTTTCTTAGAGTTCATCCATGTTTCACCAATGTGGATGCTCACAGCATCTCTCACTTGCCTCACTTCTGAGTGCATTGATACTTCAGTCAAAATCTATAACCCACAGTAGATCTACCTGGCCTTGCCCTGTAGCACAGACAGAACACTAAGCTGCTTGTCATGGTTCCCACATTGATCAGTCGAAGGGATGGTCATGCTGTTAAATGTCATCTGTGTTAATAGCACATCTAGAGTACATACATGCAGAGTATGTGGTTCACAGCACTGTGTGTGTGCTTCAACTAAATGGCCATTTTTGAAAGTCTGATGGAGATAATCCTTAGTCCAGTCAATGGGGATTTTGGTCAGTCAGAGATTGCTTGCACTGTCAGTCAAGGACATTACCTGATCTCAATCTGGGCATTGGTCAGACCCAAGCAAGCAGTCAGTCAAGGGGGCTCCAGGGATTCCTGTACAGCCTGGGGATTGGGCCACAGTCAGTCCTCAGGTCAGCCCTAACTGTGCCACAAATTATGGCTCAGTGAATCAGGAGCAGCTCTGAAATCAGACTGGCTCAGCGCTCCTTCCTCTCTCAAGGTGACTCAGGCTGTGGACCCAGGCCAGTCCTAGGGACTTTGGTCAATAAAGTTCAGGGGAGTGCAGTTATCAGAGACATCGCAGTGTTTGTGAAATCCGGAATGCCAGGATGCAGAGGGGTCAATTGCTACTGAGTGTACGTCACAGCAGTGTTCAGTGTAAGGATGATGTGGAACATCAGAGCAGCTTCACTTGCAGCTTCCAGGGAATGTTGTAATATCTCCATAAGGTATCTGCATGGTGTCTTTATTTAATGAACAACTGTCCATCTTTCATCCATAGGACTGTAAGGATGTCTCCACTTCCTTATCAAGTGTCCATTTTTAAGACAATAACACTCTGAAGCTTGTTCAGCTGTCTGTGCTGACTTCCTTAACTCTGCTTCCTGAGCTTCAATTGATCATGTCATGCCAAATACTTCATTTGAACTATATTTATTCTTAAAGAGAGTCTCAGTGACAATAATGTCTGCTTCTGGTGATGGACGTTATGTACTCATTGGTCTTGTTGTTGCACATGATAAAACGCTACTTGGAACCATTCCTACAGCTGGTCTGTTTCTGTAGCCTCAGCTGGACTTTACGTGATTGTAGGTAAATCTCTGGCTTTCACTTAGCCAGACCATTCCCCAGAAGCAAAACAAATCTGTCCACAGTAATTTCTTAACTACCCCAAATTCCAATAGTCCAGAGAACAAACCACACTCCAATTAGATGTTGCACAATGTAACCAGGATATACCCTCTATCTAACCTATTTGGATTTTATTGAATTTTATGGAGGGAAAACTGAATCCATTTCCAGCAAGAGTGTTTGAACAGACTTTGTCTTCCTTAGTGAGTTATGTGCTTACATTCTTCGTTTGAAGATAAAGGTTATATTCCCTTTCAATTAAAATGCTTAATTTCTCTCATCTCGCCTATGTAACTCTTCTACATGCATTGCAGTATTTACCTCCCATCTGTTAATCTAGGTTAGAGCTATGATCTATTCTGTGGCCTTTTCATTCCGAGTTTTCTTTTCATTCTCATTCTTATGAACCCCAGTAATTCCTATGGGCTTCCCTTGCAACTTACTGCATCTGAACAAATGTGTCCTACCTCATTATAACACAAACACCGAGGCTTCTGATTCTGAATTTCATTCTCAATATTTGTCCTTCTGATCTGAGGTGGAGGCCATGGAGGATTCCCATAAATCTCTCCCTCACCTTAGTTACTCGCTTCCCCTCACTCCATCATTTTCTGTTACTTTTGAATTTATGAGGGTGAGGGGGGAGAAAAAGAATAGTTTTATGGACTAACTTATAATCATCAGCCATTATTTTTACCTCATGCAACTCTTTAGTCCTTAGCATGAGTTCTTATTGTGGAAGGTAATGAGTTTTTAATCTTGTGTAAGAGAATGTGTTCTAAGCACTTCACTTGGTGGTTTTAGCTTCTAATGCTCATATCCATTTCCCAAAATGGCATTGTAAATGGGAAGCCTTCAGAAATGAAATTACAAGAATCCAGAGAAAGTATATTCCTGTCAGGGTGAAAGAGAAGGCTGGTAGGTGTAGGGAATGCTGGATGAGTAAAGAAATTGAGGGTTTGGTTAAGAAAAAGAAGGAAGCATATATGTCAAGTATAGACAGGATAGATCGAGTCAGTCCTTAGAAGAGTATAAAGAAAGTAGGAGTATACTTAAGAGGGAAATCAGGACGGCAAAAAGGGGACATGAGATAGTGTTGGCAAATAGAATTAAGGAGAATCCAGAGGGTTTTTACAAATATATTAAGGACAAAAGGGTAACTAGGGAAAGAATAGGGCCCCTCAAAGACCAGCAAGGTGGCCTTTGTGTGGAGCCACAAAAAATGGAGGAGATACTAAGTGAATATTTTACATCAGTATTTACTGTGGAAAAGGATATGGAAGATATAGACTGTAGGGAAATAGATGGTGACATCTTGCAAAATGTCCATATTACAGAAGAGGAAGTTCTGGATGTCTTGAAATGGTTAAAGGTGGATAAATCCCCAGGACCTGATCAGGTGTACCCAAGAACTCTGTGGGAAGCTAGAGAAGTGATTGCTGGGCCTCTTGCTGAGATACTTGTATCATTGATAGTCACAGGTGAGGTGCCGGAAGACTGGAGGTTGGCAAACGTGGTGCCACTGTTTAAGAAAGGCATAAAGACAAGCCAGGGAACTATAGACCGGTGAGCCTGACCTCAGTGGTGGGCAAGTTGTTGGAGGGAATCCTGAGGGACAGGACGTACATGTATTTGGAAAGGCAAGGACTGATTAGGAATAGAGGTAAAAACAATGACTGCAGATGCTGGAAACCAGATTCTGGATTAGTGGTGCTGGAAGAGCACAGCAGTTCAGGCAGCATCCAAGGAGCAGCGAAATCGACGTTTTGGGCAAAAGCCCTTCATCAGGAATAAAGGCAGTGAGCCTGAAGCGTGGAGAGATAAGCTAGAAGAGGGTGGGGGTGGGGAGAAAGTAGCATAGAGTACAATGGGTGAGTGGGGGAGGGGATAAAGGTGATAGGTCAGGGAGGAGAGGGTGGAGTGGATAGGTGGAAAAGGAGATAGGCAGGTAGGACAAGTCCGGACAAGTCATGGGGACAGTGCTGAGTTGGAAGTTTAGAACTAGGGTGAGGTGGGGGAAGGGGAAATGAGGAAACTGTTGAAGTCCACGTTGATGCCCTGGGATTGAAGTGTTCCGAGGCGGAAGATGAGGCGTTCTTCCTCCAGGCAACTGGTGGTGAGGGAGCAGCGATGAAGGAGGCCCAGGACCTCTATGTCCTCGGCAGAGTGGAAGGGGGAGTTGAAATGTTGGGCCATGGGACGGTGTGGTTGATTGGTGCGGGTGTCCCGGAGATGTTCCCTAAAGCGCTCTGCTAGGAGGCGCCCAGTCTCCCCAATGTAGAAGAGACCGCATCGGGAGCTACGGATACAATAAATGATATTAGTGGATGTGCAAGTAAAACTTTGATGGATGTGGAAGGCTCGTTTAGGGCCTTGGATAGAGGTGAGGGAGGAGGTGTGGGCGCAGGTTTTACAGTTTTTGCGGTGGCAGGGGAAGGTGCCAGGATGAGAGGGTGGGTTGTAGGGGGGCGTGGACCTGACCAGGTAGTCACGGAGGGAACGGTCTTTGGTGGTGGGGTCTTTTTGGAGGTGGCGGAAATGTCAGCGGATGATTTGGTTTATGCGAAGATTGGTAGGGTGGAAGGTGAGCACCAGGGGCGTTCTGTCCTTGTTACAGTTGGAGGGGTGGGGTCTGAGGGCCAAGGTGCGGGATGTGGACGAGATGCGTTGGAGGGATCTTTAACCACGTGGGAATCCAGAAACTGATTAGGAATAGTCAACATGGTTTTGTGCATGGGAAATCATGTCTCACAAACTTGATTGAGTTTTTTGAAGAAGTAACAATGAAGATTGATGAGGGCAGAGCAGTAGATGTGATCCATATGGACTTCAGTGAGGCGTTCGACAAGGTTCCCCATGGGAGACTGATTAGCAAGGTTAGATATCATGGAATAAAGGGAGAACTAGCCATTTGGATACAGAATTGGCTCAAAGGTGGTGGTGGAGGGTTGTTTTTCAGACTGGAGGCCTGTGACCAGTGGAGTGCCATAGGATCAGTACTGCGTCCTCTACTTTTTGTCATTTACATAAATGATTTGGATGCGAGCATAAGAGGTATAGTTAGTAAGTTTGCAGATGACACCAAAATTGGAGGTTTAGTGGACAGCAAAGAGGGTTACCTCAGATTACAACAGGATCTGGACCAGATGGGCCAATGGGCTGAGAAGTGGCAGATGGAGTTTAATTCCGATAAATGCGAGGTGCTGCATTTTGGGAAAGCAAATCTTAGCAGGACTTATACACTTAATGGTAAGGATTCTGGATCAGTGGTGCTGGAAGAGCACAGCAATTCAGGCAGCATCCGAGGACAGGCAAAATCGACGTTTCGGGCAAAAGCCCTTCATCAGGAATAAAGGCAGAGAGCCTGAAGCGTGGAGAGATAAGCGAGAGGAGGGTGGGGGTGGGGAGAGAGTGGCATAGAGTACAATAGGTCAGTGGGGAAGGAGATGAAGGTGATAGGTCAGGGAGGAGAGGGTGGAGTGGATAGGTGGAAAAGGAGCTGGGCAGGTCGGACAAGTCCGGACAGGTCAGGGGATCGAGTTTCTGGAGGTTAGAAGCTAGGATGAGGTGGGGGAAGGGGAAATGAGGAAACTGTTGAAATCCACATTGATGCCCTGGGGTTGAAGTGTTCCGAGGCGGAAGATGAGGCGTTCTTCCTCCAGGCGTCTGGTGGTGAGGGAGCGGCGGTGGAGGAGGCCCAGCACCTCCATATCCTCGGCAGAGTGGGAGGGGGAGTTGAAATGTTGAGCCACTGGGCGATTTGGTTGATTGGTGCGGGTGTCTCGGAGATGTTCCCTAAAGCGCTCTGCTAGGAGGCGCCCAGTCTCCCCAATGTAGAGGAGACCGCATCGGGAGCAACGGATACAATAGATGATATTAGTGGATGTGCAGGTAAAACTTTGATGGATGTGGAAAGCTCCTTTGGGGCCTTGGATAGAGGTGAGGGAGGAGGTGTGGGCGCAGGTTTTACAGTTCCTGCGGTGGCAGGGGAAAGTGCCAGGATGGGAGGGTGGGTCGTAGGGTGGCGTGGACCTGACCAGGTAGTCACGGAGGGAACGGTCTTTGCGGAAGGCGGAGAGGGGTGGGGAGGGAAATATATCCCTGGTGGTGGGGTCTGTTTGGAGGTGGCGGAAATGTCGGCGGATGATTTGGTTTATGCGAAGGTTGGTAGGGTGGAAGGTGAGCACCAGGGGCGTTCTGTCCTTGTTGCGGTTGGAGGGGTTGGGTCTGAGGGCGGAGGTGCGGGATGTGGATGAGATGCGTTGGAGGGCATCTTTAACCACGTGGGAAGGGAAATTGCGGTCTCTAAAGAAGGAGGCCATCTGGTGTGTTCTATGGTGGAACCGCTCCTCCTGGGAGCAGATACGGCGGAGGCGGAGGAATTGGGAATACGGGATGGCATTTTTGCAAGAGGTAGGGTGGGAAGAGGTGTAATCCAGGTAGCTGTGGGAGTCGGTGGGTTTGTAGAAGATGTCAGTGTCAAGTCGGTCGTCACTGATGGAGATGGAGAGGTCCAGGAAGGGGAGGGAGGTGTCAGAGATGGTCCAGGTAAATTTAAGGTCAGGGTGGAATGTGTTGGTGAGGTTGATGAATTGCTCAACCTCCTCGCGGGAGCACGAGGTGGCGCCAATGCAGTCATCAATGTAGCGGAGGAAGAGGTGGGGAGTAGTGCCGGTATAATTATGGAAGATCAACTGCTCTACGTAGCCAACGAAGAGACAGGCATAGCTGGGGCCCATACGTGTGCCCATGGCTACCCCTTTGGTCTGGAGGAAGTGGGAGGATTCAAAGGAGAAATTGTTAAGGGTGAGGACCATTTCGGCCAAACGAATGAGAGTGTCGGTGGAGGGGTACTGTTGGGAACGTCTGGAGAGGAAAAAATGGAGGGCTTGGAGGCCCTGGTCATGGCGGATGGAGGTGTAGAGGGATTGGATATCCATGGTGAAGATGAGGTGTTGGGATCCTAGGGAGTGTTGCTGAACAAACAGACCTTGGAGTGCAGGTTCATAGCTCCTTGAAAGTGGAGTCGCAGGTCGGTAGGATAGTGAAGAAGACGTTTGGCATACTTTCCTTTATTGGTCAGAGTATTGAGTACAGGAGTTCGGAGGTTGCGGCTGTACAGGACAATGGTTAGGCCACTGTTGGAATATTGCGTACAATTCTGGTCTCCTTCCTATCGGAAAGATGTTGTGAAACTTGAAAGGGTTCAGAAAAGATTTACAAAGATGTTGCCAGGTTTGGAGGCTAAACAGGCTGGGGCTGTTTTCCCTGGAGCGTCAGAGGCTGAGGGGTGACCTTATAGAGGTTTATAAAATTATGAGAGGCATAGATAGGATAAATAGACTCCTGATAACTGGGATTTGGGAGTCCAGAACTAGAGGGCAAAGGTTTAGGGTGAGAGGGGAAAGATATAAAAGAGATCTAAGGGGCAACTTTTTCATGCAGAGGGTGGTGTGTGTATGGAATGAGCTGCCAGAGAATGTGGTGGAGGCTGGTACAATTGCAACATTTAAGAGGCATTTGGTTGGGTCTATGAATAGGAAGAGTTTGGAGGGATATGGGCCAGGTGCTGGCAGGTGGGACTAGTTTGGGTTGGGATATCTGGTCGGTGTGGATGGGTTGGACCGAACGGTCTGTTTCCATGATGTACATCTCTATGACTCTATGACTCTCATATTTAGTATAGCTTTGCCCAAGCTGTATCCTTAATTCCAGGACCTTTGCCAAATACCTCAGGTGGGTAATTTGAATGCAGTCAATATATTCTTCTTCACAGCATCATAATCCTAACAAACCTTCACCGATAGTCAAGTTTAGACTTCCTGTGCTATAACTGGCAACTTACTTTATATGAGCAATGTCCAGTTCTCTTTTTTCCTAACTCATTTGCCCAGATATTTTCTGAAGAATGAGGAATGTCTTCAGATCCTATTTCTCAATCACTGGTCAGATCTGTGAAATCTTAAACATTTCCCTACTGGTTGTTAAATTATGACTCAGATTCTCTTCACAATGTCTTGCATCTGTAGCTGATGTCTGCTACTTTAACTGCACCATATTAAGCTAATATTCATGCTCGCTCACTTCATTTTTCTTTTGCACTTCTAATTTTAGACTTTTCATTTCTATTTCTTGTTATTTCACCTCAATTTCCTGACTTTTCATTTTCATAGCTACCTTCCTTTCCTTATCTTTCTCTTCATCTCTAGTTTATTGATTTTCTCTTTATGTTTCAGACATTTTAATTGCAATGGGTATCACCTGATTTCACTCTTTCAACATCCAATATACTTACCTTCTTCCATGTTTCATCTAAACCCATGTGCTGTGCTAGTACCTTAGTTATGTCTGCTATTTTAGCTCTATCTGACAATGCTATCCTTGTTTACTCACTAAATAAATTGACCTAGGCATTGAAAGTTCCATTAAGACTATCAGAGACAACTTTGGTAACAGCAAGAAATCCCTTTCTGATTCCGGCTTAAATGCAGTACAGAACTTGATGTTTTCCTTCACTTGTACTTTTTTACTAATGTCACTGTCAAACCCACACTGCCTGTGTTTCCCATCCAATCCAGTTGGCTCCAATACAATCTCACCTAATCACTACAAGCCCCCAAACAATCACAGGAAAGGGTGCAACTCTAGACATAAGGGTGGAAATTCATGTAGCAGTCAAAATGTCAGTACACCTGTAAAAGACATGCTCATGACATAATCACTGCTACAATGCATGTGACTTGCTGGCATAAGGTCTCATACTACATCTTGGATAGAATGACTTGAAGAATGGCATGCTATGCAAACATTCTCCTTGTTGTAATTAGTGGTTTAGTATTAGCTCATAGGCTTATGTGCCTGTTAATGCAATGTTCACACATAATAGTTCTTTGCAATTCTTCAATACCACAATATTCATGCCCAATTCCTAATCTTACAGGAGATAGCATAAGCTTTACTATTTTTTAAAAAATTCATTCATGGGATGTGGGCTTTGGTGGCTAGGCTAGTGTTTATTGCCTATCCTGAATTGCCCAGAGGGCAGTTAAGAGTCAACCACATTGCTTTGGGTCTGGAGTTACATATAGTCCAGGCTTGGTAAGGATGGTAGTTTCCCTTCCTACCAGATGTTGCCTAGTATGGAGGGAAGGTCTTGTGAGGAGATACTGAGGGATTTGAGGCTGTTTTCATGAGAGAAGAAAGTTAAGAGGTGACCTAATGGAGACATACAAGATGATCAGAAGATTAGATAGGGTGGACAGTGAGAGCTTTTTTTCTTGGATGCTGATGGCTAGCACGAGGGGACATAGCTTTAAATTGAGGGGATGATAGATAGAGGACAGATGTCAGAGAGTAGAAAGGGCATGAAATGCCCTGCCTGCAACAGTAATAGACTTGCCAAATTTAAGGGCATTTAAATGGGCATTGGATAAACATATGGATGATAATGGAATAGTGTAGGTTAAATGGGCTTCAGATTGGCGCAACATCAAGGGCCAAAGGGCCTGTACTATGCTGTAATGTTCTATGTTCTAAAGGACATTATTGAACCAGTTGAGTTTTTCTGACAAATGATAATGGATTTAACATTCATTCCAGATTTTTTCTTGAATTAAAATTCGGTCATCTGCCTTGGTGGGAGTTAAATCCAGGTCCTTGGAACATTACTTAGGTCACATTCGATAAAGCATCCTGTTTGTGGCAAATGTGCTTCATGCTGGCAATGATGGTTACCTAGAAAAGGTACAAATATCTTTGTGGTAGATATTTGAAAAATTAAAGGAATGACAAATGTACATCAGTGTTAAACAACAGAGAACATGGAAACAGGGACAGTTACTCATCCTTTAATGGCACAGACAGCCACATAAATCAGTAGACAATGGCAAGCAAAAAGAAATAGTTAATTCTTTTTTGATTAAAATATAAGTTCTTTCAAAATATAAGAAATCTCTAGAAATGCCTTATTTAGAAAAGGGTCAGAGTTAATTTCAGCAACACTCCCTAGGACCTTACCATTAAGTGTATAAGCCTGCTAAGATTTGTTTTCCCAAAATGCAACACCTCGCATTTATTTGAATTAAACGCCATCTGCCACTTCTCAGCCCATTGGCCCATCTGGTCCAGATCCTGTTGTAATCTGAGGTAACCCTCTTTGTTGTCCACTACACTTCCAATTTTGGTGTCATCTGCAAACTTTCTACTGGGTATATGAATAGGAAGGGTTTGGATATGGGCCGGGTGCTGGCAGGTGGGACAAGATTGGGTTGGGATATCTGGTCAGCATGGACGTGTTGGACCGAAGGGTCTGTTTCCATGCTGTACATCTCTATGACTCTATGACTTTAATTTGCAAAAAAGAAAAAACAAAATCAAAGGCTAATCAGACCTAGATTGAATACGCTGTCTCTCTGTCCTTCCTTAAAAAAAATAAAAGTCTGATGTTGCTGTCAATTAAGTGGCTTTGAAAATTCAACTCTAAAATATTCCTCGACAAAAATACCATTTAAAAGCTCTAAAATAAAATGTCAACAATAAAAAGGCTTGCGTGTGTCCAGACATCAGTCTGTTCCATCATTTGTTTTCTCCAGTTCATCAGTGAAATTTTAAAAAGGCACACGTTGTCATCATTTCCTGATGAAAGGTTCTGACCTGAAATGTCGACTCCCCTGATGCTCCTTGGCTTGTGGTGTTTTTTCCAGCTTTACACTTTATGGACTCTGACTTTCCAGCGTCTGTAGTCCTCACTATCTCCATCATTCTTAAAAATCACACAACACCAGGTTATAGTCCAACAGGTTTAATTGGAAGCACTAGCTTTCGGAGCGATGCTCCTTCATCAGGTGATAGTCGCTCCGAAAGCTAGTGTGCTCCCAATTAAACCTGTTGGACTATAACCTGGTGTTGTGTGATTTTTAACTTTGTACACCCCAGTCCAACACCGGCATCTCCGAATCATGTCCATCATTCTTGCTTGGCATGTAAGCCACCTGTAGGTGGAATCCTGCTTCTACAAGCTTCCATTCCGAAAGGAGGACTTTTAATGCGACAAAGGCCAGTGAGAAAATGGTGTTAAAGGACCAAAGGCTAATGGATTGACAGACAAAAAGAAAGGGAATCTGAAAACAAAAGGGGAAAAATCAAAGGAGGAAGCAACCAAACCAGCAGTAAGAGAAACACTGCACTGTATCTCTTAAAAAACCACTAGAGACTTGCAAATAGAAGGAAAGTGATTATGGATTGAGTTTCCAGTGACATCTTTACTGATTTATAAATGTGCAAAAAATATATGAAGGTAGAAAGTGAGGACTGTAGATGTTGGAAATCAGAGTCGAGAGTGTGGCGCTGGGAAAGCACAGCAGCTCAGGCAGCAACCGAGGAGCAGGAGAATCGATGTTTTGGGCACGAATGAAGGGCTTATGCCCGATATGTCGATTCTCCTGCTTCTTGGATGCTGCCTGACCTGCTGTGCTTTTCCAGCACTCCACTCTTTAAAAAAAAAAGAAGTTTTATTTCACAGATGAAGTGACAGCTGATCCTGAGAAAAGAACTATAAAATCTTACTTGACATTAGCAATGAGGGAGTTCGCAGAATTACTTATCCAGGCTTTGCACAGATATTCAGAAAGACCTCAAAGTCAGGATTAAAATAAGAACTAACTTCAGGATCAATAGATTCCAACATTTGTCTTGTGAGCATAATGCAACTAGTCTATTGGGCAATTTGTCAGAAGATGCCACAGTAAAGGAAATGAGTGTGCCATTTTTGAAGAGGAATTGTCAATGATACTCATTGAGTTAGTCATCTGCTCTACATCAGTCAAAGCATCAAGTAGGATTTTCTGGGAAATGATAAAGGGCCATTGACTCATTACTTGAGGTTAAATGCAAATATGAAGCCAGAGAGGTAGGCTGATAAAAGGATGTACTTTAGGTACTGTCACCACAAGTGATACAGGCAGCAATGTGCACCAAACCAATAAAACAGATGTAGCTTGTCACACCCATCCAAACGTTGTGCAGCATCTCTTGATATTGATAAAGATGCAACACTAAGTTATGCACACATGAGCAGGAAATCTGGTTCCAAAGAATAGGCCAGACCATAGAACAAAACACAGAACACCAACAAGACAATAAAATGTGAGAATGTTCTTTACTGAAACATTTGAAAACATCTCTCATGGTAAGCTGGTCTAGAAGATTAAAGCATGTGGCATCTATGGTGAGTTGGTCAAAATTAGCTTGGTCATCGAAGGCAGTAGGTAGTTATGCAGGGGTGTTTTCCTAACTGGAGGTCTGTGAGCAGTGGTATTTTGCAAGGATCTGGCTGGGACCTCTGTTGCTTGTAATATGTAAATAAATTATTGGTATGAAAATATTGGTGGTTTGATTCGTAAGTTTGCAGATGACATGAGAATTGGTGGAGTTGTGGATAGTGAAGAAGTTTGTCAAAGGTTACAGAAGTCCATGGATCAGTTGGAGAGTCAGGTAGAGGAATAGCAGCTGGAGTTTAAGCCAGACAAGTATGAGGTGATGCATTTTGGGAGGTCAAATGCGAGAGGAAAGTACACAGTAAATGGCAGGGCCCTCAGGAGCATTGACATACAGAGGGATCTTGGGGTGAAAGTCTGTATCTCCCTTCAGTCCATCATGTTTGCACTAGTCAAAAATAAGCACTTTCTAATCCCATTTTGCAGTACTCAGTGTTGTATATCATGACGTTACAAATGGGCATCTAAATACTTCCGAAATGTTGTAAGGGTTTCTGCCTGTACTTCCCTTACAGCCAGTGAGTTCCAGATTCCCATTACCTTCTGGGTGAAAATTCTTTTCCTCATGTCCCCACAAAACTTCCTGCCCCTTACTTTAAATCAATGAGGTGACATTGATGCACCAAGGGGAAATGTTCATTCTTTTCTGCCTTATCTCATACTTTTTTCAACTCAATCATATTCCCCTCAGTCCTTTTTGCTCCAAGGAAAACACCTCCAATTTATCCAATTATTTCACACCTAAAACTCTCCAAACCAGGCAGCATCCAGGTAAATCTCCTCTGCAACTTTTCCAGTGCAATCACATCTCTCCTGAGTAGACTATATCAAATGCATTGCTCTAATCTGTACACCTGGTCAGCTCTTTTGAAAAATTCCATCAAGGTGGTCAGACATGACCTCCCCTTAACAAAACCATGCTGCCTGTTCTTGATTAATTCTTGCCTTTCCAGGTGCAGATTAATTCTGTCCCTCATAATTGCTTCCAATAATTTCCCCACTTCTACTGCCCTGTAGTTTCCTGGTTCATCCTTTTTATGCCTAATCAGTGATTTGATCACATTGGATTTTTGTTCAAACAAAGCTTCCCAGAATTCACATAACTGTTTGCTTCTCTTCAGATCCCTGCCTGGCCTGGTTTCACATTCCTGATGAAGGGCTTATGCCGAAACGTTGACACTCCTGTTCCTCAGATGCTGCCTGACCAGCTGTGGTTTTTCCCAGCACCACACTTTTTGACTCTGGTTTTAAACAGTGACTGATTTCATTTCTTTTCTTAAAGGAGAGTTAAGGGATCAATTGCATAGATCTTTAAAATGTAGAGGATAATCAATGGAAGTGAATGGATTGGTGGCCTTTATATGTAGGTGGCTGGAGAACAAGGATAAAGAACTTATGCTGCAGTCATACAAAACGTTGGTTAGACCCTACTTGGAGTACTATGAGCAGATCAGAACACCTCACCTTTGGAAGATATGTTGTCAGAGATTTTCCCATTCACCCAACCTCTGTATCTGGATGTAATTTTATGCTTCCGCCTGCTCTGCTTAAAATGCTGCTAATCTTTGAACAATCAGCAAATGTGGATGTGTGGCTTTGCATTCCACCAACCTTGTTGTTAATACTTAAGGCACAAGCACAGATTCTGAAAGGCCACCAGTTATCACATCCTGACAATTCAAGTACATACTCATTGCCATTTCTTCCTGTCCCTGCCATTTCACCATGTTTTCTAACTAGGTGAACATTTCACCTATAATTTCCAATCGTGAGCCATCAGTCTCTTATGCAGCACTTTATTGGCAAAGGTTCAGGAATTTAAAGAAAGATCCTATTTGGAACTTGTGATGATTAGAAAAGATCATTTTGATTGGTGGGTGTGAGCATTAGAAGATGAAGCAACTTATGAGGTTTTGTGCTTATTCTCTTAAAGGAAGTTAAAAACTCACCACCTTCTGTAGTAAGACCTCATGTGGAGGACTAAAGGGTTGCAGCTGCTAGACAGGGGACAGTAATAGCTGACAATTGTGAGCTAATTGATAGAATTAAACCTTATGTTCTCCCTTTAAAAAGGGATAATGTTAGGAAGATATGTAGATAAGGTATGGAATGGATAGTTAGGAATACCCAAAGTTCACTTCCTCAGATCTGAAAGGAAGGTACAGACGGTGGAAGTAAAAATCAGTAGCCAAGGCATTTTGTTTGTAAATTCATTGGAGTGCTGGAAGTTAAAAGGGAAACAAATCGAAGTTATTGGACTTTGTAAAAATTAGACTGGAAAGGAAACTTTAGGAAAAGGAAAAAGCAGGAATGGTCATGGATTAAATTGTTGCTTTAACTACAAAGAAGAGACCAGAGACACGATTATGAGTGTAAAGGAAATGCATAAAGTAAATGAGAGGGATGAAGGGTTTGGAGCCAAAAGGAAGTTAACCCCTATTTCAGTGACATGAAGCATCCAAGTCCATTACTATTCTAAGAGATATAGGGGTTGCTCAAATGGAAAAAGGATTTACTTTTCTCTCCAGGGAACTCAATGAAAGCCAATGTGTTGGTAAAGGGAGAGTATATCCCAGTTCCACTATGCAAAGTCCAGTTGGAGCATGACCTGTTATTGGGACTATTTGAGACACTGAAGAAATGACCTGTGGATGGAATTTATTTACTTCTCGCATATGATTGGGGAGGAGTGAAAGTCACAGCTTCACTTGTAATCATGGACAGTCTAGGTGAGGCTAAGGAGACAGAACAATTGCAGGAACAGTTTCTGGGTGAATTCCATTGTCTGTAATGACCAAAGCAATGCCTAAATAAAACCCATCAGCAGAAATCACAGTCATATCAGAAGCATTAGGTTTGTTTGTTTTTTGAATGATATGATCCACTAGAGGTAATACTTCTGTGTGCTGAGTTAAAGAATCTTGCCTGGTGACATTACATCCTGCAGATTAACATTATATCTCTTTAGTGTGTGTGAGGAGTCCTTCCAAAAGTTTAAGATTACTAAATGTCACCTGAATGAATTATGACCAATCATGGATTTAAATGCAAGGCCACATTCGAAAAGGTTCCCAGTTGGTCTGATCACCTATCTGAACTGTTTGCTCATTTACTTTTGGATTGTTTTAATGCTTGGAGAAAGTGACTTATCTTAGAAATGGAATGGCCAGGGAGTGGAAAGCTGTAAGGTCGCACATACATTTAAGCTCCCTGTGCAGTACTGGAAGCAACAATATGAGCCTAGTGAGGCAGCATTATCCTGCGCAGATACTTACCTGAGACAGGAAAACCACGGTTTAAGTCTACTGTCTATTGTACAAGGAGAAAACCACAATGAGCATTCTTTTTAAAAAATATATTTTTACAAGAAATGTTTATGTAATTAGTAATGATGCAATGTCATCTTCGCATATTATCAACATTTCATAATTCCACATCACATGAGCTTTACGCTCATAAATCCTGTCTGTAATTACCAATCGATTTTTATCTCTATTTTACCTTTCCCCTAAATTACGCTTTGTTGAATTGAAATACCAACCTTGAAGCCAAATCACCTTTTAATAGCATTGTGCTCAATATTTTAGACACAGGACTGCATGAAAGGCTCAGTCATTGTACAATATGAATACTTGTAGGACAATCCTATTTTCTCTGAAAGTGACTCCAATGTATTTGGTGTCCCATATCCCAACAATTATGGAGAGTCAAGGGACAGAGTTCAGTATGGTAGCCATTAGAAAAGAGAAAGCACTAGAAAAGCTAAAAGATCTAAAAATTGATAAAACTCCTGGACACGATGGGCTATGTCCTAGAGTTCTGAGGGTGATGGCTGAAGAAATAGCAGAGGCGTTGGTTGTAATCTTTCAAAGATCACTAGAGACAGGGAAAGTTTCAGATGATTGGAAAATCACTGTTGTAACCCCTTTGTTCAAGAAAGGATCAAGACAAAAGATGGAAACTTATAGGCCAATTAGCCTAACCTCGGTTGTAGGTAAAATTCTTGAATCCATCTTTAAAAATGAGATTTCTAAATTCTTGGAAGTGCAGGGTTGGATTAGAACAAGTCAACATGGATTTAGTAAGGGGAGGTCATGCCTGACAAACCTGTTAGAATTCTTTGAAGAGGTAACAAGTAGGTTAGACCAGGGAAACCCAATGGATGCTATCTACCTAAACTTCCAAAAGGCCTTTGATGAAATGCCCCACGGGAATCTGCTGAGTAAGGTCAGAGCCCATGGTGTTTGAGGTAAGCTACTGGCATGGATTGGGTATTGACTGTCTGACAGAAGGCAGAAAGTTGGGATAAAAGGTTCTTTTTTGGAATGGCAGCTGGTGACAAGTGGGGTCCCACAGGGTTCAGTGTTGGGGCCGCAGCTGTTCACTTTATATATTAATGATGTGGATGAAGGGACTGATGAAGTTCGCTGATGATACGAAGTTAGGTGGACAGGCAGGTAGTTCTGAGGAGGTGGGGAGGCTGCAGAAAGATTAAGACAGTTTTGGAGAGTGGTCCAAGAAATGGCTGATGAAATTCAATGTCAGCAAATGCGAGGTCTTATACTTTGGAAAAAAAGAATACAGGCATGGACTATTTTCTAAAGGGTGAGAGAATTCATAAAGCAGAAGCACAAAGGGATCTGGGAGTGCTAGTCCAGGATTCTCTGAAGGTTGACTTGCAGGTTGAGTCCATGATTAAGAAAGCAAATGTAATGTTGTCATTTATTTCAAGAGGGTTGGAATGTAAAAGCAGCGATGTGCTTCTGAGACTTTATAAAGCTCTGGTTCGGCCCCATTTGGAGTAGTTTGTCCAGTTTTGGGCCCACACCTCAGGAAGGACATACTGGCACAGGAGCGTGTCCAGCGGAGATTCACACGGATGATCCCTGGAATGGTAGGCCTAACATACAATGAACAGCTGAGGATCCTGGGATTGTATTCATTAGAGTTTAGATGGTTGAGGGGAGATCTGATACAAACTTACAAGATAATGCTTAGAAAGGATGCTGGGAATTTGTTTCCATCAGGTGGGGATACAGGACTCATGGGCACAGCCTTAGAATTAGAGGGGGTCAATTTAGAATGGAAATGAGGAGACATTTCTTCAGCCAGAGAGTGGTGGGCCTGTGGAATTTATTACCACGGAGCACAGTGGAGGCTGGAATGTTAAATGTCTTCAAGGCAGAGATTGAAAATTCTTAATCGCGCAAGGAATTAAGGAATACGGGGAGAGTGCGGGTAAGTGGCATTAAAATGCCCATCAGATTGAATGGCAGAGTGGACTCGATGATCCTAATGGCCTTAATTCCACTCTTATGTCTTATGATCTATACCACTTAAGATGATAGGCAAAAGTGAGGACTGCAGATGCTGGAGATCAGAGTCTAGATTAGAGTCGTGCTTGAAAAGCACGGCAGGTCAGGCAGCATCCGAGGAGCAGGAACATTGATGTTTCGGGCAAAAGCCCATCATCAAAAATCCTGATGAAGGGCTTTTGCCCGAAACGTCGATGTTCCTGCTCCTCGGATGCTGCCTGACCTGCTGTGCTTTTCCAGCACCACTCTAATCTAGACTATTTAAGATGATAATCTAAATGTTTAGAATTATTAGATCGTAAGAACAAAGGTGTTTTTTATACTGTTAGAATGTCCTCAGATATAATTGATTCCTGTGCTTGCTCCTGTTGTTTCACATTGGAATTTCTTTCATTCCGTAGAATCTACATTCATTGTTCCTCCCTACAGTAGAGAAATGAACAATACAGTTAAGGTTGAGTGCTGTATTAAGAAATCTTCTCAAATGGCAGCTTGAAATCATTGACACCAATTCCTTCCATGTTTTGTCTTTATTTTTATGAAAATTATATTGTTCAGAAGGGACTGTACAAATTTATCTCAATGTGATAAAGTGATGAACTTGCAGAGCCAAACTGTGGGATGCCTTGTACAATTTGGGTGCTGAAAACATGTGGGTTTTTTTTTAGTGGAAAAATAACAGTAAACAAATTTACTTCACGAAATGCATTCAATAGCCAAAAGTGTACGTCTGCTTTAAGAGCACAGCAGCATTGATTTGTTGGCACAATGTGTAGTTAGTCATTTCTGTGCTCCCTCCTTGTTTCAGAATTCTGATTAATTAGAAATCAGATACTCGGCTTTTGCTTGCATTGGTGAACTAAGAAGAAACGAATATGCAGGAAGGAAACTGCTTTATCTCCAAACTGGGTTTACCCCTCAGTTAAGAAGCAACCTCAATCACACAAATCCTACCGAGGATGTGAGTGGATGGAAAGAGAAGTCAGAGGAAAAAAACACAGTGAAAGACCTGCTTTTTCATATTTTAATTATTTGATTCAGAATAGAAAAGACTAGGGAATGACTCTGAGCAGACTATATGTTAGATCAGACACTGCAGCCCTGGTGAGGTTATTGAGGGTAATGCATCAGTAAGCCTTGCATAAATAATCATGATTTGCAGAATTGTACCTTTTGTTGCTGAGACTTAATTAATTTGATCTATTTGTATCATTTTGTACAAATAAGTGTATTATTTTTGTGAGTAAGAGATGGTAAACCGGGAACAACTTTAAATCCTGCGATGTTATTGCAATGATTCTGAGGTTGAAAGGAAAGCGGACATAAGCGATGGCATAAATCTTTCTTGAAGAAACCATCTGCCCTATCACAATAGCTACTATGAGTTCCTTTGTGAATGTGGCATAAATTAAAATTCTTCAAATGATCGTTACTAAGTTTGTTCAATAATTTTTTTTCAGCCTGCGCCGTTTAGTGAGAAGCAACATCTCCCTGTCTGGGTGTAATGGTACTGCCCCAGACAGAAAAGTCCCCTGTGGGTCAGATTATTCATGTAGCATTATCCCACTGAGGGCTCAAAGCAATAACACTGAAATTGAAAAGGGGAAAACAAAATCGTGGAAAACAACTGCAGTGGCCACGTGACACTTAACGCCGTGGACATTGTCTGTGCAGCCATACCCTGCAGTGTCAGCAAGCAAGACCGAAAAGGCAAACGCTACAGCACTTGTCACTTGGCAACACGACGAATAGAAATCATCTCAGTACAATACCTTCCAGCTAATTCTGGAAAGGAGCTTTGTTTTGTGTCGCGTCATTTTTTAACCTTGCGGTGAGGACATTTACAGAGGTAAAGCCTACATTCTAAATTGCTCCCAAAAATTAAATGAATTAGATATGCTAAGCTTGCAAACCACATTCTAATTAAACAAATTCCACTTTGTAATTTAGGGAGAGAAGTGCTATTTTGTTTTTGCTAAATGCTGAAATTCACTCTTTGAATTTGAAGATAGCGATGCAAATGCACCTAACCTACACGTCCCAGAACACTATGGGCAATTTAGCATGGCCAATTCACCCAAGCTGCACATCTTTGGATTGTGGGAGGAAACCAGGGCACCTGGTGGAAACCCACACAGACACGGGGAGAATGTGCAAACTCCATAAAGATAGTCCAGCCCGAGGCTGGAATTGAACCGGGGTCCCTGGCGCTGTGAAGCAGCAGTGTTAACCACTGAAAAGCAAAATTTTCTCTGGAACCTCATCCCACTGCAGTGCTATCAGAGAGTAGCAGGCTTGCTTCTTTTAGGGAAGCTGTAGCTATTATCGCCAATGCCTGGGTATTTGTTGACAAAAATAGAAATTGCTGCAAAAGCTCAGCAGGACTGGCAGCATCTGTGGAGAGAAATCAGAGTTAACGTCCTCAGAAGGGTCACTTAACCCGAAACGTTAACTCTGATTTCTTTCCACAGATGCTACCAGAGCTTCTGAGCTTTTCCAGCAGTTTCTATTCTTGTCTCTGATCTACAGCAGCCACAGTTCAGTCAGTTTTTATCCAGGATATTTAGTTTCCCCCCCACCCTTACCCTTCAGCACCAACCCCTACACCCTCAAACCCCATCTTGAGCCAGCCTTCTTCACCACATCCCGCAGTCTTTCCAGCAAGAGTTCTGAAACCTATTACAGTAGCTTCATTAAGCTTGGTGCCCTTAACAAAGATTAAGATTTTAGTATGAGACTACTTGTATGATGTTCTGTGTAACTTACCATACAACGTATTTATCCTCTGTTACTGAAGCACTCACTCTGGAGATAAAAGACTTTTTTTTAATCAATGATTTTGCCTCTCTTCTTTCAGTTCTCCAGTCTAGTGCACACCCCCACCCCACCCCACCCCTCACCTTCTTCACTTTCTCATCTTTATTTTCCTTTTTGACTTTTCCCTCTTTTCTCATATTCATCTTTTGACTCCTGCTGTTCTTCTCCTTTCCTCACCTGTTTGACCATCTCCTCTAATGTCTTCTGTCCTCTGCTCATTTTGTTCACCATCCTTAGCTCTTATTCCCTCCTCCTCTTCCATGAGGATACAGTCCCATGGACATTAACCAACCAATGAAAGCCCATATATTCGTCATATGTGAAGCCAAGAATGTATTGGTAGTCAACATGTGCTCCAGTGGATAAGGCTCCCATTAATGAATTAATGGTCTTCACTGGGTTACTAGAGGAAGAAGCTGAAGAGACATTTTTCCCCCCACAAGGACAGAAGATTATGTTGTTGAAGTACCCTCTTCCAACCCAAAAATCTTGAACAAATTGTCAAGCAGATCTACATACTATCGACAGGGTTTCGAGATAATTGGATGGTGAGAGAGAAAATCCAAACCCAAAGCTGCCCTTAACCATCTCTGAAAAGCACATGTTCTCTGGTAGACGTCAATGAGTAGTAATCAGAGATGGAGATGTTGGTCTTTTCCCAGCTGAGACCCACTGCAGTTACCTGCTGCCAGGTATTTATTGAAGTCATTACCTTTCAAGACAAAAAAAAATTGAAGCATCTCTGTTGCCCAAAACATATCACTCAATAAACTGAAATTTCTGATTCACAACCCAGAAGCCATGATCTCAAGTGGCCTCCGTGTATATTTATCTAAAAGAGTGTGATGAGGTGGATGTTTATAACGTGCATGTAAATATCATATTCCCCAGACTTCTCATCAAGCTTGAGCAGCAACTCCCTCCGTGAAAGCAGAATAATCATAAATCAGATTGATTTATATTTATCCAGTTAGTTTTAGCACCTGAATCCTGTTTTTCGACTGCACTTCTGCATGGCTAGCATTGCGACTTATTGGCTGTTCTTCAATGGTGATGAAGTGGAAATACTTTGATCACAGATTAGTACCTCTCAAAACATTGCAAGGAACCTCCAGGGTACTGCTTGTTTACTTGGATTCTGAGTTTCAATTACTAATGTGAGAAGAACTGTCACTAGAGAAATAAGCATGAGGAACAACTAACCTACTTCTCATCATAAAATGTGTAGGTCATGGGGAGGTGCTGACTGCAATGATTGGTCTGGAGGTAGTTTCCTAAGTCTGGAATACAAATATATGGGATTTCAAATATCTTACCTGCAAATGGAAGCAATTAACAAAATCTGGAAAATGTGAAGAAATCTTTAATGTAGAAAAATGTATTTCATGGTGTACATCGACACTGTTTTACACAGATCCTTGCTTCTTATCACTAGTTTGGGTTACTTTGTGTCAAATGAAACAAAGGACTACCGATGCTGGAAATCTGAAACAAAAATAACATTTTTGGTGAAACTCAGCAGGTCTGGCAGCACCTATGGAGAGAAGGCCGAGGTAACGTTTTGAATCTAGTGCTCTTTCTTCAGAAATAATAGTGGTGAGGAAAATGTGATATATATATGCTGAAGAAAAGGAGTTTGGGGAGGGAGTGAGTGGATAGGTGGAGGCTGAGCAGAGAGAGAGAGAGAGAGAAAAGACATGATGTGGAGATGCCAGAGTTGAAGAGAGAGAGAGAGAGACAAAGACAAATCGAGGGAGAAACAAAAGCTGATAATGGGGTCCATCAGTAGGTAAAAATGAGTTATTTGGGCTGAAAGCAGCCTGTGTCAAGATAGGGCCTGAGGTGTGGGAGTGGGTAAACTACATGGAAGAATGCGTTCAGGTTCTAAAATTATTGAACCCAATACTGAGTCCTGAAGGCTGCAGGGTCCTCAAATGGAAAATGAGATGCTGTTCTCCCAGCTGGTACTGAACCTCCCTGGAGCATGTGGAAATGCTGGCCTGGGAACACAGTGGTGTGCCTGTTTGTCACAAGATAATGTGGACTATACCCAGGGTGCAAGTCACTTTGTGTTGCACATTATCTGATTTCTGGTTGGGAGACCTTCTGCAGCTGGCACAGGTGAACAGTATTGGCCTGAGAGCTACTGATACTCTTCCTTCCAGTAGGCTCTCTTTCCCATCATCTGGTCATTTATTTTGTTTGCAACTTTCGCCAAACTCTTCCTGATTGCTGGTGACCAGGCATTCTGGGTAGCAGCAACAATGACTGCTCATGCATTGGTTGACTCCTATCTCAGTCAACTTAACGCCTCACTTGAAGACATCTTTGTGTAACAGACATGAATAACTTGTTGTTCTCGGACTGCTGGCTATCTCACTTGAGAATATGTCATTGTCGATATGGCCGGAACAGAGATCATGGAGTTGCTGCTGAAACAAGATGGCAAGTGTGTGGATCCTTTCAAGCTGGTGTAGTCCTGTCTTTGGCACCTTATTTTGTTAGGAGATGTCCAATATTCCACTGAGGTAGTACAATTTGTTTAGCTCTTTGTCTTTGAATGAACAAGTAGTCCATGCTCAGCCATAAAAGAGGAAGCTGAGAACATAATGTTCATGCAGCTTTGCATTTTTAATTAGCTTTGTGTTGGTCTATCTTCAACTTCTCAACTTTACCATTGCAACGGCAAGCCTGGTAATCCTCGTGCTGACTTTGGCATCAGTTACTTGTAATTGTTGCTCCAAGATACATGAAGCTGTCAACGATGTCCAGACTGAGGCTGTCAGTAATGACAGAAGCTGGCTTCTCTATATTGCTGCCCTTAACTTTGGTCTTCCTAATACTCATTATCCATGCAAACTCTATGCAGGCCTGGGGGAAATGAGATACAAACTGTTGCAAGAGAACTTCAGTGTGAGATGTTGGCCCAGCACCAATAGCAAACATCACCTCATTGGTTTGGACACTTCAGCCTTGGCGTGCAGTGTTGCCAAGTTAAACAGCTTGCCATGAGTTCTGGCTTGCAATTAGACAGCATCACCTGAGTCATCTAAAAATACACAATAGCAGTAAGAAGAAAAATACACCAATGTGTGTTAACACCAGTTTGTAGCTCTATACTATACCCCACAGTTGATCTTGAAAGTCTCCAATGATGTTCCATGTGATGTGATGAGACGGTATGGTTTTGTGGAAGATGTATATACACTTAAAATCTATAATGAAACAACATGGAACTCAGTCCCTGCATTCTTAGACACAAATAATCACAGTTTGGGACTATTTTTCCACTCTGTGGAAAGAACTTGGGAAAATGATGCATTTAAAGGATTATAAAAATGGAGGTACATGAAGTTCAAAAGATTACTAAGGCAAAGAAAGTCATGATGCTAATGATCAAAATGCTGCAGTTGCCCCAGAGTAGACAGGTCATCAGCTTGTCTCTGTACCAACACATTTGTTTGTTCATCATGAGATGTGATCATGACTGGCAAGGTCAACACTTATTACACACCTCATGGTGGCTCAGTGGTTAGCACTGCTGCCTCAGAGCACCAGGGTCCCAGGTTCAATTCCAGTCTTGGGCGACTGTCTGTGTGGAGTTTGCACATTCTCCCTGTGTCTGTGTGGGTTTCCTCCCACACTCCAAAGGTGTGCAGGTCAGGCAAGTTGGCCATGGTAAATTGTCCATAGTGTTAGGTGCATTCGTCAGAGGGGGGTGGGTTACTCTTCAGAGGGTGGGTGTGGACTTGTTGGGCCGAAGAGCTTGTTTCCACACTGGAGGGAATCTAATCTTTCACTGCCATTGAAAAGGAAGTGCTACAGTTAATGTGGTGGAAGCACTGCAAAGCTGTTAGGGAGGGAGTTCCAGGATTTTGACTCAGAGTCAGTGAGGAAATACAACCTCAATTATCCGAACATCAGTTATCTGAATTTCGGATTACCTGAATAAGATCTCATGGTACCATAAAAACGGCATTAGGCAACTCAGCATTCAGTTATCATTAAACGGCATTATGGCGTGCACTGCCGGGAAACCGAGAAATGTTTGATAACCGGCTCTCAAACTACCACTTGTTTATGATAGATTAGTTACCCGTTAAACGGTATTATGGCATGCATTGTCGGATAACCAGCTTCCGAACAATTATCTGAACAAAATACTCCCTGCCCATCACGTTCAGATGATCGAGGTTCTACTGTATACAGCTTGGAGGGAAGCTTGCAAGTGATTGCAATTACACTCATCTGCTTCCCTTCACACTCTAAGGGTTTGGAAGGTGTCCAAGTCGAAGCCTTGGCAAGTTTTTACAGTTCTTCGTATTTCATACAGATTGCAGTGATATTTCACTGGTAATGGTTACAGTTATAGGTGGGGTGCCAATTAAAAAGGTAGCTTTGCCCTGGACAACGTTGTGCTTTTGGAGAATTGTTGGAATGTCACTTATTCAGACAAGATGAGAACATTCCATCAAATCCATGGCATGTGTTTTGGAAGTTAGGTTGATACATCCGAATGTAAACTTTCTGAACAATCTGGGCACGCAAGGAATGCAAAAGGTCAGCATGCAGTTCGGAAGGCCATTAGAAAGTTTGTATTTATTGTGAATGATTTGAATGCATGAAGGAAATTTGCAGCAATATATAGGGTGTTGATGAGACTGTGCCTGGATACGGCACACACTGTGTACCTACATATTTAAAGAGGAGGCAATATCATTATGGTCATTCCACTCGACTAGCTATCTAGTGCTACAGACTAATGTTCGGGGGACATGGGTTTGAATCCCACAATGGTAGCTTGTGAAATTTTAATCCAATTAAAAATCTGGAATAGCCTGATGATAACATATAACCACTGTCAGTTGTCATTAAACACTTCTTGTTCATTAATGCCCTTTAAGGAAGGAAATCTGCTCTCCTTACCTGGTCTGGCCTACATGTGACTCCAGAGTAGCCTAGTGATTCTCAACTTACCTTTGGATAATTTTGGATGGTCAATAAGTGATACCAATATCTTGTGCACAAATTAAATAAAATGATGATACACCTGCCATTGAGACGTTACAGCAAGGATTGACTAGATTGTTTCCTTGGATGCCAACAGGGTTGTCCTATTTTCAGAGGAAATTGCAATTTATGGGTCGATTCTCTCTGAACTGTAGAGAATAAGAATTCTGTGGAAACTTGATAGTATACACACTAAACTGGGGAATCAGATACAAAGGGGTACAGTTTCAGGATAAGGAGTCAATCTGAGATGAGGGTAACCTGTGCAGAGTGTTGAGAATCTTTGGAATTCGCTACCAAGAGTATTGAGAATGTTTCGTTATTGACCATATTCAATGATGAGATCAACACATTTTTGATCTTTCAATGGAATCAAGGGATGTAAGGAGCAGGCAGAACAGTTGAGTTGAAGTTGCAGTCGGTAGAGATGATATTGAATTTAGGAATAGGCTGGGACTGCATGGTTTGTACGCCTGCTTCTATTTTTTGTGCTTTTATGTTCCAAGGTAGGATTTGTTTTATGACTTTCCCAGTGTTTTCTTATTTGTCTGACTTTTCTCTGTCATGCTTGCACATCGTTAATTCATGGAAGTCACATAATGGAGATCAATAAAAAATTCCTGATGATGAACACTGTAACAGGCATACATTTCTTTCATATCTCATGGCATTCTTAATGCAAATTTGTTTGGTAGCAATTTCCAACCTGCTAAATTGCATGTTATGCAAATCATCAGCAAACATTCCCACTTTTTACTTTCCCTTCATCATAAGGTCAGAAGTGGGGAAGGTTGCTGATGAATACTCAATGTTCAGCACCATTTGTGGCTTAAAAAATATTGATAAAGTCCGTCTCCAAATGCAACAAGATCTGGAAAATTCCAGGTATGGGCTGACAAGTGGAAAATAAAATCTACTCTGCATGAGTGTCAGGCACTAACCATCTCCAACAAGAGGGAATCTTAACAACCACTTTTTACATTCAATGAAACCAACAGTGCTGAACTCACTACTATCAACATCCTGGGGGCTCCCATTGGCCGGAAAATGAACTGGTCTGGCCATTTAAATACCATTTAAGTTTAAATAAAGGGGCTGGGAATCCTGCAGCAAGTAACTCACCTCCTAAGTTTACTATCTATAAGGCACAAGTCAAGAATGTGGCAGATGATGGATTCACTTGTCTGGATGGGTGCAGCTCTAATAATACGCAAAGAGCTTGAGGCCATTCAGGACAAAGTAGCCTGCTTGATTGGCACCACATCCACAAATATCCACTCCCTCCTCCACTGATACTCAGTTGCTGCTGTTTAGCAAACGCACTGCAGAGATTCACCATGCTTCCTTATAGACCATCTTCCACATCATGAAGTACAAAGACAGCAGATACATGGGATCATCAGCATTTGAAAGCCACTCATCATCCTGACTTGGAAATATATTGTTGCTTCTTCAGGATTGCTGGATCAAATTCCTTCCCAACGCCATTGATTGGTTACCTTTACCAAATGAACCGCAACGATTCAACAAAGCAGCTAACCGCCAATTTCTGATGGGCAACTAGGGATGGGTATGAATGAATAAAAATAAATGGTCCTTTAAGCAAGTATGGGAAAGAAGTTCTCAGACAATTTTGTTATAAAATCACCTGAAGATAGAATTAGCTTCTGCCGTGTATAGCCATTCCTACCAGGAGATTTGCTGTCATGGTTTACTCTGCTTGTCTGTCTTCCACTATTCTCTCAACACACACATTGTTGGTCATCTGCAACCACCCTTAGCATCTCTTATCGAACTGTACTACTGAAAACAATTAAGTACTTACTAAAATGTGAGTGCCAAGGATTTGCAATTCATTTGATTTTATTTTTAACTGCACCCAAAAAGTGATCAATTTGGAGCATATTGTGTTGGTTTTCAAAGAAAATACATCTTCCAAACCTCAGGTTACACAGCAATGTGACCTTGGTCTGTGAACATACACCATGCAATAACCCATCACTAATGACTGATTTATGTCCACCCTTGCTAAACCTATGTTCAACACATAAGCTATCCTAACACACCCTCTTTCCTTTCGGCTGTGGAAGTATTAAACTACTAAAACAAGCAGTATTGAGGGTAGTAGCAATTAGAAGACAAAGTGCGTAGTCATATTATTTAGTCCCAGCTAAAAAATACATTGAATAAATGGTTTCAAGCAGAGACCCTTCAGAGGCATGCTATGAAACACACAGTCACAGGGGACTAGAGAGGAGGATACTGTGTAGTTGTGATTAGTTGCAAGACATTGTTTGTCTGCAATGCCTCAATAGCATGTGACTCACTATTGTAGTCTGATCTGCTTTGTGGCTGTAAAAGAAATGCTGATCAATATCAATCCCCTCTGTTCAGATACATCCCATTCACAGAAAATTGCATTAAATAGTTTTGCTCAGATATAATGAAGCTGTATGTTCAAAGCTGGATAGTGGTTTCAGGTTTGTGAAAAACAAAATTTCACTGCAGACAATTTGCCTTGCCTTTGCATACGCCCACTAGAGTGTTTTTAAGTGCCTCCAAAGCACATGTCTCATTTTGACTGATAAGATAGGAGGCGTTAATATGATATTTTCAAATCCCTGAGGAAAAACAAGAAAAATTGATGAATAAGAGAACAGGGGAAGTAATGAATGAGGCCAGATTAGAAAGTCTGTGAAGCATGGAGTGCAGGGCATCTGTAATAGATAAAGACATGTGCATGCTGGGAAATAACCCTTTTGGGAAAAAAAATGCCAATGTCATTGTCTCTAGTTACATTCATGCAAATTAGAGGTTTAATCAATGGTCACAAAGATGTTAAAGGTTTTACTTGAATCTCATTGTTATGATGCTAATTTGATGGAATAGTTAATCTGGTAGGCAGGTGGTCCAAATTGGTTGAATTCTGCTCCTGTTCACACTAATATAAGTCGAGGGTGAAGAAATGACCACTTATTTACCTCTAGTGCCTGCGAGCAACATGGCTTCCCATTGGGAGCAGAGGAATTACCTTTCATAGGCACGTAATGCAAATCATTAGAAAAATAAAGCTCCAATTAAGATGAAACAGGGATATACTGTAAAGGATCTGAAATCAATGTGAATCCTGTATTAATAATGGCAGTTTCATGATTACTAATAATTCACACTTACATAGGACCTTGAACACAGAAATTTGTTCTGAGGAACTGCATTCAGATGAAAATCCATGCAGTGCCACCTAAGCAAGAGGAATCAAATAATATTTTGAAAACAGCAGTCAGGCAAAATAACATAACATTTTCTCTGGTTCCTGCCAATGTGCTAATACAGCAAAAAGCACAAATCTTTCACTGCAACAACAAGTGCGCCGCTTGGACTAAAAATGTGCACATCAGTACAAAAGCAAGCAACAATCTCAAAAACTGACAGCCCAATCCACAGGTATGCACATAGCTCTGGAGTTATACAACCATGTTGTGCATGACTGTACAGTTGTTTATCTGTTTATAATGTTCCAAGTATGCATATTATGGTTAAACTCGAACAAAAAAAAAATCATTTTTTATATATTTCTGACTCCGTTTCACCATCACTCATTCCTTGACAGGAGAAGCTGGGATTCTCTTACTCTTACACGTCAGGCTGCTGTGTCATCTCAACATGTCAAATTTATACAGGAAAGTTGAGAAAAAAGTGTGATGTTGGTTTTATTTGGAGCTTTAAGGAATCATTCTATTAAACTGTCAAGCCTGATTAATGTTTCTGTCCATTAAATAGCTTGCAAGGGGTAGCTTGCAAATAAATGACATGTATTCCCAATAGGAGACAATCAAGAACAAGTGTCCAATTCTGTAAACTTGCCATGATGGCTGACTAAATGTGGACTTTACAATTTGTATTTTCCCATACATATTCAGAAAAATTATCTCCAAATCTGCCCCAGTCATAGCTAAGCAATGGAATGAGTTTGTTTACCAAAAATGTGTGAGAAACCTATTACTATGGTTTTAAGAGTAAAGATAGCATAACATAACATAATAAAAAAAAACAACTTTGCACTTACATAGCACCTTTAGTGACTTCTGGACATTCACCATTGAAATGCACCAAAAAGTCTGACAGCGTTATACTCAGGCTGTGTGTGAAAACTAAACCTTCTAAAGGTTTGATCTGGTCTTAACTAAACAAGAAGCCAATGTTGAACCATTAAGATGTTCACATATTTAGTTGATCTTGGATAAGCTTCTTTCAATGATCTTCGATGTGACAGTCTTTGTCAATGATCTGTCTGGTGCTGAAATTTAGCTATCATTTATTTTCCCCTTTCTGTCTCTTTTAACCCTTAATTGTTTCACTAAATTGACAATGGTCTTGTCCACTCTAATTTGCACTTCAGTCTCAAGTTGTAGGTGCAGGTCGTTCTGCTAAAACGTGCTTTTCGTTAGTGCGAATTCGCTGTAATGCGATTGTCGAATTGGGGACACTGTTTTTAAAGGAACGTTTAAAGCATGTATTGGTTAGAACATGATTCCGGCCCCATTGCTTTACATAGTGCTGCTATCACACGATTGTCTTATAACACAGGAATGGAACTATTGTGTTATAGCAGAACCGACAGTATTTGCAATTAATCTACTCAGATGTGTTATGACACACCTCTAGATCAGGTAGGACTTGAACCCAGGTCTTCTAGGTGAGAGGTAGTAACATTACCACAAAGCCACTATAGCCTGCAAGCTTTGTCACAATTATCCAATCTGGATGTTAAGGAGATATTCAGCTACATGCATTGATTGATCAGTTCCTAGGTGCCTTGTCTCCTTCTATGCATTATATTGCATAAACAAGTAAGGTACAGAATAGCATCAAGATTCAAAAGGCATGTGCAAGTCTAACTCTGGGCAGCGCTAGCTCAGGCCATCCAATTTGTCATACCAACCAGACATCCCAATCTGATCTAGTCCCATTTGCCAACATTTGGTCCACATTCCTCCAAGCCCCTCCTATTCGTATACCCATCCAGATGCCTTTTAAATGTTGTAATTGTATCGGCCTCCACCATTTCCTCTGGCAGCTCATTCAATACAAGCACCACCCTCTGCGTGGAAAAGTCACCCCTCAGGTCCCTTTTAAATCTTTCCCCCTCACCTTAAACCTTCTAGTTTTGGACTCCCCTACCCTCAGAAAAAGACCTTGGTTATTCACCCTTTCAGTCCCCTCTTAATTTTATAAACCTCTAAAAGATCATCCCTCAGCCTCTGATGCTCCAGGGTAAGAAAACCTCGGCTTCTTCAGCCTGTCCCTGTAGCTCAAACACTCCAGTCCCAGCAACATCCTTGTAAGTCTTCCCTGCACCCTCTCATGCTTAACACTATCTTTCCTATAGAAGGGAGACCAGAGGTGTATGCAGTATTCTAAAAGTGGCCTCATCAATGTCCTGTATAGCTGGAACGTGACATCCCAATGAGGGCCAAACTGCCAAATACCTTCTTCATCATCCTGTCTACCTGTGACTCCACATTCAAGGAACTATGCACCTGCAACCCTAGGACAACACTCCCCAGGGCCCTACCATTAACTGAGTGGTAGAGAAATGATTGGAGAAGATTCTAAGGGACAGGATTTACTTGCAATGAAAAAGGAAAGGACTTATTAGGTCTAGTCAGCATGGCGTTTTGAAGAGGAGGCCTTGACTTACAGATTTGATTGGGTTTTTGAGGAAGTGATGCAGCTGATTGTTGAGAGTAGGGCAGTGGATGTTGTCCACTTCGACTTTAATAAAGGATTTCACAAAAGTCCCTCATGGTAGGCTGATCCAGATGATAAAGACACATGGGATGCATAGTGAGTTGATAAGTTCAAAACAAAATTGGCTTGGTCAGAGAGGACAGAGGATTTTTGTGGAGGGTTGTTTTTTCTGACTGGAGGTCTGCGACCAGTGGTGGGATCAGTGCTGGGACCTCTGTTGTTTGTAATATATATAAATGATTTGGATAAAAAATATAGGTGGTCTGATTATTAAGTTTGCAGATGACGTGAAAATTGATGGAGTTGTGAATAGTGAACAAGGTGTCAAAGGATATAATAGGATATGAATCAATTGGGTGGAGAAGTGGCAGATGGATTTTAAGCCAGCCAAGTGTGAGGTGATGTATTTTGGGAGGTAAAATACAAGAAGAAAATGTGCAGTGAATGGCAGCACCTTTGGAAGCATTGATATAGAGGGAAATTTAGACTGTAAATCCATAGCTCCCCAAAATTGGCAGCACAAGTGAATGAGGTGGCAATCCAAGCAAGATCCTGGTAAACCTCTTCTGTGTTGCATGTCAAGACGTGTTGATCATGGAAAGCACATTCACAACATGGCTAATTTAATTATCAACTTATAGCTCCTTCCAATAGACTCTGATGGTATGTGTTGAGAGTGACGAGGGCAATGGCAAATGTCTGCAACACTTTGTCCATAAGCATGGGAACAATTTAATATAAATCCTTGGCCCAACCCTCAGAAATGATGATGGGAGAAAAGACAGACAGGCACTCAGCCAAATTTTTCAGGCACCAGATCACCTTGAATACCTTGAATCATGAGGCTGTCATACAAATAAAACAATTCAGCCAAATATGACTGCAATCAGCAATGTTCTAAACCTGCCTTGAACTCTGCAGCTGTAACATCATCGGGTGGTGCATTGGTGGCTTTGTTTACTTGGACCATGGGGGTTTCTGCACATTTTCAGCAAAGTTGTGGTAGTGATTGTTCAAAACAGCTTGAATGAATTCATCTCTTTCTTGACATGTTTGGCAGCCGATATAACATTATGAAGTCATATTGATTATATTCCCGAAGAAATGCTACATGAGGGAAATCTAATAGATTCATTTGCATTTCCTACCGGTATTGTTTTATATTTGTAAGCTTAACAAGTGGTTAATTTTCACTTCCAACATTGGGGTGAACATTTAATGGCTGCACATTTAAAATGGCAATGTAGCCCTTTCTGCTCTCGACTCACTGACCCTAAATTGCCTGTATTTTGGTTGAAGCCATTAAATTGGACATCTAGGTGTATGTTGGAACCAGCCAGAAGCCGGACACGTGCAAATCGAGTTTCAAAGCAGTCAATCAGACTTATGTGTGATTTTCAAATATCAATGGGCAGCAGAACTGATGTATACAAACTGGTGGCCCTTAACAGGACTGTTACAGACTGCTCTGAAACATGTAAATGAAAGATTTGTATTTTTGTGGAGTCTTATAGATTACAAAAAGATTGAACTGTTGCGATTGAGTTCCTTTTTAATTAATTTCACTGCATGGTGGAATCACTAGATATATAAACACACACACACCTTGCCATTTTATCACCATTACAAAACTATCTATGTCACATGATTAAACACTAGCCATTTACCATGCACATGGATAGTAATAACAAAGACACCGCTTATATAATACATGTATTAAACACTCCAGCTATTTTGGGCCAATTTAACTGGACAATCAGCTGGTCCAGTGACCTTGGCCACTTAATCCTGTCATTAGTGTTGAGTTACAGACGGCTTTAACAACACTGACTGTAGCAACAGATATGGTTAGAAAACAAAAAAGTGATGAACCTTGGGATGAAAATATCCATCTTAAACAAGATTGATAGGCTGCCAAGGATAAGCTGCCAAGGATAAGCCAATATCATCTCACACAGAATTTTCGGTTTCTGAAATCTATTGTCACGAATCTAGAAACTGCGTGTTCATTGAAAGGTGTCAAAGTTCCAACATAAGCAGAAGAGGAAGCATTCAACTGACTACAGCATTGTTATCAGAAAACACCACCCTGTTGACTCTCCTCCTTGTCATCATCTGAGAACTAGTGCCACAATTGGCAGAGCAATTGCACGGAATAATCAAGCAATTGCCTGATATAGTCATACTCATGAAATCATACTTTACAGACAATGTATTATTTCATAGAATCCCTACAGTATGGAAACAGGCTATTTAGCCCAATAAGTCCACACTGACACCCCCCAAAGAATAACCCAGCCAGACCCATTCCCCTAACATATTGCCCATAGGGTTAGGTGCATTAGTCAGAGGGGAAATGGGTTTGGGTGGGTTACGCCTTGGAGGACTGGTTGGGCCGAAGGGCTTGTTTCCATACTGTAGGGAATCTAACCTAGACAGATCCTTCCTCCCAAATTGTGTGAGGGAGAGCAATAGCTATGTTAATGTTTTGTTTTACTGAACATAGCCAAAGGAAAGAGTGAAGATTTCTTTGTTTAATTTCTGGAAATTTCCAGTGGGGTCATTTTAAAGCCTTATTGTTTCAAGATCCCAGATGAGCCCACAGTTTGTTCTTTTCACAGTAGAGACTGATAACCTTTAAAATAAGGGATTCCCCATGACACTAATGGCAAAAAAGCTGATGACAGGATTTCATTTTCTAAAAAAAAAACTTTTACTGTAACAGCCAAAGTAGTATCAGCATAGATCAAACATTAATTAGTAAGTAATGAGTAGTCAAAATTAAAAAAAAGTAAATCTCACTCTAAATATTACATCCTGCACAGCTGTCACATTCCGTTCAATCTCACAGTCTTTCCAACTCTCAACATGCTTAATCTTATCTTCACTGCAGTCACAGCAGTTCTGATGACATAGAATCCCAAGGGTTTTCCTTCTGCAATCCTTTTTGCTAGAGCCAACAGGACGATTCAACTGAAACTGAAACTGAAACTATTGTGTTCGCTTCTCCCCCTGTGGACAAGTGGAGTTGAGGTTAAGATCAGTTTTATTGAATATTGGAACAGGCTAGAGGGGCTGCATGTCCTAAACCTGCTTCTATAAATTTTTTAATAGTTTTATGTTCGGTAGCTAGTGAGAACTCTTTCTTCTGCCTCCAATCTTGGAAACTAATTTGCCACTATTCGGCTAACTAAGTCAGTAACTAAGTCAAATGTGTGAACAAGTATAGTTGGAGGGACCCGATTCTTTGACATATCTACCACATGTGAGGTTCTGTTCACAACACTGTGTTCTCAGATAGGCATATCTGCTGAAAGTTTTTTTAAATTTGAGGAAATTTGGCTAAGAGTTGTTGAGCTGGAGACAAGCTGCAGATTATTGTTGATGATCAAGAGAAGGGGAAATTGACCTGCACATATTTTTCCAGGACGCAGTCATGTTCCTTGGGTTGTAAGGGTTTTTTTTTAGTACTGGTTTTGGTTAGGAACTAGAGGACATTGCTGTTAGTCAGGTTGAGGTTCCTGGATGCAGTAATAGAGAAGCATCTCAGTCCATTACAGTTGATTAATAGGCATGAGATATTTATTTACCCTGTGTAGGTGAGAACAAGCATCGTAAAGTGAATGGTAAACTGATACATGGGAGTATGAGACAGAAAGGCAGTTAAGTGAGAGATATCAAAAGAAATGCTCTAGGAGACAAAATAATAGAGGACATTACAATCAGGGGATTAGATTGTTATTTACCGTCTGGAGTATAAGCAATGTTCTGAAGGTAGTGTTGTCTGGCCAGTAGAAGAGTTATAGACATGTCCTCACATCTTGAGAAGAAGATGGAGTTGGGGGAGGATCCAATTTTTGAGATCCTCATCAGTACTAATGATATAATCAGAATGAAGAATGAGGCTCAGTGGAGCGAGTTAGAGAGACTGAGTGCTAAATTAATCTTGCCCCTCCTTTGAGATGAAGTGGACTACTTTCATTCGCTGAAGTGTCTCAGACAGTTCTGCTGCAAAAAGAACAGGATACTGCAGATGGATGAGTTTTGGATGAATCGTTTGTTCTGGACCTTTGGACCAGGTACTATGATCCTAGGTGAGCTTCTCTCGGGAAGCCAAATGTAAAATACCTAAATGAAACTTTCAGAGTGGTCTTGATATGCTTCCCTTGACCACAGTGAGAGTATATGCCAGACTGAAGCTTTCCATAGATTATTTTCTTGTGTAAGTTAGTATCAGAAATTCTCCATTCATTCAGCGGTTTGTCTCAGTATGGTGTGGATGACTGGTTTGCCAGTTTGAGTGAGCATTTCTAAGCTCTGTTTTTTTTCTAGGAGACAGTGAGGGCTGCAGATACTGGAGATCAGAGTTGAGTGTGTGTTGCTGGAAAAGCACAGCAGGTCAGGCAGCATCCGAGGAGCAGGAAAATCGACGTTTTGGGCTGGAGTCCTTCATCAGGAATGAGGCTGGAAGCCTCGGGGATGGAGAGATTTTGGCCCAAAACATCGATTCTCTTGCTCCTCGGATGCTGCCTGACCCACTGTGCTTTTCCAGCAACACACTCTCAACTCTGTATTTTTTCTGTCATTTGATCTTCAGAAGTCATCTCAAAGAAGACAAGATTGGCCTGGTCTATTCCTGGTAGACATACTTATTATTCTTCCTTCCCAGACTGATGTTCCAAACCTGCCAAATGCCATATTCTGAAGAAGAGTAGACTCAAAACGTTAACTCTGTTTCTCATATTGTAGATCTTCCTCCTGGTGTTTGATACACGTTTTGCCAAAACTTGCCTTCACAGCTGCATATCCCTCCTCAGTACCCATCTCCACCTTATGCTCCACCGCACCCCCTCCCCCCGCCCCCTCCCCTGCACCCAGCTCTGAAGAAGTTACCATGGACTCACAGTGGGAACTCTATTTCTCTCTCTACAAACGCAGTCAGACCTGTTGAGTTTCTCCAGCACATGATTTCACAACTCTTGTGCATGTCATGTCATCAGCACAAACACCTTGCACAAAAACAGAAATTGCTGACGAAATTCAACAGGTCTGGCAGCATCTGTGGGATGAAAGCACAATTAACATTTTGAGTCCTGTAACGTTTCATCAGGACATATCAAGACGGTGTGCTGCTGAGAAAAGTGAAGTTTATCAACAGGTGGGTTTCCTCCAGGTGCTCCAGTTTCTTCCCATGGTCCAAAGCTGTGCAGGTTTGGTGGATTGGACGTGAGAAATGCAGGGTTACAGGGATATGGTAGGGGATGGGTCTGTTAGGGAATTTCTTCAGAGGGTCGGTGTGGACTTGATCTGCCAAATGACCTGCTTGCACACTGGAGGGATTCCATGATTTATGGGATGTAGTTAAAGTGGAAGCGACTTCTAGTTAGCCATTTTTGATGCAGTGTGGCACCCTTTGAGCGATACCTTCTGTTGCAACCTGTTACAGGGAGAAAGAAAAACTAGCTATCAAAACAGACCTGCCACATGCATCTTTAGATGTGGGAAGTCTTCTAAGTGATAGATTGCTGAGAAGAATCCTGAAAATAGGAAGAGTTTTCAAATCCAACAAAGGCTGATCGAAATGGTGCAAAAAAAAACCAAGTACAAACATTCAGAAGATTTATATAGAGAGTTTGGATAAACAATGTAAATGAATAATCCATGCCTTTGACTCAGTCAGATTGAAGTAATGTCTACCTTTGAAATGCACACACAGATATCGGAGAGCACATCATACTGATAGGCGAATTGCTGACTGTGTTACAATATCAGCGTTATGAAACGCTGTTCGATAATGCAAGATAATGATTTCAAAATGAAAGTCAAGGGCAAAAATCTGCAGGTTCATACCAGCAATCTGCATCAATTATTCTACAACAAGCAGGAATCCGCCCATTGTGTTGATCTTTGTGTTGATCTTATTTTTCTGAAAAGATGTGCAGGAACTTGTCATCTCCTGATGAGCAGTCTCTGTTTAGAGATGTGAATAAAACAATGCGTTTCTTATGTGCAAGGAGCCTCATGACTGTTTCAGACTCAGGGAAAAGGCAACAAAAACAGAAGTTGCTGGAAAAGCTCAGCAGGTCTGGCAGCATCTGTGAAGAGAAATCAAAGTCAACATTTCAGGTCCAGTGACCCTTCCTCAGATAAAAGGCACATTCTTTTATCCTCATCCGATTTGGTGGGCCAAACCATAGATGTTGTCTCTTCTTACTTTTTAATGCTTCTTTCATAGAATATAGGCTACACCAGCATTTATTTCCCATCCATAATTGCCCTCTTGAAGGAGATAGTGAGCCACCTTCTTGAACTACTGCAGTCAATGTTGGGTAGGAATAACGTTTCAGGAATTTGTCCCAGTGATCGTGAAGGGCCAGTGATCTAGATCTATGTCAGCTTGATGAGTGGCTCGGAGGGGAACTTGAAGTGAAGCTATTCCTGCATGTCTGCTGCCACTGTCTTTTTAGATGGCAAAGGTCATGGATTTCAAGAGTATTGCACAGGGAGCCTCAGCGAGTCACTGTACGTAGTGCACACTGCTGCCCTCTATGTTAATGGTGGAGGGTGCAGATAGTGAACCTGCCAGACTGATGCTCTGGTAGGCAAAATGTCAGCTGAAATTGAAATATGGGTGAATTTCAAGGTCAATTATATAAACTATAGTGAGAATTGTTAAGTATTTGTGATTAGTAGGAACTAATCTGATACATTGACCTAAGTATTTTGATCAGGGTCAAATACAGTGGGTGGAATCTTCCAGCCACTGCACAACATGGGTTTCTGAGAGAAAGTTGGGAAAATAGGCTGAGATTGGCAGAGGAGAGGTTCCTGATGTCAAGGGTATAAGTCCCAATAACCAACCAGATTTTGAACAGCATGGCAAGAATGTCACAAATAAGTGGTTAGAAGACTATATGCAAATGTTTGCATGCATTAACATCACATTATTGCCATTTTTATTACATTTAGAAGAGGTTCCCCTTTTCACCCAACTCTCGCATGGAAACTACTCTGGCTATTCATGATCTGAAAGTCAGAGCAGTTAGCAGACAACTCTAATTTGTTGTTTGCTCCTCTGGCCCTCACCCAGACCCCAGGGCATTCTCCAAGGGCAGTGATTGTCCTTATCCATAGACTTTGGATACCTGCTTCAGCCCATGATCATGGCACATGTCCAATCCAGTTCCTCACTTCAATGCTGCACTCTGGAATGCAGGGGTTCCTTTAACTGAAATGCTGATGCCAGATGCTTTATATACCCAGGGCAGGTACCTATGATCAATTGGGTAGTGTTCAAAGATATGGGGAGAAATCAGGAGATTAGCATGAGGTAACAGAATTGCAGGCACAATGGGCCAAATTGCCTCTTTCTGCATCAATACTGTTCTGTGATCTCATGGACCAGGACATTCCTTCAGGGCTCTTTGGATTCTTACAGTGATCTGATCATGCCTTTTCTTCTTGTATTTTGATCCTTCAGTTACAACTTTAAAAAAAACTCACTGTACTTCTGCCTTGCTTTGTCTTTTGATGAAAACATCGAGTCTGGCAGCTTCTTATTGTTGTCAGCAATGATGAGTCAAGGACATGTTACTGTATGTAACTATGCTACGTCAATCTCACACCCACACCATATGCCAGCACTGTGCATGGTATACACATTGCATGTTCAACAAACAGAACGGTCATGTCTCAAGGTCTAAGGGGAGTAATCTGAGTCAAATCAATAGCGACACTCTTCAGCCAAGCAGACCTGGCACAGTAAGTCAAGGGTAGCCTCCAATATCAATCCAGTGACTGGAACCTGGTCACTTAGTTGTTTGGGACAGTTAGGGTCAGTGGATCAGAACCTTTACAGTCCATGGACATGGGCCAAGGTCAGTCTATGGGTCACCTGCAAATAGTCTGGGGAGTCACAGCAAGTTAATTGGGGAGTTGTATAGAGATCAGTAAGGCTTCTGGTCACTCTTCTGTCTGTCAAAGTCAGTTAAGAGTGTGAGCCACTCTGAGTCAGAGAGTCATAGAAATGTACAGCACGGAAACAGATCTTTGATCCAACTCGTCTATGCTGACCAGATATCCCAACCTAACCTAGTCCCATTTGCCAGCACTTGGCTCAAATCTCTCCAAACCCTTCCCATTCATATACCCATCTAGATGCCTTTTAAATGCTGTAATTGTACCAGCCTCCACCACGTCCTCTGGCAGCTCATTCCATACATGTACTAACCTCCGTGTGAAAATGTTGCCCCTTATGATCCTTTTATATCTTTTTCCTCTCACCCTAAACCTATGCTGTCTAGTTCTGGACTCTCCCAATCCTGGAAAAGACTGTGTTTATTTACCCTGTCCAACCCAAAATGAGTTTTTTGCTTCAGTTTTCACCAAGGAAAGGAAACTTGTTATAAAAGAAAACTTAGAGGAGCTGGGATACAGTCTTGATCAGATCAAGACTGATGAAGGTGATGTGCTAGAAATTATGGAAAACAATAAGATTGATAAGTCCTCAGGGCCAGACCAGATTTATCCCAGGCTGCTCCGGGAAGCAAGAAAGGAGGTTCTAAGCTGCTGGCGAGGATATTTGTCTCCTCACTCTCCACAGGAGTCGTACTAGAGGATTGGAAGGAGGTGAAAGTTGTTCCTCTTTTCAAGAAGGGTATTAGGGAAATCCTTGGCAATTACAGACCAGTCAGTCTTTTTTAACTCTGTGGTTAGCAAAGTTTTGGAAAGAATTCTAAGAGATATGGTTTATGACTATTTGGCAAAGCATAGTGTGAATAAAGGCAGTCAGCATGGCTTTGTGATCGGGAGGAGAAAGTGAGGTCTGCAGATGCTGGAGATCAGAGCTGAAAATGTGTTGCTGGAACAGCGCAGCAAGTCAGGCAGCATCCAGGGAACAGGAGAATCGACGTTTCGGGCATAAGCCCTTCTTCCTGAAGAAGGGCTTATGCCCGAAATGTCGATTCTCCTGTTCCCTGGATGCTGCCTGACCTGCTGCGCTGTTCCAGCAACACATTTTCAGTTTGTGATGGGGAGGTCATGCCTCACAAGTCTTACTGAGTTCTTTAAGGAGGTGTCAAGACAGGTCGATGACAGTCGAGCAGTGGTTGTGGTGTATATGGACTTCAGCAAGACATTTGATAGGGTCCTCCATAGTAGGCTCATTCATAAAGTCAGGAAGTGTAGGATACAGGGAGAGTTGGCTGTCTGGATTCAGAATTGGCTGGCTGACAGAAGGCAGAGAGTGGTTGTAGATGGGAATTATTCTGCCTGGAGGTTAGTGTTGTGTGGGATCCCACAGGGCTCTGTTCTTGGGCCTCTGTTCTTTGTAGTTTTTATAAATGACTTGGATGAGGAGGTTGAGGGGTGAGTTAGCAAATTTGCAGATGACACAAAGGTTGCAGTTTTCGTCGATTGTATAGAGGGCTATTGCAAGCTGCAGTGCGACATAGACAGAATGCAGAGCTGGGCTGAGAAATGGCAGATGGAGTTCAACCTGGATAAATGCGATGTGATGCATTTTGGAAGGTCGAACTCGAATGCTGAATATAGGCTTAAAGACAGGATTCTTGGCAGTGAGGAGGAACAGAGGGAGTTGGGTGTGCAAGTACATAGATCCCTCAAAGTTGCCACCCAAGTGGACAGGGTTGTTAAGAAAGCATATGGTGTTTTGGCTTTCATTAACAGGGGGATCGAGTTTAAGAGCCACGAGCTTTTGCTGCAGCTCTACAAGTCCCTGGTGAGACCACACTTGGAATATTGTGTCCAGTTCTGGTCGCCATACTATAGGAAAGATACAGAGGCTTTGGAGAGGGTGCAAAGAAGGTTTACCAGGATGCTGCCTAGACTGGAGGGCTTGTCTTATGAAGAAAGGCTGAATGAGCGCAGACTTTTCTCTGTGGAGAGAAGGAAGAAGAGAAGAGACCTGACCAAGGTGTACAAAATAATGAGAGGAATGGATAGAGTCAATAGCCAGAGACTTTTCCTAGGGCAGGATTGACTGGTACGAGAAGTCATAGTTTGAATATATTAGGAGGAAGGTATAAAGGAGATGTCAGAGGTAGGTTCTTTACGCAGAGAGTTGTGAATGCATGGAATGCATTGTCAGCTGTGGTGGTGGAAGCAAGGTCATTGGGGACATTTAAGCGACTGCTGGACATGCACATGGATAACAGTGAGTTGAGGGGTGTGTAGGTTAAGTTACTATATTTTATATTAGGATTAAATCTCAGCACAACATCATGGGCCAAAGAGCCTGTTCTGTGCTGTACCTTTCTATGTTCTATGTTCTATGACTTTATAAATCTCTATAAGGTGACCCCTCAGCCTTCGATGCTCAGGGAAAACAGCCCTAGTCTATTCAAACTCTCCCTATAGCTCAAATCCTCCAACCCTAGCAACATCTTTGTAAAGCATTTCTGAACCCTTTCAAGTTTTACAACATCCTTCTAATTGGAAGGAGACCAGAATTGCATGCAATATTCCAAAAGTGGCCTAACCAAGGTCCTGTGCATCTGCAGAATGACCTCCCAACTCCTGTACTCAATGCTCTGATCTATAAAGGAAAGCATACCAAATGCCTTCTTCACTATCCTACCTACCTGCGACTCTACTTTCAAGGAGACATGAACCTGCACTCCAAGGTCTCTTTGTTCAGCAACACTCCCCAGGACCTTACCATTCAGTGTGTAAGTCCTGCTCTGACTTCCTTGGGGTCTGTCCATTAAAAGTTGAGGGCAGTTATCAAGGGCTACTCATGTGAGAGAGATGCTGGCAAAGTCAACTGCGGGGATTGGACACAGCATGCTGGGATCCAGGGAGGTTAACAATTGTGAAGCAGGGCAACTCAGTGTATAATGGGGATGATGATAGAGCATGGCAGCAAAAGAGTTAATGCAGGAGGGGGTTTCATCTTCACTCCCCAACACTATATCATTGCTCGAGGTGATGTACACGACATGTCCAGCGCATTAACTCTATACTGGGGGCCAGGTTGCAAATTTGGGAGATGAACAGACAAATAAATGGAATTTGAGTGAGAACAATGCTGAAGGGATTGATATGGAGGCTTATCAAAAAAGGAATGTAAAGATTTGAAGGAGTAACTAGACTGGGAGGCTGACTACATGACTCACTATGTGGAGCGGGTCCTCTGTTCCCCTCCAACATAATGTAAATCGCAAGTTTGCAGTAGAGATGAAAATGGCTGACACAGTGCTCGCTGTGGGCAGGGTAAGTGTATCAATATTTATTTAGAGTGAGCTTTACTTCAATAACATTAATTAGACACCTGTACGCTAACAGGTGGACAGACGTCCACAAACTCTAAATGATGTAAACAAACGTTAAACATTTCCCTGCTGTGTGAAGCTCAAATCCTTGCCCTGAGCAATCCTGACCACATCATGCAGTATCAGGAATCAATCCCACTTACGACTATGATGCATTAACAGTGGGAAGAATGAACCTCGTTGCCAAATTAGCAAGTTCCTTTCAAAGTCAGAAACTACTCACTTCACACCGTGGGTCATGGCCTCACGGTACAATCGCAGGATGTTAATCTAGAGCCAACCCTTCTAGGGAAAGGTTCAAATCCTGTCATGGCAGATGGCAGTGGAATTTGAATTCAATTAAAAATAAATCAGGAATTAAGGGTCTCATGATGGCCTAGAATTCATTGTGGAGAAAAATCCATCTGGTTCACTCATGTCCTTTAGGGAAAGTAACAGCCATCCTTACCTAGTCTGGCCAGCAGTAATGTGGTTAACACTTAACTGTCCTTTGAGCAATTAGGGATGGGCAATAAATGCTAGCCGAGCAAGTGATTATCATATCACACCCATACCCTGTGAATGAATAAAAAGAATCTTTGGAGGCAGTCACATGCCAGAGGTAGCTTGATTTAAACAGCATTGATGAAGTCCTCCAGTTTTTACATTAGCTTGTCCACTGCCCCTTACAGACCTGTCTGCCGCTCCCATGCCTGCTCATTTATTTGACTGAAATTCTGAAATGGATTTCAAGTCCACCAGGAAGGTAAATCTCGAATTGGATTAGGGGCACGTCACACCTGGGGGTCCGGGTGGAGATGGATGTGGGGTCCGGGCACAGCAACATGGGGTAGGTGTTGGGTCAAGTCAGGGTTGCGTTGAGGGTGAGAGGGATTGGCACTGAAGGAAGGGAGGGTTTGTCAGGTTGGGGGTGGGGGGGGGGGGGGGGGGGAGGGGTGGCGGTGGGGAGGTGGCAGTGGTGGTTGTGGGGGACTGGCTTGCTGTGTTCTTCCAGCCTCCTGCTTATCTACCTTGGAATCCAACAACTGCAGTATTTTTGTCTCTAGCCAAGAGATATTCTGCATGTCTGCCAGCATTTCAGTGAAACAGAGTTGACATTTCAAGTCCAGTCTAGCACTTCTTCAGGTTAATCGTAGCTCAGGTGTTAGTGTAAGGATTTTAATCTTTTAATTTTTCCTGGATGAATATTAAAATTAACTGATCTGGAACCCTCCAAAGTTTCCAAATTTAAAGGACTTTTTCAAAGAGTTCCAAACACCCATTGTAAATTTCGAGAACATTTTGCAATGCAGCTTGCCGTGTTTGAGATTCAGTGTGGTTCTAACATATAATTCCAGTCTGCACTGCTCTGGTCAGCAGACGATTATGTAAGAAAGGGCCATCATGAAAGAAAACATTTTGAAGCTATTTGCTTTCATTGATCTAATACATAAGTCATTTATTAGTGAAGAAAAAGCTGAATTGCCTAATTATGTGACATCGTTATCACTCCAAAGCTTTCACTTATGACAGCATAACATCAGACTTGATTTCTTAAATTGCAACATCCTGCATCAATAATGCAGCAGAGGCATTTATTTTAGAGCCTGCCTCTTCAGTGCCCTTCAGTCTGTGTGCGACTGGGTCAGTTATCAATCAACAATCTGAACTTCTCATTACAACCACTGCCAGCAGCCGTTCCTGCAAAGGAAACGTGCACTATTTATTAACTTGTTCTAATGAAACCAATAAATTCTCCCTCAGTTAAACACGACCTTGTCAATAATGACTTTGCTTTCTGATGGCACCTACCTTTATGTTGGAAGCTTCTGAAATTTCTTTTGATTTGACCTTGTGGATCTCCAAAGTAAATAGTAATTGAAGTATCTAAACCTTTGTTCGAAGTTCTTTTTTCAGATTATACGAGCTCAAATTGAATTAAAATTTAGGTTCAAAATGTAAGACAAAATAAGGCATACATTGTAGTGTTTTCAATGTTCTTCAAGAAGCTACAAAATAGATGATTTGGTGAGGAACAGTCTTATTAACAGTGCTTATTAATCTTACAAGCAAGCCGGATAACTAGGTTGGCGTGTTAAGTAACTATTCTCTCTGTGTAAACTCAGATTCCATCATCATGCCCTCTGGTACTAATGTGAGGCAGTCTAACCACCCATTTTAATCCACGCACAAACTATAGGAGAGTAAAAGATGAATTGTATTCAAAGCACTTAGTCATAAAGTCATAGAGGCTTGCAGCATGGAAACAGGCCCTTTTGCTGAACTTGTCCATGCTGCCCAGTTGTCATGAGTAACCTAGTCCCATTTGCCTGCGTTTCATCCTCATCCCTCCATACCTATCCCATTCATGTACCTGTCTAAACATTTCTTAAATGTCCAAATTATAGTCACTTCCATCCCTACCACTGGCAGGCCACTCCCCCCAGACAATCAGCACCCTCTGTGTGAAAACATTCCTCCTCAGGTCCCTTTTGTATACCTCTCCCCTCTCACCTCACGCCAATGCTTTTTAGTTTTAGATTCCCTTACCGTATGTTAACTATAACCTGATCTTGGCGTTTATGATTTTAAAGAACTCTATAACGTCACCCCTCAGTATCCCACACTCCAGGGAAAAATGTCTCAGCCTAAGCAACCTCACCTTACAACTCAACCTTCCAATCTAGGTAACATCATACTAAATCTTTTCTCATCTTTCCAGTTTAAAAATATCCTTTCTATAGCATGGTGAGCAGAACTGCACGCAACACTCCAAATGTACTCCTGTGTTTCACTTGTGCAATATTTTCTTTATAGTCTAAAGAATCAGCCTGACCCAGAAATGGATAGCTTGCTCAGTTTATTAATTATATCCTGAGGTGCAAGTTGAACCTAGACTTTCTGGTCCAGAGGGAGGGGCTGTTCCTATCACAAGGCCCTTAATTTATAATTAACAATGGATTTGGCAATTTGCCTGTTAGGTCATGTTCAACTAATGTTGATTCAGGCTGTTACAGAAGAAAAGGTTATTGAAGTTAAAACTTAATGTATGTTTCTTTTCACTTTTGTGGTGTAAAAATGATTTTAATCTAAACCATGGAAGCTGTTGTCATGGAAACTGATTCAAAATGTTTGAGCAAATCTTCGGTTAAGTTTTCTCTGTTATCTACGGTTAGTTAGTAATTAATATTGACGAGAGCAATAGAGATGAGATGAACGCTTTTGATTCATCCAATGAACTACATTATATATCAATGTAGCTGGGGTCTTCCCTTTCAGTGGATATCGATTACTGGTAAAATGGCTGTCTGTGGCCTATTAAATGGAAAATTACCCATCCATCTTTGTTTATTATTCCTGTTGTTGATGCTATCTTGTGGTGACAAGAACATAACAGATTTTCCTCCTTCTTCTGCCATTTTACTGCCCCTTCCTGCCTCCCAGCTCTTCCAAAGCACTGGCAAAATTTCAGCCTATATTAAATTGTTCATAAGAATGGGAGTGAAGATCTCAATACTTGGGTACTAGTATAAAATGTGTTATGAGTGGAGGAAGTTGTGTAACAATATGAATCGACAAATAATTTCTGGAGATTCACAACATCTGTGATTTCTCTTCATCCTCTGAACCAGACGGTTGACTTGAGCACCAATAAGACAGCGTGTGACTTAGAACCATCGAATCCAATGTGGAAGCAGGTCATATGGCCCATTGAGTCTGCACTAATCTGCTGAAGAGCAACCCACCAAGGTGCACTCCCGGACCCTATCCCTGTTATCCTGCATTTCCCTTGGCCGATTTATCTAAACTGCACATCTTTGGACTGTGGGAGGAAACCCATACAGAACCAGGGTGAATATGCAAACTCAACACAGGCAGTCGCCCGAGGGGTGAATTGAACCCAGTTCCCTGGTGATGCAGGAGTACTAACCACTGAACTGCCCTATGAGCTACTTTATTTCCATAATGTTTTAGCATAATAAAAATTGCAGGGAAAGGAAAAGACAGATCAGAGAGATAAGAACTCACGTTTGAATTTGCTAGCTTGGAAGTAAAGTGGTAAATGACAATCTGCTCACAAAATTCACAGAAGTTTTGTATTAGAGATTTCAAATTCTTGTACTACATTGTAAATATTTACTCAAACGGGTAAGACAAAATTTCATAATTCTAATTTCTGATCTGTGAAGGTGTATTAAAGTAATATTAGTGTTTATACATTCAAAACATAAATTGAAGACACATTTTGGCTGTTCTAAGGCACTCCAAATTTTCTGAAAGCATTAGTAATTTCAGTGTTAAATACTTTCTTCACATTATATGAGTAAATCAATAAGCATTTAATAGTGAAGGTCAAGGTTTTGAAATTTGTGGGGAATTTAGGGACACTGTATTTCTTCATTAATACTGAGTCAAAAATCTGCAAACTCCTTCTTGGGTGTATCTCTGTTACACAAACTGATTGCCATCAGTTTCTCAAGACAGTTAGGGATTGGCTAGAAATGTTCCTTATGAGTAACAACCAAATCACAGAAATGATCAAATTAACTGAATGCACGTTTAAGTTAACAAACACTTGCTGGAAACAGACTTTTCTGTACATCATCTGTGAAATTAATGGAAAATTTGGTGATGTACTTGAGCTAATTATGTTGCAGTTGTCAATGGCAAGTACAATACATTTATTATCAAGATAACAATTCACCTCTGATTACTCACAAAATCACTTGTCTTGGTTTTCTTGTTTTTGTCTGACGCTCTGAAGCATTACATCACTCAAGGATTTGCACAATAAATTGATGTTGCAATCCTGTGAGTTTAATGGTAGGTCAGAAGTCAATGTGTATCCAAGTACATTATTTTACCCATCTCAGGCCTTCATGTTGGCCTCAGGTTGTCCCATGAAGTTTGGATAATTTTAATTAATTAGATCTAGGTCAAGGTCTTCTCCAAAAGTCCCTGAAGATCTTTTCCAACTGTCCAGTCCTCCTGTAATGATCTGTACCTTTACTGCATCTAACAATGCCTGCCTTGTTCACACAGCACCGAATCAACTCAAGTTCATGATGACATTCTCTGTGACATTTTCACTCTCTGTTTACATTTTCACTCTCACCTCTGCATTTTCATTGTTTGTTGAAACATTTATTATTTCATAATAGACCACATTACTTTGGCTCATGAGGGAACAGCCCTGTCCTGGACAGGACATAAATTAGGCCACTTTTGGAATATGGCATTCAGTTGTGGTCTCCCTGTTGTAGGAAAGATGTTGTGAAACTTGAGAGGGTGCAGAAAAGATTTGCAAGGATGTTCCAGGGATTGCAAAGTTTGAGCTATAGGGTGAGGCTTAATAGGCTGGGGTTATTTTCCCTGGAGCATCCAAGACTGAAGGGTGTCCTTATAGAAGTTTATGGAATCATGAGGAGAATGGTTAGGGTGAACAGCCAAAATCTTTTCCCCAAGCTAGGGAAGTCTAAAACTAGAGAGCGCAGGTTTAAGGTGAAAGGGAAAAGATTTGAAAAGGATCTAAGGGGTAACTGTTTTATGCAGAGGGTGGTGCGTGTACGGAATGAACTGCCAGAGGAAATGGTGGAGGCTGGTGCAAGTTTAAAGGCATCTGGATGGGTAAGTGAATAGGAAGGGTTTAGAAGGATATGGCCAAGTGCCGGCAAGTGGGACTGGATTAATTTGGGATATCTAGTTGGCATGGATGAGTTGCGCAGAAGGGTCTGTTTCCATGCTGTACATCCCTATAACTCTATGACTCTATGAGCTGAGGCTTTCTTGTTGAAGAGGTGTTTTGATTTTGTTAATGTTCATGCAAAAAAAACATTCAGTGGGTCAACTGATTCACTTAATGGTGGCATCATGCTTTACCATTTGCACAAAACATTAAAGGTGACATTTTTATTGAGCCTGTTGCACCACAATACTCATATACCTCTGATCTCCTACCAATATCATATTACGGGCCTGCCTCATAATTATGAAGAGAATCATAGATGAAAGCTTTCTTAAAGAACCTTCCTCTTTTATTCACATTATTCCATTCTGCCACTTTCTGTCAATTTTTTGCTCTCGCATCCTTATATTCCCTTGCTTAGTGCCTATCTGTTATTTCCCGTTATGAAGCAATAATGTGTCACATCTTGGGAAATAACTTGCATCAAACAGATAATGAAAATGAAAGCATGTCAGAGACGTATAAAGTGGATTTGTCGTATTTTGTTTTGGAATGCATGATCAACGTTGAGGAAAGCTTATATCAGTGAGGATTCAGTACTGGTAAGACCATGGGTTCTCTGCTTGAGGACCAATCCCCACTGATAGATGTGGTTAGATATCAGGTCCCTCTGACCTGCCTTTGGTCCAAGATATGATCTCACCATGCTTGCTTGAGATTGAACTAAGTCTCAGAGGAGTTGCCAAAATACACACAGATACTTAGAGATTTCCATACTATTCAAATATAATGCATAGGATCCTAATCACAGAATCTACATTAAATAAGTGTGAGGTTCAAATATTTTAGTACTGCACATGTGGATTATGGTAATGTGTCTTCCTATGGCGGGGGGAGATCATAGCATTTGCTTGAAGTGGACTCCCTTCAAGGCAGAGAAAGGAACAGATATGAGAAACCTAATATATGTATGGGAAAGAGATCTAGAAAGTATGATTCTCATGTTATACATGGAGATAATTACAATCAACCTCCATACATGAGTTTATACATTTTCAATGGGAGACTGCTGACTGAAAATGTACATAAGATTATCTTTGAATATTAAAAAGAAATCCATAAATTATGTAAGAGATAATTGTTCAAATATTTGCTATGATATTATTATTAAAATATTTAGCAAAGGCGAAACTTTTCATTTTAGACTCAGACTAAAGTTTTGTTGAGCTGTTTCATTATGTCCAGGGTGTTGGATTTCTCCCATCTAGACCAGTGTGTCTTATTGATTTATGCGCTGCAGCAGATTTTGGATTTTCCAGATGTACATTACAGAAATTCTTTGTGGGGTAGTCATGAATGACAGAATTAAATTGAAACATCATGTCGAACAAAAATGACAATTGACAGAATGAAATCTGAGGAGGCATTTTGGAAAAGAAATGTAAATCTTCAATTTTCAAAGGATTGCAGAGAATAAATAATGAGTCAGAGTTGTCTAAATAGCTGCATTTTCTCAAAAAAAAATCCACAATAGAAAATAGAATGAGTTTTTCATTTGTGCTATGCCCACACAATGAGTGGTAATTAATGGGCCGTAAAGTAGTTGCAAACCTGATAAACAAGGAGGCTTAATTCGCTAGTCCAAAATCTCAATTTATAAATGGCAGATTGAAGTGAAGGCTGTCGGTCAGACTGCATCCCTTCAATGGTGGGTTTCTGTTTTCAACACATTTTACATTTCATGAATACTTATTATTCCCACACACAGAAAACTTGTGCCTTCAATTTCACTGTGACATGACGTGCACCTATTCAGTTTGTTCATTGGATCTAAGGTGAGTTGTGAAAATCTGGGGCGCAGTGGAGGGCATCAAGAGACTGCCAGCTTGGAGTGTCAGAAGGGGCAAAGGTGATTCAGGATGAGGGGTGAAGGTTAGTTGAGAGGCATCTATCTGGACAAGGTCAGAGGCATTTTGCCAATCTTGCTATCACACAAAGATCTCGGCCCTATAATTACCTAAACTAATAAAATCTCTCACAATGAACCAAATTATGAGTATGTGAAACAAAAATAGTAGTTAGTGGAGAAACTTGGCAGGTTTGGCAGTCATCAGATTTAAACATTAACTCTGCTTTCTTCCCACAGATGCTGCCAGACCTGTTGAGTTTCTCCAGTGTCTTCTGGATATTTTTTATCAGTAAGTGGCCAGAATTCTGATTCTAGGGATGATTCAATCACCATTATTTGAATATATATTAATTCATAAACAATAGCAACCATGTGGAGGTACATTTAAAACAATATTTTGGAAACCAATAGCATATTGTGGGTGGCCTGGTGGCTCAGTATCAGCACAGCTGCCTCACAGCGCTAGAGGCCTGGGTTCGATCCCAGCCTCGGGCGACTGTCTGTGTGGAGTTTGCACATTCTCCCTGTGTCTGGTTTCCTCTGCGTGCTCTGGTTTCCTCCCATAGTCCAAAGATGTGCAGGTTAGATGGATTAGCCATACCAGATTGCCCATACTGTCAGGTATGTGCAGGCTAGGTGATTTAGCCATGGAAATGTAGAGTTACAGGGATAAGGTGGGTCTGGCTGGGATGCTCTTTAGAGGGTTGATATGGGCTGATTGGGCTGAATCCACACTGTAGGGATTCTATGATTCTGTGTGTCAATTCAAAGTGTCAGAAGATGCCTATATTCCAGGTAGAAATTTGATGTGACTGATCTTCATTATTGCAGCTACCCTCGAACGCTAACACTACATTTAACTGGTAATCATACTGAGTTGTGATTAACTTTGATGAGATGCAAAGCAAGTTCTAACAATCTCTTTAATGAACTTGAAGTTTAAAAATCTGGCTTTCATTTCTTTTCATTTACTCTTATATAGATAGGCAGACTCTGTCAGATCTGTAACAGATCATCCAACCCGCAATGCATGCTGTGCATATGCATTTAATGGTCGATAATTGTACAGACAGCACAAATTGAATAGCTAAGATATCATAAGACAGTGTACAAACCCAAATGAATTAACTGACATTATATACTATGTCCCACAATTTGTGGTCTCCTGGGCTGGATTTTGGCATTTCTCCATATCTTTGTTATCTGGCTGTATACAAACCAAATGTTCTTTTGAGGTATTTGTACATTGAAGAATTGAATTCAGTTTATGTAATGTTAAGGAATGTAATTAGCAAAATGAATCACTGACCTTAAAGCATTCTCTTGTAGGGGCTACTCCCAGCGTATTTCTACAATGTTATGCAGGTCAACCAACAATAGCAACTTACATCCAACTTTTACCAGTTCAACTAGAGAGAGATGGAATATAGGTGCCAGAATTAGCCATGCTGTTAAGTATGAGGCAATGTTTGTAATGCAGCATCATCTCCTGCTCTGACTTGCCAGGACTTCATTGGTTTATGGCGACTGTGCAGTTTAGAAAGTGTTGACTGTTGACCCCTCCCTTGTTGACCTCTCCCACACCCCTAAATCTGGCAAGATTCGTTTATCCAGTTGAATTAATTGTTATGCTAAAGTATCAACTCTGAAACATTTTAAATTATTTCAGGAACTTAATCAAGATTCCTAAGTATGCAATTTGCTGATCAATAGCCCATGTGTAGAGGTGGTATGTTCAGTGGTCATTTTGACTATTAAGAAAATTGACCAGATTGTGAACCAGTCAGCTTGTCAATAGTTGTCCAGTGAGTCAACCTCTTGCAGGCCTTACCTGAGGCTGGCAGCTTCTGGCTCCTACAATCTGTCAACAGAGGCTGAGTCTTCAAGAATCCAACAGTGAGATGAGAAATGGGTTTTATTTGGTTTTCACGGGATGGGGATTGTGGGCAAGGGGTGGTAAAGGTGAGGGGGGATCTGGAAGTAAGTGCAGGCTATTTGCTTTCTAAGAAACCCCTCACCCCTTTCCCCCATTGTGCCCATCCTCCCTCTGATTGCCCCCAGATTAGGGAAAATGAAAGCCCCTCCAACCATCCAGTTGCAAACCAGATTTGTTTTCCTCTTTAAATATTAGGTATTAAATGGATTAGATACACATTGATGGGGTACTGTAACAAACAGGTTAACAGAAACTTAGAAATTGATCAAACTACAATTAAAATATCCTTCATAGGTTGATGGCCCTGACCCTCACTCTAACCCTAGTCCCTGAGGCGACCCACTTATCACAAAAGGCCTGTATTGTGCTGGTGGTCTCAACAAGCTTTCTCACCATAGGCATCCAGACACAGACGTAACCGTGAATGAGGAGTAGGTATTTGGGTTCTGTGACTTTCTCCATGGTCCAATGCTTAGACATATTGAGAGCCACCTTGGAAAGGCCCAGCAGCAGAACTACAAGGAGGTCCACCTATCTATCTGCCTCTCTTTATACAGGGTGTCAAACATTTTTCCTGGCTGCTAGGAAGCTGAATTGGAGCTCTGATGTGGCAGTTAGTTATGTACGTAAGGGCTTTATTTGCTGAAAAGTGAAAAAAAGTCCCCAGTGGCCCTTCTCATCCAGTAGTTAAGTTGTGAATTGGTGGGAAGAAGCAAATACCTCTCCAGGGCCAGCTTGCCCAATTACCTCTGTTTCTCATCACTTTTCACACCAGCCCCAGGGAGGGAAAATTTCCCCCATAGATTTCATCCTGAAGTGAAATGTTTACTGCTAAGAACTTTCAAACTTATCTCAGGATAAAATAAATCAAAACAGGTATATTATTGAATAAACTACTCACTCGCCTTAGCCAATATCAATACATAGAATTCTTGAATTTATTTTATTTATTTGTTTTGTGGATTAGTTCTTTGAGATATTAAACATGACTCTATGATCTTTTAATTATTACTTGTAAACATTTTATTCTACAAATCAGTCCTAGATTCCATGATAGCAATGCTAACTCTGCTTATATAGCTTAGGATAATTGAATTGTTTAATTGACCAAAAGTAAAATGAAAATTGACTAAATATATCCAAATGACCATAAGACAGTCAAGCCTTTACAAACGAATCCACTTAAATTCAGGATGTTAGCACAATTGTACTTAATGGTGGCTCAGTGGTTAGCACTGCAGCCTCACAGCAGTAGGGACTTGGGTTCAATTCCAGCCTCAGGTGACTGCCTGTGTGGTTTGCACATTCTCCCTGCATCAACTTCTTCTATTTGCCCTGCTTTCCTCCCACAATCCGAAGATGTGCAGGTCAGGTGGATCAGCCATGCTAAATTCCCCTGTTGTGTCCAGCTGCACACAGGCTAGGTGGGTTAGCAATGGAAAATTAAGGAGGGTGGGTTGTTGTTTGGAAGGTTAGTATGGGCCAAATGATCTGTTTCCACATTTTAAGACTTAAAATCCAGCTTTAAGGAAATGCTATTGTTACCTGTGCTTCCATTGTCTAATATAAGGAGATTTTCACCATTTGTAAGCCAGTCTACTTTTAATAAACTTTATCAATTGTTTCTTAGCATATTGTATTCTTGAGGGTTAACATGCTTATTTGTTTTGAGACCTTGCAGGTCTTTGACTATCTGCTCACTACTCCATGTCTTCTGACATACTCCCACTAGACTTGACATGAATTCAGATTTAGGTATTTTAAAAACTGTACCTTTTAAAGAATTTTCTTTAACACTTTCATTCCTGAATTAATTTGTTATTTCTATTCACAAATACTTACCTAATACAAACATGTACGTGAGAGAAGTGTGCAGGTATATATACCTTACACACATACCCACTTGTTTCCAACTTGATACCCCAGGACTTGAGTTAACTCAATGTCTTTAAAGAAAATAAATCAATGCTCAAGGATAGACCCCACCTTCCTTAAAAATAATAATGTCAGTGGAGTATTCAATCACTCTCACAATCAATAGGAGGTTGTGGTGTTCACAGTGATCACCACTGTCAATATGGCAGTAACCAGGCCATATTGCTGGCTACATTATATTCTTCTGCTGCCTCGTTAGTCTTTAATTGAGTAACAAATTGGTGGCTCTCGACAAAGCCAGGAATACAAATAGTTTCAAGATCAGACACACGTTTTTGTAGTTAAATAAGCACAAATATTCTATACATACAGCAGACAACTGCACTGGGGATGATCCAGCACAAACATCTGGTTATTTGTTCCAGTGACATAATTAACCTTATTCAGAGCAGACTACATGCCTGCTACTATGTCTTGAGTGAAAACAGAGTTGTACTTTATTTATCCATTAGATTCTGATTTTGGTTATTTACCTTGATCAAAGTCCTTCCAGTTTCTTCATGTGCCCATGTAAATGCTGGCCATATCGGTGATGGTTCCATCCGTGTCTGTGAGGACTCTTCCAATCTATCATTTGGTCTTCACTTTGTGAGCTCCCTCCCCCCTCACCACCTCCATTAAGATGAGACCATATATATCAATAAAGCTACATGGCGCAATTAGTCTTTGTGTTTATTTATTCACAGTATGTAGATGTTGCTGGCTAGCTGAATATTTATTGCTCATTCCTAATTGTCTTGAGAAGGTTGGGATGAGCTACCTTCAAAAATCACTCCTGTCCCTACTGATGCAAAATCACGGCAGCATGTACCATCTGCAAGATGCACAGCAACAGCTTACCAAAGACAATTAGGCAGCCTGAAACCTCTTCCACCGAAAAGAACAAGAGTAACAGGTACATAGAACAATGTACCATCAAGTCTTAGAATGCTGTTCCTTCACTATTGCTGGGTCAATTCCTGGAGTGGTGAATTTGCTAATGCTCTTCGGAGGGGTTTAAGCTAATGCAGCAGGGTGATGGGAACCTGAATCCTAGTTCCAGTGTGCAGGAGGTTGAGGGTAGTGAGGTCAGAGATGGGTTTACAAGGTAGCAGGAAGTCACCCGCAATCAGGATGTTGTGTGCTTGAAATGTGTGTACTTCAATGCCAGGAGCATCGGAATAAGGTAGGTGAACTTGCAGCATGGGTTGGTACCTGGGATTTTGATGTTGTGGCCACTTCAGAGACATGGCTTGAGGAGGACCAGGAATGGTTGTTGCAGATTCCGGGATTTAGATGTTTCAGTAAGAACAGAGAGTATGGAAAAGGTGGGGGTAGGATGGTATTGTTAATCAAGGGTAGTATTACTGCAGCTGAGAGAATGTTTGAGGACTCATCCACTAAGGTAGTTTGGGCTGAGGTTAGAAACAGGAAAGGAGAGGTCACCCTGGTGGGAGTTTTCTATAGGCTTCCAAATTGTTCCAGAGACTTAGAGGAAAGGATAGCAAAGATGATCTTCAATAGGAGCGAGACTAACAAGGTAGTTGTTGTGACTTTAACTTTCCCAATATTGACTGGGAATACTATAGTTCAAGTAGTTTAGATGGGTCAGTTTTTGTTCAATGTGTGCAGGGGGGGTTTCTGACACAGTATGTAGACTGGCCAACAGGGGGAGATGCCATATTGGATTTGGTAGTGGGGAATGAACCTGACCAGGTGTTAGATTTGGAGGTAGGTAAGCACTTTTGGCAGTAGTGACCATAATTCGGTTATGTTTACAATAGCAATGGGCAGGGATAGGTATATACCACATGGAAAGAGGTATAACTGAGTGAAAAGCAACAATATTGCGATTAGGCAAGATTTAGGATGCATAGGATGGGGTAGGAAACTGCAGGGGATGGACACACTTGAAATGTGGAGCTTATTTCAAGGAACAGCTACTGGGGGTCCTTAATAAGTATATACCTATCAGGCAGGGAGGTAGTTGTCGAGAGAGGGAGCTATGGTTTTCTAAAGAAGTTGAAGCTCTTGTCAAAAGAAAGAGGAAGGCTTTTGTGAGGATGAGGTGAGAAGTCTCAGTTAGTGGACTTGAGAGTTTAAGTTAGCCAGAAAAGAAGAGCCAGGAGGAGACATGAGAAGTTATTAGTAGATAGGATCAAGGGAAACCCTCAGACCTTCTATTGGTACATCAGGTAGAAAAGAATGACCAGAATAAGATTAGGGCCAATCAAAGACAGTTGTGGAAAGTTGTGTGTGGAATCTGAGGACATAGGAAAAGCACTTAATGAATACTTTTTGTCAGTATTAACATTGGAAAAGGGCAGTGTTAGTGAGAATATGGAGATACAAGCTACAAGATTAGATGGGATTGCAATTGACAAAGATGAGGTTTTAGCAATTTTGGAAGATCTGAAAATAGGTAGGAACTCTGGGCCGGATGAGATTTATCATCAGATGTTCTGGGAAGCCAAGGAGGAGATTGCAGAGCCTTTGGCTTTAATCTTCATGTCATCATTGTCGACAGGATAGTGCCAGAAGACTGGAGGATAGCAAATGCTGGGCCCTTGTTTAAGCAGGGGAATTGGGACAACCCTGATAATTATAGACCAGTGAGCCTTACTTCGGTTGTGGGTAAGGTGTTGGAAAAGGTTATAAGAGATAGGATTTATAATCATCTGGAAAGGAATAATTTGATTAGGGATAGTCAACATGGTTTTGTAAACAGTAGGTTGTGCCTCACTAACCTAATTGAGTTCTTCGAGAAGGTGACAAAACAGGTGGATGAAGGTAAAGTGGTTGATGTGGTGTATATGGACTTCAGTAAGGCATTTGATAAGGCTCCACACAGTAGGCACAAAATATGCAATTTCGGGATTGAAGGTGAATTAGTAGTTTGGACCAGAAATTGGCTAGCTGAAAGAAGACAGAGGGTGATGGTTGATGGAAAATATTCATCGTGGAGTTTGGTTACCAGTAGTGTGCCATAAGGATCTGTTTTGGGGCCACTGCTATTTGACATTTATATCCATGATCTAGAAGAAGGGGATAGTAAATTTGCGGATGACACTAATGCAGGCAGAGTTGTGGATATTGCCGAAGGATGTTGTGGATTAGAGAGGGACACAAATAAAATGCAGAGCTGGACTGAGAAGTGGCAAATGGAGTTTAATGTGGAAAAGTGTGAGGTAGTTCACTTTGGAAGAAGTAACAGAATGTGGAGTACTGGGCTAATGGTAAAATGCTTGGCAATATAGATGAACAGAGAGCCCTCAGTGTCCAGGTGCATAAATCCCTGAAAGTTGCCACCCAGGTTGATAGGGTTGTTAAGGAGGCATATGGTGTGTTGGCGTTTATTGGTAGGGGCATTGAGTTTCAGAACCACGAGGTCATGCTTCAGTTGTACAAGACACTGGTAAGGCCACACCTGGAGTATTGTATACAGTTCTGGTCACTGCATGATAGGAAGGATGTGGAAGCTTTGGAAAGGGTTCAGAGGAGATTTACTAAAATGTTTCCTGGTATGGAAGGAAGGTCTTACGAGGAAAGGCTGAGGGAACTGAGTATGTTTTTGTTGGAGAGAAGGTTGAGTGGTGACTTAATTGAGACATATAAGATAATCAGAGGGTTAGATACGTTGGAAAGTGAGAGCCTTTTTCCTTGGATGGTGAAGGCTAACACAAGGGTCATAGCTTTAAATTGAGGGGTGATAGATTTAGGACAGATATCAGGGGTAGTTTCTTTACTCAGAGAATAGTCAGGGTGTGGAATGGCCTGCCTTCAAAAGTAGTAGACTCGCCAATGTTAAGGCCATTTAAATGGGCATTGGGTGTACATATGGATAATAATGGAATGGTGTAAGTTAGGTGGGCATCAAATTAATTTCACATGTTGGCGCAACATCGAGGGCCAAAGGGCCAGTACTACACTGTAACGTTCTATGTTCTATGTTCTAAAATCTTGGAACTCACTACATCATGTGGGCCACAGCCATCCAAGTGGGAGATTCACCACCACATTCTTCAGGCAATTAATGATGGGAAATAAATCCTGGCTTAGCCAGCAACGGCTACTTCCCATGAGTGAAAAGAATTCTGGTCTCCTTCCTATCGGAAAGATGTTGTGAAACTTGAAAGGGTTGAGAAAAGATTTACAAGGATATTGCCTGGGTTGGAGGATTTGAGCTATAAGGAGAGGCTGAACAGGTTGGGGCTGTTTTCCCTGGAGCGTCGGAGGCTGAGGGGTGACCTTATAGAGGTTTACAAAATTATGAGGGGCATGGATAGGATAAATAGACAAAAGTCTTTTCCCTGGGGTTGGGGAGTCCAGAACTAGAGGGCATAGGTTTAGGGTGAGAGGGGAAAGATATAAAAGAGACCTAAGGAGCAGCTTTTTCACGCAGAGGATTGTACTTGTATGGAATGAGCTGCCAGAGGAAGTGGTGGAGGCTGGTACAATGGCAACATTTAAGAGGCATTTGGATGGGTATATGAATAGGAAGGCTTTGGAGGGATATGGGCCGGGTGCTGGCAGGTGGGACTAGATTGGGTTGGGATATCTGGTCGGCATGGACGGGTTGGACCAAAGGGTCTGTTTCCATGCTGTACATCTCTATGACTCTATGACTGTATGTCAGAGCTCAAATATCAAAGCCTTTTGCTTTTGCACAAAGTAAAATATCTGAAACTAACTCTTTCTTTAGTGAAATAGCAAAAATTACAGGTGATAGGATGTTATAAATCATGCAGTTTCCATCAGTGGGGGAGCCTACAACCAGAGGCCATAGATACAAGATTAAAAATAGGAGACTTAGTGAAAACAGGATGAGAAATTTCTTTAAGCAGAGTTTGGGGCTGTTGAACTCATTACCCAGATTAAGGCAGAAACTCTTTTACTATTCGAGATTGACTTGAGAGGGTAATGAAGGAAAAGGGGTTACGGGAAGTTGGAATATGCCGAGAGCAGATTAATCACATAGTTAATAAACAATGGTGCAGACTAAGTGGAGTGAATGGTCTTCTTTCCGTGTTATAACAGATGACCGCAAACTTTGTTTTGCTTGCCTGTTGCTTTTGGTCCATCAGTTCGAAATATTCACCATCTCCCAAATTGAGAATACCAAGCAAAATACAATTGAACTAGTGATTACTTGGAAAACATTTAAGGGATCTACAGCAAAGAAACAGGCTTTACACAAGAATTTGTTTTTCTTGGCCTTTTAGGGTTAAAGTATCTTTTGCAAATAAATCTGTTTAGAGAATGGGTTTTCAGTCAAGGGTTGTATGTAGGATGTGTGGGTGCTAATGAGTAGGTGGGGTTTTGAACAGTGATCACTGAACACTTTGAATTGATTTCTGGAAAAAACATGGATTGTGTAGTCATTCCTCTGCTTTCTGCACATTAAGTGGGAAGCCTGATGAATTGCTTTGCAATATCTGCCCCTGTTGGTACCGAACAACAGTATTGACAAATTAAACCATTATTACTTTTGGGAACTGGGTGATACAGTTAGCCTCTGGATTACAGTGGAACATTAGCTCCATCCATCTTACAGAAACCTGGTGGGCCAGTGATATAATGCAGCATGGAGTCTTTCCTACTGGTCTGCCCTTTCCGATCTGGTAGCCCACAGTTCTAAGTCTGAGGCACCAAGGATGTCATCCCATGGTCACAATAACCTTCTTCTAACTATGAACATGATAATGTCTTCAGGGTCTGGCTGTAATTTTAACTCCAGGTCCATTCAAGAAAACCATTGTGGTATCCATGAAACCTGTAGATCCAGAACCCCAAAAAGGGAAATTATTTAAAATCTTTTGGAGATGTTTCTTGGTCTACAATGAGATAATCTGCCTTCTCTCCCTTTCTTCTGCCTTTCTGGCAAAAAAAAAATTCTCAAAACCCTCATAGCTTCTTAAATTAGTGCTGGCCTGTTCCTTTGAGTCAATCCAGCAGCCTCCTTTCATCTGAATTTAGCATCTAGGTAATCACATGTGGCTCAGTGATTAGCATTACTATTTCACAGCACCAGGGACCCGGGTTTGATTCCAGCCTCATGTGATTCTCTGTGTGGAGTTTGAACATTCTCTCTATGCCTGCATGGGTTTCCTCTCCCAGTGACTGAAACCGAAACGTGAACTCTGATTTCTCGCCATAGTTGCTGCCAGACCTGCTGACCTTTTCTAGCAATTTCTAGTTTTGCTTTTCCCCTTTCAAGAACTTATTGTTTTGCCAAGAAAGAAGTTTGCTGAGAAAGTGAAAGTCAAAGATGAATCAAAATATGAGATGCAAGTTATGTGGTGATAAGTAATTAATTAAACCCTGCTACTATTGACTTGTATTGGTAGGTACATTCTCAAGAGGTCTGCCTACTTTTCAGCAAGAATGCTTCATTGGTTACCGGGCTCTATTGAATTGAATGTAAGTTGCATTAAGAGGCTGTTAGGGGATTTAACAAAGAGTCATTTGTATAATTTTTGCCACATTAAGACAGCTCTATGCAGGAAATGATAGTGACCAATATATTACAGCAAAATCACATACAAAACAAGATTAGCAAAGTTACCAAATCATCTATTTTTGATTGAGGAGTCAAGGTAAAGTCACGATATTCCCAGGGAACCATAGGATTGATCATTTGTTAAAGAGAGATAACAATTGACGGTTTAACCTGAGGGTCACCAAGCCTCAGGCAAGGGGGCAAAGCTGAGAAGGTGGGGTTTTCATGGTAACCTCAGCATTTACGGGAATTGGACCCATGCTGTTGGTGTCACTGAGTAAATATTGGCTAAAATATAAGCAGTGAAATGATGCACTTTCCAATAGATGTTGAATGCCTTTCTCTCTGAAAGGCAGAGCGTTCCACCCATGAGACGTTGTTATCAATGGTTAGGCCAGCATTCATTGCCTATCTCTAATTGTCAAAACGCCACTGAAAAATCAACCACATTGCTGCAGATGTGGGGTCACAAGTAAGGAGAAAATGAGGACTGCAGATGCTGGAGATCAGAGTCGAGAGTGTGGTGCTGGAAAAGCACAGCAGATCAGGCAGCATCTGAGGAGCAGGAGAATTGACGTTTTGGGCATAAGGCCTTCATCAGGAATGAAGCTTGTGGGCCAGGGGGCTGAGAGATAAATGGGAGGGGGTTGGGACTGGGGGGAAGGTAGCTGGGAACGCAATAGGTAGATGAAGGTGGGGAAGAAGGTGATAGGTCAGAGAGGAGAGTGGAGTAGATAGATGGGAAAGGTGATGGACAGGTCAAGAGGGCAGTGCCGAGTGCAGGCTTAGAACTGGGATAATATGGGGGAGAGGAAATGAGGAAATTGGTGAAATCGACATTTATCCCATGTGGTTGCAGGGACCCAAGGCGGAATATGAGGTGTTCTTCCTCCAGGTTTCGGGTGGTAAGGGTTTGGCAATGAAGGAGGCCCAGGACCTGTATGTCCTTGGTGGAGTGGGAGGGGGAGTTGAAGTATTCAGCCATGGGGCGATGGGGTTGGTTGCTGCAGGTGTCCCAGAGATGTTCTCTGAAATGATCCACATGTTGGCGTCCTGTCTCCCAATGTGGAGGAGATCACATCGGGTGCAACGGATACAGTAGATGACATGCGTGGAGGTACAGGAAAGTTTCTGTCAGATTCATCCACAGTAAGCCAGTAAGTAAGCCAGACCAGGTTAGAATGGTGTATTTAATCATCTAAAGGACATTAGCAAACAAGATGAGTTTTAAACAACAATCCTATGTGGATGCATTAGGCTAGTTTTTGGGCCCATTCCTTTTTTTAAATTGAATTCAAGTTTAACCACAGTGGAATCTGAACTCTAATCCTGAGAACATTTGTTTGGGTTTCTGGATGACTAGTCTAGTGATTTTATCATGACCACACTGCCTTCCCATGATCTGTGCCGCATTCCCTCAGTAACATTGCACTGCAGGTATGTACTAAGCTTTCTGGAATCATGCTTGAACCCAGTGACTTTTAAACTGGACTCCAAGCACTGAGCCAAGTTCCACCCAGCCAGAAGGGTAAACAACCTTGAGATAATATGCCATTGATGGAGATAGGATTGCTCCCAATACTTTTGTTGTTTCTTCCTCGATTGGGTGACTCAGGGTTGGCTCTGTGATGTTTCTGAAAGGTTGGAATTCATTCAGTTTAAAAAAAAAGATAGCAAACAGATTTCTGTGTTATTTCATCAGATAAACATCCAGGAGTGGGAGTGAGGTATGTTAGACACATGCCAACTTTTCTTTCCCCCTTATTGGAGCTGAGAAGACAGGTAGGAGGTAAATGTTTGTAGTACTGAAGTGTCTGACTGTCTTTCAAACTGTTAAGGGCTTCGAAGAGTTCTTATAGTGGCCAGGTGGAGACTGAGTCTTTGTATCTTAGCTGCCAGGATGTTGTCTGCCCGAAGGGGTTTGTTTCTGAACCAGTTAGGCCAGTATTCAGCAATTCTGGAACAATGACAAATCAGTTAAAAAAGAAAATGTACTCGATAGGTCAAATTTTGCTAGCATACTGTGTGTTGTGCAGCACTATATACGCTATTTGTTCTAATACCTTCTGGCTACATGTGACTCATGCTGTTCTGACTGACAGACGCATGCAGATAAGGAAGAAGTTTACCATACATTTTACCAGGCTAATATACTTTTCAGACTTTTCAGAAAGGATGAAGTGTTGAAGAATCTGCATTTCTCCTTACGCTGTACTGCAGGGGCACCTCAGCAACCTTGAACACATAGGGATCACTTTCTGACTGTCAGCAAAAAATCCTGCCCAATCAGTTAGCACATCAGGAGTATGGGCACACAGTGCTCAATTCAGTTTGACTTGTATTTGATAAACAGGCATGAAGTTGAAAAAAAAAAGTACCCATAATATGCTGTGAGGGAATAGGCCAATCTCAGAGACTGCTCTCATGTTGCCAATTGCACGTTAATTCAAAACAGTGCTTCAACCAAGGCTGGAGGGGTACACTGTTCCCCTTTCTCATTCCACTTCTCACTGGCCACAGCAAATTTTAAACTTAACTAGGGTTAGCGATAGGGCAATTATACCCCTGACTGTCAGATTCACGTTTTAAAAAAATGATTCAGTAAGGTTTCTATAATCAACAAGAAACAACAGGTTTGTTTCCAAAAACAAACCTACTCAAACAAAGATGCAAATATTTTTGACAAAAGGCTTGTATTATGAAAATATCCATGTACGCATCTATCCTATTAGAAAAATCTAACACACAAGTGTCAGGAGAAAATAAAATGCTTCAGAGTATTAATGTTAAAATATTTTGGCCAAGTACAGTGATTGGAACCAGGTTGATCTTGTTGATTATGAGATCCTTGATTGGGGTTGTTAACCTGAGCCAATCAGGGAACCCTGGCTGACCAATATAATCAGGGGATTTAGAATCTCCTCAGTTCAGTGAACTGACTTCAAGCTGGCTGGCCACAGCCAGTGTACAAAAGAGAATAAAAAGTATATCGAGATGATTAGAATCTCCTCAGTTGAGGACTGAATCCCAGCTGGCTGGCTACAGCCTGTGTACTAATAAATAAAGGACAACTTGGTGATGGGACCTGGCCTCTCTGCAGTTATTTCAAAACCTAAGGCACATAAAGAGGCAATAAGGTTAGGCCAGAGGACTGGGAGCATTTTAGCAACCAACAGCGAGTGACTGAAAAGCTAACAAAAGTGAGAGAAATTTGATTATGAAAAAAATATAATCGGGGGATTTAGAATCTCCTCAGTTCACGGGACTGATTCCGACTGGTTGGTCACAGCAAGTGTACCGTGCACAAGTTAAATAAAAGGTAACTTGGTAATGAGAAACTGACAGCTATTTCACCACAGCTTTTGCCCGAAACATTGATTTTCCTGCTCCTCAGATGCTGCCTGACCTGCTGTGCTTTTCCAGCACCACTCTAATCTAGACTCAGATCTCCAGCATCTGCAGTCCTTGTTTTTACCTAGCTATTTCACCAAGCATAGTTAAAATCATGATCAAAAGGATAAGTCGCTGACTGTTCAAATGAAGTTCTACAGTTCTGAAGGTATTCTGCCCACACCAGCCGCTAGCACTGGGGTGTTTTCCTAGGAGAGTTATAGCTGGCCGAATTCCTTTTGCAGAGACTGTGGTGTAGATTCCAAAGTATCCTCTGCAAGAATCCTCCACAACTAGTCAAGATGATTTCTGGTGAGTTTTCAGCTCGCGGAAGGAGATCATTAGGAGGGGTTCCAATAGAAACAGAGAGGCAACATTGGTGGTTGCTCTTCAGACGGGTCAAAATCTCTGACTGATGTCAAAAATGCTATTGTTTTGTTCCATCTACTTTCTGGGCTATGTGGCCTCTCTCTGCAAGTTTCCCAACACGAATCCAGCTGAGTGCACAATCCTTTCAGGTTGTTGCTGCTCTAGCCAATATCTCCTCTTCAGGAAAGTGGCATTTGTTTATAAGTTTCAGATATATTTATATGGGTCAACAAAATATTTTAAAAATAAAACATGGATCAAATCTCTCAATGACATTTGGCACACATTACCTCAGAAGTGACAAGATAATTCAGATGTCACCACCAATAACTTACTTTTGCATAGGACGCAATAAAGACAAATGCAAAAAGGTTTAGCAATATCACCTAGATATTCCTTCAATTATAAAATCCTTAGAGTGTAGTAGGAGGCCCATTTGGCCTGTTCAGACTGCACCAAACTTCTGTAAAGGACAGACCCACTCCTACCCTATTCCTGTAGCCCTGCATTTCCCATGGCTAATTCACCTATCCTACATGTCCCTGGGCACCATGGGGCAATTTAGCATGACCGAATCACCCAGCCTGCACATCTTTGGACTGTGGGACGAAATTGAGTACCTAGAGGAAACTCACTCAGACATGGGGAGAATGTGCAAACTCCACATAGATAGTTGCAGAAGGCTGGAATCGAACCTGTCGCTGTGAGGCAGCAGTTGTAACCACTGAGCCACCATGTTGCCATAGGGATTTCCTTTCACCCAACACAGCGAAGAAGTATGTTCATTTGCCATCTCACAAGGAGTGATTGATAATGAAAAGGTGGAGCCTGGTAGCTAGGCTTTCTGCTTTTGCCAATGCTAACACTAGGGGCTGATACAAAATTGGTGGCATTAGTCCACAGCTGGCAGTGGAATTCACACAAGTGTCCTATTTGTAGAAGAGCTTCCTAATTGGTCCTGCTCCCTTTGCACAGGCCCAAAGTCTGTGTTGCAGTGAGGTCACAGCTTAGCACAATAAGAGTTGACTCGCCTCTTCTGATATGCTCACTGACAGTGTCAGGCTCCTCTACCTGACCCAATGCTTATGTACAAACCAAAGTGACACTGATAATCAAACACAAACTACAAAAAAATGATCTGGATCATAGCGAAATCCAACTGGAAGTGAAATTCCTGTTCCAATTGCACTGCAATAGACAAGTTGTGGATTACTGCCATTTTGCAATGTTTGTAGTTATACGACAATTTGCTTTAAGGTGTCAGCAATATTGATTGGATCATTTGGTCCATTTATGTGATGTTGTTAATTTTAAGGGTGAATGGACTTTAAGCTGACATTGTTTGAAATAACACACATTTATATAAAAAACCTATCAAGTTCTCATAATATTTCAAACTAAAGGGCTAAATCTTCCCAGCCCCTGAATGACATGAGCTGTGGTGATAGAGTTTGAAAATTAGAGTGAGATGGCCAGCAAGGCAGTTCAGGAAGTCACATTCTCCAACCAAGTGTTGGATATTCACAAGATTCTCTCCGGTGAATGGCAAGAGGCCTTCGAGCATGGGCTATCACCACAATATCGTTCCTTTTGTTACCTAATTTTACGTCATTCCACTCTCCCACCCACTGGAAAGAAACTAGCACCAAAACTTCCCGAAATGAAATTGAGAGCAGTACCTTGTGACTCCCACCCTCCACTCACTATATCGGATTTCCATCTTAGCCACCAGTCACTAGTGTCTCAGGACATGCTCAATGCAGTGATCGTGTTCATCCCACTGCTATGCACATCAGAAATTGCACCAGATTCTGTACATCATTGTGGGCTATCTTCGATCCACTTAGATTACAGTTCCTCTCTACAGTGCTGCACTTGGGAGCACACCAACAGCTTTCATTGAAAGGCTGTTACAGACACAGACACTAGATCAAGTTGCATCTTCAGGCTACTCCCTCACTGTCAGCCCTCACTCACTTTGCAACTACTGAATACACACCGCAGCTTTGCCTTACCTTTCTGCACTTTGACACCTCAGCCAGACCTTAGACACTCGCAGTACTTCTGTCTTGTATTGTCTTTTAGAACAGTCACAAAGCTGGGCATGGTTGTCATGGTTGTCATGAGTCAGTCATGTGGCTGCCTGACACTGTGCTACATCAGTGTTCTCCCTGCACCACGTGGTAGCCACACTTCCGTCACACATGCTGTTTGTGCTTCAAGGAAATGACCAGTGTCTCAAAGTCTGAGGGGAGTAGTCCTCAGTCAAGTCAGGGAGACGCCCTTCAGATAGGTGTTTCCAACACAGCGAGTCAATGGCTGCTTCCAGTAACAGTTCAGGGGTTTAGGCACAGTCAGTCAGTTGGCTGGGCAAGTCATGGTCACTCTACCATCTAGGCAGTGGGCTACGGACAGTTTTGTGTGTCCAGTGCAATCAGGCTGGGAAATCGCAGGTACACAGTCAGGGTCTGGTCACTCAACTAAATCACTCGAGGTGTTGGGCTATAGTCATTATTGGGATTTGTCCTCTAAAAGTTAAAGGGAGAGCTATGAGGGGCTCCAGCTGTGAGAGGGTGTCTGGGGATTTTAATTGTGGGAATTGAAGTTAGAATGTTGGGTTGAAGAGGGAATTACTACACTGAAGGGGTCAACATAAGAGGAGGAGATGATACAGAATTGAAGAGAAAGAGGTAATGTGGGAAAGGGGGAAAATCATTGACTGTAAGTGACACCTTGACTTCAGTGAGAGAACAGTAGATGACCAGATCAGTCATGTTTACTCAATATGCCTGTCACTGAAAGGGTTAAATTGGCAGATGAAGATTTATACAGATGGGATAGGTGGAAACTTGGGGATGTTAAAGCTTAAGTGTTGACAAGGAGTGCTACCAGGAAGAGAATGTTTACATTTAGGGCTTCACCAATTCTAAGAGGCTGATCCTGAGATGCACTGCTTGAGGAGCAATCACTGTTGTCCTCCAACCTGCTGAAAGTAACAAAAGTGCAACAGAGATGACAATGTTTCCTCCAGAACCAGAGGGGAGGGGGTTAGCATTTCCTTCTGTGAGGAAGGCAGTGTTCATTTTTAGCAACATCGTGTCCTTTGATGGACAAAGGCATTGCACAGATACCTATATACAAAAACTGAAAAACTCCTGCGGGCACAATCTGTTGTGTGAACCTGAGGCGCGAGTTGACTGTATGGAGTGTAGATACTCGCTGCAAACACTCTTAAGCAAAGTGTACAACATTTTGTATCAATCCTGCAAATGGGCTGTGATGCAATAGCAATATTTTGCCACCAGGAAAGTCTGACCCTAATTGGAATCACCTAGAATTTGCCCATAGCCTGCACATGGTGCAGGATTTGCTCCATTTGTACATCAAAGATCATGTATTGCAGAGCATGGCTAGGTTCTATGCCTTCAATGTTGTTGCTGTGGTTGGGCACAAGTGAATACATGTAAATTTACAAACGTGATGATATATTTTTATTGATGTGTCATCCATGCAGTCCCAGGTTCCTCAGCTGGGGTGGGAAAGCCTAGCCTACAATGGAACCACTGGGGCCCAGCTATGGTGAGTGTCTCCTAACTAGAGTACACCCTCCTCACTTTGACCTCCCACAGGACTAAGTGTGTCAGGCTGGATCTGTGAATATTCCATCAGATTTTCCAAGCTACAGTGTTGCTGACTGTGAAAACCCTATCTTCCAAACCTGCTCCTTCATATACCAGCTCTCACATTCCACAATTTATGGGGCATGCATTCATAACATTGTGTCTTGCTCAGCAGAACTCTCTTTCACCAGCTGGCTAGTTCAGAATCCAGCTTGAATGTCCCCTTTTGCTTCACTTGCAGGCCTACCTTTTGCAAGGTACCCATCCTTCATGGGAGCTTACCTATATTCATGATGTCAAACGCTACTACCGTCAGGATGCTATCAATGCACAAGATGGTTTACTCAATGTGCAGCATATTGCAACCCTTCCCCAACACCCTGCCTCCATCTCTTCCAGACAATGTATTAGCATCCAGCATAATGGCCTGGAAGATCTTACTAATACTCTCCACCTACTGAAGGGATGTTGTGATAATGTTCATCAGAAGAGAGGCTGGATAGGCTCAGGTTGTTTTCCGTAGAGCAGAGGAGGATGAGAGGGGACCAGTTTGAGGTATATATGTTTATGAGGGGCATGGGCAAGCTGAAAGGAAGCAACTATTCCCCTTAGTTGAAGTGTCAATCACAAGGTGGTACAATTGTCAGGTGAGAGGTAAGAAGTTTAATGGAGATTTAAGGAAAATGTCTTTCACCCAGAGGGCAGTGGGAATGCAGAATGCACTGCCTGGGAGAATAGTTGGTGGAGGTGGTGGGGGAGGGGGGACCTGGCAGGGTCACCTCTCGATCTTTACAAAGGGTATAAATGAGCACCTGAAATTTCATAACATTCAAGGCTGTGGACGAAGTGCTGAAAAATGGGATTAGTAAAGATTGGTCAGGATGGCCATGATGGACCTCTTCTGTTCTGTATGACTCCATGAGTTCATCTGTTCCCATTTGACACAACTTATCAAGTCAGGAGATCTGAATGTGACAAGCCTTCTTACTTCTCCATGTGGTTCCACCAGCCACACTGAAAACGTCTCTAACCTTCTCCTGCAAACCCTGACTCTCAACATATTAGATTCACGGCTCAAATGCAATCACCTAAGGTACTACATAAAGCCAGAATTCATGATAGCTCCCTCACTCCTGACTGAATCACATACTAAAGGCAACTCCCTGAACTGCCTATTGATGTGAAGATACTGATGCCTCATCCAGAGCCATGTTTTTTTTTTCTGTAACGCTCTTTGATGTAGTTCCCATGACGGTAAATGCCTCATCTGATGCAGCCATTTGATGTGAAGAAACTGATTGTATACATTGCGTTTATTTTTGGCATTGTTCATATGGGAGGAAACTTGATATAGGCTGAGTTATTAAAAAGGTCCTGCCTTTATAATAATGAGCTACTTACAGCTTGGAGCCCATCGTATAAGAGAGTGACCACTTGTAATGATAATTGCAAAGCTTGATATTGTGGTTGTATTAAAACACAGCATTTTAACCTAAACTGTATGATATTGTGACCCAATTTATATGCTAACTTGAAGATAAACATAGCCACTAGCATTGTATTATAGCCAGTGCAGCAACCAATTTAAAAGCAATTAAACCTCACAACAGATAAAAGATGAATGTCAAATTGAGGAAAAAATGTTGGTCAGGATATTGGGTATACTTGCCTGAACATTAATAACATGAACTGGGACAATGGTGACTTTGTATGTTGCCATACATAAACACATTGAGATTTTTCACAACTAGCCATACTCCAACTTGGGAGGAATATCAACCCAGCAGGATAAGTTTACCCTGAGGGGCTGTGCAGTGTGTTCCATAGATACAAATCAGTAGCTACAGCATGGCATCAATACAAAGTTACATAAGTAGTGCTTTATGTTGTGTTAGATAATTTCAAATCAAGCTGAAGTCAGAGTACTTACACCACAGAATCTGAAGGCTCTAGGATTCTACTAAGACTTGCAATTGTAAACTGTGCTGAAGCACCTCAGACCTGAGGAAATGCTGGAGTGTTAGAGGGGCCGTCTGTTGGGTTAACGTGGGGCTCTGTCTGATTCGGTGGTAAATATAAGATTTAAATATAAATCTGGGATATGTAATCATAATTGAGGATGAAGAGGGTATTTTGTGTTGGGCAATACAGTCAACCCAGAAATGAGCACAAACAGACCGGCCAGTCAGATTTCACATTGTTATTTGTGGCATCTTCCTGTGCTTACATTAGTTGCTGTCTGTCCCTGCACAGAATTGATCTGGAATTAAAGGAGGCCATTCAGTCAGTTGAGTCCATGCCAGTTTTCTGTACCAGCAATTCAGTTTGCCCTACTCACTGCATCCTATGACAATGATGATTGCATCATTAAAAGTAATTAACTGGCTGTTATATTCCTAGGAGAAAGTGAGGACTGCAGATGCTGGAGATCAGAGCTGAAAATGTGTTGCTGGAAAAGCGCAGCAGGTCAGGCAGCATCCAAGGAACAGGAGAATCGACGTTTCGGGCATAAGCCTGAAGAAGGGCTTATGCCCGAACGTCGATTCTCCTGTTCCTTGGATGCTGCCTGACCTGCTGCGCTTTTCCAGCAACACATTTTCAGCTGTTATATTCCTAGGCCAATGTATAATTTCCATCTTTTGTATGAGATGTGAAACGGAGGCCCTAATTATCCTTTAATGTGAACATAAAAGATCATTGTTCGTATTTCAAAGGGAAGCAGGGGAGATTTTCCTGGTGTCTTGTCAATATTTATCCACCAACCAACAACACTAAAATGAATGATCTATTCATTAGCACAATGCTGTTCATTGGACCTTGCTGTGAGCAATTTGGCTGTCGTTTTTCCAACATTACAAAAATAACGATACATCAAAAGTGTCTGTAAAGTGCTTTGCAACATTTTCAGTCACAAAAGGCGCTATATAAATGCAATTTTGTTTTTCTTCAATACCTCTTTCCAGCACCATCAACATAGGAAGGTGAAAAGAAATGCAAAATTCTGACAGCCGAGTAATATTCACTTATTGCCGTTTTAAAGTTTTTTTTTATTTATGGTCTTTAGGAAAAATCTTTGTGGGATGCTGTGCCATCATGGATCCCTCACGGCAAAATAGAGAAAAAAAAACACTGGTCCGTTTTTTCCATGAAGAACTGCCAAAGTAGTAATGTTCCAGTTGGAAAATTTAACCAAACAGCTGATCTGAGAGAAGTAGGGGGAAAGTCCCCGACACCCGTAGATTCTCAAATAAAAGCCTTATAATTTTATTGTAACTCACATAACCACTGGCGTTGCAAAGTACTTTACATCTAATGATGTCCTTTTGAAGGGTGATCGCTGTGGTAATTGAGAGAGTTCGCCACAACTTGAATACAGGAAGTATTCTACAAGCATCAAAGAAGGGATAAGAGCTAGTCAGTGTGTTGAGGTAGGATCGATACTCTTGTGAATGAACAGCCACAGGCTGTACGTCACATAACTCTATCCAGTGGTTGGTATACCTTACTTGGAGGAGAAAGTGAGGTCTGCAGATGCTGGAGATCAGAGCTGGAAATGTGTTGCTGGAAAAGCGCAGCAGGTCAGACAGCATCCAGGGAACAGGAGAATCGACGTTTCGGGCATAAGCCCTTCTTCCTGAATGTCGATTCTCCTGTTCCCTGGATGCTGTCTGACCTGCTGCGCTTTTCCAGCAACACATTTCCATACCTTACTTGGAGCCTGTTCCATGTGAGCTGATGTCACGATTGCATAGCTCCTCTTTCGCATGTTCAGAAGCAACACCCAAGTAAAACAGTTTCCTCTACTTTACCTTTCCCTTCAAGTTCATTTTCAGTAGACCTTTTCACTATTAGTATTCACTCATCAATACTGACCACTTTTCTCTGCTTTTCTTACTCTCCAGTCCCTACAAATCTCTTGCACTGGGAACTAATTCCCAGCAGGAATCACAGTCCTCTTGGAAGACATGAAGGATGTACGCAATCTCTTGTCATTTTCTCAGAGCGCTGACTGATTGATGGGGTGGGATGACAGCCTCTGAAAATGATGGTGCTTGAACTGCCGGAGATGGGGGAGATACTAAACGAGTATTTTGCATCAGTGTTTACCGTGGAGAAGGACATGGAAGGTATAGAATGTAGAGAAATACATAGTGACATCTTCAAAATGTCTATATTACAGAGGAAGAATTGCTGGATGTCTTGAAATGCATAAAAGTGGATAAATCCCCAGAATCTGATCAGGTGTACCCTCAAACTCTGTGAGAAGTGATTGTTGGGCCTTATCATTGATAGTCATAGGTGAGGTGCTGGAAGACTGGAGGTTGGCTAATGTGGTGCCACTATTTAAGAAGGGTGGTAAGGACAAGCCAGGGAACTATAGACCAGTGAGCCTGATATCGGTGGTGGGCAAGTTGATGGAGGGAATCCTAAGGGACAGGATGTACATGTATTTGGAAAGGCAAGGACTGATTAGGGATAGTCAACATGGCTTTGTGCATGGGAAATCATATCTCACAAACTTGATTGAGTTTTTTGAAGCAATAACAAAGAGGATTGATGAGGGCAGAATGGTTGATGTGATCAATATGGACTTCAGTAAGGTGTTCGACAAGGTTCCCCATGGGAGACTGGTTAGCAAGATTAGATCTCATGGAATACAGGGAGAACTAGCCATTTGGATACAGAACTGGCTCAAAGGTAGAAGACAGAGAATGGGGGTAGAGGGCTGTTTTTCAGACTGGAAGCCTGTGACCTGTGGAGTGCCACAAGGATTGGTGCTGTGTCCACTACTTTTTGTCATTTATGTAAATGATTTGGATGCGAACATAAGAGGTATAGTTAGTAAGTTTGCAGATGACATCAAAATTGGAGGTGTAGTGGACAGTGAAGAGGGTTACCTCAGATTACAACAGGATCTGGACCAGATGGGCCAATGGGCTGAGAAGTGGCAGATGGAGTTTAATTCAGATAAATGTGAGGTGCTGCACTTTGGGAAAGCAAACCTTAGCAGGACTTATACACTTAATGGTAAGATTTTGGGGAGTGTTGCTGAACAAAGAGACCTTGGAGTGCATGTTCATAGCTCCTTGAAAGTGGAGTCGCAGGTAGATAGTGCAGTGAAGATGTTTGATATGCTTTCCTTTCTTGGCCAGAGCATGGAATATAGGAGTTGGGAGGTCATGTTGCAGGTGTATAGGCATTGGTTAAACCACTTTTACAATATTGTGTGCAATTCTGGTCTCCTTCCTATTGGAAAGAAGTTGTGAAACTTGAAAGGGTTCAGACAAGATTTACAGGGGAACCTCGATTATCCGAACATGATGCGCGAGCACTATTCCATTCGGATAATCGATTATTCGGTTAAACGATTAAATGCCTTTCCTCTGGGGCTGGGAGTTTTTAAAGTCTGCTCCTCCTTCAGGAGACTGCAGCAGCACACAGCGTGTGAGACCCCATCCGCAACCCTGCCCCCAACCCCGTCTAACACCGTGCCCCTCACCCAACCCTGTACATACCCACTCCTTCTCCAGGGCAGCTGGACTGGACACCAGCAACAAAACTGGTGCAGTTTCCTTTGTGGGGTATGTCTCCAAATAGCACACACACACACACACACATACATGCGCGCGCACACATGCACACACACACATGCGCGCACACACACACACATAGACGCACACACACACAGGCGCATGCACATGCACACACACACAGGCGCACACACACACTTTTTACTGCAACTTTTTGACATGTTCCACCTTTACCACGTACAGGACAATGTTGGAGAGATTATGTGGGAAGGGGAGGTCTAGGGTACACCCCTGTGTAGAACTCCAGGGAAAGTGTGGGAGGAGAGAGCGAGCGGGAAGTCAGTCATTTGAAGACAGTGCCTGTTTAATCATTGTAAACAAAGGACACGATCACTGTTGGAAACACGTGTTTGATGTAATGTTTCTATCGGGACCTCGAGATCTCCTTCAGGTAATCTGATTTTCAGATAGTTGTTGTTTGGATAATTGAGGTTCTTCTGTACAAGGATGTTGCCAGGGTTGGAGGACTTGAGCTTTTGAGAGAGGTTGAATAGAGCTGAAAATGTGTTGCTTGAAAAGCGCAGCAGGTCAGGCAGCATCCAGGAAACAGGAGAATGGACGTTTCGGGCATAAGCCCTTCTTCAGGAATGAGGAAAGTTTGTCCAGCAGGCTAAGATAAAAGGTAGGGAGGAGGGACTTGGAGGAGGTTGAATAGGCTGGAGCTGTTTTCCCTGGAGCGTCGGAGACTGAGGGGTGACCTTATAGAGGTTTATAAAATCATGAGGGACATGGATAGGATAAATAGACAAAGTATTTTCTCTGGGGTGGGGGAGTCCTGAACTAGAGGGCATAGTATTAGGGTGAGAGGGGAAAGATATAAAAGGGACCTAAGGGACAACTTTTTCACGCAGAAGGTGGTACATGTATGGAATGAGCTGCCAGATGAAGTGGTGGAGGCTGGTACATTTGCAACATTTAAAAGGCATCTGAATGGGTTTCTGAATAGGAGGGGTCCAGAGGGATACAGGCTAGTAGCGGGACTAGGTCAGGATGGGATATCGAGTTCGCATGGGCAACTTGACCAAAGGATCTGTTTCTGTGCTGAACATCTCTACGACTCTATAAAGATTTGGATCTAGTGTTGATGAAGACCAATGAAGGAAAAACTGACTCGCAGGACAACTTGCACAATCAGAGCATCCTGAAAATGAAGGCAAGTAAGTGACTTTTCCACTTTTCTCTATTTCTTCTGCACTATTGATGAATAGCTAAGAATGAAAGATGTTATCAAGATTAAACTAGAGGGGAGGAGATGAAGGCTTCTCTCCTTTTAGAAAGGAATTTCTCTCTCTGTCGATAGGAGCATCACTTGGAGATGCGCAGCATGGAATCAGACCCTTTGGCTCAACTCGTGCATGCATTAATTTAATCTCATTTGCCAGCATATGGCCAATATCCCGCTAAACCCTTCCTATTCATATACCCATCCAGATGCCTTTTAAATGCTGCAATTGTACTAGCCTCCACCACTTCCTCCGGCAGCTCATTCCATACACGCATCAACCCTCTGGTGTGAAAGAGTTGCCTCTTAGGTCTCTTTTAAATCTTTCTCCTCTCACCTTAATCCTATGCCCACTAGTTCTGGACTCCCCCACCCTGGAGAAAAGACTTTGACTTTTCACCTTATCCATGTCCCTTATGATTTTATAAATCTCTATAAAGCCAACACTTAGCCTTCTGAGGTACAAGAAGAACCTCCTAAGGGACTCTGTGTGAATGTAGGACTGTGTTATCTCGGAGAGCAGACTGCTAACTGCCAACATAAGACCAATGGCAACCTCTTGTGTTACATTTTGATTTGTAGACCCACTGGAAAAGCCACCTTCCTTCTGCAACCAATCTGTGGTCAGTAATAATGGACTGATGATTATTATTTTCTCTCTCGCTGGTTTTTTTTGAAAGACTAGGACATCAATCTGTAGCAGAGAGTTTTGTTTAGCTGGGGATTCAATGTGATTTTTGAGTTCAGGACATTGTTGTCTCAACGAGACCTTTTGTCCATTAAAATATCTCTCTGCTGTGTTTCTTCGGTGAGAATGCTAGTTGACCGAGAATTTTGAAAATCTTTTTGCAAATTTTCCACTTTGAGCCTGCAAGGCTCAGTTGTGCTGTTTAACTGAAAACAACTGGAATTCTAGGTTGATACTTTCACCAAAGTAAGTAAGCTATTCCAATTCTTGTTGCAACTTGATAGGTTACAAACTCATCCGGTGATCAACTTTAAACTTCCTGATGGTATTCTGTTTCTCCACAAGATCAATAATCTGGCTTGTAACACAGGTTGAAAATCCTCTCTAGAGACTAATAGCTTGCTGATGTGTTTCTCTTGCAACCTCCAGCGATTATCTACACAGATCAACATCTTTTTGCACATTGAATATGAACATGATCCACTTTGGAATTAAAGATCTAATTCCATCTGGAAAATAATTCCATATTAACTTCTCTAAGTTATGATACTTCTTGCTGGGTCTTTGCTCAGGACTGAGGGTTTTTTTTTCCAAATATCTTAATGATTGCTGCACAATTGCAATTATGGAATTTGCTGCCCAGTGAAGCAATTGAGGTTACTTCGTTGAAAGTTTCTAAGGCAAAGATAGATTGGTGGGCGGCACGGTGGCACAGTGGTTAGCACTGCTGCCTCACAGCGCCAGAGACCCGGGTTCAATTCCCGCCTCAGGCGACTGACTGTGTGGAGTTTGCATGTTCTTCCCGTGTCTGCGTGGGTTTCCTCCGGGTGCTCCGGTTTCCTCCCACAGTCCAAAAGATGTGCAGGTCAGGTGAATTGGCCATGCTAAATTGCCCGTAGTGTTAGGTAAGGGGTAAATGTAGGGGTATGGGTGGGTTGCGCTTCGGCGGGGCGGTGTGGACTTGTTGGGCTGAAGGACCTGTTTCCATACTGTAAGTAATCTAAGTAATCTAAAAAAAAATAGATGAATGGTAAAGGAATTGAGGGTTATGGTGAGTGGAGGGTAAGTGGAGCTGAATCCACGAAAAGATCAGCCATGCTCTTATTGAATGGTGGAGCAGGCTCGAAGAGCCAGATGGCCTACTCCTGCCCTTATTTCTTCTGCTCTTATATCGAGCACTCAGTTGGCTTCTGAGGCCCAATCCACCTGACTAAAGCTTCAATATTCCTGGATATATTTTAAAGCTCCGAGCACTCTCCCTTGCATGTCCATCTAGCTCCAATAATCCTGGATATTGGTTGTAAAAATGTCCTGAAGTTTCACTTGCTTTATTCCTGTTTGAACTAACACATAGATATGTTCTTGCTTCCTGGCAGATCTGACTATTAACTCAAGGAGGGTCTTTTTCCTGCAACTGTGACTGTAGTTTACTGCTGCTTCATCTTCTGAACAGGTCTTATGCAGTATAGAGAACAAGTTCATCACATCTTTAGCTTTTTCAAGAAAGTACAGATGGAAATAGGTGGATTTTCAGGAACAATGTCTCGGGAATGAAAAGATATGGATGTTTCAAAGTTGCAGATTTAGGTCAATGAATGACTTGTGTGCAGGTTACTTTTTCTGCACAACTATATTCTTTCATCCACTGATGGCTTACAACCTCCTTTCTTAGTAGCTTAATTTTCCATCAATTCTAGCTTCAGTTTCAGGAGAAATTGAGGTTCTTCCCAATCCCATTGTATGCTAAAAACAGCATTATCTGTAGTGGTGGTTTGCAGGCAAAAAATGCATAAAGCAACAGCAAGAAGCTCCACTTCATAAAAGAATTGCAATAATTACAAAGTGCACTCAGTGTCTCTGTAATCTCCTTTCCTTTGGAACAAAGTATAGTGTGCATCTGGCCCCCTACTCTAATTCCTGTTTGTCCCGAGCCCCAGAGTTTAAATGGTTCCTGAACTTAACCGTGGCATAATGTTTAAAATAATTCATATGAAGTTGCCAGGGTTGGAGGGTTTGAGCTAAACGGAGAGGCTGAACAGACTGGGGCTATTTTCTCTGGAGTGTCAGAGGATGAGGGATGACCTTATAGAGGTTTATAAAATCATGAGGGGCATGGATAGGATAAATAGACAAAGTCTTTTCCCTGGGGTGGGGGAGTTCAGAACTAGAGGGCACAGGTTTAGGGTGAGAGGGTAAGATATAAAAGGCATCTAAGGGGCAACGTTTTCACACAGAGGGTGGTGCATGTATGGAATGAGCTGCCAGAGGAAGGCTGGTACAATTATAATATTTAAAAGGCATCTGGATGGGTATATGAACAAGAAGGGTTTAGAGGAGTATGGGCCAATAGCTGGCAAATGGGAGTAGATTAATTTAGGATATCTGGTCAGCATGGACGAAGTGGACTGAAGTGTCCGTTTCTGTGCTGTACATCTCTATGACTATGTCTTCTCCAGTATTTAATTTAGTACTAGCTCTTTGATCATTTGCTTTGTTCTCTGTACACCCAATTATACCCTGCAGGTCTGTACCATCAAGGAAGTCAACTCTTTGCTGTTGGTCTGTTCTGTCTGCCTGGAGGATGTCAGCGTTATGCTCCTTGTCTCCTATTGCTGGGAGTCCTGAAGATTACTATGAACTGTGCTTAATTTCTGTGCTGCTACTGCAGTCTTATTGGCCAGATTGCGCATTGTACACATAGTCCAACACTGGGGCCACTTCCTTAGAAGAAGAAAGACGAGGAATGTAAACATGTAAAGGAAAGTAGAGTTGTCAATCTTTGTTCCCAGGATTAGATATATGTATCATTGGTAGGATCACAACATAGATTTAAATACATTAATTGGATATATAATCCAATACACACCAATTCTTCTAGTTTATTGATCAATTGAGTCAATGGGCTGAGGAGTGGCAGGTGGAGTTTAATTTGGATCAATGTAAGGTATTGCATTTTGGTAAAACAAACAAGGGCAGTCTTATACAATTAGAAGTAGGGCCTTAGGTAATGTTGGTCAGGCATTATCCAAGAAGCTGGAGAGTCAACATTTCAGGCATAAGCCCTGCATCAGGAATGTTGGGGGAGGTGGGGATGAAGGTGGGGGCAGGGGGTGCTGAGTGATAAACTCGTACCAAACAACCCCACCACCCTGTAGCCAACCACTTACTCCACCAAAGACATGCAAGTCCTAGGCCTCCTCCACCACCAAACCCTAGCCACCTGACATCTGGAGGAAGAATGCCTCATCTTCCACATAGGTACCCTCTACCCACACGGCATCAACATCAGTTTCACCAGTTTCCTCATCTCCTGAACCCCCCCCACCTCATCCCAGATCCAACCCTCCAATTCGACCCCACTCTCTTGAGCTTTCCGATGTGTCCATCTTCCTTCCCACCTATCCGCTCCATCCTTCGCTCCGACCCATCACCATCCGCCTCCACCTTCATCCACCTATAGCATTCCCAGCTACCTTCCCCTCAGCAGCCCCCCCATTTATCTATCAGCCCTTTCCACCACCCACTAACGCACCCCCCACCCCCCAGCCCACATTCCTGATGAAAGGCTTATGCTTGAAACGTTGATTCTCCTTCTCCTTGGATGCTGCCTGACTTGCTGTGCTTTTCCAGCACCACACTTTTCAACTGATCTCCAAAATCTGCAGTTCTCACTTTCTCCTTGGGTAATGCTGTAGAAAAGAGAGTCCGAGGGGTTCAGATACATAATTATTTGAAGTTTGCATCACATGCAGACAGAGTCAAGAGTGTGGTGCTGGAAAAGCACAGCAGATCAAGCAGCATCTGAGGAGCAGGAGAATCAATGTTTCAGACATAGGCCCTTCATCAGAAAGGGCTTATGCTCGAATCATCGATTCTCCTGCTCCTCGGATGCTGCCTGACCTGCTGTGCTTTCCAGCACCACACTCTCGACTCTGATCTCTCGCATCTGCAGTCCTCACTTTCTCCCATCACAAATAAACAAGGTGTGTAAGGAGGTGTTTAAGGAGGTGTTTAGCACACCTTTGTTGCTCAGACCTTTGAGCATAGGAGTTGGGATGTCGTGTCGCAGTTGTACAGGACATTGATGAGGCCTCTTCTGGAATACTGTGTCTATTCTGGGCACCCTGTTATAGAAAGGGTATTAATAAGCTGGAGAGGATTCAGAAAAGATTTACCAGGATGTTACCAGATGTGGAGGTTTTGAGTTATAAGGAGAGGCTTAATAGGCTAGAACTTCTTTCATTAGAGCGTTGGAGGTTGAGATTGACTTTTTAGAGGTTTATAAACTCATGAGGTATATAAATATGATGAATGGGAGATGTCTTTTGCCAAGGTTAGGAGATTTCAAGGCTAGGGGCATATTTTACGTAGAAAAAAGACATCTGAGGCAACTATTTTACACAGACAGGTTTGTGTGTAGAATGAACCACCAGACGAAGTGATGCAGTTGTAATGTTAAAAAGATGTTTGAATAAGTACATGAATAAGAAATGTTTGGAGGGATATGGGCCAAACACAGGCAGATGGGACTAGGTTAATTTGAGGGTATGGTTGGTATGGACTGGTTGGACTGAAGGGTCTGTTTCCATCTTGTATGACTCTATGACTCGACATATTATACTGCATATACAATCCAATGTGAAAACTACAGAGAGCACTTAAACTCATTACAAATGAAACCTCTTACTCTCTGTTTTATGTGTGGAAATCACTTCTTGTAAACAAAACACTGTAATTGTTTTTATCCCTCAAATCCAATAGTTTTGGAATTATTGGACGCTGTTACCAATCAGATCTGACATGTCCTCATCTCGCGAAAAAGAGAAATCTTATGCTTTTCACCAGAGTTGTCAATCGCCCAGAATGGCGATTGTCAAGGAGAAGCTTGGCCAATTTCAGTCACTAACAATAATGTTTTGAATCTTGCTACTGCTTGTATGCCCAGGTAAATGGGAATTGCATGGTTCTCCTGTCCTTCTATCAGACCATAACACATGTTTGAAAAGAATTTATTTGTAAATCTGATTCATACTTAACTGTTTAAGACTGTAAAAGACACACAGGCAGGTTTTCTTTTCAGTTTTCAAAGAAAAGGAAATAATGCTTATTATCCTTTATACCTGATAGATAAAAAAAACACTCGAATGTATACTCATAGACACAATCAAGGGGCACACACAGGTACAATCACAAAGGAGCAGGTTGCATACCATTAAATAGTGACAAACCTTTACTTTTGATTGGCTTTTCTTCCAAGCTAACATAACACTTTTGCTTTCAAATTAGTTTTGTGTCTTAAAACAAAAAAATAGCTTCTGTGCAGGAGTTTCTGAAGTAGAAACATTAAGTGTGAGGGAAAGGAAGAACAGCAAAAGCTTGGAGAGTTCTTCCACAAATCTAATTGGAGACCAATAACAATCCCACCTCCAAAAAAAAAGCACTGTCTAAAAATGATCTCATGAGGGGCTTTCATGTTGAATGTTGTACCTCCCCATATGACACGATGTGTGTTTGGAATTAGCATCTGAGGGTTACAAATGATGCAAATACCCATTGTCATTATCTGTTGAGACATGATTCTTTGATCCAAATTAAGGAAACCAAACTTATAAGATGTATGAATTTCTGACTGAATGGACTTGTGCCAATTCCCAAAGCAAACAAAAAAGATTGAAATGCAAGATGTCACATTCACCATCTTCTTTCTTTCAGCAATGTTGGTACCTGTGTACAAAACTGTCATGACAGATGGCAGATTAAATTGTAATTGTTAAATTAAAGCAAAACGTGGATCTAAAATAAAAACAGAAAGTGCTGGAGAAACTCAGTGAGTCTGGCGGCATCTATAGAGAGAGAAACAGCGTTAATGTTTCCACTCCACAAATGACTGTTCTTTGGACACATAAAGGTTTTGGTCCAACTTTATGGCCCCGTGCAAATATTGTACAAACATACAAAAATTATGTTTATAGAGTATGATTCGGAGTGCATTAATGACTAATTTTATGTTATTTTGTTTGTTCATTGTTTTATTGAAGGTCACCTTTTATTTGCCAGAATTGGGGAAGGAACAGGAACCAATTAATGTCATAGCTCTAAGAGTCAGTTTGAGTGTTGCTTCTATTCTGCTTACTGGATAAAGCAAAGGAACATAGGCAATAACATCTGTCTAATGTTTACTTACTGGCAACCTCAGAACTTTCCCAGTTGGTACCTCCCTGAGGCTGCATAATTTCTCATCTAGTTTCTGCTGGCAAACATATAGCAATAACATCAACAATTTTTAATTCAGTACAGTGGTTTTTCGATGCAAGAAATGGCCCAAGGTGCAATACATAGAAGGAAAGTAAATACAGAATACCAGGAAAAAATGGATAATGAACCAAGTTACAAGAGTTATGAGTGTGATATTCCCCTGCTATTTTATTGAAAGTTGTATCCATTTTAAACACATTAATGTCTCTGCTCAAATGGCAAAGAAAAGGGAAACATCACTCAAGTATTGATAAGCACTTGTTTATCTACAACTATCCTTCTTGCTGACAAAGCTGATATGGCAATTTTAAATTTCAATGGAAACACGTTGTTATCATTTGACTATGTTGCTATCATATTATACATATAAATGTTAATTTTGTGGGATGAGGCCCAACCCATAGATTGGAGTAATGGGACCCAAAGGTCAGGGACCTGGAATGTTTGGTCATTGTGGAGAAATTTTTGTACTTGCTTTTCTACATCATGATCACATGAAGCACTGCTCACACCATAATGTGCATTTGAAATTGACACAATGGTTCCAAATTCTGTTCAAAGTTTAAATCTGGAATAGTGCCAAAAATGGTCAATGTTGGACACTGTGCTGCAAAAAAACACGTTAATAGGGAGTTCCTGCAAGGCGTCACTTGATTTTTATGTTATACTCCTGAACTACGACTTGAACACAACCTTCCGACTCAGAAGCAAGAGTACTGCTCACTGAGCCATAACTCTATCTCAGCAGTAGTTTATGGTATTATCATGTGTCACCTTGGCTCAGTTAACAGCTACTGGGTTGGAAGCTGATATTGAAGAGGTCCGTTGCTTGCTACAGTGTTTCTTATGAGCGTTTACCCAAAACCAAAGACCGCTCCCTCTTTTCAAATGCTAAGTGATTTTAGGAAGAAAGACAGGCAGGTTTTATTTTGCTGATCAATAATTTGATTTTTTTTGTGGGTTGCATTTGCTGACACACTTAACTACATAACAAAAATATAATATACATATATAATATACTTAATGTAAAAAGTCACAAGGCACTCCACCTATGAAGAGTCAGAAAAAGAGAAAATAGAAGCATAGATAAGATGTTGATCAAAGATGTGGAGTTTGAGAAATTAGAAAATTCACTGCTTTGGGGAAAGCAGTAACACTCGTATTATTTAATAAGAATCAATTAAGTTTTCTTAAGCTTTTGTTAAAATTTACATTGTAATATCATGAATTATTGGACAACAAAAGGAACTGAAAAGTTGAGATAATTATTCCAAATGATATGTTCATTTATGCAAGTATTGTTACAAAATTTAAAAGACATTTGGACAGGTACATGAATAGAAAAGGTATAGAGGGATACAGGCAAGCCCTGATGGAGGGCTTGTGCCTGAAATGTCGATTCTCCTGCTCCTTGGATGCTGCCTGACCTGCTGTGCTTTTCCAGCACCACAGTCTCTACTCTGATCTCCAACATCTGCAGTCCTCACTTTCTCCTAGTTGATTTTAACTTTACTGCGAAGCCTCTTCCAAGGATGCCTACCTTGAAGAAGTTCTCCTCTTCTCTCCACAAGGATCTTAGTGAGTCCCTCTCTCACTGCACCCGCCCCCCTCCCCCTCACTCCGGTCATCTTCTCTGTCCTAAATCTTTTCAACCATGTCCTAAAGCAGGCTAGCTACCAAAGTCACATCTCCTTCCTCGGCGCCTGCCTGCGGAACCGACTGATCCCACATGGACTTCAGACTATATTCAGACCAACACAATTTGGACCTATTCCTGATGAAGGGCTAATGTCCGAACTGTCGATTCTCCTGCTCCTCGGATGCTGCCTGACCTGCTGTGCTTTTCCAGCACACACTTTCGACTACACAGGCAAGTGGGCCTAGATTAGTTTGGGAATCTTGAGAAGCATGGACAAGTTGGACTGAAGGGTCTGTTTTTGTGCTGTCTGACTCTATGTGTAGTATGGCAGAATCCGAGGAGCAGGAGAATTGACATTTTGGGCATAAGCCCTTAATCAGGAATGAGGCTTGTGGGTCGGGGCTAAGAGATAAATGGGAGGGGGGTGGGTTGGGGGGAGGTAGCTGAGAAAGCAATAGGTAGATGAAGGTGAGGGAGAAGGGGATAGGTCAGAGAGGGGAGTGATGGACAGGTCAGGAGAGGGATGCCGAGTTGGAGGTGTGGGACTGGGATAATGTGAGGGCAAGGGGAACATGGACCACCACCCTTGAACTCCACCCCTCCCAATGCAATAAGGACAGAAACCCCCTTGTGCTCACCTTCCACCCCACCAACCTCCGCATACAACGCATCATCTTCCGCCACTTCCGCCACCTCCAAGCACAACCCACCACCAGAGATATATTTCCCTTCCCACCCCTATCAGCGTTCCAGAGAGACTATTCCCTCTGTGACTCCCTCATCAGTTTGACCCCACCCCCTCCCCCTACCAGCCCACACACCACTCCTGGCACCTTCCCCTGCCACCGCAGGAAGTGCAAAATCTGCGCCCACACCACTCCCCTCACCTCTGTCCAAGGCCCCAGGGGATCCTTCCATATCTACCAATGTTATCCACTGCATCCGTTACACCCAATGTGGTCTCCTCTACATCGGGAAGACAGGACGCTTTCTTGTGAGTCATTTCAGAGAACATCTCTGGGACACCCATACCCACGAACCCCGCCACCCCATGACTGAACACTTCAACTCCCCCTCCCTCTCCACCAAGAACATGCAGGTCCTGGGCCTCCTCCATCGCCAAACTGTTACCCATTTTCCTCTTTGGGACTCTAAAATCACATGGGATAAACGTGGATTTCAACATCTTCCTTATTTCCCCTCTCTGCACATTATCCTAGTCCCAAGCCTCCAGCTCGGCACCACCCTCCTGACCTGTCCATCACTCTCCCCTCAGACCTATCACCTTCTCCCTCACCTTCATCCACCTGTCGCTTCCTCAGCTACCTTCCCCCCCAACCCCACCCCTCTCCCATTTATTTCTCAGCCCTCGGACCACAAGCCTCATTCCTGATGAAGAGCTTATGCCCGAAACATTGATTCTCCTGCTCCTTGGATGCTGCCTGACCTGCTCTGCTTTCCCAGCACCACACTCTCGACTCTGATCTCCAGCATCTGCAAACCTCACTTTCTCCTCTGTGAGTAATATCTCAGCTTTATTTTTCCTGTCAAACATCAGCTATAGGAATTCCTAATCTAGCTACTTGCTACCACCAGAGTAAAGTGTGAGGCATCAGGATGCAGAATAAATCTCAAAGCTTTGAAATTACTCTCAGTTTACTGAAGCTGATCCCTTGATGAAAGGAAATTACACTGGGGATTTATTCTGTAAGCTCAAGGCAGCACCTCTTAGAAAGCAATAAAAACTGTAACTTGTACAGAAACAGTTTGAGTATTCATGCCTTCTTGTTTGTTTGTTGTTGAAAAAGATAGATGCAGTTGCTCATGTTTCTTACTTCAGCAAACATTATTAAACATTTGTGGCAATCATTAACTCAAAGTTATGTCTACTTTCAGCATCACGCAAGTTTCCTTTCATCCAATGCGTATTTAGAAATGAGTAATCTTGTCTTATAGTGAGTACTGAACAGTCCATGCCAAAGTGCATGGTGGTGTATCCCTCACTTATTGCCATTTGAAGTCCAGCAGCATCTTTGTACAGGCTAAATCTCATGGTTATTCTCCAGGATTGTCTAGCTGCATTTAAGTTATGTTTAATCCCTCCAGAAGGTGGATAGAGCATGTTGCCTGGAGCATTAAGGCCAATTCATTTTTTAAAGTAACTCTAACAAGGGAACTTTGTTAGATTGCAAATCCATCAATTGCAAATGGTTCCTGCTCTCGGTATGGTAGTGACGGTTGTGCAACCACAAACCATGCAGCTGAACAGCCAGATATGCTGATGGAAACATTACTGAAGGGAATATTGTCAATGAGTGTGCAATAGGTAGGCAGCAAACTATAATGATGTATCGTTATAAAATTATACTCTACATCAGCAGGATAAGGTGACATAGCATCATAGTCTCTTTATTTGGTTTAATGCATTTTCCAAGAATGTTCTGGATTTTTGTAGGCCAAGATAAAATGAGCAAGAGACCCACTTGTGACTAATCCTGTCACAGTTTACAGGTTCAATTCAACTAGACAGCCCAATCACCAACTGACTTGGAATTCCTTTCATCAGACATCACCAACTTGGCTATTTTCTGAAGAACGGTTATACTGGACACAAAATGTTATCTCTGTTTCTCTCTCTACAGATGCTGCCAGACCTGCTGTGACTCTCTAGCATTTACTGTGTTTGTGGTGGCTGTTTTTCTCTTCCTCTGAACCACTGAGTATCTTTTACCATCTACAAAATGTTGAGCAGAGCATGCAGATTCACATTGCTGGGCACGGTGTTGGTATTGTACTCAGCCATTTTCCTGGAGGTAGGATTAGGATGGAAATGCTAACTGTTCCTGCAACTGGTGTGCAGCCATCTACAGAAAGTGAATTGCTAATTCGCACAATTTATTACACACTAAGTTGAAATTTCACGTGTGAGAGGAAGTGCAGGCGAGCTGCCTGAAATGACCTGCTTGAGGTAGATTAGGTCAAGATAGGGGAAAGGGAGAGCACTCTGGAGTAAGTTTGGTGTCCACGTCACTTGTATGTTCACAGCTATAACTTCAGGCTAACCCGTGGATGATACTCCGCAATGGCAGAAGTACCATTCTGAAACGTCTGTGCGGACAGTCAGTTTGGGAGCTGTCTGCATTATTGGAGAGGGATGTGACATTACAGGGTCATGGTGGCTGTCTCTTGCAAAGGACACCACGATCCTCAATTTTTAAACCTCAGGATAATTGCAGGCGATAGTTGTGCGATCTCCCAGTCAGCAGCTCATTCTGCACCAAGCCAATAATTGAGGCCTTGTACCAAAGGGCAGCCAATTCAAGCACTTTTACTCAGATCAAGCCAGGGCATCAGAGAGGCGGTGGGTTCAGAGCCATCGCTGGTTTCCTGCAGAGGTGTCTATCAATGGTCCTGTAGAACGCCAGGAACCACTCATTGAATGTGCACCATATATGTGGCCACTACAAACAAATCCTTCATTATGTGCAAGGATAATGCAATATCTCATGAGCTCTCCAAGGTCATGGAAGTAAGTTCCTCTCATGTTGAACTGTAAAGCACTAACCACCTCACTGTTACATTCACTGATGCTTTTCTTGGGTGCTAGTTCTGGTATCATTAAATAAAACCAAATTGGTAATCAAACAGCACTTACCATCTCCTTCAGTGTCTACATGACATGGCTTGTGCCACATTCATCCGTTATAGATCCCTGTTTCAAAATTCCATTCAGTGCCCAAGTTGTTGGATCCTCCATGTTCCCTTGTATGGAGGATTAAGCTAAGCCACCAGTTGTGAGAAATGCAAGTGCCGACTGTTTCACGTTCCTAAGGACCTGGTGTTTTTTTCCCACATTTCAATGATCTGACCACAACAGGGGTTATCATCGCTGTTGCTGTGGTGCAATTGAGAGAAATGGAGAAGAAACAGATGCACGAGCAAGCCCAGGACCAGCAACAACCTACAGTGGAGACTGAACAACCTGCACATGCAGACTTGCAACTGAAGGTCCGCTCAGGAAGCAGAGGAAGTACAGGAAGGTCAGAGTCTATCGACAGCAATGCCTTTTCTCTGGCTGAGTAAAGCTCAAAGTTCCTGAAGAAGGGCTAATGCCCGAAACGTCGATTCTCTTGTTCCCTAGATGCTGCCTGACCTGCTGCGCTTCTCCAGCAACACATTTCCATCTCTGATCTCCAGCATCTGCAGACCTCATTTTCTCATCAAAGTTACTACTGACTGGTGATGTCCCGGGACACTGTCCCTGGAGCAGGACCTTTGATAGGAAGGAATTGTTGGGCTTTCCTATCTCAGTAGCTGTTGAACTGATAGCTGGACTAAACTTTTATGCAACCTGTTGCTTCCAAGGAGCCATTATGGACCTGTGCAGGGACACTTCCTGAGGAAGGGCTTTTGCCCTAAACATCGATTTTCCTGCTCCTTGGATGCTGCCTGACCGGCTGTGCTTTTCCAGCACCACTCTGATCTAAACTGTGCAGGGATCATGCAATTCTCAATCCTTAAATGCATTAAGGCTCTTACCTATAGACTTTATGACTGATCTCACCACTTTATTTCATTTCCTGTGATGAGGTCAGTAGTGCAGACTGGACAATAGGCTTTGGCAATATAGCTAGCCTATCCCAAGTGAAGGGTCGATAGATTGGACATACATTGCATTGAGTGTTATATTATCATAAAGCAGCAGACTTCATCAATAGAAAAGGATTATAAACCATCAGTGTACAAGATATCTGAGATCTTCAGAACTACATCTTAGACATCTGCACCAGATACCCTGGAAGGCAGCCTTGATCACTATATCCTTGAGAAGTCTATTGAACTGCACACCATTTCAATAGATAGAAGGTATAAACCACTTTTGATTTGATCTAATTTGATTTGATTTGATTTATTGTCATGTGTACTTTAACCTGTTGGTGCGTGTGTTCAAGCTTCTGTATCTTCTGCCTGATGGAAGAGGTTGTAGGAGAGCATTACCAGGGTGGGAGTGGTCTTTGACGATGTTGGCAGCCTGAGAACTGCAATGAGAAGTGTAAGTGGATGGGAGGTTGGTTTCCGTGATGGTCTGGGCTGTTCACACAACTTTCTATAGTTTCTTACAGTCCTGGGCAAAGCAGTTCCCATACCAGGCCATTATTCAGCCAGATAGTATGCCTTCTATGATGCATCTGTAAATGTTGGTGAGGGTCCTTATGAACATGCCACATTTCCTGAGCTGCCTGAAGAAGAAGGGATGTTGTTGTGCCTCTTCACTGCCGCTCCCTCACTACCAGACGCCTGGAGGAAGAATGCCTCATCTTCCGCCTCGGAACACTTCAACCCCAGGGCATCAATGTGGACTTCAACAGTTTCCTCATTTCCCCTTCCCCCACCTCACCCTAGTTCCAAACTTCCAGCTCAGCACTGTCCCCATGACTTGTCCGGACTTGTCCTACCTGCCTATCTCCTTTTCCACCTATCCACTCCACCCTCTCCTCCCTGACCTATCACCTTCATCCCCTCCCCCACTCACCCATTGTACTCTATGCTACTTTCTCCCCACCCCCACCCTCTTCTAGCTTATCTCTCCACGCTTCAGGCTCACTGCCTTTATTCCTGATGAAGGGCTTTTGCCCAAAACGTCGATTTCGCTGCTCCTTGGATGCTGCCTGAACTGCTGTGCTCTTCCAGCACCACTAATCTGACATCTATGTTGAAGTCCAGAATAGGCGACCTAATACTCTCACCCCTCTCAACCTCCGCTCCATTGATATTGCTGGGGGCATGTTCTCTTCATTTCTTTCTGGAATCACATATTGTGATTTCTTGAGGTGAACTTCCTATATCCACTCCTCCTGGAGTCACCACCACGGTATAAGGTTTTGGTCCTTTTATTTAATTACTGTCTGATCGAAAAGTTTATTAAGCTGTGTAATGTTGCTATATTTAGTGTAGTCATTGGGCTTGGATGTTTGAGCGTTTAATATGATTGCAATGCATGGAAAACACAGTGAATTGAACTGTTACTTTTTATTGATGACATGTTTAAACACTAATGAATTTTCAAAGGTTAAAGATGGCCTCATAATCAATTGTCTCATTTCAATTCCATTTGTAATGAGAATTTATATTTGATCCATTAATTATAGAGCAGTTTAGACAAAAAAAAGTTTCTCTGTGTGTGCATCCTATTATTATTTCCCATTATAAGAAAACATATTCAAAAAACATATGCTTGCAGCTATGGGTGTTACAATTTTTAAGAGTAATGTACTGTTTGCCAGAGCCACATCTATTTATATAAACCAGGGAATGCAGAATAAGTTGATTCTTAATCAATTACAATCAATAAAATCACACATCAGTATCAATGCAACATAAATTCAACAATACAACCTGGCAAATTTTCAAAAAACATTTTAATTCAAACGTTCTCTTTAATCTGTAAACATTTCTTATTGAATGTAATTTTCATAAAATTATTTACATTTGGTCATTTAACTTTTAACAACAATTCCTGTTATCCAACAACTCGTTCTCTCAGATACAATGCTCAGGATAATGCCTGTAAAAACAAGATGAACCATTCACAGGCATGTGACAAATTGAAACTGTACAACTCTGCAAAACGTCTTTATAAATCAACGCTGGTTAACTTCTTTTCCAGAGGTTTGTGACAGACACTTGTTGAGTTTGGGAGCACTGAGTGAGAAAATGTGGGTCAACGTTCACATGAACAATATTGGGACTTGTACTGTTGAATTGTCTGATGCTGTGAAAACAACCACTTCTGGACCGTTTGGTTGGAGCACTGTGGATTATTAAAAGGCTAGGGAAGGCTAAGCTCTTAGTTGTGAGACTGGTCAAGAAAAAAGGTGTCTCACCTCACCAGACTGGAACTGAGAAGGACCAGTTCAGTAACACGTGCAGATTTGATAAAGAATGAAATTCTCTGGATTTTAAGTACCTGTGAAGTGATGGTGTTGGGGAGTAGATGAAATTTTTCTTTGCCATGGGTTGTGAAATCTTTCTACCTATGTTATACTTAAATACCTTGATTCATTTTACTTTTATTACCTTTGTATTATTTTATAGTTAAACCTAAATCTGCATTTTGCAATGCTCACATTTCAGTGAAATGTCACCACTTTAAACAAAATGATCCATCAGATGAGATGTAATTCTGGGATCCTATTTATCCAGCAGTAACATCAGCTGGGATCATGAAAGTAGCCATGGTGAAAACATGATGGCAAAGTGATCATAGCTAGGACCTGAATATTCAGGAATATTTGATATTTTGAAAGGCTAGGAAGAAAGTTTAAGCAAACAAGCTGACTCAATGACCTCAGCCCAGGCATAAGAAATCATTTTGATTCAGAGGTTGAAATGTAGCATCAGCTGACATGAAAACAAGAAACAGAAAGAGAAAGAAGATATGTCTGGGAGTAGTTTATGGGCCTCCTAATAGTAACTTTGACAAACAAGTAGAAAACTAGCCACCAGGATACATGAACATCAACCATCCACAAAAAGACATGACCCACTCTCAATAGTTTCCTTACATACAGATGAGGAAGGACACCACTTTGATTGGGATAGCACATCTATCCTAAGATAAGCCAAACAGAGACACGCACGAGAATTCCTAGAAACATGGCATTCCAACTGGAACGCTATTAACAAACACATTGACTTGGATCCCATTTACCACCCCCTGAGAAAAAGAATAGGAAATGACATCACCACGGAAATAACATCACCAGCCCAAGGAAACCTAAACACATAAATAGAAAGCAGGCCATGCCACCAGCGCTTCATCCAGAGGCTCACTGATGATGTTTCCTAGTATGGTGACGAAACGTCAGAAAATGAACCTTCCAGCTCAGCGAGCAAATCTACATCCAAAGACTACACTGTTAGATAGAGAATACATCAAGACATAGTAGGGTCTTGTAAGAAAATTGTGGCTATAATCCCAGGAGATTTTAATCTTCATTAAGAATGGATGTGTCAATTGGCAAATGTAGACTGGAAAATGGTTTCCTGGAATATATTTGGGACAGTTTCTTAGAATAATGTGTTCTAGAACCAACCACAGAACAGGTTATTCAAGAATTATTAATGTGTAATGAGACAGGGTTATTAATAATCTCAGAGCAGGTGATCATTTAGGTAGGAGTGGTCATGACAAGGTGGAATTTATTGGAATATTGGAATATTTATTTTCAAATAATGCAGCAGATTTGAAAGTCCAAATAGTCTACATCTGCTCCTAATTGTGATGATCTTATACTCTGAAACAGAGGATTGCTGCCAGCACATAATACATTGTGCTCATTAAAAAGATAAACTGCTAAATAGGTGGTAATTGATGGATCATGATATGAAGAGGTTTTATTCATAATTACAGGCATAGTCTTAGATTTGCTAGAATTCTTTGTGATACTGACAATGAGGTAAGAGTTAGTTCTCTTGTTTTCTGGCAAGTATCATTTTAGCAACGTATTTAAATGATTACTTTTCTTCTGATCCATCAAGCATGCTGTTTACTGTTGTGAAACGCAGGTCCCAAATTGACAGTTTCAAAGTGTAGAACATGTAGCCTCTTAAATCAGGTACAGCATGTTCTGTTTTCTCGCTATCGCATTTTCAAATCAAAACCAGAGCTGTCTGTAAGTGAAGATGTAAAGAATTCATAATTACTTTAACATCACACAGCACAACCTTGTGAATTTCAATCAACTTCTTCACTGTGAATACTTACTCCTAACATTGTTGCCTTGTCATGGTAAAATGATGGTGTCAATAAGCACATCAGAAACAAAATTTGAATGTTTAAGTAAGTGTGATAATTGTCCTCCTCAGCTCCATGTACAGAACAACGCAAATTGTATGGGATGTCCAATTTGTTCTGTCTCCCTCAAAAAAAATGCAAAATAGCATAGTGTTAGAATAGGGTATACAGTCTAAAATCGATGTATTTATGACTTGTATAATAAATAGCAAATTGAGAGATGTGACACAGTATTGAAATTACCTTAAACATTTTAAGTCAGACATTGAGATGGATGTTCCCTGCCCAAGAAGTGGTAGGAATGACAACAACATTGTGGTGGGGGAGGTTGGTGCAAACGAGATATCCACCATCTTCCCATCACCTCAGGAACCATCATCCAGGTGGCCACCTTCCTGACCTGCCACCAATAAGGCTCTCAAGTGGTCAAGTAACGACCATTTAAGGGTTTCAAATCAGCATCAGCCTGATGACTGACATTCCCTGCCAGGTGAGAAAACAGGCTGTTTCTTTCCACGAATGGACCCACAGCAGCTTGCCTGCAAGACTAGGTTTTATTTACCCCAATATGGGGGAGTTGGGGTGAGAATGGGAACAGGGTGATGGACTGTGAAAGCCATCCCTAACCTTGCATCCAAACATCCCTCAAACCCTCTCCCTCGAAGCCCAGTCCCCAAAATGAAATATTCACCTTCGGTCTGGTCCAGTTCTTCAGGAGCTGAGACTTCAGACAACTGCCTATAACTCCTAATGGCTGTTGACCTCTGAGTGGCTATCAGCTTCTGAAAGAGGTCAACCTGATAAGACAAAAGTACAGCAGCCAGCACTTAAGTGCTTGATTGACATTTGATATCTGTTTTTTGGAGATGGTGCCAAGAAGCAATTCTACTGAAGATATCACCCCAATATTGAGTGCAAAATGAATTCAATATCATCCATTGTTTTTAATGGAATTGTGGTAAGTCAGAATTTTGCCTCGCCATGTTGAGCCACCATTGAACTCAATCAAAATCACAGAATGGGGTCATAAGGATACCCAAGCCAATTGCTGAAGCTTTAATGGTAGAATAAAGACTCTTACACTCCAAAAAAAGACAAAAACTAGACAAAGGAGGGAAAACAGATGTGATTAATTTGGATTTTCAGAAGGCTTTTAGCAAGGTGCCATACTGAAGGCTGCTATAGCACCTCTAACACCACTGCCCATGGTGTTAGAGGTAAGGAACCGGTATAGGTGGAGAATTGGCTGACTGGCAGAAAGCAGAGAATGACGATAAAGGGGACTTTTCAGGATGGCAGCTGGTGACTAGTGGAGTTCCGCAGGGGTCCGTATTCATGTCGCAACTATTCACATTTTACATTAACAGCCTGTATGAAGGAACTGAGGGCATTTGTGCTAAGTTTGAAGATGACACAAAGATATATGCAAGTTCAGACTGTGTTGAGGAAGATGGGAGGCAGTAGAAGGTCATGGACAGGCTAGGAGAATGGTGAAGAGGCAGATGGAATACAGTGTGGGAAAGTGTGAGTTTATGAACTTTGGTAGGAAGAATAAAGGTGTGGACGATTTTCTAAATGGAGAAATATTTCAAAAATCTGAAGTATAAAGGGACTTAGGCATCCTAGTTCAGGATTCTGTTAAGTTCAGTTGGCAATTGGGAAAGGAAATACAATGTTAGCATTCATTTCAAGAGGGCTAGAATACAAGAGCAGAGATATATTGAAGAGGCTGTATAAGGTTCTGGTTACATTACTTTGGAATATCTGGTAAGTTTTGGACACTGTATCTAAGGAAGGATATGCCAGCCTTGGAGGGGTTCCAGAGCAGGCTTACAAGAATGATCCTGGGATGAAGACCTCCTTATTTCAGGAGCAGTACAGGACTCTGGATCTGTATTTGATGGAGCTTAGAAGGTTGAAGCAGGGGACCTCACTGAAATTTATACAAATGCCTGGATAGAGTGGCCTTGGAGAAGATGTTCCCATTAGTATGAGAGACTAGGATCTGAGGACACAGCCTCAGAGTGAAGGGATGTCTCTTTAAAACTGAGATGAGGAGGAATTTCTTCAACCAGAGGGTGGTGAATCTGTGAAACTCATTGCTGCAGCAAGGTGTGAAGACCAAGTCATTGCATGCATTTAAAACCAAAATAGATAGGCTCTCTATTAGTAAGGGGAACAAGGGCAACAGTGAGAAAGCAGGAAAATGGGGTTGAGAAACATATCAGCCATGATCAAATGGTGGAGCTGAATAGCCTAATTTTGCTGTTATATCTGATGGTCTTATGGTCTTTAAAAGAAGAGACAAGGAGTAGCTCTGAAACAAAAGTTTAACATCAGAGAAATCAATGATAATTTTTGCTATAATTTCTTACGATACAGGCATACTTTTGGTGAGGTGATTCTTTGTGATCGTTCTGCACTAGTGACAGTCAGGCATCTTCCCCACATCCAGGATGAAAAAGATACTCGATGAAGGTGTATATCCAGCTGGGAATGTTGTCGGTAGAAAACTATTGGGGAGGCCGGAGAATCACTCCTGACACTTCTATCAGTTCGACAATGTAATATACTGAGATAAACAGAATATGTGCCCATTATCTCATGCAAATCATTACACAGATGTGTGCATTTATCTCTCTGAATTCAAGCCCTCATTACATTGTTGCGATTGTATCGACATGAACAACCTGGGGTGCCTGAAGAGTTTCATTGGTATCAAGTAAGTTAGACCAGGGAAACCCAGTGGATGTTATCTATCTAGCTTCCAAAAGGCCTTTGATAAGGTGCCTCATGGGAGGCTGCTGAGTAAGGTGAGGGCCCATGGTGTTCGAGGTGAGCTACTGGCATAGATTGAGGATTGGCTGTCTGACAGAAGGCAGAGAGTTGGGATAAAAGGTTCTTTTTTGGAGTGGCAGTTGGTGACAAGTGGTATCCCGCAGGGTTCAGTGTTGGGGCCGCAGCTGTTCACTCTATATATTAATGATCTGGATGAAGGGACTTGGGGCATTCTGGTGAAGTTTGCCAATGATACAAAGTTAGGTGGACAGGCAGGTAGTACTGAGGAGGTGGGGAGGCTGCAGAAAGATTTAGACAGTTTAGGAGAATGCTCCAGGAAATAGCTGGTGAAATTCAATGTGAGCAAATGCGAGATCTTGCATTTTGGAAAAAAAGAATGCAGGCATGGGCTATTTTCTAAACTGTGAGAAAAATTCATAAAGCCAAAGCCAAAGGGATCGGGGAGTGCTAGTCCAGGATACTTTAAAGGTTAACTTGCACATTGAGTCTGGGATTAAGAACGCAAATGTAAATTGTTGTTTATCTCAAGAGGGTTGGAATATAAAAGCAGCAATGTGCTTCAGAGACTTTATAAAGTTCTAGTTAGGTCCCATTTAGAATGCTGTGTCCAATTTTGGGGCCCACACCTCAGGAAGGACATACTGGCACTGGAGCGTGTCCAGCAGAGAATCACACGGATGGTCCCTGGAATGGTAGACCCAACATATGATGAACGGCTGAGGATCTTGGGATTGTATTAATTAGAGTTTAGAAGGTTGAGGGGAGATCTAATACAAACCAAGATAATGCATGGCTTAGAAAGGGTGGATGCTGGGAATTTGTTTCCATTAGACGGGGAACTAGGACCTGTCGGCACAGCCTTACAATTAATTGGAGTCATTTTAGAATGGAAATAAGGAGACATTTCTTCAGCCAGAGAGTGGTGGGCCTGTGGAATTCATTGCCACGGAGCACAGTGGAGGCTGGAATGTTAAATGTCTTCAAGGCAGAGATTGATTAATTTTTGATCTCGCAAGGAATTTAGGTCTACGGGGAGTGGAGTTGAAATGCCCATCCGCCATTATTAAATGCAGAGTGGAGTTGATGGGCAGAATGGCCTTACTTCCACTCCTATGTCTTATGGTCTTAATACTTCTTGGTGGTATTTGTCTCTGCTAAAGACAAAGTGACCTTTGAGTGCAGGTTCATAGCTCCTTGAAAGTAGAGTGGCAGATAGATAGGATAGTGAAGTAGACATTTCATATGCTTGCCTTTATTGTTCAGTGTGTTCAGTAGAGGAGTTGGGAGGTCATGTTGCGGCTGTACAGGACATTGGTTTGGCCACTTTTGGAGCACTACGTGAAATTCAGGACTCTGCCATAGGGCGGATATTGTGAAACTTGAAGGGGTTCAGAAGAGTATTTACAAGGATGTTGCCTGGGTTGGAGGGTTTGAGCTATGGTGGAGGCTGAATAGGCTGGGAGTATTTCCGCTAGAGCTTTGAAGGCTGAGAGGTGACCATATGGAGGTATATAAAATCACAAGGAGCATGGATAAGGTAAATAGAAAAGGTATTTTCCTTCAGACTTTAGGTGTTTTATTGTAAAGAAAAGGGCATGACATCCCCTTTCCGAGTTCCAAAGGCTTCTGACTCTTATTGTTTATACCCACTAGCTGGTTAGTTACTGGGAACCAATCACATTGTTGTTGGCAGGCAGAAAGCCTTTGTCGACAGTAATCTGTCACGACTCCACAGACCAATCAGCTATTTCTGCCAGCTGAAGTGCACATCCCCCTGGTTCCAGATCTCCTGATCTGCCCCACTTCTTCAACAAGCAACAATGTAAACAGCATTGTACGTTTCAGGGGCTTGTTTTGTACAGTAATCCCTTCGACAATCCTTACTTTTCAAAATAGTCCTTTTTCCCATTTTGGTTCACAACCAAAAATACAGAGAGATAAAAAAGATATAGTTTTTACACATTAGCATCTCATAAGGAACTGGTTAGCATAAGTCCTTTTTATCCTGATAAGCATAGTTTACCTACTGTTTCAGGCCACCTGACTCTTTTTGGAAAAGGCAGCAGAACTTTTGAATTTGTCACATAGGAATTGTTCCATGTTATAGTAAATCCTTTGAAGTTATATTGAGAGTATAATAGTTGAATCACCTCGTAAAATGTGGTGGTAATGTCTTGATTCATTTTTCTCTGCAATCATTTCACTTCATGGTTCAAAGATCAAGAAATTAATTTTATGCAACATGTACTGCATAATGTACTAATCTGCATAAACTAACCATTCAAATATTCTGTACTGATAGTTGCTGCATTTGGAACTGCAGCCATTTTGGATGGCTGAAGTAACTTGGGAAACAAGCTACTGGAGATTTTGTCTTGGTACACGTTGTGCAGTTATCAGTACAGCTTCCAAAAAATCATTTGATGCCTTTTTTGATGTTTATTGTGATGCTGATTCACCACAGGGAAGTCATTACAAGGTTGTTATTTGATATATGATAAGCTGTTTATTCTGTATAACTAAAGCATAACTTCTACTCCTGCTAATGTTACAAATGCTGAGCCCCTTGAGTGTGGATGGATGTGTTCTCTGGCAATATAACTGAGAGCACATTTTCAATTTGGTCACACTTGCAGGTGGGCTAATCTGAATTGTAGAAGAGTTGTTTGTATTTATGTTGGATTGTGAATAACTGGACAGTGAAGGCAGACTGACTCCTCCTTGAATCTGGTAAATAGTCAATTAGTAACAGCGCATTCTATCATTTTTAATTATGAAATGAATAATCTCAATTCTGTTTTCCTGACCCGTCACAAGAACTATATTATAATAGGAATGACATTGCTATGCTAGACAGTTGTAAATGCCTGGAGCATCCTTGAACCTGCTCCCTAATGGATTAGGTAGTCATATTACCTGCAGCTGTACAACTCAACACCCCCCGTGCCCCGGATATGTATTTTTCTTCCAATTCTTGCCAAGAACCTATTGAAATCATCCTCTGCACTGATCAGATGGCAATGCAAATGCATAAGGTAGGTCACTAATGGATTGTATGCCAGATTTATCAACTTCTCCTGTGATGATGATGAATGAGAGACTTCTTGAGTTTGTTGCTAGTGGAGAGTAGCTTTTTATTTGTCATTTCTACCATATACAACTGATACAGTAAAAACGAGACAGCGTCCCTCCAGGACCGAGGGTGTTACATGGACGATACAAACTACACACTCATACATAGAAGTTTTGCTTGAGTCTCTTGCTACTAAAATCAAGTTGCCATGACTAAGTGTTGTATGATATGTGGGTCATGGATGTTTGTCAATGGGCTGCTGGGAGGTGCCAGTCTTCCCATCTCTGGCAGTCTGGAATGTCAATTTAACTGATCTCCAGCACTTTCCTCCTCTGCAACAGTTAACTTCCATCTGTGGTGGACCATTCCAGTCCTTTTCTCTCTCTTCAGTGTTTTGTGTTCACGTCTGAGATGGAGAAAAAACAAATATTTAACTTGATCACCTGATTGGTGCATGAATTGGTGAAGCTGGTTTTCAGGGAGAGCATAAGGCTGAGGATGAATGACAATGTAGATGGATTGCTGTAAATGTGAGAAATGCATTAAAAGGGATGGTCATTGCACTTAACCGTTAACTGGTCATGGGTTATCTGATTATTAGGGGAGAAAGTGAGGACTGCAGATGCTGGAGATCAGAGCTGAAAATGTGTTGCTGGAAAAGCGCAGCAGGTCAGGCAGCATCCAAGGAGCAGGAGAATCAACGTTTCGGGCACGAGCCCTTCCTCAGGAATCTGATTATCTGATTATTATATCTGATTCGTATCTGATTATTAGGCTTGACAAGGATAAAAGGCAGGGGGCAATACGGGTTTGTACTGCAGGATTTTGGGTGAATGCACATCAGTATAGGATGTATTCAATTCCTGTTGATAGGCAAGAAGGTGTTGTGGTAAATATTTGTTTCTTTTCTTGGACTGGAGTTGCATTCCCCAGGAATTGTTAATAACACCACATTGTTCCTTCCTTTTACATTAATGACCTAGTGTTCAAGTTCTCATTGGGTTAAGAACCAGAAGATGAAGTTTAAGATGAGATGGAAAACAAGAGTTTTGTCTATGATTGTTTAGGATATGGAATGCACTACCTGAAATTGATGGTGGCAGATACAATTCTGACTTTCCAAGGGGTGTTGGAGTGTTTCTGTTTGGTGGGTGTAGTGAAGAGGTTGGGAAGAAAGTTTCAGGAAAAGGAAAGGGGTCTTGTTTTACAGTAGATCTTCAGATAGCCAGGTCAGAAATGACAAGCTGAATTCTCTCCTCATGTACTGTAACCAGCCAACAATTTTATGATTTTAATGTAAGTGTCACACGTGATATCAAGTATTTCTGCGGAGATGCTCCTTTTAATCACTGCTTAATGATTTGCACATTGATGAACTAATAGCTCTAATGCAGTATTGTAATTAATTGAGCAGAAATCCTGAGTTAAGTGCCTGTGTATATTTTATATATAAAAGTTAACAATACAAAAGCATAGTTAAATGCCACTGTAAATATAGAACAGGAATTTGGAATGTAAATAATTAACAGAGTGTCCAGAAGGAAGTTAACATAGTGTGTTATTTTGGGAGAATACAGTTTAAAGGGATATTACATTTACTTAGGTGATAATTGGACAAATTGGTCCTTTTTAAACATTGTTACCAATTTTCAATCTAAAATTATGGACATACATTTTACTTTTGCCATTTAACCAAAGTTTGTTATCATATAAATATATTTGCAGCTGCAAGCAACACTGAGCTGCTAAATTATGAAAATAGACCCAATGATAGATACAGTACCTACTCAGACAAACAGAGATGATCTCTGCCACCAACTGTTCCCGTGCTGCATATTCCGCCTTGGTGATTTGAAAAGCAGCGATTACATTAGAAATATAAGTACTTCTTAAAAAGTTTTGGCACAGCTAATTGGGGTCCAATTTATGTAAATATCACAGCCCTTTTAATCTTGGATTGAAATAGTTTATGTATTGATTGCTGCCTATTGAGTCAAACTTAACAATTGGGCAGGGCTCAAATCTGAGTTCATTTACAGTCAGTATTCCATAGAAGCACCTATTCCCTGCCTGTTATGACCTATCTTACAGTCCCTGCTGTCTACTTCAATATGTCTGCTGCTTGTTATACCATGATATAGGTTCATGCAGGAAAACAACCTTCTTATGCTGACAGTATGTGTGTAACAATGGACTGCTCCCAATACACACTGTACATTGTTACAAATATACCAGGCACTGTACCACAGAGTCGCTCACAGTATGAATCTATAAACTCTATCTATTCAAAGTTTGTGCGAAGATTTGTAGCTCGGGTGCTCGTTGTTGTGGTTCTGTTCGCCGAGCTGGAAGTTTTTGTTGCAAACGTTTCGTCCCCTGGCTAGGCGACATCATCAGTGCTTGGGAGCCTCCTGCGAAGCGCTTCTTTGATGTTTCCTCCGGTGTTTATAGTGGTCTGTCCCTGCCGCTTCCGGTTGTCAGTTTCAGCTGTCCGCTGTAGTGGTTGGTATATTGGGTCCAGGTCGATGTGTTTATTGATGGAGTTTGTGGATGAATGCCATGCCTCTAGGAATTCCCTGGCTGTTCTCTGTCTGGCTTGCCCTATGATAGTAGTGTTGTCCCAGTCGGATTCATGTTGCTTGTTGTCTGTGTGTGTGGCTACTAAGGATAGCTGGTCATGTCGTTTCGTGGCTAGTTGATGTTCATGTATGCGGATTGTTAGCTGTCTTCCTGTTTGTCCTATATAGTGTTTTGTGCAGTCCTTGCATGGTATTTTGTACACTACATTAGTTTTGCTCATGTTGGGTATCGGGTCCTTCGTTCTGGTGAGTTGTTGTCTGAGCGTGGCTGTTGGTTTGTGTGCCGTTATGAGTCCTAGGGGTCGCAGTAGTCTGGCTGTCTGTTCTGAGATGCTCCTGATGTATGGTAGTGTGGCTAGTCCTTTTGGTTGTGGTATGTTCTCATTCCGTGGTCTTTCCCTTAGGCATCTGCTGATGAAGTTGCGCGGGTATCCGTTTTTGGCGAATACCTTGTATAGGTGTTCCTCTTCTTCTTTTTGCAGTTCTGGTGTACTGCAGTGTGTTGTGGCCCTTTTGAATAGTGTCCTGATGCAGCTTCATTTGTGTGTGTTGGGGTGGTTACTTTCATAGTTTAGGACTTGGTCTGTGTGTGTGGCTTTCCTGTATACCCTTGTAGTGAATTCTCCGTTCGGTGTTCTCTGTACCATCACGTCTAGGAATGGGAGTTGGCTATCCTTTTTTTCCTCTCTCGTGAATCGGATTCCTGTGAGTGTGGCGTTGATGATCCGGTGTGTTTTTTCTATTTCCGTGTTTTTAATGATTACAAACATGTCATTGACATATCTGACCCAGAGTTTGGGTTGAATTTGTGGTAGGACTGTTTGTTCTAACCTTTGCATAACTGCCTCTGCTATGAGTCCCGAGATTGGTGATCCCATGGGTGTTCCGTTGATCCGTTAAGACGGCATACTTAAACTACTGGACTTGTGCCTCACAACACACTTCACATTCAACAACCAGATATACGAACAAATCAACGGAACACCCATGGGATCACCAATCTCGGGACTCATAGCAGAGGCAGTTATGCAAAGGTTAGAACAAACAGTCCTACCACAAATTCAACCCAAACTCTGGGTCAGATATGTCAATGACATGTTTGTAATCATTAAAAACACGGAAATAGAAAAAACACACCGGATCATCAACGCCACACTCACAGGAATCCGATTCACGAGAGAGGAAAAAAAGGATAGCCAACTCCCATTCCTAGACGTGATGGTACAGAGAACACCGAACGGAGAATTCACGACAAGGGTATACAGGAAAGCCACACACACAGACCAAGTCCTAAACTATGAAAGTAACCACCCCAACACACACAAACGAAGCTGCATCAGGACACTATTCAAAAGGGCCACAACACACTGCAGTACACCAGAACTGCAAAAAGAAGAAGACGAACATCTATACAAGGTATTCGCCAAAAACAGATACCCGCGCAACTTCATCAGCAGATGCCTAAGAGAATGACCACGGAATGAGAACATACCACAACCAAAAGGACGAGCCACACTACCATACATCAGGAGCATCTCAGAACAGACAGCCAGACTACTGCGACCCCTAGGACTCATAACGGCACACAAACCAACAGCCACGCTCAGACAACAACTCACCAGAACGAAGGACCCGATACCCAACATGAGCAAAACTAATGTAGTGTACAAAATACCATGCAAGGACTGCACAAAACACTATATAGGACAAACAGGAAGACAGCTAACAATCCGCATACATGAACATCAACTAGCCACGAAACGACACGACCAGCTATCCTTAGTAGCCACACACGCAGACAACAAGCAACATGAATTCGACTGGGACAACACTACCATTATAGGGCAAGCCAGACAGAGAACAGCCAGGGAATTCCTAGAGGCATGGCATTCATCCACAAACTTCATCAACAAACACATCGAACTGGACCCAATATACCAACCACTACAGCGGACAGCTGAAACTGGCAACCGGAAGCGGCAGGGACAGACCACTATAAATACCGGAGGAAACATCAAAGAAGCGCTTCGCAGGAGGCTCCCAAGCACTGATGATGTCGCCTAGCCAGGGGACGAAACGTTTGCAATAAAAACTTCCAGCTCGGCGAACAGAACCACAACAACTCTATCTATAATCGATAAATTCTTAGTTTTGAGTATTCCTGTTTAAAAATAACCAGCAACAAAGTTTTAGTTTAAAAACAAAATAAGATCTTAGTTTATTGCACGAATATTGCCGAGGAAACGTTAGTTAAATAAAATGTAAACCACAAATGAGAAGTTAAGATGCACAACACAGACTTGCAAAAACAAGAATAAGATCAATCTGTTCTATGCTGGAAGATTTCCCTTTTCTAGCTAAAGGAGTTGAATTCATGAAAGCCAGACATCAGCTGTTCTGATGACTTCTGTGGTTGTTTAGTTGGAGTTTGCTGATGTGGGTGGACTCAGAAGGTAGAGTAAGCTTTTGGATATAGAGAATGTTTCTTGTTCCTCATCTGGTGCTGCCAATAAGGCACTAGTAGATTGTCTGAACTCTTGTAGGAGAGAAGTGGTTCATTTCTGAAAGAGCATGTTTTTTCTGAGATGAGTTTTTCTTGGACTTCTGTTACGTGGTGAGAATCACCTATTTGGCAGCCATCTTCAGTGTGATTTGTATCTTAACTTTTGCTGAAGAAACTAAAGTTAATTATGGTGGGAGAGAAAGATATCCTTCTGGTTTCCTGTTTTGACTTGGAAGCTTAGATTCTCACATGTAAGGACTCATTGTGTTTCCAATGTTTAATTGAATTAGAAATGGCTTCCTCTGTGGTTGTTGTTGAGAGAACTCTTTAGCCTGTCTATCTTTCTAGCTGAAGTTAATCGGCGGGAACAGTCATGTGATTCCTGGGAGTTATGTTTTACATTGGCATGTCAATCACTTTAAAAAATCAGATTAGCTTTCTTTTATAAAAGCAAATAATAAAATTACATGCCCATGACAACATCCTGCTTGTATCCTCAGTAGACCCATGCAAAAATTGTCTCCTGCCTACTAATCACAGATGAAATTAATACAATGTCATTTTTAAACACCTGTGGTGAACTATAACTGGCTGAAATGTGATGCAACCACTGCATGATCATGTTACTATTGTGCATAAAATTTATAAAATAAATTTTAAATGGGCTTAGTTTTCACCCCTTACCAGCTCAATATGAATTTGAACAACAACTTGGAGCCTGTGTTGTCAGTCAGTCATTGTAACCATGAAACTGCCTCAAACTCCATCTGGAAGTTGACCATCCTTACCTGGTCTAGCTAATATGCAAATGTGGCTGATATTAAATAGATCTCTGAAATGATCTGGACAGTCCCTCATTTTAAGGGATCATTGGCAAGATCAGCACTTATTGTTCATCCCTGTGATATACCTACAAAACTGAAACTTAATTTTAACTGCGTATTGTTCAAAACTTCCAGGTTTTGAGCCATCAAGTGCAAGATGGATAAAGGGACTTTAAATATTCCAATCAGCTCCTGGTGATGCCAGTTCTAAAATGTCAAATGCTGAGTATGCTTTCCTGAAGAGACAGTAAGTAAAAGTTTAAATTTAACTTTGCCTTTCCTATTTGAGGGTAAGTGTAAGTGGAGTAATAATGCTCCTATGAGCCTTATCAGGAAATCTTTGAGCCCTTTTGCAATCACACACTCATCTCCACAGATTTCTCCACCCTGTCCCCTCTCCTCCCCAACTCCCCACCATCCAATGACTACCAGGAGGAGCAAATTACTGTAGATGCTGGAATCTGTACTGAAAAGAGCCAATGCTGGAGATCACAGTGGGTCAGACAGCATCCATGGGGAGAGAGCAAGCTAACATTTCAAGTCTAGATGGCTCTGATGAAGAGCCACCAATACTCAAAACCTTAGCTTGCTCTCTCTCTGTGGATGCTGTCTAGCCGGCTGTGACCTCCAGCATTGGTTGTTTTAACTACCAGTGACTGTTCTCATGGCTCTCTGGCTGTAGGCTCCTGTTAGATAGTAGATCTGTCTGGATTTAGATGGGATTGTGGCCATACTTATTCTATTCAACACCCATGGCTTAATCGCTGCAGCTATTGATATCTTTGGACACGAGGGATTCCCTACCCAGTTTGGGGAGTTCAAGCACTGAAAATGACCTCTTTAGTAACAGAATTTCTGTCAGAATGTGCGACCATGATAACAACCAATTTTCAGGTCAACCAGCATCTGCAGTGACCAAAGGCATTGTTGTGGTGCCCAGAAGACTGAGTCTAAAAATCTGATTTGTATCACATTGGAATTTTCTCCATATGTTGTATATCTGGTGCTTTACACCAATATCACTATCTCTGGCTTAACGTACTGATCTGGAGTATCAAGAGTTATGGGTGATTGCATGTGTATTGTCCCTAAGGCCACTTGCTCCTTATCACAGTCACAGCAAGGTAGCAGCAGAGTAAGGGGTCCTTCTGTCGGCCTTACTTCTCTTTTTTTCTTGTTTTTAATTTTGCTCTTTCTTTTACTTTTCTTTTTCCTTTACACCTGGAGAGAGGCTGGTGAAGGAGGAGGTCGCGGCATCGGCAGCAGCAATGCCTAGGCGAGCAGATCACAGCTGCCGCCCAGCCCAGGGTTTCCCAGTGAGAGAGGAGCAGGTCCTGGGCTGACTCCACGCCCCCCAGCCCCCAGACTAGCCCAGGTCCACAGTTAGCCTGAAGGAGGAGAAGAGGCTGTCTCAGCACAGCTTGGCAGTCTCCCGGTGTGGTGATCTTGTCCCAGTGTGGAGTTCTAGTCCCCGGGGGGAGGTCATCATCATCTCCAGCGTCCAGGTATTCTAGCACCCAGCAAGTGGTCTCATCCAGGAGTGGAAGTTTCTGCCCACCATAGAGTTCTTCTTCAGTGGAGTCTTCCAGCCTAGTATCCAGTGGCCTGGCGTGGCGATCCTGTTCTGGAATGGTGGTCTTGTCCTGGCTGCATCTTCAGGATCTTCCATCGTTCCTAAATCAGCTTTCCCCAAGTCCCAGGAGCCGTTAACTGAACCGTGATGAAGTTTGTCTTAATTTTACTTTTTTAATTATTATGGATGACTTCTGTCATGGATGGAGCTGTGGTGGGGCAAATTATAGAACTTTTCACTGCATTTTTCATGTAAAAGTACATATAACAGTAAATTTATATTCTATCCAATTCCTTACATTCTGTACCACGTTTTTTTAAATATGTAATATTTGTACAGAGTTGGTTCTCAAATACAGCTCTCTCGTACAGAGTCTAAGAACTGTTCTCTTCACTTTTTCTACACTGGTGTCATCTTTACTGTTGCCAATAATTAGTTATATGAATGATTTAGGTTAAAAGTCACACAATACTAGGTTATAGTCTAACAGATTTATTTGGAAGCACTAGCTTTCAAAGCGCTCTCCTTTGTCAGGAACGTAGTGAGGCAGGATCCGGCCTCACGAGATACCTGACAAAACAACAGTGCTCCAAAAGCTAATAATTCCAAATAAACCTGTTGGACTACAACCTGGTGTTGTGTGATTTTTAACCTTGTCCATGCCAAGACAACACCGATGCCTCCTCATTATGAATGATTTCAATGAATCACCTGCTCCAACTTATATTACTTCAGATCTCACTATGTGATATGGGATGATATATTATTGCTATGAGATATCAACTGCTAATGCTCCAAAGGGAAAAAATGTCAGTATTTATGTAAGATGCCAGTTGATGGGGAGACTGAGTACTGTGTACACCTCATGCTAAGTCTACATTTGTAAATAGAACTTTGAATAAGCTTGGGACTCCTCCAAACTCTCAAATAACGTACAGCACAAACTATTTTACGTGACTCTCCACCTCAATAACAGAATACACTGACAATCATACTATAGTGAAGAAGCAATTAGGAAATACATGTATATATTGGATTAGATTCCCTACAGTATGGAAACAGGCCATTTGACTCAACAAGTCCACACCGACCCTTCAAAAGGTAACCCACCCAGACCCATTCCCTTACCCTGACTAATGCACCTAACACTTTGGGCAATTTAGCATGGCCAATTCACCTGACCTGCACACCTTTGGAGTGTTGGAGAAAACCAGAGCACCCAAAGGAAACCCACACAGACACGGAGAGAATGTGCAAACTCCAGACAAACAGTCGCCCAAGGCAGGGATCAAATCTGGCTCCCTGGCACTATGAGGCAGCAGTGCTAATCACTGAGCCACCATACCACCCCAAAGTTTGTATGACATTACAGTTCCTGAATTATATTGAATTCATAACAATGTAACAGACCTCTTTCTTTGAACAGAGCTTATTTAATCAGTAACTCTATATATAGGAAAGAATTTTCAACAAACAGTGAATTATAAATATGAAATTTGAAACTTACATTTTTTTTAAACCTTTTTTTCTCTTCAAAAAGTCTCTAATCACAGTATCGTTCAATGGTAAAATATTGTGTCTCACTCTCATGGGTTTGGCAAGCCATGTTTTTATGAATTTGATATTCATCAATTAGACTTCTTTTGTACTATCACCACCCCGCAGGCTGATGGTTTCTTATAGTTGTGGCACTGTGTCCTTGTATACCATTCCTTGTTGGGTGCTACTTCTCTCATGTGACCATGTATTCAACAGTTTTCACTCAGCTCTTGTACATTTGTTGCATGTGCTGACATGTGGGGTATGAAAGAACCCTTCCTTGGTTCAGCTCAACCTTGTCACTTGTTTCCATTTCATAACTGACCTTTTCTTTCAGGACTCTGCTTGATTTCATTAGCTGCATATTACCAGTTAGAATAACTGTCACTTGGCACCTTCACTGTATTTGCCTGTGTTTAACTTAATTTCAATTTCCTGTTCTCTCTATGGTTTTATGTCGGTGGTGGTCACAGCCTTTATCACCTATAGGATAAACATAAATATCTTCAGCTATGCCAACTGCTCCTTTTGCATCCATGTTTGTGTCTCATTTACTTGGTGTGTTACAACCATCAAAGCATCTATTTAAACATTCTGCATACATTTAGACCAAATCTCTAATTTCTGATTGGTGCACCACTTCAAACTTCTGTGATGTCCCCTTCATTCTGCAGTTTACTAAGTTAGCTACAGTTCATTGCAACTGTTTCACCCCAAGATAACAAGATCATCAATTGCACTGAACCAGAATGTGTAATTAATGTCTACATATGTGTGATCCACTGACATTTGCCATTGCTAGCTATCGAACCTCAGATCTACTACATGTTACCTGGGTGATGTCACTTGGCTTCAGATCATTTTGCGCAAATGTCTTTTCTCAGAACTGTCACACTCTGACATTCCATGTTTTTCAAATTCACCATCATCTAGACAAAACAGGCAGTTTGTTATCTTTTATCTCTTATTCACCCTGATGTTCTGTCTCTGGTAATTCCTTTTTACCATAATTTTGCTTTATAATCCACCCTTCCCAAGGATTAAGCTTTTTACCGGTACAGTCTGCAGCTTGATGCATGCAGGACATTATTTTCTGTTTGTAAACTTGAGATAATTTTAACATTGAGATCTGTCTCAGGTTTAGGGCTTTTTTCTGTGCTCCTTATTGTTTCAATAACTGGGAAATTAGTTTATAGTGGCCTCCCCTGTCCACAAAAGAATGTTGTTGAGTCCTTCCTTTTCTTCTAGTCTTTCAGAAAAAAGACAATGACAATTTCTTTCCAAGACCAATCCAGATTAAATACTCCAATCTGATTTGGAATTTATTTCATTTATATTAAGTTTTAATCACACATCCTTCTTTATTCATTATAAGATGAGGATGTTGCTGGCCAGACTGCATTTATTGCCCATCATAATTGTCCAGGTGGTTGTTAAGAGCCAACCACATTGCTGTGGGCCTGGAGTCACGTGTAATCCAGACCAGGTAAGGACGATAGTTTCTTTCCCTAAAGGGCATTATCAAAGGACGCAATCGACAATGGATTCATGGTCATCACTAGACTCTTAATTCTAGATATTTATTCCTCCAAAACAAGATTCAAACCCAGGTCTGCAGAACATTATCTGGGTCGGTGGGTTAATCATCCAGTGATGATCCCACTGGGCCATCACATCCCCTTAACCTTGCTGCCATCAGGATCTGTTCTGTGGCTCCTGGAAGTTTAAAATAATCATACTTTTGTCTGCTGTACTGCAGGGTTACGTATTGTTGCTTTGGTAGTGAGTTTCCTGTTTATATAAACATGATGCAGATCTTGGTGTGCTGGGGACTGTTTCAAAGTTTACAGAATCCCTAAAACATTGAAGAATTGTACACTGAGGGAGACAGTATAGAGCTTCAACGTGACACTAACAAATTGGTGGATAGAGACAGATGAAATGAAGAGAAGAAAGGCACAAAGAACATCAAGGGCCAGTAATACAAAAAGGGGCTATTCCAAAAGGGATGCAGAAGTAGAGGGAACTTGGTATAGATTTAACTAAGTCAGTAAATATGGTATGACAGTTAAGCAGTGTTAATAAAACACAAGTTTTCTAGGCATCATTAACAGAGGCACAAAATATAGAAACAGGAGATTGTGCTGAACTTTTTTTGGACATGAAATTAATCTCTGGAGTGCCACATGTGTTTTGGGCATCATACTATAGGAAGGATGTGTATGCATTAGAGGGAGTGCAGAAGAGGAATACAACAATATTAAATCTGTAAGTTAGCTCTGAAGGTTTATTTTCAGATGTTTCATCACCATACCAGGTAACATCATCAGTGAGAGTTTCCGGTGAGGCGCTGGTGGTATGTCCCACCTCTCTATTTATAGGTCTTAGTTTCTTAAGGTGGGTGATGTCATTTCTGGTTCTTTTTTTCAAGGGAAGGTAAATAGAATCTAAATTGATGTGGTTATTGATGGAGTACAGGTTAGAATGTCATGCCTCTAAGAAGTTTTGTGTGTGTCTTTGTTTCACCTGTCCTGGGATGCGTGTGTTGTCCCAGTCAAAATGGTGTCCTTCTTTGTCTGTATGTATGGAAACTAGTGAGAGTGGGTCGTGTCTTTTGGTGGCCAGTTGCTGTTCATGTATCCTGGTGGCAAGTTTCCTGCTAGTTTGTCTGATGCAGTGTTTTTTACAGTTCTTGCATGGTATATTGTAAATGACGTTAGATTTGCTGGTAGTATCTAATGAATCCTATGAACTGAAAGGATCCATTAGATACAACCAGTACAACTAACGTCATTTACAAGATACCGTGTAAGAACTGCAATAACACTACATCAGAGAAACTAGCAGGAAACTTGCCACCAGGATACATGAACAGCAACTGGCCACCAAAAGACATGACCCACTCTCACTAGTTTCCATAAGTTTAGGGTGAGAGGGGTAGATTTAAAAGGGACCTAAGGGACAACATTTTCTTGTAGAGGGTGATGTATCTATGGAATGAGATACCAGATGAGGTGGCGGAGGCTGATACAATTATAATATTTAAAAAGGCATCTGGATGGATACATGAATAGGAAGAGTTTAGAGGGATATGGGCCAAATGTTGGTAAATGGGACTATATAAACTTTGGATATCTGATCGGCATGGATGAGTTGGACTGAAGAGTCTGTTTCAGTGCTGTACGTCTCTATGACTCTGTGACTTTATTCTACAGAATTTAAGGAGAAACAGTAGTCTAAGGCTTTGTGGGGTTGAAGTGGAACAAGAGATTAACACTATCAACTCAGTGTCCATGTGCCAGTGCAGACACAAGTTGGTGGATAGCCTTTTTCTATACCATAAGCTAAAGTGAGGACTGTAGATGCTGGAGATCAGAGTCAAGATTAGAATGGTGCTGGAAAAGCAGAGCAGGTCAGGCAGCGTCCGAGGAGCAGGAGGAGGAGGAGGATCAATTGTGATGTGGCACTCTGGATATATGCAATATAGTTCTTAAACTCTAATTGAATAATATAACAGCTAAAAGTTGTCTTTTAAGATGGCAGAGAGCACTGAGCAAGTCATTTCAGTCTCCCACCAATTGAAAAACAATGCAATAGCTTTAGTAAAATGGCTGAATGGAAAATAACAGTAGCCTGCAATGCACTAAATAATGGATTCAATCTTGCACTGGTCAGCTTTGATTTTATTTGGAAGTGCCTTGTTGCTATAGCCACAACAAGTAATTATAACTTGCCTCAAGGAGAAGTAGAAATTATGCGTTCATCTAAAGGCAAACCGGACAAAGAATGAATTGGCACTCAAGGTGGACATACATTGAAGGAAAGAACGTCACGCAAGAGCATGATTTAATGTGAAAATTGGGTAACAACATATTTATTTTGTTTTCCTGCATGTACTTTTTACTGAAATGCAAACGCCAAAATTAAATGATAAGGGACTGCAGGATTGATTTTAAGTTAAAATCTCATGCTATGAAACAGTATTGGCATAATAAGCTTTATAGTAACCAGCTGCTTATTGCAAATGATTGTGTGGTGTACAATGCCAAGGTATAAGCTGGAACAGCTGGCAGCTAGCTCCCCACGTGGGAACAATGTGTGCACGCATACAGTTTTTCTGGACTCTGATTCAAATTACCTCTTTGAAAGAAGGAGGTGAAATGTTGGTGGGCCAGCTGGTTTTTCCACATGCAAGTGCTCATACCATTGGTAGCACTGCCATTTTTGTGGACTTGCCACAACCAATCCTCCTCCACGTCGATGAAGGTGGTTCACTGTTGACATGTTTGAGCTGTGAGTAAAGGGATCACTGCCTTCTGCACATATGCAGTAGGTTTGTCTACCAAAGTCTTAGCAGCAAAGCACACCTCTCACTCACATGATGATTACTCTGTGATGGTAGAATTGCCTGCATTCAAAAAGCATGCTTTTAACATCATCTTCAGTAAATGTGATTTATGGAGGACCTTTTCATGTTCTGCTGATCCTGTGCTACTTAGCGAATGAAATCTTGACACCAACTTCTTGGAACAGAAAATGCTGGAAGGATGCAGGTGTGCCAACATCTGTGCAGAGAGAAACAAAAGGTCTTCCAGTTTAAATCTTACTTCTTCAATGATGTGAGCTGATGTACTTCATATTTCAAGCACCTTCTGTTTTCTTTAATTCTGACAGAAAGAGTAGACAATCTCTGTGGAGGGATGCAGGAGCTTAAACATGGGCCCAATGTTTTCTGAACTCCTTCTCCTCCTTGGATTTGCACTTGTGTACTTCAATTCACATCATTTCCTAATAGGTACCACAACAGTGATCCATTGAGTATCACTCCAAACCCATGCAACATCCCTAACTACTTCGGGAAATGGTACGAGTCCTGCAAAGGCTGAGGCGGTAGGTTTCATTTAACTGGCAGCTTTCAAGTAGCAATAAATATGTATGTAGTCATATGTGACTTTATCCAGACTGGAACGAAGCTCAAACTCATAAACTACCTTCCAGCTGCATCACCAATGACTGACTTCTTTCTAACATAAAGCCAGAAGTGGAGATGTCTGCTGATTGTTCAGCACCATTCACAATCAGTCCGCGACTGAGTCAATCTCCAAACGTGGCCAAGCCCAGACCATATTCAGACCAGGGCTGACCATTGCTAAGTAACATACACTTAACATAAGAGAACATAACATAACATAGCAATGGAGTATCAATGGCAGGGGCTTCGGGGGTTAATTCGGGAGGCACAGCGGAAATTCATCCCAAGGAAGATCAAGCCTGCTTATGGAGAGGATGAGGCAACCAATGTCTGACAAGGGAAGTCAGGGACAGCAAAAAAAGAAAGGAAAAATCATGCAATGTGGTGAAGATTGGTGTGAAGTCTTTAAAAACCAGTACAGGATAACTAAAAAAGCAATAAGGCGGGGAACTGGCATCCCCCCCAACAATGTGGAAAATTATTCTGATAGGTCCTGTACATGAAAAGCAATGGGAATCCAACCCAGTTAATTCCTGCCCAAGCAGTCTACTCTCGATCATCAGTAAGGTGAGAGAAGGTGTCATCAACTATGCTATCAAACAGCACCAGCTGTGCACTTAGCCAAGTGTCTCAGCTCCTGACATCATTACAGTTCTTTGGATGTAGACTGGAAAGGGTTCAGAAAAGATTTACAAGGATATTGGCAGGATTGGAGGGTTTGAGCTGAATAACTGAGGCCTTTGTCCCTGGAGGGTCAGAGGCTGAGGGATGACCTTATAGAGGTTCATAAAATTATTAGGGGCATGGATAAGGTGAATAGTCAAGGTCTTTTTTTTCCCAGGGTGGGGGAGTCCGAGGTTAGAGGGAATAAGTTTAAGGTGAGTGGGGAAAGATTTATAAGGGACAACTTTTTCATACTGAGGGTGGTGCCATATGTAGAATGAGCTGCCAGAGGAAGTGGTAGAGGCTGATATAATTACAACATTTAAAAGGCATCTGATGGGTACATGGATAAGAAGGGTGGAGAGGGATATGGGCCAAATGTTGGCAAATGACGACAAGGTCAGTTTAGGTTATCTGGTCAGCCTAGACGATTTGGACTGAAGCTGCTGTTTCCATGCTGTGCATTTTTATGTCTCTGTGACTCGAGAGTGAAATGTGAGGGAAAGCTAATTGGTGATATAAAAGAAGACGGCAAGAGCTTTTTTAGATATATAAAAGGTAAGAGAGAGGCAAGAGTGCACATTGCATCACTGAAAAATGAGGCTGGACAAATAGTAATGGGAAACAAAGAAACAGCAGAGGAACTGAATAGGTACTTTGCATTTGTTTCCACAATGGAAGAACACCAGAACATTAAGCGAGTCAGAGGGCAGAGGTGAGTGAAGTGGCCATCCCTAAGGAGAATGTTCTGGGGAAGCTGAAAGGTCTGGAGGTGGATAAATCAACAGATGGACCATTCACCAGAATTCTGAAGGAGATAGCTGAGGAGATTCTAGAGACATTGGTGGTGATCTTTCAGGAATCACTGGAGTTAGGGAAGGTGCCACAGCACCGCAAAATGGCTAACTTAACACCCCAGCTTAAGAAGAGAGAGAGAGGCAGAAGACAGGAAACTACAGGCCAGTTAGCCTGAGCTCTAGGATTTAGAATACATTATTAAGGATGAGATTGCAGATTGCTGAGAAGTGCACCAGTTCAAGAAAGTGGCTTAACACCACCATCTTAAGGGCAACTGTGGATGGGTAATGCTGATCCAAACAGTAACACCCCATATTCCATGAATGGATAAAATAAAACTAGACCTGCAAGTAACAGATCACACTAAATGAAGTGAATACCACTACAGGTAAGTTGGGAAGGTAGGACAGTTCAAGAGGGTGGTGCTGGGTTGGAGGGTTGGATCCTCCACCCTCTTGATCTGTCCTACCTGTCCATCTTCCTTCCCACCTCTCTGTTCCACCCTCCACTCCGACCTATCACCATTACTCCCATCTTCATCAGCTTATCGCATTCCCAGCTACCTTCCTCCCATCCCCACCCCACTGCCATTTATCTCTCAGCCCCGTTGGGCTTCCCCCACATTCCTGATGAAGAGCTTGAGCTTGAAATGTTGATTCTCCTGCTCTTTGGATGCTGCCTGACCGGCTGTGTTTTTCCAGCACCACACTTTTTGACTCTGATCTCCAGCATCTGCAGTCCTCACTTTCTCTTACTTCACACTTAAAGCATTGTTTATTATATATTTGACATCTACATCAGCACTCGCCTGTCGTTGTTCTATGCCTACAGTTGCAGTTCATGTATTACATTCATGTTGGTTTTATATAAATGGCACACCTTTTACAGGCTGAAATATGACTAACTGCTGATAAGAAACTGGACATAATTAGATTCATTCTATCTCAAAGTGAATGGGACCTCTTGAGAAGCACTTAGTAGCCACCAGCTCCAAAATAAATGCCATATATTTTACAGTACCTTGATTAACACTGCTATTATTGGGCTCTCTATTTCCAAAGTTTGTTATAGGCTAAGGATGGCTTATCCACAGAATGCTTTGCAGAAATTAAAGTTACATTAACTGCAGTCACCTCCCCTGTCATTGAAAAATAGAACATGTTTTTTGGAATGTCAACAGCTCCACCTTTGCATCCAACTCTCCCACCTTCTAAGTATAGATGTGTATCACTATTCCTTTATCAGGGGATGGATCAATATTCTGGATTTCCTTATGAGCACTACTGGTACTTAAGTGTCGCGGTTTGATGAGAAGGCACACTACCTTCTTGGGAATGAGGCATGTGCACAAAATAAGGCCTTGTCAGTGTTGCCTGAATCGAAAGAAGCTATAGGGTAGCATTAATCCTACAGAATACAAAAAGAAAAGCTGGCCACTATTAAATGTGGACACTTCAACATTAAAGAATCAGCTAGAAAGTATAATAGAGTACTCCTGACCTTGTTTGATGACTGTAAACAGCCCTTTCCCACTAGTGTCCTGAGATCTCCTATTTTCCTGTGCAGCCTCTTCAGTAAAACAAGTTACGTTACAGTGTCCTCTTCCAATTTGGAATGGGTGTAAAACATAGCCTCCTGCATGCAATCGCACTTTCTGACTAAGACTTTGCTGTTCTGAGCTTGTATAATAGCAATAGCAGGGCTCATTGGCCCAAAGTCTGAGCAGAAAGCAAGAAAATAGTTCTGTAAGCTTCAAGGAGGATGGGGATAACAATTTGCATTCAGACCTGCATTCATTACCTAACCTCAGAGAATCTAATCATTTCCATCCATGGCATCAATAACACAAACAGACTCAGCAATTTCTTCATATATTATGTACATAAAATTGTGCAAGTTCATGAGTGTTTAAAAAGCGAGTGCTCTATTATGCTGTGATATATGCATGTGGTAGGTTAAATGCAGCTCTTTTGTTTTATCACAGCTTACTGTGTAAACCCTCCAAGGATTCTAATACTGATATATTTGCACCGACACATTGATTCCTGTGCCAAGTCTATGCATTAAATTTTTACACTACTGTCAAACAGCATCTGACCACTTTTCACACAGTTAATGATACTGTGAATAATGTCGTGGCCAAAATGTATCCTTTTATTGTTTGCTTTTCCCACTGAAGACTATCCTTATTTTTGAAACTGGCTTTAATAGGCAGGTTTTTAACTAATGGATTGACTGAACCATCTAATTTCACAGAACAGCAAAACACATTTGCAGAAATAGCAATGGTTGTTTTTTAACATAACAGCAAAAGTGACATTTTATTACCTTCCCAGCCAACAGTTTACAAAGATTTCAAATTGTGTGCTCCATATTATTTTATAATCAGCATTAATTTGACAGGTTTTACTTGTTCATGAGTCATCTCATTCATTTTTAAAAATGTAACTGATTGGAAAACAAATTAAATTCAGTTGTTTTAAATGTAATAGGATGACATAAAATTACTGAGGAATAATTATGCATGGCAGCACAAACAGCCAAGTTTCTGGTATCGAGACTGGCTCTAATGCAATGAGGAGTATGTCAGGTTCCCAGAGATCAATTGTGTTAGGGGACTCTCTAGTCCAAGGCACAGACAGACATTTCTGTAGCCAGCAGCGAAAAATCAGAATGGTGTCTTGCTTCCCTGGTGCCAGGATCAAGGCTGTCTCAGAGAGGGTGCAGAATGTTATCAAGGGAGAGAGGCCCCAGCAGGAGGTCATTGTCCACATTGGAACCAGTGATAAAGGAAGGGAAAAGGATGAGATTCTGAAGGGAGAATAGAGAGTTAGGCAGGAATTTAAAAAGGAGATCCTCGAGAGTAGTAATATCTGGATTACTCCCAGCGCTGCGAGCTAGAGAGGGTAGGAATAGGAGGATAGAGCAGATGAATGCATGGCTGAGGAGCTGGTGTATGGGAGTAGGACCCACATTTTTGGTCATTGGAATCTCTTCTGGGATAGATGTGACCTGTACAAGAAGGACAGATTGCACTTGAATTGGAAGGGGACTAATATACTGGCAGGGAGATTTGCTAGAGCTGTTTGGGAGGATTTTAAACTAGCAAGGTGGGGGATTGGGATCCAGGGAGATAGTGAGGAAAGATTTCAATTTGAGACTGGTGCAGTTGAGAACAAAGGCGAGTCAAACAGTCATGGCAGGCAGGGACAAAGCTGAGAACAAGGTAGGACTGATAAATTAAACTGCATTTATTTAAATGCAAGAGACCTAACAGGGAAGGCAGATGAACTCAGGGCATGGTTAGGAACATGGGACTGGGATATCATAGCAATTATAGAAACATGGCTCAGGAATGGACAGCACTGGCAGCATAATGTTCCAGGATACAAATGCTACAGGAAGGATAGAAAGGAAGGCAAGAGCGGAGGGGGAGTGGTGTTTTTGTTAAGGGAAAACATTACAGCTGTGCTGAGGGAGGATATTCTCGGAAATACATCAAGGAAAGTTATTTGGGTTGAACTGAGAAATAAGAAGGGGATGATCACCTTATTGGGATTGTATTATAGAACCCCCTAATAGTCAGAGGGAAATTGAAAAACAGATTTGTAAGGAGATCTCAGCTATCTATAAGAATAATAGAGTGATTATGGTAGGGGGTGTTAAATTTCCAAATTTAGGCAGGAATTTAAAAAGGAGATCCTCGAGAGTAGTAATATCTGGATTACGCATGGCCAATTCACGTGACCTGCACGTCTTTGGACTGTGGGAGGAAACCGGAGCACCCGGAGGAAACCCACGCAGACACGGGGAGAATGTGCAAACTCCACACAGACAGTCACCTGAGGCTGGGATCGAACCTGGGACCCTGGTGCTGTGAGGCTGCAGTGCTAACCACTGAGCCATCGTGGTGAGAAAGTGTTAAGTGTGAACAAGAAAATTTTCTGATTTAGCATGTGGATGTACCTACTGGAGAAATTGGAAAATCTGACCTACTCTTGGGAAATAAGGCAGGGCAGGCAACTGGGGTGTCAGTGGGGGAGTACTTTGGGGCAGGCGACCATAATTCTATTAGCTTTAAAATAGTGATGGAAAAGGATAGACCAAATCTGAAAGTTGGCCCTCTAAATTGGAGGAAGGCTAATTTTGATGGTATAAGGCAAGAACTTTCAAAAGCTGACTGGGGGCAGATGTTCACAGGTAAAGGGACCCCTAGAAAATGGGAAGCCTTCAGAAATGAGATAACAAGAGCCCAGAGACTGTATATTCCTGTTAGGGTGAAAGGAAAGGCTGGTAGGTGTAGGAAATGCTGGATGACTGGAGAAATTGAGGGTTAGGTTAAGAAAAAGAAGGAAGCATATGTCAAGTATAGACAAGATAGATTGAATAAATCCTTAGAAGAGTATAAAGGCAGTAGGAGTATACTTAAGAAATCAGGAGGGCAAAAAGGAGACATGAGCTAGCTTTGGCAAATAGGGTGAAGGAGAATCCAAGGGTTTTTGCAAATACATTAAGGACACAAGAGTAACTAGGGAGGGGATAGGGCCCCTCAAAGATCAGCAAGGCAGCCTTTGTGTGGAGCTGCAGGAGATGGGGGAGATGCTAAATGAGTATTTTGCATCAGTGTTTACTGTTGTAAAGGACATGGAAGATATAGAATGTAGGGAAGTAGATGGTGACATCTTCAAAAATGTCTATATTACAGAGGAGGAAGTACTGGATGGCTTAAAATGCATAAAAGTGGATAAATCCCCAGGACCTGATCAGGTGTACCCTGCAACTCTGTGGGAAGCCAGAGAAGTGATTGTTGGGCCTCTTACTGAGGTAGGTAAAGACAATGACTGCAGATGCTGGAAACCAGATTCTGGATTAGTAGTGCTGGAAAAGCACAGCAGTTCAGGCAGCATCCGAGGAGCAGTTGCTGCCTGAACTGCTGTGATCTTACTGAGATATTTGTATCATCGATAGTCACAGGTGAGATGCCAGAAGACTGGAGGTTGGCTAATGTGGTGCCACTATTTAAGAAAGGTGGTAAGGACAAGCCAGGAAACTATAGACCAGTGAGCCTGACGTCAGTGGTGGGCAAGTTGTTGGAGGGAATCCTGAGAGACAGGATGTACATGTATTTGGAAAGGCAAGGACTGATTAGGGATAGTCAACATAGCTTTGTACTTGGGAAATCATATCTCACAAACTTGATTGAGTTTTTTGAAGATGTAACAAAGCGGATTGATGAGAGCAGATCAGTAGACATGATCAATATGGACTTCAGCAAGACGTTCGACAAGATTCCCCATGGGAGGCTGGTTAGCAAGGTTAGATCCCATGGAATACAGGGATAACTAGCCATTTGGATACAGAACTGGCTCAAAGGTAGAAGACAGAGAATGGGAGTGGAGGGTTGTTTTTCAGACTGGAAGACTGTGACCTATGGAGTGCCACAAGGATCGGTGCTGGGTCCAGTACTTTTCATTATTTATATAAATGATGTGAACATAAGAGGTACAGTTAGTAAGTTTGCAGGTGACACCAAAATTGGAGGTGTAGTGGACAGTGAAGAAGGTTACCTCAGATTACAAATGAATCTTGATCAGATGAGCCAATGGGCTGAGGAGTGGCGGATGGAATGTAATTTAGATAAATGAAAGATGCTACATTTTGGGAAAGCAAATCTTCGCAGGACTTATACACTTAATGGTAAGGTCCTAGGGAGTGTTGCTGAACAAAGAGACCTTGGAGTGCAGGTTCATAGCTCCTTGAAAGTAGAGTTGCAGGTAGATAGGGTAGTGAAAAAGGCATTTGGTATACTTTCCTTTATTGGTCAGAGTATTGCTAACATGAGTTGGGAGGTCATGTTACAGGACATTGGTTAGGCCACTTTTGGAATATTGCATACAATTCTGGTCTCCTTCCTATCGGAAGGAAGTAGTTAAACTTGAAAAGGTTCAGAAAAGATTTATAAGGATGTTGCCAGGGTTGGAGGATTTGAGCTATCCTGAGAGGTTGAATAGGCTGGGGTTGTTTTCCTTGGAGTGTCAGAGGCTGTGGGATGACCTCATGGAGGTTTCTAAAATCATGAGGGGCAAGGATCGGATAAATAGACAAAGTCTCTACCCTGGGATGGGGGAGTCCAGAACTAGAGGGCATAGGTTTAGGGTGAGAGGGGAAAGATATAAAAGCGACCTTAGTGGCAACTTTTTCATGCAGAGGGTGGTACGTGTATGGAATGAGCTGCCAGAGGAAGTGGTGGAGGCTGGTACAATTGCAACATTTAAAAGGCATTTGGATGGGTATATGAATAGGAAAGGTTTGGAGGGATATGGGCCAGTACTGGCAGGTGGGACTAGATTTGTTTGGGTTATCTGGTCAGCATGGACGAGTTGGACCGAAGTGTCTGTTTCCATGTTGTACTTCTCTATGATTCTATGACTCTATGTGAAGTTAATTCTGAAAATTAGCTGGATATTCAATATACTTAGGAGAAAGTGAGGACTGCAGCTGTTGGAGATCAGAGCTGAAAATGTGTTGCTGGAAAAGTGCAGCAGGTCAGGCTGCATCCAAGGAGCAGGAGAATCGACGTTTCGGGCATGAGCCCTTCTTCAGGAATGAGGAAATGTGCCAAGCAGGCTAAGATAAAAGTAGGGGGGAGGGACTTGAGGAAGGGGTGTTGGAAATGCGATAGGTGGAAGGAGATTAAGGTGAGGGTGATAGGCCGGAGAGGGGGTGGGGGCGGAGAGGTAAGGAAGAAGATTGCAGGTTAGGAAGGTGGTGCAGAAAAGGACATGCAGATCCTTGGACTCCTCCATCGCCAGACCATAGCAACACAACGGCTGGAGGAAGAGCGCCTCATCTTCCACCTAGGAACCCTCCAACCACAAGGGATGAACTCAGACTTCTCCAGTTTCCTCATTTCCCCTCCCCCCACCTTGTCTCAGTCCCAACCCTCGAACTCAGCACTACCTTCCTAACCTGCAATCTTCTTCCTGACCTCTCCGCCCCCACCCCTACTCCGGCCTATCACCGTCACCTTAACCCCCTTCCACCTATCGCATTTCCAACGCCCCTCCCCCAAGTCCCTCCTCCCTACCTTTTATCTTAGCCCGCTTGGCACACTTTCCTCATTCCTGAAGAAGGGCTCAAGGCCGAAACGTCGATTCTCCTGCTCCTTAGATGCTGCCTGACCTGCAACACATTTTCAGCGATTCAATATACTTATCCAAACTGTTCACATTTTAAAGCACAAATTGACCCACAACTGGAGTAATTGGGCCTGACAGAAAATTGGCCAAACTAAATTAAACAGCAGCTATTGGCTTGAGAGAACAGTGCAAACCAGAGCTGATCAAAGTGTCACAAAGTTTCACTGAAAAGTAGTTACAACCAGCCTGTGGGTTGTGTATTGAAGAAGTATCAATCAGATTTTCTGACATCTTAATTGACTGAGTATGTGCACTTTACTCTTCTTGGCATGACAACATTGAGGGGTGTTGGCATGACCCCATTGGATGATTTGAACCCAGCTCATGACCCATTGGACAAAGACCAAAGGACATTCTGGAAGTGTGGGGCAAGGGGAGATACGGACACAGCCCAAGATGCCACCCACCACACTTCCCCCCCCCCCCCCCCCCACCCCAATGGAGACACAATGATGATGTGACAAAGACTTAACCTGGTCCAGCTGAGGATTTCCAACCACCTGGAGAGAGAAAGAGAGAGAGAGAGAGTGCTGTGATCTTCCCTGTCATTTGAGACTGCGGAAGAGAGCCAACCCATATGTCAGAGAGTAGACTATTCCAATGGCCCAGCTCAAACACATGGATCATTGTGGTAAAGCCCTTCTCAGATAGATAGAACAAGATAAAGAGTTAATATTGTGGGCATTTGGAATATTTTGTCAATAAAATTAAGGTGAACTGCAAACTGAACTATGTTTCTTTGAAAAGCTCACCCACAAAATTGCTTGGGATAAAATGATTTGAATACATAAATTGATTGAATTGTCCAAAATAAAAACACAAGTGTCTCTCTCAATACATACCACATGCAAATATTCCAGCCACCTGCTTTGTAAATTTGTCTGTGAACACATGGAAGTTTTCTGTATTGAAGCAAATCAGGCATGTGTATTATCCACAGTGATGTTGCAGCACCTCTCATGATGAGTCGTTAGCATGCCTTTATCTTTAACATAACAAACTCTTTTGTTTTTAATGATTGAACCTTACCTTCCCTGCCTATCCTCCATCAACACCTTCCAAGTGCCAAGTGAGTGTTCTGTAATTTGAAAGATCCTGCAAAAAACCTGTCTCTTTGACGAAGAATTCTAATATTTCCTTCTCTGTCTCAGTCTCAATTTTGCTTTTCTTTTGGGATGGTTTCCGATGTTTAAAAGCACTGTGAATAATTTGAATTTGTCCAGAATGGGAGGCATTAGATAACTTTTAATATTATGTATTTACTTTTTTGGAAAGTATCCACTTAGTTGTCCACAAACTTGAAAATTTCTTTTAACTGTAGGATTAGAATAGATATTCAGCATGCATGTGTAAACTGAGCACCTTCACCATTAGGCTAATGGGCGTCTGCTTGTGTTACAGAATAACAAGTGCAGTGCACTTAAGCCTGTGATATGCAATGTAATGGAAACATCATGCTATATCTCTCTATTGTTAACAAGAGAACAAACTACATAAACTTTTTTCCTTTGTAATTACAGGTGAAAAATACTTCAAACACGTGTTGATATCAGCACATCTAAATTAAGTACAACTAATTAAATATTTGAAACATCATTGTCACAATGTAAGAAACCTGATTGTTAGAGCAGAAGACATGACGCATTATATATTGAGCCCTTGAGGTGTTTAATAAAATATAAGTTAACATTGTGGTGGTCATCAGTTGTTTCATTGATTTACTGCATTGACTCATCACTAGAAGGTGATGAGTCGTATTTTCTTTTATTTAACCTATTTTTTCTAATCAATCTTCTCAGAGATGTTATTACACACCTCTAGAGAAGGTGGAACTTGAGCCCAGGCCTTCCAGTCCAGGGTGGGGACGCTACCACAGTTCCACAGGAGGACCCCGTGAATAGTATTTAATGTTATGATCAGTTGCAGAACCAGATAGCATGGGCTTCCTCCGGGTGCTCCGGTTTCCTCCCACAATCCAAAGATGTGCAGGTGACGTGAATTGGCCATGCTAAATTGCCCATAGTGTTAGATGTGTTTGTCAGGAATAAATATAGGGTAGGGAAATGGGTCCGGGTGGGACTTTTTGTTTTAGATTACTTAGATTAGATTACTTACAGTGTGGAAACAGGCCCTTCGGCCCAACAAGTCCACACCGCCCCGCCGAAGCGCAACCCACCCATACCCCTACATTTACCCCTTACCTAACACTACGGGCAATTTAGCATGGCCAATTCACCTGACCTGCACATCTTTGGACTGTGGGAGGAAACCGGAGCACCCGGAGGAAACCCACGCAGACACGGGGAGAACGTGCAAACTCCACACAGTCAGTCGCCTGAGGCGGGAATTGAACCCGGGTCTCTGGCGCTGTGAGGCAGCAGTACTAACCACTGTGCCACCGTGCCGCCCACTTGTTGGACCAAAGGGCCAGTTTCCATACTGTAGGGAATCTAATCTAATCTAACCTAATCTAATCAGAAGGTGGCAAAGAGTACAATAGGTGAATGGGGGTGGGGATGGTGGTGATAGGTCAGATGGGAGGTAGAACGGATAGGTGGGAAGGGAGATTGGCAAGTAGGAAAGGTCATGAGGGCAGTGCTGAGCTGGAAGGTTGTAACTGGGGTAAGGTGGGGAGAGGGGAAATGAGGAAACTGGTGAAGTTCACATTGATGCCCTGGGGTTGAAGTGTTCTGAGGCTAGTTTCCAGTATCTGCAGTCTTCACTTTTGCCCCTTTGTAATGGGTCAGATCTCTAGTTCGTTTTCCTTCTTGCTCTGTTTAACGTCCCAAGGAATGTTTACCCATGCATTACATGAAAGCAACTGAAACACACCAGAGAAAAGTGCACCCCCTACCTTTTTGTAACCTCTCAGAAAATAGAAAAGCAAAATACAGACATAGGACATCTGAAATAAAAAAAAGATGGAAATGACCAGCAGAGCAGGATGCATCTGAGGAGAGAGAAACAGAGTTAACAGTCTCAACTTTCAGCCCCTGATGGCCTCAGAATAGGAGGCAATGGGGGTTAAATTGGGCCTCGTGATCAGCATACCAATTCCCATTTCCATCCTGAACTCAGCTGTTTCTATGGAGATGGAATCCAGGACAGATGAGCTACCCACCTGCATACACTGAATAGCGAATGGTCTTATTAAAGATCTGATTACACCTCCCCAAGGTAGAGGTTGATTTATCTATAATCAGTCTTTTCTCTACAAGTTTAGTGGTGACATTAGTGTTGGAATTAAAAGTATAGGAAGTTGAAAGTAGACTGAGTGAGGGAAGTGGAGAAATTGAGATGGTTGGTGTGTGACAAACAGATCTAATTAAAAGGTTTAGATGAGGCAAGAGAGTTGGGTCCAGGTGGAGGGAGAATTTGACAGACCAGAGCAGACAAATGGCCATCTGTATGAAGGCAGCATATCGAATCATAGAGATGGATATGAAGAGAAAGGTGATGACAGACAAGCCTATTAAGCTGAGGGTACTGATTTGGTGCCTTTGCTGAGAACGTGCAGTCAGGGGAAGAGCAGAGGGATAACTGAGAACTCAGCGAGACTGGCATTGAATGGGATGTGTGGTCTTTTTTACCCAAGATTTGTTGATGTTGTTGTGGTTCTGTTCGCCGAGCTGGGAATTTGTGTTGCAGACGTTTCATCCCCTGTCTAGGTGACATCCTCAGTGCTTGGGAGCCTCCTGTGAAGCGCTTCTGTGATCTTTCCTCCGGCATTTATAGTGGTTTGTCTCTGCTGCTTCTGGTTGTCAGTTCCAGCTGTCCGCTGCAGTGGCCGGTATATTGGGTCCAGGTCGATGTGTTTGTTGATAGAATCTGTGGATGAGTGCCATGCCTCTAGGAATTCCCTGGCTGTTCTCTGTTTGGCTTGTCCTATAATAGTAGTGTTGTCCCAGTCGAACTCATGTTGCTTGTCATACGCAAGTATGGCTACTAAGGATAGCTGGTCGTGTCGTTTCGTGGCTAGTTGGTGTTCATGGATGCGGATCGTTAGCTGTCTTCCTGTTTGTCCTATGTAGTGTTTTGTGCAGTCCTTGCATGGGATTTTGTACACTACATTGGTTTTGCTCATGCTGGGTATCGGGTCCTTTGTCCTGGTGAGTTGTTGTCTGAGAGTGGCTGTTGGTTTGTGTGCTGTTATGAGTCCTAGTGGTCGTAGTAGTCTGGCTGTCAGTTCAGAAATGTTCTTGATGTAAGGTAACGTGGCTAGTCCTTTGAGTTGTGGCATGTCCTCATTCCGTTGTCTTTCCCTTAGGCATCTGTTGATGAAATTGCAGGGGTATCCGTTTTTGGTGAATACATTGTATAGGTGTTCTTCTTCCTCTTTTTGCAGTTCTGGTGTACTGCAGTGTGTTGTGGCCCTTTTGAACAGTGTCTTGATGCAACTTCTTTTGTGTGTGTTGGGGTGGTTGCTTTCGTAGTTCAGGACTTGGTCTGTGTGTGTGGCTTTCCTGTATACCTTTGTGGTGAATTCTCCGTTCGATGTTCTCTGTACCATCACGCCTAGGAATGGGAGTTGGTTGTCCTCTCTCAGACCATCACTCTCAGACAACAACTCATCAGGACAAAGGACCCGATACCCAGCATGAGCAAAACCAACGTAGTGTACAAAATCCCATGCAAGGACTGCACAAAACACTACATAGGACAAACAGGAAGACAGCTAACGATTCCTATCATTGAACAACAACTGGCCACAAAATGACACGACCAGCTATCCTTAGTAGCCACACAAGCGGATGACAAGCAACATGAATTCGACTGGTTCAACACTACTATTATAGGACAAGCCAAACAGAGAACAGCCGGGGAATTCCTAGAGGCATGGCACTCATCCACAGATTCTATCAACAAACACATCGACCTGGACCCAATATACTGGCCACTGCAGCGGACAGCTGGAACTGACAACCGGAAGCGGCAGAAACAAGCCACTATAAATGCCGGAGGAAAGATCACAGAAGCGCTTCACAGGAGGCTCTCAAGCACTGAGGATGTCACGTAGACAGGGGACGAAACGTCTGCAACACAAATTCCCAGCTCGGCGAACAGAACCACAACAAAGAGCACCCGAGCTACAAATCTTCTCACAAACTTTGAATTTGTTGATGTGTTGAAATGTCTTTTAATTAAAGGACCAGTGGGGGTGAGGGATGAAATGGAAGTGTAGAACAGAATGTCTTTTGGATTACTGCTCAAATGCTAAGAGTGTGCAGGCAGCAATGCAAGTTAGCATTGATCTGGAATACATTGGGGACCTGTAACTGAAGGAACACTGAGTGCATTGGATACATCTATAATCATGAATTGTTCCAAAAGAAAAAAATGTGCTTTTGCAGCATTTTTGTTTTACTCATTCCTGTGGATACATCTTTTTAAAAAAAATCAAGGCAGGAATGTTTTGGGAGATTAACCTCAAGAGTTGGGGTGCCTCATACCCTTGCTCCTAATTTTCCTCTTCAATTTCACCCCATCCTCCTTCCTCTCTGAGGGAAGAGACAGGAAACAAAGGCAGCTGAATGTGAAAAATTCCTACAAGGAAAATCTTTAGTTCACCTAATTAATCATTGAATTGAGGTATAACCATCACAGAACAAACCGCGTCTCACCATTGCAGAAATCAACACACCATGAAGAATCAAGGACCTTCCATCGGACAGTATGATATTCTGACCTTTGGCATTTTGCCCTGTCTATATTCTTTTCCACCCATAGTATGTGTGTTAAACCTCTTATCTATTTGGTTGTCTCAATAATTATTCAGTGAGCGTTTGTAGGTTTTAAAAGGGTATAGTTTAAATTTCATTAATTTTGCATTCATTTTTAATGTTCTTAATTTTAAGTGACTTACATAAACAGAATTATTTTTCCTGTTACTAACCGAGTGCGGTTAAATTTCACTTATAGTAGCAGTCAATTAGGCAAACTGAGTTTTGGTGGTTTAATTGGGATTTTTTAGATTCATTTTGTGCTGACTAGTAGAACTGTAGACCATGATTATTGGTGTTTTTCCTCAATTGTCATTATAATATATGTAATTATACAATTAATTAGTTACATTATAATGTAATTAAATCACATTAAGTCTGAAGGAAGCAAAAAGATTCTTAGTTTGAATAACATAGAACTTAGACACAGAAATGGACCATTTCTCCTAACTTGCCTATATCATGATTTATCTTCCACATTGACGTCCTTCAACTCTATTGCATTTCAGCCGATTAACATCATTTCTCTTCTTTCCTTCTTCATGTACTTAACTAGTTTTTCCTTACATGTTTCTTTGCTAGTCGTCTCAAGTACTGCATGTTTTAAAAAAAAGTTTCTCAATGCAACCACGCTCTAGGTAAAACCATTTTGAGTGTTTTCCTTATCGGTAAGTACCCTTTTTTATACTGATGACTCCGAGGACTGGATTTTCAGAATATCTGGTGCCAGGATCAGCGGTGAGCAGGGTCAGATGTGAGCCAAGTTGCTTGTTCCCCGATAGTATACTCCTTCCAGGACTCCTTGTTGGAGGTAGGATCAGGGCTCCTGCAACCTAGCCACATGCAACAGGTGGCCTATTATGCTTGTTAAAGGCCTAACATCAAGTGATTTTTTTTTTAAGTTGCATTGAGGGTTTTCAGATGGATTCTCATGGAGGCCAAATGGGTTTCTTGACCTATCTCACCAAATGCACCTCATTGCCTACCAACCCTGCCCCCAAGATGCTCCTTATCTCTCATTCTATCCCTTCTTACTTCCCAGGACAACTCAGTGTTTTTGCCCGAAATGTCGACTCTCCTGCTCCTTGGATGCTCCCTGACGGGCTATGGTTTTCTAGCGCCATATTTTGTGATTCTGACTCTCCAGCATCTGCAGTCCTCACTTTGTCCTAGTCTCTGAAAGACCAGTGTTCTTTACATTCACTCTTCTCAAGGCCACTTAACACTCAGAATCATAAAATCCCTACAGTGTGGAAAGAGCCTGCACTGCTCCTGCTAACAACATTCCATCCAGACCCACCTTATCCTCATAACTCCACATTAACCCTCCACCTAACCTGCACATCCCTGGACATCATGAGGCATTTCAGCATGGCCAATCCATCTAACCTTCAGATCTTTGGACTGTGGAAGGAAACTGGAGCATGTGGAAGAAACCCACACAGACATGGGGAGAATATGCAAACTCCACACAATCACCTAAGGCTGGAATCAAACCAGTGTCCCTGGCACAGTGAGGCAGCAGTGCTAACTACTGAAGCACTGTGCTGTCTCAGTGTGATGGTTTGGAACTTGGTCTCTCTACATGCTCATGTATTGCATTCCAAAGTGAGGGTTTTACTGGAGGTCATGCAGGTTGAATGGTTTCCTGCTCATCCTGTACAGAAGCTCCATCACAACAGAACACTTCATGGGTATGAGGTAAGGTGTTACAGCAGGGAAGATGGAGAAGGATTTGTGATAGATCCATTGGTACGGATCATAGCTTGCACATTGCTGTTTTGCAGCAGGCAATGGATATTGATGAATTTCTGCAAACAACCTTGTTTGAGGAGGATACTTCAACATCTTTCATGATGACAGAGTAAACCTTTTTTGAGGTTGAAGAAGGCTGTGTAAGGAAGTTGCCGCTGCTGCTGCTGAGTGTACTTTTGCTGAACTTGTCTTGCTGAAATGTATGTGTCCACTGTGCCTCTTGAGGAAGGGAATGTACACTGTGACTCAGATGGGAAATCCTCAGTCACTAGGTGGACATGATTGAGGAGGGCTTTTGCAATGACCTTCCCTGTGACTGTCTTCAGGGAGATACCTCTGTTCTTACTGCTATCTGTATTATCTCCTTACTTGAAGATTATTTGTTATGACAAGGCCATGCCCTGGTCATCTCATGAGGATGAGAAGGACTCTGTTAGTGTTCCCTGTCCCTGCACCTTCTTTGCCAATGACTCCTTTCCCAGTCTTGGTGTCCTTTCCAGCTTCAGCAATGAAATCACTCGGGAAAATCGACCTGTCTTCCTTTGAGACAATGGACAGCAACTGACTAATGATGGAATAGATGTCCTCTATGGCCTCATCCATTGCTTGTAAGGTTTGGGCATTTGTACTGATGACTGTGGTATGCTATGTCTGGATTAGGGAGAGCCGAAGGTTAGGACGTGTTTGTTTATCCAATGAGGGAAGCTTACTGACACAGTCAGCACAGGGTGAAAGGTTATTGGCAATAGCAGAGAATGTGGAGTTAAGGTTACAATCCAACCAACCATGGAGGAGTTGGCGCGAGGGCCTGAGTCCTAATCCTATTCCAAACACCTATGTTCATGTGGATGTATTCCTTGATGGATTAGAGCATTAATTAAAACATATTGTTTGGATTGGTGCTTTCCAAAACAGTATGTTGGAAAGGCATCACATTCATCAAATTAATACACTATTTTCAATCTGCTAGATTACACTGCCCGGTTAATTACGAGCACAAGAGATGTACAGAAATCAGCAATTGATTAATGACTTCACATGGACCCAAGATTTAATTCTACCCTACGATTAGCATCCTACAGGGACTGGCCAGGTCAAGGCTGTCTGTATTGGTGATATATACATCAACTAATTGTAGCATAAACAAGTATGCTACAAATAGCCAGATGATAATGTTCAGAGCTCTAATGAATTAGTGTCTTATTGTTTTCACAAGAACTCTTTTTTTAATGTGTTAGCCAGAACCTCAACTGACAAGACAAATGAAAAGCAGTAACAGATTCATATTTATCAATGTGCTAAATGGCAAAAGAGATTGATGAATGAGCTGTGAAGGATGGATAACTAACTCTCTGCAGAGATTTATTGGTGCAGATAAAGGTCCAGAGACCATATTTCCTTGGAGTTTTAAATTGAACACAAGAGTCAGTAAAAATGGGATAATGCAGCTTTGAGTTTTAATCCATTGTTGAATTGAGTCTTACTCTCATTTTAAAATATATTAATAATGACTAAAATAACAGAATGCAGGGGCAGGGGCAAAACTTCTCTAGATTTGTTGCGTATTGAAGATGGAAACTAAAGTTGAATTATGAATTTATATCGAAACTCAAGGTTAGGAATGTGTATAATAGGCATGTCTAATTAGCAGTGAAATTGAATGTATTGGGATAGATCTTCACTTTGTGCAATAATGTGAAACATCTGTTAATAAGGCAGGAGTCCATTACATATCAATTTTTATATTTTGAAATTAAGTGGTTCACTTCGAGATTCAGGCTTTTATTTGCAAATGTAAGAAAGGCAAAGCTCCCTCTTAGCAGATTTAATTCCACTCAGCTGGGAGACAGGTCATTGCTGTTGGCTTTAGCTGATGTTTTGATCTTTCATCACATGGCCACCTTCCTCTAACCATTCTTCCCTGAATATCCTGTCATTACCTTCTAAACATGTTCATCCTTGCAAACATCTTCTTTTAACTCAGTTTTCCTAATGAACCTGTTCAGGAATGTTATTACACAGCACTGGAGCAGGTGGGACTTGAGTCAAGATCAGAGTGGTGCTGGAAAAGCACAGCAGGTCAGGCAGCATCCGAGGAGCAGCATCCCACTCCTCGGATGCTGCCTGACCTGCTGTGCTTTTCCAGCACCACTCTAATCTTGACTCTGATCTCCAGCGTCTGCAGTCCTCACTTTCGCCCAGGTGGGATCAGAACCCAGCCTTCCTGATCCAGGGATAGGAACACTATTCTTGAACCACAAGAGGGCCCACACTTGCTTTTAACTTGGTAACTGATCAGACACCTGGCTACTTCCTAAACACATAAATAAAAAGCAGGCCATACCACCAGCACTTCACCAGAGGCTCACTGATGATGTTACCTAGTATGCTGATAAAAAGTCTGAAATCGAACCGCCCAGCTCAGCGAGCAAACCTACATCCAGAACCTCAACCTGAGCTACAAATCTTCTCAAAACTCACTAACTTGGCTACTGTATGGGATTCGATAATCTTGATTATTCACAAATCAACTATTTTCCTACCTCCAACAATTTTATATTTGTGTTAAAATAAAATGGGGGGGAGGGGTTAATGAAAAATGTAAAATATTTTTTAATATTCCTACACATTTTCTCTGTGCAATGATCCACAGGTGACTAACCTTGAAGTTTTGGAAACTCCAAGACTGTCCCAATCTTATTCATGCTGACCTCTTAATTGTGATCAAACAACTATTTTTGCACATCACTCAGACAACCACTGTATTGTAATGCTACCTTTGGATGTTACAGACTCCAGTGTTGCACTTGTATTGCAATACTTGTATTAGTGTGTTTCTCAGGAGAGTAATATGACTTAAGTCGGTGCTGAGCCAAAGAAGGAGACGTTAGAATAACTGATTAGAAAATTATTTAAAGAAGGATGCACAGCAGTTGTGTCCCTACCTCTGATCCAGGAGGCCAGTGTTCCAGTGTCACCTGCTTCAGAAGTGAGTCATAACTACTCTGAACTGGTTAATTCAAGATATCTAGAGAAGGATTGCAATAGAGATGGGGAGGAAGACAGAGTCTTTTCTGGAAGGAGCTCTTTAATAAAGAGTCTTAATGATGTAAGGAATGGTCACAGGAGGAGAGGGATGGGTAGTACACAAAATTATAGATTTCAAAAATGACAGAGTTCTTTAAACATTAGGAGGTTACAAAGATATCAAGGGGCAAGGGCATGCAGATGTCAATTTTAAAGTTGCGGCATTGGCAGACCAGTAACAGGAGTGCATGAAGTATGAACACTTGATGAGATTTAAAGTCAGGAATAAGAGTTTTCAATAAGTCCATGTAAATGCACAGACATAATTTCATGCCAACCAGGAGAACATTGACCTTTTCAAATCTGGAGCTAACAAAAGCATAGATTAAAGTTCAGTAGCAGATAATTACAATAGCCAGGTGATATTGTAAAAGTCAAACTGGGTGATGTTAGGGATGAAAAGCTTTTGATAACAGAGCTCCTAGTCAAAGAAAAACACAAATTGACAATTTTACTGCATGAGGAACAACAGAATTTGATATTCTGTTTTGACTTCAATTTTTAAACAATTTCCAATTGCATTGCAAATGAGAAGAGAAGACCAAATATAGTCTTCAAGTGAGCTGCATTTAGAAGGAGTTGGATAATTGAACCAAAAAAATTTTATATAATACTTTGCCCAGATTATAGTCGAAGACTGTGGTGCTGGTAAAGCACAGCCAGTCAGGCAGCATCTGAGGAGCAGGAGAATCGACATTTCGAGCATAAGCTCTTCATCAGGAATGCTCCTGCTCCTTGGATATGCCTGACTGGCTGTGCTTTTCCAGCTCCACACTCTTCGACTCTGATCTCCAGCATCTGCAGTCCACATTTTCTCCTTTGACTAGCTTATGCTTTGCAGCTTAATGGCAAAAGGTACCGCAAGCTGGGAAGTGAAGAGATGGAAATGTTGGCAACAGAGGGATTTATCTGCAGTTCTAGCTGAGGAAATGGAAATTATAAAATTCAAGTGCTATCCTGCCATAACTGGGAGGAGGTATCAGAACTGAATTTATTTTGGCAATTTACACAATAAATACAGTTTGTAAGAATGTCTAATGGAAAAGTTGACTGAACATGCTTATACATGCAACATTTTTAATGTATCTTGTAGAGTTTATTTAAGTTTTGGAGACTAATCATTTATAACATGAATGATGTTCAAGATTAAAGTGGGAGTTGACTGAACCAATCATACTTGCATTTCAAAACTCTTCTTACACACCAATACATTTTTAGCTGGTCGAAAAGATGTTGGACCTGAATCTTTAGAGAATCAGTCAATTAATACACTTTCATTCCCTAGAATAAATTAAGCACCTGGGAATCCCTTCTACAACGGTTCTAAAGGTTGTGATTACATCCTGGAACAGACTTAACTATACGTAATCAAATCAAAAAAAGAACAAAGAAGAAAGAAAATTTACAGCCCAGGAACAGGCCCTTCGGCCCTCCAAGCCTGAGCCGATCCAAATGTACTGTCTAAACCTGTCAGTCAATTCCTAACCATCTGTATCCCTCTGCTCCCCACCTACACATGCATTTATCCAGACGCGTCTTAAATGAATCTACCGTGTCTGCCTCTACCACCTCTGCTGGCAACGCATTCCAAACACTCACCACCCTCTATGTGAACTACTTGCCGCGTGTACCCCTCTTAAACTTTCCACCTCTCACCTTGAAAACGTGACCCCTTGTTGTTGAATCATTCACCCTGGGAAAAAGCTTATCTCTATCTACACTGTCTATACCCTTCATGATTTATAAACCTCAGTCATGTCCCCCCTTAATCTCCTTTTTTCTAATGAAAATAAACCTAACCTACTCAACATTTCTTCATAGCTAGCACCTTCCATACCAGGCAACATCCTCGTAAACCTTCTCTGCACCTTCTCCCAAGCATCCACATTCTTTTGGTAATGTGGCAACCAGAACAGTACACAGTATTCTAAATGCAGCCGAACCAATGTCTTGTACAATGTTAACATGACTTGCCAGCTCTTATACTCAATACCCCGTCCAATGAAGGCAAGCATACTATATGCCTTCTTGACCACTCTATCCACCTGTGCAGCAACCTTCAGGGTACAATAGACATGCACTCCCAGATCTCTCTGACCATCAACTTTTCCCAAGGCTCTTCCATTCATTGTATAATTCGCTCTAGAATTAGTTTTGCCTAAATGCATCACCTAAATCATTTAGCTATTTTTCATTTTGTTTTCCATAAACATTATGATGCCTGATTGAGAGCCTGGGGCATATTATTAAATGCGCTGTAATAAAACTTTTCCGAATCAGGGTTGATGCTGAGTGTGAAGATTGTGACTTGACGTTATTGCAATTTTTCATCTATATCTTCCAATCCCAGCTAAAGCATTAAGGAGTCAATGTGTAGCCTCTCCACAAGAAGACTATCGGCCAGCAGAAACAGAAGCAGAAAGATGCAAAAGCGTTTTTTACAAAAACAGCTACTGAATTCAGGCAGATTTTCAAGACCCATATCATTCAGTTAGTGAGTGATTGGGTGAGTAGGTGTGGCAGGTGCATTGGTGATAGGGAGGTGGATGTTGTGGAGATGTCAGTGTTGGGTGAGGCTGTGAAGTAGGTCAGGTGATTTTGAGTTGCAATGTCGAGGACAATAGTTGTATCTGGTTGAGGAATGATCTGGGGCGGTTGAATCAGATGGAAGTTCGGTCGATGGTGTTGGAGAAGTTAGGTGCTCAGAATAAGGAAGTGTAAATAATAAGATGGTATGTAATAGAGTCAGAGGCTTGGGGAATAAGTATTATCAATGTTAATGCATGTATGAAAATAAGACAGTTTATATGAACATTAGGAAGTAATAAAAGATCACACAACTAGAAGATTGTTTTTTTCTAAAAGCCTCAAGGCAGAGGTGAAGCCTCAATGGTTTCTTGATGATTGAATAGAAATTAATACTTATCAGGAGCCTGAACCCAATCAGAAGTGAAAAAACTCATGTCTCGTATTTGCAGAATTTACCAGCATGCTAGGTTTCACACATTGGAGACGAAATGAACACCTGAGAGATGTTTAAAAATGTGAAAATAGAAAAGAAGACACAGATAATTTGTAGACATTTTAACTGCTACTGATTACTTCAAACTGTGAACTAATAAAGCTCTTGAAAAAGCAAGATTTAGCAGAAATGTTCTGCATCCATTGGAATATGCGGATAAATTTGTGATAGGCATCCACAAATCAGCAGAGAACTGTGGAGCAAGAGTTTCCAAGTGACAAGAATTGTTCTTGGAATAATTGTTGAGCTTTGTCAGTACGAATGACTCTTTCCCAGTGCCTCAAATGCCCCAGGCATAATGAGAGCAACCATGCAAAAGGTTTGCTAGCCATCTGCAGCTCCCGTTACACCCACCCCAGTCCCTGAAGAGGAGTTTCATCTCGCTACCTCCTGATGCTGCCTGGCTTGTTGTGTTCTTCCAGCCCACTGTGGAATTAATATCAGTGTGGTTTTAAGTAAAGGAAAGGGCCAACCACTACGGGCCTTCCTACCATGGACTTAATGTGGTGGAGTTGGGAGGAAGGCAGTTAAACACCTGACACCAAAGCTGCCTTGAGGGAAGGGCATTTAACCACCCTCCCCCAGGTCATCAATATTATACTTCATCAATGCCCCCCTAAAAAAGCACACATTTTAACCACATAGAACCCAAATAGAATCCCTTCAGTGTAGAAGTAGGCTATTCTGCACATCAAGTCAGGCAGCATCCGAGGACCAGGAAAATCAACATTCTGGGCTGGAGCCCTTCATCAGGAATCGGATGATGCCTGACCTGCTGTGCTTTTCCAGCAAAACACTCTCAACCCTGACCTCCAGCATCTGTAGACCTCACTGTCTCTATTCAGCATATCAAGTCTACGCTAACCCTCTGACGAGTATCCTTCCCAGGCCCACCCTAACCCTGTCAACCTGCATTTCCCATGGCTAATCCACTTAGCTGGCGCACTCTGGGCAACTTAGCATTGCCAATCCACCCTAACCTGTACATCTTTGGACTGTAGAAGGAAACCACAGCACCCGGATGAAAGCCACGCAGCCAGAGGGAAAACATGCAGACAACACTGGAACTGAGGCTGGACTCGAAGCTGTGAGGCAGCAGTGCTGACCACCGAGCCACCGTGCCGCCCACTGAAGACTTGTGTGCCTGAGTCTCTGGAGTGAAACTTCAACCCATAAACTTTGGTTTTGAAGCTTTGGAAGCTGCCAGAGGAAATGGTGGAGGCTGGTACAATGACAACATTTAAAAGGCATCTGGATGGGTACATGAATAGGAAGGGTTTAGAGGGATATGGGCCAAATGCTGGCTAATGGGATTAGATTAGGTTAGGACATCTGGTCAGCATCGACGACTTGGACTGAAGAGTCTGTTTCTGTGCTGTACATTTCTATAACTCTATAACTCAGCCACCTGAACAACCATCTTTGTAATTCATGGGTCAGGCTATTTAACTGAGAAGGGAGGCTGAACACTGGGGAATAATAAGCACCATGATTTCCAGAATTATCGTGGCTAGATGGGGAGGGAGGAATTCACTTCCATCCTTTCAATCTGATTTTTAGCCATGGTAAAGATTTAATTACCTTCTAAGTGTGCAGCTATACCTTAGTCCAAGTAGAATGTGGTTAACTATTTCACCAGAAATGTTAAGATGTCAAGCACAAAGTTTTCTTGAGTGAAAGAACAAAGAATTTTATTACTTTCTAACTTTGATAAAAATAATAACGATGCTACATCAAATGTACACAAACTCAAGAACAAAGTTAAAATATAACAGGAAAGATAAAAAAGTTTTATAATCCTCAGGATGTCCTATAGTTGTCAAGTACTAACTGAGCCCATGGTTAGTTAGGAGTGTCCTGGATCAGCAACAGCTGTAAATCTTACAGATATTTTTGAGGTCTCATCGTTCACAAGTTAACTTAATTTGTGTTGCCAATGGTTGCTTTGTCCACCACAGCGAAAGCAAAGAAAAACTTCCTCAATTTCTGGCATTACAAATCTATCTTCACTGCTCTGACAAAGCAGTTGCTTGAAATACAGTCCATTTGTATATTTCCATCTTTCGAGTCATTGTTTTCAATTTGGATAATTGCAGGTGTATATTTCACCGCCAATGTGTGAAATCTATCATGCTGGTATATACTGCAAATAGAACATAGAACATAGTACAGCACAGGAACAGGACCTTCGGCCCTCGATGTTGTGCCAAACATGATGCCAAATGAAACTAATCCCTTCTGCTTGCCTTTGGTCCATATCCCTCCATTCCTTGCATATTTATGTGCTTATCTAAAAGTCTCTTAAATGCCCCTAACATATTTATCATCACCATGACTCCTTGGGGGAGCATGTTCCAGGCTCCTACCACTCTCTATGTAAAAATCTTGTACCTTAAATGCATGCCCACTAGATTAGATTCCCTATAGTATGGAAACAGGCCATTTGACCCAACAAGTCCATACCAACCCTCCGAAGAATAACCCACCCAGACCCATTCCTCTACCCTATATCTACCCCTGACTAATCCACCTAATGCTATGGGCAATTTAGCATGGGCAATTCACTTGACTTGCATATCTTTGGATTGTGGGAGGAAAGCAGAGCACCCGGAGGAAACCCACGCACACATGGGGAGAATGTGTAAACTCCACACAGACAGTTACCTGAGGCGGGAATTGAACCCGGACCCTGGCGCTGTGAGCTACCGTGCCACATTAGTATTTGACATTTCAACTCTGGAAAAAGCATTCTGACTGTCAATCCTATCTCTGCATCTCAGAATTTTATAGACTTTATCAAGTTTCCCCTCAGCCTCCACCGCTCCAGAGGAAAAACCCAAGTTTTTCTAACCTCTCCTTCTTGCTCAAACCTTCTATTTCAGGCAGCATCCTGGTAAGCCTCTTCTGTACCCTTTCCAAAGCCTCCACATCCTTTTTGTAGTGTGGCAACCGGAACTGAATGCAAGAAGATGTGAGTTTCTTCACTTCTGACTCATTCCAGGCTCTTGGCAAGCATTCATTTCCATTCAAACAAATTCATTTTTTAAGATGTTCACTGAATTTCGGCATCGCTGACTTATCAACATTTGTTGTTCAGCCCTGAGAGACAACTATATTGTTGTAGCTCTGAGGTTGCACATGGGCCAGACCAGGTAAGGCTGGCACATTTCCTTCCCTAAAGGACATCAGATGGGTTTTCCCAACAATCAGTTGATGTAATTTGGTCGCCATTAGGCTAAATTTTAATTTTCAATGTCTTTGTATTGAATTAATTTTTTTTTCACTATCTGCCAGGATTGAAAGGTGGATCCAAATCTATTTTCCAAAATGGTTCCAGTAGTTTTAGTCAATCTGTGGTCAGGTGATCTTTTCAGACATTTTTAACTTTCTCCTAGAAGAGAAAGGGAGTTAAGCTGTGAAAGGCACATCGTGGTCCGACTACTCTCATATACTTCAAAATGGGGCTCCGATTTGACCAACACGTTCATTTCCAAGTATAACTTCCTGCTTTCACTATTTTGGTTTTGTTCATTGAATTCCCACAGTGTGGAAGAAGGCTATTTAGCCCCACAAGTCCACACCAAATCACAAAGAGTATCCCAACCAGACTCACCCCTTTACCCTATCCCTGTAACCCTGAGTTTCCCATGTCCAATCCACACATCTCTGGACACTATGGCCAATTCACCTAACCTGCGCATCTTTGGACTGTTGGAGGAAACTGGAGCATCCAGAGGGAACCCACACAGACACGGGGAGAATGTACAAACTCCACGCAGACAGTTGCCTAAGACTGGAATCAAACTCAGGTCCCTAGCGATATGAGGCAGTAGTGCTAACCACCGAGCCACCGTGCTGCTTTTGTGTCATTCCTTTTAAAAAAATTGTCCAGTCCATAAAAAACCCCAGTATTAAAATCAGGTGATGGAAGTCAAACCTTGGTAGCCCATATTTCATTACTATCCTTTTGTTTGTGGTGATCAAATCGTTACAAGGACAGAGTGAAATATCAACACAAAAACTGGGATGACAACACATACATTCACTTTCTTCATCCTAACCTGGAGTCAAAACCCGCTTTCGGAAAGATGCCCAGCCGAGCAATTTTTAGCACATTGTCAAGTAGATGTCAGCATGTCCACCATCTACAAAGTACAAGTCAGGAGTGTGATGGAATACTTCCTACTTGCCTGGATGAGTGCAGCTCCAAAAATACTCAAGAAGTTTGACACCATCCAGGATAAGGCAGCCCGCTTGATTGGCACCACATCCATAAGCATCCAGTCCCTCCACCACAGATGCACTATCCACAAGATGCACTGCAGGCATTCACAAAGATCCTCAGACAGCACCTTCCAAACTCACGACCACTTCCATCCAGAAGGGCAAGATCAGGAGATACATGGGATCACCGCCACATGTAAGGTCCCCTCCAGGCCACTCACTGTCCAGACTTGAAAATGTATCATTATTCCTTTACTGTGGCTGGGACAAAATCCTGGAATTCTGTTCCTTATTGATTTTGTGGGTCAACCCACAGCGCATGGAATACAGCAGCTCAGGAAGGCAGCTCATCACCACCTTCTAAAGGACAACTAGGTGCCAGGCAATAAATTCTGGCCCAGCCAGTGATGTCCATGTCCCAGATGAGAATCAAGAAAGATCTTTCTGCATTCAGAAATGGTCCAGTTCATTGGATTTAAATTTACAGCACTCCTGGAGTGGGCTACCTGACAGGGGCATAAAATCAGGTGTTGTGGTGGTGCTGGTGTCACGATTGCTTCCTACGTGCCTCAGCTTTATCAGGTTCAGAAGCTGTCCACAGCGTGTGCTGAGGCTGCCAACTGCAATCTGACAGCTATATTGCTGGTTGAGGTGGGAAGGTCCGTCCAATCAACTTCTCCAACACCCTCACCTGTCCAAGCATCCAGCACAATCAGCCTCCAATTCTGTTTCCAACTACAGACTGCCAGACTGGGCCTGACACAAGTACCCAATTTAGTTTCAGAACAGATTCCACTGGTGCCTATCACCAGACAGTGCCTGCATTGGCCATTGCTCCTCATGGCACGGTCAGAAACAGACAGCTCCTGGCCATCTGTTTGGATGGCAGCTCCTGAAGACTGGATTTCCCAAATCACCCCGAGCCCAGCCAAAGTTCATACTACACTCTTCAACCAATTAAAATTCTAGTCATTGGTGGAGAAACCAGGAATGGGCTGAAAGCTGTGCAGTCATTGCATGAAATTCTCAGTTCTGACACCCTAATGGATGGAAGATCATTGCAGAAGCTGCTTGAACCTTGAACACTACAATGAAGAGGTCCTGCTCAAAAAGTCACAGCCATCATTTTTCCATATGCCTGGTTCTGCTCTTGGCATGCAATTTTACAATCCTCATTTCTTGCCTAGATTGATAACAGTGATCATCTGAAGGATATGTTGGCTCATGGAGTCACAGGTTTTCACTGACTACTGATTTTACACATGATGCTCACATCCTACAGTGGTAGAAACAAAATATTGTGGATGCTGGAAATCTGAAATAAGAACAAAGCATTGGAAATACTGCATGGGTCAGGCAGCATCTGTGGAGAGAGATAAATAGAATTACCATTTTCAGTCAAATATGATTCTTCAGAATTTTTGGCTCTTACATCAGAAGATTTGTATCAGAAGGTAGCACAGTGGCTTAGTGGTCAGCACTGCAGCCTCACAGAACCAGGAACCTGGGTTTGATTCCAGCCTCGGGCGACTGTCTATGTGGAGTTTGGACATTCTCCTAGTGTCTGCGTGGATTTCCTCCGGGTGCTTTGGTTTCCTCCCACAATCCAAAGATGTGCAGGTCAGGTGAATTGGCCATGCTAAATTGCCCATAGTGTTAGGTGTATTAGTCAGAGGGGAATGGGTCTGGGTGGGTTACTCTACTTGTTGGGTCAAATGGCCTGTTTCCACAAAGTATGGAATCTAAAAAAAAATTGCTACGTTATTTTCTGAGCCCAATGCCAAAAGTTTATTTTATCATGCATATCTAAATTTCTTCTGTATTATCCTACCTGGAGTTAGCTATTCAATTTCTCTCTTCGTTTTTTCTGAAGAAAGTGTTGCATTTGTTGGTCTACAGTGATGTGAGAGTATCTGTATATCTAGGAGGGACTGAAGGACATGATCAATCTTTCTACTTCAACTGTTTAAGATCTGAGTCTTTTCTCATTCTTCAGAATTAGTTCTTTATTGCACGACTTAGCTTTCTTATTATGCCAATATGATCAGTGGCATTACCATTTCCAACTTCTGTCCTGAGAATATGATTATAATGACCTTCATTTTGTTCCTTTTCATTATCTGTGGGTTTTTAATTTGATTCCATTTATTACAGGCACAGTGAGAAGTTTTGTTTGTCATGCAGTACAGGCAGATCATACCATACAAAGTGCATCAGGGTAGCAGTCAACAAGTGTGGCGCTGGAAAAGCACAGCTGGTCAGGCGACATCCGAGGAGCAGGAGAGTCAACATTTTGAACATAAGCTCTTGATCTCTTCCTGATGGAGAGCCTATGCTCGAAATGTCAACTCTTCTGCTCCTCAGATGCTGCCTGACCTGCTGTGCTTTTCCAGTGCCACACCTTTGACTCTGATCTCCAGCATCTGCAGTCCTCACTGTCTCCGTATTGGGGTTGCAGAACAGAGTGAAGGATACAATGTTACAGCTGCAGAGAAGGTGCACAGAGAGTGAGATCAACATTAAATTTAAAATTTGAGAGGTCCATTCAGAATAACAGAGGGGAAAAAGCTGTCCATGAATCTGTTAGTAAGTGTGTTTAAGCTTTTGTTTCTTCTGCCGAATGGAAGATATTGAAAGAGAATATAACCGGCATGGGAAGGGTCTTTGATTATGTCGACTACTTTCCGGAGGCAGAAAGAAGTGTAGGTGGAGTCAATGGTTGGAAGATTGGCTTGCATGATGGGCTCGGCTATGTTCACAACTCTCTATAGTTTCTTATGGTACTAAGCGTGGTGCATCCGGATAGAATACTTTCTATTCTTGATTTTGTTTTAATGCATGTGCTTTATTTTGCCCTATCGTATTATGCAGTATTCTTTAAAAAAATTAACAATTTATTTGACAATTTGCTATCACTTATTACTTTAATAGACATCATAAGCTTGTAACTATTTGTTTTCAGCAGAGTTGATTTTTTACAATGAGCAATGCATACTCATCTTCCAATTGCTGAAAAAGCTCAACAGCTCTGGCAGCATCTGTGGAGAGAAATCAGAGTTAATGTACCTGATTTCTCTCCACAGATATTGCCAGACGTGCTGAACTTTTCCAGCAATTTCTATTTCTGTCCCTGATTTACAACATCTGCAGTTCTTTCCATTTTCATCTTGCAGGCCCCTAGTTGTTGACCATCTGCAAGTTCATTTCCACAAACATGAATTGCTGATAGTAGTGTTTCAGATGAAGCAATTGCCAAGTTGCTTCTTGTTGAAGTACTGACTAAGTATAACAAGAAAATCTAGCAAAGGTGCAGATTATCTACAGTACTCAACACACCTTATAACTGACTCTTGTGACAGTTTACAAAATCCTGCAGGGAAAGATTTAAAATTCTAAAGGACACTCTAGTAAGATAATTTAATGATGTTCCACCATAATATCATAGTCAGCTGGAAAAGTTTATTCATCAAATTAATTAATTTTAAGTACTTGTTCCTGATTCTCTTAATAATAATTTGTGACTGTACTACTGCAACAGATAATTCTCTAAATGATCCTTTACAAACATATTATTCTTTGTGTCGTGTAACACACTGAAATAAGAATTGATAAAACAAATTTTTGGGAGCAAAATTCCTTTCTTTCATTTGAGAATAAGGAAGGACTTTTAATTTGTTTCATACATTCTAATTACCAATTTTGATTTAGATCATCTTCAGCATATTAAACTGAGAAAAACACTAATGTCCAAACAATCAGTCATTCAAACAAATAATTCATGAAAGAAGTGTATTGTACAAACATATACATCTATAGAGCTGAATAGACAAAGGGGATTATATTCTAATTGATGTAGTTCTGTTTTTCTCATGACGAGATGGTCAAAGGTAGCTGCTACTAATGTTGTTTATACAAATAGCAAAGATATGCCTGCAGCTATACACCTGCATTTGTGATGACATGTCCTAATCTCTGGCTAGCAATTACGCTTTTACCATCCGGCACAATCATTTAACTATTGCGCATTGTTGATTTTCTTTAACGAAGCATACCGATCGTATAACTGACTCAACAAAGATGAAATTTGCTCTTTATTTTTGTCAATGATTTGGATCTCCCTTGCCTTGTTTTATAAATGTCATTACATTTACCCCTTAAATATCCCAAAATTCCTCTCAGTCATTCACCCAACACAACCTGCTCTTTCATTTTACAAGCACTCCCAGCGATTGATGCAGTTGTTTACTAGAATGTAAGAGTCTAGACGATTCAGAAGCAACAGTCAAAGATTTGCTTTAAATGGGCTCATTGTGCATTCACCCAGTCAATTCAAAATCTTTACATCAGCTTAATTCTTATGAACATTTCTCCAGAGATTTACTGATTAAGCCCATAAATTTATATCATTCTGACCAACGTGTTATTTTCACTAAGGTGAACTATTGGTCCTTATAGATGACTTCAAGCTGATAAGAGGCAGCAATAGACAAAATAAAAGATTTTACACTTCACATCACTAATGCCGAAAAATATCAGCACAAGGCAAGAACCATGGTCAAGAAAATCCAATAGTTGACTTGACTTGCATTAAAATACTCACAATCCCAAGTTTTACTGGCCCAACATAAATTGGGAATTTGGTTGTGTTTTATGCCCTCACAATTGATACGTTGAAAGATTTAGAGAACCAAGTCTATAAAGTTATGAGAGACATAGATAAGGTAGATAGCCAACAGCTTTTCCCCAGGGCAGAGGGCAGAGATTTAAGGTGAGAGGGGAGACATACAAAAGAGTCAGGAGGGGCAACTTCTTCCACACACAGGTTGATGAGTGTTTGGAATGGACTGCCAAAAGTAGCTCATTCCTGATTAGATTAGGTTAGATTACTTACAGTGTGGAAACAGGCTCTTCAGCCCAACAAGTCCACACCGACCCTCCGAAGAGCAACCCACCCAGACCTTTTCCCCTACATTTACCTCTTCACCTAACACTACGGGCAATTTAGCATGGCCGATTCACCTAACCTGCACATTTTTGGACTGTGGGAGGAAACCGGAGCACCCGGAGGAAACCCACGCAGACACGGGGAGAATGTGCAAACTCCACACAGTTAGTCGCCTGAGGTGGGAATTGAACCCAGGTCTCTGGCCCTATGAGGCAGCAGTGCTAACCACTGTGCAACTGTGCCGAGAAGGGCTTATGCTCCAAATGTTGTCTCTCCTGCTCCTTGGATGCTGCCTGACCAGCTGTACTTTTCCAGCACCACACTCTTCGACTTGTGCCAGAAGTAGTGTTGGAGGCAAGTACAATTTTGTCATTTAAGAAACATTTAGACTGGTACATAGGTGGAATAGGTATAAAGTGACATGGACTTAATGCCAGAAAATGGGACTAGATTAATTGTGAAAACTGGACAGCATGGAAAAGTTGGGCTGTAGGGCCTGTGCCCATGCTGTAAACCTCTATGACTCCATAACTCTAAGAAGTCATCTTTTGTACTCAAAGACTGTAGAAAACAAACTATTTAACAATATTTTTATACTTAAAAGTAAAACCACGTTTTCATATGTATGCCCTCAGTTAACAATCACTCGGGCGCCATTAATCACTCAGCCACTGCAGCGCCCGCGGCAGCAACCGCCGCCGAATCTTCCATCGGCCTCCGAAATCACTTGGGCACCATTAACCACGCGGCCGCTGCAGCACCCGTGGCAGCTACCGCCGCCGCAAACCATGACGTCACATCCACCCCCACCGACCTTGCAGCCTCCGTGATCGCCGCCCAGACAACGGCCTCCATGATCGCCAGGAAGACCATCGCCGACAGATTCGCGGCCTCCGCAGGGTCCACGGCTATCAGGAATAACACCGTTTCTGTCGTCGCCACAGCCACTTCTGCCCCCTGGGTTGCTGTCACCGCAGCCACTTCCGCCCCCAATGACATCACTAACCTGCACAACGACCACGCCGCATGCGTCTCCACCCCCATGCCGATCTCCGTCATCACGCCTAACCCCGCCCCCACGCCGATCTCCATCACCATTCCTAACCCCGCCCCCACGCCGATCTCCATCCGCACGCCTAACCCGGCCCCCACGCCGATCTCCGTTCGCACACGTAACCCCGCCCCCATGCCGATCTCCGTCCCTGCCCCGAATCCTGCCCCCACGCCTAACCCCGCCCCCACTCCCAGCTCCAGCCCCACACCAGGTCCTAGCTCCCAGCCCTGCCGTATTTTCACCATCCCTCCAGAACTATCCCTCTCTGAGAATGAAAGATCAGTCCTCGGCAGAGGCCTCACCTTCATTCCCCTGCGCTCTCGGATTAACGAGTTCAACACGCGGCGAGACATTGAACAATTCTTCCGCCGCCTTCACCTCCGCACCTACTTCTTCAACCAGGATTCTCGCCCACCCTCTAACGACCCCTTCTCCCACCTCCAACACACCCCATCCACCTGGACACCCCGTGCTGGCCTCTTACCTGCCCTCGATCTCTTCATAGCCAACTGCCACCGCGACATTAACCGCCTCAACCTCTCCACCCTCTCACCCACTCCAACCTCTCACCCTTGCAACGTGCAGCCCTCCGCTCCAACCCCAACCTCACTATCAAACCGGCAGACAAGGGAGGCGCAGTAGTAGTTTGGTGCACCGACCTTTACACCGCTGAGGCTAAACGCCAGCTCGCGGACACCTCCTCCTACTGCCCCCTTGACCATGACCCCACCTCCCACCACCAAACCATCATCTCCCAGACCATCCATAACCTCATCACCTCAGGGGTTCTCCCATCCACCGTCTCCAACCTCATAGTCCCACAACCCCGCACTGCCCGTTTCTACCTCCTGCCCAAAATCCACAAACCTGACTGCCCCGGCCGACCCATTGTCTCAGCCTGCTCCTGCCCCATCAAACTCATCTCTGCATACCTCGACACTGTCCTGTCCCCCTTTGTCCAAGAACTCCCCACCTACATTCGGGACACCACCCACGCCCTCCACCTCCTCCATGATTTTCGCTTCCCCAGTCCCCAACGCCTTATCTTCACCATGGACATCCAGTCCCTGTACACCTCCATCCCCCATCATGAAGGACTCAAAGCCCTCCACTTCTTCCTTTCCCGCCATACCAACGAGTACCCTTCCACTGACACCCTCCTTCGACTAACTGAACTGGTCCTCACCCTGAACAACTTCTCTTTCCAATCCTCCCACTTCCTCCAAACCAAAGGAGTAGCCATGGGCACCCGCATGGGCCCCAGCTATGCCTGCCTCTTCGTAGGATATGTGGAACAGTCATCTTCCGCAGCTACACTGGCACCACCCCCCACCTTTTCCTCCGCGACATCGATGACTGTATCGGCGCTGCCTCGTGCTCCCACGAGGAGGTTGAACAAGTCATCCACTTTACCAACACCTTCCACCCTGACCTCAAATTTACCTGGACCGTCTCAGACTCCTCCCTCCCCTTCCTAGACCCATCCATTTCTATCTAGGGCGACCGAATCAACACAGATATTTACTATAAACCGACCGACTCCCACAGCTACCTCGACTACACCTCCTCCCACTCTGCCCCCTGTAAAAACGACATCCCATATTCCCAATTCCTTCGTCTCCGCTGCATCTGCTCCCAGGAGGACCAGTTCCAATACCGAACAACCCAGATGGCCTCCTTCTTCAAAGACCGCAATTTCCCCCCAGACGTGATCAACGATGCTCTCCACCGCATCTCCTCCACTTCCCGCTGCTCCGCCCTTGAGCCCCGCCCCTCCAATCGCCACCAGGACAGAACCCCACTGGTCCTCACCTACCACCCCACCAATCTCCATATACATCGTATCATCTGTCGTCATTTCCGCCACCTCCAAACGGACCCCACTACCAGGGATATATTTCCCTCCCCTCCCCTATCAGCGTTCTGAAAAGACCATTCCCTCCGTGACTCCCTCGTCAGGTCCACACCCCCCACCAACCCAACCTCCACTCCCGGTACCTTCTCCTGCAACCGCAAGAAATGCAAAACCTGCGCCCACACCTCCCCCCTTACTTCCCTCCAAGGCCCCAAGGGATCCTTCCATATCCTCCACAAATTCACCTGCACCTCCACACACATCATTTACTGCATCCGCTGTGGCCTCCTCTATATTGGGGAGACAGGCCGCCTACTTGCGGAACATTTCAGAGAACACCTCTGGGACACCCAGACCAACCAACCCAACCACCCCGTGGCTCAACACTTCAACTCCCCCTTCCACTCCACAAAGGACATGCAGGTCCTTGGACTCCTCCATCGCCAGACATAGCAACATGATGGCTAGAGGAAGAGCGCCTCATCTTCCGCCTAGGAACCCTCCAACCACAAGGGATGAACTCAGATTTCTCCAGTTTCCTTATTTCCCCTCCCCCCACCTTGTCTCAGTCCCAACCCTCGAACTCAACACCACCTTCCTAACCTGCAATCTTCTTCCTGAGCTCTCTGCCCCCACCCCCACTCCGGCCTATCACCCTCACCTTAACCTCCTTCCACCTATCGAATTTCCAACGCCCCTCCCCCAAGTCCCTCCTTCCTAGCTTTTATCTTAGCCTGCTTGGCACACTCTCCTCATTCCTGAAGAAGGTCTCATGCCCGAAATGTCGATTCTCCTGCTCCTTGGATGCTGCCTGACCTGCTGCGCTTTTCCAGCAACACATTTTCAGCTCAGTTAACAATGGAAGAGATTTTGTTACCCCAAATATGTTAAAGTGAGACAGCCTTTTTTGCATAATGAAATTTAAGTTCATTCATTTGATATGAGGGTTCTATGCAATTTTGACACAATAGTAATATGCTCTGGTTCTATTCATGTAATGTTTTTGTGAATATGCACATAATATTTTTACATTATTCTTTATTTTCAGTTTGTGAGCTACAAACAGAATTTTTTTTGCTACTTTTGTTGGACATTAATTTGGACAGCAAAAATAAATCTAAACACTTATCGGAAAGCTGATTGCAAGTTATTGCAAATTCTAAATAGATCAAATTCTTCTACTCAAGCAATAGGATTTAATTTAAGAACGTTGAAGTCAGTGACATCTTCCAGGATGATAAAGTGCTGAGGTGGTAGTTCTTTTCTAATCAATCTCTTCAGTGATGGCATTCCACACTCTGGAGCAGGTCAGACTTGAAATATTAAGCAGAATGGCAGTGACACCCGACATAATGGAAGATATCATCAATGTGAAGACCAGACTCCATCTCCACAAAGACTGTGCAATGTTGACTCTTACTGATACTATTGAACTCATACATTCGCAATAGGTAGTTTGATAAGGACAAGGTCAAATAAGTGCTTCTCCCTTGTTGGTTCTTTCAACACGTACTGCATGCCAAGTCTAGCAGCAATGTCCTTTCTTCCTTGTATGGGATATTGGCGAGGTCTCTTCTGGAGTACTGTGTCCAGCTCCGGTCGCCTTGTTATAGGAAGGACATTCTTCAGCTGGAGAGGGTTCAGAAGAAATTTAACAGGATATTGCTGGGAATGGAAGTGCAAAGCCATGAGAGGTATAGCAAAAATGAATAGCCAGTGCTTTGTCCACAGGGTGGGAGTTTTCATGATTAGGGAGTATGTTTTTAACGTGAGAAGAGAAAGATTTTAAAAAGGCACGAGGGCTTTTTTTTTACACAGAGAGTGGGTTATGTGTAAAATGAACTTGCAGAGGAAGTGGTGCATGCGGCTACAGTTGCAATGTTCAAAAACATTTGGATAACTACATGAATAAGAAATATTTGGAGGGATATGGGCCAAGCGCAGGCAAGCGAGACTAGCTTAGTTTGAGATTACAGTTGGCATGGACTGGTTGGACCGAAGGGTCTGTTTCCACGCTGCATGACTCTACTTAGCCAGTTGAGTCAATGGTGCTACAACTACTTTTGGAGCGTTTGACTTGACTATGATTTGAAAAGCTGCTGGATCAGTCCCACCCATGCCTGTAAATTTATATATTAATTGATGACAGAGCACGAATGGAAAAATCTTGAAACAGATACGAGGCTGAATTATGTTGGAGATGTTAGTTATGTGGTAGATTATATTTTTCACGTGATACAAAATACTTCACCCTAAGTGAATCCACATAATGAAAAACACAGCATTATGAAATGAAAGTAGATAACACAGAGTCTAACTGCATCTGAGGGATAGATATTTGAAATGTTAATGTTTCATTAGATGTGAACTCCCCAGAGGCTTACTGCTTTGCTCTTTCAGATGTTAATTTGCCCGCTGTTTGCAGCATTTCCTGATTGAATTTCTGATTTCTACCATTTGTGCTTTGCTTTTCATTATAGCAGAAGATCAGGTATATTTGATAACATGCAGCATTTTTAGAATTGAAATTTTTAGAGAAAAAAGCTCTTCAAATAAACACAAAAGCAAAATCCTCGGGACAAAGAGTACGAGAAACACAAGTTCTGGAAAATCTTTGTGGGTCAGGCAGCACTTGTGGAGACAGAAACAAGGTAATGTTTTGAAGTGAATATACCTTATCCAAATCTGAACATGGTCAAAACCCAAAGACCAGATTCCATCTACACAAAGACTGTGCAATGTTGACTCTTCCTGATAAACTGGGGTCTGTGCAATTAAAGGTACAGAGGAGGTGCAAAAATAAAATAGAAAGTGTAGGATAGGAGCAAATTACTGCAGATGCTGGAATCTGTACTGAAAACAACAAATGCTGGAGACCACAGCGGGTCAGGCAGCATCCATGGAGACAGAGCCAGCTAACGTTTCAAGTTGAGATGACTCTTCATCACAGCTGAATTGATGTGTGGAGAAGGCAGCATTTATGCTATAGTTGTGGGGTGGAGTTTGGAGTGCTTGGGGAGAAAGGATGTTGATAGTTCAGGTTAAGTGATAGGAATGTGAGAATGGTGGAACAATGGTGTGTTTAACTGCCAGAGCGTGGTGCTGAAAAAGCACAGCAGGTCAGGCAGCATCCGAGGAGCAGGAGAATCAACATTTCATGCATAAGCCCTTCAAGAGGATGAAGTCAATTCTCCTGCTCCTCGGATGCTGCCTGACCTGCTGTGCTTTTCCAGCACCACACTCTTGATTCTGATCTCCAGCATCTGCAGTCCTCACTTTCACCCTGTGTCTAACTGCCAGACTGGAAAGAACAGCTAGTCCCATTGGGATGGGGGAGAGGACATGATGACAGAGAATGTAACTAGTAAAGCTAAAAGAAGGGGAAGGAATGGGTTCAAAATCTGAAGGTGTTGAACTCAATACTGAGCGCAGAAAGCTGTAAAGTGCCCAGTTTGAGGAGGAGATGTGAATCACAGCGAAAACTGAAGGAGCAACGTCTTGTCTTCAAACTGGGCACTTTATAGCCTTCTGGGCTCAATATTGAGTTCAACACCTTCAAGTTGTGAACTTATTTCTTCCATTTCTTTGAGATTTACTTGTTCCATTCTCTGTCACCACGTCCTCTCACCTTTGCCGCGCACCCCCACCCCCATCCCACTCCAGTGACGTTGTCTGTTCTTTCCTGTCGGGCACTTAGGCATACCCTTGTTCTGTCATTCTCACATTCTGATCACTTAATCTGAACTATCAAAATTGTTTTCTCTTCAAGCCCTCCAACCCCATTGCCCTGCCCAACTATTGCATAAATGCTGCCCCCTCCACACTTCACTTCAATTCTGACGAAGAGTCATCTCGACTCAAAACGTTAGCTCACTCTCTCTCCGTGGTTGCTGCCTGACCTGTTATGAGACTCCCCTTACAACCACCCCCAGTCCTGAAGGAGGGTTACACCTGAAACGATGACTTCTCCTGATGCAGCCCCAGCTTGCTATGTTCTTCCAGCCTCCTGCGTATCTACCGTTATGCTCGCCAGCATTTTTTGGTATCAGTGGATGTAGGATAGGGTGGAAGGTGGTAAAGTTTAAATACAAATATCATGGAACATTAGGGAATAATTTGTTTTTCTTTTTTCCATGTGATTTGGGCAATGCTGGCATCATTTGCATCTTCCACCAACCTTAACCACCCTTGAAACTGAATGGCTTGTTTGGTCAGTTCAGAGTTTAGATGCATCTAAGATGTTTCCCCTCATGGGAAGTCTAGAACCAGAGGGCACAAATTAAAAATGAGGGTGATGTCAATTATCTCTAGTATGAGGAGATTTTCAAAAATAAAATTACTCAAGTTTGTGAAATCTCTGCGAAAGACGATAGTGGATGCTCAGTCTTTGAATGTATTTAAGGTAGAGATTAATATATTTTAGATTATCAGTGGTGTACAGGATTGTTGGGATTGGGTGATTAAAAAGCATAAATGGATTTGATCAGCCCGTGAATAGTGAGACAGGCTCAACAGCTTTAATAGTGTACTTTTGTTTCTATGTTCACCCACATTACTGGATGGCTGAAGGTTTGTGTAGGTCAGACTGGGTAAGGATGGCAGTTTTCCTTTTCTAAAGGATCTAGTGGCTAGATGGGATGTTAATACAATCAACCAGAGTTCCATAGCACCATTACTTCAGTTAATTTATATTGTACATTGATTAACTTAAATTCCAGCAGATACTATGTTCAGGTTTGAACCCATGCACCAGAGTATCAGTTTGGGGCTCAGTATTACAACCCAGTAACATTATTACTAGACCACTACCTCTACTTAGTAAATTATAAATGAATAATTTATTTCCAAATTGTAGACATGTGGCAACTGGGCAGAATCAAAATGAGGGACATGGTTTATAGCCTGAACTTGTTAAAGTCTAGTTCAGCACAACAAAGAGTTGCAGAACTGCTATTGCTGCAAATATATATACTCACATTAGGATAACATGGCACCAGAAATAATCATACCTGAAGACATAATTTCAAACATGGGAAAAAGAGACCAGAATTGAACATCTTGCAGAACACAATACTCAAGATACAGAATAGCTTCCAAATTAAATGCTAAAGCAGAAGCTGAACAAGTAACTGCACTTTTATATGCAATTGGGATATAGCTTATGACCTTGTAGTTTGCCAATGGGGTAAAAGAAGTAAGCACTTTGAAGAGGTTCTGAAAGCCTTTGACAACTACTTAAATCTCTGAATAGGCAGCACGGTGGCTCAGTGGTTAGTACTGCTACCTCAGAGTACCAGGGTCCCAGGTTCAATTTCAGCCTTGGGCCACTGTCTGTGTGGAGTTTGCACATTCTCCCTGTGCCTGTGGGTTTCCTCCGGGTGCTCTGGTTTCCTCCCACAGTCCAAAGAAGTGCAGGTCAGGTGAATTGGCCATGCTAAATTGTCCATACTACTAGGTGCACTAGTCAGAGGGAAATGGATCTGGGTGGGTTACTCTTCAGAGGGTCGGTGTGGACTGATTGGGCCAAAGGGCCTGTTTCCACACTATAGGGAATCTTTAATCTTAAAAGATAAAATCCTTGAAAGGGCAATCACTAATAAGAGTTCAGCAGCCATATGAAACTATAGATGCTTTCACTTGTGATCTCAACACATTAATAGAGACAAGTGGCTATCATAAAAGACAATATTATTGTAAGAATTGCTGATAAGCCCTTGTCACATTTACTACAATCCAAGAAAAGACCTAACTCTAGATAAAGCCATTCAGGTAGTGTGTGAAGCAGAAATCCAGAAAAAAAAACACAATCAGTCCAAATGAGGAGACAATCAAATTTAGCATAGAAGATCAATGAGTCCAGTCAAACTTTAAGGGTTGAAACCATAATAGGCACAGATAAGAAGAAAAAACAATATAATGAGTAGAACAAGGATCTGACACTCAATGTCCTGTCCAGTGCTGGACAGCAAAGAAACCTCAAGCAGAGACAGTACCCAACTATTTAAAAATGTATGTTTTATCTGACACAAAGTGGGCGTAGGATCACTGAGTGAGGCATAGTTAAGAAAACACTGCCTACAGCTGACAATAGTGCCTGGTCCAGCAAGTATAGCACTTAAGAGTAAAGGCATGACGTAAGTAATTGTCAAATTGTAGAATACCCACACATGCTCACACTATCAAGAATCCTTGCCTTTGAGCAGATCTTGACCTCAATGTTCTTCAAATGGCAGAAGGAATAAAATTAAGGAACAGCTGGCCAAGGAATAACCACCGGCCCCTGCTCGATAACTTTGCAGGGTTTTGCCTAAAAGTTATTGAATTCTAAATGCAAAACACAATTCATTGAGATTAATTATGTTGGCAGAAGAAATGTGTTTCATATAGTTAATGAGAATAGGAACACATGACCATATTGGATTGGCACAATTATTTTCCATTGCTGTCAATACTGATGAGCACTCAGGATGTTAGATCCAGGAAGGCTTGCATGAAAATAAACAAGCAATGGGTAAGCTAATGTACAGCGTAAGCCACTTGAACCAATTGATGGATCTCTAATTGATGTAAATCAAAGTGTGAATCAATAACTGAGTAGATTCAAGTTTGATATTAGATACTGAAACAACTTAGAAGAGGCAAGTTCAAAGAGAACACTCAAATTCTTTACCTTCCCAGGAAGAATCCTCAGAAACTAAGAGTGATGCATTCAAGAAGGCATTGGATGAAATGGTGTGCAGGGATATGGGGAAAAGGCAGGAGGTTGAAACTAGGTGATAGAACCAGTGCAGGCACAAGTGGGTGCATGGTGACTCAGTGGTTAGCCCTGCTGCCTCACAGTGCCAAGGATCCATGTTTGATTCCAACCTTGGGTGACTGTCTATGGAGTTAGCATATTCTTCCCATGTCTATGTGGGTTCCTAGATTGGGACATTTTTCACTGGAGGGCAAGAGGTTCTATCACCTAATTCCAATCTCTTGCCTTTTCCCCATATCCCTGCACACCATTTCATCTGATGCCTTCTTGAATGTATCACTCTTAGTTCCTGAAGATTCTTCCTGGGAAGATAAAGAATTTGAGTATTCTCTTTGAGCTTGCCTCTTCCAAGTTGTCTCAATATCTAACATCAGACTTGAATATAGAAGTTTCTAAAATAATAAGGGGTATAGATAGAGTTAATGGTAGTTGTCTTTTATCTAGGATGGGGGATTTCAAGACCAGGGGGCACATTTTTTAGATGAGAGGAGAGAGGTGTACAAAAGAGATGGGGGGGGCAACTTTTTATTACATGGGGGTGGTTCATGTGAAGAATAAACCTCCAGAGGAAGTGGTGAATGTGGGCACAATTACAATATTTAAAAGACGTTTGGATAAGTACATAAATAGGAAAAGTTTGGAGGCATATAGGCCAGAAGCAGACAGGTGGGGCTAGTTTAGTTTGGGATAATGTTTGGCACAGACTGGTTGAACTGAAGGGTTTCTTTCCATGCTATGTGACTCGATGGCTTTGTGCATGTTAGGTGGATTAGCCATGGGAGAAAGTTAAAGATCACACAACACCAGGTTATAGTCCTGGGCGGCACGGTGGCACAGTGCCAGAGACCCGGGTTCAATTCCCGCTTCAGGCGACTCTCTGTGTGGAGTTTGCACATTCTCCCCGTGTCTGCGTGGGTTTCCTCCAGATGCTCTGGTTTCCTCCCACAATCCAAAAATGTGCAGGTTAGGTGAATTGGCCATGTTAAATTGCCCGTAATGTTAGGTGAAGGGGTAAATGTGGGGGAGTGGGTCTGGGTGAGTTGCGTTTCGGCGGGTCGGTGTGGATTTGTTGGGCCGAAGGGCCTGTTTCCATACTGTAGGTAATATAATTGATAACCTGGTGTTGTGTAATTTTCAAATTTGTCCACCCCTGTCCAAAACCAGCACCTCTACACCATAGCAACGGGAGCTGCAGGGTTACAGGGATAGGTGGGACGCTCTGTGGACAGTTGGTGTGGACTCAATGAGTTGAATGCCTAGCTTCCACACAGTTATGATTCTATGAATGACCTCCTTTTGCACAGGAATGGTTCTGTGAGTCAGACATTATGTTAAGCAAGAAGCAATGCTCAAATAGCAGAACTGAGGAAGTGGATACAAAACCAGAAATTGCTGAAGAAAATCAACAGGTCTGGCAGCATCTGCTGATAGAAAAACGGAGTTAATGTTTCAAATCCAATGACCATTCAGATTTCCAGCATCCATAGTTCTTTGTGTTTATTTCATTTCAGGCAATGGTTATTTCACCAATAATACAATTGTTGAAGGAGAATGTGAGATTACAAAACAAACAACATGTTTAGGGTAAAACATTTAAATTCTTTAACATAAATCTGCTTGATCATCGGACTGAAACTAAATACCGACTGACATAGATCGAACATGTTGTTACATATGGATTGAAACAAAACAAAGAACTGTGGATGCTGAAAATCTGAAATAAAAAAAACATAAATTAGCAATAATTTTAGTGCCTGAACACTTACTTTAATGTTCTTTTACCCACCCTGCCGTGAAATTCGCTGCTTTCAGTCCAGCCAATCCATTTTCACCTACCCATGGTCCTTATCATCAGCTTTTCTTCTTCCTTGGCTTACTGTCGACCATCCCTTTGTCTAAATTTCTCTCTTTCTCTCTCTCTCTCTCTCTCTGTGCTCCGTCTCCACTTATTTGTTCACTCCTTTTCTCATCATCCTCTGTCATTGGCAAACAAACCGTCCTTTCCTAACTACTATCAGCTCTGAAGGAGGGTCACTGGGCCTTTGAAATATTAATTCAGCCATTTCTCCACAGATGCTGCCAGACTCACTAAGTTTCTCCAGCAATTTGCTTTTGTAAAAGTTATTGCATGTCCGTCTATGTACATAGTCACAGTGTTTAAAAAAAAAACAAAAGAGGCTGCTATGATCATTTATTGGACTTTAAAAGAATAATTTATGGAATGTGGATATTCTAGGCGAGGCCAGTATTTATTGCCCAGGAGGGCAGTTAAGAGTCAACCACATTGCTGTGGGTCTAGAGTCACATTGAGGCCAGACTGAGTAACGATGGCAGTTTCCTTCCCTAAAGGACATTAGACAATCAAATAGATTTGTTCCCAACAATGGATACATAGACATCCATGGACAGATTTTTATATTGGATTTAAACTCCAGATCACCACAGTGGGATTTGAACCAGGGCCCCAGAACACTACCTGGGTTTCTGGATTAACAGCCCATCACTAATACCATTAGGGCATCACATTCCCTGTATTTATAAAACCCTTCCACAAATTAACGTCAATTCAATATTAGCCATACAAGTAACAGCTAATGCCAGCTGCTGAGGATGAAATACTAAATATTATGCTGTAAACTGTTATAGAGATTACTGTCACCAATAAAACCCTTTTGTACATTAGAATTGCAAGTTATATAAAGTTGACTTTTCACTTAAGTTCCAGAATGGACCATTAAAATTATCTACCTGCAGTGTATGCCTGTGTCTCTAATAAACCATTCCCCTTCACATGGGGATTTGATCACATGACTCCCACCCAATTGCTTTTTGAATGATACAGTTTTGAAACAGCAGCAAGCAGTTAAGGTGTTAGAGCTGTTTCATGACCACATCTGAGAAAACCAATACCCCCATTCTGGGTTGCATATAAAAAAGCAGCCACCAACCAATATTTGTGCACTCTGCTTTAAAAAAAAGTTCTTTCATCAAAACAGTGAAGCCAAAGTCACATTTAAGTAAAACTTTGTTAGAATGTCTTATTTCTCTATTTTCTGATTTATTCCTATAATTTGTAATGCTGGACTTCTTAGTTCTTCATTTTCTGTTTAATTTTCCTAGGAATTTGATATCTTTGTACCTTAGATGGCATTGTAAGTGGCATGAAGTAAACTTTTCACAGTACTCATCTGAGGACATGTGACAGTAAAGTTAATTTAATTCAATTCAATTGAATACTTTTACATTACATTACATTACATTACAGTGTGGAAACAGGCCCTTCGGCCCAACAAGTCCACACCGACCCGCCGAAGCGCAACCCACCCATACCCCTACATTTACCCCTTACCTAACACTAAGGGCAATTTAGCATGGCCAATTCACCTGACCTGCACATCTTTTGTGACTGTGGGAGGAAACCGGAGCACCCGGAGGAAACCCTCGCAGACACGGGGAGAACGTGCAAACTCCACACAGTCGGTCGCCTGAGGCGGGAAATGAACCCGGGTCTCAGGCGCTGTGAGGCAGCAGTGCTAACCACTGTGCCACCGTGCCGCCCACTTTTGGAGGGTTCTATCTTGTTAACTACAAAAGACTCTTCCAATGAGACCAGGAAATGGCTTACCCTCAACCACATTAGACCAAGCAAGCCCTGGGTTTCCTACACTTGAAGAAAATGGTGGCAAGTACTGATACAACATAATGAACTGGCTTGCCCATAAAACAAACAACAATTTACACCTTGTTTAAACCTTGTGCCTATTCCTGAAAAAATAAAGTTCTCATTTATCAGAATCAGATGTGAAATAAAATAAAACTTACCAAGTAAACACATTTAGAAAGTTCATCTATGTGAAAGAGCCAGTACGTTTTTAACTGGAGTATGGGCTGGCACTAAATGATTAAATTAACATAGGTTTTTTTTATCTCTGTATGTGAGCATATTCTTTGAAAGCTTCCTCTTTTTCTGGCTTTAAGGCTCCATCATAAAAATTAACTTCAGCTCTTCTCAAGTGGTTGCCAGGGTTGGAGGATTTGAGCTATAGGGAGAGCCTGAATTGGCTGAGGCTGTTTTCCTCAGAGGCTTATAAAGGTTTATAAGCCTCTGAGGAGGTTTATAAAATCATGAGGGGCATGGATAGGGTAAATCAACAAAGTCTTTTCCTCAGGATGAGGGAGTGCAGAAAGAGAGGGCAAAGGTTTAGGGTGAGAGGGGAAATGTTTAAAAGGGACCTAAGGGGAAACTTTTTCATGCGGATTGTGGTGCATGTATGGAATAAGCTGCCAGAGGAAGTGGTGGAGGATAGTACAATTACAACATTTAAAAGGCATCTGGATGGGTATATGAAGAGGAAGCATTTAGAGAGATATGGGCCAAGTGCTGGCAAATGGGACTAGATTAGGTTAGGATATCTGGTTGGCTTGGTTAGGTTAGACCGAAGGGTCTGTTTTTCTGCTGGACATCTCTATGACTCTAATAGTTTATTGTAACCTGAGAGAAAGTTGCAATGTAATGGAGTAGTGCTATTTTTCATCTAACTTATATATTCTTGACCGCCTGAGCTTTAAGCTTTGTCATGCATATGATTGATTGGTAGATTATACATTTTTAAATGTCAAGAAAACCTAGAAACTCTGGTGTCATGTAAATGGAAATTTTCCAATACAACACTAAGAACAAGCTAGTACAGTTTCTATTTTCTGATTATATCTGAAATAGTTGACATTTTTCTTCAGTGGTAAATCTCTTCCATGACATTAACTATTCTAATTGAAACAAAAAGGAAAGACAAGAATTACACTTCCCATCACCCTGAATGTTCAGATACATTGCATGAGAACTTTCTTTTATTTTCTCTTGTGAAAAAGGTGTTGTGATCACTTGTTGGCCTATATTGTCTTGAAAGCAGCATTTGGCACAAATTCCTTTTTTCTAGTTGGGTGGTTTCCCAGTCCTGTACGGAAGTATCAAGTTAAAAAAATTCTATCGGGAATTTAATGAGAATTTCTAGGTATTTCAGTTGCTTGGCAAGTTAAGCTGTTCTATCATGAATAAGCAATAGGAGGAGACATTGACCCAATTAGATCTCCACGTAATGTTGGCAGGTTATTTGATTTTCTAGGGCACTAAAATTAAATCACACAGATTACTGGCTGGCATTGGATATAGTAACAGCATTGGGTATCAATGATTCAACAGGGTTGAATTTGATATAAGCATGAATCAACCAATATTCAGACATGTAACATCAAAGGATTTTGTTTCCAATAGCGAGGTAAAAGCATAAACCAATCAGCAAAGAGACAGTAATCAAGTTAATTCTTTCTTGAATAATATTCTGTATGGACATGAAATGATGGGAAACCAATAAATAGTGTTGAAACTGTTTAATGACTCTGGATTCTGAGTAAGACAAAAGCTGGATAAAGTGATAGTAAAGTGTAGTTATCGCAGAGTAGAAGCTGGCAGAGCAGAGAGTTAAAGTACATTGCTATATCTATGGAGTATGAGCCTAATATTGCTGAAAAAAAATCAGCCAGGCCACATTTCGAGTATTTGGCTCATTTCTGGTTACAGCCATAAAGAAACTAGGGTGATGACGTCAGCATGTACGAGGGGCATAACTACAAATTGAGGGGTGATAGATTTAAGACAGATGTCAGAGGCAGGTTCTTTACGCAGAGAGTGGTAAGGGCATGGAATGCCCTACCTGCTAATGTAGTCAACTCAGCCACATTAGGGAGATTTAAACAATCCTTAGATAAGCACATGGATGATTTTGGGATAGTGTAGGGGGACGAGCTGAGAATAGTTCACAGGTCGGCGCAACATCGAGGGCCGAAGGGCCTGTTCCGTGCTGTATTGTTCTATGTTCTATGTTGTAAATGAGCAGTTCAAAGCCATTCATAAAGAACTGAATTATGAAGGAAGATTTGAAACTGGAATATGACAGGAAATATAACAGAGACTAATCATGAATTTTAATTCAAGTTAAACTGAGAATAAGGGGCATAAGCATGAAAGGTAAATTTAAGACTAAATGAACCAAATGGGTCAAATGCAGGCAGGGTGGGATTTGTTTAGCTTTGGAACATGGTTGGTGTGGATTAGTTGGACCGAAGGGTCTGTTTCCGGGCTGTATGACTCCATGACTCTATCTGATCAAGATGATTTATTTTATAATTTTATTAACATAAATGATAAACATTATACTGTGTGGATAAGTATATGGCTATACTAAAAAAAAACTATCAAAATCTGTAATAGAAGTCAGTTTGATCTTATGTATAATTGTTCAAGAATATCTAAGAACATCTAAGAATAGCTAAGAAGAGCATACCGAACAATACCTAAGAATTGAATATCTGTCAACATTTAAAGTTGAGTTTAACCTTATACCCCCAGGCGAGTAAGAAGCCTTCTTTTGGAATATCATCTGAGGGTTTTTCATATCTCTGAAATATCAGTGAAATAATCTTATTTTTATCTTATTCCTGCATTGCAATTGTTGTTCCATCTCTCTGTATAGACTCCTCTCACTTTCATATAATGCTGTACTATTTCTTAATTCTTCAGTGAAGATTCCTTTATGAAAGCTGAGATTTTATCTGGTCAATTATTTTCTTAAATGTCATAGCGTCATGAGTCATAGAGATGTACAGCATGGAATCAGACCCTTTAGTCCAACCCGTCCATGCCGACCAGATATCCCAACCCAATCTGGTCCCACCTGCCAGCACCCGGTCCATATCCCTCCAAACCCTTCCTATTCATACACCCATCCAAATGCCTCTTAAATGTTGCAATTGTACCAGCCTTCACCACATCCTCTGGCAGCTCATTCCATACACGTACCACCCTCTGTATGAAAAAGTTGTCCCTTAGGTCTCTTTTATATCTTTCCCCTCTCACCCTAAACCTATGCCCTCTAGATCTGGACTCCCGACCCAGGAAAAAGACTTTGTCTATTTATCCTATCCATGCCCCTCATAATTTTGTAAACCTCTATAAGGTCACCCCTCAGCCTCCAACGCTCCAGGGAAAACAGCCCCAGCCTGTTCAGCTTCTCCCTGTAGCTCAGATCCTCCAACATTGGCAACATTCTTGTAAGTCTTTTCTGAACCCTTTCAAGTTTCACAACATCTTTCCGATAGGAAGGAGACCAGAATTGCACACAGTACTCCAAGAGTGGCCTAACCAATGTCCTGTACAGCCGCAACATGACCTCCCAACTCCTGTACTCAATACTCTGACCAATAAAGGAAAGCATACCAAACGCCTTCAATCACAAAATCATACTTATTTATGAAGATAAACAGTTTCTTCATGAAGATGTTTCATCGCTGTCTCTTTGAGCGTTGTTTCATTTTGGTTTCATATAGTGTTCAGGTGACGCTATGACATTTAAGAAAATGCTCTTTCCTATTCTGGTGGTGGCTCAGTGGCTAACACTACTACCTCACAGCACCTGGGACCTGGGTTCATTCCTAACCTCAGGCAACTGTCCGTGTGGAATTTGCACATTCTTCCCCCATGTCTGTGGGTTACATCTCACAGTCCAAAAAATGTGCAGGTGGATTGACCATGGGAAATGCAGGTTTTGAGGGATTGGATGGGAATGTCAGTATGGGCTGAATGGCCTACTTCCATACTACAGGGATTCAATGATCGTTCTGGTTTCAGTAACTGACATTTTACTTTCACACCCTGATGGAATTTTGCCATTTGTCATTTTAGGCCTCCATTTTAATGTTTGAAGTAGTGTTCTCATTGTTAATGCCGAACACTAATTTAGTTAATGGCATATATGTCTTTTTCTTGTCTCCTCTTTAGGTATATTCTTTTCCTGTTAGCTGCAATTGAATTTTTCATGGTTAACTCCTACATGAATCCTTATTTTCAAATACTTTGAATATCTATGTGTGTTTTACCTAATTGTTTACACTTATTTCTCAATCAAACCTCATATTTCTAACAAGCACCTTACAATCAGAGTCATTCAAATGAGACATCAGGGCAGAAGGAAGTTTGTAGATGCAGTACTGGAAGGTTCAGTGGTAGAAATGGACAGGAGGAGAGACTCCATGTTTCGGCAGAAAATCTGGAAGCATTTGAGAAAACTTTTCTGAAGGGTGTTGGCAGCTGGCCAGTTGGATTGATTTTAAGAGTCTGACCGAAGAACTCAGAATAGTAGGGCCATAAAGTTAATGCTTTAACACAGAACGTCAAGGTCAAGGATTGCCTGTTAATGTGAAATCTCCAGGAGCACAACATAACATGTGCAGAAACGCTCACCAGAGAATCTAGTATTTTTGCGACAGCAGAAGGAATTCTGAATTACCCTATGGAGCTCCTATGGGTTTATTGATAGAAATATAAAACAGTGTAGTAAATCACAATATAGCTGCTTGACATAATGACAGCACCAGCTGAAAGAGTTCTACCACATATAGACAGGTCCATGTGAATGTAGCCCTTCATAACTGCTCTGCTGACTTATGATTATTTACTCATCCCATGGCCTGTAATAGCTCCTCGGTCAACTCATGCTCTGCCACCTTAACACTTATAGTTCTTCTTTCTCCACGCTAACTTACCAAATATCCACCAGCATCAAAAATCAGTAGGCATGCTAACACTGTGTTTGATGATGTGCCTATTCTAAAATATACTCTGATAACAAAAAAAATCAATACATTAGAATTCCTTCAACAGATCCTTTATGAAAACAATAATATTGTTTAAGTGCTCAATCACTTGTACAAGCAAATATTTCTATTCAATGAACAGGTTGGTGCTGTCCACCAATGCTAACTTCAGCTGGCAACCCATTGTGCAAGTGATAGAGTTGGTTCGGATGTAATGTGATAGTTCTATTCTCGTGCAATTTAGCTTTTTAAGAAAAGGGTGTAATAGCCACGCCATTTAAACCAATGGGACCGAAATTGCATTATAGCCATAAAGGTAGGGAAGGTTCGCATTCTATAAAAAATTGTCTAATTTTTTCAATCGTGTTAAAACCAAATTGCATTGAAGAAACCTTGTTATAGCAGAACTGATTGCAGTTTGGAAATCAGTCATTCATTATTAATGGTATGATTGCTCATGTGAATAGGCACTCTGAAATATCAAGCATTTTTTTTTGCACAGCTGGACAGCTTTGAACTCCCAATGAATCTATGTCCTTTTTTAACAGGCCTTTTCACCACCCTAAAGGGTCTTTAATCTCCAGTAAACTGTGCCCTAACTCTGCAAAAGAGAGCCCCACGTCCACAAAGGAGTCCCAGGATTACATCCAAATGTTATATTGCCCCTCAAAAAGGGAAGAAATATAAAATATTATTCCAGCTACAAATCTTATAACTGCTTCAGTCTCCATCACATTCTCACACTCTGCATATCATGCCGTCACACTTTCACACTCTGCATGTCCTACCATTACACACTCACACTCTGTATATCCCACAGTCACACTCTCACACTCTGTATATCCCACAGTCACACTCTCACACTCTGTATATCCTGCCGTCACATTGTCACACTCTGTATATCCTACCATCATACTCTCACACTCTGTATATCCTACCGTCACAATCTCACACTTTGTATACCCTACCGTCACACTCTCACACTCTGCATATCCTACCGTCACACTCTCACACCCTGCGTATCCTACCATCACACTCTCACACTCTGTGTATCCTACCATCACACTCTCACACTCTGCATATCCTACCATCACACTCTCACACTCGGCATATCCCACTGTCACACTCTCACACTCTGTATATCCTACCGTCACACTCTCACCCTCTGTATATCTGACTGTCACATTCTCACATTCTCACACAAGTGTATATCCTATCATCACATACTCATACTCTGTATATCCTACCATCACACTCTCACACTCTGCATATCCTTCCATCACACTGACACAGTCGGCGTATCCTACCGTAACACTCTCACACGCTGTATATCCGACTGTCAGACGCACACATTCTGTATATCCTACCGTCACACTCTCACACTCTGCATATCCCACCGTCACACTCTCACACTCTGTATATCCTACCATCACACTCTCATACTCCGCATATCCTTCCATCACACTCTCAAACTCTGCATATCCTATGGTCACACACACACTCAGTATATCGTAACGTCACACTCTCACACTCTGTATATTCTACCATCACACTCTTATACTCAGCATATCCTTCCATCACACTCTCAAAATCTGCATATCCTACTGTCACACTGTCACACACTGTATATCTTACCCTCACACTCCCACTCTCTACAAATTCTACCATAACACTCTAACACTCTGTATATCCTACTGTCACACACTCACACACAGCATATCGTAATGTCACACTCTCACACTCTGTATATTCTAACATCACACTCTTATACTCAGCATATCCTTCCATCACACTCTCAAAATCTGCATATCCTACTGTCACACACTCACACTCAGTATTTCGTAATGTCACACTCTCACACTCTGTATATCCTCCCATCACACTCTCACACTCTGCATATCCTACTGTCACACACTATAGATCTTACCCTCACACTCCCACTCTCTGCAAATCCTACCATAACACTCTCACACTCTGCATATCCTACTGTTACACTCTCACACTCTGCATAGCCTACCGTCACACTCTCACACTCTGCATATCCTACCGTCACACTCTCACACTCTGTATATCCTACTATCACACTCTCAAACTCTGCATATCCTATGGTCACACACTCACACTCAGTATATCGTAATGTCACACTCTCACACTCTGTATATTCTACCATGACACTCTTATACTCAGCATATCCTTCCGTCACACTCTCAAAATCTGCATATCCTACCGTCACACACTCTCACACTCTGTATATCCTCCCATCACACTCTCACACTCTGCATATCCCACTGTCACACTGTCAGACACTGTATATCTTACCCTCACACTCCCACTCTCTGCAAATTCTACCATAACACTCTAACACTCTGTATATCCGACTGTCACACACTCACACACAGCATATCGTAATGTCACACTCTCACACTCTGTATATTCTAACATCACACTCTTATACTCAGCATATCCTTCCATCACACTCTCAAAATCTGCATATCCTACTGTCACACACTCACACTCAGTATTTCGTAATGTCACACTCTCACACTCTGTATATCTTCCCATCACACTCTCACACTCTGCATATCCTACTGTCACACACTATAGATCTTACCCTCACACTCCCACTCTCTGCAAATCCTACCATAACACTCTCACACTCTGTATATCCTACTGTTACACTCTCACACTCTGCATAGCCTACCGTCACACTCTCACACTCTGCATATCCTACCGTCACACTCTCACACTCTGTATATCCTACTATCACACTCTCATACTCCGCATATCCTTCCATCACACTCTCAAACTCTGCATATCCTACTGTCACACTCTAACACTCAGTATATCGTAACGTCACACTCTCACACTCTGTATATCCTCCCATCACACTCTCACCGTCTGCTTATCCTACCATCAGACTCTCACACTCTGTATATCCCACTGTCACACTCTCACACTCTGCATATCCTACTGTCACACTGTCACACACTGTATATCTTACCCTCACACTCCCACTCTGTATGTCCAACTGTCAGACTCACACACTCTGCAATATCCAGACCGTCACAATCTCACACTCTGCATATTCTACTGTCACACTCTCACACTCTGTATATCCTACTATCACAATTTCATACTCCGCATATCCTTCCATCACACTCTCAAGTTCTGCATATCCTACTGTCACACACTCACACGCAGTATATCGTAACGTCACACTCTCACACTCTATATATTCTACCATCACACTCTCATACTCAGCATATCCTTCCATCACACTCTCAAAATCTGCATATCCTACCATCACACACTCACACTCGGTATATCGTAATGACACACTCTCAGACTCTGCATATCCTCTAATCACACTCTCACACTCTGCATGTCCTACTGTCACACTGTCACACACTGTATATCTTACCCTCACACTCCCACTCTCTGCAAATCCTACCAAAACACTCTCACACTCTGTATATCCTACTGTCAGACTCACACACTCTGTATATCCTACCGTCACACTCTCACACTCTGCATATCCTACCGTCACACTCAAACACTCTGTATATCCTACAATCACACTCTCAAACTCTGCATATCCTTTTGTCACACACGAACACTCAGTATATTGTAACGTCACACTCTCATACTCTGTATATCCTCCCATCACACTCTCACACTCTGCAAATCCTACCGTCACACTCTCACCCTCTGCATATCCTATCATCACACATTCACACTCTGTATATCCTACCGTCACACTCTCACACTCTGCATATCCTTCCGTCAAACTCTCACACTCTGTATATCCTACTGTCACTCTGTAACACACTGTATATCCTAACATCCCACTCTCACACTCTGTATATCCTACCGTCGCACTCTCACACTCAGCATATCCTACCGTCACACTCTCATCCTCTGCATATCCTATCATCACACACTCACACTCTGTATATCCTACCGTCACACTCTCACACTCTGCATATCCTTCCGTCAAACTCTCACACTCTGTGTATCTTACCCTAACACCCTCACACTCTGTATGTCCTACTGTCAGACTCACACACTCTGCATATCCTACTGTCACAATCTCACACTCTGCATATTCTACCGTCACACTCTCACACTCTGTTTATCCTACTATCACACTCTCATACTCCGCAAATCCTTCCATCACACTCTCAAACTCTGCATATCCTACTGTCACACACTAACACTCAGTATATCGTAACGTCACACTCTCACACTCTGTATATCCTCCCATCACACTCTCACACTCTGCAAATCCTACCGTCACACTCTCACACTCTGTATATCCCACCGACACAGACTCACACTCTGTATATCCTACCATCATACTCTCACGCTCTGAATATCTTACTGTCACACATTCACACTCTGCACATCCTACCATCACACACTCACACTCTGCATATCCTTCCGTCAAACTCTCACACTCTGTATATCCTACTGTCACTCTGTAACACACTGTCTATCCTAACATCCCACTCTCACACTCTGTATATCCCACCAACACAGACTCACACTCTGTATATCCTACCGTCATACTCTCACACTCTGAATATCCTACTGCCACACTCTCACACTCTGTACACCCTACCATCATACTCTAATACTCTGCAGATCCTACCGTCACACACTCACACTCTGTATATCCTACCGTCACACGCAAACACTCTGTATATCCCACCGTCACACTCTCACACTCTGTATATCCACCCGTCAAACACACACTCTCTGCATATCTTACCGTCACACTCACACACTCTGCATATTCTACTGACACACTCTGTATATCCTACTGTCACACTCGCACACTCTGTATGTCCCACCGTCACACTCTCACACTCAGTATGTCCCACCGTCACACTCTCACACTCTGTATATCCTACCATCACATTCTCACACTCTGTATAGCCTATCGTCATACTATCACATTCAGTACATCCAACCGTCACACTCTCACAATCTGCAAATCCTACCGTCACCCTCTCACACTCTGTATATCCCACTGTCACACTCTCACACTCTGTATATCCTACTGTCACACTGTCACACTCTGTATATCCTAACACCACACTCTCAAACTCTGTATATCCTACCGTCACACTCTCACACTCTGCATATCCGACTGTCATACTCTCACGCTCTGTATATCCTACTGTCAGACTCACACACTCTGTATATCCTTCCATCACACTCTCACACTCTGCGTATCCTACCGTAACACTCTCACACTCTGTATATCCTACTTTCAGACGCACACATTCTGTATATCCTACTGTCACACTCTCACACTGTGCATATCCCACCGTCACACTCTCACACTCTGTATATCCTACCATCACACTCTCATACTCCGCATATCCTTCCATCGCACTCTCAAAATCTGCATCACACTCACACTCAGTATTTCGTAATGTCACACTCTCACACTCTGTATATCCTCCCATCACACTCTCACACTCTGCATATCCTACTGTCACACTGTCACACACTGTATATCTTACCATCACACTCCCACTCTCTGCAAATCCTAGCATAACACTCTCACACTCTGTATATCCTACCGTCACACTCTCACACTCTGCATATCCTCCCATCACACTCTCACACTCTGTATATCCTACTGTCACACTGTCACACGCTGTATATCCTAACATCCCACTCTCACACTCTGTATATCCTACCGTCGCACTCTCACACTCTGCATATCCTACTGTCACACTGTCACACACTGTATATCTTACCCTCACACTCCCACTCTCTGCAAATCCTAGCATAACACTCTCACACTCTGTATATCCTACCGTCACACTCTCACACTCTGCATATCCTCCCATCACACTCTCACACTCTGTATATCCTACTGTCACACTGTCACACGCTGTATATCCTAACATCCCACTCTCACACTCTGTATATCCTACCGTCGCACTTTCACACTCTGCATATCCTTCCGTCGCACTTTCACAGTCTGTATATCCTACTGTCAAACTCTCCCACTCTGTATATCCTACCATCACACTCTCACACTCTGCACATCCCACCGTCAAACTCTCACACTCTGTATATCCCACCATCACATTCTCACCCTCTGTATATCCTACTGTCACACTCTCACACTCTGCATATCCTCCCATCACACTCTCACACTCTATATATCCTACCATCAAACACTCACACTCTGCATATCCTACCGTCACACTCTCACACTCTGCAAATCCTACTGTCACACTCTCACACTCTGTATATCCCACCGTCACACTCTGACACTCTGTATATCCTACTGTCACACTCTCATACTCCGCATATCCTTTTGTCACACACGAACACTCAGTATATCGTAACGTCACACTCTCATACTCTGTATATCCTCCCATCACACTCTCACACGCTGCAAATCCTACCGTCACACTCTCACCCTCTGCATATCCTATCATCACACATTCACACTCTGTATATCCTACCGTCACACTCTCACACTCTGCATATCCTTCCGTCAAACTCTCACACTCTGTATATCCTACTGTCACTCTGTAACACACTGTATATCCTAACATCCCACTCTCACACTCTGCATATCCTACCGTCGCACTCTCACACTCTGCATATCCTACTGTCACACTGTCACACACTGTATATCTTACCCTCACACTCCCACTCTCTGCAAATCCTAGCATAACACTCTCACACTCTGTATATCCTACCGTCACACTCTCACACTCTGCATATCCTCCCATCACACTCTCACACTCTGTATATCCTACTGTCACACTGTCACACGCTGTATATCCTAACATCCCACTCTCACACTCTGTATATCCTACCGTCGGACTTTCACACTCTGCATATCCTTCCGTCGCACTTTCACAGTCTGTATATCCTACTGTCAAACTCTCCCACTCTGTATATCCTACCATCACACTCTCACACTCTGCACATCCCACCGTCAAACTCTCACACTCTGCAAATCCTACCGTCAAACTCTCACACTCTGTATATCCCACCATCACATTCTCACCCTCTGTATATCCTACTGTCACACTCTCACACTCTGCATATCCTCCCATCACACTCTCACACTCTATATATCCTACCATCAAACACTCACACTCTGCATATCCTACCGTCACACTCTCACACTCTGCAAATCCTACTGTCACACTCTCACACTCTGTATATCCTACCGTCACACTCTCACACTCTGCATATCCTCCCATCACACTCTCACACTCTATATATCCTACCATCAAACACTCACACTCTGCATATCCTACCGTCACACTCTCACACTCTGCAAATCCTACTGTCACACTCTCACACTCTGTATATCCCACCGTCACACTCTGACACTCTGTATATCCTACTGTCACACTCTCAAACTCTGTATATCCTACCGTCACACTCTCACACTCTGCATATCCGACTGTCATACTCTCACGCTCTGTATATCCTACTGTCAGACTCACACACTCTGTATATCCTTCCATCACACTCTCACACTCTGCGTATCCTACCGTAACACTCTCACACTCTGTATATCCTACTTTCAGACGCACACATTCTGTATATCCTACTGTCACACTCTCACACTGTGCATATCCCACCGTCACACTCTCACACTCTGTATATCCTACCATCACACTCTCATACTCCGCATATCCTTCCATCAAACTCTCAAAATCTGCATCACACTCACACTCAGTATTTCGTAATGTCACACTCTCACACTCTGTATATCCTCCCATCACACTCTCACACTCTGCATATCCTACTGTCACACTGTCACACACTGTATATCTTACCATCACACTCCCACTCTCTGCAAATCCTAGCATAACACTCTCACACTCTGTATATCCTACCGTCACACTCTCACACTCTGCATATCCTCCCATCACACTCTCACACTCTGTATATCCTACTGTCACACTGTCACACGCTGTATATCCTAACATCCCACTCTCACACTCTGTATATCCTACCGTCGCACTCTCACACTCTGCACATCCTACTGTCACACTGTCACACACTGTATATCTTACCCTCACACTCCCACTCTCTGCAAATCCTAGCATAACACTCTCACACTCTGTATATCCTACCGTCACACTCTCACACTCTGCATATCCTCCCATCACACTCTCACACTCTGTATATCCTACTGTCACACTGTCACACGCTGTATATCCTAACATCCCACTCTCACACTCTGTATATCCTACCGTCGCACTTTCACACTCTGCATATCCTTCCGTCGCACTTTCACAGTCTGTATATCCTACTGTCAAACTCTCCCACTCTGTATATCCTACCATCACACTCTCACACTCTGCACATCCCACCGTCAAACTCTCACACTCTGCAAATCCTACCGTCAAACTCTCACACTCTGTATATCCCACCATCACATTCTCACCCTCTGTATATCCTACTGTCACACTCTCACACTCTGCATATCCTCCCATCACACTCTCACACTCTATATATCCTACCATCAAACACTCACACTCTGCATATCCTACCGTCACACTCTCACACTCTGCAAATCCTACTGTCACACTCTCACACTCTGTATATCCCACCGTCACACTCTGACACTCTGTATATCCTACTGTCACACTCTCATACTCAGTATATCGTAACGTCACACTCTCACACTCAGTATATCCTACCATCACACTCTCACACTCTGTATATCCTCCCATCACACCCTCACACTCTGTATTCCCTTCCGTCACACTCTCACACTCTGCAAATCCTACTGTCACACTCTCACACTCTGTATATCCTACTGTCACACTGTCACACTCTGTATATCCTAACATCACACTCTCAAACTCTGCATATCCTTCCGTCACACTCTCACACTCTGCAAATCCTACTGTCACACTCTCACACTCTGTATATCCTACTGGCACACTGTCACACTCTGTATATCCTAACATCACACTCTCAAACTCTGTATATCCTACCGTCACACTCTCACACTCTGCATATCCTACTGTCAGACTCACACACTCTGTATATCCTTCCATCACACTCTCACACTCTGCGTATCCTACCGTAACACTCTCACACTCTGTATATCCTACTTTCAGACGCACACATTCTGTATATCCTACTGTCACACTCTCACACTGTGCATATCCCACCGTCACACTCTCACACTCTGTATATCCTACCATCACACTCTCATACTCCGCATATCCTTCCATCACACTCTCAAAATCTGCATCACACTCCCACTCAGTATTTCGTAATGTCACACTCCCACACTCTGTATATCCTCCCATCACACTCTCACACTCTGCATATCCTACTGTCACACTGTCACACACTGTATATCTTACCGTCACACTCCCACTCTCTGCAAATCCTAGCATAACACTCTCACACTCTGTATATCCTACCGTCACACTCTCACACTCCGCATATTCTTCCATGACACTCTCACACTCTGCATATCCTACCGTCACACTCTCACACTCAGTATATCGTAACGTCACACTCTCACACTCAGTATATCCTATCATCACACTCTCACACTCTGTATATCCTCCCATCACACCCTCACACTCTGTATTCCCTATCGTCACACTCTCACACTCTGCATATCCTACTGTCACACTCTCACAATCTGTAAAGCCTCCCATCATACTCTCATACTCTGCATATCCTACCGTCATACACTCACACTCTGTATATCCTACTGTCAGACGCACACATTCTGTATATCCTACTGTCACACTCTCACACTCTCCATATCCTACTGTCACTCTCTCACAATCTGTATATCCCACCGTCACACTCTCACACTCTGTTTCACCTACCATCACACTCTCATACTCCGCATATCCTTCCATCACACTCTCAAAATCTGCATATCCTACCGTTACACACTCACACTCAGTATTTCGTAATGTCACACTCTCACACTCTGTATATCCTCCCATCACACTCTCACACTCTGCATATCCTACTGTCACACTGTCACACACTGTATATCTTACCCTCACACTCCCACTCTTTGCAAATCCTACCATAACACTCTAACACTCTGCATATCCTACTGTCACACACTCACACTCAGTATATCGTAATGTCACACTCTCACACTCTGTATACTCTACCATCACACTCTCATACTCAGCATATCCTTCCATCACACTCTCAAAATCAGCATATCCTACCGTCACATACTCACACTCAGTATTTCGTAATCTCACACTGTCACACTCTGTATATCCTCCCATCACACTCTCACACTCTGCATATCCTACTGTCACACTGTCACACACTGTATATCTTACCCTCACATTCCCACTCTCTGCAAATCCTACCATAACACTCTAACACTCTGTATATCCTACTGTCACACTCTCACACTCTGCATATCCTACCGTCACACCCTCACACTCTGCATATCCTACCGTCACACTCTCACACTCTGTATATCCTACTGTCACACTCTCACACTCTGTATACACTAACATCCCACTCTCACACTCTGCATATCCTACCGTCGCACTTTCATAGTCTGTATATCCTACTGTCAAACTCTCCCAATCTGTATATCCTACCATCACACTCTCACACTCTGCACATCCCACCGTCCAACTCTCACACTCTGCAAATCCTACCGTCAAACTCTCACACTCTGTATATCCTACTGTCACACTCTCACACTCTGTATATCCCACCGTCACACTCTGACACTCTGCATATCCTACCGTCACTCTCTCACACACTGCAAATCCTACTGTCACACTCTCACACTCTGTATATCCCACCGTCACACTCTGACACTCTGTATATCCTACTGTCACACTCTCATACTCTGCATATCCTTCCATGACACTCTAAAACACTGCATATCCTACTGTCAGACACTCACACTCAGAATATCGTAACGTCACACTCTCACACTCTGCATATCCTCCCATCACACTCTCACATTCTGTATACCCTGCTTTAACACTCTCACACTCTGCATATCCTACAGTCACACTCTCACACTCTGTATAACCTACCATCACACTCTCATACTCCGCATATCCTTCCATCACACTCTCAAAATCTGCATGTCCTACCGTCACACACTCACACTCAGTATTTCGTAATGTCACACTCTCACACTCTGTATATCCTCCCATCACACTCTCACACTCTGCATATCCTACTGTCACACTCTCACACTCTGTATATCCTCCCATCACACTCTGCATATCCTACCGTCACACTCTCACACACTGCAAATCCTACTGTCACACTCTCACACTCTGTATATCCCACCGTCACACTCTGACACTCTGTATATCCTACTGTCACATTCTCATATTCCGCATATCCTTCAATGACACTCTCACACTCTGCATATCCTACTGTCAGACTCTCACACACTGTATATCTTACCCTCACACTCCCACTCTCCGCAAATCCTACCATGATACTCTAACACTCAGCATAACCCACTGTCACACTCTCACACTCTGTATATCCTACCGTCACACTCTCACCCTCTGGATATCTGACCGTCACATTCTCACATTCTCACACTCTGTATATCCTATCATCACACACTCACACTCTGTATATCCTACTGTCACACACTCACACTCTGCATATCCTTCGATCATACTCTCACACTCTGCGTATCCTACCGTAACACTCTCACACTCTGTATATCCTTCTGTCAGACGCACACATTCTGTATATCCTACTGTCACACTCTCACACTCTGCATATCCTACCGTCACACTCTCACACTCTGCATATCCCACCGTCACACTCTCACACTCTGTATATCCTACCGTCACACTCTCACCCTCTGCATATCCCACCGTCACACTCTCACACTCTGTATATTCAACACTCACACTCTCATACCCCGCATATCCTTCCATCACACTCTCAAATTCTGCATATCCTACTGTCACACACTCACACTCAGTATTTCGTAATGTCACATTTCGTGATACACACTCTGTATATCCTCCTATCACACTCTCACACTCTGCATATCCTACTGTCACACTGTCACACACTGTATATCTTACCCTCACAATCCCACTCTCCTCAAATCCTACCAGAACACTCTAACACTCTGTATATCCTACTGTCAAAAACTCACACTCAGTATATCGTAATGTCACACTCTCACACTCTGTATATTCTACCATCACACTCTCGTACTCAGCATATCCTTCCATCACACTCTCAAAATCAGTATATCCTACCGTCACACACTCACAGTCAGTATTTCGTAATGTCACACTGTCACACACTGTATATCTTACCCTCATACTCCCACTCTCTGCAGATCCTACCATAACACTCACACTCTGTATATCCTACCGTCACACTCTCACACTCTGCACATCCCACCATCACACTCTCACACTCTGTATATCCTCCCATCACACTCTCACACTCTGTATATCCTACCATCAAACTCTCACACTCTGCATATCCTACCATCACACTCTCACACTCTGCAAATCCTACTGTCACACTCTCACACACGGCATATCCCACCGTCACACTCTGACACTCTGTATATCCTACTATCACACTCTCATACTCCGCATATCCTTCCATCACACTCTCAAAATCTGCATATCCTACCGTCACACACTCACACTCAGTATATCATAACGTCACACTCTCACACTCTGTATATCCTCCCATCACACTCTCACACTCTGTATATCCTCCCATCACACTCTCACACTCTGTATATCCTCCCATCACACCCTCACATTCTGTATTCCCTACCGTCACACTCTCACACTCTGCATATCCTACTGTCACACTCTCACAATCTGTATACCATTCCCATCATACTCTCATACTCTGCATATCCTACGATCATACACTCACACGCTGTATATCCTCCCGTCAAATACTCACTCTCTGCATATCTTACCTTCACACCCTCACACTCTGCTTATCCGACTGACACACTCTGTATAACCTACTGTCCCACTCTCACACTCTGTCTATCCTACCATCACACTGTCACACTCTGTATATCCTACCATCACACTCTCACACTCAGCATATCCATCCGTCACACTCTCACACTCTGCGTATCCCACCGTCACACTCTCACACGCTGTATATCCTAACATCACACTCTCATACTCCGCATATCCTTCCATCACACTCTCAAAATCCGCATTTCCTACCGTCACACACTCACACTCAGTATTTCGTAATGTCACACTCTCACACTCTGTATATCCTCCCATCACACTCTCACACTCTGCATATCCTACTGTCACACTGTCACACACTGTATATCTTACCCTCACACTCCCACTCTCTGCAAATCCTGCCATAACACTCATAATCTGTATATCCTACCGTCACACTCTCACACTCTGCACATCCCACCGTCAAACTCTCACACTCTGCAAATCCTACCGTCAAACTCTCACACTCTGTATATCCTACTGTCACACTCTCACACTCTGTATATCCCACCATCAAACTCTCACACTCTGCATAACCCACCGTCACACTCTCACACTCTGCAAATCCTACTGTCACACTCTCACACTCTGTATATCACACCGTCACACTCTGACACTCTGTATATCCTACTATCACACTCTCATACTCCGCATATCCTTCCATCACACTCTCAAACTCTGTATTCCCTACCGTCACACTCTCATACTCTGCATATCCTACCGTCACACACTCACACTCAATATATCGTAACGTCACACTCTCACACTCTGTATATCCGCCCATCACACTCTCACACTCTGCATATCCTACCGTCACACTCTCACACACTGCAAATCCTACTGTCACACTCTCACACTCTGTATATCCCACAGTCACACTCTGACACTCTGTATATCCTACTGTCACATTCTCATACTCCGCATATCCTTCAATGACACTCTCAAACTCTGCATATCCTACTGTCACACACTCACACTCAGTATATCGTAACGTCACACTCTCACACTCTGTATATCCTCCCATCACACCCTCACACTCTGTATTCCCTACCGTCACACTCTCACACCCTGTATATCCGCCCATCACACTCTCACACTCTGTATATCCTCCCATCACACCCTCACACTCTGTATTCCCTACCGTCACACTCTCACACCCTGCATATCCTACTGTCACACACTCACACACTGTATATCCTCCCATCACACTCTCACACTCTGTATATCCTCCCATCACACTCTCACACTCTGCATATCCTACTGTCACATTGTCACACACTGTATATCTTACCCTCACAATCCCACTCTCCGCAAATCCTACCATGACACTCTAACACTCAGCACATCCCACTGTCACACTCTCACACTCTGTATATCCTACCGACACACTCTCACACTCTGAATATTCTTCGATCACACTCTCACACTCTGCGTATCCTACCGTAACACTCTCACACTCTGTATATCCTACTGTCAGATGCATACATTCTGTATATCCTACTGTCACACTCTCATACTCTCCATATCCTTCTGTCATACTCTCACATTCTGTACATCCTACTGTCAAACTCACACACTCTGTATATCCTCCCATCACACTCTGCATATTCTACTGTCACACTGTCAAACACTGTATATCTTACCCTCACACTCCCACTCTCCGCAAATCCTACCATAACACTCTAACACTCAGCATATCCCACCGTCACGCTCTCACACTCTGTATATCCTACTGTCACACTCTCACCCTCTGTATATCTGACCGACACACATTCTCACATTCTCACACTCTGTATATCCTATCATCACACACTCACACTCTGAATATCCTACCGTCACACACTCACACTCTGCATATCCTTCGATCACACTCTCACACTCTGCGTATCCTACCGTAACACACTCACACTCTATATATCCTACTGTCAGACTCACACACTCTGTATATCCTACCGTCACAATCTCACACTCTGCATATCCGACTGTCACACTCTCACACTCTGTATATCGTACCATCACACTCTCACACTCTGTATATCCTACCATCACAGCATCACACTCTGTATTCCCTACCGTCACACTCTCACACTCTGCATATCCGACTGTCACACTCTCACGCTCTGTATATCCTGCCGTCACACACTCACACTCTGCATATCCAACCGTCACACTCTCACACTCTGTATATCCTACTGTTAGACTCACACACTCTGTATATCCTACCGTCACACTCTCACATTCTGCATATCCGACTGTCACACTCTCACACTCTGTATATCCTACCATCACACTCTCACACTCTGTATATCCTACCATCACACCCTCACACTCTGTATTTCCTACCGTCACACTCTCACACTCTACATATCCTTCCTTCACACTCTCACATTCTGTACATCCTACTGTCAGACTCACACACTCTGTATATCCTCCCATCACACTCTCACACTCTGCATATCCTACTGTCACACTCTCACACACTATATCTTACCCTCACACTCCCACTCTCCGCAAATCCTACCATAACACTCGAAGACTCAGCATATCCCACTGTCACGCTCTCACACTCTGTATATCCTACCGTCACACTCTCACCCTCTGTATCTCTGACCGTCACATTCTCACTTTCTCACACTCTGTATATCCTATCATCACACACTCACATTCTGTATATCCTACCGTCACACACTCACACTCTGCATATCCTTCGATCACACTCTCACACTCTGCGTATCCTACCGTAACACTCTCACACTCTATATATCCTACTGTCAGACGCACACATTCTGTATATCCTACTGTCACACTCTCACACTCTGCATATCCTCCCGTCACACTCTCACACTCTGCGTATCCCACCGTCACACTCTCACACTCTGTATATCCTACCATCACACTCTCATACTCCGCATATCCTTCCATCACACTCTCAAAATCTGCATATCCTACCGTCACACTCTCACACACTGTATATCTTACCCTCACACTCCCACTCTCCGCAAATCCTACCATGATACTCTAACACTCAGCATATCCCACTGTCACACTCTCACACTCTGTATATCCTACCGTCACACTCTCACACTCTGGATATCTGACCGTCACATTCTCACATTCTCACACTCTGTATATCCTATCATCACACACTCACACTCTGTATATCCTACTGTCACACACTCACACTCTGCATATCCTTCGATCATACTCTCACACTCTGCGTATCCTACCGTAACACTCTCACACTCTGTATATCCTATTGTCAGACGCACACATTCTGTATATCCTACTGTCACACTCTCACACTCTGCATATCCTACCGTCACACTCTCACACTCTGCATATCCCACCGTCACACTCTCACACTCTGTATATCCTACCGTCACACTCTCACCCTCTGCATATCCCACCGTCACACTCTCACACTCTGTATATTCAACACTCACACTCTCATACCCCGCATATCCTTCCATCACACTCTCAAATTCTGCATATCCTACTGTCACACACTCACACTCAGTATTTCGTAATGTCACATTTCGTGATACACACTCTGTATATCCTCCTATCACACTCTCACACTCTGCATATCCTACTGTCACACTGTCACACACTGTATATCTTACCCTCACACTCCCACTCTCCTCAAATCCTACCAGAACACTCTAACACTCTGTATATCCTACTGTCAAAAACTCACACTCAGTATATCGTAATGTCACACTCTCACACTCTGTATATTCTACCATCACACTCTCGTACTCAGCATATCCTTCCATCACACTCTCAAAATCAGTATATCCTACCGTCACACACTCACAGTCAGTATTTCGTAATGTCACACTGTCACACACTGTATATCTTACCCTCATACTCCCACTCTCTGCAGATCCTACCATAACACTCACACTCTGTATATCCTACCGTCAAACTCTCACACTCTGCAAATCCTACCGTCAAACTCTCACACTCTGTATATTCCACCATCACACTCTCACACTCTTTATATCCTACTGTCACACTCTCACACTCTGTATATCCTCCCATCACACTCTCACACTCTGTATATCCTACCATCAAACTCTCACACTCTGCATATCCTACCGTCGCACTCTCACACTCTGCAAATCCTACTGTCACACTCTCACACTCTGCATATCCCACCGTCACACTCTGACACTCTGTATATCCTACGATCACACTCTCATACTCAGCATATCCTTCCATCACACTCTCAAAATCTGCATATCCTACCGTCACACACTCACACTCAGTATATCGTAACGTCATACTCTCACACTCTGTATATCCTCCCATCACACTCTCACACTCTGTATATCCTCCTATCACACTCTCACACTCTGTATATCCTCCCATCACACCCTCACACTCTGCATATCCTACCGTCACAGTCTCACACACTGCAAATCCTACTGTCACACTCTCACAATCTGTATACCATTCCCATCATACTCTCATACTCTGCATATCCTACGATCATACACTCACACGCTGTATATCCTCCCGTCAAATACTCACTCTCTGCATATCTTACCTTCACACTCTCACACTCTGCTTATCCTACTGACACACTCTGTATAACCTACTGTCCCACTCTCACACTCTGTCTATCCTACCATCACACTGTCACACTCTGCAAATCCTGCCATAACACTCACACTCTGCATATCCTACTGTCACACTGTCACACACTGTATATCTTACCCTCACACTCCCACTCTCTGCAAATCCTACCATAACACTCTCACACTCTGCATATCCTACTGTCACACTGTCACACACTGTATATCTTACCCTCACACTCCCACTCTCTGCAAATCCTGCCATAACACTCACAATCTGTATATCCTACCGTCACACTCTCACACTCTGCACATCCCACCGTCAAACTCTCACACTCTGCAAATCCTACCGTCAAACTCTCACACTCTGTATATCCCACCATTACACTCTCACACTCTGTATATCCTACTGTCACACTCTCACACTCTGTATATCCCACCATCAAACTCTCACACTCTGCATAACCCACCGTCACACTCTCACACTCTGCAAATCCTACTGTCACACTCTCACACTCTGTATATCCCACCATCAAACTCTCACACTCTGCATAACCCACCGTCACACTCTCACACTCTGCAAATCCTACTGTCACACTCTCACACTCTGTATATCACACCGTCACACTCTGACACTCTGTATATCCTACTATCACACTCTCATACTCCGCGTATCCTTCCATCACACTCTCACACTCTGTATATCCGCCCATCACACTCTCACACTCTGCATATCCTACCGTCACAGTCTCACACACTGCAAATCCTACTGTCACACTCTCACACTCTGTATACCATTCCCATCATACCCTCATACTCAGCATATCCTACTGTCACACACTCACCCTCAGTATATCGTAATGTCACACTATCACACTCTGTATATCCTACCATCACACTCTTGTACTCAGCATATCCTTCCATCACACTCTCAAAATCAGCATATCCTACCGTCACACACTCACACTCAGTATTTCGTAATATCACCCTCTCACACTCTGTATATCCTCCCATCACACTCTCTCACTCTGCATATCCTACTGTCACACTGTCACACACTGTATATCTTACCCTCACACTCCCACTCTCTGCAAATCCTACCATAACACTCTCACACTCTGCATATCCTACTGTCACACTGTCACACACTGTATATCTTACCCTCACACTCCCACTCTCTGCAAATCCTGCCATAACACTCACAATCTGTATATCCTACCGTCACACTCTCACACTCTGCACATCCCACCGTCAAACTCTCACACTCTGCAAATCCTACCGTCAAACTCTCACACTCTGTATATCCCACCATCAAACTCTCACACTCTGCATATCCTACTGTCACACCCTCACACTCTGTATATCCCACCGTCACACTCTGACACTCTGTATATCCTACTATCACACTCTCATACTCCGCATATCCTTCCATCACACTCTCAAACTCTGTATTCCCTACCGCCACACTCTCATACTCTGCATATCCTACTGTCACACTCTCACAATCTGTATACCATTCCCATCATACTCTCATACTCTGCATATCCTACCGTCACACACTCACACTCAGTATTTCGTAATGTCACACTCTCACACTCTGCATATCCTACTGTCACACTGTCACACACTGTATATCTTACCCTCACACTCCCACTCTCTGTAAATCCTGCCATAACACTCACAATCTGTATATCCTACCGTCACACTCTCACACTCTGCACATCCCACCGTCAAACTCTCACACTCTGCAAATCCTACCGTCAAACTCTCACACTCTGTATATCCCACCGTCACACTCTCACACTCTGCAAATCCTACTGTCACACTCTCACACTCTGTATATCACACCGTCACACTCTGACACTCTGTATTACCTACTATCACACTCTCATACTCCGCATATCCTTCCATCACACTCTCACACTCTGTATATCCGCCCATCACACTCTCACACTCTGCATATCCTACCGTCACACTCTCACACACTGCAAATCCTACTGTCACACTCTCACACTCTGTATATCCCACCGTCACACTCTGTATATCCTACTGTCACATTCTCATACTCCGCATATCCTTCAATGACACTCTCAACCTCTGCATATCCTACTGTCACACACTCACACTCAGTATATCGTAACGTCACACTCTCACACTCTGTATATCCTCCCATCACACTCTCACACTCTGTATATCCTCCCATCACACCCTCACACTCTGTATTCCTTACCGTCACACTCTCACACCCTGTATATCCGCCCATCACACTCTCACACTCTGTATATCCTCCCATCACACTCTCACACTCTGTATTCCCTACCGTCACACTCTCACACCCTGCATATCCTACTGTCACACACTCACACTCTGTATATCCTCCCATCACACTCTCACACTCTGTATATCCCACCATCAAACTCTCACACTCTGCATATCCTACCGTCACACTCTCACACTCTGCAAATCCTACTGTCACACCCTCACACTCTGCATATCCTAGTGTCACACACTCACACTCAATATGTCGTAACGTCACACTCTCACACTCTGTATATCCTCCCATCACATCCTCACACTCTGTATTCCCTACCGTCACACTCTCACACTCTGCATATCCTACTGTCACACTCTCACAATCTGTATACCATTCCCATCATACTCTCATACTCGGCATATCCTACCGTCACACACTCACACTCAGTATTTCGTAATATCACACTCTCACACTCTGTATATCCTCCCATCACACTCTCTCACTCTGCATATCCTACTGTCACTAGTCACACACTGTATATCTTACCCTCACACTCCCACTCCCCGCAAATCCTACCATAACACTCTAACACTCTGTATATCCTACTGTCACACACTCACACTCAATATATCGTAACGTCACACTCTCACATTCTGTATATCCGCCCATCACACTCTCACACTCTGAATATCCTCTCATCACACCCTCACACTATGTATTCCCTACCGTCACACTCTCACACTCTGCATATCCTACTGTCACACTCTCACAATCTGTATACCATTCCCATCATACTCTCATACTCGGCATATCCTACTGTCACACACTCACACTCAGTATATTCTACCATCACACTCTCGTACTCAGCATATCCTTCCATCACACTCTCAAAATCAGCATATCCTACCGTCACACTCTCACACTCAGTATTTCGTAATGTCACACTCTCACACTCTGTATATCCTCCCATCACACTCTCACACTCTGTATATCCTCCCATCACACTCTCTCAGTCTGCATATCCTACTGTCACACTGTCACACATTGTATATCTTACCCTTACACTCCCACTCTCTGCAAATTCTACCATAACACTTACACTCTGTATATCCTACCGTCACACTCTCACACTCTGTATATCCCACCATCACACTCTCCCACTCTGTATATCCTACTGTCACAATCTCACACTCTTCATATCCTTCCATCACACTCTCAAACTCTGTATTCCCTACCGTCACACTCTCACACTCTGCATATCCTACTGTCACACTCTCACAATCTGTATACCATTCCCATCATACTCTCATACTCTGCATATCTTACCGTCACACACTCACACTCAATATATCGTAACGTCACACTCTCACACTCTATATATCCTCCCATCACACCCTCACACTATGTATTCCCTACCGTCACACTCTCACACTCTGCAAATCCTACAGTCAAACTCTCACACTCTGTATATCCCACCATCACACTCTCACACTCTGTATATCCTACTGTCACACTCTCACACTCTGTATATCCCACCATCAATCTCTCACACTCTGTATATCCTACCGTCACACTCTCACACTCTGCAAATCCTACTGTCACACTCCAACACTCTGTATATCCCAGCGTCACACTCTGACACTCTGTATATCCTACTATCACACTCTCATATTCCGCATATCCTTCCATCACACTCAAAATCTGCATATCCTACCGTCACACACTCACACTCAGTATATCGTAACGTCACACTCTCACACTCTGTATATCCTCCCATCACACTCTCACACTCTGCATATCCTACTGTCACACTGTCACACACTGTATATCTTACCCTCACACTCCCACTCTCCGCAAATCCTACCATGACACTCTAACACTCAGCATATCCCACTGTCACACTCTCACACTCTGTATATCCTACCGTCACACTCTCACACTCTGTATATCCTTCGATCACACTCTCACAATCTGCGTATCCTACCGTAACACTCTCACACTCTGTATATCCTACTGTCAGACGCACACATTCTGCATATCCTTCCGTCATACTCTCACATTCTGTACATCCTACTGTCCAACTCACACACTCTGTATATCCTTCCATCACACTCTCACACTCTGCATATTCTACTGTCACACTGTCACACACTGTATATCTTACCCTCACACTCCCACTCTCCGCAAATCCTACCATAACACTCTAACACTCAGCATATCCTACTGTCACACTCTCACCCTCTGTATATCTGACCGACACACATTCTCACATTCTCACACTCTGTATATCCTACCATCACAGCATCACACTCTGTATTCCCTACCGTCACACTCTCACACTCTGCATATCCGACTGTCATACTCTCACGCTCTGTATATCCTACCATCACACTCTCACACTCTGTATATCCTACCATCACACTCTCACACTCTGTATATCCTACCATCACACCCTCACACTCTGTATATCCTACCATCGCACCCTCACACTCTGTATATCCTACCATCACACCCTCACACTCTACATATCCTTCCGTCACACTCTCACATTCTGTACATTCTACTGTCAGACTCACACACTCTGTATATCCTCCCATCACACTCTCACACTCTGCATATCCAACTGTCACACTCGCACACACTGTATATCTTACCCTCACACTCCCACTCTCCGCAAATCCTACCATAACACTCTAACATTCAGCATATCCCACTGTCACGCTCTCACACTCTGTATATCCTACCGTCACACTCTCACCCTCTGTATCTTTGACCGTCACATTCTCACATTCTCACACTCTGTATATCCTATCATCACACACTCACACTCTGTATATCCTACCGTCACACACTCACACTCTGCATATCCTTCGATCACACTCTCACACTCTGCGTATCCTACCGTAACACTCTCACACTCTATATATCCTACTGTCAGACGCATACATTCTGTATATCCTTCTGTCACACTCTCAAACTCTGCGTATCCCACCGTCACACTCTCACACTCTGTATATCCTACCATCACACTCTCATACTCCGCATATCCTTCCATCACACTCTCAAAATCTGCATATCCTACCGTCACACACTCACACTCAGTATTTCGTAATGTCACACTCTCAGACTCTGTATTACCTCCCATCACACTCTCACACTCTGCATATCCTACTGTCACACTGTCACACACTGTATATCTTACCCTCACACTCCCACTCTCCGCAAATCCTACCATAACACTCTAACACTGTGTATATCCTACTGTCACACACTCACACTCAATACATCGTAACGTCACACTCTCACATTCTGTATATCCTCCCATCACACCCTCACACTCTGTATTCCGTACCGTCACACTCTCACACTCTGTATTCCCTACCGTCACACTCTCATACTCTGCATATCCTACTGTCACACTCTCACAATCTGTATACCATACCCATCATACTCTCATACTCTGCATATCCTACCGTCACACACTTACACTCAATATATCGTAACGTCACACTCTCACACTCTGTATATCCTCCCATCACACTCTCACACTCTGTATATCCTCCCATCACACCCTCACACTCTGTATTCCCTACCGTCACACTCTCATACTCTGCATATCCTACTGTCACACTCTCACAATCTGTATACCATTCCCATCATACTCTCATACTCTGCATATCCTACTGTCACACACTCACACTCAGTATGTCGTAACGTCACACTCTCACACTCTGTATATCCGCCCATCACACTCTCACACTCTGTATATCCTCGCATCACACCCACACAGTCTGTATTCCTTACCGTCACACTCTCACACTCTGTATACCATTCCCATCATACTCTCATACTCTGCATATCCTACCGTCATACACTCACACTCTGTATATCCTCCCGTCAAACACTCACTCTCTGCATATCTTACCTTCACACTCTCACACTCTGGTTATCCTACTGACACACTCTGTATAACCTACTGTCCCACTCTCACACTCTGTATATCCTACCGTCACAATCTCACACTCTGTATATCCTACTGTCAGACTCACACACTCTGTATATCCTACCGTCACAATCTCACACTCTGCATATCCGACTGTCACACTCTCACACTCTGTATATCGTACCATCACACTCTCACACTCTGTATATCCTATCATCACAGCATCACACTCTGTATTCCCTACCGTCATACTCTCACACTCTGCATGTCCTTCTGTCATACTCTCAAATTCTGTATATCCTACTGTCAGACTCACACACTCTGTATATCCTACCGTCATACTCTCACACTCTGCATATCCAACCGTCACACTCTCACATTCTGTATAACCTACTGTCAGACTCACACACTCTGTATATCCTACCGTCAGACTCTCACATTCTGTATATCCGACTGTCACACTCTCACACTCTGCATATCCTACCGTCACACTCTGACACTCTGTATATTGTAATGTCACACTCTCACACTCTCACACTCTGTATATCCTACTGTCAGACTCTCACACTCTGCATATCCTACCATCACACTCTCACACTCTGTATATCTCACCGTCGCACTCTCACACTCTGTATATTCTACCGTCGCACTCTCACACTCTGCATATCCCACCGTCACACTCTCAGACTTTGTATATCCGACCAGCATACTCTCACACTCTGTATATCCTACCGTCACACTCTCACACCCTGCGTATCCTACCATCACACTCTCACACTCTGTGTATCCTACCATCACACTCTCACACTCTGCATATCCTATCATCACACACTCACAGTCTGTATATCCTACCGTCACACTCTCACACTATGCATATCCTTCTGTCAAACTCTCACACTCTGTGTATCTTACCATCACACCCTCACACTCTGTATGTCCTACTGTCAGACTCACACATTCTGCATATCCTACCGTCACACTCTCACACTCTGCACATTCTACTGTCACACTCGCACACTCTGTATATCCCACTATCACACTCTCATACTCCGCATATCCTTCCATCACACTCTCAAACTCTGCATATCCTACTGTCACACACTCACACGCAGTATATCGTAACGTCACACTCTCACACTCTGTATATCCTCCCATCACACTCTCACACTCTGTATATGCTACCATCACAGTCACATTCTCAGCATATCCTTCCAACACACTCTCAAAATCTGCATATCCTACCGTCACACACTCACACTCGGTATTTCGTAATGTCACATTCTCACACTCTGCATATCCTCCCATCACACTCTCACATTCTGCATGTCCTACTGTCACACTATCACACACTGTATATCTTACCCTCACACTCCCACTCTCTGCAAATCCTACCATAACACTCTCACACTCTGCATATCCTACCGTCACACTCTCACACTCTGTATATCCTACTATCACACTCTCATACTCCGCATATCCTTCCATCACACTCTCAAACTCTGCATATCCTACTGTCACACACTAACACTCAGTATATCGTAACGTCACACTCTCACACTCTGTATATCCTCCCATCACACTCTCACACTCTGTATATCCTCCCATCACACTCTCACACTCTGCAAATCCTACCGTCACAGTCTCACACTCTGTATATCCTACCATCATACTCTCAAACTCTGAATATCTTACTGTCACACATTCACACTCTGCACATCCTACCATCACACACTCACACTCTGCATATCCTACCGTCATACTCTCACACTCTGAATATCCTACTGTCACACTCTCACACTCTGTACACCCTACCATCATACTCTAATACTCTGCATATCCTACTGTCACACACTCTCACTCTGTATATCCTACCGTCACACTCAAACACTCTGTATATTCCACCGTCACACTCTCACACTCTGTATGTCTTCCCGTCAAACACTCACTCTCTGCATATCCTACCGTCACACTCACCCACTCTGCATATCCAACTGAAACACTCTCTATATCCTACCGTCACACTCTCACACTCTGTATGTCCCACTGTCACACTCTCACACTCTGTATGTCCCACTGTCACACTCTCACACTCTATATATCCTACCATCACATTCTCACACTCTGTATAGCCTATCGTCATACTGTCACATTCCGTACAACCCATCGTCACACTCTCACAATCTGCAAATCCTACCGTCACCCTCTCACACTCTGTATATCCCACTATCACACTCTCACACTCTGTATATCCTACTGTCACACGGTCACACTCTGTATATCCTAACATCACACTCTCACAGTCTGTATATCCCACTCTCACACTCTGTATATCCTACTGTCGCACTCTCACACTCAGCATATCCTACCGTCGCACTTTCACAGTCTGTATATCCTACTGTCAAACTCTCCCACTCTGTATATCCAACCATCACACTCTCACACTCTGCACATCCCACCGTCAAACTCTCACACTCTGCAAATCCTACCGTCACACTCTCACACTCTGTATATCCCAGCATCACACTCTCACACTCTCTATATCCTACTGTCCCACTCTCACACTCTTTATATCCTCCCAACACACTTTCACACTCTGTATATCCTCCCATCAAACTCTCACGCTCTGCATATCCTACCGTCACACTCTCACACTCTGTATATCCTACCGTCACACTCTCACACTCTGTATATCCCACCTTCACAGTCTGACACTCTGTATATCCTACTGTTACACTCTCACACTCTGTATATCCCACCGTCACACTCTGACACTCTGTATATCCTACTATCACACTCTCATATTCCGCATATCCTTCCATCACACTCTCAAACTCTGCATATCCTACCGTCACACACTCACACTCAGTATATCGTAACATCACACTCTCACACTCTGTATATCCTCCCATCACACTCTCACACTCTGCAAATCCTACCGTCACAGACTCACACTCTGCAAATCCTACCATCATACTCTCAAACTCTGAATATCTTACTGTCACACATTCACACTCTGCACATCCTACCATCACACACTCACCTTCTGCATATACGACCGACATACTCTTACACTCTGAATATCCTACTGTCACACTCTCACAATCTGTATACCCACTCATCATACTCTCATACTCTGCATATCTTACCTTCACACTCTCACACTCTGCTTATCCTACTGACACACTCTGTATAACTTACGGTCACACTCTCACACTCTGTATATCCTACCATCACACATTCACACTCTGCATATCCATCCGTCACACTCTCACATTCTGTATATCCTACTGTCAGACTCACACACTCTGTTTATCCTACCGTCACACTCTCACACTCTGCAGATCCTACCGTCACACTCTCACACTCTGTATATCCCACCTTCACAGTCTGACACTCTGTATATCCCACTGTCACACTCTCATACTCCGCATATCCTTCCATCACACTCTCAAACTCTGCATATCCTACCGTCACACACTCACACTCAGTATATCGTAACATCACACTCTCACACTCTGTATATCCTCCCATCACACTCTCACACTCTGCAAATCCTACCATCACAGACTCACACTCTGTATATCCTACCATCATACTCTCAAACTCTGAATATCTTACTGTCACACATTCACACTCTGCACATCCTACCATCACACACTCAACTTCTGCATATACTACCGACATACTCTTACACTCTGAATATCCTACTGTCACATTCTCACAATCTGTATACCCACTCATCATACTCTCATACTCTGCATATCTTACCTTCACACTCTCACACTCTGCTTATCCTACTGACACACTCTGTATAACTTACGGTCACACTCTCACACTCTGCATATCCATCCGTCACACTCTCACATTCTGTATATCCTACTGTCAGACTCACACACTCGGTTTATCCTACCATCACACTCTCACACTCTGCATATCCGACTGTCATACTCTCACGCTCTGTATATCCTCCCGTTGTGCAAGATAGGGGACTCTGCGACCCCCATCAGGCACTCTGCTTCCCTTCCCAAGAACAAAGACACGGAGGAGCTCGTCCAAAACTATTTATTCAATTGTGCAGAACCGGGTGTTACCTCAATGGCTTCCCACGAGGCACACACACAGATTGTAATCCCCGCACGTTATATACATGTAGGAGTGGGCGGGGCCTTCTACTGTCTCAGCCAATGAGTGTTAAAGTTCCCCACTGTCCTCCTGATGGATGAGATTATTTGGTTATTCACCCAGCCAATCAGTGTTCGAGTTCCCCGCTTCTCCCTTATATGGATGATGACGTACAGCCGTGGTTGTGGGCGGTCCCTCAGCCACGAGGAAAGCTGTTTCCATTGTTCCATTCATGAAAATCTGGGGGAGTGTCTGCTCGTGCTTACTACAAGGTAGAGAAGACTAAAATGGTGGCTTTGTACTTACTATGTGCTTACTACAACAGTTAATGATTTAAAAATTACACCACCCCCTACAAATCCCCCGTGTCTTTTCTTACGGTTTGTAAATTTTAAACTGGGAGTTTCTTCTCCAGGGCGTCCAATAGCTCCCGAGCTTGTTTATCAAGCTGCCCGTCTCTAATGCTACCCCCGCCCAAGAGGGATTCAGACTGTTCTATCTCGAGGTTCATCCTTTCGACCTACCCATAAGGAACATCCCTCTTAGTAAGGGCGGTTTCGATCAGTCGCTGAGTTAACCCCCTGGCGCAGGGAATGATGCAACACCCGAGGGCAGTTAGTACCCCTGCCACCACTATACATGAGACGAGAAAGGAAACGACCACCCCCTTCCATTTACCGAACCAAGCTTCCAACCAACCCGTGAGGCCAGAATCGATGCCCGAGTTTTCGGCGAGTTCATCCGCCAATGTGGTGAGCCCATCCAGGGCGCGGGTGATGGACCCATCAGGGGCTGTGTTGTTGGGGATGAAAGTGCAGCACTGAGTGCCTATCATGACACAAACACCCCCCTTCTCTGCTAACATCATGTCCAGGGCCAACCTATTTTCCCACGCCATTCTGCTAGTGGCGTCTAGTTGTTCTGCTATTCCCTTCACTGCATCCCGAGTATAATTAATGAACCTCTGCTGATTGTAGTAAATATAATTAATCCAATCCACGTTCTTATTAATGGTAACCCACCAGAACAGTGACAACTCAAAACCCGCCGCTATCCGGTTCCTAGCCTTGTATTCGTCAGGAACACCCCTGGGGACCCCTATGGCATCTAAATATATGTTATCATCGAAAGAGGTCTCCAAAGCCCTCTTAGTTCTTCTACTGGAACGGGCTTGCTCTTGTTTTTCGAATGCCAGGGTGAATGGGATGGCCAATTGAACGATTGCACAAGTGCCCGCCCATTTTTGGGGCAGGGTCGGTCGCAGAATCCTCCCACCACAGTACCACCAGAGGTCTGCCCTAGGCACATGAATGTGGGAGTAATTCCTGCCCCCGGTAGTTTCGTTGACCAGCCGAATTGATCCGCTGCACTTGTCAAATGTCCCCACATCATTGTCCCATTGCAGTGCTGTCCGAGAGACGCAGGCTTGGTGCGTACCGTTACCCCTGTGAATGACGGAGGGCGGGGCGCCCCTTTAGACCTGACGGGAGGAAACTTCAAACTTAAGGGTTGACAAGTGGGGTCGTTCCAGGCCTCTCGGTCCTGGTACAGCCTTACCATGCAGTCCAAGGCTTGTGGATGTTTCTCCCATCCCAGCGGGAATGGGAGGGTTAGGACGGGCACCCGTGCACGCGTAGCAATCACTCTTTTTCATGCTCCTTACCGTATATTTGACCCATTCCATCCAGGCATTCGCCTCCCCGTATCCCGTTTCTATTTCAAAGGTCCTTTCCAAGTCCATCACCTCAATTATCCTAACCTTTTCCTGCTCATCGGGGGTGGATGAGGCCCCAGACTCAGCTTCAATGACCGTGATGGTTGTGCAGCACAGCTGCAACCCCTTCTGTCCTGCCTGGCCCCCAACCCTAATACCCAGGATCGTTCCATTAAGGCTCGTCCCGTTGTTCCCCAAGGTCTTTATGGTCAGATAGAGTGGATTGCACTGATTCTGCTCACAATTCCGCCCAGGGGTGATGGGATCACGGACAATTGACACCATAGCCTGGACCCCGGGGGCCGGAGGCCTATTGATGCCTTCTTTGCCATGCAACTGTAATACTAACGTCTGACCCTGGAATCCCCTTTCTCTCTCTAGGTTACGCTTAGTCTGATTCAGTTCACTTTTAGTCGCACAGGGCACCAACCCACATAGGTCTAAACTAAGTGTCTGTGTTGGCTTGTTGGCGAGAACGGAGATGGAGAGCCACCGACGGTCCTCTGCCTGTTTTTTTTTTCCCCAGAGGCCGAATTGGGTAACACGCACACTATGACCCAGCCGAAGGATAATGACAACGCAAGTTAACAATACGATTGACTGCATTTTGTTGCAACACTCGTGTCCGGCCGGAGGACACAGTCCTTTAAACTCGCCAAAGTCCAATTAGTCTGTTCTCAGGGTCTCTGTTCCTTAGATGTCTCTGTCAGAGAGGTTTGTTCGTCCTCCGTCGGTTGTGGCACCGGTCCCTTGATCCGAGTATAATGTGTCCAGCCCTTTTCGGCCGTGCGGACAGCCGTTTCAGTCGTCAAAAGTACTAGGAAGGGACCGTCCCAAGTTGGTTCGAGGGTGCGTTGCTTCCAGCTTTTAATCAGGACCCACTGACCCGGCTTGACGGTGTGCACCGCATACTCGAGGGGTGGCGTCTGTGCCAAAAGTCCCTGTTGGCGTAAACGAGATAGAGCAGACCCCAGAGCCACCAGATATTTTTGCACAAACATGTCCCGAGACTCGAATAAGGGAGGTTCTCCCTTCGGCCCATGGAACGGGAGACCAAACAGCATTTCGTAAGGGGAGACGCCCAAATCCCGTCTTGGCTGGGTGCGAATTTGCAACAGGACGAGGGGTAGGCATTTGGTAACTGTCTTCAGGCCCTGCCTCCCTTCCCAAGAGATGGGGTATTGGCGCACTCTGACGTCAGGGCTCTGGGGCTTTAATTTTACCTCCACAGGTCGAATTGCGAGCCCCCCCCGGTTCCCTTTGGCGACCCAAACCCTAGGGTCTATCTCTGTCAATCGGGACTCACTAAGGTATGACATGGTAATGGCTAATTCTTCCTCTTCTCCCACTTCTACTCGTAGTCCGAAACGGACTATTAAATCCCGTCCCAACAACCCATAGGGAAGGTGCGGGAGGTGAAGGAGTTCCACCTGGAGCTCCTCCTCTTCCAGCCGCAAGGGTTGTGGTTCAAATATTCTTGCACTGAAAACCCCACCCTTTACTCCTGAAATGTTTAATGTTTTAGCCTGGAAGCCAACCCCCCTAGGATGGAGGGGGATTGAGGACCTGCCGGCGCCTGTGTCAACTAAGAAAGTAACATCTTGTCTAAATGGGCCCACCCGTAAATTTACCAGGGTAGGCCCGTGTTCCGATCTTCCCCTGACTTCCCTAATCCATTTGTTCGCGCTCCATTTCATACATCCCTTCTCGCTCCCTTTTAAAATCGGGACAATCCCTTTTGAAGTGTCCCAGTTTCCCGCAATGGTAACATCCGGCCGCCTGAGGCCGTTCGATTCCATAAGATCCTCCTCTCCCACTTCTGCCCCGTCTCGCTCCTCTCCCTCTCCAACTTTTCCTCGACCTTCCTCTTTCCATCCCATAACCTTCTTCCCCCATTCCGGTGGATTTACAAGCTTCCCGTACGGCTGCCACCATCATTTTTGTCTTCTGTTTCTCCCTTATTACATCCCTCTGAACGTACACCTTCTGTGCTTCCCGTAATAATTCTGCAACATCTTTTTCAGCCCAATCCTCCACTTTCTGTAATTTCTTCTGAATGTCAGGCCATGACTTAGTCACAAAGTGCACCTTAAGCATGCCCTTGCCTATTTCCCCATCGGGGTCTAAACCTGAATACTTTCGTATGGACTCCCGCAAACGGTCTAAAAACTCACTCGGGGATTCATCCTTTTTCTGTCCAACTTCGAATGCTTTCGCTAAATTCCGCTGTTTAGGCACGCAGGTTTTGATTCCCCTGATTATAAGGTTTCTGAGGTCTGTCATATTAGCCCGTCCCCCCTCGTCATTATGATCCCACCGGGGGTCCTCTAAGGGGTACTTCTGCTCTCCACGCCGAGGGCCGTCCTGATGCTCCCTATCCCAAATGGCCATTGCACTATTCCGGATCATGACAATTTCATCGTAATTAAATAGTATTCTCATCATGGCCTGCAATTCGGCCCATGTGTATATACTGGGCCCCAGAAATTGATCTAATTGTGTTCCCACACTGACAGGGTCGTCCATTAGACGGGGTAGTTCATTACGGAGTTGTCGGATATCCCCAGAATTTAAAGGTTGTACTACGAATCCGGTCCGTTCGTTCCCAAATCGCACCTCTCGTAAAGGGTTCATCTGTTCAACATTGTTAACCCTCTCAGCACCCAATCTCTCTTCTTGATCTCTCCGCATCTCAATTCGGGCTGATCTCCTAATGCCTGGGGTGGGCTCTTCTTCCCTTCCTGTGTCCCCCGCAGCAGGCTCTCCCTCACTGAGCATGACCTGCCGGGAACCGGGATTATCCGACGCAGGAGGGAGGTCCGCGCTGGACGCCTGGCCGTGGCGGGTTGTACATACAGGGGCGGGGCAGAAGGGGGCAAACCGTCGTTGAGGACGTCCCAAGACTTCTGGGGCTTTCTCGGGTCTGTTTGGGGAATCAGAGGATAGAGACTCGTGGGGTCCCCGCAGTCACTCGCCAGCCAGGCGGCGGCGTATTTGCTCTCTTCTGGGTTAAACGGTTGTTTTCTGTTAACATATATATATTTAGGAGTTGACACACCCAGTCTTCATCAGACCCATACTCGGGCCAAACTACCGAGGGGGCGCGGATAGGTTCTTTGGTCCATATAAAACAACAATATTTTATCATGGTCTCTTTCTTTAAGTCCTTTGTCCTACTGCTTTCCGTCCATAAACTCAATTTCCGACCTAGTGGACTATAGGGGGGTATTTCTTTTCCATTTACAGTCCTCCCTGACTTGTCCTTAGTGGACCTAGAAGTCTGATTTCCCATGGTCTATCTTCGGTCCTGGTCTTAAACGCCTAAAGCATTTTCACAGATAACCGTCAAAACCACAATTTCCCATGGTCTATCTTCGGTCCTGGTCTTAAACGCCTAAAGCATTTTCACAGATAACCGTCAAAACCACAATTTCCCGTGGTCTATCTTCGGTCCTGGTCTTAAACGCCTAAAGCGTTTTCACAGATGACCGTCAAAACCACACGGCCAACAAGGAAGAACAAAAGAATCTCTTACCTTGATCCGTGCACGGAGTTGTCTGGCCTTTTTAAATGTGTGTACCCCCGCGGATAGTCACTAACCGGTCGTCCCAACACTCGTCCGTGTGTTCCTTTTCCAGGATTCAAAATTATTTTAATGAGCCGGGTCACTCTCTTGGCCGACGGCTGACGGACCAAGCCGATCCAGTGAGCAGTGTAAATATATACCAGACGCGTCTTTTTGTATCAGACTTGATCCACGAGCCGAAGAGAGCCCCGGCAATAATTATTGCATCCCGGACGAGCCCCCAATTGTGCAAGATAGGGGACTCTGCGACCCCCCATCAGGCACTCTGCTTCCCTTCCCAAGAACAAAGGCACGGAGGAGTTCGTCCAAAACTATTTATTCAATTCTGCAGAACCGGGTGTTACCTCAATGGCTTCCCACGAGGCACACACACAGATTGTAATCCCCGCACATTATATACATGTAGAAGTGGGCGGGGCCTTCTACTGTCTCAGCCAATGAGTGTTAAAGTTCCCCACTGTCCTCCTGATGGATGAGACTATTTGGTTATTCACCCAGCCAATCAGTGTTCGAGTTCCCCGCTTCTCCCTTATATGGATGATGACGTACAGCCGTGTTGTGGGCGGTCCCTCAGCCACGAGGAAAGCTGTTTCCATTGTTCCATTCATGAAAATCTGGGGGAGTGTCTGCTCGTGCTTACTACAAGGTAGAGAAGACTAAAATGGTGGCTTTGTACTTACTATGTGCTTACTACAGCAGTTAATGATTTAAAAATTACACCACCCCCTACACCGTCACACTCTCACACTCTGTATATCCTACCATCACACCCTCACACTCTGTATTTCCTACCATCACACTCTCACACTCTGCATATCCTTCCGTCACACTCTCAAATTCTGTATATCCTACTGTCAGACTCATACACTCTGTTAATCCTACCATCACACTCTCATACTCTGCATATCCGACTGTCATAATTTCACGCTCTGTATATCCTACCGTCACACTCTCACACTCTGTATATCGTAACGTCACACTCTCACACTCTCACACTCTGCATATCCTACCGTCACACTCTCACACTCTGCATATCCTTCCATCACACTCTCACACTCTGCGTATCCTACCGTAACACTCTCAAACTCTGTATATCCCACTGTCAGACGCACACATTCTGTATATCCTACTGTCACACTCTGCATATCCCACCGTCACACTCTCACACTCTGTATATCCCACCGTCACACTCTCACACTCTGTATATCCTACCATCACACTCTCATACTCCGCATATCCTTCCATCACAATCTCAAACTCTGCATATCCTACTGTCACACACTCACACTCAGTATATCGTAACGTCACACTCTCACACTCTGTATATTCAACACTCACACTCTCATACTCCGCATATCCTTCCATCACACTCTCAAAATCTGCATATCCTAACCGTCACACACTCACACTCAGTATTTCGTAATGTCACACTCTCACACTCTGTATATCCTTCCTTCACACTCTCACACTCTGCATATCCTACTGTTACACTGTCACACACTGTATATCTTACCCTCACACTCCCACTCTCCTCAAATCCTACCATAACACTCTAACACTCTGTACATCCTACTGTCACACACTCACACTCAGGATATCGTAACATCACACTCTCACACTCTGTATATTCTACCATCACACTCTCATACTCAGCATATCCTTCCATCACACTCTCAAAATCTGCATATCCTACCGTCACACACTCACACTCAGTATTTCGTAATGTCACACTCTCACACTCTGTATATCCTCCCATCACACTCTCACACTCTGCATATCCTACTGTCACACTGTCACACACTGTATATCTTACCGTCACTCCCACTCTCTGCAAATCCTACCATAACACTCTCACACTCTGTATATCCTACTATCACACTCTCATACTCCGCATATCTTTCCATCACACTCTCAAACTATGCATATCCTACTGTCACGCACTAACACACAGTATATCATAACGTCACACTCTCACACTCTGTATATCCTCCCATCACACTCTCACACTCTGCATTTCCTACCTTCACACTCTCACACCCGGCATATCCCACTTTGACACTCTCACACTCTGTATATCCTACTGTTACACACTAACCCTCTGTATATCATCCCATCACACTCACACACTCTGCATATCCTACCATCACACTCTCACACTCGGCATATCCCACTTTCACACTCTCACACTCTGTATATCCTACTGTTACACACTAACCCTCTGTATATCCTCCCATCACACTCTTACACTCTGCATGTCCTACCATCACACTCTCACACTCGGCATATCCCACTTTCACACTCTCACACTCTGTATATCCTACTGTTACACACTAACCCTCTGTATATCCTCCCATCACACTCTTACACTCTGCATGTCCTACCATCACACTCTCACACTCGGCATATCCCACTGTCACACTCTCACACTCTGTATATCCTAACGTCACACTCTCACCCTCTGCATATCCTATCATCACACACTCACACTCTGTATATCCTACTGTCACACTCTCACATTCTGCATATCCTTCCGTCAAACGTTCACACTCTGTGTATCTTACCGTAACACCCTCACACTCTGTATGTCCTACTGTCAGACTCACACACTCTGCATATCCTACCGTCACAATCTCACACTCTGCATATTCTACCATCACACTCTCACACTCTGTATATCCTACTATCACACTCTCACAGTCTGTATATCCCACTCTCACACTCTGTATATCCTACCGTCGCACTCTCACACTCAGCACATCCTACCGTCGCACTTTCACAGTCTGTATATCCTCCTGTCAAACTCTCCCACTCTGTATATCCAACCATCACCCTCTCGCACTCTGCATATCCCACCGTCAAACTCTCACACTCTGCAAATCCTACCATCACACTCTCACACTCTGCATATCCTACTGTCACACTCTCACACACTGTATATCCTCCCATCAAAGTCTCACACTCTGCAGATCCTACCGTCACACTCTCTCACTCTGTATATCCCACCTTCACAGTCTGACACTCTGTATATCCTACTGTCACACTCTGACACTCTGTATATCCTACTATCACACTCTCATACTCCGCATATCCTTCCATCACACTCTCAAACTCTGCATATCCTACCGTCACACACTCACACTCAGTATATCGTAACATCACACTCTCACACTCTGTATATCCTCCCATCACACTCTCACACTCTGCAAATCCTACCGTCACAGACTCACACTCTGTATATCCTACCATCATACTCTCAAACTCTGAATATCTTACTGTCACACATTCACACTCTGCACATCCTACCATCACACACTCACCTTCTGCATATCCTACCGACATAGGAATAAAAGAATGACTAGGGTAGGAATAGGTCCAGTCAAGGATAGTAGGGGGAAGTTGCGTGTGGAGGCGGAAGAGATTGGGGAGACACTGAATGAATACTTTTCTTCAGTATTCACTCAGGAACAGGGCATTGTTGTCGATGAGAATACTGAGGAACAAATAAGTAGAATGGATGGCTTTGAGGTATGTAGAGAAGAGGTGTTGGAAATCCTGGAAAAGGTGAAAATAGATAAGTCCCCTGGGCCTGATGGCATTTATCCTAGGATTCTCTGAGAAGCAAGGGAGGAGATTGCAGAGCCATTGGCCTTGATTTTTATGTCCTCTTTGTCTACAGGAGTAGTCCCAGAAGACTGGAGGATAGCAAATGTGGTTCCCTTGTTCAAAAAGGGGAGTAGGGATAGCCCTAGTAACTATAGGCCGGTGAGTCTCACTTCTGTTGTGGGCAAAGTCTTAGAGAGAATTGTAAGGGATAGGATTTATGCACATCTGGATAGGAATAATGTGATCAAGGATAGTCAGCATGGTTTTGTGAAGGGCAAGTCGTGCCTCACAAACCTTATTGAATTCTTTGAAAAGGTGACGAAGGAGGTTGATGAGGGGAAAGCGGTAGATGTGGTATATATGGATTTTAGTAAGGCGTTTGATAAGGTTCCCCATGGTAGGCTACTGCAGAAAATACGGAGATATGGCATTGAGGGTGAGTTGGAGGTTTGGATTAGGAATTGGCTGGATGGAAGAAGACAGAGGGTAGTAGTTGATGGCAAAGTTTCTTCATGGAGTGCCGTCACTAGCGGTGTTCCGCAAGGATCTGTTTTGGGACCATTGCTGTTTGTAATTTTTATAAATGACCTGGAAGAGGGGTTAGAAGGTTGGGTGAGCAAGTTTGCGGATGATACGAAAGTCGGAGGAGTTGTTGACAGTGAGGAAGCATGTGGCAGGTTACAGCAGGATATAGAGAAGCTGCAGAGCTGGGCAGAAAGGTGGCAGATGGAATTCAATGTAGCTAAGTGCGAGGTGATTCACTTTGGGAAGAATAACAAAAAGATGGGGTACTGGGCTAATGGTCGGATACTTGGTAGTGTGGATGAGCAGAGGGATCTTGGTGTCCATGTACACAGATCTCTGAAAGTTGCCACCCAGGTAAATAGTGCGGTGAGGAAGGCATATGGCGTACTGGCTTTTATTGGTAGAGGAATTGAGTTCCGGAGTCCTGAGGTCATGATGCAGTTGTATAAGACTCTGGTACGGCCGCATCTGGAATATTGTGTGCAGTTTTGGTCGCCATACTATAGGAAGGATGTGGAGGCATTGGAACGGGTGCAGAGGAGGTTTACCAGGATGTTGCCTGGTATGGAAGGAAAATCGTATGAGGAAAGACTGAGGCACTTGGGGCTGTTTTCACTAGAGAAAAGAAGGTTTAGGGGTGACTTGATTGAGGTGTACAAGATGATTAGGGGGTTAGATAGGGTCGACAGTATGAACCTTTTCCCGCGTATTGAGTCGGGTATTACAAGGGGGCATAGCTTTAAATTAAGGGGGGGTAGATATAGGACTGATGTTAGGGGGAGGTTCTTCACTCAGCGAGTCGTTAGTTCATGGAATGCCCTGCCAGTAACAGTGGTGGACTCTCCCTCTTTATGGGCATTTAAGAGGGCATTGGATAGGTATATGGAGGATAGTGGGTTAGTGTAGTTTAGGTGGGCTTGGATCGGCGCAACATCGAGGGCCCAAGGGCCTGTACTGCGCTGTATTCTTCTATGTTCTATGTTCTATGTTCTATACTCTTACACTCTGAATATCCTACTGTCACACTCTCACAATCTGTATACCCACTCATCATACTCTCATACTCTGCATATCTTACCTTCACACTCTCACACTCTGTATATCCTACTGTCACACTGTCACACTCTGTATATCCTACCATCACACACTCACACTCTGCATATCCATCCGTCACACTCTCACAATCTGTATATCCTAGCATCACACCCTCACACTCTGTATTTCCTACCGTCACACTCTCACACTCTGCATATCCTTCCGTCACACTCTCACATTCTGTATATCCTACTGTCAGACTCACACACTCTGTTTATCCTACCATCACTCTCTCACTCTCTGCATATCCGACTGTCATAATCTCACGCTCTGTATATCCTCCCGTCACACTCTCACACTCTGCATATCCTACCGTCACATTCTCACACTCTGCATATCTTTCCATCACACTCTCACACTCTGCGTATCCTACCATAACACTCTCAAACTCTGTATATCCTACTGTCAGACACACACATTCTGTATATCCTACTGTCACACTCTCACATTCTGCATATCCTACCGTCACACTCTCACACTCTGCATATTCCACCGTCACACTCTCACACTCTGTATATCCTACCATCACACTCTCATACTCCGCATATCCTTCCATCACAATCTCAAACTCTGCATATCCTACTGTCACACACTCACACTCAGTATATCGTAACGCCACACTCTCACACTCTGCATATTCAACACTCACACTCTCATACTCCGCATATCCTTCCATCACACTCTCAAACTCTGCATATTCTACCGTCACATTCTCACACTCTGTATGTCCTACTATCATACTCCGCATATCCTTCCATCACACTCTCACACTCTGCATATCCTACCGTCACACTCTCACACTCGGCATATCCCACTTTCACACTCTCACACTCTGTATACCCTACTGTTACACACTAACCCTCTGTATATCCTCCCATCACACTCTCACACTCTGCATATCCTACCATCACACTCTCACACTCGGCATATCCCACTGTAACACCCTCACACTCTGTATGTCCTACTGTCAGACTCACACACTCTGCATATCCTACCGTCACAATCTCACACTCTGCATATTCTACCGTTACACTCTCACACTCTGTATATCCTACAATCACACTCTCATACTCCGCATATCCTTCCATCACACTCACAAACTCTGCATATCCTACTGTCACACGCGAACACTCAGTATATCGTAACGTCACACTCTCACACTCTGTATATCCTCCCATCACACTCTCACACTCTGCAAATCCTACCGTCACACTCTCACACTCTGTATATCCCACCGACACAGACTCACACTCTGTATATCCTACCATCATACTCTCACACTCTGAATATCTTACTGTCACACATTCACACCCTGCACATCTTACCATCACACACTCACATTCTGCATATCCTACCAACATACTCTTACACTCTCTATATCCTACCGTCACACTCTCACACTCTGTATGTCCCACTGTCACACTCTCACATTCTGTATATCCTACCATCACATTCTCACACTCTGTATGGCCTATCGTCATACTGTCACATTCTGAACATCCTACCGTCACACTCTCACTATCTGCAAATCCTACTATCACACTCTCACACTCTGTATATCCTTCTGTCACAGTGTCACACTCTGTATATCCTAACATCACACTCTCACAGTCTGTATATCCCACTCTCACACTCTGTATATCCTACCGTCGCACTCTCACACTCAGCATATCCTACCGTCGCACTTTCACAGTCTGTATATCCTCCTGTCAAACTCTCCCACTCTGTATATCCAACCATCACACTCTCGCACTCTGCACATCCCACCGTCAAAATCTCACACTCTGCTTATCCTACTGACACACTCTGTATAACCTACTGTCACACTCTCACACTCTGTATATCCTACCGTCACACTGTCACACTCTGTATATCCTACCATCACACACTCACACTCTGTATTTCCTACCGTCATACTCTCACACTCTGCATATCCGACTGTCACACTCTCACACTCTGTAAATACTACCATCACACTCTCACACTCTGTATATCCTACCATCACACCCTCACACTCTGTATTTCCTACCGTCACACTCTCACACTCTGCATATCCTTCCATCACACTCTCACAATCTGTATATCCTACTGTCAGACTCACACGCTCTGTATATCCTACCGTCACACTCTCACACTCTGTATATCATAACGTCACACTCTCACACTCTGCATATCCAACCGTCACACTCTCACACTCTGCGTATCCTACCGTAACACTCTCAAACTCTGTATATCCTACTGTCAGACGCACACATTCTGTATATCCTACTGTCACACTCTCACAGTCTGCATATCCTACCGTCACACTCTCACACTCTGCATATCCCACCGTCACACTCTCACACTCTGTATATCCTACCATCACACTCTCATACTCCGCATATCCTTCCATCACACTCTCAAAATATGCATATGCTACCGTCACACTCTCACACTCACTGTATCGTAACGTCACACTCTCACACTCTGTGTATTCCACCATCACACTCTCATACTCCGCATATCCTTCCATCACACTCTCAAAATCTGCACATCCTACCGTCACACACTCACACTCAGTATTTCGTAATATCACACTCTCACACTCTGTATATCCTCCTATCACACTCTCACACTCTGCATATCCTACTGTCACACTGTCACACACTGTATATCTTACCCTCACACTCCCACTCTCCTCAAATCCTACCATAACACTCTAACACTCTGTATATCATACTGTCACACACTCACACTCAGGATATCGTATCGTCACACTCTCACACTCTGTATATGCTACCATCACACTCTCATACTCAGCATATCCTTCCATCACACTCTCAAAATCTGCATATCCTACCGTCACACACTCACACTCAGTATATCGTAACGTCACACTCTCACACTCTGTATATCCTCCCATCACACTCTCACACTCTGCATATCCTACTGTCACACTGTCACACACTGTATATCTTACCCTCACACTCCCACTCTCCTCAAATCCTACCATAACACTCTAACACTCTGTACATCCTACTGTCACACACTCACACTCAGTATATCGTAACATCACACTCTCACACTCTGTATATTCTACCATCACACTCTCATACTCAGCATATCCTTCCATCACACTCTCAAAATCTGCATATCCTACCGTCGCACACTCACACTCAGTATTTCGTAATGTCACACTCTCACACTCTGTATATCCTCCCATCACACTCTCACACTCTGCATATCCTACTGTCACACTGTCACACACTGTATATCTTACCGTCACTCCCACTCTCTGCAAATCCTACCATAACACTCTCACACTCTGTATATCCTACTATCACACTCTCATACTCCGCATATCTTTCCATCACACTCTCAAACTATGCATATCCTACTGTCACGCACTAACACACAGTATATCATAACGTCACACTCTCACACTCTGTATATCCTCCCATCACACTCTCACACTCTGCATATCCTACCTTCACACTCTCACACCCGGCATATCCCACTTTCACACTCTCACACTCTGTATATCCTACTGTTACACACTAACCCTCTGTATATCATCCCATCACACTCACACACTCTGCATATCCTACCATCACACTCTCACACTCGGCATATCCCACTTTCACACTCTCACACTCTGTATATCCGACTGTTACACACTAACCCTCTGTATATCCTCCCATCACACTCTCACACTCTGCATGTCCTACCATCACACTCTCACACTCGGCATATCCCACTGTCACACTCTCACACTCTGTATATCCTAACGTCACACTCTCACCCTCTGCATATCCTATCATCACACACTCACACTCTGTATATCCTACTGTCACACTCTCACATTCTGCATATCCTTCCGTCAAACTTTCACACTCTGTGTATCTTACCGTAACACCCTCACACTCTGTATGTCCTACTGTCAGACTCACACACTCTGCATATCCTACCGTCACAATCTCACACTCTGCATATTCTACCATCACACTCTCACACTCTGTATATCCTACTATCACACTCTCATACTCCGCATATCCTTCCATCACACTCACAAACTCTGCATATCCCACTTTCACACTCTCACACTCTGTATACCCTACTGTTACACACTAACCCTCTGTATATCCTCCCATCACACTCTCACACTCTGCATATCCTACCATCACACTCTCACACTCGGCATATCCCACTGTAACACCCTCACACTCTGTATGTCCTACTGTCAGACTCACACACTCTGCATATCCTACCGTCACAATCTCACACTCTGCATATTCTACCGTCACACTCTCACACTCTGTATATCCTACCATCACACTCTCACACTCGGCATATCCCACTGTAACACCCTCACACTCTGTATGTCCTACTGTCAGACTCACACACTCTGCATATCCTACCGTCACAATCTCACACTCTGCATATCCTACCGTAACACTCTCAAACTCTGTATATCCTACTGTCAGACACACACATTCTGTATATCCTACTGTCACACTCTCACATTCTGCATATCCTACCGTCACACTCTCACACTCTGCATATTCCACCGTCACACTCTCACACTCTGTATATCCTACCATCACACTCTCATACTCCGCATATCCTTCCATCACAATCTCAAACTCTGCATATCCTACTGTCACACACTCACACTCAGTATATCGTAACGCCACACTCTCACACTCTGCATATTCAACACTCACACTCTCATACTCCGCATATCCTTCCATCACACTCTCAAACTCTGCATATTCTACCGTCACATTCTCACACTCTGTATGTCCTACTATCATACTCCGCATATCCTTCCATCACACTCTCACACTCTGCATATCCTACCGTCACACTCTCACACTCGGCATATCCCACTTTCACACTCTCACACTCTGTATACCCTACTGTTACACACTAACCCTCTGTATATCCTCCCATCACACTCTCACACTCTGCATATCCTACCATCACACTCTCACACTCGGCATATCCCACTGTAACACCCTCACACTCTGTATGTCCTACTGTCAGACTCACACACTCTGCATATCCTACCGTCACAATCTCACACTCTGCATATTCTACCGTCACACTCTCACACTCTGTATATCCTACCATCACACTCTCACACTCCGCATATCCTTCCATCACACTCACAAACTCTGCATATCCTACTGTCACACGCGAACACTCAGTATATCGTAACGTCACACTCTCACACTCTGTATATCCTCCCATCACACTCTCACACTCTGCAAATCCTACCGTCACACTCTCACACTCTGTATATCCCACCGACACAGACTCACACTCTGTATATCCTACCATCATACTCTCACACTCTGAATATCTTACTGTCACACATTCACACCCTGCACATCTTACCATCACACACTCACATTCTGCATATCCTACCAACATACTCTTACACTCTGTATATCCTACCGTCACACTCTCACACTCTGTATGTCCCACTGTCACACTCTCACACTCTGTATATCCTACCATCACATTCTCACACTCTGTATGGCCTATCGTCATACTGTCACATTCTAAACATCCTACCGTCACACTCTCACTATCTGCAAATCCTACTATCACACTCTCACACTCTGTATATCCTCCCATCACACTCTCACACTCTGTATATCCTACCGTCACACTGTCACACACTGTATATCCTCCAAACACACTCCCACTCTCTGCATATCCTACTGTCACACTGTCACACACTGTATATCTTACCCTCACACTCCCACTCTCCTCAAATCCTACCATAACACTCTAACACTCTGTATATCATACTGTCACACACTCACACTCAGGATATCGTATCGTCACACTCTCACACTCTGTATATTCTACCATCACACTCTCATACTCAGCATATCCTCCCATCACACTCTCATACTCAGCATGTCCTCCCATCACACTCTCACACTCTGCATATCCTACCATCACACTGTCACACACTGTATATCTTACCATCACACTCCCCCTCTCTGCAAATCCTACCATCACACTCTCACACTCTGTATATCCCACTCTAACACTCTGTATATCCTACCGTCGCACTCTCACACTCAGCATATCCTACCGTCGCACTTTCACAGTCTGTATATCCTCCTGTCAAACTCTCCCACTCTGTATATCCAACCATCACACTCTCGCACTCTGCACATCCCACCGTCAAAATCTCACACTCTGCATATCCTACTGTCACACTCTAACACTCTGTATATCCTCCCATCAAACTCTCACACTCTGCATATCCTACCATCACACTCTCACACTCTGCAGATCCTTCCGTCACACTCTCACACTCTGTATATCCCACCTTCACAGTCTGACACTCTGTATATCCGACTGTCACACTCTCACACTCTGTATATCCCACCGTCACACTCTGACACTCTGTATATCCTACTTTCACACTCTCATACTCCGCATATCCTTCCATCACACTCTCAAACTCTGCATATCCTACCGTCACACACTCACACTCAGTATATCGTAACGTCACACTCTCACACTCTGTATATCCTCCCATCACACTCTCACACTCTGTATATCCTACCGTCACACTGTCACACACTGTATATCCTCCAAACACACTCCCACTCTCTGCATATCCTACTGTCACACTGTCACACACTGTATATCTTACCCTCACACTCCCACTCTCCTCAAATCCTACCATAACACTCTAACACTCTGTATATCATACTGTCACACACTCACACTCAGGATATCGTATCGTCACACTCTCACACTCTGTATATCATTACATCACACTCTCATACTCAGCATATCCTCCCATCACACTCTCATACGCAGCATGTCCTCCCATCACACTCTCACACTCTGCATATCCTACCATCACACTGTCACACACTGTATATCTTACCATCACACTCCCCCTCTCTGCAAATCCTACCATCACACTCTCACACTCTGTATATCCTACCGACACCCACTCACCCTCTGTATATCCTACCATCATACTCTCCCACACTGAATATCTTACTGTCACACATTCACATTCTGCACATCCTACCATCACACACTCACATTCTGCATATCCTACCGACATACTCTTACACTCTGAATATCCTACTGTCACACTCTCACAATCTGTATACCCACCCATCATACTCTCATACTCTGCATATCCCACCGTCACACTCTCACACTCTGTATATCCTCCCGTCAAACACTCACATTCTGCATATCTTACCTTCACACTCTCACACTCTGCTTATCCTACTGACACACTCTGTATAACCTACTGTCTCACTCTCACACTCTGTATATCCTACCGTCACACTGTCACACTCTGTATATCCTACCATCACACCCTCACACTCTGTGTTTCCTACCGTCACACTCTCACACTCTACATATCCTACTGTCAGACTCACACACTCTGTTTATCCTACCGTCACACTCTCTCACTCTGCAGATCCGACTGTCATACTCTCACGCTCTGTATATCCTCCCGTCACACTGTCACACACTGTATATCTTACCATCACACTCTCATACTCTGCAAATCCTACCGTCACACTCTCACACTCTGTATATCCTACCGACACCCACTCACCCTCTGTATATCCTACCATCATACTCTAACACACTGAATATCTTACTGTCACACATTCACACTCTGCACATCCTACCATCACACATTCACATTCTGCATATCCTACCGACATACTCTTACACTCTGAATATCCTACTGTCACACTCTCACAATCTGTATACCCACCCATCATACTCTCATACTCTGCATATCCCACCGTCACACTCTCACACTCTGTATATCCTCCCGTCAAACACTCACATTCTGCACATCTTACCTTCACACTCTCACACTCTGCTTATCCTACTGACACACTCTGTATAACCTACTGTCTCACTCTCACACTCTGTATATCCTACCATCACACACTCACACTCTGTATTTCCTACCGTCATACTCTCACACTCTGCATATCCGACTGTCACACTCTCACACTCTGTAAATACTACCATCACACTCTCACACTCTGTATATCCTACCATCACACCCTCACACTCTGTATTTCCTACCGTCACACTCTCACACTCTGCATATCCTTCCATCACACTCTCACAATCTGTATATCCTACTGTCAGACTCACACGCTCTGTATATCCTACCGTCACACTCTCACACTCTGTATATCATAACGTCACACTCTCACACTCTGCATATCCAACCGTCACACTCTCACACTCTGCGTATCCTACCGTAATACTCTCAAACTCTGTATATCCTACTGTCAGACGCACACATTCTGTATATCCTACTGTCACACTCTCACAGTCTGCATATCCTACCGTCACACTCTCACACTCTGCATATCCCACCGTCACACTCTCACACTCTGTATATCCTACCATCACACTCTCATACTCCGCATATCCTTCCATCACACTCTCAAAATATGCATATGCTACCGTCACACACTCACACTCAGTGTATCGTAACGTCACACTCTCACACTCTGTGTATTCCACCATCACACTCTCATACTCCGCATATCCTTCCATCACACTCTCAAAATCTGCACATCCTACCGTCACACACTCACACTCAGTATTTCGTAATATCACACTCTCACACTCTGTATATCCTCCTATCACACTCTCACACTCTGCATATCCTACTGTCACACTGTCACACACTGTATATCTTACCCTCACACTCCCACTCTCCTCAAATCCTACCATAACACTCTAACACTCTGTATATCATACTGTCACACACTCACACTCAGGATATCGTATCGTCACACTCTCACACTCTGTATATGCTACCATCACACTCTCATACTCAGCATATCCTTCCATCACACTCTCAAAATCTGCATATCCTACCGTCACACACTCACACTCAGTATATCGTAACGTCACACTCTCACACTCTGTATATCCTCCCATCACACTCTCACACTCTGTATATCCTACCGTCACACTGTCACACACTGTATATCCTACAAACACACTCCCACTCTCTGCAAACCTACCGTCACGCTCTCACACTCTGTGTATCTTACCATAACACTCTCACACTTTGAATATCCTAGTGTCAGACTCACACATTCTGCATATCCTACCGTCACACTCTCACTCTCTGTATATCCTACTATCACACTCTCATACTCCGCATATCCTTACATCACACTCTCAAACTCTGCATATCCTACTGTCACACACTAACACTCAGTATATCATTACATCACACTCTCAGTCTCTGTATATCCTCCCATCACACTCTCATACTCAGCATGTCCTCCCATCACACTCTCACACTCTGCATATCCTACCATCACACTGTCACACACTGTATATCTTACCATCACACTCCCCCTCTCTGCAAATCCTACCATCACACTCTCACACTCTGTATATCCTACCGACACCCACTCACCCTCTGTATATCCTACCATCATACTCTCCCACACTGAATATCTTACTGTCACACATTCACATTCTGCACATCCTACCATCACACACTCACATTCTGCATATCCTACCGACATACTCTTACACTCTGAATATCCTACTGTCACACTCTCACAATCTGTATACCCACCCATCATACTCTCATACTCTGCATATCCCACCGTCACACTCTCACACTCTGTATATCCTCCCGTCAAACACTCACATTCTGCATATCTTACCTTCACACTCTCACACTCTGCTTATCCTACTGACACACTCTGTATAACCTACTGTCTCACTCTCACACTCTGTATATCCTACCGTCACACTGTCACACTCTGTATATCCTACCATCACACCCTCACACTCTGTATTTCCTACCGTCACACTCTCACACTCTGCATATCCTTCCGTCACACTCTCACATTCTGTATATCCTACTGTCAGACTCACACACTCTGTTTATCCTCCCGTCACACTCTCACACTCTGCAGATCCGACTGTCATACTCTCACGCTCTGTATATCCTCCCGTCACACTGTCACACACTGTATATCTTACCATCACACTCTCATACTCTGCAAATCCTACCGTCACACTCTCACACTCTGTATATCCTACCGACACCCACTCACCCTCTGTATATCCTACCATCATACTCTAACACACTGAATATCTTACTGTCACACATTCACACTCTGCACATCCTACCATCACACACTCACATTCTGCATATCCTACCGACATACTCTTACACTCTGAATATCCTACTGTCACACTCTCACAATCTGTATACCCACCCATCATACTCTCATACTCTGCATATCCCACCGTCACACTCTCACACTCTGTATATCCTCCCGTCAAACACTCACATTCTGCACATCTTACCTTCACACTCTCACACTCTGCTTATCCTACTGACACACTCTGTATAACCTACTGTCACACTCTCACACTCTGTATTTCCTACCGTCATACTCTCACACTCTGCATATCTGACTGTCACACTCTCACACTCTGTAAATACTACCATCACACTCTCACACTCTGTATATCCTACCATCACACCGTCACACTCTGTATTTCCTACCGTCACACTCTCACACTCTGCATATCCTTCCATCACACTCTCACAATCTGTATATCCTACTGTCAGACTCACACGCTCTGTATATCCTACCGTCACACTCTCACACTCTGTATATCATAACGTCACACTCTCACACTCTGCATATCCTTCCATCACACTCTCACACTCTGCGTATCCTACCGTAACACTCTCAAACTCTGTATATCCTACTGTCAGACGCACACATTCTGTATATCCTACTGTCACACTCTCACAGTCTGCATATCCTACCGTCACACTCTCACACTCTGCATATCCCACCGTCACACTCTCACACTCTGTATATCCTACCATCACACTCTCATACTCCGCATATCCTTCCATCACACTCTCAAAAGATGCATATGCTACCGTCACACACTCACACTCAGTGTATCGTAACGTCACACTCTCACACTCTGTGTATTCCACCATCACACTCTCATACTCCGCATATCCTTCCATCACACTCTCAAAATCTGCACATCCTACCGTCACACACTCACACTCAGTATTTCGTAATATCACACTCTCACACTCTGTATATCCTCCTATCACACTCTCACACTCTGCATATCCTACTGTCACACTGTCACACACTGTATATCTTACCCTCACACTCCCACTCTCCTCAAATCCTACCATAACACTCTAACACTCTGTATATCATACTGTCACACACTCACACTCAGGATATCGTATCGTCACACTCTCACACTCTGTATATTCTACCATCACACTCTCATACTCAGCATATGCTCCCATCACACTCTCATACTCAGCATGTCCTCCCATCACACTCTCACACTCTGCAAATCCTACCATCACACTCTCATACTCTGTATATCCTGCCATCACACTCTCACACTCTGCAACTCCTACCGTCACACTCTCACACTCTGTATATCCCACCGACACAGACTCACCCTCTGTATATCCTACCATCATACTCTAACACACTGAATATCTTACTGTCACACATTCACATTCTGCACATCCTACCATCACACATTCACATTCTGCATATCCTACCGACATACTCTTACACTCTGAATATCCTACTGTCACACTCTCACAATCTGTATACCCACCCATCATACTCTCATACTCTGCATATCCCACCGTCACACTCTCACACTCTGTATATCCTCCCGTCAAACACTCACATTCTGCACATCTTACCTTCACACTCTCACACTCTGCTTATCCTACTGACACACTCTGTATAACCTACTGTCACACTCTCACACTCTGTATATCCTACCGTCACACTGTCACACTCTGTATATCCTACCATCACACACTCACACTCTGTATTTCTTACCGTCATACTCTCACACTCTGCATATCCGACTGTCACACTCTCACACTCTGTAAATACTACCATCACACTCTCACACTCTGTATATCCTACCATCACACCCTCACATTCTGTATTTCTTACCGTCACACTCTCACACTCTGCATATCCTTCCATCACACTCTCACAATCTGTATATCCTACTGTCAGACTCACACACTCTGTATATCCTACCGTCACACTCTCACACTCTGTATATCATAACGTCACACTCTCACACTCTGCATATCCAACCGTCACACTCTCACACTCTGCGTATCCTACCGTAACACTCTCAAACTCTGTATATCCTACTGTCAGACGCACATATTCTGTATATCCTACTGTCACACTCTCACAGTCTGCATATCCTACCGTCACACTCTCACACTCTGCATATCCCACCGTCACACTCTCACACTCTGTATATCCTACCATCACACTCTCATACTCCGCATATCCTTCCATCACACTCTCAAAATATGCATATGCTACCGTCACACACTCACACTCAGTGTATCGTAACGTCACACTCTCACACTCTGTGTATTCCACCATCACACTCTCATACTCCGCATATCCTTCCATCACACTCTCAAAATCTGCACATCCTACCGTCACACACTCACACTCAGTATTTCGTAATATCACACTCTCACACTCTGTATATCCTCCTATCACACTCTCACACTCTGCATATCCTACTGTCACACTGTCACACACTGTATATCTTACCCTCACACTCCCACTCTCCTCAAATCCTACCATGACACTCTAACACTCCGTATATCATACTGTCACACACTCACACTCAGGATATCGTATCGTCACACTCTCACACTCTGTATATTCTACCATCACACTCTCATACTCAGCATATCCTTCCATGACACTCTCAAAATCTGCATATCCTACCGTCATACACTCACACTCAGTATATCGTAACGTCACACTCTCACACTCTGTATATCCTACCGTCACACTGTCACACACTGTATATCCTCCAAACACACTCCCACTCTCTGCAAACCTACCGTCACGCTCTCACACTCTGTGTATCTTACCAAAACACTCTCACACTTTGAATATCCTAGTGTCAGACTCACACATTCTGCATATCCTACCGTCACACTCTCACTCTCTGTATATCCTACTATCACACTCTCATACTACGCATATCCTTACATCACACTCTCAAACTCTGCATATCCTACTGTCACACACTAACACTCAGTATATCATTACATCACACTCTCAGTCTCTGTATATCCTCCCATCACACTCTCATACTCAGCATGTCCTCCCATCACACTCTCACACTCTGCATATCCTACCATCACACTGTCACACACTGTATATCTTACCATCACACTCCCCCTCTCTGCAAATCCTACCATCACACTCTCACACTCTGTATATCCTACCGACACCCACTCACCCTCTGTATATCCTACCATCATACTCTCACACACTGAATATCTTACTGTCACACATTCACATTCTGCACATCCTACCATCACACACTCACATTCTGCATATCCTACCGTCACACTCTCACACTCTGCATATCCCACCGTCACACTCTCACACTCTGTATATCCTCCCGTCAAACACTCACATTCTGCATATCTTACCTTCACACTCTCACACTCTGCTTATCCTACTGACACACTCTGTATAACCTACTGTCTCACTCTCACACTCTGTATATCCGACCGTCACACTGTCACACTCTGTATATCCTACCATCACACCCTCACACTCTGTATTTCCTACCGTCACACTCTCACACTCTGCATATCCTTCCGTCACACTCTCACATTCTGTATATCCTACTGTCAGACTCACACACTCTGTTTATCCTTCCGTCACACTCTCACACTCTGCAGATCCGACTGTCATACTCTCACACTCTGTATAACCTACTGTCTCACTCTCACACTCTGTATATCCGACCGTCACACTGTCACACACTGTATATCTTACCATCACACTCTCATACTCTGCAAATCCTACCGTCACACTCTCACACTCTGTATATCCGACCGACACCCACTCACCCTCTGTATATCCTACCATCATACTCTAACACACTGAATATCTTACTGTCACACATTCACACTCTGCACATCCTACCATCACACATTCACATTCTGCATATCCTACCGACATACTCTTACACTCTGAATATCCTACTGTCACACTCTCACAATCTGTATACCCACCCATCATACTCTCATACTCTGCATATCCCACCGTCACACTCTCACACTCTGTATATCCTCCCGTCAAACACTCACATTCTGCACATCTTACCTTCACACTCTCACACTCTGCTTATCCTACTGACACACTCTGTATAACCTACTGTCTCACTCTCACACTCTGTATATCCTACCGACACCCACTCACCCTCTGTATATCCTACCATCATACTCTCACACTCTGAATATCTTACTGTCACACATTCACATTCTGCACATCCTACCATCACACACTCACATTCTGCATATCCTACCGACATACTCTTACACTCTGAATATCCTACTGTCACACTCTCACAATCTGTATACCCACCCATCATACTCTCATACTCTGCAGATCCCACCGTCACACTCTCACACTCTGTATATCCTCCTGTCAAACACTCACATTCTGCACATCTTCCCTTCACACCCTCACACTCTGCTTATCCTACTGACACACTCTGTATTACCTACTGTCACACTCTCACTCTCTGTATTTCCTACCGTCACACTCTCACACTCTGCATATCCTTCCATCACACTCTCACACTCTGCGTATCCTACCGTAACACTCTCAAACTCTGTATATCCTACTGTCAGATGCACACATTCTGTATATCCTACTGTCACACTCTCACAGTCTGCATATCCTACCGTCACACTCTCACACTCTGCATATCCCACCGTCACACTCTCACACTCAGTATTTCGTAATGTCACACTCTCACACTCTGTATATCCTCCTATCACACTCTCACACTCTGCATATCCTACTGTCACACTGTCACACACTGTATATCTTACCCTCACACTCCCACTCTCCTCAAATCCTACCATAACACTCTAACACTCCGTATATCATACTGTCACACACTCACACTCAGGATATCGTATCGTCACACTCTCACACTCTGTATATTCTACCATCACACTCTCATACTCAGCATATCCTTCCATGACACTCTCAAAATCTGCATATCCTACCGTCATACACTCACACTCAGTATATCGTAACGTCACACTCTCACACTCTGTATATCCTACCGTCACACTGTCACACACTGTATATCCTCCAAACACACTCCCACTCTCTGCAAACCTACCGTCACGCTCTCACACTCTGTGTATCTTACCAAAACACTCTCACACTTTGAATATCCTAGTGTCAGACTCACACATTCTGCATATCCTACCGTCACACTCTCACTCTCTGTATATCCTACTATCACACTCTCATACTACGCATATCCTTACATCACACTCTCAAACTCTGCATATCCTACTGTCACACACTAACACTCAGTATATCATTACATCACACTCTCAGTCTCTGTATATCCTCCCATCACACTCTCATACTCAGCATGTCCTCCCATCACACTCTCACACTCTGCATATCCTACCATCACACTGTCACACACTGTATATCTTACCATCACACTCCCCCTCTCTGCAAATCCTACCATCACACTCTCACACTCTGTATATCCTACCGACACCCACTCACCCTCTGTATATCCTACCATCATACTCTCACACACTGAATATCTTACTGTCACACATTCACATTCTGCACATCCTACCATCACACACTCACATTCTGCATATCCTACCGTCACACTCTCACACTCTGCATATCCCACCGTCACACTCTCACACTCTGTATATCCTCCCGTCAAACACTCACATTCTGCATATCTTACCTTCACACTCTCACACTCTGCTTATCCTACTGACACACTCTGTATAACCTACTGTCTCACTCTCACACTCTGTATATCCGACCGTCACACTGTCACACTCTGTATATCCTACCATCACACCCTCACACTCTGTATTTCCTACCGTCACACTCTCACACTCTGCATATCCTTCCGTCACACTCTCACATTCTGTATATCCTACTGTCAGACTCACACACTCTGTTTATCCTTCCGTCACACTCTCACACTCTGCAGATCCGACTGTCATACTCTCACACTCTGTATAACCTACTGTCTCACTCTCACACTCTGTATATCCGACCGTCACACTGTCACACACTGTATATCTTACCATCACACTCTCATACTCTGCAAATCCTACCGTCACACTCTCACACTCTGTATATCCGACCGACACCCACTCACCCTCTGTATATCCTACCATCATACTCTAACACACTGAATATCTTACTGTCACACATTCACACTCTGCACATCCTACCATCACACATTCACATTCTGCATATCCTACCGACATACTCTTACACTCTGAATATCCTACTGTCACACTCTCACAATCTGTATACCCACCCATCATACTCTCATACTCTGCATATCCCACCGTCACACTCTCACACTCTGTATATCCTCCCGTCAAACACTCACATTCTGCACATCTTACCTTCACACTCTCACACTCTGCTTATCCTACTGACACACTCTGTATAACCTACTGTCTCACTCTCACACTCTGTATATCCTACCGACACCCACTCACCCTCTGTATATCCTACCATCATACTCTCACACTCTGAATATCTTACTGTCACACATTCACATTCTGCACATCCTACCATCACACACTCACATTCTGCATATCCTACCGACATACTCTTACACTCTGAATATCCTACTGTCACACTCTCACAATCTGTATACCCACCCATCATACTCTCATACTCTGCAGATCCCACCGTCACACTCTCACACTCTGTATATCCTCCTGTCAAACACTCACATTCTGCACATCTTCCCTTCACACCCTCACACTCTGCTTATCCTACTGACACACTCTGTATTACCTACTGTCACACTCTCACTCTCTGTATTTCCTACCGTCACACTCTCACACTCTGCATATCCTTCCATCACACTCTCACACTCTGCGTATCCTACCGTAACACTCTCAAACTCTGTATATCCTACTGTCAGATGCACACATTCTGTATATCCTACTGTCACACTCTCACAGTCTGCATATCCTACCGTCACACTCTCACACTCTGCATATCCCACCGTCACACTCTCACACTCAGTATTTCGTAATGTCACACTCTCACACTCTGTATATCCTCCTATCACACTCTCACACTCTGCATATCCTACTGTCACACTGTCACACACTGTATATCTTACCCTCACACTCCCACTCTCCTCAAATCCTACCATAACACTCTAACACTCTGTATATCATACTGTCACACACTCACACTCAGTATATCGTATCGTCACCCTCTCACACTCTGTATATCCTATCATCACACTCTCATACTCAGCATATCCTTCCATCACACTCTCAAAATCTGCATATCCTACCATCACACACTCACACTCAGTATATCGTAACGTCACACTCTCACACTCTGTTTATCCTCCCATCACACTCTCACACTCTGTATATCCTACCATCACACTGTCACACACTGTATATCCTCCAAACACACTCCCACTCTCTGCAAACCTACCGTCATGCTCTCACACTCTGTGTATCTTACCATAACACTCTCACACTTTGAATACCCTAGTGTCAGACTCACACACTCTGCATATCCTACCGTCACACTCTCACTCTCTGTATATCCTACCATCACACACTCACACTCTGTATTTCCTACCGTCACACTCTCACACTCTGCATATCCGACTGTCACACTCTCACACTCTGTAAATCCTACCATCACACTCTCACACTCTGTATATCCTACCATCACACCCTCACACTCTGTATTTCCTACCGTCACACTCTCACACTCTGCATATCCTTCCATCACACTCTCACATTCTGTATATCCTACTGTCAGATTCACACACTCTGTTTATCCTACCGTCACACTCTCACACTCTGTATATCCGACTGTCACACACTAACACTCAGTATATCGTAATGTCACACTCTCACACTCTGTATATCCCACCGACACAGACTCACACTCTGTATATCCTACCATCATACTCTCACACTCTGAATATCTTACTGTAACACATTCACACTCTGCACATCCTACCGACATACTCTTACACTCTGTATATCCTATCGTGACACTCTCACACTCTGCATATCCTACCATCACACTCTCACACTCGGCATATCCCACTGTCTCACTCTCACACTCTGTATATCCTACCGTCACACTCTCACCCTCTGCATATCCTATCATCACACACTCACACTCTGTATATCCTACCGTCACACTCTCACACTCTGCATAACCTTCCGTCAAACTCTCACACTCTGTGTATCTTACCCTAACACCCTCACACTCCGTATGTCCTACTGTCAGACTCACACACTCTGCATATCCTACCGTCACAATCTCACACTCTGCATATTTTACCGTCACACTCTCACACTCCGCATATCCTACTATCACACTCTCATACTCCGCATATTCTTCCATCACACTCTCACACTCTGCATATCCATCCGTCACACTCTCACACTCTGTATATCCTACTGTCAGACTCACACACTCTGTATATCCTACCGTCACACTCTCACACTCTGTATATCCTACTATCACACTCTCATACTCCGCATATCCTTCCATCACACTCTCAAACTCTGCATATCCTTCTGTCACACACTAACACTCAGTATATCGTAACGTCACACTCTCACACTCTGTATATCCTGCCATCACACTCTCACACTCTGCAACTCCTACCGTCACACTCTCACACTCTGTATATCCCACCGACACAGACTCACACTCTGTATATCCTACCATCATACTCTCACACTCTGAATATCTTACTGTCACACATTCACACTCTGCACATCCTACCATCACACACTCACATTCTCCATATCCTACCGACATACTCTTACACTCTGTATATCCTACCGTCACACTCTCACACTCTGTATGTCCCACTGTCACACTCTCACACTCTGTATGTCCCACTGTCACACTCTCACACTCTGTATATCCTACCATCACATTCTCACACTCGGTATAGCCTATCGTAATACTGTCACATTCTGTACATCCCACCGTCACTCTCACAATCTGCAAATCCTACCGTCACCCTCTCACACTGTGTATTTCCCACTATCACACTCTCACACTCTGTATATCCTACTGTCACACTCTGTATATCCTAACATCACACTCTCACAGTCTGTATATCCCACTCTCACGCTCTGTATAACCTACCGTCACACTCTCACACTCTGTATATCGTAACGTCACACTCTCACACTCTCACACTCTGCATTTCCTACCGTCACACTCTCACACTCTCTATATCCTACCGTCAGACTCACACATTATGTATATCCTACCATTACACTCTCACACTCTGTATATCCCACTGTCACACTCTCACACTCTGTATATCCTACCATCATACTCTCACACTCTGCATATCCCACCGTCACACTCTCACACTCTGTACAACCTACCATCACACTCTCCCACTCTGCATATCCTACCATCATACTCTCACACTCTGTATATCCCACCGTCGCACTCTCACACTCTGCATATCCTTCCGTCACACTCTCACATTCTGTATATCCTACTGTGTGAGTCACACACTCTGTTTATCCTACCGTCACACTCACACTCTGTATATCGTAACGTCACACTCTCACACTCTGCATATCCTACCGTCATACTCTCAGACTCTGCATATTCTTCCATCACACTCTCACACTCTGCGTATCCTACCGTAACACTCTCAAACTCTGTATATCCTACTGTCAGACGCACACATTCTATATATCCTAGCGTCACACTCTCAAACTCTGCATATCCTACCGTCACACTCTCACACTCTGCATATCCCACCGTCACACTCTCACACTCTATATATCCTACCATCACACTCTCATACTCCGCATATCCTTCCATCACAATCTCAAACTCTGCATATCCTACCGTCACACACTCACACTCAGTATTTCGTAATGTCACACTCTCACACTCTGTATATCCTCCCATCACACTCACACACTCTGCATATCCGACTGTCACACTGTCACACACTGTATATCTTACCCTCACACTCCCACTCTCCGCAAATCATATCATAACACTCTAACACTCTGTATATCCTACTGTCACACACTCACACTCAGTATTTCATAATGTCACACTCTCACACTCTGTATATCCTCCCATCACACTCTCATACTCCGCATATCCTTCCATCACAATCTCAAACTCTGCATATCCTACCGTCACACACTCACACTCAGTATTTCGTAATGTCACACTCTCACACTCTGTATATCCTCCCATCACACTCACACACTCTGCATATCCGACTGTCACACTGTCACACACTGTATATCTTACCCTCACACTCCCACTCTCCGCAAATCATATCATAACACTCTAACACTCTGTATATCCTACTGTCACACACTCACACTCAGTATTTCATAATGTCACACTCTCACACTCTGTATATCCTCCCATCACACTCTCACACTCTGCATATCCTACTGTCACACTGTCACACACTGTATATCTTACCGTCACTCCCACTCTCTGCAAATCCTACCATAACACTCTCACACTCTGTATATCCTACTATCACACTCTCATACTCCGCATATCCTTCCATCACACTCTCAAACTCTGCATATCCTACCGTCACACACTAACACTCAGTATATCGTAACGTCACACTCTCACACTCTGTATATCCTCCCATCACACTCTCACACTCTGCATATCCTACCATCAAACTCTCACACTCGGCATATCCCACTGTCACACTCTCACACTCTGTATATCCTACCGTCACACTCTCACCCTCTGCATATCCTATCATCACACACTCACACTCTGTATATCCTACCGTCACACTCTCACACTCTGCATATCCTTCTGTGAAACTCTCACACTCTGTGTATCTTACCCTAACACCCTCACACTCTGCATGTCCTACTGTCAGTCTCACACACTCTGCATATCCTATCGTCACAATCTCACACTCTGCATATTTTACTGTCACACTCTCCCACTCTGTATATCCTACTATCACACTCTCAGTCTCCGCATATCCTTCCATCACACTCTCAAACTCTGCATATCCTACTGTCACACACTCACACGCAGTATATCGTAACGTCACACTCTCACACTCTGTATATTCTACCATCACACTCTCATACTCAGCATATCCTTCCATCACACTCTCAAAATCTGCATATTTTACCGTCACACACTCACACTCGGTATTTCGTTATGTCACACTCTCACACCCTGCATCTCCTCCCATCACACTCTCACACTCTGCATGTCCTACTGTCACACTGTCACACACTATATATCTTACCCTCACACTCCCACTCTCTGCAAATCCTACCATAACACTCTCACACTCTGTATATCCTACTGTCAGACTTGCACACTCTGTATATCCTACCGTCACACTCTCACACTCTGCATATCCTACCGTCACACTCTCACAATCTGTATATCCTACCGTCGCACTCTCACACTCTGTATATCCTACCGTCACACTCTCACACTCTGCATATCCTACCGTCACACTCTCACACTCTGTATATCCTACTATCACACTCTCATACTCCGCATATCCTTCCATCACACTCTCAAACCCTGCATATCCTTCTGTGACACACTAACACTCAGTATATCGTAACGTCACACTCTCACACTCTGTATATCCTGCCATCACACTCTCACACTCTGCAAATCCTACCGTCACACTCTCACACTCTGTATATCCCACCGACACAGACTCACACTCTGTATATCCTACCATCATACTCTCACACTCTGAATATCTTACTGTCACACATTCACACTCAGCACATCCTACCATCGCACACTCACATTCTACATATCCTTCCGACATACTCTTACACTCTGTATATCCTACCTTCACACTCTCACACTCTGTATGTCCCACCGTCACACTCTCACACTCTGTATGTCCCACTGTCACACTCTCACACTCTGTATATCCTACCATCACATTCTCACACTCTGTATAGCCTATCGTCATACTGTCACATTCTGTACATCCCACCGTCACACTCTCACAATCTGCAAATCCTACTGTCACCCTCTCACACTGTGTATTTCCCACTATCACACTCTCACACTCTGTATATCCTACTGTCACACTCTGTATATCCTAACATCACACTCTCACAGTCTGTATATCCCACTCTCACACTCTGTATATCCTACCATCACACTGTCACACTCAGCATATCTTACCGTCGCAATTTCACAGTCTGTATATCCTACTGTCAAACCCTCCCACTCTGTATATCCAACCATCACACTCTCACACTCTGTACATCCCACCGTCAAACTCTCACACTCTGCAAATCCTACCGTCACACTCTCACACTCTGCATATTCATCCGTCACACTCTCACACTCTGTATATCCTACTGTCAGACTCACTGTATATCCTACCGTCACACTCTCACATTCTGCATATCCGACTGTCACACTCTCACACTCTGTATATCCTACCATCACACTCTCACACTCTGCATATCCTTCCGTCACACTCTCACATTCTGTATATCCTACTGTCAGACTCACACACTCTGTCTATCCTACCATCACACTCTCACACTCTGTATATCCTACGATCGCACCCTTACACTCTGTATATCCTACCGTCACACTCTCACACTCTGCATATCCTTCCGTCACACTCTCACATTCTGTATATCCTACTGTCAGACTCACACACTCTGTATATCCTACCATCACACTCTCACACTCTGTATATCCTACGATCGCACCCTCACACTCTTTATATCCTACCGTCACACTCTCACACTCTGCATATCCTTCCGTCACACTCTCACATTCTGTATATCCTACTGTCAGACTCACACACTCTGTATATCCTACCATCACACTCTCACACTCTGTATATCCTACGATCGCACCCTCACACTCTGTATATCCGACTGTCATACTCTCACGCTCTGTATAACCTACCGTCACACTCTCACAGTCTGTATATCGTAACGTCACACTGTCACACTCTGCATATCCTACTGTCACACTCTCACACTCTGTATGTCCTACTGTCAGACTCACACATTCTGTATATCCTACCATTACACTCTCACACTCTGTATATCCCACTGTCACACTCTGTATATCCTACCATCATACTCTCACACTCTGTATATCCCACCATCACACTCTCACACTCTGTATATCCTACGATCGCACCCTCACACTCTGTATATCCTACCGTCACACTCTCACACTCTGCATATCCGACTGTCATACTCTCACGCTCTGTATAACCTACCGTCACACTCTCACAGTCTGTATATCGTAACGTCACACTGTCACACTCTCACACTCTGCATATCCTACTGTCACACTCTCACACTCTGTATGTCCTACTGTCAGACTCACACATTCTGTATATCCTACCATTACACTCTCACACTCTGTATATCCCACTGTCACACTCTGTATATCCTACCATCATACTCTCACACTCTGTATATCCCACCATCACACTCTCACACTCTGTACATCCTACCGTCACACTCTCCCACTCTGCATATCCTACCGTCACACTCTCACACTCTGTATATCCTACTATCACACTCTCAGTCTCCGCATATCCTTCCATCACACTCTCAAACTCTGCATATCCTACTGTCACACACTCACACGCAGTATATCGTAACGTCACACTCTCACACTCTGTATATTCTACCATCACACTCTCATACTCAGCATATCCTTCCATCACACTCTCAAAATCTGCATATTTTACCGTCACACACTCACACTCGGTATTTCGTTATGTCACACTCTCACACCCTGCATATCCTCCCATCACACTCTCACACTCTGCATGTCCTACTGTCACACTGTCACACACTATATATCTTACCCTCACACTCCCACTCTCTGCAAATCCTACCATAACACTCTCACACTCTGTATATCCTACTGTCAGACTTGCACACTCTGTATATCCTACCGTCACACTCTCACACTCTGCATATCCTACCGTCACACTCTCACAATCTGTATATCCTACCGTCGCACTCTCACACTCTGTATATCCTACCGTCACACTCTCACACTCTGCATATCCTACCGTCACACTCTCACACTCTGTATATCCTACTATCACACTCTCATACTCCGCATATCCTTCCATCACACTCTCAAACCCTGCATATCCTTCTGTGACACACTAACACTCAGTATATCGTAACGTCACACTCTCACACTCTGTATATCCTGCCATCACACTCTCACACTCTGCAAATCCTACCGTCACACTCTCACACTCTGTATATCCCACCGACACAGACTCACACTCTGTATATCCTACCATCATACTCTCACACTCTGAATATCTTACTGTCACACATTCACACTCAGCACATCCTACCATCGCACACTCACATTCTACATATCCTTCCGACATACTCTTACACTCTGTATATCCTACCTTCACACTCTCACACTCTGTATGTCCCACCGTCACACTCTCACACTCTGTATGTCCCACTGTCACACTCTCACACTCTGTATATCCTACCATCACATTCTCACACTCTGTATAGCCTATCGTCATACTGTCACATTCTGTACATCCCACCGTCACACTCTCACAATCTGCAAATCCTACTGTCACCCTCTCACACTGTGTATTTCCCACTATCACACTCTCACACTCTGTATATCCTACTGTCACACTCTGTATATCCTAACATCACACTCTCACAGTCTGTATATCCCACTCTCACACTCTGTATATCCTACCATCACACTGTCACACTCAGCATATCTTACCGTCGCAATTTCACAGTCTGTATATCCTACTGTCAAACCCTCCCACTCTGTATATCCAACCGTCACACTCTCACACTCTGTACATCCCACCGTCAAACTCTCACACTCTGCAAATCCTACCGTCACACTCTCACACTCTGCATATTCATCCGTCACACTCTCACACTCTGTATATCCTACTGTCAGACTCACTGTATATCCTACCGTCACACTCTCACATTCTGCATATCCGACTGTCACACTCTCACACTCTGTATATCCTACCATCACACTCTCACACTCTGCATATCCTTCCGTCACACTCTCACATTCTGTATATCCTACTGTCAGACTCACACACTCTGTCTATCCTACCATCACACTCTCACACTCTGTATATCCTACGATCGCACCCTTACACTCTGTATATCCTACCGTCACACTCTCACACTCTGCATATCCTTCCGTCACACTCTCACATTCTGTATATCCTACTGTCAGACTCACACACTCTGTATATCCTACCATCACACTCTCACACTCTGTATATCCTACGATCGCACCCTCACACTCTTTATATCCTACCGTCACACTCTCACACTCTGCATATCCTTCCGTCACACTCTCACATTCTGTATATCCTACTGTCAGACTCACACACTCTGTATATCCTACCATCACACTCTCACACTCTGTATATCCTACGATCGCACCCTCACACTCTGTATATCCTACCGTCACACTCTCACACTCTGCATATCCGACTGTCATACTCTCACGCTCTGTATAACCTACCGTCACACTCTCACAGTCTGTATATCGTAACGTCACACTGTCACACTCTGCATATCCTACTGTCACACTCTCACACTCTGTATGTCCTACTGTCAGACTCACACATTCTGTATATCCTACCATTACACTCTCACACTCTGTATATCCCACTGTCACACTCTGTATATCCTACCATCATACTCTCACACTCTGTATATCCCACCATCACACTCTCACACTCTGTATATCCTACGATCGCACCCTCACACTCTGTATATCCTACCGTCACACTCTCACACTCTGCATATCCGACTGTCATACTCTCACGCTCTGTATAACCTACCGTCACACTCTCACAGTCTGTATATCGTAACGTCACACTGTCACACTCTCACACTCTGCATATCCTACTGTCACACTCTCACACTCTGTATGTCCTACTGTCAGACTCACACATTCTGTATATCCTACCATTACACTCTCACACTCTGTATATCCCACTGTCACACTCTGTATATCCTACCATCATACTCTCACACTCTGTATATCCCACCATCACACTCTCACACTCTGTACATCCTACCGTCACACTCTCCCACTCTGCATATCCTACCGTCACACTCTCACACTCTGTGTATCCCACCGTCACACTCTCACACTTTGTATATCCTACCATCATACTCTCACCCTCTGTATTTTCTACTGTCATACCCTCACACTCTGCACATCCTGTCACACTCTCACACTCTGTATATCCTTCCGTCTACACTGTCACACTCTGTATATCCTTCTGTCACACTCACACAGTCTGTATATCCTACCGTCGCACTCTCACACTCTGCCTACCCTACCGTCACACTCTCACACACTGTACATCCTATCGTCATATTCTCACACACTGTATATCCAACCGCCACACTCTCACACACTGTATATCCAATCGTCACACTCTCACACTCTGTATATCCTATATTCATACTCTCACACTCGGTATATCCTCTCGTCATACTCTCACACTCTACATATCCTTCCGTCACACTCTCATACTCTGTGTATCCTATCGTTCATACTCTCACACACTGTAGATCCAACCGTCACACTCTCACACTCTGTATATCCTACCATCACACTCTCACACTCTGTATATCCTACCATTCTAATCCATGCAACCTAACGCCATCTAATCATCTCCCTCATAGATCCTCATATTCTGTTATATCATAAGAAATATGAATAACAGTAGGCCATTCAGCCCCTTCAGCCTGATCTGCCATTCAATAGCCTTGTGGTTGATCTGACATTCCTCACTTCCACTTTCCTGCCATTTCCCCATAACCCTTGATTCTCCTATTGATCAAGAATCTATTTATCTTAACCTTAAATATACACAAGGACTCTATCCCCACAGCCTTTTGTGAAGGTGTCCAAAGATTCTCTACCCTCCGCAAGAAGAAATTCCTCCTCATCTCAGTCTTAAATTGGTGCCCCTTTATTCTGAGATTATGCCCTCTGGTCATAGCCTCTCCCATGAGGGGAAACATCCTGTCAGCATTGACACTGACATGCCATTTAGGAATCCTGTTTGTTTCAATGAGATCCCCTCTCAATTTTCTAAATTCCACTGAACAGAGTCCTAACCCATTTAACAGTTGCTCATAAGACAATTCCTCCACACTGGGGATCTTACAGAAACATATAAAATTATGAAACAAATGATAAGGTAGAAGTAGAGAGGATATTTCCATTGATGGGTGAAACTAGATCAGGAGGGCATTGCCTCAAAATTGAGGGGGGTGGGGTGGGGGGGTGCAGATTTAGGACTGAATTAAGGAAATTCTTCACCCAGAGAGTTGTGAATCTATGGAATTCCCTGCCCAGTGAAGTAGTTGAGGCTGCTTTAGTAAACGTTTTTAAATCTAAGACACATTATTTTGAACAGTAAAGGAGTTAACGGTTATGGTGAGAGGGCGGGTAAGTGGAGCTGAGGCCATGAAAAGATCAGCCATGATCTTATTGAATGGCGGAGCAGGCTCGAAGGGGCCAGACGGCCTACTCCTGCTCCTAGTTCTTACATCATCCTCACGAACCTTCTCTGAACTGTCTCCAATGAAATAAAATTCCCTTAAATAAGAGGACCGAAACTGGTTACAGTACTCCAGATGTGGTTTCACCAGCACTGCACTTCCCTACTTTGTCCTCCAATCTGCTTGCAATAAAGGCCAACTTTCCATGAGCCTTCCTGATTACCTGCTGCATGTGTGTGCTAGCTTCCTGTGTTTCGTGAACAAGTACTCTGAAATACCTATGTGTTGCAGCATCCTGCCATTTTCCACCATTTAAATTATATTCTGTTATTTAGTTCTTCCTTTCCGAATGGAGAGCTTCACATTCTTCCAGATTATACATCATTTCTCAGCTTTTTGCCCACTTACTTAAACCATCAATATCTCTCTGTAAACTGCTTGTAACCCTTACACATCCTGCCTTTCCACCTATACGCAATCAGACAGTACAGAAGAGGGCTTTTGGCCCATCAAGCCTGCACTACCAAAAATATACCACTACCTACATGAGTCCCACTTTTCCACACTCAGTCTATAGTTTTGAATGCTACCATCCCGGACATTTTTAAAGATTGTGTGGTGTCCTACCTCCCTGGCAGTGCATTCCAGACCCCCACCATCCTCCAGGTGAAAAAGATCTTCTTCAAATTCCCTCTAAACCTTTTGCCTTTCACTTTAAAACTATTACCCTTTGTTACTGACCTTTCAACTGAAGAGAACAACTATTTTCTATTCGCAGTCTCCATGTTCCTCCCCAACTTGTACATTTCCATTCGGCTTCCCCTCAAGCTTCTCTGCTCCATAGAAAAACAACCTGAACTTATCCAGCCTTTCTTCTAAGTTAAATTGTTCCATTCCAGGGAATATCCCGCTGAATGTCCTTTGCAGCCTCACCAGTAAAACTGCATCCTTCCTATGGTGTAAGGACTAGAACCATCCACATTACTGTGGACCAACCAAAACTTTATGCAGTTCTCTGCTTTTATTATCTATGCTACAACTAATAAAGGCAAGCATCCCACATGCCTTCATAACTATATTAAACTGTTTTGCCACCTTCACGGATCAGTGCACAAGCACCCAAGATCTCTCTCTTCCTATTTTTGTGCCCCCAGCAAATTTGGCTGTATATCTCCATTGTCGAAAAATGTGGCGCTGCAAAAGCACAGCAGGTCAGGCAGCATCGAGGAGTAGGACAACTGATGTTTCGGGCATAAGCCCTTCATCAGGAACGTATAGCTCCAAGTAAACTAAGTGACTAATTGCACCCATCCCCTTTGTCCACCTCACTGATCAGGGCAACTCACTGAGTTTCATAAGCAGTTACTCACACACAATGAGAAAAATGGCTCTTTACTTAAAGTTCTGTATTGCACACTACAACTCTTTGCAAAAAGCACTCTCTTGCAGTTTAAAAAAAAACTTTGACAGTTCATGGCAGAAATTGGAAAGTGAAATGATTTTACACACCATTTCACAGTTAACAATCCAAAGGGGCACCTGACCCACCCCCAAAAGGATCCCTGACTCACACCACAATGGGCCCAGGTGTGATATCGTTGTTGAAACTTTATTGCTGGAACAGCACAGCAGGTCAGGCAGCATCCAGGGAACAGGAGATTCGACGTTTCGGGCACAGGCCCTTCTTCAGATTCCTGAAGAAGGGCCTGTGCCCGAAACGTCGAATCTCCTGTTCCCTGGATGCTGCCTGACCTGCTGTGCTGTTCCAGCAATAAAGTTTCAACTTTGATCTCCAGCATCTGCAGACCTCACTTTCTCCAGGTGTGATATCCACAGGGGGTGCCTCAAGCCCCCAAAAGTGTATCCTGGCTGTACAAAACAAATACACTGAGAACCAACCTCCTAATGGCTTCTTACCCTCTGCACTCAGGGTTTCAGGCACTCCAAAATCCAATTTTAGTGGAGGCAACCAAACTCTTAAATTGCCAGCTACCTCTAGGAGCTGGTCATTCATGTTCTGTGGACCAGACCCACAAAAGTGAGAGGAAAAAGAAGCATCAGTTCAACCCCAGCGAGAACTATTCTGAGCAACTGACTTTAGAAAAGTCTTAAAGGCTTTGGTGAAGGCACACGAGAGATTTTCCAGAATGGTTTCAGGGAAGAGGAGAAGCGGAACGGGTTCTTTTCCCTTTTAGGCAGAATAGGCTAAGCAAAGAATGATAGCAGTGTTTTACATCATGAGAACTTGGGAACGTAAGTAAATAAACAATGGTCAGATTTTGAGGAGCTTGCAGAGGATTAAAAGCAACCCAGAGCAACTTTTTTCATGCATTAAAATAGCACAAGTATGCAACACAGCTTAATAAAGTTTCTAAAAATATTCTGGTTTGTTGAACTTTCTGATCAGGCTTCGCATTTCTGCTCTGCTGAAGAGTCATCGAGACTCAAAGTGTTAGCTTGTTCTCTCTCCATAGATGCTGTCTGACCCTCTGTGATCTCCAGCATTTGTTGTTTTCAGTTAAAATTCCAGCATCTGTGGTAATTTGTTCCTTCACATTTCTAACCTTATTGTAATATATTAGACTCTTGTAATGTATTACCCTTATTGTAATATATTAGACATTACAGTCCTTTTTTTAGAATGAGGCACAGAGAGTCATGCAAATCACTGACTGCAATAACTACAATGATTTATAGTATTTCCTTCTTTTGATGCCAGCTTTTGGTTGGGACTGGGAAACAAAGATCCAAATTTGGAATTGGGAATGCCAATTTTTACAGCATAAGAAGAGACTGATGAATGATTGTACCAGGGATATTGACACAGTTGCATGAAATTCTCAAGTCACTAATCTAAAAAATCCTAATGCATTCAACATAAATTATCATCCGTTAAACATTGCAATTTGAAACTACTGGAGCATTTTTGTAATTACAAAGATAAAAGAATGAGAAATACACTTAGCTTTGATTCTTCCCTGTCAATGGAGTAACGGCTATCAAGTGGTGAGGGGGAAAAGAGTCTTGCTCCGCCAAAACTAAATTGATTCAGCATTTCACATCTTCACGAAACTAATTGTTCTCTTATTTTGTCCCCAGAGCTGGTTTGCTTCATGTTATGACATGGTTGCAGGACAGAGATGATGGGGGCAGTTTCTTGGATACATTACCAAGACCTCACCTGCAATGGAAGGGCCATTGTAACACTATTATATAATTCATGATTTTGACCTACTGGGCTTCATAGAAACACAGAAAATGGTATCAGCAGTTGGCCATTCAGCCTTTGGAGACTGTTTCACTATTCATTATGATCTTGGCTGATCATCTATCTTAGAATGCTGCTTCCAACTTTTCCCCCTAACCTTTGATCCCTTTAGTCTGAAAAACTATACCTAACTCTTTCTTGAAAACCTTTGGCTTTAATTGCCATCTGTGGCAGAGAATTCCACAGGTTTCACTTCATATAGACTTGGGAAATGCTTGCGTTACTTGGAAAACTAATTGGTGAATAAACTTCAAACAGACATTAAATATACAACTGCATATGCAAGAACTGCATACAAATCTGTCAAACTGAATTTGATCTCCTGAAAACTTAGAATATAATAAACAATTTCATTTAGGATTAGATTAAAATTCCATCCAACTTTACAAGTTACAGTTTGTAAAGATGACATACATGAACCATTAAAAGGGAAAGAGAGAAGGAAAATGAAAGACTCACGTTTATTTGACACAGTTCATGACTTGCCGAAACACATTTCCCAGGATTCCCCAAAGCATTTCACTAACAATGAAATCCACTTGTATTGGAGATAATGCTCTAATAAAATGTGTCAACCTATACACATGTAGCAAGATCTCGTAAATAGCAAGGGGATAACTAACTATCCATTTGGGTTATGTTTTGTAGGAGGGATAACTTTTTGGTCATGAAATGGAGAACTTGCTCATTTTCTTTAAACTACAGTAGTGGGATCTTTTACATGCACCTAAGAAGACAGATTAAGCTTTGGTTTGCTGTCTCATCCCATTGATAGTACTTCCAATAGACTTTTACTGCCATATTTTGGGTCAGATTTGAACGTAAGTCCGGGCAATGATGGGTCAACTTCTAACACATCAGAATTCTAAAACCTCAAAACTTTTTTTTTAACCATACATCTAACAACTGAAGCCCATGACCCTGCAACTTCTTTGGCATTTTAAAAGTTATAACTGCACCATGTAATAACTGATGTGTGGCAGTACTGAAAAAAAAACAGATGTGCAGCCATGAAAAAAAAATCTTCTATAAGAGCCCAGAAACTCAAATATCTATCCATTTAATTTATTTGAACTGAAAATAAAAATACACTGAAATATATTCTTTTTATTGAAAATGTAATTCATCCGAGATATGACACTGATAGAAATTTTAGACCAGGATTTGATCAATCATATTACACTGGAAATTACAAAAGCAAAGTGTTACTAAAATAAGCAAAGACTCAATATCAGTTTATTTGACTGCATAAACCACATCACCCGGAGAAATGCAGCTTCCTGAAAGAGAGATCCAGTTTGAAATGAAAAAGCACCAAAAACAACATGCAAAAGAGGCAATTGTGCCCCAACATGTTACCATCAAACACAATTAGATTGTAAACATAATTTATGATACAACATAAATACTTTTAAACATTTGTAAAGTACACATTACATTTTATTCATGGTTCTTTTTTTGCACTGGAAGGGGTGAGGGGAGGAGGAGGATAATGCAATCAGATCATTTTGGAGCGCAGTGTTCTTTCTGAAGGTCTGTATGATCAGCTGTTTAGATGCATCAACATCGACCTGCTTAATTGCCTTCTTAGGCATTAATCAGAGAATTAATATATTTGATTATTAACTATCTTTACCATAATTCTACATTTTGAATTCTGTAAAAGTCATATGAACAGTAAAGTCTACCGTCGTAAAGTAATGGACACTAGACAGAAAAAAAACCCTTCTATTTTGCTTCTAGGATAATTTTCCTTTGTCCCATCCCCAAATCACTTCTGGAGTTAGGCCATATTTAATTCAGATTCCAATACTGCTTCTGATCCTGCAGTTTACGAGTGAAGTGAAAACTAAAATACTCCTTTATCTTAGAAGAAAGCATTTTCGCCTCCACTTGGCACGTAGCTCAGGATTTCACCAACAGCAAGGCTACATTGAATAACTGGCAGTGACTAGAGACGTCAGCACAATAAGCCAAATGGGTTTCCAGTGGCCTGGATAGGATCAAGAACCACCTTAATTTCATGAACCTAATTGAAAAGATCTACAGATGCAAATATTCGCGTCATGTTTTGACTGGCCTTGACACTAGTTGGAAGAAGATAAACTGAAGGGGACAAACATTGATATTCAAACTGGATGTTGTATCGTGTAGGAGCATTTTCAAAGTTATGAAGTATTTTTCTGAACAACTTTTGATGGTCTCTTTTTTTTCGGCTTTTTGGATAGGATGTTGGGCATGAATATTATTATTCAAAGCTTTCAGAGACCAAGGGCCAACTAGAGTAAGAAAATAAAAGCAAAATACTACCGGTGTTGGAAAACCAGAAAGTGCTGCAGAAATTCAGCAAGTCTGGCAGCATCTGTGGAGAGAGGAACAGAGTTAACATTTTGAGTCTGATGTAACTCTTCTTCAGAATTGCAACAAGACAGAGGAAGCAAATTTCAGAGTCCAGTTGATAATATGGACAAGAGCTCATTTCAATGTAGAACTTAGGGCAGCATTCAGTTCAAACAGATGACCTTATAGAGGTTTACAAAATCATGAGGGTCACGGATAGGATAAATAGACAAGTCTTTTTCCCAGGGTAGAGGAATCCAAAACTAGAGGGCATAGGTTTAGGGTGAAAGGGGAAAGGTTTCAAAGGGACCTAAGGGGCAACTTTTTCATGCAGAGTGTGGTGCGTGTGTGGAATGAGCTGCCAGAGGAAGTGATGCAGGTTGATACAACATTTAAAAGGTGTCTGGATGGATACATGAATAGGAAGGGTTCAGAGGGATATGGACCAAATGCTGGCAAATGGGACGAGATCAGTTTAGGGTATTCGGTCAGTGTGAACGAGTTGGACTTAAGGGTCTGTTTCCGTGCTGTACATCTCAATGACTCTACATCCAGAGATGACTGATGATGTTCCCAACCAATTTAGCAGTGGTCCATGTCCTAATGTAGATTGAACATGGGCTTCTGTCCTGCTAGATTGGTTATTGTTGTCTTCACTTTATATCTCTTACACAGGTGTCAAATATCAGGCCCAGAAAGTGAAAAATGCTCCAGCAGGCTGGATCCTTAATGAGAAAAATATCTATATATGGAATGGGCTCAGCATAATCTTCAAAATGACTATCATTCTATTTTACTATTCAATTTTATTTGGACTCATTTAGGCCAGCAGTGTCAGACATAATTTGGGAGGCACAGTTTTCCACAACATGATGTTTTATGGAAATGAAAGATAAACAAAATATGTGACGTTAGCATGAGCTCAGTCAGCAAGTCCTTCTGAAGTTCCTGTGTCTGGGATTTAAGCACAGGAGTTAAATCCTTTAACAACTCTGCTAATAAAAAGGATGCCATTTTCAGAAAACTTCCTGGCGCGGTCTTGTTCAATCAGAGCACAGAAAATCAGCAAAGGTACTGAGCAGCATGAATCCTGAGTGTTGGCCTCAGTGTCCGATTCTCCAGTCCATGTTGCTGTCAAGTGAGACTCCATGCTGGGAATTCAATCGTAATTCCTGAAAATTTACTCCACGGAGAGAGGGATCTGAGACAAATGCCATTGTACATTATTACCTCATTGTATAAGTGCTAAGCTTAATTTTTTTTTACTTTTATCCCTCCAAAACGATGTCACAAAGCTTGCAAAATTTACATGTTCTCATTTGCTGTTACATGGGATTGGTGTGAGCTTCTGAACATGTGGCATAACTTATTTGCCCCATTGAAGCTTAAACAAGCTGATTTTCATGTTTCTTTTGTACTTCTCCTATTTCAGTTGTATGCAATGGAATTTCAGGCCAATTCCTATATGAAATCCAGTGTAGGATTCAACATTTTTGAAGAAAACTTTTAAATGAATTGAAATAAGTGAATCAATAAGAATCAACTTGACAAAATCCAAGTCCTGGAATGGCTTTTCCAGCACCACACTCTTGACTCTAATCCTCAGCATCTGCAGTCCTCACTTTCACCTACAATCCAAGTCCTCCTCACTATTGGCATGAATACATTATACAGTAAACACGTCTTTTGTTCTATAATTCAATAAATAAAAGATCCACATATAGGGAATATAATAGACTTCAGCTTTCCAATTCTGAGTAATTCAGATTTTCATTCCTGGAAACTTTGCAAACTTTGAAACAAAATCAGATTTTCTAATCATCTTAAATAAGCAAGCAGTACGTGCCAGTAAGTTTTACAGCATAGTACTGGTCATTTTGCTATTGCCTATTTGTCATTTGTAGGAATTCCAAACATCCAGGAATTAATGCGAGTCCTGAGTTCCCATCACTCAAGAATGTCTATCATACGTGTATTGCTGCTTGCAGACTCTAGGATTTTACATAGTAAGAGTACTTGCGGAGATCTCAGATCTCAAGGAGGGGCAGAATTTTTTTTTCAGGATAGTGTTTTCACTTGTGAATATTCACTGCATGCACAGCTGTAACAGCTCACTGTTAAGTGAAATACAAATTACCATTCAAAAGTTGATTTCCATTCTCCACTGCTGGAACTGCAGATACCACAGGAGGCAAAGTGGTCAAAGGGTTATTAGCGTTTCTATCCTGTGTCTCTGATACGTTTTCTGTTTCACAGTTCTCTTCTCTGTTAGACAGACCCAAACTCCTTTCACTATTTGTGCCTGTTAAAGACAAAAATAAATGAAAGGCAACTGACAACATATTTTTTACAAAAATCTCGATTTGCTAAGCACTTAAGAAAGACTGCAATGATTGAACTTTCAGCTTTATTTCTTTACTTTCTACTTAAAATTAAGAAGGTTTGCAATGTGTAACTTTTAACCTTATTTTGTTTGTTTTATGCTATACTATAATTACTGCATGTTTAACTTGTTCTTTCCTTCTACCCTGTTCTTATGTTTCTGTACCTAGGTACTCGATCATGAAGGTGGTGCCTTGTGTGGTGACATTATACACTTTTTTTACTGTACCTCAGTACCTGAGTACATGTGACAATAAAATTAAAAACAAAATTTAAATCAAAATCATTTCTTCCAAGTACTTTGCCTCTGAAAAGTCAGAAAATGCAAAACAAAATGCCATCTCATATGGGTACGGTGAATTGTAATGTGGTGCTCATTAATCGCAGAACAATTATATTTCTCCTGAGTGGAAAGTAATGCCATTGTGTTGTAGGAATAGCTGTGGAGAATTTACATTACAAACAAAAAGATAGGTGACTCATTTTTAGGTGTTAATCTTGGAGTAAATTTATGAATCATCTCTATTAAACAAAAACAAAACATAATGGTAATGTTAAAAACTTAAAGAATTTAGGGGTGACCTTATCGAGGTTTATAAAATCACGAGGGGCATGTATAGGTAAATAGACAAGGTCTTTTCCCGGTCATGGGGGAAGTCCAGAACTAGAGGTCATAGGTTTAGGGTGAGAGGGGAGAGATTTAAAAGGAACCTAAGGGGCAATGTTTTTCATGCAAAGGGTAGTGCATGCATGGAATGAGCTGCAAGAAGAAGTGGTGAAGGTTGGTACAATTACAACATTTAAAAGGCATCTGAATGGATACAGTATATGAATAAGAAGAGTTTAGATTAGATTAGATTACTTACAGTGTGGAAACAGGCCCTTCGGCCCAACAAGTCCACACCGCCCTGCCGAAGCGCAACCCACCCATACCTCAACATTTACCCCTTACCTAACACTACGGGCAATTTAGCACGGCCAATTCACCTGACCTGCACATCTTTGGACTGTGGGAGGAAACCGGAGCACCTGGAGGAAACCCACGCAGACACGGAGAGAATATGCAAACTCCACACAGTCAGTCGCCTGAGGCGGGTATTGAACCCGGGTCTCTGGCGCTGTGAGGCAGCAGTGCTAACCACTGTGCCACCGTGCCGCCCACTATGCCACTGTGCCGCCCACCAGTTTAGAGGGATTTGGGCCAATTGCTGGCAAATGGGACTAGATTAGAATATCTGGTCAGCATGGACGAGTTAGACTAAAGAGTCTGTTTCCATGCTGTACATCTCTATGACTCTTAACTGCAAATTCTGTATATCAGAAACAAAAAGTAGAAATTGCTGGAAAAGCTCAGCAGGTCTGGCAGCATCTGAGGAGTGAAATCAGAGTTAATGCTTTGGGTCGAGTAACCCTTCCTCAGGACACAATGACAATGCTATTTAAAGAAAGATTTTATAATTGAGCAACATGGTCTAACACTTTTACCTTTCCTGGAAGAACTGACATTTAGTTATCTTCAGTGTTTTTGGCAGAGGAAACAAAAATATTCAAGTAATTGCTGTAAATCAGGAATAGGCAGATCGAGGGAATCTCACTGACATGATCAGGCTGTGGCTGGAGAGGAACACTCACTGTCAGCTTCCATTGTTCTGGAACTGAAGCTATGCAATGAGAAGAAAATGCTTGCTACCTCATTTCGGGTGGGCAGAGTAAGCAATTGGAGCTTTGAGAGAGAGGATTGTATCAACAACCCCAAATATGGCTTTTAATAGAGAACAACATAGGCCATAGAAAGGTAGCACAAAGGCATGCAGGTTGCTCACCCCTTAGCCATTGTAAAGCATTGACTCTGTCTGTCTGTAAGGGGCATTTCTTTGATACAGTCACTGCTGGACAAATCTCTCACAGTTACACTCAGGGAGCCAAATGTTTGGGATGTTTAATGAGGAGGGCCAAAAGTCTCAACATGACCCAATGCCATCTTTATGCCTTGCTCCCCCTGTTTGCGGATGGCTCAGTTGTCTGCCTGTGTAGGCTTCCATCACTGTGACCATGAACTGCAGTCAGCTGCTGTGGAACTGTGTTGAGACTCAAAAGCAGATCCATGAAAGTTAAAGTCATCAGCATTTAAGTACACTGTCCGTGTTGCTAAACAGCCACCTTCACCCATGCCAGTGGGCTCTGTATGTTTGCTTCTTTCTCTCCGTCCCGCCATGTCTCAGTGTGCTTCCCGGTCATGCAGCTGAGGTGGAGGGAGCCAGCTCTGATATGGAGCCCGTTGGCCCAAGAGATTTGGCGGGGCGATCCCAGGGTGCAAGTGTCTAGATGGGGTAGACATCCCCAGCTTGATCCTCCAAGGAGCAGGGGGTGGGAGGCAGGGTGAACGTGGAGAGCTCTCAGTTAGACGGGAATGTGCTTTCTTCCTCCTCTGGCATGGTACCTCCTGGCATCACCCTGTCTGCTTGTCAGGAGAGCACACCTGGACTAGGCTCACTGTTACCCACCCCCATGTTGATCTCATCTCGCGTCCATCCTGCGCAGTGTAACACAATTCCTAAACAGCAGCTGAAATTCTCTCACAACTCTCCAATTGGTAGACCTGGGCAGTGGGTTAATGGTGCATTTTGAGAATTGTCATTCTGCAGGTGAACAGTGAACACTGTGGCACATAATTCTTCATTCCCCAAACAGCAAGCTGACAATTCCCAGTGTCTGTGGAACAGGCAGACTCATTTCTCTGCCCAGTTAGATGGTCAAGCTAAGGCATTAAAATTGACTCCAAACATTTCTAACATCATTTCAGCAATTCTACAGCTGAATTTCCAATTTTTCTGTCAAAACTGTGTAATTGTTTCTGTGTGTGTTAGAAATGTCACTTTCTTTTTTTACACAGTGACCTGAATGCAAATAACCAACTGCTTGAACCATCAAAAAGAAATTATTGAAGAAATAGGACCTGTTTTTTGTGTGACACTTGGTGGTTCCAGATGGCCAGATTAAAATAAACAGCTGAGTAATAATCAAGTGTTCAATTGCTCTGGTGCAGAGTCTTGCTTGAGATGGTCAAACTGGAGAAAAATAACTGGTACAAGTGTTGTCCTTTAAAACAGGACTGCTCACCACTGTGATGTTTTCTCCAATTTGTGCTTGTGACTTGAACATACCAAACCAGAAAGGGACAAAGTGTTGAAAGTTTAAATTCAATGCAAATAAATATAAAGTCATGCACTTTTAGTACAACAAAATAAGCAACATGCTACTCCTTGTATGGTGCTGAAATAGATAAAGCTAAGCAAGTCTCTAAACTTAGAAGCATGAACCTGCATCTCCTCAGGTTATCATCACTGATACACCAAGGCAAGTTTAACACAGGAAGATCATGAGTATTGGTACTCACATTGCTAGGAACAGAACTGCAACAAACCTTGTTTGAAGAGCAAGGCCCCTTTAAGTATTATTCTTTGCAAACCTCAAATGTAATCAAATTATTTGGTATGATTTGATTTATTATTGTTACATGTACCTAGGTAGAGTGAAAAGTTTTGTTCTGCATGCAGTTCATGAAGATCACTGAAGAAATAGAACAGAGTGAAGAATACAATGTTAGGGTCGCAGAGAAAGTGCAGAGAAAGCAAGGTCAACATTAAATTTACAATTTGAGAAGTCTGTTCTGAAGTCTAATAACAGTGGGGAAGAAGCTGTTGTTGAATCTATTTGTATGTGTATGCAAACTTTTACATCTTCTATCCGACAGAAAAGGGTGGGATTGTTAAATGAAGTGGAAGTGTGTGCTACTCGTGATTGGACTGCTGGGGAGAATAAACCATTTATTTTAGCAATATTGCCTTGGAGCACCTGCCTGTAATGCTATTAGTGACAGCAACACTTTTCAGGCTTTCCAGCTTTATTATCCAGCATCTTAAGTTTGACTAGGCAAAAGTAAGTATTGCAGATGCTGGAAATTAGAGCCAAGTGTGTGGTGCTGGAAAAGCACAGCTGGTCAGGCAGCATCCAAGCAGCAGGAACATTACCGGAAAAGCCCTTCATCAGGAAGATGACACCATACAAATAGAACAGAGTGGAAGGGCTTTCCTGATGGAGGGCTTTTGCCTGAAACATCGATTTTCCTGCTCCTCGGATGCTGCCTGACCTGCTGTGCTTTTCTAGCACCACACTCTTGGTTCTGAAAAATGACTGGAGACTTGTACATGCAGGATCAATGAACCTGATGTAGCCATGCTATACATTCAATCAGCTTCATGTTTTTGTATCCTGTAAGTGATGCTGGCACCAATGACATTGCAGCCCTTTGAATGTTATAGTAATGTACACCACTGGCTTATTCTGCTGTCACTATTCCTTACCTGTTATGCTCATAATAGGACATTGATCTCAAGATTCAATAGAACATTGATATCACCTTCGGTAGGAATTATAGATGTTAGTCACTTGCAGATAAGAGATTGTGAATGGGGATTAAAATTATTGGCAGCTTTTAAAAGGCACTGAATAATTTTGATGCACATATCAGACATTGAAAAGGCAAACAATTCCTGTTCAATGAATCTGTTACCAATGGAGATTGGTAAGATTAGGACTATCAATCCTAATCTTAATCCATTTTCTACAAGAGTGAGACTCAGATGTTCGGACCAGTTAGTCTAACTTGATAGTTTGACTCAAAGGTCAAGAATTGCAGCAGATGTCTTTTTGAATATTATGAGAGTTGTCCTTTATTGCTAATTTTGTCAATGTTGTGATATGATGTCTTTATTCCTTTGTTAAGGAAGCATATGTGTAGTCAATCACTAGCACCTCCTCAGACTGTGATGTGTTTGTTTCATAACTTGTCGGCAGTTTGTAAGCAGCTGCAGTAGGAGATACGAATACAATTGCCCTTTTTGTAGTGAATTGTCTTTCATTACTGTGCCTTTCATAACCCCAGGTCAGTTTAAAATACTTTAAAACCAATAAAATGTAGTCTCTGTTAGACCATAAGACCATAAGAAATAGACCATTCAGCCCATTGACACTACTCTGCCATTTGATCATGATGACCTTTTCTCCGAGCCACCCACCGATTAATTCCTCCCACTGACCAACCAATGGTGATCTACCTGTGTTCACCTAAACTCACCTGTGCTCCATCCCCAGTGCTGAAGAAGGATTACATACGAAACATTGATTTGGAGATGCCGGTGTTGGACTGGGGTGTACAAAGTTAAAAATCACACAACACCAGGTTATAGTCCAACAGGTTTAATTGGAAGCACTCTAGCTTTTGGAGCGATGCTCCTTCATCAGGTGATATCATCTGATGAAGGAGCGTTGCTCCGAAAGCTAATGTGCTTCCAATTAAACCTGTTGGACTATAACCTGGTGTTGTGTGATTTTTAACTTTGTAAATTCGAAACATTGACTTCTTCACCTCCTGATGCTGCCTGGCTTGCTGTGTTCTTCCAGCCTCCTGCTTGTCTACCCTGACATTTGATCATGGCTGATATGTTCTTTTTACCACATTCTCCTGCCTTCTTCCTTGATCCCTTTACCTATCTATGTCGTGGATACACTCAGTGAAGTAGCCTCCACAGCCCTCTGCAGCAATACGTTCCACAGATTAACCATCCTCTGGCTGAAGAAATTCCTTCTCATCTCAGTTCTAAAGGACTGTCACTTCACTCTGAGGCTGTGCCCTGAGGTCCTAGTCTGCCCCATTGGTGGAAACATCTTCTCCACATCCACTCTAACCAGGCCTCTCAGTATTCTGTAAGTTTCAATCAGATCCTCCCCTCATGCTCTCAAACTCCACTGAGTACAGACCCAGAGTCCTCAACAGCTCCTCATTTGACAATCCTTTCACCCTCAAGATCATTCTTGGAAACCTTCCCTGTTTTATAAAACATAGTTAAAAATCAGACAACACCAGGTTATATCCAACTGGTTTATTTGGAAGTACAAGCTATCGGAGCTCCTTCATCAGGTAAACCAAATAAACCTGTTGGACTATAACCTGGTGTTGTGTGATTTTTAACTTTGTCCACCCCAGTCCAACACCGGCATCTCCAAATCGTGAAGTCTGTGCAAGTCAAGAACTGAAACTGCTGAAAGTTGGAAATTGTCTGTCGTAGTGGAATGTATCCTTTATCAATACTGTTAATGGAGAACAATGCTAAGCCTTTCTTGATTCCCAACATTAGATGCCAAATATAAAGCATCATTTCAATAACAAGTCTGGTTTGGGATGTTTCTATTTCTCACTAAAATCATGTATTTGGCCAATCTGAGAGAGATGTCAAATTTGTATCAAACAAAACATCGTTTAGGATTAAAGTCTGCACTTTGTTGATGAAAAGATGTCCATCCTCTTATAATAAGATATATTTAAACATAGGTCTCTCTTATTATACTAATATTTCTTATTGATTGTATTTTTCAATAATTTTATATGTTTGCAAAGTTAAAAAAAATTTTGCTAATAAATATATTTACAAAAAAAATTGGTCCCTCTGATAAATGGGAATATATTAACTAATTATTGAGTGCAACTTAGTTCTTTTTGTTTACTCTTAAACCAAGCTAAAAATTTGAATGTATTCTGATTAATTAAGGTTAATTTCTGAAACAAATTAATATTTTTCTCAAATTATTCCATGAAGCAGAAGCAAAACATGTGGAACAAACTTTTATTTCTATTTTGAGTTCTGACGAAGGGTCAGTCAACCTGAAACTTTGATTTCTCTCCACAGATGATGCCAGACTTGCAGAGTTTTTCCAGTAATTTCTGTTTTTATTTCTGATTTCAGCATCTGCAATCCTTTTGGTTTATATTTTTAAAATTTCTATTCTATTCCTAACAACCTGAAACATCATGCTGTCGACACAGAGAAGAATTCAATAGCATTGGTATCTAACTGTGCAGTTCCAACATTAGCATTGAGTGTCACATTAAAAAAATAGTTACTCTGCGATTGAAATAGTTCTTGATGTGCCATCATTAGCTACTAAGGATTCTGCCATTGACTGTATATGAACTGAAATGAAATTTCACCAGTGATTGCCTGCTTTTCTGGATTATTAACCGAATGCCATTACCACAAAATTATCATCTAGTCATGCTGTAGGTTGAATTGAAATATTCTGACTGGCTGCTCAAAAATAGCCATATATACACTATGCTACCATAAGAACATATGAACTAGACAAGGAGGAGACAATTCAGCTTCTGGAGGCTGCTCCACAATTTGATATGATCATGACTGATCTCAACTCCACTTTCCAGACCACTCTCTATAACCCTTCAACACCTTACTAATTAAAATCTGTTTATCTCCTCCATGTCCCAGCATTCTGGGGTTGTAAATTCCATAAAATTAATGACACTTTGAGAGAAGTAATGTCTCCTGATCTCTATTTTAAGTTTGTCACTTCTTATCCTAAAACTATGACATCTCAGTCTAGATTGGCCCACATAAGGAAACATGCTTTTGAAAGTCTCTTTTGTCAAATCCTCTTTGGCATCTTATATCCCTCGATTAGATCTCATCTCGTTCTTCTATACTCTGGAGAGTATAGCACTAAACTGCTCAATCTCCTTTCATAAGACAAGTCCCCCATCTCTGGAATCAATCTAGTGAACTTCTGCTGAATTGCCTCCAATGGAACTCCTTCGCTCCTCAAAACTGTATGTAATATTGCAGATGCAGGCTCACAAATGCAACACTTCCCTACTTTTATACTTGATCCAAGCGGAAAAAAACAATTTTGGGGAGTGATCATGGCTTTTAGAGTTAATACACTGCATTTGACACCAGACCTTCTAAATCAATGGGTGCCATTTTCTATTGAGCTGCTCCCAGTGTAAGCTGGTGTGGCAAGAATTCTGTTTACATGCATAGAGTTTCCAACAAAGTAACTGTAATGGAGTGAAAGTGGCCCCAAGGAAATTTCCAGTTAATTTAAGAATTGGATATTTGTTCTTACCATCTCTTTTATGTGCACTGATAGCAATGGGACTTGTAGCTTGAGTGTGAAGTAAGGAACAATGTGGTAAGCTTCTGTATGGCTTATAAACATCAAGGGAAGCAAACAGTACTTTTCCCAGTTGCATTTCTCCCAGCAAACGGTGAGCTTTTTCGTCTTCATTTTGCTTATCTCGTCTTTTAAAATTCATTTATTATTCCAACTGTAACCTCCTGTAAATCCACAGCAGTCATCGCAAGACACTTGAGCACACCATCAACGCTGCCCGCGCAAGAACCTGCGAATCCACTGGGAAGACAGACACACCATCACCAGCGCCCCCGACCAGACCAACATCCCCAGCATCGAGGCACTGACCCCTGGGCTGGACACATCGTCCCCACGACCAACAAGAGACTTCCTGAGCAGGTGTTCTACTCTTAACTCCGAAATAGCAGGCGAGCCCCAGGTAGACCGAGGAAGTGCTTCAGGGACACCCTCAAGGCCTCATTGGTGAAGTGCAGCCTTCCCACAGACACCTGGGAATCACTGGCCTAAGTGGAGGAGTATCCAGGAAGGTATCGAGCACCTTGAGACCTGCGGTCAGGAAAATGTAGAAACCAAGCGAAAACAGGGAAAGGAGCGTGATGCCACACAAAACCCCATCCAGCCGTTCCCATCACCACCAGCAGCCTCAAGTGTAACAGAGCCTGTGGTAGCCATATTGGTCTGTAGCAGTCACCTACAGACTCACTCTGAAAGGAGAGAGGGATCGGCGATGAATGGATGATTTACAAAATGGGATTGGAATCTCATTCCCCTTTAAGGAGAGAAAAAGGGAAGTGACTTGACTATACTTAAGGAACCAGCAACACACAATAGACACTCTTTTATCAATTATTTTTGTGGGGTCTAACTCTGTGTAGATTGGTGTAA